>NC_140585.1:330015464-331215464 GCF_964204655.1 Triturus cristatus | reverse complement strand
TCCCTTAATGTTAAAGGGTTAAATCACCCAGTTAAAAGGTCGAAGATTTTAGACTATTGCAAATCTCTTTCTTCGGATCTAGTCCTTTTTCAAGAGACAAAGGTCTCTGCAAAGGAGGCGTTATTTCTGAAGAAAGAATGGGTTTCTGATGTTGCCTGTTCAGATGCTCATGGTAAAAGGAATGGGGTAATTACCTTAGTTTCTAAACACTCTGGGTTGTCTATTGTCTCTTCTGAGCAGGATACAGAGGGTCGGTGGTTGCTCTCTAAGATGTCCGATGGTAATGCCGATCTCTTTGTCATGAATATCTACGCCCCTAACAAGGATGACCCGTTTTTTTGGAAGGCAATAACTACAAAGCTTAATGATACACCTCATTCTGGAAATCTTATTGTAGGTGGAGACTTTAATTTACCAATGGATCCTATTCTGGATAGGAACTCTGCCTTTCATTTTCGACCACCTCAAGCACATAAACATCTGATTAATATGTGTTCTCTGATCCATCTTCAGGATGTCTGGCGTCTTCATAATCCTACGGGCAGTGATTTTTCCTTTTTTTCTTCCCCTCACTCGTCCTTTTCACGCATTGATTATCTTTTGGTTCACTCTTCTCTTGTTCAATCCTCTTCTTCTCCGCTTATTCATCCTATCTTGGTTTCAGATCATGCCGCGGTGACTTTCACTCTTATGTCTTTTGCCCCTAGGGCAAGATCTCGTTCGTGGAGACTAAATACAGAAGTGCTATATGACGATTCCCAGGTTCGAGAGTTTTCCAATGACATTGAGACGTTTTTTCTTGAAAATGTTGGTTCAGTTAGCTCTCCTGTGGTTCTCTGGGATTCTTTTAAATGCACTTTCCGTGGTCAGGTCATTAAGTGTATGTCAAGAAGGAATGCAGCGATTAAAAAGGAGCTCACAGATTTAGCAGATGATATTAAACGTCAAGAGTCCCTTTTTCGTCATTCTCAGGATAAGGCCTGTCTCCAGTCTATTAAGAATTTAAAGTATAAGTACAATACTATAGTCACCAAGAGAGCTCATATTGGTCTCCAGGCTCAGAAATCTAAGAAGTTGCTCTTAAAAAATCGTGCGGGTAAAATTCTTGCTGCCACATTAAAGTTCCAGGAATCCTCTTGTAAGTCCTCCCAAATTTCTTCTATTACTGACCAGTCTGGTAAGAAAAAATTTCAAACTGAGGAAATTCTTGAGGTTTTCCGCGATTTCTATAATAAGTTATATACCCCTTCTACTCAAGCTTCCTTTGAACAATGCCAGGAGTTTTTGAAGTCAGTCCCTCTGAAAGTGATACCGGAGGAAGATAATAACTCGCTGAATGGTCCGATTACATCTGACGAAATCATTGCTGCAATTAAAGCTACTCGTTCTGGTAAAGCTCCAGGCCCTGATGGTTATCCTATTTTGTTTTATAAAACCTTCATATCTGTGCTTGTGCCGAAACTTCAATCCCTTTTTGACGCCTTTATTAAAGAAGGCTCTGTCGCTGGCTCTGCTGCTGATGCTACTATTGTTGTAATCCCCAAAGAGGGGAAAGATCATTCAGACCCCAAAAATTTTCGTCCTATTTCCCTTCTCAACATGGAGGCTAAGAGTTTTGCTAAAATCTTGGCTAAGGGTTTAGAGTCCTTTATTCCGCAATTAGTTCACCCTTCGCAAACAGGGTTTGTTAAGGGGCGTCTTGCACGGGATAATATCCGTACTTTCTGTCATATTCTAGGTGCTGCTAAGCGATCCAATCTTCCGGCGGCGGCCTTGGCCCTGGATGCTGAAAAGGCCTTTGATAAGGTTTCTTGGCCTTTTTTACGAGCTGTTCTATGTGCACACAACCTTGGTGAACCCTTTATTCGAATGGTTATGTCTCTCTACTCCCGACCTAGAGCTAACATACGAGTGAATGGAGCTACGTCGTCCTTTTTTAATCTTCGCCAGGGGACTAGACAAGGGTGCCCCTTGTCTCCTCTCTTATTCTTGTTGTCCATTGATCCTCTTCTCAGAATGATTGATGTACATCCTGACATTAAGGGGTTCTCTTTTGGTTCTCATCAGCTAAAAACAGCTGCGTACGCTGATGATGTCCTCATCTTCTCGAATGATATTGCTCTGGCCATCCCTGCCATTTCTGATACGATCTCTGTTTTCTCAAAAGTTTCAGGTTATACCCTGAACAAAGATAAGACAGAAATGTTCCCTCTAAATGCTTATTGCTTCTCCTCTCACATGGGCTCGGCGGGTTTTAAGTGGCAATCCAAGCAATTAAAATATTTGGGTATTTATTTTTGTTCCACCCTTTATGCTACGGTTACTTATAACGAATCTCAAACTATTCTTAAGGTACGAAGTCTTTTAGACAATTGGTCTCCGAAGCATATTTCGTGGTGGGGCCGACTTCAAACTCTTAAAATGATGATAACACCCATTGTTAATTTTGTTTCTTCTATGCTGCCGGTAAAGCTATCTGATACCTTTTTTCATGATTTGGATCTACTAACTTCCAAATTCTTATGGAGTAACAAAAGGGCTAGAATTGCATATAAATTCTTGCGGAGGTCGTATGTTATGGGAGGATGCAATCTTCCTGATTGGGAGAAATATCAATCTGCCTTTCTGGCCTCTCAGGGTGCACTGTGGCTTTCCTCTCCCTCTACTCATGTTCCAGCTTGGTTGTTAATTGAACAGGAACTGGCCTCCCCTCTTCCGACCGTCGCTTTTTTAACCACAAATACCCTTTCTATTCCATTTTCTAGATCCATTATTCTAGACACTATTGCGGCGATACGCAAGGTTGATAAGAGATTGGCGGTCCCACTGCAAAAAACCACTTGGTCATCTATTTGGCGGAATTCCAAATTTAAAATCAACATTGATTCAGACTTGGTGTCTTACTGGGCTGGGAAAGGTATCTCTCTTGTCAAACATCTTTATGATTCTAACAATCATCCTCTCCCTTTTTCTAATCTGGCTCAACAATTTTCTTTATCTAATCTAGATTTTTATACCTTTCTTAAGATTAAGGTAGCACTTGCTAAGGTACACCTGCATCCTTCCTCCTCTTTGATTACGCTTTTTCAATTATGGATTAGGTCTGGTCATGTGGCTTCTAGGATTTATAAATTTTTGTCGTCTCCTACACTTCCTTCACAGACTGTTACACAGCAAAAATGGCTGCATCACTTTGATCATGGGGTTACCGACCATATTTCTTCAGACACTTGGCAAGATATTGGGAAATTTTCTCTTCGTAATAAAATTGCCCCTTCATTAATGCAATCTAAGTTCTTTTCTATTAATCTTCTCCACTGGACCCCCACTCGTTTATTCTCGCTAGGTTTAAAAGAAGACAATCGCTGCTGGAGCTGTGATCTTGCACCAGGCGATTTTCAACATATGTTTTTTGACTGCTCTCTTCTTCAACCCTTTTGGGGTTTAATTCATAAACATCTAATGATTATCTTTAATATCAAGTTTCAACTCTCTTTCCCATTAATTCTGTTAGGCCCGTTGGCGGCCTCGGTCCCTTTGCCGTTAGATTCCATGGAGGTACAATTATTGGATCTTTTACTAACTATTGCTGTCAAAGTAATCCTCATGGATTGGAAATCTTTCTCCTCAGTCTCTTATCATACTTGGTGGGCGTGGGTTTCCTTTTTAAGGAGTGCTCATATTTCAGTTGATAATGCCCATATCTCTCCTTCTATCTCTAATGGTGTATGGAAGGCTCTAGATACGTATATGGAAAGGGCTTCGGAGGGTTCGGTGGAACAGTACCCCTTTTGATTGGTCTGGTTAATACGCTCTTGGTTGTTGGGTGAATCCTTTGGAAATCCTTCTCTCTCCTTTTTTCTTCTTCTTGTCTTTCCTCAGCCTTATTCTATTTTTCTTTTCTCTCTTTGCTTTCTTCTTTTCTTTCCTTCCTTCCCTAAAATAATATCTGATGGTGATACTTTTGATAATTACTTCCTCCAGTTCTTATTGGATGTTTTCTATAATTTAATTGATTTTCTGTTATATACAGATTATTCCATATTGTATGCTCCAGCTGATATCATTTGTATCACTTGTACTTGTATTTTACGTTTTTATCTGTTCCTTTAAAATAATAAATTCTTTTGAAATCAAAAAATACACATCACGCTGCCAAAGGTGACCACTGACCGGAAAGGACTTCCCTCATAGATTAGTTTAATCTACTGGGCTGAATGAAAAGGGAATACTGTCCTCTGCAGAGGAAAATTCAATAGACAATGGGGCAACCCAGTATCCCTCAGAATCTGGGCATGGATATGTAAACAAAACCAATGGTTCTGTCGGTGTAAAAAATTATTTCTTATACAAATGAACAATTCACTAAGTTATTCTCTAGAATCTTTAAATGTTCATATCCGAGCAGTTTAAGGAACACACAAAAACAAAAGTAACACAAGTTGATGGGTATTGTGTTGTTTTATATAAATTTAATCATTTATATATACCCAAACAATTATAAAAGCTGTCAAATACAAGGTGAAATTTGAGGTGCTATGTGTTCAAGTGACATAGTGCTCAGTGACAAAGTTGGTGCGTATTATGTACAAAGTGACTAAAATATGTACAAGGGAAAAGGAGAAGACGGCCAGAATACAGCGGAACGCAGCACTTCTGGAAAAACGGGTCCATTAATGCTCCTGAAATCATGCTGAAATAATGATTTGAACTGCCACAACGGGGCCAAGACCGCACATATTTGTGCCATTGATGCTTAACTGGGTATCTGTAGGCTCTGCAGAGGAGGCGAGTGTTTTTGCTACCACACAAAGCAGGAAGGGCAGATAGGACACACTTTAAATGACAGTTTAGGGTCACGTGGGACTCAGACTGTGCAGTGGCCGCCAGGGGCGGAATGGAGTAAGGTTTATATCAAATATAAAGTTTAGCCAACAACGCCTGCTTTAAACTGAACCAGTTTAACTTTTTTTACAGGACATACCTTACTTCCACGGTCCCCAGCTATCCACGTCCACCTTATTAATCACTTTTTTGTTGGATGACTACAAAATACAGGGCTGTAACTGCATCCAACAGTAGGATCCGTGGAAATCCAATCCTAAAATGTGTGTGCTGGGAGGGCTCAAGCTGCGGGATGGGGGGAGGAGCGTAGGTATCACATATAAAATGTGTGTACAATGTGTGAGATGGGAGGGCACCTGCTGATGCTGGGAGGGCTCCTAATGCTACGGGGAGGGAGGATCTGATATAAAATGGCTGGCATTTGCCTCCTAGTTATACCTATTCACTGTAGAACAAGAAATTACATGACCATCGAGGTCATGAACACTGCGCACTGTTCCTGTAGGGTGACTACCCTTTTTCAAGTGAACATAATCATACAAATTCTTTAACTTTCATTTGAAAAATGCAAAAATTATGTTTTGACGCTACCACCATGTTGTCATGTTATGTTATGATCCCATCATTGATGTCTGTATAAACTTTAAGTGCATCTACACTGGATTGTTACATATGCAAGAATATGATAACAGCACTAAAAAGATATGTTTGAATTATAATGTTGTGCTCTAATTCTTTATGAAAGAATTTGTATGATTATGTTCACTTGAAAAAGGGTAGTCACCCTACAGGAACAGTGCGCAGTGTTCATGACCTCGATGGTCATGTAATTTCTTGTTCTACTGTTAACGCTTGATTTGACAGCAAGTGTCACACTGCAGCACCCGTGTTTTAATCAAATATAATCTGTTAACAGGTTTACATAGGTGTGCGCTTCCTCATATACTTACCCATGCCTATTCACTGGCCACAGCCCTCAGATCTAAATATTTGCCTAAAGGTGTTCAGCGGACTTTGGCGTAAGAGATTCATCCTTCTCCCACCTCCCAAGACTATTTATGGAGGCTACTACGCGGGCATGCCAGAGGTAAGCCCGCTGCGCCCCTCTGCGCCTGAACCACACCCAGTGCCCGGACACCTGGCTCTTCCGCCCCACGAAGCTACACCGCTACAGACCTTCGAGCCCTATTGCCATACACCCCGCGTACCACCAGAGGACCGCTCCCCTGTCGAGACTGCCGCCTAAACTCCAGCACCAAAGCACCCAACGGAACCAGACACCGCAAAAGCAGCCGCAACGTTGACCGAGACCACCATGACAACTCCAGTGAATCCTACTCAACGCACGATCATTCGGCAAACACACCACAGAGATCCGGGACACAATCTCATCCTTCGCCCCAGACGTCATCTTCCTCACAGAAACCTGGCTAAAAACCCTGTCTCCGCACCAGACATCGCTGTCCCCAAAGGCTATAAAACAATGCACCGGGACCGAACCAACAAACACAAAGGTGGAATCCTCATCATCTACAGGGACCCCACCCACAGCATGACATCCCAGATGAACAGACCACGATAATGGATGTAGAGGCTGGCTCAGTATATGGTGTACACTTATTGGTGACACACCCTGTACTGAGTCCAGGAAACCCTTAGTGATCGTGTAAGAGGTCTCTGATAACCCAAGCTCTCAAGGGGTAGTTGTGGAGAGCAGCTAAGGCTTATTCAGGAGGGTGTAAAGTGGGTGCATTTACCACACAGTCCTTCATTGATCATTACACAAGAAAGGACCACACTAGTGGTAGAAAAATACTGTTTTATTTATTATACATCAACACTAATACTACTTTGGTATACCTGCTACCCAGAGATATAAACAACAAAATATACTTCAAAACAGGCAAGAAAAGCACATTAAACACATAGCCCCGATGGGGAGGGGTGAGGCAAAGCATATACTAAGTAAGCAGAATTTGAGGTGAGTACCCAAATAAGCCCAACACACAAGAATCTGGAGATCAGGGGAAGCATACAACCACCACAGGGAAGTAACTAGGAGTTACTAGGCACCCATGTGCGAAGGTCATACACCGGGTCAGTGTCAATAGGATAACATGGGGAAGTCGTGGTTGGTGTTTTGCAGATTTAGGACTCTTCCCAGAGGACCCTGAGGAAACCCATTGTGACAAGGAAGGTTGTAGATCAGCACACCCATGGATACCTACTGAAGCAGGATACCTACACCAGGGAGCCCGGGTGCATAGGTGTGAAGAGATGTCGAAACCGCCCATTGAAGTCAATGGGGATCTTCGGATGTCCAGCTGCTACTGTGACCCATGGACCAGGTCAGTGGAACCCAGGCGTGAATTCCGGACGAGAAGCACCCGAGGAGAAAGAAGACCAAGTCCAAACCACCGGAGTCCTCCAGGAGGTGCAGGAGCACAATGACCACCATGCAGCTGTGGAGACCAGGTGATTATGTCAGATCACAGGAGCCATCCACAAGCTGTTCCACAACAGTCAACGAATTGCAGGAGGGTCAGTGTCCAGCAGGGCCACCAACAAGCCTTTGTAAATGCAGCAGACGCGTTGCATGAAGAAATGCTTAGTTTTAGACCAGCAAGGTCTGACGGGCTTACCCTCTACAAGTAAGTCAGGACCGGCAGGATCAGCAAGCAGGAGAGCCAGCAGGATTTGATGGAGACACCAGGAGGACCCTAGGGCAGCCAGCACAGGTAGACAAAGGAAGGCCTAAGCAGCACATGGAAGATAGGGGCCCACGTCACAGGAGACATAGTGAGGATGCAGTGTTTGCAGCTATTTGGTGCTTGAGGCTGGGGCTTTTTGGTGCTCAAAGATCTTTGGACTGGAGAGTCAACAAGCCTTGGCAATGGCAAACAGACGCGATGCACAGGGGCCCGGTTCCAGCAGCTTCACAAGGGATTCCAAATAGAAGACAGGTCAGACCTCGGGAGAACTGACAAACTATTACCTGTGTTGTAGAGCCTTTAAGGGTCCATGGGACAGCAGGATCCACAGAGTAGTCATCGACGCTGAGGTGCCTGCGCCTGCAGGGGAGTGACTCCTTCACTCCTAGGGAGATTCCTTCCAGCGGTCGTTAATGCACACAGAATCCTTGTGACTCTGGAGGATGCACGCCATGGATGTTGTAGGATGGTTGCAAATCACGGAGACAAAGAAGAAGTCTTGTCTTGAGTCGGGCCCAGCCCAACAGCAGAGTCCAGTTTCCAGGAGCAGAAGAGGGTACCACATTTAGGGGAGCGCTTAAGTAACCCAGCAAGGTGGTTGGACAGCTTCTGCGGTGACCCACCTATCGGGGAAGGGAGAGATCAGGGACGCTACTCTAGTAGACTGACAAGTCAGATGCTCCCAGGTGCCTAGTATATCTAGCTTTCAAGATGGCAGAATCAGGTGGCCACCCGGTAGAGCTCTGAGGGAGGAGCTGGACAGCGTGGTGGTCACTCCTTTGTCCTTTGAGTGGTTTTGTGCCAGGGAGGTAGCCAAGGGCTCCAAGACTGGGGAAAACCAGTTTATGCAGGAGGACACCAAATGCGCCCTTCAAAGCAGTCTGGTGGTGCTCGGAAGCACACCCACCTTTGTTATGCCATCCCCTGCCCAAGTTAGGCTCAACAACAGGAGGGCAGAACAGTGTCTGGGGTCAGCAGCAGCACTGGCTTACCAGCAGACCCTGCAAGGCTACACAGGTAATAATGGGAAGGGGTCCTGTAAGGAGCCCCCCTAGTACATGGTATCATTTCACTAACACTGGAATTGGTGTTGTTGCATGATTCCAACATGTTTGATACCAAACATGACCAGGTTTGATGAAGCCATTAGGTAGTTGGACATCACAAGTTTGCCAGTGTCCACTGCATACCATAAAATGGCTGCCCCGCATTTACAAAGCCCAGAAAAGAGAGACCAGGGTTTGTAGGGGTGCCTTTTCTGATGCAGGGGCACCCTCACACATAGAACCATGTACCCTGTCCTTGGGCAGCAGGACCTACCATAGGGGTGACTTATATTTTAAGTGCAGTGACAGGGACATAAGGTAAACCTTATATCTGGAGTAAAAGGTGCATGCACCGTTTCACGCAGGCTGCAATGGAAGACCTGAAGGCACATTTTGAATGGGCTTCCATGGGTGTCTCTACACATGCTGCAACCCAGGGGAGACCACTGTTGTACCAATGCCCTGGTTACCTCAGTATCATGTACAAGGGACTTACAGGGGTGCACCAGTATGCAAACTCAAATTAGGGGAGAGAGCACAAACACTGGGATCCTTGCTAACAGGATCCCAGTGTACTAAAGTCAAAACACACTGACACCAGGCAAAAAGTGGGGGCAACCATGTCAGAAAGATCCTACTTTCCTACAATGAAACACCTCAACTTCCAACTCCAAACAGACGGCAAAAGCACCATCAGAGGCACCCTGGTCTACAGACCACCAGGACCACGCTCCAGCTGCATCGCCATCCCAGACCTCATCGCCTCATTCACAATCAACTCAGAGCACTAAAATCTTCCTAGGGGACCACAACTTCCACCTCGCTGACCCCTGCGACACCACCGACCTCCAAGCCAGCATGAGCAACATCGGCTTCAAGCAGCTTATCGAACGAGTTACTTACCTTCGGTAACAATGTATCTGGTAGAGACACAGTCTAGCCGCAGATTCCTTAACTTAGAATATCCCCAGGTGTCAGACTGGATCCGGAAAATCTTTTTCCCCAGCAGTACCTCTGCAAGCAGGGGGCGGCGTCGCCCGGCTCCGTCCTGACGTCGTGCACGGAAGCAACGTCAATGGAGCCATATAAGTCCTCCCCGGCGTACTGACGTCAGTTGTCTTCTTTTCCGCGCCCTAACGCGGATCCGAAGAAGCAGTTACCTCTGGCCTGTTTTTTGTTTTGTCAGGCCTTCTCAGCACCTTTGGCGTTCGGGAACAGTGTGTGATGCCTTCGGGCTTCAAGGCGTGTGAATCCTTTACACGGCAGATGTCGGCTACGGATCCACAGCAGATCTGTATGTGGTGCTTGGGAGAGCACCACGAATCCGAGGAGTGCGACGCCTGCCAATGGCATGAAGTTGCTGTCCGCCCAGATCTCCTGTTCAGTGTCCTCACGCCGCCGGTCTCCTCGTGCTGGGGAATAAGTTCGGGACAGTTCGGGGAGTAGTTCCCACGGACATCACTCTCCTGCTGCAGGTAATCACACAAAAAAAAAAGAAGTCACGGAGTGTTGTTTGGGTTTCTGCTATGCCTGACAATCCATGGCATGTTCTTTTGGCTTCGCTGTGCTCTTTCTGCCTGTCGGCACGTGCCCCTTAGGGGCATGTTGTTTTGTTCCGTTCTGGAACAGTTTCTTCCATGTTCTGTGTGGATCGACATGTGTATACACACAGGATATGTTCGCTGTCACAGCGTGCCGGCGGGGTTCCCTGCTCCCGTCTTGGCTGCGTTCTATTCTGGTCCATACCTAGTGTAAGGAAGTGCTTACGTCTTCTCTCAGCATGGTCCCGGTGGTCTGTAGGCCAGGGTGCCTCTGGTGGTGCTTTTTCCGTCTGTGTGGAATTAGATACAGACCTTACCCACATTGCATGACACACACTCGGAACAATCTTCACTTCCAGCAACAGAGTCGGGTAAAACCATGCCACACAACTCACCTGGTCCGACCACTACAGCATCCACTTTACCATCTCAGGACCCACCCACGCCGGAACCATGACCCCCAGATCAACACGCAGAGACTGGAAAAAGGTATCAGAAAACCAGTGGAATAGCGCTCTCCACTCCCACCTCCCAGACACCACACACAGCCCAGAACAATCAGCTAAAACGTCTCCCAATGGATCACTAAATGCACAGACTCCATCGCCCATGCTAAAATGGCCAAGGTCAAAGGATCAATCAAAGAGCAAGCTACTTCACCAAGGAACTGCACTCCATCACATGCAACTGCCAGCAACTAGAAAGAAAGATGCGCATCAGCAAAAAGACGGAAGACCGCATCGCCTTAGGACCGCCCTCAACCAGTAACACCGCATCCTGAAAGAAACTAAGAAGAACGTCCTAGCAGACCACATTGAAGCCAGCGTAAACCACAGCAAGAAACTCTTCACCATCATGATGTAGTTCTTCAATCCCAAAGCCACAGAGACCAACATTACACCCTCCTAGGAACTATGTGACAACCTTGCTGACTTCTTCCATGACAAGATCTCAGCCATCTACAAAAACTTTGAACGACAACGCTCCGCCACCGACCGCATCAACCAGCTCACACCCACAAATACAAACCCGAACATCTGCTCACCTACTGGAACCTCGTGACCATGCAAAACACTGTAACCATCATGAACTCTGTATACTCAGGAGCACCCATGGACCCCTGCCCCACCACATCTTGAACCTCGGAAGCAAGACAATCAGTGACAAGCTAAGGAAAGTCCTGAACACCTCCATCACCGTGGTCTCCTTCCTTGAGTACTGGAAACAAGCTGAAGTAAGGCCCCTCCTGAAAAAAAAATCTGCTGACCCTGCCAAACCAAAGAACTACCGACCCATATCTCTGCTCCCCTATCATGCAAAAGTCCTCTAGAAAGTGATCAAGCAGCAACTCACCCAACACCTAGAAAACCACAACCTCCTGGACCCCTCCCAATCAGGGTTTCAAGCTAACCACAGCACCAAGACAGCTCTGATCACAGCCACCGATGACATCAGAGCCCTCCTGGACTGTGGAGAAAGGGCAGCCCTTATACTACTGGACCTGTCCACTATGTTTGACACCATCTCCCACCACATCCTGATCGACGGACTCCACCACATCAAGTTCCAGGGAGATGCCCTCAGATGGATCGCCTCGTACCTCACTGGCAGAACTCAAAGGATCAGTCTCCCACCGTTCACCTCGAAGCACAAGAAGATCATCTACGGAGCTCCCCAAGGAATTTTCCTCTGTCCCACCCTCTTCAACACCTACATGATCCCCCTGGGTGACATCATCGGATCAAACAGACTTAACATCATTCCCAATGCCGACGACACGCAGTTCATCCTCTCACTGTCCAAAGACCCCTCCACTACCCAAGCCAACTTTCACAGATGCATAATAAACATCAGGGACTGGATGAAGGTAAACTGTCTCAAACTGAACACAGACAAGACAGAAGTCCTCATCTTTGAGAACAACATCTCGCCATGGAACGACGTAGGGTGGACCGCAAACCTCAGCTGACCCTCCCGCCAGACCACGCCCACAACCTCTGCATCAAGTCAACGCAGTCTCATCTGCCTGCTTCCACCCCCTTCGCATGCTCCACAAGATCTTCAGGCGGCTCACAGTCAATACCAGAAGGACCGTCACACAGGCACTCCTCACCAGCAGATTAGACAATGGAAACACACTGGACGCAGGGATCACTGCACACCTCCTGAAGAGACTCCAGACAATACAAAACTCAGTGGCAAGACTCATACTCGGCCTCCCCAGAAGGACCCACATCACACCTCATCTCAAGAAACTACACGGACTCCTGATTCAGAAGAGATGCCAGCTCAAGATGATGACCCATGCGTACAAGGCCTTGCACAACGAAAGACCAACAAACATTAACAAACGCCTAGCTTTCCACCAACCGACCAGACACCTTTGATCTGCTTCTCTCTCCCTCGCAGACACCCCATGGATCTGCCGAACAAACAGCGGAGGACACTCCTTGTACCTGGCAGCCAAGGTGAGGAACAACCTCCACCTGAACCTCAGGACTGCACCGTTGCTCCATCATTTTCAGGAAAGAACTACCTGGATGTTTGAATGTTCAAACCACCACGCAGCAGCCAACATCTCCATCACCTCAAGACCCTCACTGGTGATTTGCCACACTTTATAAATGCTGGATTGATTGATTCACATGGCCAAAACAAGGGAGGGCCATTTGCATGACATTCTACAAATGCAGCTACTTCTCCCAGACACCCTAGGACTATGAGATACTTAAGTATACCAGACAGAGTTCATTTGCATATACTTTATCTTTATATCACTACTGTATACTGTAATAAAATGCACTGTAAGTTATTTAAGAGCACCTCTTGGCATTGACCAATGTCGTTTGTATATTCTTATGACTGCCTCAATGATATACTGTTGAAACTATCTGTGAGGGGGGCCGGTTAAAGGGGAAGCATGAATGTTTCTAAATTCATGCTTTAACACTATTACTTAAAAAAAAGAAGAAAAAAAGGCTTCTCAATTCACTGATATAATCTGATGTATTAAGGTGAAACGATTCTGCATGTTAATGAAATATACTGAATTTTGAAAATGCTATCATACTTATTCACACTTGCTGCAAAATATCTTTAAACAATGAAGGTGTTCATAAAATTAAGTGGTGCAGGACACCCAAGTTACTTCATTTTCTTTAATTTCAATCAGCCTTTCAATAAATGCTTGCCCCTTGAACATCTTTTCAATGTTAGTTCTGAGTTGGATAAACAGCAGCCCAGTGCTGCCGTCCCCAGGTCGCACCTTTGAGTATCACTGGCCTATGTGCTGAGCCTCTGGAGGTGCATCGTCAGGGCTCAAGGTTGACCAGATCCTGCAACAGAAGAAGAGTGAGAGAAAGGGAGCTGGTGGAGTACTGGAGTATGTGTGGGCTGAGCATCTTTAGGGAGGCCATTCAACAAAAGCATTCATCAGTACCTGAAGACCTGCCAGAGAGGTGAAGTGGAGTGCATGAGAAGGAGAAACTGATCGGTATGGTGAAGGTGTGTAAGGCAGAGCAATGTTATGTAAAATTTCATTAATCACAAATGTGGTCATTTTTTGGGTGGATGAAATTTTAGGCCTCTCAATCCTTTTTCCTCCCAGCCCTTGCCTACCATACCCATCTGCATCCCTGAAGGTGCCTTCCCTTTTTTGCACCTCTTTATAAATCATACGATGATATACGGGGTATAGCCGAAGAAGCATTTTCTTTTTAACGTAAGAATGAAGTAGACCCTGTAATATTAGACACAGATGTTGATGGCGAATCAAAATCTCCTTGGCCACCTGTATACCATACTACAGCACTAATGAGGCCTCTGGCTTTACTCTGTCAGGCAGGGCGCAAGGCATGAGAAGAATGGCCACAAGGTCTGCTTCTCGAAAAAGCCGGGTGCGAGGGTAGGTTGCGCCTCAGAAAGCGCTGCTGTGGTGCTGGTGATGGGCAAGGCCTGGAGCCCAGGCATCTAGTTGCCCTGCTTCTTGTGCATGCCTTGGCTTTGCTTGATCTCGGTAGGCTGTGACGACTGGGTGGGCAGAGTTGGGATGGGCAGGCACAGAGAGGCATGGGTAGTGGCACACATCACAACCAGTCTGCAGGGGTGGCTCCTCCGCTAAAGCGGAGGAGGGTCGCCCCTTTGCTCTCAAAGCAGACAAATAAAATGATAAAAACATAGTTATTATCATTTTATTTTTCCTATCTTTGGGGCTCGGTTAGGGTGATGCGGAACTGGTGGCACTGGGGGAGAGGAAATGGTTTGCCCACTCCAGGTGCACATGATGATTTGGCCGGCCGGCCAAAAAGTCATGCGCACTTTGCATGTTCCCCACCAGGCTGTAATAGACAGCCCAGTGAGGAATATGTCCAGGCTCCCACTGCCTGTCTCAGCACCGAACCACAGCGCTCAGACCAATCAAAACGCTGCGGTGCTGAGTTGTGATTGGCTTAGGGGAGCCTGGGTGTGCTTACTGGTTCCGGCCGGAGCGATGACGGAGGAGGGACGCGGTGTGGAGTTTTTTTTGGGGGTATTTTTTACCCCCCTGCATCACCGCCGCCCCTCTACCCCCGTTCCCTGCTAGCTGCTACTGGCGAGCAGAGGTGGTAGTGAACTCCTGGCTGCCCCGGATGAACTCACCTACCTGAAAGGTTATCAGACAATGGGAGGTGGATGTAGCAACTGCAATACCGAAGCTCAGGGACTAGCTCAGTCTCATGGTGCGGTTATGGTGCATGTGCATAAGTGCGCATGTCGTGATATAGAGCCCTGTTTCTGACCCAGGCCTCACTGGAGTAAATAAAGCAAAGTGCCATGGTCTTGAGAAATGCGTGCAGGCAGTGCAGGGCATTGGAACATGCCAGTACACATGAGTCTCTGTCCAGGATAGGAGCGAGTGGGACAACCAGCATACATTAAGCAAAGTTTTAGAGCAAACCTCATGCTGTGCAAACGTCCCTTAGAAAGTGTCAAAGGTTAAACTGCCACATAGATCCCATCCATCACTGACCGCTAAGTCAATTCCAGGCTATATGCTTGGGATTACTGCACCCAAGATAATGTGCAGCAAGAGGTTTCACAACTTATGAGTTTATTCTGCAGCCTCTATCAGCATTTATATTTATACAACACATCAAAGTCAATCTACCTTTGAACAGTTTTGCACAGAAAGCTGACACTAGCGGCCTCCAGAGTTCACCTCCCCATCAGCTACCTGCAAAAGCCCACCAAAAAGCCCAGTCACAGTTAGAGGGCTGCACACCAGGTAATTGTTCTTGCATGCTTAGCACCTAAAATGTGGGAAATGTACTTCTCCTTTAAAAATAACTATCTGGAAACCTTTTTCAATTTTGCCTCACCAGATAGTCGACGTGAAAGAAAACAAGTAACTAGGGTGTCCTGCACAGTTAACTTTTGGTCCTCCTTTATTTTTAAAGACATTCTGCAACTAACGTGTAAAATATCAAAAAGTCTGCTTAGCTCAGTCTAGACAAAGCGATCTGGGCTCTAAAGCTGTCAACAAATGGCGGGAACAAGAAAATCATGTTTTATCATTGAATACGTGGCGAACTATTAATAAGTTTCATTTCTCCACATTAAGGGGAGCTAACTGGCGCAGAATGTTATTTTTGGGAAAATGGCTTTTGTATCGCACCCCGGCGGCAATAGCCAAAATGTACAGTAACTATATACCGAATTCTTTCCGATGCTTGAACTTCGCTCCAGCTAATTGGACTCACGTAATAATTAATTGTTGTATGGGGAAAGCATTCTGGGAAGACATTTTTGCTTTCTTAAGTTCTAATTATCATATTCGGATATTTTTAAATGTAAAACTGATGCTTTATGGTTTCGATCCGCATCTCAATTTATCTGAATCATTTGCTAAATTGGTTTATATTTGCATGGCAGTTGCCAGATCGCTGCTACTTCAAAACTGGCGTACAAATCAGACTCCATCCATGCATGAATGGTTATTCAAGATGCGCAGAGTAAAGATAAGTGAGCGAAGTTATGCTTTGAGGATTGGGGGGGGAAGAAAATTTGAAAAAGTTTGGGGGACATTTTTTGAATAATCTGCAATTTCTTTGTTTTTTGATTATGGAAAACTGTAAGTTAACTATTTGTCAATACCAGTCGTCAAAAGCGGGGTATGCTTTATGAGATATTTCTGGGTTTTGTTACTCTTTATTTTGTATTTTGAATTTTATATGCATGACACCAATCAATTTCAATAAAAAAAAAAAGGTCTCTTAAAAAATTCAAAAAATTGATTTTATTCACATTTTCATCCTAGTAGCAGTAGTACATCAGAATAAATCAGTGCAAGTCTTTTTTTTTTTTTCAAGGATTAGTTTTCAAAAATTAATTTTGAAATGTTCAAGCTTCCGCACACCATGACAATGCCAATAGTGAGCTAAGAGGCAAGTCACTTTTGTGCACCTTTTGCATGGCCTGGGTTGTTATTCTATCTAGACAATATTTTAGTAAAATCAAACGTTGTAGACGTTTTCATACAGCGCACATCCTGAAGGTATGTATTTCAATATCGCATTACATGTAACTTAAAGAACAAGCATTTACAAAGCCAATAGCTATCACCTATGCAAAATCTACTGTCTATGACACTGTTTTTTTGCACCGGTTGTAGATGACTAGAATAAAGATGTGAAGTAACGGAAAGAGATGCCGACTTGGGGAACTGGGTTTGAGTTCGGAATCAGCCCAACATCCTGTAGTCCTGGCTAATCATTTTTACCTCCAGAGTGTCATAAAAAATGTGTTTTCCAATATAACTGGTGCTCTTATAAAGCACTGAAATACTTTACTTTTAAGTGATTTTTAGAAAAGCTGCCTGTACTGTGAAAAAAAGGTGACCCATACACTTTTAGGCTGTGCCAGTGTCCTAGGTCCTAGGTGAGCGGAAGAGGAAGCATCTGGGGGAGGAAGCCTGTGGGGGGAGAGAGGAAAGGTCATGAACCGCCGCGGAGGGGGAGCTCGCACTGCACCAAAGGAAGCATTGGTGCGGCAGATGGTTGCTAGGGAGCGGGGAGATATCGGCCATAGCTGGTTCAGAATTGGCGCTAGTAGTAATAAATAACAATAAACAGTATTCAGTGGATTCTAGGCCTTCGGCCCCTGTGCCACTGCACATGCTGCACCATTCAAATAATGGCCCTAGTGCTTGCAAGTTAATTGCACTTCTGACTGCTTGTTTAGTAGTAAAATATAGCAATAATCGGCGTTCAGTGGGTTTGCCAGACCTTTTGGCCCCTGTGCCGCTGCACCTGCTGCACCATTCAAATCATGGCACTAGTGCCTCCAAGAACAAATGAGGAAATCATTTATAGCCAGTAACAAATGTGCTCTGAAAAACGCACAGCTGCAGACGGAATACATAAGTATAATATAGATAAACAAACACAAAAGCTTTCATAAAAAGTGGCTTTAAACTTATCCAACTCTCCAAAACAAGTTGTCAGAGATGACATATATAAAGCATATGCTTTAAACATCAAAGTGAAACCAGGCATTCTTAAATTGTGTAGGTGTTGCAATATGGCTGGCTTTATCATATGAAAAGATATCATCCTGTGTCTTACAGTGAATGGGCCATAAACAGTATACATTTCCCAAGAGCACCTTCGGTTAGGCTGAAGCCGAGACTGAAATGCAGTTTTGTACTTTGTTTGTAAAAAGGTAGTTCACAAGTTAAATAGACTCACCAAAGTAGAGGAATTTTGCAAAAAAAAAGTGTTAAGTGTTAAATATAAAAAAGTCTCTGTAAAAATTCCCAAAATTTATTTCATGCACATTCAGAACTGTTTCATCTAAGTAGTACTAGTCATCAGCATAAATCTGTGCTATCCGCAAGCGTCCTCCTGGACTTTGCCTGCCATTCACCATTTGAAAATAGGCAAGCACTTATTTACAACTTAATCGGCGTGAAAGAAAGCAAGTAACAAGGATGTCCTGCAAACTTAACCTTCGGGTCACTTTCATTTGTAAATACATTTTGCAAGAAACATGTTAAATATGGAAAAGTCTCTGCAAAATTTCAAATGTTTATTTCATTCACGCACAGAACTGTCATCTTAGTAGTATTAGTATATCAGACTAAATCAGTTTTTTTTTTAAAGTTTTCAAAAATGATTTTAAAAACGTTCATGCTTCCATCCACCCTGGCAATGCCAACAGTGAACTTTATGCCCCACGAATGAAAGGCAAATGTTTTGTGCAGCTGAAGAACAAGATACCTTTTGAGATAGCTATCAGTTTTTAAAAAGGGCAAATGCAGGCTCCATGGTGAAAATGCGCTGCATTCCTCTTTCCTGTAAACACTCTCACTTTGAAGTCAGCTGAAAGCAAAATAAACACCAGGCTTCCTCGAAGACATAGTTTCACATTTGACCTCGGTCTTTGAATGCCCATCAAATGTGACCGCATAAGAACAAGATTTATAGGTCTGGTTATTATAGAAAACGAGTTTATGGAAGACTACTGTAAACACAGCTATGGCATGGGGAGGCATGAACTCAAGTTGTACAGCCTAAAACAAATAAAGCCAGCAAATGGAATTCCAGAAAACTTGAGTTACAAGCCACAAAGCCAATAGCAAGCAAATGGGTAGAATGCATTCCCAGGTCAACTTCCTTAAACTCACTAAGATAACTTTGACATACCACGCAGCTGTGCTCTCTGGTAGGCTGCGACCTAAAAAAAGAAACATACTGCTATTTAATGCTAAGGGGCAGGAGACTATATTGCGTTCAGTATGTTGTGCACTAAACAGACAAGGAGACCATAAGATGCTCTGTAAGGTCTCCAATATTTTGTGAGTGGTGGTAAACAGGGAATATGGGTTTTCAGCTTGTTTTTAATTTCCCTGACATCTTCCTCAGCTGCAAACCTATTCTATCATAAACCAGTGAGTCGAACTCCTTTGATTTTACAGATGTGGGTGCATGGCTCTGGAGGAGGAATTAAGACAACCCAGTATTAGTATTCAACAGACTTGATTTTTCATTCTTTCAACATCTTTTTCTCCTCAAAGCGTGACATTTATCAATTGTATATATGACCTTTAGTTTAACAAAAGGTTTTCACAGGAGACTGCTGTTCCATTGCTTGGAACAAATGAAGGAGGCTTGTCATCATGATATGCTATCGACCTGAAGTGACAGTTACATTCCTTTTCTTATCCTCTTTAACTTTAGGTACATATGCATGAAAGGACGTGGTGAGCTGAAAGTGATGAACACAAAAAATCATCAGTTAGTAGAGAAAGAAAGTTAAAGAAACTGAAATTTCTCAGACATATTGTTTTCCGCTATGTGATCAAACTCACCATATATATTTTGGTGGGCTATGTGATCGAATTCAGGGACACACATCCATGTTACAGATCCTGGATGTTTACTCAAAAGCATATAAGAGTGGGACGGTATATAGGGCATAAAAGAGAAATGTCTATGGCCTTGCACAAGCCCATACCCAAATCCTTCAGTAACATTTCAATCCTTCTCTAATATCCAATTTTGTGCAATTTATTTTAGGTAACACAAAGATCAATATAAACAATAAATACCATTAGACTACACATCAATCAGATTGTTATTTGGAGAAAAATGTCCACATGTAGAACAGCAAGGATCATTGTTCCATAGTTAATAATTCTCCTTGTTTCAATTGCAGAGTTCCTTTCGCATACAATACTGATAGCGTTCCTTTTATGCCAACTATAATCCAGTTAATCAAAAGATCGAGAAACGAATCCAAGAAATTCCTAGAAATGGTAACTAACAGATTGGCATCTATAACCACCTGTGCACCAATTTCTACTTTGTGTCCCAGTTGTTTGAAGCACAGTAAGCTAAGATGCAAGACATTCTGCAGAAGCACCAACTCACTTGCTACATCCTCAGAACTTATTGTAAAGGCTAATTCATTCTCATTGTAGAGAAGGAATCGTCGACTTGTGAAGTTCCAGCAGAATGAGACGTGACAGTCATAGATCTCATAACAGTGGGGTGCTGCCCAACGGCTATTGGAAGTCATTTTACTACTTGAAAAGCACTGAGTGGACTGCGTCGCTGCTGGTGC
Source organism: Triturus cristatus (assembly GCF_964204655.1). Classification (NCBI taxonomy): domain Eukaryota; kingdom Metazoa; phylum Chordata; class Amphibia; order Caudata; family Salamandridae; genus Triturus; species Triturus cristatus. Next base: position 331,195,220 of record NC_140585.1, on the reverse strand, counting down.
TTTCAGCTTGCCATGTGTACGCAGTTTTCAGAAAATTGATATGATAAGAGCAGAACTCTTATAGTTTCAATCCATCTTTGTATTAAGTAAAATAAACTGCACCAAACTGGAATTCAGAGAAAAATTGGTATCTTTCCACTCCCAATACTCTGCATTTTTCTGTAAAGCAGTCCATTAAGAAATCTCTAAACATAGAGGTCTGATAACCATTTTGATTCTGCCACCAGCTTTGCCGTATCTGCACCATTCCAGGATTTTAAAGCCCCTTTGGTCCACATCAACTCCTTTCAAGCTTAGCCTCCACAGTATGAGACTCCCCATAGTAGATAATGGAGACATTTTAAGCAATCAGAAGGAATGATGGGTTTATTTCCTAGTAGAGCAAAACGTGTAAACCTTAGACTTCCCAGAAATTTACTTAGCTGAACCACAATGCCCTGGCCATTTTTTACTGCAGTCTTCAAATGATACAGGCAATTTCAGTGTTGAGTGTAGATTGCATCATACCTGATCAAACTTCAAAAGTCTGAGCGGGACTGTAAATGTTAGGCTCATGGGAGTTGTGATTCACTAATACTACCCATTGACATCACTTCTTTAAACAACATTCTATCACCCACACAACATCTGATGACAACCCCACCATCAACAACAGAAACAAGAAACCAATAGCTTCCTCTCTCCCACACAGAAACCGAAATCTGTGTTATCTTTGACACATAAGACAAGTACAGCTCTGTTGGGGATTCGTGTAGGTTGTGTATCATATCAGATCACTTGTTTGATTCTCAGCAGGCCTTTCATTGGTCAGATGTTCATACAAGGAGTACAGTTGAACTGAGCAATACCAAAACATGTTACTACAAAGGATTGTTAACCCACAAGGTTAGTCAACATAATCAGTAACCCTGTTTTTAGACGACAATTATCAGGCATGCCTATGCACCATACATTCCTTAAGCAAGGGGCATGAAAAGCCCTATATATCGCTTTAACCCTCCTGATCACTCCTGTTATAACATCCAACAAGTCAGTAGTAACTTTGTAAAGACATCAGAAACAAAAGCAACTAGTCATGTTGAAATAGGTCTCATTTCTACTTAACACAACCACGGTTTTAAAAAGAATGTACAAAATGGTGGTGCAATGTGAACTCTGTAGTTGCTGGCAACTGTATGAGACATAAATCTTACAACACCAAAAGTTATACTTCCATCAAAAACATACACCTAGGGTGCTATGCTTTCTAATACAACCCTAAAAATCAGATGCAAAGATCCTGATTTAGAGACTGGTGGATGGGGTTACTCTGTCACAAGCGTAACGGATACCCTGTCCACTGTATTACAATTCTATTATATCCTATGCAACTTGTAGTACAACGGACGGAATATCCATCACGTTTGTCACAGAATAACCCGTCTGCCAAACTTTAAATTGGGCCCTAAGTAGTAATCACGAAATGGTTAGCCATATTCCAGAGTGATACAGCTCAAATCTGTACCGCTACAGAGCTCTTCCAATCCGTAGATGATGCAGGCTTTAAAAAATGGTGCTCCATCTAGACTTACATGAAAAGTTAGTCTCAGGCTCTCGAGGCATGAAGCCAAAATATTGTAGAGGCAGTCAAGTTTTGGAATCTGGGTCCTGGTCCCAGAAGCTGTAGTGCCTCATGCAAAAACCAGGATACGTGCAGATATAATGCTCAAGATACCCTAAAATTAAAAGTGAGTAATAGAAATGGACTAGACTGACTGCTGTTAGTTCCAAAACACTGAATTAGAGAAGTCTCTCACTTTACAGCCAGTAAACAATGCCTTTCCAAGTGAACACATGTGCATAGCAGGAGAGTATAAGTAATCTCTGTTTTGTGCCATGGGCTTCTACCAAAAGTTTATTTTAGTCTACCACACCACCACCTTTAGGGGTCTCACTTACAGTCTGCATTAAGGACATAAAAACTTTTTTTGAAAACCCTTAGTGTGTGGCATTCTTGTGAATGGAGGTATTTGCCATTGAGTTTAGAGGTGAAAAGATTTCCATGGTGTTTAGTTTTCCATTTGGAAAACATAGATTGTTGGTTGAAATGGTGAATTTATGTAGGTTTAAGAGCAGCACAAAAAGGCAAAGACTTGTAGCTATATATTTATGGAACTTGCAGCTTGAAATGAAGTGTGTGATTGCTTCATTAAAGAGGCACACGTGAATTCACTGCTTTCTCCAATTGCCTGCAACTAGCGCCAAGCATTTTCAGGAAAAGCTGGGCAACCAAGTGAAGAACAAATGGTAGGACCATGAACTGATAAAGGTGATCTACTGTAAACCAAAAGCACCATTTTGCCAACTACATTAATTAGTAATATGGAAGCAAGCTTCATTAAAGTCCACGACACAGCGAAATCTAGGTTTGAACAAATATATGTCCCCAATAAAAACAAGTAACATATTGAGTCATGCGATTCAAAACGACCTAAAAATTTCAAGTCTGCTTTTCAGGTAACAAACTTTAAACAATAAAGGCCTTGATTTATTTTTCCACCTTGGATGTACTTCCAACGCTCCTTTTGACAATATCTGCTGTGTTTTTGCAAAATCCTAAGGAAGACCCATTAGTATTCCCCATTTATTAATGATAATGTCCTTCCAAGTTGAAATGCCTAGAAAGATCTTCCGTCACACTGGGTTGCTGAAAGAGAGGTGGACGGATTGAAGTCAAATTTACTTTTGTGCTTGGTTGTTGTCTACCCGCCATGTCTAGTTCTGTGTTCTAAAAACAATTGATAGGTCTACGGATAAAAGTGGTCCCAGCCATTTGCAGCACGAAAATGTTGGTACTGCTGGCATGAAACTGGATACCTGTGTCCCTGATCTTTCCTTGAAACCTCGTTCAAGGCACTGAAGTCATGAGTCAGAGCAGAGTAAAATGTTACTGTCTTGAGGCAACTGTGTATTTAATGACCATATCAAGTGCAAGTGCTTGGACAAAAGAGCCTAATCTTGAGTGGCCCCTTAAAAGTGTCAATCAGCAAACTGTAAGATCCCCGCTACAGCCAAGTGCATCGCTGATTTTAAAGCTTGATTAAAAGGCATTGGTCCACATAATAAAATAGACTTTGTTTAATCTGGTTGTCTTTGTGCAAGATGTGAATTAAGCTACAGATTTTCTCATTTGCATTTCAAATATGTCAGGTTAGAACTACAGTGGTTATTGCCACATTATTTAGAGAATGTATAGTCAGGACCTGGATGAAACAAAGAACCGTTACCAATTTTAGTTTAGCTACAGCTACCGCAATCAAGTTTCATTTGGTTAGGTTTTGTGAGCAAAACAGAACATAATCCTGTTAACCTGCAGCTTTATGCGGTCTCAGGTCTACATATGGTGTTCTGCATTTTAGCAGCAAATTAGTAAAATCACAAAAGGATCTAAGATGTGATATATGAAGGATATTTTAGATGGTTCTTGATGCTTTGTAGATATAAAGCTGTTTTTTTCTGCAGGATTCCACTGGGATAAGCCACACTCATAGCTGATTTTGATATATATATCCTGTAGAAACGTTTCTGTGTCATCTTGAGACACTTTAGTAGAGATGGATATACAAGGGTCCTGTCAAGTGATAAAATGGTTCTAAGTATTGAAATCATTACCTTTATCGGCATGTTCTTTATACTGCTGTTCTTCAGCAACACAATCAGTGTCGTCTACATATCTATCAGCAAATACTATTCTACTGTTTTAGAACGAGGTACTTCTTCAGAAATAGGAACATGAGTATGTGTGCATCTCATGTGCTTTAATCATTGCCCTAAGCGAGAATTCTGGGACTTATCTATCAAAGATATCGCAATAATCCCTGAAAATTGCACCACATTTGGGGACCAGAATCTGTTACACATTTGTTTTGGATGAACATTCTTTTCCAGACAATGCTGTCTTTAGTGATGTAGATATCCTGGACAACAAGAGATCTAGCAGCATCTAGAATTTTCTCAACAAATATTTTTGCGTTGATGACTGGACCTCAGACAAGGAGTGCCACATCAATGGATGGTCAAATGAAGATGAAATATGCACCAACAACAGGTGCCACTGTTGTGACCTTTCTTAATTTCGATGGAGAGACCTCAAGAGGTTACTGACAATGCAGCCCTCTCCCAAATACATAAAATAATAAACATATTCATAAGCATTTATCATTTAAATAAATGAGCTGAAGTATAACATTATTTGAATACACTAAATGAGATTTGCCAGCAAATGTGGTTAGGATGACAGGCAGAGATGGTTCCAGCACAACATTCATCTTGCATTGTGTCAATATGTAATTAATGCAGAGAAAGAGCCAGAGTTATTTCAAAAGGAGGTTTCAGTACTTTCTTGTAAGCTTCAGGTTTGAGAAGGGAGGACTGCCACCAGACCCAAGAGTGGACAGTGACCATCAGTTAAAGTCTTCCTTTATGTGAATTCTCTCTAGTTTTAAGCCAAGCTGAGGATCTATTCGGCCGCAATTTAGTCATCTGTAGTTCACAGTTGAAATCAATATTTATGAACCAATAGAAGATAAATCTTAAATATATGTGGATGAACTCTCATATCTGTAGGAATGACCCCCAAAAAATCAGATATCCCTGGCAGGGGTTTGATGGCCACAATATGCTTGGCAGTGCCTCAGCATATTGCGGGAATATTATGACTTTACTCACCACAGGCGGTCTCATGGAAGTTCTTCCTCCATGCAACTGCTGGCTGAGAGGAAAGGAAAGAAAGGAGGCCCTACAGTGCCCCTCCTTGCCCCTGTGCATGCAGGGTGGGCACATGATTGCCCTCCGTAGATGTTCACCCCTAGTTCCTGCACTGGAAGGAATGCATGAAACTCTGCATTCCTTCCCGAGCAGAAACGTGCATTGGAGTCCCGTGGCGGTGCAGTTTATGGCTCACTATGAGCCTTTAAACTGCACTGCCACGGGACCGCTAAGCTGCCCCCTGACAGACCACACAAATATTTGTAATCTGGAGGCCGGCAGTGAGTATTGGCGAATGCGGGAGCGAGGCGGTGGAGTACCCCTGATCCCGCACCGCTAAAACTCGCAATCAGGCCCCTTAATCAGAGAATAGAATAATTTGTATAAGTGTTCAATAATAGGACATATTCTCTAGGAGGGTAACTACTCCTTAAGAAACAGAGGGCCAGATTTATATGTTTGCGGAAAGTGAACTCCGTCTAAACAGTAACAGAGTTCCCTCCCCACCAACACAGGGGCTGTCGGAAAATTGCCTACATGTCCATTCACCCAATTAGGATGTTTTTTGTTGTCCATCACCGGCAGGCAAACCCTGGCAGTATGGAACAGTAAAAAAGCAATAATGTACGTGGTTACCACAGTAATGTCTGGCTGTCTCTAGTCAGAGAAGTTTTCCATATAGAGGACTGTTGCTCTTGCCCTGGACTGAAGAGTAGAGTACGTGTGGTCCTGGAACTAACTTAATAGAGGGCAGATTGAAAATATGAGGGGAGAGCAGGAAAAACTGGGTATCCTCACGCCAAATCTATAGTAAAACAGGAAACAGCATTTACAACGTGGCGCGAACCAGGTGCTGCCATTACATCGCGGGCGTTACAACGAATGCGTCTTTACCAAGCATTCCTTTACCACGCATATCGTTACCACATCCCTTAGGGAAAGTAGCGCTGGACCTTAAAGTCCAACTCTTTCACTACTGTTGCCCAGACTGGAGTGGGAATAGTAAATTATACCGCTTCAAAGTGTAGCGCTTTCACAAAGGCATGTCGTAACAATATGCGTGGGAAAGACGCATTAGTTGTAAAGACTGCAGAGTAACGGCATGCATGGTACAAGCATGCCTTGTTCCGAAGTACAATCCATAGAACTGATGGCTGTAACTGATGCACAAAATGAAATGCTTGTGGATGCATGAAATGGGGATCTGTGCCACTCCACGAGGAAAGAAAGCAAACACAAAAATATGCGCACAATATATGTTAGTCTGCCAGCAACAAGTAAGCACTAAACTGTGAACAGGTATTTTGAAGTATGATTAGGAAACCTAGGAAGTGTTGAAGGGCTAACTTATCAAAAAGAGAAAAATAAACACATATTAAAAATTCATGTGTTTGTTCAAGAGGTATGCAATCTTTACTCAGCAGTAAGTTCCCATGCAGTTAAGTACCACGCAGGTCTATTTTTAGTATTCCATGGCACATAACCACACACTTAATTTTTTTTTTTAATAAACATAATTGTTATGCCATTTAAAAAAAAGGGAATTTAAGGATTAAATGATGTGTAAGGGTTGAGTGATGGGTAAGGGAGGGTAGAGGAAAAGGAAGGTAAGGGTTTTTAGGGGTCAGGGAGGTAGGTAACGGAAAGTAAGAGTATTTTGGGGTACAGGAGCAGGTCGAGGTAAAGGGAAGTAAGGGAGTATTAGGGTTCTTGGTAGGTAGTTGAAAAGGGAGGTGATAGGTTTTTAGGGTTCAGGGATGGGTAGGAGTAAAAGGAAGTTAAGGGTTTACGGGTAGGTAGAAGTAACGGAAGTTAAGGGGTCTTTAGGGTTCAAGGACATGTAGAGGTACGGGAACGTAATCAGCTTTTAGGATTCAGAGGAGGGTAGAAGTAATGGCTGGGAAGGGGTTTCTAGGTTTCAGGGGAGTTAAAGGGAGTTAATGGTTTCTTAAGGTTTAGGGTTCGGGAGAAGATAGAGGTAAAGGAGATTTGGGGTTTTAAACCCCCCACCCCCAAACGGAAAAAAGAGGAATATATAGCCAGATAAAGGCAATAAGGCAGTTTAGTATTATTGGAGGCAAGTGTCAGAGTGTTTAATTTTCAAGCCAAAGACATGCAATGGGCATGCAGGCAGGCACCACTTAACGGTTAGGCTTTGTAGCAACCAACATAAATTGAAAGGTGGTGTCTTAAATGATACAGAACTAATATTGAGTCACAATGCCAAAACTGAAATAATCTAGGTTAAGACTCTTCATTCTATCAGTGATAATGAGAAATATAACGTCTTGCTGGAGCCTTCTGGGTTAAAACTATGTGGTTGAGAAGATGCCTTGTTTTATAATGGCACAACTACATATGTGAGGTTTCAAATTAGTTATAAACAGGGAGAAAGCTTGGCCGTGAAAGCTAACATTGGGCACATTAATACCATCATTTTAATACTGGTATCCCATAAGCACAGCTGTGTCCAGCAGCTCCCTAACACCTCTCACCTGCTAGTAGAGGACATGGATTCTCCCTCGGCCAGGCATTGGTATTCCGGTTTCCAAGTGCACAGCAGGATGGCATATCCACAGCCTGGCTGCGATACCATTAGCTCTGGTGTGCCATCAGGCCCTGGATTCACAGACAGGCTGTCGACCTATGTTGATCAAAAAAAGACCAATAGAAGAGAGGAGATCAAAAGTAAATCATTCACCTTGTTTAAAATTAGAAAGGCATGCATGGAGGACGAACATTCACAGAGAGAAAAGCCAGCAGCAAGCCAAGGATAACCCCCCCAAAACACCACTGGGCACAGACATGGGAAGCTTAACATGTAAGCACCAATTTTTGACTGTTTAGGAAAGGGTGTTCGATACATTGGGAAATTGCAGACTTGAATATAGCTTTCAGTGCCTGCCACTTCATAACCATAAAAAGAACGTCTTTAAACTTTGAATGCTAGTAGCCAGGGGCTTGACGAGCGGCGTGGCAGGCAGAGGGGTTGGGTTGGGTTCAGTGATGGGAAGGGGGTGTTGTAAGAGTCATAGGTGGAGAAAGTTTTTCATTTAATAAAAAAAAAACGTACCTGAAACCGTACCTGTCGCGCTCTTCTGCTCCTCTGCACTGCAGGAAGGCACATGCTCCCAGAATGCCCCGCAGCCAATCCTGAAGCTGCCCTCATGCATGACAGTGGCTTCAGGATTAGCCGGAGCACCCTCGATTTGCGCTCCAGGACAGACTGTTAGTCTGTGACTGCTCTCTCCAACCCAACTGCTTTGCTGGGTTGGAGAAACCTTTCACTGCGCATGATGGTATGGCCAGCCTGAGACAGCCGGCCAAACCGTCATGTACATTGATGGGAGTGCACTACCACTCCCCTCAGTGCCAGTCACTCCCAGGCCGCCCCCAAGACTCGGCAGTCGGCAGGAAAGGAAAAATAAAACGAGTATTAATTACAGTGTTATATTTCCTCCGCTGACATTTGGTGGGGGAAGGGGGAGGGGGAAGGGGGAAGAGCTCCTCCGCCATTGCGGAGAAGTCGCTGAACGTTGATCAGTATTACTGGCATACCATTTGATAAGAGTCTTAAACCATAGCTTCTGGACAGGAATGCATGTGAAGTGTACTGACCAATAGGCAGGGTACTGTTTCGTCTGTGACTCAATTATTAACTCATCTACATTCCACCCCTCCTCCTTGAAACAGTCAAAATCAGAATATGTACACAGGTGCATAACAAGTGGGATGATGGCCAGGGATCACAGACTAGGAAACCAATTGCTGCTAAGACGAAGCTTGTGAGAAGCATGGCAGTGTGCTTAAATAATTGGGAGCAGACGGTGGATATCCTTCAATAGCTGAGTAGTATACCCCTCCCATTAAAGTCCAGTGGTCAAACACATAACTTAAGCTTCACCTGCATTGTCCATGATCTGGAAGAAAAATAGGTTTACTTTCAAGGGTCCCCATTTACTGTTCTATACATTTAAACAATCAAAAGAGAAGTACTTAATTATCCAACCTAATCACTAGCTCAATATATGGCCAGCGCCCCTATAACACAAACATAACATGTTCCCAATGATTCTGCCTGGTGTTAGAGAAGGAAATGGCAGCTCAGGAAAACAGCTTGTGATAGGATTTAAGAAAAAAGGGAATGCAAAAAACAGTAATTTGCACACACCACCAATAGTGAATTGAATAACACAATTTGCTTGAGCCATCTCTGAACTGAGAGTATACATTTAAAAAAATCATTAAATCTAAAGAGTAGACAATGCCATTTATAATTCAATAGCATACCCCTAAAGAGAGATGTGGAGAAGAAAAAAAGATGCTCTTCTTATATATTTGGGTTTACAGAGCACAAGTCTAGCTTCAAATCAATAGTGTTCTCCCTAAAAAAACAGGATCAATTTCAAGACGTGGTAGTCACAAGAAACATATGTAAAGGGGAACCAAACTATTTCTGAAGTGCAGTACGTGATAAGTGGCTCTCCACTGTTATCGCAGTGCTGTGCAAAGAAATATTTCTTCCTTTGCTTGTAAATGGAGGAAGGAGAGTCCTTCTCAGATCTGGATTCTTAACTTGTTTCAGGGGCATAGCTGGTGGTTTTATTCCTTTTTTAAATCGTTTAGCTTCGCAATGATGCTGCTCAAGGAGCTGCAGGTGACACCAGAGGTTCTGATCTTAGAGGCAAAGTATGGTATGGTCTGCATCTGGCATACTCGGTGAATGATGCAGCACTTCTAGAAGGTAATGTAGACTAATAGGAGGCGTTACTATTGTTCAGAGAGTGGGTGGGATCAGGAAGGCTTGTATGTAGAACATGTTTTTAAGGGTGATTTGGTAGGATTCTAGCATTCATACCAGCAGGGCATTGCCCCAACCAGATGCAAAAGGAATTCTGAAGTCTGCTTCCAGAGGAGGAACTTTACTTTCTGAAGCAGCAACAGCTGGTGCCATGTAATCGGGTCCGTCAAGCTGATCTTAAACTCGAAACAAATTAGTAAAAATATTTGAATGTTAAATATTACTGTAAATTCATTTTATATATTTTAAATGTAGAACAAAATGCTACAACACTGTTAACTTAATTTTAAATTAAATCTTTAAATATATTAAATAAAATCAAAATTGTTTTTCTGAAGTTTAAATGAAAAAATAAATCCCACCTGAAATACAAAAACATGTTTTATTATGAATTATAAATGTGATGTATCGAATTGATGAAAACTAATTGTATTATATTTTAATAAAAATTAATGTTACAATAATTTATAAACTCAAAAAATATTGCTAAAACATTTGGCAATTTATAAATATGTTTAATTCTAGATTTTTTAACGTACATTATATATTTTTTTTTAAATTATTTTAAATAATTTTATTTAACATTACTTGCATTAACATATTTGGGTGTTGCAGTTTTTAGCTGTGCTCTAAAGCACCTCTGATGCTGTGCGTTATGCTAATAACAAAAAACTTAAAAAAAACAAAAGCAACGCTATAATGCAGAAGTCATGTCATTTTTTCTGTGCACACACAAGACGTGCATGCCAACAAAATGACACTGACAATTTTTTCTATTATTGAAGCGCCCGTCGGGGCAAAGTAGCATGGAGGGCCACGGTGTGGGAAGCAACATGGCGTGATATGCGGTATCGGGAGGGGCTATCAGAAGAGAAAGAGGTGGGAGAAGCAACTTGGAGGGTCCGGGTGGTGGAGAAGCAACACAAAGGGCAGGAATGTGGAGGAGAGCATTGGGTACTGAGAGAGCAATGTGGAGCGCAGGGGAGCAAACAGACAAAGAGAAAGAGAACCGTGCAGCAGGTGGGAAAGAAGCACATGAACAAGAAAGCAGCGTGTTGGAGAGAAGGATATGACAGCAAGAGCATCACAGAGGGACATAAGGAGAAGCGCATGGCAAGACAGCGGAACACAGTATGCAGATGGAGTAAAGAGAAGTACTCAAGGAAGACAGCTGGAAAATGCATGCACTTTCATGGAATGCTTAACTCAAAAGTAAAAAGCAGACCTCCCAAAGTGAGCAGTGGAAGGACACAAGAGACAATGTTCCAGTGGAGAGGCAGACAAAAGATCAGCAAGGTAAGCCATCCAATAAAAAGCAAGCAAATGAGAGTGACAGGAAAGCCAATAATATATGCAGGCATAGAGATGCATGGCAGTAATCATGAGTACTCCTAAGATTCAAACCCTAACTAGATGTACCTAGCATGTATGTAGGTGTATATAGCCAAGAATTCCCCCAGGAAAAAGCCAACCCCAATACTTGATGGGAGAGAACAAAGCACCCAGTCTTGGTCTCGAGTTGGACACCTCGCAAGGGATGTATGACCACTTCGTGCTGGAGTGTCTGAGGGCAGGGACTTCAGCGTCTCGTGTCAGCATGGAAGCCTTTCTCCTCTAGTTTGCCCAGCGACTAAGTGGGACTTATATACCCAAAAGGTACCCTCTGGGGTTCTACCTAGAAGTGTCATGGTACCGTGGGTTTGTCGGCCAAGGATGACGATAGTGGTGACTTTTGTACAGAGTTATTATGAAGAAGATTGTAATCCTGCTGTGATACTAAGTATCCTCTTGCATAATAAATTAGGCTAGTTTTCTAAGAAAACTACACAACATCTATTCTAACTAGGTAAAAGGTCAGCACCAGAGCCTTTATGTAGAGCACGGTAGGACAAATGTAGGTGAAAGGTCGTGGAACTACCTAGACTTATATTGGGGTACATCGGGGCTCATAATACTAGCAAGATCAACCTAAAAATGGCAAGCAGGTGACGACAATGGTTGGAGAGCATTGTTCTCAAATGCAGTGAAAAAGGGCAGCAGGAGAGAATTTTAAATAAAGATAGTTGTGTTCTCAAAGTGGTGCAATGGATGGATGTAAGGAGGTATACAATAGGAACTGACATATGAAAGGAATAAAAGCCACAAAATAGGGCTCAGCAATTCCATGGGGCGGATTACGAGAGGGCATAAAAGCAATGGCATATCACATTTATCAAAACATAGCCCAACAATGAAGCCAAACAGTGTTTGAGGCTATTCTATTTGCAGTACATGCTGTACAAATGTTTAACTCACTCACCGTGAAACACACCGATAACCCAACGTTTTCAACACAGCCACAAAATACATACCATATGAGGACGCAGAATTAACACCAAACTAGAGAAGCTCTAGCGGATTTAAAGAGTGAAAAAGAGGTGTCCATCAACCAAGGAAAGACAATTTATTTAGCCCCTTTCCCAATTCCTACCCTTACAGATGTTATGTTATGAAGTCAGCATGGATTTTTCGCTCTATAACTTACAAACAGTGCAAACTATACAACAGTGACCTTGTATAACAACTACAGCACTCTGAGTTATACAAACATGAATTTACTTAGATAGGACACTGGGTGTAGACCTTGGTGTATTTTTTTTCAACTTCCTCTGATGCATAATTAGCCTTGGAGTGCACATATAACTCAATGATTTTTTTCTGGTTCGGACCCAAATAAATCACATATCTACCTTGCATCTTTTAAAATGCACAAATAGAAAAAGAGTGTTAAAGTCATTACTCACCTGCCCCTCCAACAGCCATTTCTTCAGCAACACCAGTTGACCAGAAACATGATCGGAGTTTTCTGATGAGTCTTCCCAGCGAAAGGCTCGAACCACGCGATCTGTATAACCCAGCACCAGCTCACACTTCCCGTCACCATCTACAACAGAGCAAACAACTTTAGATTCCTACTGGCAGGTAAAAATTTTGCCATTCTGTTTCACAATTAACTTGAAGATTCTTGATCCACACTAGGTTTATAACCCATTGTCACACAGTTTTATAGATCCTGAGGACACAGGGCATTCTTGTAGCACCTCTACCAACAAAGTACACACACGTATACACACACATATACACACACACGTATACACACACACGTACACACACACACGTACACACACACACACACGTACACACACGTACACACACACACAAAAATGTGTGCAACTCCCCACTCAGTCACTTGATCCCATACAGGTATATGACTCCGTCCAATTGAATGTCCCCTTTCTAAACGCAGCTGCATTGAGCCATTTATGCTGGACATTCATCCCAGCCCACAGTCAAAGCTTATAACTTTAACGCCTCCTTTGTTAACCAGACGTTTACAGGTTAAACCCCCTCCATCCTAATCAGAATGTGTGCAATGGGGTCACATATTTACTCCTTTCATTAATCAGATTATTGAGGACTGGACAACTCAGCAGTACTTTTGAAAGTCTTTTAAAGTGCTCTTTGCAGAGATATAGAGGAATCTCATAGTGACCTTCTTAATAAAGTCCTTCATTGGCCATCCAGGCAGAGGGGCGTTTCTCTGGTTAACAGCTCCAACATTCTTATGGGTATAACAGTAGAATGGAATGGCTGCTCCTTAACCCCTTCGGTGCTCATGACGGAATGGTTCCGTCATGACCCACGGTTGAGCTGTGCTCATGACGGAACCATTCCGTCATGACCACGCCCGCGCAACATTCCGTCAGCACAGCGGCGGAATCTGCGCAGCATCGAAGGGGTTAAAAGGTGTTCAGGAAGACTGTAAAATTAAAATTAGCCTGCCACTTGGATATTTTTATAAGCCTCCTGAAGCCCTATTATTTCCAATTGAACCCACAGCTTAATGTGCCCTCTACTTCCCAAGAAACTAATTTTATTCCTTATGCCAGCAGGCATCACTCACCATTTCAAACTGGATTGGGGTCATTTCAGGCTTAAAGGCAACTTTGTTACGTTCCAAACTTCTACTGGTCGGGGATTCCCTTTTATCCTCCCTAAGTTTTCTCTTAGAGGCACCATCATTTAACCCGGCCAACAATTCCGCCCTATCAGTAGTCAGTTGGAATGTTACAGGGATCACGTCTAAGATGCCGATACGTGAACGGATATCCCTCACTGAGGAATACAACATAAGTTTCTTCCAGGAGACGTAGACCTGTCGTAGATAATGGTTATGTTTGTCATTCGATTTCTGCTATCCATTCAAGTTCTGGATGTGCAAAAGAAGGCCTATCCATTTGGGTCACAACTTCACTCAAACTCGACAGTGAAGTGATACTGACGGCGCACCACTCTTTTCAAGAGATTCTTATGAAGGGGGACGTGTTTTAAAGGTTTACTTGATATATTTTTACAGTAATGAGTTTACCAACAAAGCCAATAGTAATTTGATGCAATTGTTTACATTTCTTGATAACTCAAAAGCTCAACACTACACTCAACAGGTGAACATTATGATTTGTGGAGACTTCAATGGAAAATGTGTTTCCAGCACAGTAAACAAGGGCCCCTTATTATGTGACTGGAGGGGTGAGGAATTGGGACGCTACCTTGGCATTTTTTATCTGGTTGTCATCATAGAATTTATGGACATTGGTAATCGGAAACTCTCCTCTTTTTGCGGTAGGGGTTGTGCAACATCTGTAGATTATATCTTTGTCTCTAGAAATATCCTGCTATGGGTGCCATAAAGGCCATCATAAGTGAGTCTAGCTGCATCGATCACAATGCATTAACAAGGATGTTATATATGCCCATGTACTGAGTTAAAGCACCATAGATGGTCCAGTATTCTCCTTTTGGTCTCTGATAATAGTCTACGGCTACGCTGGTTCATGCGTAATCCCAGTATGTGTTTGGCCGGACTGTAATGCTGTAAAGTTACAATTTTTTAAAATTTCTTTCTGAACAGATTAATGGGTCTAATATTTTGGGTGATTTCGAAGATGTGTGAATATACATCAGACTATTTCTCGGACAACCTGCCCAGAAAAAACAAGTAAGTCCTAGATGGATCCACTCTTAACGCTGTCCAGCAAATAGGCGGCTGAGGAAAGCATTGTAAACTACTCCGTGGATTGCCCATGAGGTAGCACATGCCAGAACAATGTACACACAGGAAATAAAAAGAAGAAAGAGCTTAATGAGCAGCACTGGGAGCACCTCACTAATGGCACCAAACCTTTTGGACCACACTTAAACAATGTAGATCAAGAGTTACCGCGGATAACATGCTGTGGATTAACATAATATATATTTAGTAACAACAAGAGCACCCAGAAAGGTCAACTAGGGACCTTGGGAATTAAGTGATTATAAACAACAATTGTCCCTAGTCATAAGAAAAAATAGAGTTAATGATAAATAAGGACCCAGTCAGTACTTATCAAAAGGGAGACTTGTCCAGCCGGACAGAGGTCATGAATTTTACTGATATTCAGAAAGTAGCCAAAATATAAAGAAGATTAATAAAGTGGGACACAAGCCTGCGTCCAGTACATACATTAGACCATAGCAACAAGGAGGTTCAGGCATAAACACATAGTTTGCTTATAGATATCAACAATAAAGAGAAAACAAACAGTTTAGACAACACCCTTATGTCTCAAAAATCATGTTTTTAACATTTCGGGTATTTGTAAGTGTCGACGGCGTTTCGATCCTACTAAACGGATGCAAGGATCATCATCAGGACAAGGAACAATAATGCCTGCACGATGCAACCGCTGCCGCGGTAAATTCAGAACCGATATTTGTAGTTGATGCGGAGGGACGTGGCCGAGGGCTAGGTATTGCAATAGATTTCTTAGCTTGGCTCGGATTACCAGGGGTCCGTGGCCCTGGGAATAGGTTCCAGGGTGATTGAATAACTGGACAAACCGACAGTGCGGGAGCAGGTTACCGGCCGGTAACCTGCTCCCGCACTGTCGGTTTGTCCAGTTATTCAATCACCCTGGAACCTATTCCCAGGGCCACGGACCCCTGGTAATCCGAGCCAAGCTAAGAAATCTATTGCAATACCTAGCCCTCGGCCACGTCCCTCCGCATCAACTACAAATATCGGTTCTGAATTTACCGCGGCAGCGGTTGCATCGTGCAGGCATTATTGTTCCTTGTCCTGATGATGATCCTTGCATCCGTTTAGTAGGATCGAAACGCCGTCGACACTTACAAATACCCGAAATGTTAAAAACATGATTTTTGAGACATAAGGGTGTTGTCTAAACTGTTTGTTTTCTCTTTATTGTTGATATCTATAAGCAAACTATGTGTTTATGCCTGAACCTCCTTGTTGCTATGGTCTAATGTATGTACTGGACGCAGGCTTGTGTCCCACTTTATTAATCTTCTTTATATTTTGGCTACTTTCTGAATATCAGTAAAATTCATGACCTCTGTCCGGCTGGACAAGTCTCCCTTTTGATAAGTACTGACTGGGTCCTTATTTATCATTAACTCTATTTTTTCTTATGACTAGGGACAATTGTGGATTAACATAAATTATAATGATTGGGTTAGGTATTTTTCGTCATTATTTAGTATCCAGGTTGAAAACGGTCTGTTTCACTCTTACCATGAGAGTCGTCTAGGGCAGCATCCTAATCTATCCATTACAATTGAAGAGGTAACGGAAGCTATCCTCCAATCCCATGGCATAAAAGCCCTGGTGCCGGGAGGACTCACATCCAGTGCCTTATTTAGGAAGAGTGACAGATCGGAGCATAAGAACTACTGACCAATCTCTTTGATCAATACTTCAGTTAAGATTATAGGTCAAACTATTTTTGATAGGAGGTGAGAATGGGCTCGTGAGCACAACATCCTTCATCCAAGTCAGTTGGGGTCCAGGGAGTGGAAGGGTACGGCAAGGCAGTGCCTGAATCTGCATCTCATTGTGGGGAAATATCCCACTGCTAGGCACTATCCAATGTACCTAGCGTTCATGGACCTCTTCACTGCCTTTGACTGTGTGAATCATTGCAGGCTGTGATGAGCCACTGGATTTAGATCTAGATGCTGCAGTAAACTTCCTACATACTTTGAGGGCCAGGGAACGGTTGGAACTTAATGAGGAACTTTCTGAACAATGATCTTGATAGAGGTGTTACATAAGGCTGTGTGCTAGCCCCATTGCTTTCTATTTTATATATCAACAATTTGAGCACCTCCTTATGTAACGTCACGAAGGATGTTAAAGTAATAGGGAGACGGCTATTCCAGTGCTGATGTATGCTGATGATGCAGTCCTAATGGCCTGCACACCCAATGCTTTGCGCAAGTTAGTTGATTCTTTTGTCAAATTTATGGCCTGTTTCGATTCATCTACTAACATTGGCAAATCTCAGATTATGGCATGCTGTTTTAAGAGCAGCAGGATTTAATTTGTAGAATGTGAAAGCTATGTTTTAAAATGTGTGCACAACTTCTCTTACATGGGAGTTGTGTTTTCAGGCACATGGAGTTCCCACTTCTCTGCTAGTACAGCAAATTATTCAGGGTGATAGACTTTTGAGTCTTCCGTGGCCAACTGGTCGCAAGGCCTTGACTCTCAGTTTGTCTATATACAGGTCTCAGTACATTTCATTAGCTAGTTATTCTGTGGGAGTCTGGGGTTATTTGAATAACTATTCCCCACCCTCCCCCCCCAGGTTGAGGAAAATCGCCTGCGGAGATGTTTGTTGCACCACTGGCGGCTGCTCCCGTGAAGCAGTAGTTGGAGAGGAGGTATGGAGGGAGGGGGGGTTAAAAAAAAACCAAGCATTGGCATAGCCAATAGGTCTCGCCTTTGGGACCTTATAAGTGTTTAGCCATGCAAGACTTGATATTGTTGCACCAAGGATATTGTGCTGGATAACTAAACACTTATAAGGTCCCAAAGGCGAGACCTATTGGCTATGCCAATGCTTGTTATATTTAGTGTATGTTTGTTAAACAGGACCGAAGTAGCCTCTCTCGGAGCACTTCACATGCAGCAACATATCACATGAGATACAAAATCAATGTAGCACCACCCGAGAGGTCACAAAACTATAAAAATGTTAAGTTACCAGAGACGCTCAAAACGAGTAGACAGTTTTTGGGTGTTATCTACGTCATTGATGACTTCCGCAGCGTTGCCATACTTTGCTCTGGACAGTGCCAGCACTTCGCTACAGAACTGCCATATAGAAAATAGGATATTGCCAGCTCATGTCTTCTGTAACAAAACATTCAGACTCATTGCATCTGCGACCTCCCACTATCATTCACATTGGCAATGGGTAATCATCATCCACGATACAAAACACCACATTAGTTTAGTACGCGGACATCAGAAAATATATCAACTAAGAACCCTACGTGAACCTGTCTTTATGTTATAAAACGGCATATTTCCTATCTCAGCACTCCCAAATCAAGAGGCAGGTTCCGGAATGTAGACTTACCTCCAGTCTCCCGAGTTTAAACCTTAAACGTTTTCTTGTCTCCACTTTCCAATTCCAAACAAGTCCCATTCAAAAGTACTCGAAGACATGTAATCAGAAGGCTAGTTTTAAACTGATAGGCTGAGATATGGCTATGGGCGGGGCTTCGTGACTGTACTGCCCAGTGAGCCCTGCTATTGGTTAGAAGTGGTGATAAACCCAGAAACCATACAACCATACGACAAACATGTTATGGGGTCAGCTGTTCATAGCTCTATTGAGAACAGGGGGCAGCGATCCTCCGTTACCTTGATAGCCTCAGCCAACATTACCACATGACCCGGGCAGAGCCCACTGCTGCACTACCATCAAGCCACGTGCCCAGAAGAATGCAGCACTACACTGAAGGGAGTCGGAGAATGAAAGGATGCTAGTACAAGACGGGACATCAATACTGCGCTCTATGTGAGAAGGAGACACGGTAAAGAGCGCAGGTGGGTGCGGGGAGGCGTGCGGGGGCTCGGGGCTGTTAGTGTGTGCACTTTGAGGGTGTGTGAGCTGTGCATGTTTTGTATAGAAGCGTCACGTGTATGACAATATCCTGTGTGATGTTAGTGAGCTGCGTTTGAGAAGCTTCTGTGAGAGAAACCTGAGTGAAAGCGACGTGTATGCGTGACCAGGGAGTATTGGTGAGTGAGGTTTGTAAGAGACTGAGTGAGAGTGCTGTGGAAATACACAGCCCGCGAGTGGTCCGCGCATGAGAGAGAGGGGGGGGCAGGAGGTGAGCCCGCGAGTGGTGCGCAGGCTTGGGAGAGCAGTCTGCTTATTTTCAAGCACTGCACTCGTGCTTGTGGCACGCCGCTGCGCGCTCCCGCAAGGTGGATGCCGCCACAAGCACGAGTTCAGTGCTTGAAAATGAGCAGAGCGACGGCTAAAGGCCCTCCTAAGCAGCGCATACGTGCTGCGTAGGCGAGACCTAAAATGATCACATACCTGCCAGCCGGTCAGTCAGCTAGCTGCCGCCTCTCCTCTATCCTCTCTATCCTCTTCCTGGCTTCTTTGTTAACAGGAGGCACACAGGCTACCCAAAGCCAATCACAACGCTGCAATACAGTGTTGTGATTAGCCTGAGCGTCGTGGTTTAGCACTCAGGGAATGGGAGCCTGGGCATGTTCTCCACCCAGGCTGTAATACAGCCTGGGTGGAAAACATGCAAAGTGAGCATGACTGTTTGGCTGGCCCAAGATGGACAGCCAAACAGTCATGAGCACTTGGAGAGTGCCACCACTCCTCCATCCTGCACTGCCCCGCCCTGCAAAACTGTCTCAGCACTGAAAAATAAAATGATAATAACCTAGAGTTATTAACATTTTATTTTTCCTTTTTTGCAGTGCTAAAAGGCAGTGGTACGATGCTTCTCCGCCTTAGCGGAGGAGCCACCCCTGTGTTGCACCAGCCGCCCACTAGCTCACAAGCTTAGCTTGCCAGACCTGGAAGGCCTCATCAAATTAGCTCCAGTCATATTAGGAGTCTGGAAATGGGCTAATCCGGAGGCAATTCTGGATAGGGGCATTATTAAGTACTGCCTGTTGCAGGGTAAGAGGAGAGCCATTCCGCGAAAGCTTATGTGGAATCTTCTCTGACTGACCTTGGATGTTCGGAGCTATTCCACTCGCTCCTTCTCATCCTCAAAGGGGACATAAAAAGAAGTAAAATCCCTCTTCATGAGGAAAAGATGTAAACTAAGGGAAGGCATGGAATGCCACGAAATGGCTGTGCAACATTGCAGTAACTGGAAAGCAGTTGATGGTTTGCAGCTTTACCCGTCATTGAACATGGGAAGGTGAGATAGGTTGCTTTTAGACGGTTTCATGGCGGGCACTATTCATTATTTGTTTATAGCTCCTCTGGGATATAGTAGTGCATCTCGACTGGGCGACTGCCCTTGTGGGGGTATTTCCAAACAAACTTTGCTGCATTATTTGTTCTTTTGCACATTTTGTATGATTTTTACCAAACAGTTCGTAAAACCATTGTTGAAGAAGGGAGGTTTGGCTCAATGCAAGGTGGCTCTCAGATACACGCAGTTATTCAACTGCAAGGATGTCTGTTCTGCAGCTGCCGCTTTTTAAATGTACTCCTCATTCAAAGAAAAGCATGCTTTGCTGCACTTGTTGATTGCGGTTCAAAGTCCTGTTTAAGTGATTGTGCAGATTCTATTGCATTCATCTATTTGCTATGCATTTCAACTTGTTTTCGTGTATACCTCCGGTATGCGAATAAAGAACACAGACTCGCAGGGCGGGCAGGGAAGGGAAGGGATTGCGTTCTTCCCTGGGAGCGCTCACCTATGTCGTTGATCAGCATGACCTTGGTGTTGGCGGGGATGTGCTGCATGTACATCGCCTTCTGCTCGTCCCCGAGCAGGAAGTCGTGGTGCCCCGAGGAGTCCAGCTTCGACGCCGCAGCCGTCAGGTCAAAGAGATGGAACCAGCCCTCGGCGCTCACAGCCACTACGAAGTTCTGTGGGAGGAAGTCAACTGACGTAAGGAGGAGGAATAACTGGACAGACCTGGGGACGGGCAGGACAAACGCTGGTTTGTATCGTATGTATGGAGAAGCTAAAGCACAGGCTGGCGGATGACAGGACGAGAGCGAGAAGAGTAAAGTTCAGCGTGACATACAGAGAGGAGCAGCACAAGAAGCTGCTGCTTCAAGGCGGATTTTCAGTTTTCATGAATTTGTGTTACTTTCTTTTTATTTCATTTTATTTTATTGCAAGGTTCTCGCTCTGAAGTAGCATAACAGGATGCAGGGCTTTCGAAAAGTAAAATGAACAATTGTTCAGCAATCAATAAAACAGAAATGTATTAGAAAGTGTGTACTGGTGCATACAACAATGGTTAGTTACAACAGTGCCCACCTGCAGCAAAAAAACTATAAATCGACCGTGTTGAGTGTATTTCAAAGCATTCATTGCCGATCGTTTTTTGTGGCACAGACTCATCTCATGCTATATGTCACAGTTCAGAAATGTACAGCTTTTTTGTGCACTGTCCCGGCATGATCTTTCCATTCTCCTTCCCGGTTGCTTCTTTTCACCAATCTGATTTCATTTCATTTCATTACTTTATTTCGGCTTATATAACCATAAAAGTTCACATTCAAACACGATTTAAAAATACATTAAATGGGTAACCTGGTCCAATTAAAAAATTAAGTTAAGAACATTATAAGACATCATAAACATTGGGCCAGAGAGCATTTTAACAAAGACTTTGACCCCATCTAAAGTGCATTCTCTGATCTCTCGTTAGGCTTCACCCTGGTCTCCATTTTTTCCCACACCCCGACCTTCGCACACAATTTATGTGATGCCCTCTTGGCCTCTCTTTGTTTACCCCTCGCCATCCACCCTTTGTTACCTACAGATCCAAGTACGTTTCTGGTCATTTTTTACCCCCTACTCTCAGCTTTACCTCTTTTCCTCTCTCTATTATTACATCCCTCCCAACAGCACGCAGGTATTAATCTTGTGTTTCAGGCACTGCCAAGAAAAGCTCAAATTACTTAGCATATATGGTTGATTTGTTATAATTGTTCCACATAAGTGATGCCCTAAATCTCAACCTGTTATTGTATTCAGCAGTGCGCCGACATCATTCAATGGACTCCCCAGCACTATAATGAAGCAAAAGGAGACATACAACCAGCAGCACTCCCTGTGAAGCAGCTACCTACCTACTAGCTACAAATCTGCATTTTTGGGTCAACTAC
Source organism: Triturus cristatus (assembly GCF_964204655.1). Taxonomy (NCBI): domain Eukaryota; kingdom Metazoa; phylum Chordata; class Amphibia; order Caudata; family Salamandridae; genus Triturus; species Triturus cristatus. The sequence goes on along the minus strand of NC_140585.1, from coordinate 331,173,452 downwards.
CACATGGTGTTCTCTATCCTATGCTTTCTAACGCTCCCATTTACCATCTGTCATAAGCAGGTGTAATTCGGTAAAATTGGGCTCGCGTCCCAGCACCCACTTGTGGGAACATTGGTTTAGTCGTGATCGGGTGGCATTATATCCCACCGGGGGATTTCACTCCCTTCACCTGAATTTGTAATCAGGCCATAAGAAAGATCAAATATATCCCTTACTACCTTTCCAAAAATTCCATACAAATAAAGCTACTCCAGTAATGGACATTACAACTATTAAGTACCACTCTAATCACTAAACACAAAGTATATTTACAGTAGCATTAACTAACGTACAGAAGGACAGATGCTCTTTGGACAATCTTAGATGATCACAAAATGTTGTAGGTTTTCTGGCTTGGTAATGACTGTCCTCGAAGATATCACGCCTGCAAAACCACCATTGTTCCCTTCACTTTATACTGATGGAGTCACATGATCTTAACACAAACTTCTTGCACACCTTCTCCACTTTACTCTAAAGTACCACGGACAACTTACTCTTGTTCAATACTCTAGCATCTCAGAACACCACAACACCACCTCAAACTTTTTCCACTCTGTTGGGACTAGTAAAACACCTTACACCCTTATGTCCGCAGCCATTTTAATTCAGTATCACATAATTCAGACAACCTCAGCCTTCCGTCGTCATCCACAAACGTACTCTGTACCTCTAACCTTATGTCTGCCACATAACCCTCTTTACTCAACTCCATCAGCTTCTTTACCATCAATTCTTTTTTCAACATACTAGGTACGCTGCCTCTCAGTATCACAATTGGAGACAACCTCAGTACTCATACGAGATGTGGTTGATGTCCCTCAACATGGCCTTTAAAAATGTTTCTCCAGGCTGTACAGTAATTGATCTTTAACCATCCCGGTTGAAACCCTCCAGTAGCCATTTAATCTTTGGTTGACATAATTAAATTTCACATACCAAATACCCATGGACTTCAAATATCTTTTCATCTCACCAAAGAGCAATTTTGGCCCAATACTAGCTGCAAGCTTCTTTGGATAGTTAAAGACATCATAAACAACGCCACTTGCAATCTTGGTGCTCACAGTCTTCAAAATGCTTACCTCAGCCCTCCTAGTGGTATAATCATTCATTCTCTATTCGTACTTGCGTGATGACCCCAGCACTAAAATGTGTCCCACAACGTCAAGCCTATATGCTCTATGGCTGAGCAGGAGCCTCCACTGTTCTCACTAGACACGCTTTGGTAACCTAAGATTTGTCGCACACACAATGCAGTCTGGTACATAATGTTTGACAGATATTTATCTTAACAGACTACCAGAAATCCTCTTGAATATGGCTGAATCAGCAATTCCCCTTATAGCATGATGCCAATGTCACCTTCCTAAGCTAGTTATAGAATCTTATCAAGTATTGTGAACGGGATTACCAGTAATCACATTTTCATAACCAAATATCATCGATGGACAGTCATTAATCTCATGCCCATGTGCTCCTTCCTCCACACACAAACTCTTCCCGTAAGGCCAACCTGTCTTACTCAACGCTTGATCCTCTCAAGTATGACACCACGCCTGTTCCAACACTGCTCCTTCAAAACCCTTTCCATCCGACTGAGAATGAACTCCTCATCACTGTCAAACGTTGCGTCACAATCTGGCTCTTAAAAGGGAAGCATTATAATAAATCGGCAGGGACAGTCTCTAACCCAGGCATAAACTAGCATTGACAATAATAATCCTGTTGCGTATATTGCCACTTTGTAATCCTGAAGTACCGCGTCCTCCACCACCGGTACTGAACAGATCAACTAAAGATTTATGGCCCATACGTAGGGTAAATTCAGTTCCCCCAGTGTTTGCTCTTAAATAGGGAGCACCCAACTAGGAAGTAAGTGCCTCACATTCACTTACAGAATAACGAGTGCCCTGCGTACAACCCTACAGGTGTCTGACACCACAACTTCCTGAGCATCTCTCTCTTGTAACAACACAGATCTGCAGCCACTTCTGCTGGAACCCATGATTATTATACACAATCAAGGAACATTTTCATTCTATTCTCTGCAAGGGTGTATTACCCTTATCGAATATAACAATAATAGTACGAATGTAATGAGAAGACAATTTATTTAGGTGAGTTGCCATCTTTCTTTAAAGCAGTCCATGTAAAAAGATGAAACAACATTTTACAGCAACCTTATTCACAAATAATACATGTGTGGTTCATCCTACGCACATTTCAGTGATACCCGCAGTCATGCTGTTTATTAGCACTTTGATAGGAGAAACTATTACCCAACTCAATAGTATTATTTTCATTGACCTTAAATGGATGAAAGGCCAACAGGCCATAATTCAATTGAAATATGTAAACTCTAGCCTGCCCAAAGCGTACTGCAAATGAAACATTCTACCAAGTTAGCTCACCAGCTGTGTTTGCTGGCTAGGTGTATCTGCTGGTGAATGTTAAGGAGTCAGACGTATACAGTTTAATGTATCCAACATGTCTCGTGTTCCGATACTGGTATAATGGCTCTCTTCTTAGGTCTCGCTGAGCCAGCGCATGCGCTACTCTGTGAGACATTTAGTGTGTGGGCTTTTAAAAGTCCTACCAAAAGCTGGCTGGTCTAGAGCGTGCGGTTACGCGCACAATGACGAGCAGAGGGCCATCTGGCTTCCCTCTCTCGTCATGGTGCTCGCACATCGCACACCACTCGCCAGCCTGCTTTCACTTTTATCATCGCGAAAATTATATCTGGGTCTTGCTGGAGAAGTTAACACCATACCTGTGTGCGCTGATTAGGGGAATTAAGCCCCTTCACGTTTAAGGAAATGAACTTTGTTTTAGCCGAGAACCCCTATATACTAGGCAATAAAGAAAGGGGAAAAGAGAATTCATTAGTGTCTGGATAGGAAGCGTCGCACAACAGTGAACAGTACTCTTCCAGCTGGGTTCCCTCCCCTGAGCTCCCCAAGGGCATGCCGAGGAAAGCGGGTGAGTAACCAAGGAAGAAAAAACAGGCCAGCTGAGGCCAACAAAGTGAGGTTCTCCATCCTCGGACAGAGGAGAGCATCCTATAGTCCGCAGAGATGTCGCCTCAGGGGCCGAAGTGCTTCAAGAAAGGGGGCAAGACCAGGCAGAAGAGCAAGAGCAATTTACAGAACAATACACTTTCATCAAAGTATTTCAACAATACAGACTAAATGACTGCAGGCAGAAATACAAAAACGTCCGGCTCTGAGGCTGCAGACCCTGTAAAGGAAAAGAAAAGAGCAAATATAGGAGAACAACGTATGGCAGTGCTCCGGTTAGTAAATACGGGCCTGGTAAAACCCAGTTAAACTGCAATCAATTGTCCAGGTCAGTCTGTTGTGAAGATTCCTGCTTCATATTCTGTGGATGGGAGATAATGTCTTCTTTAGCTTCTCTCAGGGCCTTCGCTTTAATCCAAAGACCATGACCCCACCTACCCGCCGTGTTCCAAGTTGGGCGTTATCGATCACCATCCCCCTCTCTCGTCATGGTGCGCGCACATCGCACACCACTCACCAGCCTGCTTTCACTTTTATCATCGGGCATGCACCACTCCCATCTTTTTTTTAGGTTTCGCCTTCACTTTTATTGTCGCGCGCACGCACCACTCGCATCCTTTTTTTTAGGTTTCGCCTTGCCGTGCTTGCTTTTTTCATTTTGCTTAAGCTTTCCGCGAGATTGAAAGTGTTTTTAGATCTCTCTCATGCGCTTCTCTCCATTCTCTGTGTTGCTCTCTATCGTCCTTCTGCTTTTCTCCACCTGCGTTGCTCTCTTGATTCCTTTTTCTTAAGAATTCCATGAGTGCATGTGGTTCCAGCTTCTCCCTCAGTGTTCTCCCGCTCTGTGTTGCTCTCTCTTGACTTTTCACCGCCCTATTTTGTGATTGTATCTGTTGTACCTCGCTTCTGTGAGCCGTCCTCCTCCCTCACTTCAGTGCGCTGCCCCCCTACTTCACTTGTCAGCTGGCTCACCGCCTCACTTCTGTCTGCCGCTTCCCTGCCTTGCTTGTCAGCCGACTGACTTCTGCGTTTCTGTCAGCTGCCCCCTATAGCCTCTCTATCTGCTACTGCTGATGTACTGTCTAGTGCTGGCATCCCGGGTGCAAGCTGATACAGAAGAATGTAATACTTCTTTGTAGCCATCTCACATGAAGCTGGTTTCTACTGTAAAACTCACCCACCTGTGTGGTAACAAAAGTACATTTAAGCTTTTACAAATGTAATGCTTCTTGTATTTTTTTGTTGTGTCTGGACGGCTCTTCGTGAATATGCCCCTAGTTCTTCCTATCTTTCATCCTTCTCTCCCCATACGTAACTGCATCTTCACCCCTGTGCTTTGTTTCTTTGTTCTTTCACCTTCACAGTCTTAATTCCCTCGTCCTTTTCTTTTTCATTCTTTCTCTTGCCCAATTATTTTCTCATTCCTTTTATTCCTTCCCTCTACTAGGTTCTTTCCCTGTCCGTCCACCTTCCTTCTTTCCCCCTCCCTCGGTCTGCTCCTTCCCTCTTCCGTCCATCCTTCCTACCTTCCATGCTTCCTTCTGCACTACCTTTTTTACATCCCTCCCTTTCGTTCTCACGTTCCCTGTCGTTCCTTCCCTCATTCTATTTGTCCCTCCATAGTATCCCCCAGGTAATCCACTTCACAAATCAGCGGAGGCATCTTGTGAAGGAAACCATATTACTTTCCATCAGGAAACAATGTCCAGTGAAGTTATTTTGAGAATGTTTGGAAAGGTTTCCAAAGAGTAAAAAAGACTAAAAAAACTAACTCGGTGCTCCAGGATCCTGTGATCACGGATTGGAATAAAGAAATGACTCTGCTGCCACTGTAGGGGTGTTGAATTTAATAACGTGTCTACTTGCCCATGGGGCAGGTTGCTTGATAAATCTACTTGCCCTGTAAAAAAATCCACTTGCCCCTATGGTGCAGTGACAAATTATGGCAGCAATCTCATTATATTAGAGCTCTGATATAGCCTCTCTGATTATGCCAGTGTTCATACCATAGTAGTGTTTGAATACTTGCAATCCCCTTATGTTGCCACTTTTCCGCAGATCTAGATACTGGGGCTGAAGGTAGTGGTAAGCAATAGAGCCTGGGTTAAAATGCCCTTTTGAGTCTTTGCAAACCTACTAACTTGCATGTTTTAAAAGTTTAACAACTTTTCTCTAATCTTTTCCCCTATTAAGAAATGTTGGAAATGTACTCCTGACAATGGCAGACGTAAACCTTCCAAAGTTGGGAGAAAAGTGGTTGGAGGGAAAGTGAACTTGCAAACACTCAGATTTTTGCATGAGCAAATCTACACATGCATATTTGTTATGCTAAAATGCAGTTCACAAATATTTTCTAGGAGTACTATTTCTTGTCCTACTTATGTAAATTCATGGAAATTCACAAAAGCTGTACAGCTGCACTTAGTGCAAGGACATATACCATGGGTGTACTTTTGAGACTTTCTTTAATAATTGGGCCCCTAATTTGGTTTGGTATTGACCGTGACCTTTTGTGTTTATTAAAATTTGGTCTCTCTCTCTCTATATCGGCTGGCTTCACTGTGAGCGACAGCATTCTGCTCTTTCACAGGGAGCATATCGGCACACAAAGTAGTTTTGTTCAGTGCCAGTAACTACTGTGGCAGTGTGTGCTTTTTGAGACCCCCAAAATTTTATTGCTTTTGCCAATGTTTGTTACAACGGTGAGGGCCCGGCAGCTCCCACACCAATAAGGTTTTACAAAGACCATGGCAAAACAAGTCACACATTGACAACACTGAAAAACTGACCGCCAATTTTAGCCCTACTGGCTTTGCCAATGCTTGTTTATTTTTGTTTCCCATAATCTTATTGAAACTGGTAACACTGATTTTCCGTTATGAATATTTTTGGGAAATACTAGCATACATCAACACATATTACTAACTTATCCTGCAAAGAAATGGTACCTGAAATTTGACAGTAGTTTAGCCAAAAAGTTTTTTTCCTGCTTTCATTCTTTTAAGGACATTTTATTTTGAAAGCAAAGAATCATCAATCTTGCTTTCGAGCTTCTGCAAATATTTGCATCAAATCAGAGAGCATTCTGGGAGCATTATACATAGCCTCATAATGCTAAACTTTGAAAACATGTGTACAGATTTTTATACTGAAACCACTGTCAGTAGTGCAGCCAGAGCGCTCACACTAATATTAAAGGCTTTCAATTAATGCACCATAAATACAAGTTTGAACAGCATTAACATATGGACAAAAATATTACCTTAACTGCAGACAGTACCCTTCCCTGATCCATAATGTAGTACTGCAAACTGGCAGCCAAAGGGTTTGTGCTGACTTGTCCCAAGGACAAAATACACATAAAAGCTTGTTGCCCTTGACCCCACACAATATGTCCTGGGCGTAGGGCTTATGGAATTCCACATCCTTGCACTGATAGGGTATCCCCAGTGAGTCAACTACATTTTGCCGCAATCCATGTGTGCCCTGAAGATAACAAATTACATCAATGCAATGAATTGCATACAACCGAAGTTTGAATCTCTCCTTCTTCAAGGATTTAGGAAATGCGTACCAGAGGGCGTAGGATACAATGCCAAATATTTAGCATCATAAAAGTATACAACTTATTGTGTGTGTTATATAAATGGTCATTATGTGTATGTCTTGTAGTTGAAAAAGAGAACACCTTACAACTTTTTCTTAGTAATAGGCAGATCCCTCACTTTTTCCATTTCTGAATAAATCGAAAAGGCTGTTATTCTAACTTAAAGTTTGAAGGGAAAATTGGGAAAATTACCTATTTGCTTATTGGTGTTTTTTACTTCCAATTATTTATGATAATGTGACGGATTCCCTATGCTGTGAAAGCTGTACAAAATGGCCACTTTACAAGTTGCGTTTAGTTCGATGGGGTCATGTGACTGCAGTTACCAGCTCATCTTAATCATTAGATCCACAGGAACACCATGTATCTATTCATTTTCACACACATACTGACTACTGAAAACATCAAACATTTCCTGGTGAAAATCTGGGTCAAAAGCAAGGAATTACTGAATGAAATGGATCCAAAATTGCAGATTTTTCTATTAATTCATCAATTTGTAGCAGACGCGTAGGGTCCCACTCGTCAAGGGCTGAATTATTCCCACCAAAGTAGTTAGCAGTACCCTCAGCATTGGCAATTCTATGGCAGGGATATACCAGTCGTTATGAGGGCCAAAGTGTGCAAAGCAGAGCAATTTCACTCTGTAGGTCAGAATCAGAAATATGGTGCTCATACCGTAATCCTCAAGTAGCAAAGGATGCAAGAGGCACATACCGTCTTAACTCATTAATATTCAGAAATCGGGGGCGTGGCTTGGAGCGTCAAGATGGCGGTCGCACTCTAAGAGTGCTCCGGACCCCTTCGTCATCTGTTCCAGAATCCATTGCCATCTGCAATAATCTTGTCCCCTAACCCGCCGCCAGCGCCTGATCATCATCCAAGCTACCTACCAGTGTCAAGGAGCCACTGTAAAACCCGCTGTGATGGCGGAATTGTCTGTTGGATTCCGAGCCGCCCACGGCCAAAATGGCAGCGCACGTCGGGCCATGACCTGGGTCTAGAGCCTCCCCTCTGCACCAGGTCCTGCTGATGTGCCGGGGTGTTGAGCACCTCACTGGGCATGGACGGATTCCTGAGCCGCAGGCGGTGTTCCGGATTCCCGGAAGCCTGAAGAAGGGAGATCCGGGGTGAGGCCCCCTTCCTCCGACTGGACCTCCGAGACTAGTGTGTGGGCTTGAGCCTGCAGCGCTGTGCCTGGTTGGCAGCCGAGGCGGAGGACAGGGAATCGGCTGCTGTTCCGGGCAGCGGGGACCCTCGGAGGGCCCCCCCTCTGCTGCTGTGATCCTGTAGGCAGGGGGCGACCTCCGGACCACTTAGGCAGTTGCAGAAGGCCTGGGCATGGTGTTGGGCTCTGCAATCTCTCACCAGTCAGAGGGCACAGGAGATCTGAGCCTGCTGACGTGTCAGGAGTACCTGCGATCCGGACCTCCGACGAGATGGTGAGTCTGGTAGTTCGCCCCATATTGGGGTGAAGAGGCCAGTGCCTGCCTGATTTCATTGGTCTTGGTGTGGGAACGGCCGGAGCCTACCAGACCTGCGAGTGACTGCGCCCACAGCGGGGTGGGTACCACCACGGGAGGGATCGGCTGCCGCAATCGGACAGCGGGGACCCCGTGCAGGAATCCCTCCCCCCCACAACCCCTCCTGCCACCTGTAGAGGTCCCCTAAAGACATTCTATAGCGCCGCTGCACTGCACACCCTGAGACTCCATCTGACATGCCGTGTGCTCTGCGCTGCGGTGGCCCTGCTGGCATGGGAAGATGCGGGCCTGAAGCATGTCCTAGACTGAAGGCCGTGTATTGTACTGGAGGGAAAGCACTCAATCCGATCTCCTGAGCGACCTGGCACAGCAACACCTGAACAGCCGCCAACGGGAGACCGACTGCGAGATCGTGCAGTGGGCTGGGCCCCCCCACTCCTGCCCTGTACCATCCTGATCTTGGTCCACTCAGTGTGGGAGACCCCCACCTCCATCTGCCCCGGCTCGCCTTCCAACTCTGGGTAGGGCTCTGTGGGCAGCGAGTGGAACGTACACTGGACCCGGGGCAAACTCCTAAGACATGAAACTGCCCCCGCTGTCCCGACTGCGACATAACTCAACTGCAGAGAGGATCCCCCAGACCACGGCGGGACCTGCCTACCTGCCGCTGCAGACCTAGTGGGAGTATGACACACGGGTCCAGCGGCTGAAGGGTCCGGCTGTGGAGTCGCGTTATGGTGGGTTCCTGAGGCCCCCCACACCTTGCTTGCCCGGAGCAAACAGCTCCAGGTGCGAATTACTTCATTACAGAAACGAACACTGACCCCCCCAACTGAGAGCGACGAGATAAGCACTTTAAGTCCGTCGACCATCAAAAACATCTGCTACGAGGATGAGCATGGAATCATCAATCACCTTGTTCCCCTTCCAGCTCCCAGAGCGCTCCATCACCTGTGACATCACCAAGTGGCACCCAGTCCTCCTGTCCCAGCCGTGGCATAGCTACGCAGCGGAGGATTACCCCTTCAATCTTGGCAAACTCACCAGGTCACCGCTGCGAATCCAATCATGAAACACGGAGTGGCCCCCTCATCCCTGAAGGTTGCAATGGACCCACGAAAGTGCAAAAGCCAACCACGCGATCTGACCAATACCCCCCGGTTTAAAGCGGCTAACGATTAGTCAAACTACTGCCTCCCATCGACCTTCCCCGCACCTCCCTGCCATAGGGAAAGACTGGGGTGCGAAACCACCTGCGACACAAACTAAAATAGAACAATACACTGTTAGCAAGACTGGGACTCGGTCCGAAGCTACAGAGGGGTGCACTACGGGTGGGGAACTCAACACGATCCTGCAAGCCATCTCCGCCTCACAAGCCTCAGTTGAAAATAAGATAGGAGAGGTACGAATCGACATGGCCCTGCTCCCGCAGGACCTCTGCAGCACGATAGCCAGTATCACCGAAACCGAATCTTACATCTCCACTGTCGAAGACAATGTAACAAGTTTGAAAGAACAAATGACCCGTCTGCAAATCCAAGCCAGAGAGCTTCACAAGAGGGCAGAGGATGCCGAAAACAGATCCAGACGCAATAATTTGCATCTTATGGGATTCCAGGAGGGTGTGGATGGAATCATTTATTGAAAACGGTATCAGCTCGTGGATGCCCAAGGACAAACTCTCTACTTGGTTCGCAGTGGAGCGAGCACACCGCTCCCTGGCTCCAAAACCTCCCCCAGGTGCCGCGCACTGACCCATTATAGCGCGGATTCTTAACTTTAGAGACAGACACCTAATCCTGTAACAAGCTTGTGCCCAAAAAAATATCACTTATCAAAATCATACCATCATGATATTTCCGAACTACAACAGGGAGGTTCAAGCACACAGGCGATTCTACACAGACATGAAACAAAAGCTTTGCGCCCTCCAACTACAATACAGGTTACTCTTCCCAGCGAGACTGCGTGCGGTCTTCCAGGGAAAAACACTCTTCTTTGATAGTCCCGAAGCGGCTTGGCTCTGGCTGACGGAGGAGTGTCCCCTTTGACTCCAATCTGCAACTTCGACCCCAGAATCCCAAACTGCTGCTACACACAACCCTGCTCCACAAAGGAGGCGCACGTAATCCCGCAGGGGCCGAAAGGTGGGCAGGGCCAAATCAGGCTCGCCAACGCCTGTGTGCCCACCTTTCCAGCACCGGGCTTTGTCGTCGGAGCCCTGCCATTGACGGAACTCGGTATCTCGACATCATTCACCTATAGAGCACACTTCATCCCGAATTATGGCCATAGACTCCGCAGACTCCCATCTCTCCCGCAGCCCGACCATCCCCTAGCTGAGCCTCCCAAGGAATGCCACAAACAGAGCCGTCATGCCAGATAGTGTCCTATCGAACATTAGCGAATCTTCAGCCAATCGGATACTTCTGCCGATATGCATTCTGACCACGCTTCATTGACTCTAAACGTTATAGTTTAGTTCACCTCAATAGTTATGGAGCGACAAATGCTTCAGTTTCTGAAGTATAGGGCGGGGGTGGAGGGTTGTTCAACAACTTAAGGTTCACAGCATCTCAGCTCCACAATATTAAGACAACACCGCAAATACATGTCAACGGATGACATACACATTTCATATACCTCAGCCTCTAGGGCACCCGCGACACAACAGCTCCCTGAGGCACAGCGGGCTTCCTACATTAACCACGATACAATGACATATAAAGGGAGCTCTCTCCGCAATGTGTCGTGGAACGTAAACGACCTACTATATGGGATCAAGCAGACTGCGATCCTGGGACATGCCCAAAGACATGCCCCCGCCATTCTCATGCTCCAGGAAACTCCTCTTATGGGCAGGCAACCTTTGTCCCTTCCTTGCAAGGTATGGCTTTGATAGAGCCTGGCACTTGGGCTTCACGCGGGGCTCACGAGGGGATCGCAATTCTTTTGAAACATAACCTACCCTTTGTACCTACTCAAATTGTCGGAGACCCCAATGGCCGCTTTGTACCACTCTCTGGAACAATGGGCGAAGAAACCCTTAATGTCCTCTCCATCTACATTCCTGGCGTCACTCACACACAGACCCTAAACCGCATAGGTGACATACTCTCCTCCTTTCCTCCTGGTACAACGATTTTGGGGGAGACTTCAACGCTGTTATGCAGCCTGGACGTGACACCACGGAGAGCCCCTCTACCTCCCGCATCTCACAAGCCAAACAACTGGCGACCTGAACTGAAACCCTGGGTATTTGTGACGTATGGCGAGCCTGGAATCCACGGGAAACCCAATACACTCACACTTCAGTGGCGCATAGTAGCCACTCTCGCATTGACATGATATTCATGCCTGCGCCCTAGTGTCGTAAAGTCAGGGAAATACATATCCTCTCCCGGGGCATCCCGGACCATTCGCCAGTGCTCTTGACCCTGGGTGACCTCAGCCACCGCTCTCCGCCCAATGTGGAGGATGAATGCCTGGTTTCTCCAAGATAGGGTATTTAAGGAAACACTTAAAGCTGAAGTCAAACAGTACTTCCTCACGAACCAAGACTCCGTCTCATCCCCAGGAACTCTGTGGGAGGCAGGTAAATACAAGATTCATGGACTCGCCAAGAGCCACCTCAAAATCCAACGAGGAGGTTTGTCCTTCTTGAATCCTAGGCGTCCGAGCTTGAGAGAGACGCAGCTGGAACAACAAATGAAACCCAACTGCGCCAACGGACACTAGTGCGAGACGAATTGAGGCAGATGTCTCTTGACCCTGCAAAAATCCTATGGCAGTCCTCCATTGCACGAGTGTACAGCTGGGGCGACAAGAACGGGGAAATGCTGCATAGATTGGTTTCCTACCCCTTAACGAATCGGATAATCCCGGAGATCCATGACCCAGAAGGTAATAATCACCGCTCTCCTCAAGCGATGGCCTAAACTTTCGCACACTACTATTCGAACCTAACCTCCGCCCGGAAACCTGAGATTTCACAGACAGATGATCGCTCTGGAAGACCTTCACCTTCCTAAGCTCACGGTAACTGAGTCGGATGGAATGGAAAGTCCGATCCCATGTGAAGAGATACAGGGCACCCTGTCGCTGGTTGTTGCTGGTAAAACTCCCGGCCCAGACGGCTTCCCACAGGAATATTACTCTGCCTACGGCGACATACTTGTTCCTCATCTTGCGGCCCTTTATGAAGAGGCCATAGGGAAGGGCTCTTTCCCTCCAGAGACCAACATAGCCACAATAGTTATTATTCCCAAAACACAACCACCTTCGCCAGCTTGTCCTGAATATTCGACCCATTTCCCTGAACAACACTGAAGTCAAAATATACGCCACAGTTCTAGCTCAACACCATAGGCCACACCTTAGCAAATTAGTCCATCCTGACCAGTGTGGCTTCATGCCTGAACGAAGTACCAGGCATCGTCTTAGGCGTCTGCACCTAGACAACCGTCAATCGCTGACCCCCATATTTGGCGCTCCTCCTGGTCGATTTTGAGAAAGCATTTGATTCAGTAGACTGGGGTCACCTGGGCCCTAAATTCTGCCGTATGGTTTACATCCTATACTCCAAACCAACTGCACGGGTGCTTGTCAACGGAACTTTCTCGAGCACCTTTCCAGTCAGAAGGGGAACAAGACAAGGTTGCCCTTTCTCGCCCCTCCTTTTCGCTTTAGCGATGGAGCCTCTGGCCAATCTCATCCGGTCGGATAACCGGGTCCAGGGTTGGAACTGGGTAGGATCGCACGAGGGCAAGATTGCTCTCCACGCAGATGATGTTCTGCTGTATCTCGCAGATCCGGTCACAGATGCCTACATAAATTGCAGTCCTTTGAAAAGGTCACAGGCCTATGCCTGAACTCTGACAAGTGGACCTTAGTCCCCTTGCATCTCTCACGGGAACGTTTCGATTGGCAATCCCCTATTCCTATCAGAAGGAATCCTTTAAATATTTAGGTATATGGATCGCCCTACTCCCAGACCTTGCCTGGGCATTCAACGTGACCCCGCTAGTAACTAAAACCAAACTGGAGTTGCACAAATGGCAAAAACTACCGCTTAATCCGCTAGGGAGGATAGCACTATTTAAAATGATGATCCTCGCTCGATTCCTTTACGTCATTCAGAACACTCCGATCCATTTCCCTCGAACCTGGTTCAGGGGAATAGACAGCCTAATCACAAAGTTTCTCTGGAATGGCCTACGGCCGCGTCTGGCGCTCCTGTACTGCCAGATCCCACCCTTTGATGGAGGAATGGGTCTAACAAACCTGTACCTATATTATCTTGCAACCCGCCTCCTGGTATTACACGATTGGTTCAACGGGGGTGGTCGGACCCTGCTTACAGGACCGAACTTAAGGACTTTTTCCTCTGACCCGTGCAATCCTGTTAGCCTGGAACACTTCCCTACGACACACCCACTGGAAGGACAAGCTGACTCACCAAACACCCCTATGGCAGGGCACATGTTTGTGGGAGGCCTAGAAGGATTTAGGAGCTGGGATTTCATCGGTATCTCACAGCATGGAAACGTTTGGGTCAGCGACCATATCTGCTCCTTTGCGGATCTGCAAATCAGACATTCGCTTCACCCGTTGCAGTTTTATAGATACCTGCAACTCTGCCATGACCTGGAAATGCATATAAAAGCCGGCACACCACTGCCAGAACACAGCCCCCTGGAAGCTCAGATCACAATGGGTAACCTTGGGAGAGGAGGAGTTTCACGTTTTTACCGCTCCCTAACAAACAACGGTCCTACTTCCCTTGACCCGTTGAGAGCCAAATGGGAGACATGGTTGGGTCCTCTGGAGGAGGAAGCCTGGAAAGACGCTCTGATGGCCTCCAGGAATATTACTGTCTCAGCTAGGCTTCGCCCAATTCAGCTTTACAATCTCCACGCCTCCTACCTCACCCCAGCCCGCCTATACAGAGCAGGCCTCGTCTCACACCCAACCTGTGGAGAGGTGTGGTGCAGCGGCCAGGGCAGCTGACTTCGGAGCACAGGGCTCACGGTTTGATCCCCGGCGCTGGCGGCAGCTCAGCTCAGCACCATGTGACTCTGGGCAATAGCTCACATAATTTCCACACCGGCCCCCAGCGCCTTGAGACCCGTAAGGGTGAGTAGTTCACGTTTTACAAATACGGATTTACATTTTACCTGCACAAGATGCGGGACCGAACCTGCAGATTTCTTCCACATGGTGTGGTCCTGACCACTTATAACCTCATATTGGACTACCCAGGAAGCAGAACTCACAGGGGTGTTGGGGTGAGAGGTGCCACACAACCGACTAAATATATTATTGGGTGCCACAGATGGGTTAGACGGATCAAGAGCAGACACAACGTTTCTTGGGACCGCCCTTGTAGTGGCCAAACGCGACATAGCAATGGCATGGAACAATCCCTCCCTCCCCACCCACTATAACTAAATGGTGCAGAGGGGTAGACTGGTGTGCCGCGCGAGAAGTCCCACTATACGAGGCCAGGGGTTGTCCGGCCAAACATCGAAGGGTGTGGGGTAAATGGTTGGGAGTGTTGAACTAATTATCCTCCTTGCCTTTCCGAATCTCATTCTAGAGGCCCGCTGAGGATGGAGAATTAACAATGTATAATGTCACAAAATTGTTTGCTTACAGGATGTCACATGTTGTGGTGCTGATGACCATGCTGTACTGTTTGTACTTCTGTTTTTACCATTGCCTCTTTGTAAAATCAATAAAATTGACTATCAAAAAAAATATTCAGAAATCAGCTGCACACAAGAGTGCAGTGTAAAAAAAACTGTAAGGGTCTGCAGACCACTGTCCCAGCATTAGCGTTTGCAACACATTTGTACTGCAAGCAACAATCATTGAAAAGAAAGGGGTTATAATTCATGGAGCACAGAGCAGGTCAGGGCTACTACTTACTCTCCAAAATGTCAGAATTGTCAAACACACAATGTAAGTAAATAAAGAGCAGTTTTCACCTGGTGAGTAGTATCACCATTTAGTAACTATGGTCAGTAACCACTCCAAGCTTTGCAACAGTCCCAAATGATACGAAATATAGGTGCTTTCTGTGGTGAAATGCAAGGGGAGTGACATTAATTTGTCACTCCATTTCACCTCGCAGGGGTTTACAATTGGAGCTCTGTGACTCTCAATGACGACTGGGAAGTGTAATGCAACAGTGCACTGAGAATTAGACAGCACACAAACTGATGGGTGTAATTTCTAACAATGTCAGCTACTAGCAATTGTTCTGGGCCATATTCCAACCCATTGTGTATTTTCACCTTGTCTGTGCCAATCCAGGCCTGGACCAAACTTATGTGAATGAGTCTAGGCCTAACTAGGAAAGGGATGTTTCATCTGGATCTGCAAGGTCCTAACCTTATTGGAATACAAGCAGTCCCGGATCAGTTTTTTTTTTTTAGGTCAGCGAGTTATTGCTGGAGTCCTACCATACAGCGAATTAGAACAATGTATTTCCAAAGGCAATTGTATCGACTAAGAAAATCATTTGAATAAGGAAAATCTTAATTTTCACAACCTGGATCTCAATCACTGGTGCTTGTGGAAATAAAATGATTTACACATTCATGTTGATAGTCCATATTACCCATATCAATTAACTAACTGTGCTCGAGAACCCCTATCTATTCTAGCCCCCCCTCCTTATGCCCTCTGTGGGCATTTGTCCAAAAATAGCCTCCCATCTAAGGGTATGGACACAAATGAGTGCACCGCTGCTGCCTGGGTAGGTGTGCGCAGTACAAGAATCTCCACACACATCTTACCTTTCCTTTGTTGCATACATCTCCCACGCCAACACAGGTCAACTGAAAAAAGAAGGAAACAAATGTGAGATCTGTAGGCAAGCAGCTGGAAAAGGACTACAATCAGAGAAGGATTTCAGTTATGTTATTACTGTGCATGATAGGTTTCTTGTAAACAGCTTGATGGCCCCATGTGATAAAAAATCTATCCGGTTTTAGAACTTTTTCCCCATGAATCTATATATGTGCCGTAATGTCCCGATTTGTATGGGCTGTTATCAATTGCAGGAAGTGGTTATAGATTAATACCAGGAAATGTAACTGAGTGTACAGTTGACGATTGTATTTGCACTAGTATCTCTGTATTGTAGTTTTTCACTTATCAATGTGTTACTAGGAAATGTAATTGAGTATACACTGGATTGTTGTATTTGCACTGGTATCTAAGTATTGAGTTTTTTACTCATCAATGTGTTTGACATTTGTCTACTGTTTTTTAAACCTTTTATTTGGACACATTTGCAGCTTTTATGATTCATGTGTGAATTCGAATAAAGCTTATTTAGATTGATTACGTTGTAAAGTAACTATTCATACATACTGTTGAGGTTTAGCCACTCTTTCCTCCTCATAAGTTTATAGACATTATGGTGATATTATTGTTGAAATGTTCTTACATGTATACACCTAAATAAAAATATTTAAATATATAAATCGTTTTATTAATGTAGTCTTGTATCCTAAATTAATATATGATTAACTCTAGATAATATCTGTATAGTGCTTTTGTTTGTATTAACAATTGACTACATACATATTAATAATTATTATATCTAATGTGTACACGTTAGTCTATATGTCATTTACCTTTTCCATATGCTCATAGTTTCTAAAAACTATTACAATTACTTAACTAAAAAACACATTTTTAAGAATATTACTTGTGGAATGGCTTTCTACACTCCCCAAGCGCAGTCCTCTTAACTCATTGGTGCTACGTTCATTCTAAGGAGGTCAGCAGTGTACTTTGAACGGATCCATGCCAGATTTTTAGCATATCCACATTTAGATAAATGTAGTTATCTTAAAAACCTGGCATGGATATGGCCCTCCAGGACCGACTTTGGAGAACCCTGGTCTAGAGTATCCTTGCTAGGCAATCGAGTTACATTGTTGCCGAAGCCAACACCTTGTTGCCAGACTTTGCAAAACCCTGGAGACCGATCACGTTTAAAGTTAGCAGTGAGTACACAGAATACAGAGAAGTAGCCTAACAAATTTCCTAGCGTTTTGGAAAAAAGAAAAACTTGAATAGTTTAAAGTACTTTTCCACAGTAAAGTGCAGAGGTGTGTAAGAAAACAAGGTACTTACCTGTAACTGTAGTTCTCCAGTATTGGAAACTTTCATAGATTCACATGCTTGAATCATTCCCAGTCGTCGACGGGGAATGATTCAAGCATGTGAATCTATGAAAGTTCCAATACTGGAGTAAACATATGTTTTTGTTGTATGTGATGAAAGGGTAGGATCCTTATCCCCTTTAAAGGCTCTTTATATTTTCACATTAAATATATTGTGCTTAAGGTATTAGTATGTGGGGCGTGGTCTCGCGCCGCAAGAAGATGGCGGCTCGGCTCTGAGCTCCGCTCGTATGCGGAACTCATTTACTAATTGCAGCCTGCTTTCTGCCTCCAGCAAGGTCTACAATGTTGGATTCCGACACCTGAAGGGTCGGAGCAGCGATTGAAGCCGTTCTGCTCGATTTTTCTTCCCTTCGCGAACCAGCGCCAGCGGCGGTGTTTGTTTCCTCACTCAATGTGAGCGGCCGCCATTTTATAACGGCCGCTCGCTTCACCAAACCTCAAGGTAAACCGGCGTTTCTGTCATGAAACGCACGGCAACGCATTTTTGTATCTTATTGATCTTCCCACATGTTTTATTGGCATAAGAATTCCAGCTTTCCAGAAGAAATGTTCTCTTATTTATGCTAAATCCTCTCAGCATTCTGAACTAAGCATGTAAACATGTGCATTTGTTCTTTCTTCGTCAAATCCCAGCAAGCATATTTATTACTTTATTTAATATGCATGGATATTCGAGATGATGCTGATTTCTTCTTTTTCTGAACTTTTGACCTTTTTTTCATGCACATGACTGTGTTTCAATTTTTTTTTTTACTACACTCTTGTCATACCCTCTAGCCTCATGATAGTTGGGCATTTGAGCTAAATAAATGCTATTGACGTCTCTTCTTGGTTCCTTTGTTAACTAATATCAGAGTGCAAACGAAAGGTGTCGCAATTCTTATCTGGAACACGTTGCTTTTTTTTGCTATCTTTTTCTCTGGAGAATCATTGGTTTGTGCTATTTTCTCACTAAGTTTATGGGCAGACTGAAATCTTTATTAAAAGTTACTTTTCGCTCTTCACATCATTTCAAGATGGCCAATGAGGCACCAATTTCAGTTAGAGCATCATCTACAGGTACCAAGCCCAAAAATTATCCTTCATCACTCATTTTATCTTCTCAAAATCCTGTACTTGACATCATTCTGGATGAGGTGAGGGGGCTTAAGTCTTTTATGTCTACAACTAAGGAGAAGCTTCAGCAAATAGAAGACCGATGGATTAATATGGAAGCTAATATGTTAGATATGCATCAGTGACTTACAAGATGTATCCACCAAAATTCAATTTTTGGAACAAGAAATTAATTGTCTCAAACTCCATACTGAGGACCTTGAAAATTGTAATAGACGCTACAACCTAGGTCTTTATGGTCTACAAGAAAATCTTGGAAGGTCCAGATATGCTTCTCTTCTTAAAGAAATTCCTCTCAGAACTTCTATATCTTCCTCCAGAACCTTCATTAAATATTCAGCGAGCCCATCGACTTGGACGTCTTCAACCTCATGCTTTCAAACCTAGATGAATTATTATGTTGTTTTTGGAATTTACTGACTTAATGCGAGTTCTCTCTGCAGCAAAAGCAAAACGTCACCTCAAATGGTCTGGTCACAACATCTTCTTATCGCAAGATCTCTCTAACGCTACTAATGCAAGGAAGGAAAGAATTTCTAGCTCTTTGCCCTCAAATGAGACAATTGAATATTCGATATGGTATCCTTCATCCTTGTTTGTGTAAAGTTACTCACGATGGCTCCACACGCTCCTTCGATGATCCTATTAAACGGAGGTCTTTTCTCCAGAATCTTTCCACAAACTCTGCAACTGGTTCTGCTTTTCATTCTTAAGTTCTATGTATTTTTTCTACATCTTTTTCACTATGGCTGTCTATAATTCTACTCTTTTTATCTGTTTTTTCTGCCGTTTCATCTCTCGACGGTGCTGTTGCGCCCCAAGCATCAGTCATTGTCATTTCCTCTTAGATCTGGATTTCTTTCCTTGATCTATCTTCTTTTTCTTCTATTTCTGCTTCCTTTTTCTTTTTTCTCTTTTTCGTTTTTACTTTGTTTCATATTTGATGATGTTCAATGCGTTGCATGTGTCCAGTCATGATGTTTATTGTTTTATAACATATTTACTCTATTCATCTCTTATGTGGTGTTCTTTTCATTTCAGTTGTGTTCCTGAAGTGTATCACCTCCTTACATGTATTACCCCCCCATCCCTCCACAATGTGTAATATTGTGTCGTGGAATGTTCCTGGTCTTGGACACCCCATCAAAAGGTACTCTCTCATTTATTAAAATTAAATTCTTAGGTTGCTTTTATTCAAGAAACACATTGCAATGAAGCAGAATCGCTGACATTAAAAAGACAATGGGTGGGTCAAGTTGTACATTGCTATATTGTTTCATAAGTCGCTATCTGTAAAATGTTTATCTACGCAAAAGGATACCAATGGACGATTGTTATACAAAATAGGGAACTGGTTTTATTGAATATTTATGGCCCAGTCAGACCAGATCCTGAATTTTGGAATGATATTAAGATTCTAATTTCCTCCATTGAATGCCTGAATATCATTATTGCTGGTGATTTTAACCAATGGATAGACCCCTTTTCTGACAGACAATCTAAGTGTAAGTTTAATCCAGACAAATCCCACAAAGCATTTCAATCAGCCATTGCCTCTCGTTCATTATATGATGTTTGGAAGACTTGTAACCCTAATTCTCTTGAGTTCACTTTTTTTTCCAATGTCCATCAAACACGGTCCAGGAATGATTATATTTTGGTTAGTAAATCCCTACTCCCATCTATTCAATCCTCGGAGATTGGGTCCATTTTTATCTCCGACCATGCACCAGTCCTTACTGTTTTGGATCTTTCATTAAACTCCCCAAAATTCAGCTGTTGGAAGCTTAATAATTCTTTATTATTAGATACTATTTTCATTACAGAAGCCACTGCTTTTATTAATGAATTTTTCAAGTTCAACAACCCCTCTGACACCTCTCTTCCCAATAATTGGGATGCCTTTAAGGCGTCTTTCCGTTCCTTTATCATTTCATATGTTGCAAAAAAAAGACAATTACTCGGAATAAATATACAGCTTTAATACAACTTAAATTATTGGAACATAATTATTTCACTTCCAAATCTTCTTCGACTCTTCATGAACTGATCAAGGCCAAGTCTGAACTTAACAGACTTGCTACAGTTGAAGCTTGCAATACCCTTCTTAAAATTAAATCCAAGTACCATGGAGGCCAAAATAAAGCTGGTAAGATGTTAGCCAATTACCTGAAAATCAAGTCTGAACATAAGAATATCGGACCTATTTTAAATGAATCCACCAAAAGCTTAACGTCCTCAGATGATTATATTGCTAATATATTTCATGACTATTATCTATCGCTTTATTCTGATGATACGAATCCCTCTAATAAAAATGTAGATACTTTTTTCGCAGGTCTTCCCACTCCTCCTTCCTTATCTGCTGAATTTGATGCATTGGAGGAATAGGTTACTGTTCAAGAGATAACTAATGCCATTAAACCTTTATAATAAAAAATAAAAATAAAAAAATATTAAAGGCACCAGGGCCGGATGGCCTTTCAGTTGAATTTTACTCTACTTTTTCCTCCAATTTTGTCCCCAAACTTTTGGCTCTTTTTAATTCCTTTATTGATGATACTAAAGCCTCTGGTTCCTTCATGGACGCCTTGATAATTCGCATTCCTAAACCAGATAAATACCATTCCCTTTGTAAAAACTACCGCCCCATATCATTAATTAACTACGATTGTACATTTTTTGCTAAAGTCCTTGCCTCTCGTCTCGAGAGTATTATTCCATTGTTGGTTAAGACTGATCAAGTTGGATTTGTTAAGGGCAGATTGGCTGCAGATAATGCTCGAATGTTTGCAAATGTTATTTCTTATGGGAAAAAATTCAAATCCCCACTTGGAGCGTTGTCTCTTGATGCCGAAAAGGCGTTTAATCGTATTAATTGGCAATATATGTTTAGAACACTTCAATGGTTTGGTTTTGGCCCAACTTTCATTTCCTATGTTAAACTGTTATATCCCTGTCCCCGCCCCAGTATTTTTGTAAATAATCAGTTCTCTAGATGTTTTTCTTTATGTAGAGGTACACGCCAGGGGTGTCCCCTTTCTCCCTTATTATTTGTTTTATGCCTTGAACCCTTCCTTGAACGCATTTGTGTTAATACACATATTTCTGGATTCAAGCACAGTTCCATAGAAACTAAAATATCAGCATATGCTGATGACATATTAATATACATGTCTAAACCTCACACTTCCCTTACTCCATTTTTGGATGAGTTTCGGTTATACTCCAGTGTTTCTGGATATAAGTTAAACCTTTCTAAAACAGAAGTTTTACCTCTAAATTCTATATGTTATCAATATATGTCTAATGACACTAATTTTACTTGGTGCCACACACAAATTAAATAACTTGGTATTTGGTTTTCTGCTACTTTACCTTCCACAATTAGATATACGTTCAATGCGCTAATTACCAACATTCAATCACTTCTTCTTACTTGGACCTCTCTTTATCTCTCCTGGTGGGGTAGATTAGATACTATCAAAATGATGATTGTGCCACATGTCCTCTATACAAGATTTATGTTGCCTATTCGAATTCCCATTTTATATTTTTCTCAAATTAATTCCATCTGTACAAAGTTTTTATGGAATAAAAAACGCTCAAGAATTGCCCTTACAAAGCTTCAACGCCCCAAGTCTGAAGGTGTTGAACGCTTTCCTGATTTTAAAGCTTATCACTCTGCATTTTTGATTAAACAATCCTTTGCTTTATCTTATGAATTTGTTGATATCTCTATACCCAGATGGATTGTTTTTGAACACTCCTTATTAAAGGATTTTTCATTTCATAATGTAATATATATGTCCAATTGTACTTTCATCTCCAATAACCCTATTTTAAAATACTCCCAAAATGTATTGTATAATTAATACATTAACTAATGGCCTTACTCCATTTATATGTTTTCAATCTTCCACTATTTGGTATAATACATTTCTAAAATATAAAAGGTAAATCATTCTATTACAAACACTGGAAGGAGAAGGGAAATATTTGTGTGTATCAACTGATTCACCAAAATTCCATTATTCCCTTCCTAGAGTTGCAGTCACGGTTCCACTTACCTAACACATCTCTTAATGAATACATCTTAATTTCAATAGCCTTACAATCACAATTAGCTTCTCATAACCTCCCCAATGTCTCACCCTCTCTTACTCCTCCTTCACCGTTATATAGTTTATCTCAAGAACACAAACCTAAAGCCGCTCTTGTTTATAAATTATTGTTATTACATGTTACTGAAAGACCTAAATCTCTTATTGAAATTGTGTGGGAAACAGACTTGTCCTTATCACTCTCTATCTCTGGTTGGGACAAACTATGGTCTAAGTTGTTTAAAGTTTCTGCAACTGCCCGTATAACCCTATCTCTGTATTTTATTTACAATAGAGCAGTTATTACTCCTTTTTGTATATCCAAGTTTTCCCCTTCCTCTTCTCCATTATGCTGGTTCTGCTCTAAATATACTGGCACTTTAAGACATCAACTTTATGAATGTTCCAATGTATTGACATTTTGGAAATCGGTTTGGTCTACTTGCATGAACATTTTTAATTGTGACATTACATTATCATTTCACAATGTTTTTCTAGGTTCATCCTTGCCTGATGTTGATGGCTCCACTCCTATTTCTTTATTGTTCGATCTTTTTATTGCATTAGCCTTCAAAGTTATTTTGTCATGTTGGAAAGATAATTCCAAAGTATCTTCATTGACTTGGTGGAACTTTATTTGTGATGAACATAGAATTGCCAATGTTTCTACCTCTATTCTTGCTCAAAATATTATATCTGATCTCCTCTGTCTACCATTTACATCTTATCTTTCTACACATGCTCACATGCCTTAAATTTCTTATTTCTTTCTTTTCTCTAATTTATTTTTATTTTCCTCTCTTTGACCTTTTTTCTGTCTTTTCCCTCTAATGTTTTTTGCATCCTGTACTTATATATTGATTATTGATTATTTGCACTATGTTGTTAATTTTGAGATTGTTCTTGCTTTTTTTTGTATTGTTCTCCTTGAAAAGTCAAAAATTCTTAAACAAAAAAAAAAGGTATTAGTATGTGCTTAGGGAAGTGATTCATTGTGATCAGAGAACTATATAATCCTGATGAATGATTGTTTTAAATTAATGTTTAAAAAAAATGAATGTGTGGCACCCTTTGATCCCCGACGTGTATCACCCCATGCTATATCATTTGATCATATTATTGCTTTGTGGTGATGTATATTTTGTATCTGCTAAATCATATGCTATATTATGGAAGTTGACAACTGTCTGCATAATGGTTCTATTACTGTTTTACCTGCATGTTTGGCAGAGATTGTTCATTACCATAAGAATGGTTATCGATGCACATATTCTCCCTATGCTTATACATGTCAATGTAGGGCCTACGCCCGCTCTACTGCAAAATAACCAAATAAGATTTGTTTAAATTTTTTAAAAAAAAATGAATGAATGTGTATCAAAACAAAAACCACGAATCATAAAAAACAGAAGGTACATGGCTTATCAGAAAAGCGGGTAAGGTTTATGCAAACCCAATTAATATCTATTACTCAGATACTACATGTTTTTCAGTTCCCTCATATCCCAGAGTCTGATGCATAGAGATAAAGATGGAGGTATATCATTTGTTACAGCAACTATTTAAAGGTGATTACGTTATCAGTGTTGCTTTCAGATATAACTACAAGCCAGTAAACGTCATTGCCCAACAGGGTGATGGGTCAGAGTGGTGATTTGTAGTGTCTGTTTGCCTCTTATCCCATTGCCCTTTAGCTATCATGTTCCTATTGTGCATGGTTGGCCATGGAGATAAGCTTAAAAGGTAAATCACCCCAGATGGATCCGGAATTCAAGTTTGTGTAGTGTGACACAGTCACATCAACTTCAATGATTTGGCAACTGTAAACTCTTCTCATAACAATATGTGCAGCTTGAAATAGGACATAGTCTACGAATTAAGGAAGCACCATTTCACTGGGTTCAAATGCATTATCAAGAACAGTATGTGTGCGTATATAATCTAGCATTCAATTCACTTTACACAGAATATTCAAGAAAAGAACCAAAAGAGGAAATTTGAATCACCAACCAAACTCTTGCCGATATTACTTTCTGGGTATGCCTCTTGCAGAAGGATAAGTGACATCTGGGCACTTTAAAAATGAGGCAAGAAAATCATGTAAAGAAAACAAAGAGGGGGTAGAGAACAAAGGTAGATTGGAGAAATCATCTTTGATTAAAACGTCAACATGGTTAAGGTGACAATAGTTCACGAACAAGCTAGAGATTTGAATTTATACAAAATATTAATGCAAGTCCAAATACAAGAGGTCTTCTGTGTCTGGGGTTACAAATACTTTAATTTTCAATGATGAACAATCTGGATAGTAGTCCACAGATGAGCAAAGCCAAGGATGAATACAGTCGACACGTGTTTCGTCGTATGAAGACTTTTTCAAGGCTCAAAGTATTGTCGATTCCAAATGGAATTTCCTAGAAGTCAATAGACGCGCCTCGGAGCCAAGAGGACAAGAGTTCAATGAGTGGTGATAATCCCTAGTCCGTAATACCCGTTAAAGATACTATGACCCACATCGTACTCAGTGGGCACAAACGTCATGTACGAGCGTAAAGAAAATATGGGCTAAGATATACCCATCAAAAGTCCAAAGTCACGCCACCGCATCATGTTCTGTTGTAATGAAACTTATTTTGCCATACTGGCAATTCCTATCAAAGGGAGCACACCCATTACATGTGATGGTTATACTAAAATATGATGATGAATTGGTGAGTAGTGCCATGTTCGCTTGTCTCATTAGCCTCACTAACCAACTCTGTGTAATTCGGGATATGGTTCATAGAGGGGGTTATCTTACTTTTCTGTCTACTCCCTTGATGAGGGGTGTGCGAAATGTGCGTAATTTTCTTTCACATAATTACACAACATTTCTGCAAAATTACAGAAAATTATGTATAATTAACTAAAATGCAGAACTGCCATTTGGCACTGTATTTTAGTGCAAACTGAATCCTTGTGTTCAGAGTGGACAAAAGAAACCTTTTCTCACAAATATTCACAAGCACCGCACCTTGTCAAGTAGACATAATATATACAATAGGTGCTGGAAAGTAATTGATTTCCCTTGATTTCTCCATTCCCGAAGGTTGCTTCTTCTTTAGTACTGATGAAGACACAGATACAATTAACTATAGGGGTTGAAACGTCAGTGTCCTAACCTCTTGGCAGATATGCACTGTAGTGACAATATTGGACTTCAATTTTGAGACGTTTCATTGAATTGATACACTACTCAGTCAGCATTGATTATGGATTGTTTAACTACACCAAGGCACATTTTCACTCATCACTTTCACTGCACCATTCCTTGGAGAACCTATTGTATATATTCTATCTACATGGCAAGATTATGTAGGAATTAAAATACTAAAGCACACACAGATGTATAATATATTTTTTTGGTCATAGAGCCTAGGCAAAACAGCTTTTCCCAAGGGCACCACTGTTATACATCTTGATGACAGCTCATGTGAAATAGCATGCCAAGATTTTTTTTGCAAATGTGTTCGACATAACTTTTTAGCCTATTGTTAGGAAATGAACACTTTTGTTCCCATATTTTTAACGTTTTTCTGGTATGAACAAATCCTCAACAGTGTCTGACAGCATCTGGCTTGTTTGAGATATAATGAACATGAGCGTCCATTCAGTGGCTATGGCTCTTAGCAATTGTAAATGAGATTGTGCTGTAAAATGCATACTTTTGCGTCATTTTTTCAAACTTTACCTAGGTGGGGTGGGGTGGGGGGGAGAGAAGAGGGGAGTGAAGCAAGCCCTTCTTCGGAGTATTCCTGCAGAAAATAGTGCGTGCTCGCCTACCAGGGTTTGTTCCGTTTTTGGAAAGTTATTTATACATCACCACTTTCAAAGTTCATCAGCCTGGAGAGGGGCATATGCCTTAATCAAGGAAAGCATTTATCACCTTGAAGAGAAACACTGTTATCGTGCATGCAGACTTCATGTTGCGTTGGATGCGTAGAGGATGACGGCATCAAATAAAAGTTAACAGAATAGGCCGGGAATGCAACGATTAATTTTCCAAGCAGTGCGCCTAACTGGAATCAGATTCTCAAGGGGTTTTGTTTTCTTTCTGGTTATACTTTTAAATGTAGTAGGGTGATGATCAATCTCTTCCAGTTAATATTCCTTGGACTGCATGTACAACTTTGAGGCCTTCTATGGTACGAGACACTATGCATTGCTAGGCAGTAGCTGATGATGTAGGTTTCCCTTCATCAATATAATGTTTAACGGTTTACCATCTCAAACAATGTGCACCTTATTTTTTTAAAGCAAAAATAAATGTTGGATACATTTTAATACCAAGCATGCATGCCTACAATGCTCTACTCGCTCCTAAATCTTGTTTACATAATAACACATCCTAAGGGTATTTGCAAAATCGAAATCATGCCTCCCCTTACCATTCCAGAGCCGGACCGTGTCAGCCAGGGTTTGCTTTCGTCATTCTTGTACACATACAGCTTCCCGTTGGTGTCTCCCACTACCAACTCATTCAGCTGTAGAAACAAGAAGGGAAGACAGGAGGGGCATAAAAGACTAGAAGACTTGAAGTTCGTACCGTGCTGGACAGCCGCAACATACCAAATCCATGAGAACTGATTATGTAAACATCCATTTTACAATGCGATCCTAGTAACAAAGTAACAAAGAGTATTTACCTGCTGCAAATGTAATAGTTTTCACTGGAATCTGCTTTGATTGGTTGGTGAGATGACAAAGCAATCATAAAATGCCCCCCCCAGCAACCAGTGACCTAGAACCTCCACCCCCAGCAGCCAGTGACCTAGAACCTCACGTCCCTCCACCTGTGTTATCACTGGCACAGAAGGTGGCCCTTTTCCCCAATTCCTCACGGACTGCCACAACACAGTCATAGCTAGGCATGTGTACGCTCTGCTGGTAACATTGGCTCTGTTCTCTAGAACCAACAATTATCAACGGTAGCAAGCAAACATTTGAGGAAAAAAGCAATGACTTGGGGAAAAAAAAAGCCAGACTTGGAAACACACCGAGGAAGCATCCAAAAACAGCCCTATTCGGAAGTCCAATCCTGCCTAACCCAATATTCAGACAGAACACAAACAGACTGACCCAAACATGTAATAAAAACAGAGGTCAGAAGGAGAACAGGCACACTAACAGTAACAGAAGGCAATCACAGGCCATGCCAAAAAGGGCCCGTATAACCCACCTGTAACATCAAGAAGAAGCCCTGTCCCAAGTGATAGACCCACAGCCCCAAAAATACCAAAATGACTGGAAAGAACAACAAGCATTGGCATAGCCAATTGGTCTCGCCTTTGGGACCTTGTAAGTGTTTAGCCATGCAACAGTTGCATAACTAAATACTTATAAGGTCCCAAAAGCGAGACCTATTGGCTATGCCAATGCTTGTTTCTGGTTATTACTGCTCTGTAGTAATGGCAGCACCCTTGCTTTAGCTTAAACATCTTAAGCTAAAGTCGGGTGCCGAGATTGCCTTAAAAGTAAAGAATTGTCTATTTCTTTACTTTTGAAGCAATCTCAGCACCCGACTTTAGCCTAAGATGTTTAAGCCTACGCACGGTGCTGCCATTACTACATAGAAGTAATAAACAGAAAAAAAAGCAAGCGCCAGCTTCGAGAAATGACTGCCGTGTGCCACCAATGTGAACCGCGGGGCCAAAGTGAAAGTGATCGTGGGGGGAAAAATGCTACCGCCGGCCAACAGCTTGTAGTGCATGTGCGCGAGTGGTGCGTGCGCAGCAGTAATCACGCCATATGGCGCCTCTGCTCAAGCCCGCGCACATACACTGCAAGCTGTGGCCGGCGGTAGCATTTTTTTGAAGCCCTTACTGAAAGTCTCGCCAGACCAGCGCAAGCGCTGGGTCAGGCGAGACCTAAAAAGGAAAGGAAGAAAGGAGTACAACAGCTAAACAATCAGACAACATATGGAAAAGGCAGCAGCAAGGAAAGACATCTCGAGAACCAACACCCTCGACAGAGTCACACAGACCAACAACACTCAAAGCTTAGAAAGAGCACCCCAGGGTGAGCAACAGACCAAAAAAATGACCAAGCAAGAAAAAACAAACCTGGCTGCATGACCACCCAGGTGTGTCACTGTGGAAAGGCCACAGTACAGCCCCAAACAGCAGAGATATTCACTAACTAAAACAAGGACAGTGCCAACAGAAAAAGTCAGTTAAATACATTCCCAAGAGACAACACACTCTGGACCAAAAAAAAGAATTGCTAAAGACAGCCTACAGGACATACACGCAGAGAAACACAGAGGCTGAACTATAACTCCTTAAAAAACTCAAGCCACCAAAAAGTGTGGCGACCGAGAATAGATAACCCTCGAGGCCAAAGCCACAGGAGCCAGACCCCACAGCAATGTAGTGGGCTACAACAAGAGTGGCAGAAGGAATTCAACAGAGCAACAACTAAGTTGATCAAGCAGATCCAAAAGATAGCAGGGAGAGGCCCAGAAGAGGACAGAAACACCACCCATCAGACATTTGCCATCGAAACCTGAGAAAGGAGGCAGAGAATAAGATCACCGCCAGTGAGAATGAAGAGAAGTAGACAATGGACCAGAACCTTCCAAGGTGAAACACACCCTTTTGCAGTGCACTAGGCCACAAAGACACTAAACCTCAAGTTCGACAACCAAAACAGTAAAATTCCCAGGCCTGTACAAAGTGCCAAATAAAATAAAGACACACAGGCACCCGGGGCAGACCAAACTGAGCAGGCACGAAGAGGATCAGGGATACTTTCGACTAAGGTGCTCAGGTCAGAAGACCTGTTCACTAGAAGGGTCAGGAGACCTTTTTGTGTAACAGAGGGTATGGGGGATATGTTCTTCCGGGGTAATATATGTCAAAACATAGAGTATCCCTCCGACAAATGAGAGAAGATATGGGGGAGTGTGCTGCGTCATAACTATACACTACTTCACTGAAAAGTGGGCAAAATGAAAACAAATCTTTTTTTATTTACAACCCTCACCGGCTCTAGTAGTGACATGCTTCATCATCGGGTTTACCCTGACTCCAAAAGGTCAGGGTGGGCTGGCCATATCCATAGAACTCTTCGAATATGAAAAGTCAGGGGAACTACAGTTAAAAAATCCCCATCCACTTCCCAAGATATCCCTTTATGAGCGGGTGGATGGGAAAAGTAAAAAATAGACTATGTAAGGGGCAATTGGGCCAACATGTTTCTGCCTACCCTACTGGTCGACCACGGTCCGAGGCATTCGTCAGGGCAGGTTTGCTTTACTAATACTCCCCCGGCAACGTGTTTTTTTATATACATTTAATCAGTCATGCACTGCAAAATTATCATAGGCATGCAACAGGCAGTAAATAGTTGCCAAGGCAGAGGTACCTGGGGGAGTTTGAGGGTGGTTGTCCCCTTAGTCACACTTCTATCAAGGGTTCCTAACCATCCATGTACCTACTGAGGTCCACTCGTACCCAGCTTTTGGTATCTGGGACAGCCAGGTGCCAAACCCAGAAACCAAGGAAGAAAGCCAGACAACCTAGCTAAACAGAAACTGAGCTAGGATTCAAAACACTCACACCCTAAACCCAAAAGAGCTCACTAGAGCGACCAAAACCACCTAACTCATCAAAACTGAACCAACACAAGGAAATGAGTAGACTAAGAAAGTGGGAGGATGAGAATAAATGGTAAAAAATTGTCTGAGTACTATCTTTCGTGATTAGCCAAACTATGCATTTCATTTAAGCAACATGCTTAGAGCACAGCAGGTAGAATGTTTTCAAAACTATTTATCTGATCTCCCATGGATGCCTTCAAATTAAATGAGTGCCTGCACAAAAGCACGCCAAGTGGAGATCTTTTTAACATACCTGCAAAGCTCTGTTTGGTCTTGGACTCTGTTACAGATAGGTAAAGTGTTGTCCACATATTGTCCCTTGTGCTCCTGCTCCAACACTCATTATGTTATGTTAACAGGTATTTATTAAGCGCACGGCTACTCCCAGGAGTGTCCCGGCGCTCATGACCAAAGACCCGCAACACAGAACCCAAGGTGCTCCAGTTTAAGGCTGCTGTTGGAATAACCAAGTTTTTAATTTCCGTCTGAAAGTGAGGAGATCCTGGGATTTCCTCAACACAAGATGCAGGTCATTCCAGAGGCGAGAAGCCAACACTTGGAAGGATCTGACACCCCTCCGAGAGAGCTGGATACGTGGGGTGATGATCAATGACTAGGCCGATGACCTCAGAGTTCGACACGGAATATAGTGTTGCAGTCTATCCCCAAGGTAAGGGGCGCCAATGTTATGAAAGGCCTTAAAAACCAGCACGAATTATTTAAAGGTGATCCGTTTCCTAATAGGTAGCCAGTGCAAGGAGGCTAGAAGAGGTGTGGAATGGGTTCTCGGCCTCGAAAATAGCTCGAGCCGCCACATTTTGGATCACCTGGAGGCGACCAAGTAGAGATTCGGGAAGGCCTAGATAGAGAGCATTTACATAATCCAATCTTGACACCACCAGGGCTTGGACTATCGTCTTCCGATGGGAGACCGGGAGAAGAGGCAGAAAGTTCCTTATCATCCTCAGCATCCCAAAACAGGTCCCGGCCACTGATTGAATTTGGGCCTTCATTGAGAGCGAGTCATCGAATTTGACGCCCAAATTCTTTACGGTCTGGATGGCTGCGGTGGGAGGGTACATGTGTTGCAGCCACCAATGATGCCAGAGATCACAGGACCGAGAGCCAAAGACCATTATCTCTGACTTCTCAGGGTTGCACTTCAGTTAGTTTATTCTGAGCCAATGGAAAACCTCAGATAAGCATGTGTTTATTTCCTTACTGTTAAATTCTGAGCTCTTCCCACAGGTGAACAGCAATTGTGTGTCATCAGCATATGACACTATCTTAGCCCCATAGTTCTCTGCGAGACGCGCTAAAGGCACCATATAAACATTGAACAAAGTGGGGCTAAGAATTGAGCCCTGAGGGACCCCCACATTCATAGGGGAAATAGGTGCCAAAAAAGGCGGACACCAGATGGATTGCTGGCGGTTATTCAAGAAAGGAATCAAACCATCTCAACACCGTGCCTCCGATCCCGCCCTCCAGGAGCCTTCGTAAAAGTCCGCTATGGGGCACGGTATCGAATGCCGCGGAGAGATCCAGCAGCACCAGAGCAGCCCTGCCCCCCTTGTCCAGAGTGATGTTAATAGTATCCACAACTTCCAGGAGGGCAGTCTCCGTGCTAAAGTTGGTTCTGAAGCCCGATTGGCTTGGGTGGAGGAGGAGGTTGGCCTCAACATAGTCCGTGGTCAACGAATTGACATAGCTCTCCAGGACTTGAGAAATAAGGTAGTAAAGAGATCGGCCTATAATTACTGGCCACCAAGGCATCAGCCGTAGGTTTTTTTTTTTTAAAAGGGGAAGGATTTTGTCATTTTTCCAGGTAACAGGGGCTAGTTCTAGGGCGCGAAGTTGGAGCCAATTCTTCAACGCCAGTACATCCTCTTCCAAGCTCCCAATAAGGGGAATAGGATGGGAACAGAGAGCCAGTTGCAAAGCCTCTGAAGTGATCAAGGGGAAGGGCCTGTAGCTGCTCTCCTTGGGCAGAATGTGTGATGGAAGGCTGCCACAGTCCTGTTAATTCTGAATTTGAGCAAAAAATGGTATGACCAGGGTAAGGGAAGCGGGGTGTCCAATTCAATCTGTTCAGAGGAGAAGACCTGGTCTAATGTGTGGCCTTTTTCATGGGTCGGGAAATGGACATATGGGGACATGTTAAGAAAGTCTAAGGCTTCAAACAGCCCTCTAGACTCTGGTTCCGTCAAGTTATTCATATGGATATTAAGATCCCCCAGTAACAGACAATGACTATATTTTGCCGCAATCGGAGCAATAATGCGGCTGATTGATTCTAAGAATATCCCGACAGGCCCAGGAGGGCGATAGACAACTACCCCTGCAATGGACTGTTGGGCAGAGACAGTAATGAGGAAGCCCAGGCTTTCAGCCCCTTCTATCGTCCCAATAGTTAGTGAAGAACAATTGAGAGGGCTCCGGACAATGAGTGCAACTCCCCCTCCCCGCCCCGAAGGGCGGTCTTTCCTGATGATCTGATAGCCCGGCGGGACCGCCATGGCAATCGTTGGATTGGAGGCTTCTGTTATCCAAGTTTCTGTTACGAACACTAGGTCTGGGGAGGAGTCAGTTAACAGATCAAATAATTCAAGTTGGTGCTTTTTTATTGAGCGTGCATTGAGAAGGAGTGCATTTAGCTGCCTACCTCCCCCTCGCAATAGGTCTAAAGGAATCTTGGTATTGTGGTTCAAACAGGGCTCTGAGCATGTCTGCGAGGCCGTCCAGCTGCAATGCCTACACACTGTGCCCTTCATAACCATCTAAGTCGGAAAGTGAGGTGTACAACTAACATTCCTACTTATATTCACAAGCGCTTCCCTATCGTATTACAGATATCCCCTCATCTCCATGCTCAGACCGGCAGCATTTCCAGCTCCGGCCACCTCCGGGACGCTGACGGGTGCAGACAAGCTTGCCTTAGGCACGCCTGTGGCGCGCCCGCTGTGCTCGCCTGCTGCGTGCTAGCGCAGCCTCGCGCTTTATGTGTTCCAGAATTGCCAGCAACTAGACTGCACCGCCTCGTAAAAATGGCGGCGTCGGTACTGAGGGCTGCAAGGATCAGAGTTCGATTCCCCCACCACACCCCACAGATCAAAAGCACCAAGTACTAAGTGTCACAGTTAAAATAAAATCAATCCGATTCGATTTTTAAAACAATTAATTCAATTCCAATTCATATAAAACAATTAAAAAGATGTGGGGGAATTGTGCAAGTTAGCAAAGCAGCGTTTAAACAAAGCAGCAAAGGGCCACAAAGTACTCGTCTGACAATTACTGACTTTGGCAACTCAGTATTACAGCCTATCAGATACACAAATAAGTCAGGGGAGATTCCTCTACCCCATCTTCTCGTGTTTCACAATGCAGGTCTAGGTGTCCCAAAATGGAACCCACACAGACACTTCCCATCACAGATGTAACCCAGGGGTGAGTTAAGCTCACAGCAGCAGAATGTTAAAATAAGAGATCCATGTTTGCCGATGACAACAAAAATCAGCATTAGGGATCCAGGCATCAGTACCGTTGGGGCACTCGGGGCAGGGGTGCACATCTATTGCCGTGCAGAGGACTTTCCGTCCCTAAAGCACTTTCACAGAAGAGGAACAGAAGGAAGAGTTGGAAATAGATGGGACTTAAAGTACTTAGATGAATTTGCTTCATAGTGGAAACATGCTTGACAATTCTGTTCGTTGTCTAGGAAAGATTTGGTGGATGGTGAGGAATGATTTACCAATCAATAAAGGTATTTTGTTTAGTGGGCTAGGCTGATACCCTCAAAGGGCCTTTGAATAAAACACTTGTTCTGGCACATAAGGGGCATGTTGACACTGTGAAAAGTAAGGAAAGGATTAGAAGTGATCACTGGTGTCCAGGTCTGGACAGGAAGGTTAAGCAGGAAATGCATGGAGTGTAGTTGTAATGAGGAAGCATTGAAAGTAAGACAGATGAAGTTTGAATGTTAGAAACTACCTGATTATATTTGGGAGAAAGTTATCATAGATTTGGTTGGGTCCATTAGTGGGGTATACACCACTCTATCTCTCACTAGAATGATGGATTTATTCTCACAAATGATTAACCTTTTTTGCGTCAAGGACACTTTGTCATCCTGGGGTTATAAGATTTATCTCAAGCAGTTGCTTTCGGACAATATGTTTGAAGGTTAAGGTTGTGCGGCGCCGTCCACAAAAAGAGCTCTCCATATCGCCCTGAAACAAATGGTGTGGTGGAGAGATTGAACAAAAAACTTAAGAAGGGAATTCAGTTGGCAAGGTCGAATGGTCTTGCTGGAAGGATGAATTACAAAGACATATCACTGTGTATCGCATGAGCCCTCGTTGCCCTACTGGCAAGTCTCAGTTTAAGATTTTTAAAGGACACACTTGATGTACAAAATTAAGTCCAGGTTGGATGTTTTGAAACAATGGGGTCTGGAATCATGGTACTAGGTTGTGGCGTAACAAAGAGGACAAGTTACAAGCTAAGCCTAAACTGAAGTTTCATATGAAAAATAGTGTGAAAGTTATTGAAGTCAAGGAGGGTGATTTGGTCAAGATTCACTCCCATAAAAAGGTTAGTAAAACTCTTTGAGAATGAAGTCAAAACTGACTACAGCTACGGTCGGAGACTCACCATCGTTTCAACATGTTATTGTTGGAAAAGTTGGGGGTTGGGATTTTTCTTTTTTTTTTCTTAGTTTTTGGGGAGGGGAAAGGTTAAAGGAGTGGTGGCAGCTTCACTTAGATTGGCAACACACTGATCTTCTGGTCAAGGAACACCTGCCAAGACAGGCGTACACGCTGGTCAACTTTTGCAGAAGAACATACTGTTTTACATGAGAGGGAGGTGAGCAGGAGGGAGTAGTATAGTATGGGAAGATGTTCATTTCTATAGGTTCATGGAACATCAAAGGACAAAACTCGGCACCAAAGCGACAAAAAAATCTGGAAATATCTCATTGACCACCACTTTGATATAGTGGCACTTCATGAGACACATCTCCGGAGGGCCGAAGAGTCGAGGCTTAAACACAAACAATACCCCCTTATCTACAGATCCTCAGCACACACTAAACACAATGGGTTTGCACCATTCCATACCTCCACGAAATTTCAACCACTGGCTATCCAATCAGACAAGGAGGGTAGGATGGTTATGGTTAAGGGATCACTGAAGGGCAAATTATGCAGCTTTATTGCGGGTTACGCGCCTAACGCTGGCCAAACGGGCTTAAGCTACCCTACTAGACAAAATAGATGACTTTGCGGAAGGACCAACAATCCTAATGGGTGATTTTAATCTTACCTGGCAAGCAGATTTAGACAGCACCCACCCACACAGATCTGAAACTAGCTAATTCACCGCAGACACTAAGCAAAGAATATCTGATTCGGGTCATCGTGATGCCAGGCGTATTATGTATCCTCAGTCTAGAGATTATACATTTTATTCTCACATACATCACACCTACTCTAGACTGGATTATATTTTTCTCAGTCAAACCGTGCTAGGCGCCCTTACGGAAGCTAAGATGTTCTCCCTCTTCCTTTCAGACCACTGTCCTGTCTCGATTTGTCTATAATGGGGGGCGGCTTCGATGACCATACCTAAATGGTATTTCCCGATCTCCCTCACAAGAGACAGGGTACTGCGAACCGAACTACGAGAATCGATCACAGACTTTTTTAACCTATATAAACCCAAAGACACCTCCACGGGTAACAGATGGGATGCTTTCAAAGCAGTCATCAGGGGGAAAATGTATAGAGCTCAACTCCACCCTAAATAGATAACAAGCTAAAGAGAGGGAAAACCTGGAGGCGGAACTAGAATTGGCAGAAACAGCACACAAATCAAACCCCAATAGAGCTTCTCTACGCCACCTTACCGCTCTCCGGGGCAAATTGAAGGCTATTTACAATAATAGGACGGAGCACACACTTTTGAAACTGCGTCACATCTCATATACCCAGGGGAACAAAATAGGCAAACATTTAGCTAGACAACTGAAAAAGAAACGCGAAAGGGAATATATTGGGGGCATACAAGACGGGTTCAATGAGCTAATACACAGAGATAAAGATAAGGCAGACATATTCGGCTTCTTCAACAGGACTCTTTATACTGGGGAATCACGAGATGAGGGGCTGCAGATAACTATCTCCAGGCTTTGAAACTCCCCCAGGTCTCACAAGCATCGAATGACAGTCTCACGGCCCGTATAACAGCTGAGGAAGTGACCGTGGCCATCACTGCCCTGAAACTACATAAGGCACCCAGCCCCGACGGATTAATGGCCCACTTCTATAAAACATTTGCTCCCGACCTTATACCACACCTCACAAATCTTTTTAACCTCATGGCAATGACCGGAGAGGTTACCCCCTCAATGGCAGAAGCTGTCGTGACGGTCATCCCTAAACCCGGGAAAAATGTACATCCGTGTGCCTCCTACCGACTAATCACACTCTTAAATTTAGATGCAAAGCTTCACTATGCTATCTTAGCGACCCGGCTGAATTGACCTGATGCAGAACCTAATCCACCCCGATCAATCCGGTTTCATCAAAGGATATCAGACGCATAATAATATTAGACGTACAGTACATCTCATTGAAAGTGTTACAAAACACAAGATCCCGGCAGTGCTGGTTGGATTAGACGCCGTGAAGGCCTTTGATCGGGTGGATTGGTCATTCTTATTTCACACGCAACATACTTTGGCATTCAGATGATCAAGTCCAACTACATACATCCCCGTTCTAGGGTGCAGGTCAATGGAGTACTCTTGGCCCCTTTCTCCCTTACGAGAGGCACTCGACAAGGGTGCCCGTTGTCACCTTTATTATTTGCTCTCCATATTGAGCCGCTGGCCATGACCTTTCGAGAGACGCAGACGATTAAAGGGATAGCCTTTGGCGGAGACAACCATAAAATCTCACTTTTCGCGGACGATGTGCTCTTGTCCCTCACAGAACCCTTCCTATCCCTTCCTGCGCTGCATTCTGAGCTGGCCAAGTTTGAGGAAG
Organism: Triturus cristatus; assembly: GCF_964204655.1. NCBI lineage: Eukaryota > Metazoa > Chordata > Amphibia > Caudata > Salamandridae > Triturus > Triturus cristatus. The sequence goes on along the minus strand of NC_140585.1, from coordinate 331,136,186 downwards.
TAGCTGGCTTCAAGGTCAACCTTGATAAATCGTATATACTTAACCTCACGGCCCCAGACGACAAGGTCGGCGACATACAGTCTCATTCCCCACTACAATGGACTGACCACTCCCTTCAATACCCGGGGATCCAGTTGACGCCACGTGTGGAAGGGCTTTATAAAGCAAACTTCCCACCGGCTCTTCTCCAACTCTAAAACGATCTTAAACGTTGGAAGCCATTGTTCATTTCTTGGCTCGGCCGGATTCATGCGATCAAAATGATGGTGCTTCCCAAACTGTTATATCTTTTTCAGGCTCTGCCTATTGATTTAGACACAACTTTCATACCTAAAATTAAATCCATGCTTACACGGTTCATATGACAAGGAGGGAGGGCCAGATTATCGTTTTCAATATTGAGGCGACACAGAACGGAGGGAGGAGTGGGACTCCCAGATCTAGGCTTGTATTATAAAGCCGCTCAGTTGCGGATGGTGACGGAGTGGTTTAAAAGGGACTGGAGAAACACTGGCTCCATATGAACAGAGCCATTGCTGGGAGGACAATTTGTGGCCCAATATGGAAGCACAAGAAAGGGAGACCCACAAATGCGTATATTAGCACCCCCACTCGCACTACTTTGAAAGTGTGGGACTCGGTGACGAGAAGTGAACAATGGACCACGTTCCCCTCCCCCTACACTCTAATTCATTTCAATCCGGCCTTTCCACCGGCCTTGCGGCGACGGCCCCTTTGACGCTTGGAGAGAAGGGGGCTGTCTTATGCTAGACCATTTATTTCTTAACTATGACATTCTCACCTTCGACAATTGTAGACGAGAATTCCACCTGGGTCTGGATGAACACTTTCACTACCTCCAACTCCGACATTGGGCACTCACCGTTCACGATGCAGCTACCAGAGGGAAAACGGGCTCGGAAACATTCGTGAGGATGGTGGGCTTCATTAGAGGGGTGATCTCCTTCCTATACAGTTATCTGCTTTTCTCCACGCATTCAGCAGGTCCTCAATACATGTCTATGTGGGAGGGGGTGTTACAAAGAGAAATTCTGGATAAGGAGTGGGTTGCACTATGGTCTGATATCACAAAATGTAATCGCTCTCTGGAACTTAGGGAAGCACACTTAAAACACTGATGGACTGGTATTTCAAACGCATCTTTCCGGACACATCAGATAGGTGCTGGAGGGCCTGTGGTTTGCTCGAGGATTTCCAACACATCTGGTGGGACTGCCCCACCATCAGACCATTTTGGGAGGAAATTCTTGCACAAATGAAAACCATGTTAGGCTACCCCATACCGACTACTTTGGAAGGGGTCCTCTTAGGGATCCTTCTCTTGAACACCAAACCAAAGCAGATAAAGCCATTATGTGGACATGCATAGAAGCGGCGAAAGTAACAATTGCAGCTGCTTGGAAGAAAAAGTCAGCTCCCACTCTGTCATTATGGCACTCGCGCCTGTGGAAGTTACTATTTCTTGAAAGAATGGCAGACATCTTCCGCGAGGATTGTAAGTGCTTTGAATACAAGTAGGGACCACTGGTTGCTTTTCTTACACGGGGCTTGCCGCTGGCGGTTTGTCCCCCTTCACTTAGGGATATGCATCTCTTTCAATTTTAAACAGCTAGCACATGACCAGACGGTGAAACATCTTTCACATATGGCATTGCCACCATCTACCTTGTTGTTGGGAGGGGGGTGGGTGTCGTTTTTCCCTTTGCTATCTGGGTTTTTCTTTCTTTTTCTTATGATTGTGTTTTTAATTAGGGGACCTTCCCAGTTGGAAGGGTTGGACAAAACCCTGTCACAAAAGAAAGACAGGTTGTTAGTACGCATCTAGCGAAGGGGATATCCTAGGCCTGTACATCACTAGAAACTGTAATGGACATTATGGAAATCCCATAAAGGAAGGCTGGGATATGAGTGAACAAGCTAATGCAACCTCGCTACCTTTCATGATGCATTGATTTGTATTTTTTGATTCAGACGCTTCTATTGTTGTACTATACGAAGTGTATGCTATACAGAAGTGCTAATAAAAATACGTTTGAAAAAAGAAAGAATTAAGTCAAAACAAATGATGGAAGTATTTGGAACTGAAGTAGAATTGCTGTTGTGAGAATTTTTGAATGTAGGGATGAAGAGGGGGAACGAGTGGAGAGTGCTTCTAGAGAAAATGCTTTCGGTTTTCTATAGGAAGATTTTCACAGGAACAGCAGGAGGGTAGTTGGAAACCATCCTATCTTGATGATTTTGTTTTAGGTTACTCTTATAGACATTGTGTTGCAGCTTATCAACTCAATACACAGAGTTATATATATGATATGATTAAAGACAGTTTAGCCAGCAGTATATTGCTTTTTGCAACCTTAAATTTGGAAGTTTCCTTCCAACAGTGTATATGTAACATACATGCCAACAGCCCTGGGAGACCATGATACAGATGTTTTATAACCAAAAATGCTGATAAGTTAGCTTTTTCCCGGTTTAAAAGTGCTACATTATCCAAATCTGTGTCCTAATTTAAAGATATAACTAACCCTTCTAACCCCCGCCTTTCTAGACATTACTCTAGTTACGCCATGCTACTGTCTGCCGATAGCGCCGGGAGACCCTCTGGGTAGATGTGCACCCTATAAGCTCTTAAAAATAAATAAATAAATAAAATAAAGGTGTCACTTAGCTAGGCTGTGTAGTACTGATAGTGACTCTTCTAAGATTGGAATGCTACTTGAACCCACCTTAGACCTTGAAACTCTACATCTTGCTCATTACCTAATGTCCACCTAGCCCGGCACTTCTCTGCTGATGGCAGAAGGAGGTGTTGAAGGCTTCACATCCTCCTTGCCCTCTGGGGAGCAGAAGTTTGGGTGGCTGTGGACGAAGGCATCAACTACTGGTAAGCTAGATAAGCAACAATTGAGGCACCTGAGGTTGGTGAGGTTGGGGTTACTGAGGTGAGCAAGGGAGGGGGCAACTAACACCAGGCAGCACAATCTGCACTGATTGAGAGAACGCTCTGCTGGCTAGGACCAATTTGCACCTTTACCCTCACATGTTGGGAGTGTATGACCCAGCATTTGCAACAGCACAAGGTATTAGAAGAAGGCAATAATCACAGTTTAGTCCACATTTATTTTTCCTTCACATTTATTTTTGTACGATTAAACAGTCACTTGAAATTTGTATTGCACCTACCATTCCCATTAGGACAAACCTAAGAATGAAAAAAAAAACTATGAAAACAAGCCTACAGAGAAATTTACAAAAGAAAAACCTCATACAAATTACCTCATTTCCTAATAAAAGACCAGATTGTAGCATCAAGATTTCAAGGGAGAGTATGTTGTACGTTCTAGTGTCTCGTTCCCTCTGTGTCACGTGACGCCCCGTCCAATCGGGACGGGCGGCTCCGTGACGCGGAGGGGGGCGGAGACACTCGAAGGAGAGCGTTGGCGGCGAGCTTACGATCGCCGCTCCTCGTGGGCCCTAAAACGGAACATACGTGTTGTATTTACGCAAATAAACCTACAAGCTGTTACCACCATCAACCAGCGTCCTCCCTGTTATTTATGGCACAACAAATGGCGACAAGGGTTCTGGAAGCTGGGCCCACGAGTGTCTCTCCATGCCCTGCTGTCCTTGCTGATTGAAGCGGAGTCCTCCCACGTGGGCGTCTGCTGCTGAAGTCCGTCCCTGCTGCATCTAGTACCTGCTTTGCTGCCTGCCTCGCCTGCCTCCTTGCCTCGTGCTTCTGCCTGTTGCTGCTGTCTCCGGCCCTGAGTGCCAGGTACTTTCTGTTGCCGTGGGGTCTCGCCTGGCGGTGTCTGCGCCTTGCTTGGTTCCCATTCCTCGTGCTCCCGTCCTGTCAAGGCTTGGGGTCCTGCCGCTGCGTGGGGGAGCCTGCCGACCGCGCCACGTGTGCCGGGCGTGCTCAAAATGGCGCACGGAGGCAACATCTGTGTCCGCCTCTCTTCTTGGAGGTTCCCGGCAAGCCATGCATGAAGTGGAAAAGCTGGTTGAGGGCTTTCGAGAACTATATTGTTTCCATTGATGGCACGGGGTACTCGGCGGAGCGGAAGAAGGTGCTGCTGTTCGGACTGCTGGGGAAGGCTGGGCAAGAGGTCTTCGACAGTTTGCATGTGTTCGTGAATCCGCCTGGTGTTACCACTCAGCTCAACGCGTACCAGGAGGCGGTGAGGAGGTTGGAGCTGCAGTATGCTGAAGAGACTAACATCATGGTGGGGCGCCACAAGTTCGCGCTTAGGAAGCAGGAAGAGGGGGAGTCTATTGAGGAATACATTGCCTGCTTGCGCGTTCTGGCCCAAGACTGTGAATTTGCGGGCATGACGGACACTTACATCAGAGACCAGGTGGTGTTCTACTGCCACTCCAAGAAAGTGCAGGAACGATTACTGACATGCCGCGATCCTACGCTTCAGGAGGTGGTGGCCATTGCGAAGGCCATCGAGAGATCCCTGGTATCCGCAGAGGAACTTGCCAAGACTAGCCACGCTGCCAATGTGTTTTATGTGCAGGACAGGAGCAAATCCGCCCAGAAGCCTCCTGACAGAGGGGCGAATGATAAGGGGGCAGGTAGGAAGCCGCTCGCTTGCTTCAGGTGCGGAGCGCTAGATCACTTGGCGGACAGTAAGGCTTGCCCTGCGCTGGGCAGGAAATGTACTAAGTGCAAGAGGGTGGGCCTCTTTGCTGCTGTATGCAAGACCAGGAAGCCAGCTAGCAGTGTGAAAGTGAGTTCTGTGAGCGAAGGTGATCTCGAGGCGCTTGGGGATATAGTGCTCTCTATTGATGCTGAGGATGGGCGAGTGAAGGGGCCCATAGGCTCCGTAATGATTGGCTCTGTTGAGCTTCCGTTCACTGCTGATTCAGGTTCCCCTATTACCCTGATTTCCGACACTACGTTTGATGCGATGTGGCACGATGTGCAATTGCGTGTGACGGATGTAAACCCGAAAGCGTTTGGGGAGCAGGATATAGTGATGAAAGGGTACTTTCCCGATACCCTCACTTTCAAAGGGAGGGCCATCAATACCAAGATTTACGTGACCGAGAAAGGGAGAAGCCTTGTGGGATGGAAGGATCTGGCAAAGTTGGGAGTGATGCTAATCCCGGGGGCAGCGGATCCCATAGTCCTCAGAGCTGACTGGGTCAATTCTATTCAGGCGGACGATGAACCGGGTGGGTTGTCCGGAGTTCTTGCAAAATTCAGCTCGGTCTTCGCAAATGAAGTAGGATGTGTGAAAGGCTTCGTACACGACATACAGCTGAAGGAGGGGGCGATGCCAATCAAGCACAAGGTCAGGACTGTGCCCCTATCTGTCAGGGCGGAACTCAAGTCTGTGCTGGACAAGTTGGAGAATGAAGGGGTAATTGAAGGTGCCGGTGCTTTGGAATGGGTGTCCGCGATCGTCGTATCGAAGAAGAAAAGATCTGGAGACATCCGTCTATGCGTGGACCTGCGTTCCCTCAATAACAACATCCTGGTCAATTGTCACCCGCTGCCCAACATTCAGGACATTTTGGCGTCGACGTCCGGGTCTCGCCTCTTTACCCTGATTGATCTGAAGTCCGCGTACCACCAGGTCTGCCTCACCGAAGGCTCTAAGAAGCTGACCACGTTTGTCACTCCGTTTGGGGCATACAGGTATGTCCGGCTGCCTTTCGGACTCGCCTCTGCTTCGGGGGTGTTTCAAAAGTTGATGGATCTGTTGTTCTGTGACATGGAGGGGGTTGAAGCGTTCCAGGACGATATCTTGATTCACACTAAGGACGAAGAAGAGCACCTGGTGGTGTTGGGCAAGGTGTTGGAGGTTTTGCGTGAGAAGGGGATGACAGTCTCCAAGGACAAATGCAAATTTATGGAGTCCAAGATCGAATACTTGGGGCATGTCTTGACCCCGGATGGGATTGCTCCCAAAGAAGACCTGGTGAAGGCGATCAGAGAAGCTCCGTGCCCTGGCGACAAGGACGCACTGCAGTCTTTCCTGGGGCTCAGTGAGTACTATTCGAAGTTCCTGCAAGGGTACGCGACCACGGTGGAGCCACTGAGGGCCTTGTTGAGGAAGAATGTCAAGTACGCGTGGGCAGCGGAGCAGGACGCGGCGTTCGAGGCCGTCAAGAGGGGTATCGCAGAGGCTCCGGTGCTGCAGCCTTACAACAAGGACTTGCGGAATGTGGTCACGGTCGATGCAAGTGCAAAGGGCATTGGGGCGGTTTTCTGTCAGTTCCACGGGCAGAAGGAGAACACCATCGCCTTCATATCCTGCTCTTTGAGCGATGCCGAGAAGCACTACAGCACCATTGAGCGCGAGACGCTCGCCTGTGTCTGGGCGGTGGAGAAACTGAAGAACTACTTGTGGGGCAAGGTGTTCGAAATCGTCACGGATCACAAACCCCTGATCTACATGATGGCCGGCGAGGGCCGTGGTAATGGGAAGGCCAGTTCGCGGCTGCTGCGCCTACTGTCCAAGCTGCAGGAATACCACTTCACGATCAGGCACATCAAGGGTGGCCTCAACTGCAGAGCGGATTGCCTGTCCCGCTTGCCCGTGACAGGGGACGATGGTGGGTCCCTTGATGATACGGAGTGTGTGGTGGCTCTGGTGGATGCCACAACGATGTGCGAAGGTTCCATATCTGAAGAGGAGTGGCTCGCTTCTCAGGAGAAGGACGTGGTTCTCCGCACCGTGATGGGCCACATGACATCCTATTGGCCTCCTGTCCGGAATCTACACGGTTCCCTCCGGAGCTTCCAGCAAGTGAGTGCGGAACTCACCCTCGAGAATGGCTTCTTGAAACGGCATGAGCTGTTCGTCCCTCCGGAAGGTCTCAGAGGCAAACTGATAAGGATTGCCCACAAAGGTCACCCTGGCGGCACCGCGACCAAGAATCTATTGAAAATGTACTACTGGTGGCCGGGGATGACCAGCGACGTCTGCGACTTCATAGACAGGTGCGAGCAGTGTCTGAAGGCGGACAAGCATTGGAAGACCAGCAGAGGGGAGCTGCAGAGGGTGGAGATTCCGGCTGGCCCATGGAGCAAGATTGCCATCGACTTCGCGGGTCCGTTCTCGCTGCTGCCGGAGGACTGCAGATTTCTCATCGTGATCACCGACTATTACTCCAAGTGGATACAGTACAAGTTCGTCCGAGAGGTTACCACGGACCGGGTGATTCAAGTGCTACGAAAACTCTTCGCTCAAGAAGGGCAACCGAAGGTCATGGTATCCGATAACGGCACCCAGCTGGTATCCAAGAAGATGATGGATTTTCTCGCCCACTCGGGGATCAAGCAGGAGAAGACCCCATTGTACAGCCCGAAGAGCAATGGGCAGGTGGAGAGAATGAACAGGTTCCTCAAGGAGGGAATTCAGCTAGCACTGGCGTCCAATTTGGATGTAAAGCTGTTTCTCGCGGACAAGGTGCACACTTACCATAACACTCCAAATGCCGTTACAGGCCACACGCCTTTCTATATGATGAGGGGGAGACGGTGCACCAGTGAGCTTAACCCCAAATACAACGAGTGGTATGATGTACGGGAAGACACTGAGGGTGTACAAGAGAAGACGCTGAGAGTCAGGGAGTGAATCATGGCTAAGCAAGAGTGTGCAAAAAGGTACGCTGATACCGTGAATAGAGCCAAAGCAAAGGATGTGGAACAGGGAGATTGGGTGCTAGTAAAGAAGCCGCATAAGGTGATGAAGGGGGAGTCAGTCTTTCAAACTCCTGTACGTGTGCGGGAGGTTAGGAAAGGGGCAGTGTGTTTGGAAAGTGGAGGATGGAGAAGCAAAGATGACATCGTCAAGCTCAAAGCAGGCCAGGAAAACATCATTATGAATGGAGGCCGTGCGAGTGGGCCCAGGAATGACGATAGTGTACCTGAGTGGCAAGAGTACGAGGTTGTGAGCAGGAGTGAACGGGCGGATAATGGTTGGTTGCACACCCCGCTTGTTGATAGAGCTAGCAAAGGAGAATCAGCATGTCACGAGGAGGTGCGAATTGAGACAAGTGGTGCCGGTGGGCGTGGTGGAACGAAATCTATGCGAGAGTGCGAAGGCAACCAGGGTGTCCAGGAGGGTACCAGATATAGTAGCACGCCATGCGCCGAGGGGCAACCTCGGTTTATGACTCCTAGGAGGCCTACCAGATCTGTTAGGGCGCCCAAGCGCTTTGAAGACTTTGTCATGACATGATTAATGTTTTGCTGTTTATATCGTTGAAGGGGAGATGTTGTACGTTCTAGTGTCTCGTTCCCTCTGTGTCACGTGACGCCCCGTCCAATCGGGACGGGCGGCTCCGTGACGCGGAGGGGGGCGGAGACACTCGAAGGAGAGCGTTGGCGGCGAGCTTACGATCGCCGCTCCTCGTGGGCCCTAAAACGGAACATACGTGTTGTATTTACGCAAATAAACCTACAAGCTGTTACCACCATCAACCAGCGTCCTCCCTGTTATTTATGGCACAACAGAGTATGTCAAGGGGACAGCTTACAAGGGGATGCATATGACAAGAAGCATCTAACCATCGTAAATATGTCACTTATTATATCTCTATCTGCTGGAGTTCAAAATCCCCCAAGAAACGTAACAGCAGAGGAGGCCGCTTGACGAGGATTGTAACATAGCCGCCAAGGCCAGTAACAGGAAGTTCATATGTAAATCTGTTAAGCAGCAATTACTTAAAGACTGTCTTGGATTATAGGAGCGCCAGAGAGCCTACGGCAAAATGGCTGCACCTTAGTGCTGCTCCGTCGGCTGAAAATACCTATTCGCCAAATATCCTGTGAGGAAACTGCCATCCATGCCTAATTGACAAGACAATTAAGTAATGAGGACATCAGAACACGTTTGATCCTGTTTGTGCAGCGGTGCAGCCATTACAAACGCAAATACGAAGCAGCTAACCTGGAGGCCGGGAAAATGGCAGCCGCTCGATGAGCAGTCTAGGAATGAGACGCTGCTCTGTTGATGCGGCCCCTGAAAGCGGACTTGAGCACGGGGAGGCTGTGCCTCCAGCAGCGGAGTGAGGTGTGCGAAAGCCCGCTGCAACCACATTGGCGAAACGCCCTATGACCCTGGAGCCGTACCTGGAATACCCGAGACGATGAGCGGGAGGTGAGCACACCTCTGTGGCGCCAACTGGGCGCCTGCCTGGCGAACAGGCTTGTGTCAGCAAGGGAGATCTGCTGGGCTGTTCGTGGGCCTGCCTGCTCCGCACAGCACCGATGTGACGAGAGGACGCTGGGAGCCTGGACTGCGATGTCTGAGTGCAGGAGGAGACAAATTCAGGCCCCACAGAGGACAGCAGAGTGGCGATACATCGGGCAGACTGGGAGCTACAGGAAATGCTGCGGATAGTTAGTGCACTGTAGGCCAAGGGGAAGGCTGGAAGAGGATCCCAGAGATCACAGGAGCTAGATTAAAAGTTATAGCAGACCCAAGGCGCAAGCGCATGCCATATCATACGAATACCACACAGAATGCCGCTGCCCGCGTCCCACGCAGTGGGACATCAGCAGGGCAGCCCTCTAGTGGCCGCCCGTCGCAGCCTACCCCCTCTTCTGCCTCGCGCGCGAGGCTACGCCCAGGGAGGAGTCCTCCCAATAGTGTGTAGGTGGAGGCGGGCCGTTGGGGGTGGGGGGCGAGGCTAGCCCCCCTACTTAGGCGGCCCTCTCGCCCAGTTCCTCCTCTGCTTTCTGCGCGCCGCTCCAGCTCGGACACGCGTATTTCCGGCCGTCTCACACCGCGGTACCTGATCGAGGCCCCCTCCAGCGACGTCGTGCCTTCCGTGAAATCTTCTACGTCCAGTGAGTCTTGCTGACCTCTCCCACCCCGGCCCTGTCCCTGGGCATGACCAGGTGTACGGGGCCCTGTGGCCCGGATGGCCATGGGTGTGGGGGGCGCAAGCAGTGGCCCGCGCCCCTGCGGGGCAATGCGGGTGTGGTTGGAGGGGGGGTCATGTGTCGTGGGGCGAGTCCGATTGTACGCGGGGAGCACGCGCGGCCATTGTTCCTGTGGGTCCATCGTGGCAGAAGTTAGAAGGCCCTAGAATGTAGGCGTGTCACGGCGCGAGTCGGGCCGATTACTTGAGTTTGGGGCCCATCGGATCACGGCGACCCTGTGGGGTGTCTGGGATCGGTGTGGCCGTCGCGCCCACAGAGATATCTGGCGCGCAGAGAGCAGAGGCCCGCAGGCAGGAGCACGCCGGAGCCCGGTGTAGCAGTATGTGCCTTTAGCCTACGTTTATTGCTTCTAAACGCTACACAGCATAATCAGGAGCTGCCCCCCCCCCCTCTTTTGTCCCGCGTGGATACGCGGTTTGCCGGCAAATTTGACGCGTTTACGGGCCGCGTGTGCGGGGAGGCTGTTTGACGTCGTGTCCCACCCTGACTCGCAGATAAGGAATCGCAATAACACTAACAGGGTTGGCTCCTGGTGGGGCAGAAACTACAAAAGCCAGCGTTCATCGTAGCGCAGGAACAGACCGTGGGACGGGGGGCGAGTTAGTTTGCGCGTTGCGTGCGCATGGAGGGTAGCTATTGTCCTTCGCCTGAACGTGTAATGCAGGTACGGTGGGGGGCTGAAAGCGCGCCAATCTCAGCGGAGCAGGCCCACACGGTATAGGCAGATACGCGGATGCAATAGGAATACTCGTTCTTCCACGGTAGGCTTCATGGGCCGCCAGCCATGTGCCGTGTTGCAATCGACATGGGAGGTGTGTTGTATGTTGTTGTGCATGTCCCGTTCACATCCGGTGTACTGTGATCCCTTCCCGTAGCTGATGTGCGCATCGTGATAGGTTGTAGCTGTATGTGCGTAACGTAATAGGTTTGTCGGGTTCGGCGCATGAATTTTTGGTGTGTTGGCTGCACGTGTTCCATTCGTAGGTCACAACAGCAGGAAGCTCCTGTTTACAGTGGAAGCTACACGGCCGATCAACGTTAGGGATCTGGCGGTGGTTGTGTGTTGGTCAAGGACAGAACGCGGCTATACCCTATGTTAGGGGACATGACGGGCGCGTCTCCCAGTAATGAAATGTGTGGCAGTAAGACGGTGATCTTGTACAGCGCGCCATGACCGGCGGTTTGGGTCCACGCGATGAAGTTAGCACGAGACAACAGTAAGAGCACCCCCCTTCCACGCGACAGTTGCTTTAGTCCGACCTAACGGGGGTTGTGCGTTGGTCAGGGACGGCGCGGCTATATCTTATGTTACGGGACATGACGCGCACGCACCAAGTGACTAAAGGGGGGCCAGTGATACGGTGATCTTGTACAGCGCGCCATGGCCGGTGGGTCGGGTCCACGCGAGGAATATAGCTCACGAAACAACAGTACGAGTACCCCTCCCCCCCACGCAACAGTTGCACGGGCCATCATGCCTTGGGCGCGTTCACTTAGACCGCGTGTTGTGCGATTGTTGGAACGGCGAGTCACCCCCACGTGGTGCGGGTCAGATGCGAACCATCCCAGTGCCTGAGTGCGTAATGTAAATGCGGTGTTCGTGTGCAGCGCGCCTAGACTAGCGGGCGGGCCACGCTGTTTGTACTGCGCAACGGCAATGGGAAGTCTCCTTCTGCTGTGACCGATGCATGGGCCAGCATCGCTGTGGCGCGTGATAAGACCCCGGTTGGGTTGTGGGCTGGTTGGACGTCGCGTCCTTATCCCGTGCTTGCGGCACTCACTGGGGAGCGCTTCAGCGGCTTGAAATCACTATGGGCGAGATGTGAGACGGGCCCGCTGCGTCACTGTGCGCGAGTCCTTTCAGGATGCGGAAGTTAGGTACGGTGTTCGGGTATAGATGTTCCAAACCCCGCGGCGCGAACAGACCAATAGGAATTTGACCGCGGGAGCGCGCTTCCCTGCTATAATCTATCGAGGGCGCCGAACGATGTGGTTTTGAGCCACACAGGAGGGTAGCATTCAGCCACGTAGTCCCTGCTCGGGCAGGCAAGGAATTAGGTATCCAGGGTGGGTTGGGCCGCTGGGGGGGGGAGGACAATTACTGTCTGCACCCCAGGGGTGCGGCCAACAACACTGGTCGGACTGAGGCCAAGCTGGGCACAGGGTGTTCACGGATGCGTTTAGCCTCGTACCCTGAGAGGGTAGTTTTGCGACGCGTATGGACACAAGACGCGCCGCGCGCATGTGCGTATCGGGTTACTAGCGATGGGGTTATGGGATATCTAGTGCATCACTTCTCTATTGTACTAACTCCGCTCCTTTCCCCAATTTCAGATCCGGTGAGGGACAGCCCGCGAGCGTAGGGTGAGGATCCGAGGCGAAGGCGCAAACGGGGACGCGCATAGCTGTACTTTCGGAGTAGCCCACCTGCCATGGAGAATATCGGGACACCGGGTCCACTGTTCTCCCAAGAAACGTCGGTCGAGGAGACGCAGTCGAGCGCACCACAGGAAGGGGTTTGGGCGGACTTTATGGCGTTCGCCCGTGAGAAGGGCACGGCGTGGGCCCAAGGTTTTCTGGAGGGCCGCAGGGTGGAGGATTCGGGCGTGGTCGTAACCCCCCCCCCCCATCCGAGGGCGCCCCAGGCCTTTCGGGGTCAGAGCCCTGGAGGTCCACCAGGGTGCGTAAGCCCACGTCAAAAGACATGCCAGAGGCCCAGCCGGCCAGGAAACGGCAGGCGACCGCAACACGTACCGGCCTCCCAGCGGTCGCAACGACAACGGTGCACGACTGCCACGGGACTCACTGACTTGGCCCAGATGGGCAAAGCCATGGACCAGATGCTTGGCCTCATGTCTGTCTTCCAGAGCCGCCTCGACGCGTTGGCTGCACCGCCACAATTGCCCACAGCGTCGGGCCCCGCACCAGCCCAGGCGCCCGTGCTCCAAGTCTGGGCCGGGCAGAGTACAACCGTTGAACGGCGCAATGGTGAGCTGGGGGGAGCCTTGGGGTTGTCACCTCCAGGGGACACTGGCCCCTCCACAAGTATTGCAGCGAGTACTCCCCCGGCCGGCGCACTGGCGTCCCCGCCACCCACACCGGCGATTGCTACACCCTCCACCCCTGCGGCTGCTGAGTCTATGCCCGCCGTAGCATCGGGTGTTGCGGCGTCAGGAGGGGAGAGTTTGGCTCAGGTTCCTAAGCCCCTTGTCACCCAAGCGCCATGGCATCAGGCCGCTGTTCCCTGGCTTGGTTGGTGCCGCAGGCCGCGAAAGAAGGGATTTGGAGGCGAGAGTATATTGACATCCTGACATTACTTATGCATGGGTCGGCAGGGGTGGACACGAGAAAGATGGGGCGCAAGGAAGAGGAAAGGGTCAGGTATCAGCGATGGCCGGACAAGACGATCGAAAATTGGACATCTGCATTTAATATATTGGCAGCTGTCATAGTGCAGAAATTTCCGGAACAGAGTGAGGCTCTAATGCAGTATGCCAGCACGATCCAAGAAGAGGCTAGGCTCTCTGGGGGGTTGGGTTGGTTCTATTACGACCAGGATTTCAGGAAAAGAATGGCCATATGCCCGGACCTGGGGTGGGATCAGAAGGAGATCCAGCTTTGGGTAGAACACATGTGCCGACCCACCAGGGAGAAGAAGGATCAGGCATATAAGGGGCAAGGGGAGGCATTCGATAAAAAGAAGGATCAGTTTCCCAGGCGCCCCTTTAAGCAGCCTTTTCGGGGTGGCAGGGGGCGGGGGCAGCGGCAGGGCAAGCGATTCAATTCAGGGACGTGCCGCCTTTACAATGGGGGAAACTGCACCTGGGGGAGGTCATGTAAATTCGCACACAGCTGCAGCAAGTGCGGCGCGCAGCACCCTGCCACTTCATGCCCCCCCAGCCAGAGCGCACCACAGCCCGCTGCACCCAACAGGACTGACGCCCGAATCTGAGACCACACCTGGGACCCCCCCTCCGTCAGTCCTCCCCCCCCCCCAACTGTTCCATCCCCCGCATTTCTGGGTTCATCACAGAGCGACACAGCCCCGTTAAGGGTCCTTCACCCATCATCCTTGGAAATATCCTCCCACTAATTAGGCGGTATCCACTGCTTCGGGACAGGCCGCTCCTGGCGGGGGGGTTCATTGATGGCTTTAGGATTCCCTACAATGGGCCACTGGAGTCCAGAGATGCAAAGAACCTGAAGTCCGCTAGGGACATGCCCGGGGTGGTGGACCAAAAGGTTAGAAAGGAGTTGTTAGCGGGAAGGGTCGCTGGGCCTTTTAGCAGCCCGCCCTTGGACCATTTTTTGGTGTCACCACTGGGAGTTGTGCCGAAAAAACAACAGGGCACTTACCGCCTAATTCACCACCTGTCGTACCCTGAAGGAAATTCTGTGAACCACTGGCTGGACAAGGGGATTTGTTCCGTGGCATACTGCTCCCTGGACATGGCCATTGACATGGTCAGGAGAGTAGGGAAGGGGGCGTGGCTGGCGAAGGCGGACATTGAATCCGCGTTCCGCCTGCTGCCGGTACATCCAGCCAGTCAACATCTGCTGGGCTTCAAGTGGGCAGGGCAGTTCTTTTATGATCGCTGCATGCCGATGGGCTGTGCTGTCTCCTGCGCCTACTTCGAAGCCTTCAGCTCGTTCCTTCAGTGGGCCTTGGGGGAACTTTACGGGATCACACAGGTGACCCACTATCTAGATGACTTCCTATTCTTCGGTCCGGGTGGGTCGGACGAGTGTGCAGTAGGCTTGAGTCGGTTTGAGGAGCTGGCAGAGTTTCTGGGGGTTCCCCTTGCCCCAGGTAAGACCGAGGGGCCGGCACAGGTACTGACCTTTCTTGGCGTGGAGCTAGATACGGTAAAGGGTGAGTCGAGGCTCCCCGCCGATAAGGTACTGGGCTTGTTGCAGGATATCCAGGCGCTGCTGGGCAAGGACAAAGCGACCCTCGGGGCTGTCCAGAGCTTGATTGGCAAATTGAATTTTGCAGCAAGAGTGATTCCAGCAGGCAGAGTGTTTTCAAGGAGGCTGGCGGGGGCCACGGCAAATGTAACTCAGAAGCACCATTTTGTACGACTGACCGCCGGCTTGAAGGCTGACCTTGCCATGTGGGCGGAATTCCTCATGGGTTTTAATGGGACGGTGATTTGGAGGGCCCCGTGGATAGCCAGTCAGGAGCTCTGCTTGTTTTCTGATGCGTCTGGAAGGGAAGGTTTTGGTGTGATCCTGGGGGAAGAGTGGTGCGCGATGCGGTGGCCCAATGCATGGCGAAAAAAGAAGGTGACACAGAACGTTGCAGTGTTGGAACTCTTCCCAATTGTAGTAGCACTGCATCTCTGGCGGGCCACACTGAGCAACATGAAGGTTGTCTTCTGGTCAGACAACATGGCGGTGGTGCACGCCATTAATGGCCTTACTGCCTCGTGCCCGCTAGTCCTGAGTCTGCTGAGGGAGTTAGTCAGGGAGGGTCTGCACAGCAACATCGAGTTTAGGGCGCGGCACATCGCGGGTGTACGGAATGTGGCAGCTGACGCTCTTTCTCGCTTTCAGTGGCTCCGGTTCCGGGAGGCCTGGCCGCGGGCAAGGGCGGAGATGACACCATTCCCGGACCACCTCTGGCGCTTGCTTCAGTGGGGGAGAGACTGAGGAAGATGGGGGAGAGGTCCTTGGCGCCAGCAACGCGGAGGAAGTACGACTCGCAGCTAGCAACGTTCAGAGCGGTAGTGGAGGCGCTGGGTTGCTCAGCCTTGGGGGCAGAAGAACAGGTAGAGGCCTTTGTGGTGTGGGCCAAGGAGAATGGCAGATCGCACTCCTGGATTAGTGGTCACCTGGCAGCAGTGCGCCACGACGCCAGGTTAGATGGGAGTGTCGACCCAACGGGGTCATCCAAGATTAGGGCGGCCCTGAAGGGCTGGGCCAGGGAGGAGGTTAGACAACCTGACACCAGGGCACCCATTGAATTCATAGACCTTCAGCTCCTCCTGGACGCGGTACCCCTGGTTACTTTCTCCCCGTTCGAAGCTAGGCTGTTTTCAACGGCCTTCTGCCTGGCATTCTTTGGCGCTTTTAGGGTCAGCGAGCTAGTGGCAAAATCGAAAGCTGACCTGTCTGATTCTGCGCTGGGGATTGCGGATGTGGCCCTCAATGCATCACTGGAGCTACGGATTCGCAGATCAAAGACAGACCAGGCAGGGAGGGGGAAGACAGTTGTGTTACAGACCCTAGGGGACAACAGGTACTGCCCGGTTCACATGGTCAGGGAATACCTGGCCTTGCGTCCAGCGTCCCCGGGTCCCTTCCTGGTTCATGCAGACGGAACCCCCCTCACCAAATTTCAGTTCGACCGTATTCTGGGAGCCACTCTGGCTAAGGCTGGCCTAGCGGGGTGTGGACGCAGATTCTCCTCGCACTCCTTCAGAATTGGTGCCGCTACTTCAGCGGCCAAAGCCGGCCTGGGCCCGGAAGGGGTAAAAGGGGTGGGGCGATGGGAGTAGGACTGTTTTAAGAGGTATGTTCGCCCTTAATGCTGTATGTGCAGACCCGACTTTTTTCCCGCTCTGGGTTTTTGTCCTTTTTGATGAACGTATCGAATTTTGTGTGTAATAAAGATACGACTACCTAAAAGCCGTTTCATTGACAGGTCACCAGGTTTGGTTGATGGGACATTCCTACATCACGAGGCTGGAACGCTGGGCAGCACACAGGAACTGGTCGCAGAATTTTGCTAATACACAGTTTGTGTGGTTGGGCTCCCCGGGCATGAAATGGAGTGAAGCCCGCGGCACAATTGAACAGCGCCTGTCAGTCGTAGGGGTTCCGCCCTCTGTTATCATCTTGCACCTAGGGGGTAATGACCTGGTTTCCAGGGGGAGGAGGGCCCTGCTCATGTCGATGCAAACTGACTTGCAGGCCATTAGCCAGGCCGGGGGGTCATGCGAGGTCTGGTGGTCTGAAATTGTCCCCCGCAGGATTTGGAGAGGGGCCAGGTCCCCGGCAGCAGTAGAGCGGTCACGGATAAGGGTCAATAGGTCCATGCCGAAATTTATGGAGCGTAGGGGCATGGGCTTCATCAGAAATGCTTTGATCCAAGAGAAGGTTGAGGGGTACTACGAGGCGGATGGGGTGCACCTGTCCAGGGTAGGTATGGACATGTTCCTGCTCGACGTACAGGAGGCGCTGGCTAGCAAGGGACATCAGTAACACCTAGGGGGGTAGGGGGGGCTCTGGCAGCGACGGTAGCCTCCCCAGAGCTGTGGCGGAGTTACAGGGCGATCTGGAGGCAGACGGGTACAGTAAGGGTACCTCTGCGACAGGCGGTACAGTAAGGGTACCCCTGTCCGGCACAGTAAGGGTGCCCGAGCCAAGGTCCAGGAGCCGAAGGGGGTTCTGGGAAGACCGTGACGGCGCCCCGTTAGTCCTTCGGGCGGTTGGGGGGCCTGACCAACCGGGGGTGTGCCACAACACGCTCCGCCCCTGTCAGAAGGGGCGGGAGTAGGAGACAGATCACGTGACCCAGTGGATGATCTGAAAATAATTATGTGCCACACTGCCGGGCATCGACCCACCGTGTGTGCTGGCTCACCAGGCGGGCGGAGCAGCTAGGGGCTGCTTGCCCTGGATCGCCCGTAAGATAACCCAATTTTATTGTCATACTATGTTGTATGAAATAAACCTGCAGCAGTTCTTCACCCACAAAGAAAGTGTCAGTGTAATCATTGGGTGACGTCTGTGCATGCGTGTTGATTGAAGCGGATGACGGTGTGGTCACTATGCCGCTGCCCGCGTCCCACGCAGTGGGACATCAGCAGGGCAGCCCTCTAGTGGCCGCCCGTCGCAGCCTTCCACCTCTTCTGCCTCGCGCGCGAGGCTACGCCCAGGGAGGAGTCCTCCCAATAGTGTGTAGGTGGAGGCGGGCCGTTGGGGGTGGGGGGCGAGGCTAGCCCCCCCACTTAGGCGGCCCTCTCGCCCAGTTCCTCCTCTGCTTTCTGCGCGCCGCTCCAGCTCGGACACGCGTATTCCCACCCTTTCCGCTTACCCTGCGTGGCGGAGACAGCGCGTTGTTGGAATGTTTTAATGTTTTCTTTTGCGTTGCAGGCGGAGTTACAGGGCGATCTGGAGGCAGACGGGTACAGTAAGGGTACCTCTGCGACAGGCGGTACAGTAAGGGTACCCCTGTCCGGCACAGTAAGGGTGCCCGAGCCAAGGTCCAGGAGCCGAAGGGGGTTCTGGGAAGACCGCGACGGCGCCCCGTTAGTCCTTCGGGCGGTTGGGGGGCCTGACCAACCGGGGGTGTGCCACAACACGCTCCGCCCCTGTCAGAAGGGGCGGGAGTAGGAGACAGATCACGTGACCCAGTGGATGATCTGAAAATAATTATGTGCCACACTGCCGGGCATCGACCCACCGTGTATGCTGGCTCACCAGGCGGGCGGAGCAGCTAGGGGCTGCTTGCCCTGGATCGCCCGTAAGATAACCCAATTTTATTGTCATATTTTGTTGTATGAAATAAACCTGCAGCAGTTCTTCACCCACAAAGAAAGTGTCAGTGTAATCATTGGGTGACGTCTGTGCATGCGTGTTGATTGAAGCGGATGACGGTGTGGTCACTATAACGCCAGACGATGTTAGTGGGCACCAAGTAAATTATACAGTGGAAGGAGCCGGTGATCAGCTGGATCATACTTGGTGGCCGAGGCTCTGCACTTGTGGAATAAACAGTGCGCCCAGAGAGAAGGTACAGTGCGCTGCACGGTGAAGATGATTTCTTCTCTTGAAGTGAGCGTGAGGCAGTCTGCTATTCAATGGCCCGACTGATACTACTTCATTACGCACTGAGGGAGCAGTGGGGAGCGCTGCCCCTGCATGAATCGGGACTGAGGGGCCATGGGGAAGACAGATAAGCAGCAGGCGAAACTCACATTTGAAACACGGAAATCCGCCAAAACACAACAGCATGAGCTCTTGGATTCGGAGCAGGAGTCCTCGACCCACAGATCCATGACTCTAGAATCCACCCTATTAGCAATGTAACAGAGCCTTAACACCATAGATTGTAAAATTGACGCTCTTAACCTGCACATGGATCACATGGTGACCAAACTGGATAGGCAAGGTGCTAGATTGGGAGAAGCGGGGCAGTGCATTTCCACTACGGAACGCGGCTTACAGGCAGTCACTACAAAATGCTTGAGCATGGAGAGAGTCCTGGCTGTGATGCAGGCAAAAAAATGAAGATTTGAAGGTGCGTTTGCGCCGTGACAGCCTCCGAATCACTGGAATTTTGGAGTCCACCAACACAGGCAGGATGGGACACTATATTGAAAATATGCTGCGGGAGACCTTTGGAGCTGAATACCTGTTCCATGTCCTCTTAGTATAGAGAGCACAGAGATCGCCGATGGTAAGGCCCGCGCCTGGGACGCCACATTGCCCAATCATTGCCAAACTATTAAATTCCAAGGACCGTGATATAGTGCCATGGCTGGCGCAGGAGAAACAGTCCCTAACATATCAGGGGAATGGTGTGGCATTCTATCTGGACTTCACTGCGGCAGTCCAAGCTGCGCGCAAGGAGATTCAACAAGTGAAAAGGCTGCTGCAATCAGAATGCATCCAGTACGCCATGCTGTACCCTGCTCAACTGCGTATAGAGATAGAGGGGAGGACCAAGATCTTTGCCTCACCTAAGGATGCCATGGCTTATGCTAAAACACTGCTCAAGGGCCGCCGAAACAACAAAGAATGGAAGATGGCGACAGGATCCCCGACAATTGAGGCAAACAGTTGAGGAGGAGAGCACCGATGGCGACTGCGATGACTGAGAGGTAACTCACAGGCAAGATGGCCCCTACCAGGAAACAGTTTAGGCCCAGTGTGCCGGATATGTGGGGCCTGGGCAGGGTTGGAATCGGCTGGTAAGAACAGCGTTGGGGTCAGGTACTTAAGGCTAGAGTGGCTCCCGGCATTAATATCCTCCTATGCTGGAAACCAAAGATTGCAACTGAAAAAGGGCCCTAATTGACTAATTTCAGTTTATGGCAGTACATATGAAGATGTTCAGCCACCTCCGTTCACATGGAGGGGAACCTGGCCTCTGGTGACCCCTGGAGGGTATACCTCAAATGATTGTTAATGTAAACCTGTTTCTTGGGTTTAGTTGGGAAGGCTTTCGCATGATTGGGATGCTAAAGTGGGTGGGGGGGGGTCGGAGTGTTTTTTTATTGAGGAGCTGGAGCGGCAGTGCATGTTGTATCAAGTACGGAAATTACTATCACTTAAGAGGATGTGCATCCTACACCATATCCCACAGCTAAATACTAGTATAAAATTACACACCAAGTGGGAACGATTACATTCCCGACATGGAATATAACAGGAATCAACAATTCTAAAAAAACAAGGCAGGTGCTTGCATACCTTGATCGCCA
The DNA here is from genome assembly GCF_964204655.1 of Triturus cristatus. Classification (NCBI taxonomy): domain Eukaryota; kingdom Metazoa; phylum Chordata; class Amphibia; order Caudata; family Salamandridae; genus Triturus; species Triturus cristatus. Next base: position 331,115,822 of record NC_140585.1, on the reverse strand, counting down.
TCACATACAAATTGCCCTGCTACAGGAAACACACCTTATGAAAGCGACCAAGAGGAATATAGGCACCAGATGGGCGGTGGTAAAGGTGGCTTCATCGTACTCCTCATTCTCAAGGGGGGGTGATCTTCTTAGTAAAGAAAGGGACCCCTTTCACACTCACACACTCTGAAACAGATGACCTGGGGAGGTTTGTATTAGCACAGGGTAATTTGGGAGGTACTATGCTAACGACAGGCAATCCATATGGCCCCAATGTGGATGACCCCGAGTTCTACAACAAGATCTGGAAACACCTGGAAGCCCTAGAGCCCTTGGTGGTGATATGGGGAGGAGACCTTAACACTTATTTAGATCCCCAAATGGCTCGCAAAGCGACCACGGACTGTCATGGAAAGCAGACGGCCCGCTCTATTCATGCGATTATGGATACCTTTGGGTTTGTAGATGTATGAAGACACGCCACCCGAGCACAAAAGAAGGGACATACACATCATCAGTGCATAGCACATGGTCTAGGCTAGACTACTGGCTGGTGTCGAGGGAGGCTAGCACCTGGACTTTAACGGTATCTCATTTGGCTAGGACACGGTCTGACCATGATGCGGTATTGCTGGAGATGGCAATACCCGCTCAGAATCGGCCACCGTATCAGTGGAGGCTACAGCCCTCCTCGCTGCTAGAGTTTAAGGATAGTATAAGCTGGGAATAACACATTTTTCCAGGAAAATGTGGGCTCAGTGTTTGAGATGGGGAATTATGGGAAGGTTTCAAGATTACCATTCGAGGCCAATGTATGTGAGCCCAGGCGGGGGTTCTCAAGACACTCCATAACAGGCTGAAATATATCGGAGACACCTTACAGGGACTAGAGCAAAGCTTCATGCAGTGTCATTCAAGTGTCACACTGGCTCAAATAAGGAAGTTGATAACTAAATATAATGAAGTAGTGAGCAGGAAGTGCGATTTAGGTCTAGATTATGGTAGGCGAGGGTGTATGGGGAGTGCGGCAGACCAGGTCGCACTTTAGCTTCCAAAATAGCTGAACACATGTCACAAACATACATAGTAGAGATATTAAATAGGAACCAGGTGCCACGCCACAACACATCGGAAATTGTCTCCACATTTGGGGACTTTTACGCAAATCTATATAGTCCGCGGGAGGGTGCATCTGATGCTCAGATAGCTGCGTACTTAGATGATGTAGCCTTGGCCTGGCTATCCCCTGGACAGAGAGAGTACCTAGTACAGCCAATAACGCTTGAGGTTGTTAAGGAGGCCATACAAACACTAGCCATTGGGAGGGCGGCGGGCGGGGATGGACTTCTCAGTGAATTCTACAAGACATACAAGGAGCAGCTAGCCCCACATCTACATGCAATGTACCATGAAGCCTATGAAAAGAACAGGCTGCCCCTATCACTCCGCTAGGCCCTTATAGTTACAAAATTGAAACCTGGTGAGGCCTCCAAATGATGTGAATCATACAGGCCACTCTCACTCACAAATATAGACTCCAAACTACCAAAAAGTATCGCTGCTAGACTGCAGCTGTTTCTCCAGAGTTTGGTACTACTGGACCTGTCAGGGTTTGTCCCCAAGCGTTCGACCTCACATAATTTTTGTGCAAAGTTTGCTATTTTACATCAGCTGGACCCGGAGATGAATGTTCAGCAGTGTTACTTGATGCTGCCAAGGCTTTCGACTCCATACAATGGGAATACACGTTCACGATATTGCACCACATGGGTATGCCGCAAGTCTTTCTGCAGCAGATCAGACTTTTTTTATAATAACCCAACAGCTAGAATCCGGGTAAATAAGCGTCGCTCTGATCCTGTTGAAATCTGTAGGGGCACCAGGCAAGGATGCCCACTGTCTCCGATATAATTCTCTATTGCTTTAGAACCATTGGCATGTGTGTTGCGCCAGAGACATGCGATGGCGACCCTGAGGTTTAGATTACGCCCGCTAGCCATCTTGCTATATGCGGATGATATGGTGCTGTACGTGCGGAACCCAGAAATAAATTTGGCACCTTGTATATGTGAATATATAAAATATGAGCGATATTTAGGGCTTAGTATAAACTGGGACAAGTCTGTTATTTTTCAGCTCACATTGAACACTAACCCACATGACATGGAATTCCCTCTTGTGTGGTGTGTGGACCCGGTTAAGTATCTGGGTGTGTGGGTACACAGAGACCCGGAGATCGTGGTTAGTGAGAACTATGGCCATACGATCATGAAATTAACGGAACAAATGTCTAGATGGATCAGATTACCCCGGTCGCTGGCAGACCGTATCGCCATTATGAAAATGGTCACTCTGCCCAAATTTTTATATACGTTTATCAACTTACTGATACCGCTACCGGATGTATTTTTTAAAACGCTCAAGTCAAATGATAAAACTGGCTTGGGCTGGTAAACAACCAAGATGTAGCTGTGAAGTACTGACAAATTCATATGAGAGGGAGGGTTTGGGGCCTCAAATATGAAATTATACTACCTGTGCACCCAGACGCAGTTTACGCACTTCTTGTACCACCCGGTTCGATGCCTGCTGCACTTAGCAGTTGAGAGCGACAACGCTCATCCAGTGCCCCTCTTATCTATCCTGCTACATAAACAGGGGAATATTGCACGTTCTGACCTAAATACTATACGCTGCACCTCAAGAGCATGGCATAGGCTGAGTGAGAGAGCAGGGCAAAACCCTATCTATGAGCCAGCACTACCCATCATGGTTCACTTAGAAATTTTGGTCACTCATGAACCCCTGACAATGGCTATTTTGGCTAAAGCAGGACTAGCTACATTAGGGGATCTATACCCAGATGGCCATTTCTTATCATTCGATGTGTTAACCGCTCTTCGTATCTGCCAGACTCCGGCATTGAATCCCCAATGCCCGGCCGCACCAGCACCACTAGCAGAGTTACAGGGGCTGTTGACGTGCAGCTCACTGACAGGACTCATAACCAGACTTAACAAGACGTCGCTTAAAGATAAACAGGATGGTCCGGGGGAGGGGGATTGAACAAATGGAATGCAGTGCTCAATACACCACTGACCCCGCAGACTTGGGAGGCATGCTGTGCGCTAACAGGACGTTTCACTGTGAATAGTAACCTTCGAATAATACATTTCAAATACTTACAACAAACATAATATACCCCCAGTCAATTGTGCAGATATGGACTTAGGGACAATTCTCGCTGTGTCTGATGTGGTAGACCGGACTTTATACACCTGGCCTGGCACTGCGCCCCAGTATATAATTTTTGGTCGAAGGTGGCCGCTATCCTGTCAGAGATGGTGCTAGAGCGGGTGAAGTGTTTCCCGCAGCTGTGCCTGCTGGGACTAGGTGCAACACTACAGCTATGTAATCGCAGACTGGTAGCGGTCTCCACGCTTCTGGCCAAAAATCTGCTCCTAAGGTAGATCAATCGTTGAACGATGTTGTATATTGCAGAGATCAGCTTGATATATATGCGGAGGAGCTGCCTGCAGCCTCCAGACCTAAGAATATGTGGGCGCCTGTAACTGCATATTTGAATGCACATGGGGTTATGGCATGATGGATCAGCAATGGATATATAGACCGAACTGATCTAGGTGGAAAGCAAAAGGACGAGCTGTGGATTCGGCGGCGAATAACAAATCCAGCTGCATGGACTAGTATGGGACTCATATGACTTGTTATGACGTGCGCCGCAGTTAATTGCTCTGATTGTTATGTGTGCATTTGCTCTGGAACGCTGTATTTGAATTAAAAGCTGCAATAAAAAAATTTTAAAGACTGCTTTGGATTAAAAAACTGCAAAATATTGAGTCCAGATTACTCATTCAGTAATTCATTGGATAAGTGCAACTCAACTGCTACCATTTGTCCAGACCTTAAATATAATCTGGCAAAGGCCACCACAATTCTTTCAGTGATGCATATTATACCTCAAATTTTAATCTATGGTTTCAAACCTAATCTTGAGGAAGACAGTAATGATGTAATACATTTAACATAACCAACAGACTGTGAATCATGTGCTAACTCCCTGGATAACTCCGATTTACTGGTAGAACTAAACGGACTAGAGGATCTCTAGTTTACTGGCTCGCCACGAAATTCACTGCCACCCAAAGCAGATAAAGTTCCTTCAACATCCAACACTTTGGAGGAAATAAAGACACCACTCACGTACCCTGTACTGCGAGTTATGGGGGCAATTAGTGTTAGAAATGGGGATCTCTAGTTGGCAGTGGCTGGTGCCAATGTCCAAATAGGGACCATTCTTCCTAAGTCAGAGTAAGGGGGCTACACCCTTTGATAACCCCTGCTCAACCCTGTGGTAACGTAGCACGAGCAGACAGGCCTATCTCAGAGGCAGTGTGTGAAGCATTTATGACCATACACAATAAAGCAGTGAAGATACTAAAGAGGGACACCACACAAGTAGCTATAGAAAAATAAGTATCTTTATATAGGCTTAACACAAGGCTCAAAAGCTATCAAGAAACCACAATGCACATAATTACAGATTAACTTTAAAGCAATAGAGGCACTCAACTAGCGTGTGGAAAGAACTTAGTTCGAGGCCGGGGTCCACGTGACCCGGGGATGTACAGTGTACCTGAGATTTACAGGGGCACGGCACGCAGCCTCACAAGGAAGCTGCGGTGATGACAGGCAGACTCGCAGCATCCACAGCTCCCTGCTGTAGCGGTCCGCAGCGTCACTCACGATAATCTTGGGACTGGGCATAAAGGCAGACACCCACAGGTGATAGCAAGATCCTCGAAGTGGTGACTAGTGCGGGCACTCAGCAGCACAGTTCCTGAGCTGCAGCGGCCCACAATAGCGGTAGGGATGATTCTCGTAGGGCGGCAAATGCGGGCACTCAGCGGCGCAGCTCATCAGCTGCAGCGGCCCGTGATAGCGATGATTCTCGTAGGACGGCCAATGCGGGCACTCAGCGGCGCAGCTCCTCAGCTGCAGCGGCCCATAATAGCGATGATTCTCGTAGGACGGCAAATGCAGGCACTCAGCGGCAACAGCTCCTCAGCTGCGGCGGCCCACAATAGCGATCACGATGACTTTGGTAACACAGGCAAATGTGGGCTCTCAGCGGCAACAGCTTCTCAGCTGCGGCGGCCCATAATAGCGATCACGATGACTTTGGTGACACATGCAAATGCGGGCTCTCAGCGGCAACAGCGCCTCAGCTGCAGCGGCCCACAATAGCGAACACGATGACTTTGGTGACACAGGCAAATGCGGGCTCTCAGCGGCAACAGCTCCTCAGCTGTGGCGGCCCACAATAGTGATCACAAAGACTTTCAGCCAGTGTTCCCCACAGTAGAACCAGAGGCTCTGGAATTCTCAACAGAGGCCTCACTTGCAAGTAGGATCCCTCTCAGATAGGAATCCGGACGGCTGATGGGTGAAGCCTAATGTCCCTGAGACTTCAACAGTAGGCAAGCACAAATCAGGCCCTTGGGTAGTTGCTTCAGCAAGATGGATAAAAGTTTCAAAGTCCTTTCCCTCTCGTTACACGGACAGAGGTTCGTCTTGACATCCCGAAGTAACACCACTTTGTAGGGGTTTTTGCATAGATCTTTATACCCAAAAAGTCTTTGTTCTCGAAAAGTCACAAATCACTGAACCCAGCCAGAACCAGTTTGGTGTCGTCCTGGAGCACTTTATTTACGAAGCTAAATCCTGCCTTTCAGGGACAGGGGTTCTGCCATCAGACGCACAGTGGGAGGTGGAGCCATCATTCACCTTGCCATGCACAGCCCTGCTCAGATCAAAGGGTCACCCCTCCCCATACTTCAACTGTAGATCTCTCTATTTAATCCAGGTCGGTCTCAGCCTGCCCTGACCCTCCAAAACCAGACAGCCAATACACATAACAGCAGAGCACACTGGAAGGTTTAGGCAAGGAAATACCTACTTCCCAAAAGTGGTAGTTTTAAACACAGAGTATAAAAATAATCATCACTAAAAGATGCGTTTTAACCCCTTCGCTGCTAGGCCTTTTCCCCTCCTGTGCTAAGCCCTTTTTGGGCTATTTGAGGTAGTGCGCGCTTAGGCCCCTGTAACTTTTTGACCACATTAGGTATCCACGCCAAATTTGCGTCCTTTTCTTCCAACATCTTGGGGATTCTAAAGGTACCCAGGGTTTGTGGATTCTCCTAGAGGGGTCACAGAAATTAGTCAAAATACAGCAATTTTTTTTTTTTTTTGTGAAAAATGTGAAAAACGGGCTGCAAATGAAAGCTTCTGGGTTTTTCTCTGCAAATGGTATCAAAAAAGGGTTTGTGGGGCTGAAATCACAATTTCTCCAGCTTTTAGGGAATGACAGACTTTTGTTAGAAAACCAACATTTTTTACACAGTTTTGGCATTTTTCTGGGACATACCCTATTTTTGCTATTTTTTGTGCTTTCAACCTCCTTCCAGTTAACGGTAGAAAAGGGTAACAAAACAATAATGGATCCTGGAAAGCTATACATTTTTGAAAAGTAGACAAAATTCTGAATTCAGCAAGGGGTCATTTGCGTAGATCCATCAAGGTTTCTTTATAGAAATTTACAGGCAAATATAGGAGAAATTAAAAATTTGTTGAAAAAAGCAGCCTCTTGAGTCAACGTTTTTACCTGTAACTTCTTCGAATTATGACATCTCTTTGAAAGCAATGTACCGTTACATCCGGTAGACCTTCCTGGTTGTGGGGACATATAGGACTTGTAGGTTCATCAAGAGCCCAACGAACCCAGAGTAGAAAAATGAGCAGCATTTTGTAATGTTTTTTTTTTTTGGTCCGGGTATATAGCAATTATTGTGGGAAAATGTATACTTGGAAAAATCGGTATGAAAGTCACCTATGTATTTCTGAAATGGGAACAAATTACAGAGTTCAGAAACAGTGCATATTTGCACATTTTCGAAATTGGGAATACTCATATTTGCATGACAATTATTGGTCATTTTTCAAAATGACTTTTTTTTTACACAATGTCTTTCATTTGGAAGGGAGAAATGCATCAAAAATCAACAGGTAATAACAGTTGCTTTACAAATTTGAACTACCCTAAGTCTCCCGAGAAAAATGGTACCTCACTTGTGTGGGTAGGCATAGTGCCCACGACAGGAAGTGGCTCAAAACCTAAGGTGAACACACCACATTTTCACACTGAAAATTTACACTTTTTTTGCAAAGAGTCTAGCTGTAGTTTTTGAACCCTAGCCCTGCCGGCACCTAGGGAAACCTAGCAAACCTATACATTTTTGAAAACTAGACACCCAGGGGAATCCAGGATGGGGTGACTTGACTGCCTCCCACCATGGTCTGTTACCCAGAATCCCTTGCAAACGTAAAAAATTGAAAAAAAAACCACATTTTCCCCACATTTCTGTGATGGAAAGTTCTGGAATCTGCGTGGATCCACAAATTTCCACCCACCCCGCGTTCCCCAAAGTCCTACGAGAAAAATGGTACCTCACTTGTGCGGGTCGGCCTAGTGCCCGCGACAGGAAACGGCGCAAAACGCAACGTGGTTTTGGAGTGAAAAATGACCCTTTTTTTGGCAAAGTGACTAGCTGTAGATTTTGTACCCTAGCCCTGCCGGCACCTAGGGAAACCTAGCAAACCTATACATTTCTGAAAACTAGACACCCAGGGGAATCCAGGATGGGGTGACTTGACTGCCTCCCACCATGGTCTGTTACCCAGAATCCCTAGCAAACGTAAAAAATTGACAAAAAAAACACATTTTCCCCACATTTCTGTGATGGAAAGTTCTGGAATCTGCGTGGATCCACAAATTTCCACCCACCCCGCGTTCCCCAAAGTCCTACGAGAAAAATGGTACCTCACTTGTGCGGGTCGGCCTAGTGCCCGCGACAGGAAACGGCGCAAAACGCAACGTGGTTTTGGAGTGAAAAATGACCCTTTTTTTGGCAAAGTGACTAGCTGTAGATTTTGTACCCTAGCCCTGCCGGCACCTAGGGAAACCTAGCAAACCTATACATTTTTGAAAACTAGACACCCAGGGGAATCCAGGATGGGGTGACTTGACTGCCTCCCACCATGGTCTGTTACCCAGAATCCCTTGCAAACGTAAAAAATTGAAAAAAAAAACACATTTTCCCCACATTTCTGTGATGGAAAGTTCTGGAATCTGCGTGGATCCACAAATTTCCACCCACCCCGCGTTCCCCAAAGTCCTACGAGAACAATGGTACCTCACTTGTGCGGGTCGGCCTAGTGCCCGCGACAGGAAACGGCGCAAAACGCAACGTGGTTTTGGAGTGAAAAATGACCCTTTTTTTGGCAAAGTGACTAGCTGTAGATTTTGTACCCTAGCCCTGCCGGCACCTAGGGAAACCTAGCAAACCTATACATTTCTGAAAACTAGACACCCAGGGGAATCCAGGATGGGGTGACTTGACTGCCTCCCACCATGGTCTGTTACCCAGAATCCCTTGCAAACGTAAAAAATTGACAAAAAAAAACACATTTTCCCCACATTTCTGTGATGGAAAGTTCTGGAATCTGCGTGGATCCACAAATTTCCACCCACCCCGCGTTCCCCAAAGTCCTACGAGAAAAATGGTACCTCACTTGTGCGGGTTGGCCTAGTGCCCGCGACAGGAAACGGCGCAAAACGCAACGTGGTTTTGGAGTGAAAAATGACCCTTTTTTTGGCAAAGTGACTAGCTGTAGATTTTGTACCCTAGCCCTGCCGGCACCTAGGGAAACCTAGCAAACCTATACATTTCTGAAAACTAGACACCCAGGGGAATCCAGGATGGGGTGACTTGACTGCCTCCCACCATGGTCTGTTACCCAGAATCCCTTGCAAACGTAAAAAATTGAAAAAAAACCCACATTTTCCCCACATTTCTGTGATGGAAAGTTCTGGAATCTGCGTGGATCCACAAATTTCCACCCACCCCGCGTTCCCCAAAGTCATACGAGAAAAATGGTACCTCACTTGTGCGGGTCGGCCTAGTGCCCGCGACAGGAAACGGCGCAAAACGCAACGTGGTTTTGGAGTGAAAAATGACCCTTTTTTTGGCAAAGTGACTAGCTGTAGATTTTGTACCCTAGCCCTGCCGGCACCTAGGGAAACCTAGCAAACCTATACATTTCTGAAAACTAGACACCCAGGGGAATCCAGGATGGGGTGACTTGACTGCCTCCCACCATGGTCTGTTACCCAGAATCCATTGCAAACGTAAAAAATTGAAAAAAAACCCACATTTTCCCCACATTTCTGTGATGGAAAGTTCTGGAATCTGCGTGGATCCACAAATTTCCACCCACCCCGCGTTCCCCAAAGTCCTACGAGAAAAATGGTACCTCACTTGTGCGGGTCGGCCTAGTGCCCACGACAGGAAACGGCGCAAAACGCAGCGTGGTTTTGGAGTGAAAAATGACCCTTTTTTTGGCAAAGTGACTAGCTGTAGATTTTGTACCCTAGCCCTGCCGGCACCTAGGGAAACCTAGCAAACCTATACATTTTTGAAAACTAGACACCCAGGGGAATCCAGGATGGGGTGACTTGACTGCCTCCCACCATGGTCTGTTACCCAGAATCCCTTGCAAAAGTAAAAAATTGAAAAAAAAAACACATTTTCCCCACATTTCTGTGATGGAAAGTTCTGGAATCTGCGTGGATCCACAAATTTCCACCCACCCCGCGTTCCCCAAAGTCCTACGAGAAAAATGGTACCTCACTTGTGCGGGTCGGCCTAGTGCCCGCAACAGGAAACGGCGCAAAACGCAACGTGGTTTTGGAGTGAAAAATGACCCTTTTTTTGGCAAAGTGACTAGCTGTAGATTTTGTACCCTAGCCCTGCCGGCACCTAGGGAAACCTAGCAAACCTATACATTTCTGAAAACTAGACACCCAGGGGAATCCAGGATGGGGTGACTTGACTGCCTCCCACCATGGTCTGTTACCCAGAATCCCTTGCAAACGTAAAAAATTGACAAAAAAAACACATTTTCCCCACATTTCTGTGATGGAAAGTTCTGGAATCTGCGTGGATCCACAAATTTCCACCCACCCCGCGTTCCCCAAAGTCCTACAAGAAAAATGGTACCTCACTTGTGCGGGTCGGCCTAGTGCCCGCGACAGGAAACGGCACAAAACGCAACGTGGTTTTGGAGTGAAAAATGACCCTTTTTTTGGCAAAGTGACTAGCTGTAGATTTTGTACCCTAGCCCTGCCGGCACCTAGGGAAACCTAGCAAACCTATACATTTTTGAAAACTAGACACCCAGGGGAATCCAGGATGGGGTGACTTGACTGCCTCCCACCATGGTCTGTTACCCAGAATCCCTTGCAAACGTAAAAAATTGAAAAAAAAAACACATTTTCCCCACATTTCTGTGATGGAAAGTTCTGGAATCTGCGTGGATCCACAAATTTCCACCCACCCCGCGTTCCCCAAAGTCCTACGAGAAAAATGGTACCTCACTTGTGCGGGTCGGCCTAGTGCCCGCGACAGGAAACGGCGCAAAACGCAACGTGGTTTTGGAGTGAAAAATGACCCTTTTTTTGGCAAAGTGACTAGCTGTAGATTTTGTACCCTAGCCCTGCCGGCACCTAGGGAAACCTAGCAAACCTATACATTTCTGAAAACTAGACACCCAGGGGAATCCAGGATGGGGTGACTTGACTGCCTCCCACCATGGTCTGTTACCCAGAATCCCTTGTAAACGTAAAAAATTGACAAAAAAAACACATTTTCCCCACATTTCTGTGATGGAAAGTTCTGGAATCTGCGTGGATCCACAAATTTCCACCCACCCCGCGTTCCCCAAAGTCCTACGAGAAAAATGGTACCTCACTTGTGCGGGTTGGCCTAGTGCCCGCGACAGGAAACGGCGCAAAACGCAACGTGGTTTTGGAGTGAAAAATGACCCTTTTTTTGGCAAAGTGACTAGCTGTAGATTTTGTACCCTAGCCCTGCCGGCACCTAGGGAAACCTAGCAAACCTATACATTTCTGAAAACTAGACACCCAGGGGAATCCAGGATGGGGTGACTTGACTGCCTCCCACCATGGTCTGTTACCCAGAATCCCTTGCAAACGTAAAGAATTGACAAAAAAAACACATTTTCCCCACATTTCTGTGATGGAAAGTTCTGGAATCTGCGTGGATCCACAAATTTCCACCCACCCCGCGTTCCCCAAAGTCCTACGAGAAAAATGGTACCTCACTTGTGCGGGTCGGCCTAGTGCCCGCGACAGGAAACGGCGCAAAACGCAACGTGGTTTTGGAGTGAAAAATGACCCTTTTTTTGGCAAAGTGACTAGCTGTAGATTTTGTACCCTAGCCCTGCCGGCACCTAGGGAAACCTAGCAAACCTATACATTTCTGAAAACTAGACACCCAGGGGAATCCAGGATGGGGTGACTTGACTGCCTCCCACCATGGTCTGTTACCCAGAATCCCTTGCAAACGTAAAAAATTGACAAAAAAAACACATTTTCCCCACATTTCTGTGATGGAAAGTTCTGGAATCTGCGTGGATCCACAAATTTCCACCCACCCCGCGTTCCCCAAAGTCCTACGAGAAAAATGGTACCTCACTTGTGCGGGTCGGCCTAGTGCCCGCGACAGGAAACGGCGCAAAACGCAACGTGGTTTTGGAGTGAAAAATGACCCTTTTTTTGGCAAAGTGACTAGCTGTAGATTTTGTACCCTAGCCCTGCCGGCACCTAGGGAAACCTAGCAAACCTATACATTTTTGAAAACTAGACACCCAGGGGAATCCAGGATGGGGTGACTTGACTGCCTCCCACCATGGTCTGTTACCCAGAATCCCTAGCAAACGTAAAAAATTGACAAAAAAAACACATTTTCCCCACATTTCTGTGATGGAAAGTTCTGGAATCTGCGTGGATCCACAAATTTCCACCCACCCCGCGTTCCCCAAAGTCCTACGAGAAAAATGGTACCTCACTTGTGCGGGTCGGCCTAGTGCCCGCGACAGGAAACGGCGTAAAACGCAACGTGGTTTTGGAGTGAAAAATGACCCTTTTTTTGGCAAAGTGACTAGCTGTAGATTTTGTACCCTAGCCCTGCCGGCACCTAGGGAAACCTAGCAAACCTATACATTTTTGAAAACTAGACACCCAGGGGAATCCAGGATGGGGTGACTTGACTGCCTCCCACCATGGTCTGTTACCCAGAATCCCTTGCAAACGTAAAAAATTGAAAAAAAAACCACATTTTCCCCACATTTCTGTGATGGAAAGTTCTGGAATCTGCGTGGATCCACAAATTTCCACCCACCCCGCGTTCCCCAAAGTCCTACGAGAAAAATGGTACCTCACTTGTGCGGGTCGGCCTAGTGCCCGCGACAGGAAACGGCGCAAAACGCAACGTGGTTTTGGAGTGAAAAATGACCCTTTTTTTGGCAAAGTGACTAGCTGTAGATTTTGTACCCTAGCCCTGCCGGCACCTAGGGAAACCTAGCAAACCTATACATTTCTGAAAACTAGACACCCAGGGGAATCCAGGATGGGGTGACTTGACTGCCTCCCACCATGGTCTGTTACCCAGAATCCCTTGCAAACGTAAAAAATTGACAAAAAAAACACATTTTCCCCACATTTCTGTGATGGAAAGTTCTGTAATCTGCGTGGATCCACAAATTTCCACCCACCCCGCGTTCCCCAAAGTCCTACGAGAAAAATGGTACCTCACTTGTGCGGGTCGGCCTAGTGCCCGCGACAGGAAACGGCGCAAAACGCAACGTCGTTTTGGAGTGAAAAATGACCCTTTTTTTGGCAAAGTGACTAGCTGTAGATTTTGTACCCTAGCCCTGCCGGCACCTAGGGAAACCTAGCAAACCTATACATTTCTGAAAACTAGACACCCGGCGGTTTCCAGGGAGGTATGGCTTGCGTGGATCCCCCAACGTTTCCTTACCCAGAATCCCCTGCAAACCTCAATTTTTGCCCAAAAAATCACTTTTTTCACACATTTTGGGGTGGGAAAGTAGTGGCATCACCGGGCTCACACAAATTTACCACCACCCAGCGTTCCCCCAGGTCTCCCGGTAAAAATGGTGCCTCACTTGTGTGGGAGGCCCAAGTACCCGCGGCAGGCAAGGGCCCCAAAGGTAGTGAGGCCACCTCAAGATGGCCTATCGCCAAACCACCTGGTTTTGCAAGGGGGGTCACTTTGGTTTTTGGCCCGGTGCGCGGCGGCCATCTAGGGAAACCTACCAAACCCAGGCATTTTTGAAAACTAGACACCCGGCGGCTTCCAGGGAGGTATGGCTTGCGTGGATCCCCCAACGTTTCCTTACCCAGAATCCCCTGCAAACCTCAATTTTTGCCCAAAAAATCACTTTTTTCACACATTTTGGGGTGGGAAAGTAGTGGCATCACCGGGCTCACACAAATTTACCACCACCCAGCGTTCCCCCAGGTCTCCCGGTAAAAATGGTGCCTCACTTGTGTGGGAGGCCCAAGTACCCGCGGCAGGCAAGGGCCCCAAAGGTAGTGAGGCCACCTCAAGATGGCCTATCGCCAAACCACCTGGTTTTGCAAGGGGGGTCACTTTGGTTTTTGGCCCGGTGCGCGGCGGCCATCTAGGGAAACCTACCAAACCCAGGCATTTTTGAAAACTAGACACCCGGCGGCTTCCAGGGAGGTATGGCTTGCGTGGATCCCCCAACGTTTCCTTACCCAGAATCCCCTGCAAACCTCAATTTTTGCCCAAAAAATCACTTTTTTCACACATTTTGGGGTGGGAAAGTAGTGGCATCACCGGGCTCACACAAATTTACCACCACCCAGCGTTCCCCCAGGTCTCCCGGTAAAAATGGTGCCTCACTTGTGTGGGAGGCCCAAGTACCCGCGGCAGGCAAGGGCCCCAAAGGTAGTGAGGCCACCTCAAGATGGCCTATCGCCAAACCACCTGGTTTTGCAAGGGGGGTCACTTTGGTTTTTGGCCCGGTGCGCGGCGGCCATCTAGGGAAACCTACCAAACCCAGGCATTTTTGAAAACTAGACACCCGGCGGCTTCCAGGGAGGTATGGCTTGCGTGGATCCCCCAACGTTTCCTTACCCAGAATCCCCTGCAAACCTCAATTTTTGCTCAAAAAATCACTTTTTTCACACATTTTGGGGTGGGAAAGTAGTGGCATCACCGGGCTCACACAAATTTACCACCACCCAGCGTTCCCCCAGGTCTCCCGGTAAAAATGGTGCCTCACTTGTGTGGGAGGCCCAAGTACCCGCGGCAGGCAAGGGCCCCAAAGGTAGTGAGGCCACCTCAAGATGGCCTATCGCCAAACCACCTGGTTTTGCAAGGGGGGTCACTTTGGTTTTTGGCCCGGTGCGCGGCGGCCATCTAGGGAAACCTACCAAACCCAGGCATTTTTGAAAACTAGACACCCGGCGGCTTCCAGGGAGGTATGGCTTGCGTGGATCCCCCAACGTTTCCTTACCCAGAATCCCCTGCAAACCTCAATTTTTGCCCAAAAAATCACTTTTTTCACACATTTTGGGGTGGGAAAGTAGTGGCATCACCGGGCTCACACAAATTTACCACCACCCAGCGTTCCCCCAGGTCTCCTGGTAAAAATGGTGCCTCACTTGTGTGGGAGGCCCAAGTACCCGCGGCAGGCAAGGGCCCCAAAGGTAGTGAGGCGACATTTGGGATAGGCAATGTTGATGTTGCCTCACTACGTTTGGGGCCCTTGCCTGCCGCGGGTACTTGGGCCTCCCACACAAGTGAGGCACCATTTTTACCGGGAGACCTGGGGGAACGCTGGGTGGTGGTAAATTTGTGTGAGCCCGGTGATGCCACTACTTTCCCACCCCAAAATGTGTGAAAAAAGTGATTTTTTGGGCAAAAAGTGAGGTTTGCAGGGGATTCTGGGTAAGGAAACGTTGGGGGATCCACGCAAGCCTTACCTCCCTGGAAGCCGCCGGGTGTCTAGTTTTCAAAAATGCCTGGGTTTGGTAGGTTTCCCTAGATGGCCGCCGCGCACCGGGCCAAAAACCAAAGTGACCCCCCTTGCAAAACCAGGTGGTTTGGCGATAGGCCATCTTGAGGTGGCCTCACTACCTTTGGGGCCCTTGCCTGCCGCGGGTACTTGGGCCTCCCACACAAGTGAGGCACCATTTTTACCGGGAGACCTGGGGGAACGCTGGGTGGTGGTAAATTTGTGTGAGCCCGGTGATGCCACTACTTTCCCACCCCAAAATGTGTGAAAAAAGTGATTTTTTGGGCAAAAATTGAGGTTTGCAGGGGATTCTGGGTAAGGAAACGTTGGGGGATCCACGCAAGCCATACCTCCCTGGAAGCCGCCGGGTGTCTAGTTTTCAAAAATGCCTGGGTTTGGTAGGTTTCCCTAGATGGCCGCCGCGCACCGGGCCAAAAACCAAAGTGACCCCCCTTGCAAAACCAGGTGGTTTGGCGATAGGCCATCTTGAGGTGGCCTCACTACCTTTGGGGCCCTTGCCTGCCGCGGGTACTTGGGCCTCCCACACAAGTGAGGCACCATTTTTACCGGGAGACCTGGGGGAACGCTGGGTGGTGGTAAATTTGTGTGAGCCCGGTGATGCCACTACTTTCCCACCCCAAAATGTGTGAAAAAAGTGATTTTTTGGGCAAAAATTGAGGTTTGCAGGGGATTCTGGGTAAGGAAACGTTGGGGGATCCACGCAAGCCATACCTCCCTGGAAGCCGCCGGGTGTCTAGTTTTCAAAAATGCCTGGGTTTGGTAGGTTTCCCTAGATGGCCGCCGCGCACCGGGCCAAAAACCAAAGTGACCCCCCTTGCAAAACCAGGTGGTTTGGCGATAGGCCATCTTGAGGTGGCCTCACTACCTTTGGGGCCCTTGCCTGCCACGGGTACTTGGGCCTCCCACACAAGTGAGGCACCATTTTTACCGGGAGACCTGGGGGAACGCTGGGTGGTGGTAAATTTGTGTGAGCCCGGTGATGCCACTACTTTCCCACCCCAAAATGTGTGAAAAAAGTGATTTTTTGGGCAAAAATTGAGGTTTGCAGGGGATTCTGGGTAAGGAAACGTTGGGGGATCCACACAAGCCATACCTCCCTGGAAGCCGCCGGGTGTCTAGTTTTCAAAAATGCCTGGGTTTGGTAGGTTTCCCTAGATGGCCGCCGCGCACCGGGCCAAAAACCAAAGTGACCCCCCTTGCAAAACCAGGTGGTTTGGCGATAGGCCATCTTGAGGTGGCCTCACTACCTTTGGGGCCCTTGCCTGCCGCGGGTACTTGGGCCTCCCACACAAGTGAGGCACCATTTTTACCGGGAGACCTGGGGGAACGCTGGGTGGTGGTAAATTTGTGTGAGCCCGGTGATGCCACTACTTTCCCACCCCAAAATGTGTGAAAAAAGTGATTTTTTGGGCAAAAATTGAGGTTTGCAGGGGATTCTGGGTAAGGAAACGTTGGGGGATCCACGCAAGCCATACCTCCCTGGAAGCCGCCGGGTGTCTAGTTTTCAAAAATGCCTGGGTTTGGTAGGTTTCCCTAGATGGCCGCCGCGCACCGGGCCAAAAACCAAAGTGACCCCCCTTGCAAAACCAGGTGGTTTGGCGATAGGCCATCTTGAGGTGGCCTCACTACCTTTGGGGCCCTTGCCTGCCGCGGGTACTTGGGCCTCCCACACAAGTGAGGCACCATTTTTACCGGGAGACCTGGGGGAACGCTGGGTGGTGGTAAATTTGTGTGAGCCCGGTGATGCCACTACTTTCCCACCCCAAAATGTGTGAAAAAAGTGATTTTTTGGGCAAAAATTGAGGTTTGCAGGGGATTCTGGGTAAGGAAACGTTGGGGGATCCACGCAAGCCATACCTCCCTGGAAGCCGCCGGGTGTCTACTTTTCAGAAATGCGTGGGTTGGAAAGGTTTCCCTAGATGGCCGCCGAGCCCTGGGCAAAAAACAAAAGTAACCCCCCTTGCATAACCAGATTACCTATTGTTACTACAGCGTGAGAATTTAGGAATAATACTGCAAAGAAAATGTGGCAGACAATTTGAGGTTTACAGGACAATGGGGATAAAAAATATTTTTCAAATCACTAGAGAGACATCACCATGAACTCCCAAAGGTTTTCGACAATATCTACAGTTGGTGGGTTATTCTTACATGGAAAGTGTACCTTGGCAGAGAAACAAAAAACAAAGATTCCTGCACAACCATCTATTCCTCAAACACACACACATACTGGTTGGATTTGGCACGAGGGCAAGTCATGGTTCAGTGTATTAAATTTTATTAACAAGAGATTTCACAAATATGAAATGCACTGTCAATAATTAAATTCACAAAAAACCAAACCAATGACTTGCAGCTCGTGAGCTGTAAAGCCACGTCAAGGCACCAACCGCTTTACAGGCCATTCACACACCTTTCATACGTGATACAAACAAGACCATTCGCACCACCAGGTACAAAAGCAACACAGTACAAAAATCACCAAAAAGGGACAAGGTACACCCTGCTTCAAAAAAACAAATATTACTGCACAGTCATCTAACCCGCAAGCACACGCACATACTGGTTGGATTTGGCACGAGGGTGAGTGATGGTTCAGTAGATAAAATTGTATTACCAAGTGATTTCACAAAAAATGAAATGCACTGGTAATAATTGAAAGGGCAAGAAACTGAACCATTGACTCACAGCTCGTGAGCTGTAAAGCCACGACAAGGCACCAACCTCTTTACAGGCCATTCATACACCTTTCATACGTGTGAGACATACAAAACCATTCACACCGCCAGCCGCGGGCCCATCACATAACAAAACTCACACCGGCACACAGCGCCATTCAAGGGCCCATCACTTTCACACGCCCACAATCCAGACACAGCAACTACACAGGCAGAAGGATTGCGTGGAGTGGCACTCAGCTAGCAGTGTGTGTAGTGACCAGCAGAAAGTCACTACTCACACACAGCCAGCCAAGCACCGGTCGACACACACCGCTAGCCAAACGCCAGTCCACGCACACCGCTAGCCAAGCGCCAGTCCAGGCACACCGCCATCCAATCGCCAGTCCAGGCACACCGGCAGCCAATCGCCAATCCACCTACACCGCCAGCCAAGCTCCAGTCCACGGACACCACCAGACAAGCACCATTCCACGCACACCGCCAGCCAAGCTCCAGTCCACACACACCACCAGACAAGCTCCAGTCCACGGACACCACCAGCCAAGCTCCAGTCCACGGACACCACCAGCCAAACACCAGTCCGCACACACCACCAGTCCACACACACTGCCAGCCAAGTACCAGTCCACGCACAGCGCCAGCCAAGCACCATTCCACGCACACCACCAGCCAAGCACCATTCCACGCACACCGCCAGCCAAGCACCATTCCACGCACACCACCAGCCACGCACACCGCCAGCCAAGCACCATTCCACGCACACCACCAGCCACGCACCAGTCCACGCACACCGCCAGTCCATGCACACCGCCAGTCCACGCACACCGTCAGCCAAGCACCATTCCACGCACACCACCAACCAAGTGCCAGTCCACACACACCAACAGCCAAGCGCAAGCCTACACACACCGCCATCACATTTTGGATTTTTTTAGAAAAAAATAAAAACACAAACAAATTGCAAATAGATACAAATCTTCTAACAGAAAATCAGCAACTAAATACATTGCACTAACACCAACATTGAAACAGAATCAAATTATCCAAAGAATACAGACCAGCCAGTTCACTTTACCACTCAAGAATCCTCCCAAAAATTTTTTCGCGTGTGGTACGCTCTAAAACAAGCAGAGAGACACAGTGCAGGATGAGAGGGACAATCGGGGCAGTACATACGACACTCCTTCCGCAAACCTCTTCGCCAACAGACTCTACATCTCCTACTGGGAAAATCTTTTGCGGGTGTGGGAGGAATGTGATCTGGAAAGTGGCGTTCTTTCAATCTAGCAACATCCTCCACCAGTCCAACTCTAGGAACACTTGCCTGTTCCACTACAACAAGGCTGCCTATTACAGACTCCTGAAACTTAACAAAAGTCATCTTTGACTCAGGGCAAGAATCCTGGAACACAACAAAAGCATTAAACATTGCCAAGTGGAAAAGATGGATAGCCAACTTCTTGTACCAAATGTAAGCCTTACGAAGAGCAGTGTAAGGTTCCAACCTCTGATCTACTCTGTCAACACCACCCATGTACCTATTATAGTCTAAAACACATACAGGTTTGCGCGCTTCAGCGACCTGACCCCAAACAGTCACAGGTGCAGTGCTTTCATCATGGATGGAAGTCAGCATGTAGACATCTCTCCTGTCTGTAAACTTCACAGCAAGAAGCTCCTGGCAACGCAACGCACTGCACTGTCCCCGCACAAGCTTTTGACAAACAAGTTCTTTCGGAAAACCTTTACGGTTACAGCGGACTGTGCCACAAGCAAAAGTGTCAACTTTGGCCAATTCCCTGAACAACCGTACACCAGTGTAGAAGTTATCTACATATAAATGGTGGCCTTTGTTAAAAAATCCTCTTCCAAGTTCCCAAACAATTTTCTCAGTCACTCCAAAAGTGGACGGACAACCAGGGAGGTTAAACCTAGATTCCTTACCGGTGTACACCCTGAAATTAGAGACATATCCAGTCCTACTGTCACACAGCATATACAGCTTTATTCCATAGCGTGCCCTCTTACTAGGAATGTATTGCCTAAAAACCAAGCGGCCCTTGAACAACACCAAAGACTCATCCACTGCAATTTCTCTACCAGGGGCATAAATCTCAGAAAATCGATCAACAAAGTGATCAAGGACAGGCCTAATCTTAAAAAGACGGTCACAATCAGGGTGATCTCGTGGCAACGCTAAACCATTATCTACAAAGTGCATCATCCGAAGCAGAAGCAAATACCTGTCACGACTCATGACTGCCGGAAAAATAGACGTTGCCATCAAGGGACTGCTAGACCAATATGAAGCCAATGATGGCTTCCTTAGCAAGCCCATCAAAAAAGTTAAACCCAAGAACTTCTTCATCTCTTCAACATTTGTGGGAGTCCACCGGGTAGCTCTAGAGTGTGGCTTAAGACTGGCACTGTTGTCCCTCAAAAACTGTTCGGCATACAAATTAGTCTGCTCAACAATCTCTGCCAAAAACACATCGTCCATAAACAACTGAAAAAAATTTACAGGCAAAAAGTTCTCGGTATTCACTCTAGACCCTGGAACACCAGTAAACTCAGGAAATTCTGGCTGCACCATGCCAGGGGCAACCCAGAGGTCATCACTTTCAACGGGAAGACTTGCAGCCCCAGCCTGCAGCCCAGATGTCTCTTGCCGCACTACACCAACGGAAAGGCTTGCAGCCCCAGCCTGCAGCCCAGATGCCTCTTGCCGCACTACACCAACGGGAAGCCTTGCAGTCCCAGCCTGCAGCCCAGATGTCTCTTGCCGCACTACACCAACGGGAAGCCTTGCAGCCGCAGGCTGCAGCCCAGATGCCTCTTGCCGCACTATCGGCACATCAGTCTCCTCCTCTAACACAGGCACTTCATCCGCGCTAAGAGTATCTTCATCATCCGATGACCCCATACGGAGAGAAAACTCACTGCCAGAATCGTCCCCTGCCCCCTCTCCCTCAGAAGCAGAGTCAGTCTCTGACCCAATATCAGAGGAAGACTCAAACAGCAAACCAACAACCTGCTGAGCAGTCATCCTGCGGCTAGCCATTATACCTACTAAGATGGAAGACTGCACAAACAAGTCAACAACAACCAACAATGTGCAAACCAAGTAAGTAAAGAAATGTGTACCTTATATCAATAAGATCAATGTACTCAAAAACTATACAATCCAAAATCAAAAGAGACAGCTACACTCACCAGAAACAAACTCTGCAGTGACACTGCAAAGACCAACGATATCAAACTAGAAAGAAGAAAAAAAAAAAAATTACTCACAAGACAACAAAATACACATCATGCACCAATGCAAAAAGTTTTTGAAACTCAAAAACCAAACATACTGCTATTATTACACCATTTGCAAAAAAAAACAGGCAGAGAAATCAAACACATTTGCATTGTACAAAAAAACAGTCTCTTACCAAACAACACAAACAGCAAAACCACCAGAACCAAAATGTCACCGTGAACAGAAGAAAAGCCTTCACCTAGAACAAAACAGTAAACAAAAAAAACATTACAATTGGAAATCACAAAACATATAACAATAAACATTATAACATGCCATGTCACTACCCAAATGGTCAATCGGTCTTCAAATTATTTGGCCCCCCAAGGAAGCGACCCTTGCCTAAGGGGTCGCTTCCTACATAGCATAAACAATATCCCTGGTGTCTAGTGGGCTTTTCTGCCCCCCCCTGGGGGCAGAAACGCGCAGAAAGCGGACCGATCTGCCCCCAGGGGGGGCAGAAAAGACTTCCACAAAATTTGCCCCCAAGGAAGCGACCCTTGCCCAAGGGGTCGCTTCCTACATAGTAAAAACAGCATCCCTGGTGACTAGTGGGCTTTTCTGCCCCCCCTGGGGGCAGAAACGCGCATAAAGCGGGCCGATCTGCCCCCAGGGGGGGCAGAAAAGACTTTGCCAAAGAATCGTGCCCAAGGAAGCGACCCTTGCCTAAGGGGTCGCTTCCCAAACTCCAAATACAAAATCCCTGGTGTCTAGTGGGGCATCCCTACTCCACGATCGCGACGCTGTGCGCGATCGTGGAGCAGGAATGCCCTGTATTGAGAGATCGGGGGAGAGGAAATACTCTTTCCTCTCCCCCGATGCCTCAATACTAGAGATTTCACCGCCGCGGCCCCCACCAGACGCCAAACACCTACCTCTGCTCCCCTCGGACGCGCTGGAAGAAATGGATTCCAGCGCGTCCAACGCTTCCTGATGACGCCGGCGCGCGCTGTGCGCGCTGACGTCATCAGAAAGCGTGGGGGGGCTCGGGGGGGGTCGGGGGTGGCAGCGGAAGCTCTTCCGCTGCCACCCCCGTAAAGGGGGGCAAGATCGAGGCAAAAGGGGGGGAGCGCCAGCGCTTACCCCGGGGGCTGTCCTCATGACGGAACGGTTCCGTCATGAGCACAGCCCAACCGATGCTCATGACGGAACCGTTCCGTCATGAGCATCGAAGGGGTTAATATTTGGAGCTCAGGCATACTAAATTCGACTTTCCTATCATGTTCCTTTGGTCAATTAGGATTATACCAATTTATAAAGTCAATTTACAATAGGGAGCATTCGCACTGTGGCACTGAATGGCAGCAGCACAGTGCCCGAGCATCTAACACCAGCAAACACAGAGGAGACAAAAGCGAAAAATGGAAGGGAGACCCAAGCCAATAGTGCCAGGTCTAACAATTAGCAATACATTGACTAAAATGACAGACTCATTAGGAGGTCAATTGTCCTTATTATCCAAGCAAGTTTCTTTTACAAAATGAAATTAAAAATGAACTGAAAGTTAGACTGACAATTCCAAATCCTTCAGACTTTTTTTTAAAAAAGCGTTAAAAAGTCTTGCTTTAAGCATGTGCCAATAATCTAGCACGTTATAATCGACCTGGTACAACTCCTTCTGACTAAATTAATATCTATGCAACTGGATAGTAAAAAACCCTAAAACATCAATATGTTTCTGAATGGAATAAAGCCCATCCAATAGTATGGATCAACCTGTTGCTGGGTTGTCGGATTTGCCCACAACCTCAGATATGTTTATAGAGTCGATTCCACATGCTCCAATGTTTCAAAAGGTAAAAATCCTCAGCAATTAACAGTAATTCTGAATAACAATCTGAAATGTGTCAATGGAATTCACACTGGCACAGCAGTATCAAGTGAAGGACTTCAGTCAAACATTATAACATGTTGATTAAAAATGTTGAGGAAACTGAATGAAGAAAAAAACATCGCCTGGCAGAGCTTTGTCAATTTCCTTAGATACCCGCTGGAAAAACATAGTATCTATGCAATATTTAATCCGATAGGATAAAGGGATACTGTTCACCCCATCAAGGACTTCGGGAAATCAGATATCTTCAGTTGATAGGGCACAAACACAAGAGGGATCAACCTTAACCTCCGATACATAGTCACTCATCTTTTAGCTACAACCAAGCAGGAACAAATAACCCAAAGACTTCAATAAATACATCAGCACTGGATAATTCACCATGCAGATTTACATTGTTAGTACTGATCCCTTAATTTATCCAAAAATATAGCTGATGGATTTGCCGATCTTGTTGGGATGCTTTCTTGTGCACAGACCACCAGCTCCATTCCAAAGATTATCGATGGAGCTTCAACAGAACAAACAATAAATAATGGTGATTCAACTCAAGCCGAAATACATGAGAAGAGAAACATAAAATTTGAGTCAATTAGCATTTCACACGGCTCCTTGTGTGAACCTACTAAAGTTTCTGCTGCTAGATCAAAACATTGCAAAGATGAAGAAGTGCCACAAAAATGACCTATTATTGAATACGACATTTTAGATTGAAGCCAAGCTATAAATCCAAAGGCAAACAAGGCATCTTAAACAGTCAGAACATTTTGAAAATAATCAATTATTTCCTAGAAATTAAAAACATAGATTCTAGCCGTTTAGCTAGCATCAGGTTTATCCGAGATGCTAGCCACTATGGAGAGGTTACACAAACAGCCTAGACAACGGATAATATTCCATCACAAGTTTGGGTAAGACGGGTAGATCTGGCTACTTGGGGCATCTCGGTGTCGAAAGTAGTCAAATCGAAATATCCACATATATTAAGATATTCAGACCAGCGGCTTGACGTCTATTCTTTATTTCAACCACTAAATAAAAAAAATACTTCATGGGCCCTACTGATATAATTGATAATGGAAATCTTTCCATTTATGACAACAAAAATCTATTCTCTGAACATTATGTTACTGTAAAACCCTATCTCAGATCAGTACCATAACTTGGGTCTGACCACTTCACTTCATTCCTAACAGTAGCTTATGTATAAAAACATTACAACAGAATACATTTGTGACCTGGTCCTGGAACATCACAGCTTTTGAGCGACATATCGACTCAAGCAATGAAAAATCTAATATTTTACAGTAATTATCATGTGATTTGTCTCCAAGAAACGTGGAAAATTTATAGACACAGCAGAGTTTGCACAACAATCTACAATTATCCAAAATCACAGACCACCATGATTTAGCATGCAAACTTAAATAAGACTTTAAAAACTTACATTGAATATGTGCACAGGATAAACTAATACCATGGTTCCCCACAGAGGTTTTCTGAAGCTTTAGCCTGCTAGAACTGTTTTTATCATTGCATGAGGGAAGTAATGTTGACATGTAATGTATGAAAAATGTCTGATCGCCATCATAATTCTCTGCTACAGATTGTTTATTGTTATTGTTCTTATGAATTATTAAGAGATATACACAGAAAAGAATAATGGAAAATTGGATTATAATCTATCAAATTTTAATTCACGTGAAATTCAGGCTTCAAAGCAAAACACAAAGGGCTAGCCAAGCGGCAGACTATTAACCTTTATAAACAACAATTTATGTTTAACAGCGTTAAAATTAATTCAAGATCAAACTATATGCTTATAGCCTTCTTGGGTACCAGAAACCAAAATCATCTACTGGTAGTAAACATCTACGTTCTACCAACTTTAATCAAAGATAAGTCTAAATTATTTCTATAACTATCACTTTGAATTGGGTGACATTGCACAGAAGGGTACCGAATGATCTACATTTGTTACAACCATATCAAAAAGTAAAATAGATTTTATTCATTATTTCAGGTTCTTTAACTGTAAAATTTCTGCCATAATCCCTAAGAAGGAGAGCAATCATAATGCACAGCAAACAGTGATATATTACAATTATGATCAAGAGCAATCACGTAAACTTTCTGACAATGGTAATGTAACCTTGATAAAGAGCAGGACAATTAAATGGAATGCAGTCCTTGATTCCAAATTCTGAATACTTATTAACCAAGAGTTCATAACATCTAGACTTATAAATTCAATTACGTGATTATTGGGACGCACTGGTAAACTGTATTTTACAATATGATAGACCCAGTATTGTAAGGCGCAATGTGCACCAAAGACTATGCAATCACTATTGCAAAAATAAAGCATTTGAAAATCAATGCAATGTCATCAGAAGAACCTTCATTAAATCGTAAGCATAGAAAACATCAAATGATTATTTCATAACAGGTGAAACTTGGAAAGAGCATATCAAGGTTTTTATTCAAGTACTACTATCACCTTATATTCAACATTGGACAACTCAAATACAACTCTTGACGCAACGCAATATGAAATTATGACCGATTAAAAAATGTTGATCATTACAAGCTGCAAGACTCAACGGCTACCCATCAATATAGAAGTAAAATCTGATCCCTTCCTATGGAGCTTATTAAAATGTAAATTACATATTAAGTGCTATTAACTGGGAAGACTCTACCATCGTGGAAAGGAGCAATCATGTATCCAATTCATAAAAAGGGCCCAAGATATTATCCAAAAACTAGAGTTTAACAGCCCTCGATTGCTATTGGAAAACATCTACAGGATAAAATTAGATGCATGGGCAATGGAATCCAATTTGATACAATTCACTCAATCCGGATTTTGAGCAGGTTGCTCCACCTTAAACAATACTGTTGCCCTAAACTTATGAGTTAATACAGTTACAAAGAAAAATCTTTTGCTGTTTTTATACAGTCTCCGGCACTCCTTTTGTTAAAGTAAATCTTAGCAGATTGTAGGATAAATTACTAAAATGGGGAAATGACTGTACACTCCTATGTTTTTTTAATCACATTGCATAATGAAACTTGAATGAAACTCAAATTGACCATAAATAAGTCTCTTCTGGAAAACTGAAGTAATAGCTTTTGGCAAAGCTTCCAACCAACTGTCCTGGACAAAAGGCGCAAAATGAATAGAAAACTTAGCAAATATGATTATGAGAGTCTCACTATTATTAACAAACTTTCATGGATCATTCATATTTCAACTAAGACAAAATAAATAACATATAATAACTAAATCTATTAAGAGATTTTTTTAACATCTATGGTGGATGAGCCATCAGGCAATCGTTCACTGCAATAAATTCCAAGCTCATTCGGCCCTTGCTATATGCCTCATAAAAGGATCAGGAAGCTGGATAAGATCTGCTTGAAAGAAATAAGATCTTTATTGAATTTGGTTCTGCTACTACACATTGTAAACTACGTCTGGAATTCTTTTTTACATCTTCGAAAACTTTACATAAAACAGCTATGGTAATTTATGTTTATACCTTCTGCAAAACTGAGGTGAATGCTTTAAAATTGTTAATCATGGAAGAAATAAGAGCTAATCCAGGAAACTCTGAGGATTTGAATTTACCATGCATTTAAAAAGTTATAACTGAAAAACACTTATTTTGGCTAGCTTTGATGAATATAAATCGGACAGAACGGTAGGCAGGGATGTGGAATTCCTATAGTCCGACGCCCAGGACATATCGTTTGGGGTCATGGGCAACAAGTTTTCAAGTGTATTTTGTCCTTGGGACAAGTAGGCCCAACCCCCTGCAGCACAAACCCTTTGGCTGCCAGTGTGCAGTACCACATTATGGATCAGGAAAGGGCACTGTCTGCAAGTTAAGAATATATTTGTGTCCATATGTGAATGCCGTTCAAACTTGTATTTATGGTTCATTAATTGAAAGCCTTTATTATTAGGGTGAGCGCTCTAAGTAAATGTTGTAAGCTAGGACTGCACTACTGACAGTGGTTTCAGTATAAAAATGTGCACACATGCTTTCAAAGTTTAGCAATATGAGGCTATGTTTAATGCTCCCAGAATGCTCTCTGATTTGATGCAAATATTCACAGAAGCTTGAAAGCAAGACTGATGATTCTTTACTTTCAAAATAAAATGTTCATTAGAAAAATGAAAGGAGGAAAAATAACATTTTGCTAAACTAATGTAAAATTTCATGTGCCATTTCTTTGCAGCATCATTCAGTAACGTGTTGATGCATGCTTGTATTTCCCGAAGATATTCATAATGGAAAATCAGTGCCGCTCGCTCACTCTGGCTGTTGGACACTTGGAAGCCGGTGATTCCCTTTACCTGGAGCTGCTGAAGTCGTCGGACTTTGTTGGGGGAGGCTGCTGTGTAGCATCGCTGTTCCGGGACTGCGAGGACCAGGGTGCTCGTTGTTGCCTGATCCAGCACACCTGCGTCCTCTTCCCGGCTCCGCCCCCTTTCCCAACAACAAAGCAGCATAAGAGCCCCGCCTCTACGCGCCAGCGGAACGCGCCCGGGGCGAAGACCGGGCAAAGAGCGGGCCGTTTGTTGCCGTTTGTGGACGGGACGGGCCACCCCTCTAAGACTTATTGTTGTTTGCGTACAACGGACATTTAAGACCGCTATTCACGAACTGAGCCGGTAATTGACTACTTTTACTGTTCTGCCTTTTAATTGTTCAAGTTTTATAAGCTACGGCAGGCATTTTGAATAGTTTGTTTATCCTGGGTTGTAGTACATCGACATAGGCTATATTCCACTCCTCTCCCACGAAGATGACTACTTTAAGATCCGGCAGAAAGTTTGTTCATGGCACGACTGGGGGCTGTGTTTCAGGGACCCTTGATAATTTTATCACCAGAGCAACACGGGTCCTTGAACACGAAATCACACTAACTGAAAAACGTCTGTCCCTTGAATTATCGGCCAAAAGATCATCACTTGGCAATATCATGGCAGCCACTTCCCCAGTCAGTAGGCAATTACCATCAGCTTCTGATTCATTACCTAATAAGACGTCTGGGACGTCGATCATCCCATCTTCTAGCCCATTGGACGGCTCTCTTGACACTCTTGACACCCCAACTATTTATGAAGCCTGTGGCCTTCCCTCAGACCGTAGCGTTACTTCCCCTCTGCCCCCCTCTGATCAATCCTGCACTGTTATCCCGTTTCCGGTTAGCAAGTCCCAGCATAATAAAGGGTCAAGAAAGCGTGTGGGAGCACCTCTTAGGGGTAAATGTCCCAAAGTCCCCAAAAAATCTAATCGTGCTAAACCAAGTCCTGATCCTCCTTTGAATTCAACGGACTGCCCTCCCTCCACTGCAGGGTGTCAGCTCCCCCCCAATTCTCAGTCACTCCGCCTAATACCAATCCTCCTCAGTTTTGCTCTCTTGAACTCCTGGAGCAGTCTCTCAAATCTCTTCTTTTACCCTTATATGAGAGAGTTAAGCAACTCTCTATTCATTTAGGGAAATTAGAGGCTATGGTGCTAACTAATACATCTTTACTGGAGAAACCTATAGTGCCTCCCGTCGCCTCCAACATTTTATCCACTCGGCCCACCACCATCACAACCAGGCCACCTTTTGATAATCCTACTCCTTTGATTAGTGCCTCTTCCCTTCCATCTGCCCAAAATGAACAAGCTATGGCAGTTTCCCATCCCTCTGTCTGCGCTGTCCCGTCTTCCCAACTAGATAGTAACCAGAGTAATCATGTAATTAGACAGCACCAGGCAGAGGGTGCGGGCTCATTCCCTCAACTCCCCCTTATCAATCTTCCCCGTGAGTCCAGGCCCTATACAGTTGTACTGGTTGGTGTCCCAAGGCTCCCCGTGGACAAGTCCGAGTCGCACGTTGGGCTGAAGAATAAAGTGACTCACTGGTTGAACTGCAATAGGCCTTTGCCTCCCAGAACATGTGCCGAAATATTAATGGTACGTAGGGTGAGTTGGTTGGGCCCCGGGGTAAAGAAAGTCGAGGGTGATTGTGTTCTTATTAATTTCCGAGATCCCAGGGCAGTGATCCATATTTGCTCTCTTCCAAATCTTTTGAGTGCTACTGGTATCCAGGCGGTTGACCTGTCCTATTTTTACCCCTGCACCTCCAGTGATACTTTGTGCCCCCAGTCTACTGGTTGGGAAAGGGTTTCTAGGGGACTTTGCCGCCTGCCCATTTTGGACTTTCATCTTCCCCTGCAGAACCATTTTGCTCCTTTGAATTCTTTGGAGGGGATTGACTGACTGTCATTAATTCAGACTAATTCGGGGATCGCGAGTTTGTTCCCTACGAACCCTGCCCATTTTACTAGTTCAGGGCCGGGTAGCTGGGGCGGGACTGCGGGGCCACATCGGGGTTTGGGTGTTTTCCACTCTAACATTGTATGTGTTGATCCAATTGTGTCTCACAATAACCCTGCTCTCCCCCTCTCAGTCTTGGACGGTCAGAACCCTATCCCGGCTATAAACCCAGTGACTCGCACTCTGTCCCTTCCTGAGATAACCCGCACTCCTGTCCCGCCCATTGCTAGCCCATCTATACCCCACTTTGATTCCTGTGCTCTAGAGCTAGCGTGTGGAGAAGCTGAATCCTCCGCGGTTCGAGGCCCACTTCATGCTCCACAGCTGGCTGGTTCGCCCTGTTCTTCCCTCCTGAAAATGGCTTCTTGGAACATTGCGGGATTACGTAGTAAAATTGTAATGGAGGAATGGACCGCCTGGGCATCTACCCATGATATTCTGGTTTTCCAGGAAACATGGGCGGTGGACCCCATTTTCTTTTCCGGCTTTGTCAATTTTTATAAAGCGGCTATTGGTGGGGCAAGGGGCCGTCCTTCTGGCGGGCTCTGCATTTGGGTCAGACAAAGTTTAAAGTACAACGTTACTGAGGTAAAAATTGATAGCCCTGACATAATGATCATTTTGTTACAACTCAAACATGAATCAGACATATTGATCATCAATGTATATAACAGGGGACTCCCAGGAGGTAAAGGTTCTAACACTTTTTGGCAACTAGATGGGTTTTTGGAAACTGTCAATCCATGTACTAATGTGGTAATAGTGGGGGATTTCAATTGCTGCTTTGAGCCCTTGCTTTTTGCATGGGATTCTTTAACAATGGAAGTGGATGCAACGATGAATATCCCCCCCCTCGACCTTCCGCCCATCAAGAAGTGGTCTGAATCAGCTATCCAGTGGATGTCTCTGTGTATGGAGCGAGGCTTTAGGGCAGCGAACGGCCGTACTCCATCGGACAAGTTTGGTAAGGTCACCTTTTCTGATGGCCGTCGCAGTAGTAGAATCGACTACGCTTTGATTAAAGTCGAGTTCTGGCCCACATTAAGTGACATGGTGATCCAGGACATGCCCGAGAGTGACCACAACCCCCTTGTTTTAAACTTTTTGTTCCGCATTGACCGCAGAAATAATCCCACTGAGATTGTCACAGCAGACGCCCTATTAACTAATAATACACGGAGAGTACGCTGGGAAAAGGTAGCTCTGGACAGCGCCACACTAACAACGATCAGCTCGAAAGTTTCGTGTGCGGTAGCAGATCTCCAGACTCTTCAGAGTAGAGAGGATGATGTTGGTGAGTCCTTACTCATCCATGACACCCTATTCCAAGACCTTAAGTCTCTGTTCACTAAACCCTGTACGGCCAAGAGACCTCATACTCCCAAGACCAACTCATGGTATAATAAAGCCTGTCGCGAGTCTTACAGCAAATTGAAGTTCGCCATTAAATCTAAAAACCCGGCGACTATCAGACTTGCAAGGAAAAATTATAGCTTAGCCAAAACCAAGGCCAAAAAAGCATGGGATAATGATCATTGGAATGATCTCTTGGATGCGAGTTATCATAAAAATCTGACCCTGTTCTGGCATATTGTAAAATGGGGCAACGCCATATGTTTGCAGATCCCTACCAATCACGTACCCCCCGACACCTGGGTCTCACACTTCGAACGGCAGTTTTCGGATTTGACTTCGAATGGGGTGATCGCTCCCACATTATCTCAGACCACGTACCCCCTATCGAATCTCAAATTTGACTGCAAAGAAGTAGAGTTGGCCTTATCTGGGGTTCCAAGTGGAAAGGCTCCGGGCATGGACTGCGTTCCCGCTGACCTGTTCAAATCAGACCGTGCAAACTGGGTACCCTACATCGCTCTTCTGGCCACTGCAATAGCAAAGGGGGCCGGCATCCCTGAATCATGGAGGGGCGCGGAGATCTTGCCGATCTTCAAAAAGGGCGATCGCTCTTTACCGGGGAACTATCGCCCAATCAGCTTAATTGACTCTGTTCAAAAAATTATAGCAAGGATGATCCTGGCTAGAATAGAGTCATGGATAGAACTGGAGAATATTATCTCGCCCCTCCAGGCTGGTTTCAGACCCTGTACTAGTACCATCGACCAGGCGTTTAAGTTTCAATTGATCATTTGGAAAACAGTTTATGTCTGTGGTGGTACTTTGTATGCCGCCTTTGTAGACCTTCGATCGGCATTCGACCTGGTTAATAGGTCCAAACTTTGGGCGGTTCTAGCTGACTTAGGGATGCCCGCCGATCTTCTGCACATTGTAATCCGGCTGCACGAAGAAAATTTTGCCACGGTTCGTTGGGGAAAGCAGGGTCAGGTCACCGACAGATTTAACGTTAATAGGGGTGTCAGGCAAGGGTGCGTCCTTGCACCAACTCTGTTTTTGTTATTTATTAACAGTGTTGTGAAGTACTTTTTATCTACTCCTACAGACGCCCCTTCGTTGGGAGGTATAAAAATCCCACTCCTCATGTTTGCCGATGACACCTTGCTTTTATCACAAACTATGTCCGGCTTACAGTCGGCTTTGAACGTTTTTTCCAACTTTTGTTCTGATTTCGACCTGTCGGTGAACGTTGCAAAAACGAAGTATATGGTTTTTAACAAAGGGAAAGGCACGAAAGGTCAAGTATCTATGAATGATGACATACTTGAACGTACTCAAGTGATGACTTACTTGGGGATCGTTCTTGAAAACAAATTGAGTTGGAAGCCACAAATTGATGTCCTCTCACTCAAATTTGCCCAACTTTCGGGGTGTCTAGTCAAAGAACATAAACAATCCCAGACGAAAACAATACGTCCTGTTATGAAAATCTATAATGCTAGGATCAATTCAGCAATCCTTTACGGTGCTGAACTCTGGGGTTTTTCTGATCTTTCCCCACTGGTTAAAGCTCAACATAAATTTCTAAGGCTACTAACGAGCCTCCCTAGCTCGACACCTGTGAAACCGCTTATGCTGGATCTTGGCTGTCATTCTTTTGATGACATTGCCAGGTTCAAACCACTGTCCTTCTGGAGGAGATTATGGACAGTTCCGGAACTAGAGCCCTACGCCAAGGCTTTCCTGGACGTCCGTTCCATCTTGGGCGCAGGAAACATCTTGTGGTTTAAGCAAGTCAGTTTACATCTAGAATCTATGGGCCTGGGAGCTCTCTGGACTGATCCAGTTTCCAACTCTTTCCCCCCCAAAAAAGTCTTTAAAAGTCTTTATTGGACTATGGTTTGCCAAAAACATCAAACCCGAGTTCCAGCAGAGTCCCTGTCAGG
This sequence comes from Triturus cristatus, assembly GCF_964204655.1. Taxonomy (NCBI): domain Eukaryota; kingdom Metazoa; phylum Chordata; class Amphibia; order Caudata; family Salamandridae; genus Triturus; species Triturus cristatus. The sequence continues at coordinate 331,083,351 of NC_140585.1, read as the reverse complement.
CAGGTTTCTTGTGCAGAAAAACGCCCCGTGTCTCGAAGCTTATTGGGATATTATTACAAAGCCCAGCGACAGGAAGCTTTATCACCAACTGAGGGTTGGTTCCCTACCCACCAATTCTTTTACTAAAAATTGGAAGGGTGCGACTGGTGATTCCTGCCGCTGGTGCCAAGATTGTGCTGAAACTGTGGGCCATATATTTTTTGTTTGTCCAGCATATGCCGCTCCCCGGGCCAAATGGCTCAAACCCATTTGTCAAACCCTGGGTACCAGACAGGGACTTGAGGCCCTCAACATCCTAAGATTCAACACGGGAGAATGTATTGTAGTAGCAGTTGCTAAATTCTTGGGGTGGGTTTGGTTTATCAGAAACAGGAGGCAATAGCCAGTTGACTCGTGCTTATTTAAAGTTCTTACTTTCTCTGTGTTCTGTATGTATTTTTATCCCTCATATGTACAAAATGCTTTTTGTAAATGTCTTTTTATGATAAATATGATCGATAATAAAGACTAATAAATGAAATAAATGAAAATCAGTGTAACCAGTTTCAATAAGATTATGGGAAACACAAATACACAAGCCTCGGCAAAGCCAATAGGCCTGAACTTGGTAGTCAGCTTTTAAGTTTTGTCATTGTGTAACTTGTTTTGGCATGGTTTTTGTAAAACCTTATTGGTTTGGGAGCTGCCGGGCCCTCCCTATTATAACAAACATTGGCAAAAGTGAACGAAAGGCAACACTGCCACAGTAGTTACTGGCACCTACTTTGTGTGCTGATATGCCCCTTGAGAAAGAGCAAAATGCTGTCACTCACACTGAAGTAAGCCGATACAGAGAGAGAGAGAGAGAGAGAGAGAGAGACAGAATTTAAGTACACACAGAAGGTTATGGTCAATGCCAGACCAAATTAGGGGCCCAATTATCAAAGAAAGTCTCAAAAGTGCAACCTTGGTATAAGTCCTTGCATTAAGTGCAGCTATTTGGCTTTCGTGATTTCCCAAGAATTTGCAGTAGGACACGATATGGTACTCCTTAAAAATATTTGTAAACTGCATTTTAGCATGAGCAAATATGCATATGTATTACCTCAAGTCGGGGTGTGCCAGGCAATGAAGTCCAGTAGACTGTAAGTAGTATCAAAAAAGCCTTTATTTCAAATTTCGTTATTTCATATGGATAAGCTACGCTCAACCCCACTTGTAGTAATCTGTTTGGATCTGGAGCACAGAGGCATCACGCAACGGCTGCTGCTGGGGAACATTGCGCAGGACTAGGATTTGTTGGAACCAGCATGAGATGCAGAACTAGGAGTCCGCCGTTGAAATTGTGGACATAAATATGCATATGTAAATTTGATCATGTGAAAATCTGATTTGCAAGTTCACTTTCCTCCAATCACTTTTTCCCCAACTCTTGAAAAAAGTTTACATCTACCATTGTCAGGAGTAAATTTCCAACATTTTACAGTATGGAAAAGATTAGAGAAGAGTTGTTGAAAACCCTTAAAACATGCCAGTTAGTAGGTTTGCACAGACTCAAAAGGGCATTCTAACCCTGGAACTATTGCTTCCCACTACCTTCAGTCCCAGTATGCAGATCTGCGGAAACGTGGCAACAAAAGGGGATTGCAAGCCTTCAAACTCCACTATGGTATGAGCCCTGGCATAATCAGAGAGGCTATATCAGAGCTCTTGTATAATAAGATTGCTGCCATAATTTGTCACTGCACTACTTGGCAACAGAGGGGCTAGTGGATTTTGTTACATGACAAGTAGATTTATGAAGCAACCTGCCCCCTAGACAAGTAGATATTTTATTAAATTCCACACCCCTGGGTAGGCCCTATTAGGAAATCCCTGAGGTTCAACAATTATTTGGCTGATGCATCCAAGTCGCAGAATTATAAATATTCAATCTTAATTCTGGATTCTTACCCATCGGTTTCCCAGAAATACTTACACTCCAACTTAGAGACTGTCTGCAAAGTCAAGTATTTAGGATTTAGGCTAATTTACATTTCATTAGGTCAATTTGAAGGATCTTAGAATGCTCAGTGTCCTGCCTCAGAAGGATGTAGGCTCTGCGGTTTCAAAAATGAAACCATTGGCTATTATTATCTGCTTATGCCCAAAACTTTTGTTGGAGTTGAGAGAAAAGTACTTGTGGGCTTCCTTTATTGAGGTTCATATCAGGTCTATTAAGGAAACGGTTTTTCCACAAAGAAACACAGTTTTATAGGAAAACTTATGGAATGTTTAGTTTCTTCCTATACGTCATTACAAAATCCTACTGGTGTGAATGCTTCTGAGTTATTTCTTAGCTTATGTTTTATCATGGCATTGCTCTGTTAAACCTTTTATGCTCAAAAGTATTTCTTAAATTACTTTACTGTTCTATTTTAACATTTGAATCATTATAATTGATGTGTTTAATAATACAATAAATACATTACACACATACTCTACATCTTCATGTCTGCCACATTACGCCCAACACATTATTCTGCAGCATCAATACAGTATAAGAATTGCAAACAAATTGTTCTTGCATGTGTTCTCAACCCTGCTATTCACTGCCAGATTGGTCATTCAATTATGTTTTTTCTATTGCACACACTAAAAGGAATTGTATGCAGATACTCCCAATAAGGGAGTGTGTGTGATAGGCATAGAACAACCTATTTCAAGCAAGTGGAGAAGGCAGGGTTTCAATACAGTTCTCATGGCACCTACACGCTAGATCACATCTCCACATTGCCTCAATCTGATCACATGGTTTTATTTGACGACGTCAAAATGATTAACAAAACCATTCAAGCATTATTTATCATGCAAGTAAATGCTAACCCCCATCAATCTGCATGTATATGTGAGTGTGAGGGTGAGGGTGGTATGTCAATGGCATACAGGAGCCGAGTGGATATCTGCTATGTAAGTGAGAGAGCACTTTGCATACTGGGATGTACAATTCCCTGGGGCAGAAAGTGATTTAACTTTAGTTAACAGACTATTTGGATGGTTGCATTAAAGGCTATATGGCCAGCTACGTGCTGGTTGGGGACTACTTCACAGATTATATTATTGCATTCCTCATTATAAGGAACACAACTTGGTTCTGATGCCCGGTTATGCATTATACCATCTGTGCTGCAGCTTTTACCTTCAATTGTCCAAGTGAAGAAATGCCGAACCAGAGGGATATGCTAATGTAATTGTGGTGCCATTTTCTGACAATGCATACAATTCAGCAGCACCCACAAGTTGTCTGCATTCCACTAGGTACACCAAACTTTAGGCTGCGAGGCTTTCTTATTTTCACTTTCAGACAGGCACAAACAAGGGACTGAATTAAAGGTCCATCAGCACTTTTTTTACTTCAAGTATCATCCTTGCTGGGAGCCACCTGGGGCCATGCCAATGCAACGGAAGGAAACAAAGGCAGATAGCTTATCACTTTACTTTATAAATTTAGAGAAAGTATGCCTTGGAAGGAGTTTTTAAAAACTTTTTTTAACCCCCTATGTAATAGATATGAATGCACTGTAAGAATGCAATATTTAACTGTGCGTATGAGTAATTACACTAATAATTATTCAAATGGCACCTACTAATTTATTTTTAGGTCTCGCCTACGCAGCACGCATGCGCTGCATAGGAAAAAGACCTTTTGAAATTGATCCGGTTTTGCAGGCAAAAACATGCACACGTTGCATTGCTTTGAATGGCAACGCGTGCACATTTGGTGATTCCCTTGCGGGAGCGAGCGGCGCCATGTGTTAGCAATTATCGCGCTAGCTCCCACAAGGTAAATGCTGCCTGCACTTGGTCACACTCTCCACCCACCCCCTAATTGTGCGAGGCGCGCGCGCGCTTGTTTATTATCCCCCTTCACCCCATCATCAAAGGGTGCTCTGCCACACGCTTCTCCCGGCCCTGGAGGGGTGGATGCAGTGTGGTTGCCATGGCAGTCCGACCTTGCCCCCCTCCCCCCTTTTGTATTCTTCTTAGTGGCTGAAATGATATAGAAGCCAAACTGGCGATCTTTCAGTTGTTGGACTGTATGAGCAAAAACTACTTCTTTTAAGTAGAAATTATCTTTTTCTCAAACGCCGTAGGGCGCAAGTAGGATACGAGTTCCGTCCCATTGTTTATTTATTTTATTATTTTTTTTTTTTTTAAATCGAAGCCAAAGCCCTCTCATTTTAATACCCTGCAAGTTTTATAAGTATTTAAGTGAGTCTGTTTACTTGATAGTAGGCACATCACGTTTTTAATGCAGCTACTCATACCGAGGGTGTGCCTGTTTGCACGCGCTTTTTGCAGATATGGAAACTGACACATCGATTTGCTCACGATCACACACTTTTTGCAAATTGGTAAGCTAGGATAAAAACGTAAGCTTCCAGTTTACATAGCCAACATCCTAGCAGCCCCTAGACTGGATAAACTTTTTTTTTTTTTTAAATACTCGTAAACACTTTGTTCTACTGGGCATGCGGCTTGGATTCCTGTCAGAAAGGATCAGGCTCTGTGTAGAGCAGACCGTCCTTTCAGATAGTAGTTAGCACCCCTGGGCCAGCCAGACTCCAATGGCAGCTGGGCACGTCATGTGCTGATTTAGAGACCCTGGGCGTCTTTCATTCAGCATAGCTTCTGCCACCCCGGGGTTCTAAGTGACATCGAGGAATAGAAGAGGGAGAGATGTGTGCTTGATTTAACAAGGGCATGTGAGTGAATGGTAATAGAACGCACATTTCTGTATGTTTATCTGTGTACCCGTTCATGCTTCAGTTAGCATGCTATTGTACTTATGCATGTTTGTGCATGTGCCTGCTTAAGAAAAACAGTTTTTATTGTTGCTGGTTGCAGGCAGTAACAGAGCTGCTAATTGGTCATTAAATAGCGTACCTTGAGTTTCAGGGGTTAAATCCGTGTACTGAGATACCATATCGGTGCACCAACGTGCTTGTCGGCAAGTTGACTGAGCCAAGGGGTTAAGTGTGAGGAGGAATGTTTCTGTATGTGCACGTTGGGCATGTCTATATGTGCTGTGTGGCAATCATGCTGACCTCTTACATCATAGATGCGGGTTCAAATCACAACTCCCTTGACTCAATTGAATGATGCTGGACACATCACTGTATCGCCTTTGGTCTCGGTCCTTATCTGCACATTTGGCCTCCCCAGAGGGGATTCACATAATTCGTATGTAGTGTGTGAGTGTGCATATCGTGGGTCAATATAATGTAAAACAAATATGCAGCTGCAGGATAAGTCGTGCACATTCGCCCACGCCACGCACGACGAGGCAGGATGAATTGGCATTTCATTGCCCCCTTACTTTTGAATTTGAAAACGTTTGCTTCTTAGTGCTGTGATGGTGATATTTTATAAACAGTTAGTTGAATCACGCATTTTTTCAATATGCAACGAGTGTTTGAATCGGAAGCTGTTGAGTGCAGCGCAGTGGATTTCCCTTGTCTTCTAAGCACAGTCTGCTGTCTTCCCATAGAGACCACTTTACTGCTACCGCGTTTCCATTGCAAGTTGAAGGCTGTCTTTACAATGATACTGCAGTGCTTCAATGGTGACTTCAATTAGAGTGTTTTAATTCCAACCGGGACATCCTAACAATAAGGCCCACCACTGATATTGTGTTTCAGCTTTCACATAGCGCTTCCTACTACTGATGAGGCCAGAAAGCACTTTGATGGTGATTGGCTAACTGTGAAGCCATTTCGAGTGTACGGTTGGAAAGTTGTGGGGTAATTGTATGGTCTTTGCAAGAAGCACTGAGCTTAGTGCATATTGCTCAGGGACATGCTTCATATAGGTCATACTCGTGGAGGAATAAGTGAGAACAGATATGGTCACGCACGCAGATACATGCCGTTTCAAAAGCATTACTTAATTGGAAATAACCCTTTATTAGCATTTATTGCAGAAAAAAAAATGGATACATATAATATATTGGATTCTGCGATCCCTGTATAAACTCCTGTCCCTAATTTATTTATAAGCGACGATCTGTGACGTACTCATTTGCCAATTCCAAACAAGCATTGGCATAGCCAATAGGTCTCACCTTTGGGACCTTTGGGTCCTTTTAAATGTTTAGCCATGCAACACTTGATGTTGTTGCACGAAGGATATTGTGCTGGATAACTAAACACTTATAAGGTCCCAAAGGCGAAACCTATTGGCTATGCCAATGCTTGTTTATTTAGTTCTTTTATAGAGCGACTCATCCCAGTATAGGGTGTCAGAGCACTTTACATCACACACCAGGGAGACAACAAATCATTTAAGTGTGTAAATCAATGTACAGGTAATGTTGCTTAAGTCAATGCGGATTACAAGGTGTAGGAATCACATCTCAGCCATATTTGTAGACATATGTTGAGAGAGAATGATGGGGAGAAACACAAAGTCAGTATATAAAATGTAACACAGTGATTGGAGTTGCCTGTACTAATAAAACTTTATTAAGTCATAGGGGACACCCTGCTGTTTGCTGCCGCCTGCCCTGGCGAGACTCCCTGTCCCAGGGAGTTGGGCTGGTGAGTGGAGAGCTACCACCAACACGCATAAAGCGCTGCCTCGACACCGCGGTGCGGGACACCCTGCTGTTTGCTGCTGCCTGCCCTGATGGGACTCCCTGTGTGCAAGGGATATTGGTGGAAGAATAAATAATGTTGGCATCAATTTACCGCCAGAATGTTGCCAGTATATGGAAGTTTTAACTAATGCCCTACCTTTGCGGGCAGACCATATATAAACGAATGATTTGCAAAAATATAGAGTAGTAAACTGGCTCCAGGGAAATTGTCAATCCCCAGTAAGTGCTGCCCAGCAAATCTTGTTAACCACAAGAGTGAGTTGGGTTTGCCCTACAAGGAAACAATCCAAATGGCACTATATTATAATCAATTTTAGGACCGCAAGCTGGGCATGAGAGGCTATAACGAAGGCAAGACCCCCTCTACTATGGAATCTGGGGTTTTTCTACAGGCACTTATGGAATCCACAGCTTCAAACATGGGGGGCAGGAAAAACATTCATTAACCATGATTCAGAACAGTCATTAAATCAGCCTTTTGTGGTCTCCAATAGGGTTCAAGTATTGAGTGACCTGCAGGATAATGATTGACAAGACACAGGGCAACATAGCCAGATTGAAGTCTGTAATCGGGGGGATAGGCAAGCAGATGTTGTCCGGGCCATCAATGTTATCAACTGTGCTGATAATAGTTTTAAGGCTCGGCCGCCATCACTGAATAATAACACAGCCCACTTATGCCAGAGAGCCGTTCTGCAAGTCTCACCACGCCCTAGTGTCTTTTGTCCAGGTCTGGTTGGAGGCCACAACATTGTATCGTGGAATGCAGGTGGGCTAGCGAATAAACAAGGCTTACCTGGTTCGTTTGACTATATTAGTAATTTTTGATATAATGTGTATCCAGGAAACATGGTGTAAAGTCCCTATTTATTTTGAGGGCTTTTCATCATACTGGCCTGAGGCTGATCCCTCGCCTTCTGGTCAGGCTCAAGGGGGGCTTCTGGTTCTTATATCAAATAAACTCCCAATAAATATTAAGAAAAAATTCATTGTAGGTCCTCACTCACTAATACTATGGTTATAGGAGGTCGGGATGTGGTATTGGTAAACTTTTATAATAAAAATGTTTACTCTACCCGCAGAAAGGCAATTGCTGCTCTTGATGGTGGTTAACATAAATTACTTTCCTCTATCCTTAATAGTTTTCTATTAATTTTGGCAGGTGATTTTAACATCCAACCCTGCCCTTTGTCTGCTACTCTGGTCTGTGGGGTCACTGACCGAGCTGGTTATTTGCATTGCCCCCATAATGATTTCATTTTAATTAAATAAGCGCTCCGCTTACCTCATGCTACTGCTGATACTCCTGATAGCCTCTACCCCTGACCCCGGTCCGTCACGGCTTGTGGCGATTGTACGGAGGGTCGCACCTGGGGTTTGCACTACTTCCGGTTTCGGGCGGAAGCTTAGGGACGCGCTCTAGTGTTTCTCACCCACCCTCACTATTTTAGTTGGGCGAGGGCGCGGACTTGCGCAGCGGCGCGCCGGTGGCGCGCCAAAGGCAAGCCCGTCTGCGCCCGTCCGCGCCTGGTAGCGACCAGCGGCCTGAACTTCTGCCAGTTTTTTCCTTGGATTCAACAAGACACTTCCTCTCTTGGTCCCATAAGCTATCTTTGGATAACCCCTGTCCTGTGGTCAGATGACAATGGGGCTCATCCAATATTCAAGTGCCCAACTTAAAGACCTAAATGCTTTTCTCCCAATTAGCACCGACACATATAAAAAGGACCTGCATCAAATGCCCAGAAATCAGGCGTCTATCCTCCTTAACCAATTCAATTATAGCCGCCAGCCCTAGGTCTCTGAGGAAAGGTGAAACGTCCCTTCTCTCATTGAAAGCAATTTATTTTAATGCTCGTTCCGTTTCCAAACATGCTTTGGAAATATGGGACTTACTGGATCAGACTGACCCAGATGTATGCTTTATAACAGAAACCTGGCTTCAGGAACAGGCCGACCCAGATCTGCATGTGGCCCTTCCTCCCAAATATAACACTATCCGTACTGATATGAAAAGAGAAAAGGGGAGGTGGTCTCTTAATTGCTTATAAAAGCACTTTAACAATTAGCGCTTTGGATAAACTATCATGCAGCCAGATGGAAGTTTGCATTTTTAAAATCATTGGTCTTTCAAATGGGTCTTGGAGAGGAGCCCTGATCTATCGACCCCCCCAGTATAAAAGGCGACTTTTCGGATCAGCTAGTTGAAATTATTGCCCCACATGTTATAGCATCTGACAACTTCCTACTCCTTGGAGATTTTAATCACCAGGCGGAACTGCTCCAAAACCTGGATACAGATAAACTACTCTCAAATATGAGTTCTCTGGGTTTGGTCCAAAGGGTGGCTGGGCCAACCCATTACGCAGGCCATACACTCGATCTTTTTTCAAATGTCCTAGAATTGGTTACAGACACCCCGGAGCCACTGCTATGGACTGATCATTTCTTGCTGGAATTCACTATTCCTACTACTTTTAGAAAGAAACTATATTATGATAATAATCAAGTATCCTGCAGGCCTTGGTGTAAAGTAACCTCGCCATTATTCAAAGATAAATTCTGTCTTAATCCCTTAGACTCCGCTGCGAGTGTAAATGACGATGCTGTGCAATTAAACAATGCAATATTAATTACACTTGATCAAATTGCCCCGGCACAGAACATTAGGCCCAAGAATCGAACCTCCTCTTGGTTCACAGATGATTTAAAAACCACAAAACATTTGTGTCGTACTGCAGAAAAACTCTGGCGGAAAACAAAAAATTCCGCAGACCGTGAACTTTATAAAAAACAGCACCATGGCTATATGCACACAATAAAACAAGCCAAAAAAATACACTTGGTAAACCGGATAAATAAGGCAGAAAACTCCTCAAAGGAACTATACCATATCCTCAAAGAGATCACTACTGCTGTAAATGAACCTATTGTCCCCGCCTCGCAAAAGTGGATGGATTCCTTAGCAGGATTTTTTGAGGAAAAAATTCTGAATATTTACAAAGCCTTTCCCACTACCCCTGATCATAGGTACATTGAGCCGCTATGTCCTCTAACTATCTCGCGCAGTCTCTTATCTGACTTTATGGAGTGTGACCTCAAGTCTGTCACCATGGCCATGACTAAAATAAAGTCTGGCTCTCCTGCTGATCCTTTCCCTTCCAAATTCTTTCCAAAAATGGCCCCCCACAGTCCTACCGGGACTGGTCAGTCTATTTAATAAATCCTTGACCGAATCCGTTTTTCCATCATGTTGGAAGATTGCCAGGATTAGACCAATTTTGAAGAAGCCCCTTGCAGATCCAGAGGTACTTCTGAATTACCGGCCAATCTCTATATTACCTATTTTGGGAAAATATTGGAGTCCTTGGTAAATAAACAGTTGGTATGCCACCTCGAAAGCCATGGACTTTTAGATCCCTCGCAATCCGGCTTCAGAGCAGCACACAGTACTGAGACCGCTCTGGTTGAGGTCACCGACAATATCAGACTTGCCCTGGATAAAAATCAGTCAGCAATCCTCGTTCTTCTCGACCTGTCGGCGGCCTTCGACACCATCTCCCATCGTATTCTTGAGCAACGACTCTGGGAGGTTGGTGTCAGGGGGCAGGCCTTGAAATGGTTCAGCAGTTATTTGAAGGATCGCAAAACCATTGTTCAGATAGGAAATACCTCCTCAAGCGAACGATCAGTAATGATGGGTGTCCCTCAGGGCTCTATTTTGAGTCCTACCCTTTTTAATATTCACATGATCCCCCTAGCTGCTGTGATCAGAACATATGGCTTTGAGGTCATATCTTATGCTGACGACACTCAGATTCTGGTCACGTTAGGCCCTGATCCTAACGATACTAAGAAACGCTTCAAAGACTGTCTGATCCATGTGGACAAATGGATGACATTTAACCATCTCCAGCTAAATGGGACCAAGTCTGAGATCATGCTTTTCGGCAAAGCGATTAACCACTGGACGCAGGACTGGTGGCCATCCAGGCTTGGTCCATGCCTCCCCCACAAGAACTTAGTCCGAAATTTAGGATTCTACATGGACAATTGTTTGTCCATGAAGGGGCATGTGAATCATATTATTGGAACCTGTTTCGGTGTTATGCGGAGCCTTCGTAAAGTCTTCAAATGGCTTCCTCTCGAGGCCCGCAGACCCCTTATACAAGGTCTAATAATCAACAGAATGGATTATGGTAACGCTCTTCTGTCATCAATCAATTCTGATCTCCTAGACAGACTCCAGGTTCTTCAGAATACGGCTGTAAGGTTGGTCCTCGACCGCCCTTACAGATCTCCTTCGGCACCCTGTCTGAAAACCCTCCACTGGCTCCCAGTGAGAAAACGTTCTCTTTTTAAGATTTTAGGTTTAACACACAAACATATGTATGAAAGAGGCCCAAAATACTGGTTGCCAAAACTACAATGGTACCAGCCGTCCAGGGCACTGCGCTCTAGTGATTCTGCTCTGCTCACCCCCCTTAGGATCCACACCACTAGACAGGGAGGTTGCGCTTTCTCATTGCTGGCTCCAGCTTCCTGGAATAAAATGCCTTTTGAACTCCGTAACATATCAGACCACAGCTGTTTCCGTAAGAGGCTTAAGACCTGGCTTTTTGGAAATTAGCTGCTGGTCTTGTCCTCTCACTTGCTCGGAGTAGCCTGCAAGCGCCATGAGACTCGCAAGAGTGATATGTGCGCGATAGAAGTATCCCTGACTTGACTTGAATGATTTTGGGGGTTTACTGAACTCCATGATAACCAAGTCAGACCTACACCTATTAGAATGTGCCTGTGATAATATTGGTAAACAGTTACCAACCTGTATAGGAAGGAATGCGTCAACTAATATTGACCACATACAAATTCCAACTAGTGCAAGTAAATGGTGCTCTACCCCTAGGGTCGTCAAGCTGGATCCGAGGGCCCATAATTGTATTGTATTGACGATCTTTTGGGGGAGAAACACAGTAATACTGGGCCAAATTCCATTGCTAACATCACTCCTATAAGACCTAATGGCGTCCATATTAAGTGGGAGGGAGTTGACCCAATCAAAATCAATGATGGTATTTTTTCTAAGGGCCTTACAGATATCCTTCACTGCTTAGAGAATGAAATGACTCCTAATCCAGTTACTAACAAGTTTCATTAGTGTAACTCATAGAACTTAAGACCTCCTTACTCACTTTAGCTCAGGCCATGGCCAACCACGTGGCTGGTTTAACCAACTTGCACTTTAGCCTCCCGTGAATTGAAGCTGGCTCTTCATCGTCAACCAAGAGATTCCAAGTTGATTAAATCGCTTAGATTTAATTAAAAAAAAAAAAGCTATTTTTGAGAGGAAAAAAGAGCTACAAGAGGAGGCTTGGTATAACTTAACTCAGGCTGCTGATACAGGTAATAATAAACTCTTCTGGGATAGTGTTAATTCTTCCTTTTTAAAGAGCGACTCTTACCCTGGGCAGCTATCTCATGGTACATGTGATGCCTGGGTCTCCCACTTCACCAGAATTTTTAGATTACCTGCTACAAGGGAAGGGGTTAGATTATGGGAAACAGAAAACCCCTGGCCTAATCTTCTACTAAATATCACAATTGAAGAAGTCCTTGTAAGCGGCGCAATAGCCCGTGAAGCAGAAGGGAATACCGGACACGCACAGTAGAGGTATTTCTGGACTTTTATTTTTCTCTGAGGTAATCGTTTGCGGGAATGTCGTTTTGTCAGTCCCATATGACCTAAATAATGTGAATCAGGTATTTGATGCACCGTCAATAACACAAAAAACAATAAAGAAATCAGGTATAGCCGAAGGTCCTCTTCTCCCAATTGACCGTCTTCTTAGGGGCTTCTGAGGTTTGGTATCGGAATGGCCGTTAGCGTCGTGTTGTCCCTCAGCCCCAGGCAGCCCAAAAAACAAGCATTGGCATAGCCAATAGGTCTCGCTTTTGGGACCTTCTAAGCATTTAGTTATGCAGCACAATATCCTTGGTGCAACCACAACAACTGTTGCGTAGCTAAACACTTATAAGGCCCCAAAGGCGAGACCTATTGGCTATGCCAATGCTTGTTACGTTAGCTAGGGTCACCGTATTGTCTGTCCTGACCATCACATAACACCCCAACAGGACATCCTGAAAATGCAACAGAGCTCGCTTGACTGCCATCAAATCCCTCCAGTTGGAAGACTGCCTGCTCTGCCTGCTCTCCTCCAGAGACCAACGAGATTGTGTGGAGGACATCTCCAGAGTTGCACCTCATCCAAAAGAGCTGCTGTCCATCATCAGAATCTTAGGGAGGTCTGGTTGTGGCTCTATCCCCCTAAACAATGACTCCAGCAGAAGCCACCAAGACAGATATTCCTTAATCTCAGGAGACAGAGGGAAAATCATGTCATAGTCCCCTGAAGAAAGAACCCAGAAATGCATGAAGGTGGCTCCAAAGAGGAAGAAAATGGAACCTGGCCTAAGGGACTGTAAAGACAGAAGCTGCAATATGACCCTGAGGATGCAGCCGATGACGAACAGATAGAGGCTGAATTTGAATAGCCTTGGACACCAAAGGGCATATTTACTAGTAAAGTGGCGAAGCGTGCCTTGTAATCCGGGGTACTTAAAAAGACCTAATATCCAAACGTACAACATGTTTGGAATTTAATTATTGTCCATACTGGAGTAAGCCACTAAGTGAGGTGCTATAATTCCTTTTCGTTTACTGGCTATTTCAACATCACTCGCTTGGCTATGAAAAATCAGTATCGCACTGATTTGTTTGGCACTCTGGCACTGGCAGATGGCCCAGCTTTAAAGGGCCAGTGTTTATTTGTTGGTCCTATCACAGCCCTCGGAACTAGAAAAAGACTTTCGCACTTGCCCTGCTGGTAGTACCAGAATTCTAGAATGCCCAGTGCTGTAGAAAATATACCATGGTAGTTCAGTGGAATGTGGAAATCAGTGGATTCTACACAGCAGTGTCTGTCTGGCATAGAGAGACTAGGGGGGTCATTGCTGAACATATACTGTACCTCCATATAGGCACACAACTGGTCGGTTTGCTTGTTTGTAATGAAATCCTGCTTTTGTATAGTGCGAGCATGTTCTAACTCAGCAGCAGTGCAGGTTAGAGCATGGTCTGCACACAGCACAGCGCTTTTATGTTCAGGAGCGAGACACACCTACTCATGGAAAAAAGCGCCGTGATTTGGGCTCAGTGCGCTTTTCCAGTGCTTAAAGAAGCAGTCGAGATTTCTGACTCCAGTGGGAAATTCGCGTCATTGATTTCAAACAATATTCATGCAGTGTTTGCATTCTTTAAACTCGACTGAATCTGATGTAAAGACCACTTGCGTAGCAAGGGTTCAGTGGACCCTGGTACCAGCCAACAAATAACAGGCCCCTTTTATTGCTGTTGGGGTAGTAACATGTGGCAATGTTCAAGGTTCAATGGTTCCCGGTGCCACTGCACCTGCTACACAAATGTTAGCTACACTCCTGATGATGACGGCAACCATGGAAGGAGAGTTCTGTATTTTCTTATTTAAATACATCGGCCACTGCGCATGCGCCCGCTTTTCCGGACATTCAGATCGGAGGCCAGTACAAGGGACCGCGCTAATCCTAGGTTGAACGCAACACAGCCGAAGCTTCGCACCGCCAAGAAATGATGAACGGTGACAAACAGGAGAGAGGGATATTGATGAATGACCCGAATAATCTTTTTGGATACAAACTACCCACTCACAAATAATACGAATGGATAGATGCCACTTAACTAAATGAAAGCCCTTCTCATTACACTGATGCGCCTGAAAAGAAGTCACACAGGATCACCGTAAAGCGAAAGTCATCGCGATCACTCGGAAAGCGAAAGTGATCGCGATTGGTTGCGCGCGCAGCAGCGGGGGGGAGGGGTATGGTGCTGAAGGCTGGCGCAGGATGGCTGGGCGAAAAGGGAGGGGGGAATGCGGGGAGCAGCTGTGCGCGTGCACGCCATCGTGCACTGACGCTTGTAGCCAGCACTAAAATGTGGGTAGCACTTACCAAACCCACATAATAAATGTCTCGCCAGAACAGCGCATGCGCTGGGTCAGGCGAGACCTAAAAAGGGGAAGGAAAACACAACAAAACCGGGATTAGTTCAAGGTCCTCTTTTTCTATTGCTAAATGCCGCCACCACCACCAGGGTGCCTTGTGTTGGGGGAAGTGCATAACCAAAACGCGCGTGCATTATTTTCCCGCGCTGCCCCACCACCACCAAAACGATCCCTTTAATGCCTCTTGCCTTGGGCCACGACCCGGGATCAGGGCCGTGGCATTGGGTCCTAGGGCGTCCTCTCCCTTCCCTGGGCCGCCGGGCTTTTCCGCAGTATATGCTGCTCCAGGGGTCTTTGTTCTTCCTTCAGGACTACCGCTGGGCTCCTCTTCTGAATCGTCGTGCTCTGCTCTCTTCTCGGTCGTCTCCATCTCTCCGATGCCTTTCCCGTCACTCTCCTCAACGTTCTCTATGATGTCTGTATCTCCACCTTTTTGTTGGTCTGCCTCCGATGACGTCAGGGTGTCTTCATTGAGCTGACCCAGCGCCACTAGACCGCAGGGCTCTTCCGGTGAGTTTCCCTTGTCTAGTCCCGTCTCCCTCCACTTCCGGTCCTCCGGATCCATGGAGTTCTCACAGTCCTACTAGCAGTAAATGGAAGTGCAGGAAGTAAAGCCCCAGGACCCGACGGGGTACCTGTGGATGTTTATAAAACCGTAGTTGACATGTGGGGCCCAATTTTAACCAGGGTTTTTAATATGGCCGCTACTACAGAGATCCCACCGTCATGTGGAAGATCTATTATAATACCAATCTATAAGAAGGGCAATAAATCTGAAACAAAGAATTACCTTCCAATATTGCTTTTAGTCTCCTCTGTAAAAATGACGCGTAAAGTGTTACTCATGAGACTGGAAGATTGGGCAATTGAAAACTTGATACTCTCCCCGGCACATTTGGGTTTAGAAAAGGAATGGAAACCCTAGAGCAATGTGTGAACCTCGATTTCTTGATAGGTAAATATACTCGGGCCAAAGGTGTTAGATTGTATCTCTGCTTTGCGGATTTAAGCAGTGATTTTGACTTAGTCAACCACACTATTCTATGCCTGTTGACTTTGTACCCAGCCGGGTTGGAATTATCACCGGCCTTGGGGTAAGACATGCTTGATTTTTCTTTCATGAGTTGGTTCTGATTGAGTTCTCTCTATATTACTCATTGGAGTTTGACACTATTTATGTCTTTGTCTCTAGATTTTTCTACACCTTAGCAACTGTATTCAGGTATTTTTTAGTGCTTCGTTGTTTTCTCTTGGGAGATTTAATTTGTGTGATGGTTTTGTTATTTGAGGTGGTTGTTTGTTTGTCCTCTTCCTTTTTCTTGTTTCTTTTCACTAAATATATTGTCTTCTGCTCACAAATCGGGTGTTTTACTTGGTCTTAACTTCTAATGCTGTTCAAGTGCACCTGGAGTCCCTTGGGAATAGGTTGCAATTGTGTTTCTTTTTTTCATGTTGCGTGCTTTCGTCTTCTTAGATGTGCTTTTACGTTACATATGTATCCAGTAATAACAGTGCTACTAGTATTCATTGTTTGTTCTTAACAACTTGAATGTGGATCTGTTGTATGTTTCATGTAGGGTTTTCTCTCCTAGGTGGTGTTGTTCCTTTGCATCACATTCTGGGACATGAATGTTGCTGTAGGTTCTCCTACCTATTGTGACATTGTACATGTTGTTTAATTTTATTGTTTGTTTTGTTCCCAGCCCTGAAGAGTCGTGGGTTACTGTACCCGATGAAACACGTGTCGGCTGGTTGCGTGTCCTTGACAGAATAAAGAATACACAGCTCTACTTCTGACTTTATAAATTTCTTGTGTTGTGTTATGTTGCATCATTGCATTGGAACTTTTATGTGTGCACAGGATTATCTTTGCTATTCTATGGACAAACCTGCTCTCCATTGGTGCCCCTAGGCCGAATATTAATTTTCTTGCTAGGCTGTATGAGAAATGATCGAGTACTGTTCGCTTTGGTGCACAAGGCTATTGTACTGATAATTTCAATCAATCAATCAATCAATCAATCAATCAGAGCATTCGTAAAGCGCGCTACATACCCGTGAGGGTCTCAAGGCGCTGGGGGGATGCTGCTACTGTTCGAAAAGCCAGGTTTTGAGAAGTTTTCTGAAGGTCAGAAGGTGGTCGGTCTGCCGTAGGCAGATGGGGAGGGTGTTCCATGTCTTGGCGGCGAGGTAGGAGAAAGATCTGCGGTCACTCTTCGGATGCGGGGGACGGTGGCGAGGGCGCGGTCTGCGGATCGGAGCTGGAGGTGGGGGTGTAGGTGCTGAGTCGGCTGTTGAGATACGCTGGTCCGGTGTTGTGGAGTGCCTTGTGTGCATGGGTGAGGAGCTTGAAGGTTATCCTCTTGTTGATGGGGAGCCATTGTAGGTCTCTTAGGTGGGGTGTGATGTGGCTGCGGCGAGGGATGTTGAGAATCAGGCGTGCGGAGGTGTTCTTGATGCGTTGGAGCCGTTTAAGGTGTTTGGCTGGGGCTCCTGCATAGAGTGCGTTGCCGTAGTCTAGTCTGCTGCTGACGAGGGCTTGGGTGACCGTCCTTCAGGTTTCGGTGGGGATCCATTTGAAGATCCTGCGAAGCATGCGGAGGGTGTTGAAGCAGGAGGAGGAGACGGCGTTGACCTGCTTCGTCATGGAGAGGGTGGAGTCGAGGATGACCCCTAGTTTGCGTGCGTGGTCGGTGGGTGTAGGGGGTGTTCCTAGTGCGGTCGGCCACCAGGAGTCGTCCCAGGCCGAGGGGGTGGGTCAGAGGATGAGGACCTCCATCTTGTCCGAGTTCAGCTTCAGTCGGCTGTTACTCATCCAGTCGGTGATGGCCTTCATTCCTTCGTGGAGGTTGGTTTTGGCGATGTGTGGGTCTTTGGTGAGGGAGAGGATCAGCTGGGTGTCGTCAGCGTATGAGATGATGTCGTGCTGTCGTGCGACGTGGGCGAGTGGTGCCATGTAGACGTTGAACAATGTAGGGCTGAGGGATAAGCCTTGGGGTACGCCGCAGATGATCTTGGTGGCTTTGGAGCGGAAGGGGGGGGAGGAGGCGGACGCTCTGAGTTCTGCCTGAGAGAAAAGAGGTGGTCCAGACCAAGTCCTTCTATTGGATTCCGGCGTCGTGGAGGCGTGTTCTTAGTGTGTGGTAGCAGACTGTGTCGAAGGCGGCTGACAGGTCCAGGAGGATGAGGGCTGTGGTTTCTCCATTGTCAAGCAGGGTCCTGAGGTCATCGGTGGCGGCGATGAGGGCAGTTTCTGTGCTGTGGTTGCTGCGGAACCCGGACTAGGATGGGTCCAGGATGTAGTTTTCTTCGAGGAAGCTGGTCAGTTGTTTGTTGACGGCCTTTTTGATGACCTTCACCGGGAACGGGAGCAGGGAGATGGGTCGGAAGTTCTTGAGGTCCTTGGGGTCCGCCTTGGGTTTCTTGAGTAAGGCGTTGATCTCTGCGTGCTTCCAGCTCTCCAGGAAGGTTGCTGTCTCGAAGGAGATGTTGATGGTTTTCCGGAGATGGGGTGCGATGGTGCTGCTGGCTTTGTTGAAGATGTGGTGTGGGCAGGGGTCTTCCGGGCATCCAGAGTGGATGGTGTTCATGATCTTGATGGTGTTGTCGTCGATGTTTGTCCAGGCGAGCAGGCGGTTGGTGCGTGTGGTGGTCGTCGTGGGAACAGGAGCCTTGGCGGTTGCCTGGGGGGTGACGGCGTCTAAGCTGTCGTGGATGTCTGCGATCTTGCGATGGAAGAAGGTGGCCAGTGAGTCACACAGGTCTTGTGATGGTGGGATGTCGTTGGTGTTGGAGCTGGGGTTGGAGAGTTCCTTCACGATGCTGAAGAGCTCTTTGCTGTTGTGTGCGTTGTTGTCTAGACGTTCTTTGAAGAAGGTCCTTTAGGCGGATCTGATGAGGTGGTGGTGTCTGCGGGTGGCGTTCTTGTGGGCTGTGTAGTTTTCCGGTGTTCGTTCACGGATCCAGGTTTTTCCGAGTTTTCGGCAGGTTCGCTTGGAGGTCTGGAGTTCTTCGGTTAACCAGCTGGCCCTCTTGTTGGTGTGGGTGTTGGGGGGGTTTCTTGAGCAGGGCGAGGGTATTGGCGCAGTTGTCGATCCATTGTCTGAGGTTGCAGGCTGCGGCGTCTGGGTCGGTCGGGTCTGCGGGTGGGCTCTGGGCGAGGGCGGTGGTTAGCTGGCCCTCTGTGACTTTGTTCCAGCTGTGGCGGGGTGTCTGCTGGGTACGGTGGTGTGTGGTGGGTTTCCAGAAGGTGAAGTGGATGCAGCGGTGGTCGGTCCAGTGGAGTTCGGTGGTGCGCTTGAAGAAGACGTGGGAGCTTGCTGAGAAGATGGGGTCCAGTGTGTGTCCGGCGGAGTGGGTGGGTGTTGTGACGAGTTGTCTGAGTACGAGATTGGCGAGGTTGTCGATCAAGGTGGCGGAGTTGGAGTCGTTGTTGTTCTCGAGGAGGAAGTTCAGGTCTCCGAGCAGGATGTAGTCTGTGGAGGCGAGGGCGGGAGTGCTGATGAAGTCGGCGATGGAGTCGCTGAACTGCGGTCGGGGTCCGGGGGGGTCTGTAGACGAGGGTGCCTCTGAGGGTGGTGTTGGGGTCGGTGTGGGTCTGGAAGTGCAGGTGTTTAGCGGTGCTGAGGGTGTTGTCGGAGTCTGTCGAGATTTTGAGAGTGTTTCTGTAGACGATGGCAATTCCTCCTCCAACTCCGTTGGTGCGGTCCTTGCGGATGATCTTGTACCGGGATGGCTATGGCGATGTTGGGTGCCGAGGAGGGGTTCAGCCAGGTTTCTGTCAGGAAGGCGACGTCTGGGGCGTTGGTGTCGAGTAGGCCCCAGAGTTCTACGGCGTGTTTGCGGGCGGAGCGGGTGTTGAGCAGGATGCATCTGAAAGAGTTAGGGTCTTTGGTGGGTGGGTTGGCAGGTCGGATGCTGGTGAAGCTGCAGTTCCGGCAGGAGAAGAGTCCTTGGGTACGCTTCGGGGCGGCCAGGCAGCAGGTGCGTGAGCGTACGGGGTTCAGTGCGTGGAGGGTGCTGGAGCTGTAGCGGAGGCGGGCATCGTGGGGTTCGTGGGGGCCACGGGTCCTGGCCCTGGGCGTGGTCCAGGCGGGGACGGGCGCAGACGGGCTTGCCTTAGGCTCGCCTTCGGCGCGCCAGCGGTGCGGCCGCTGCGTGGTCCCCATATGAGGGGTGAGGGAGGGAGGAACAGCTGGGTGGCGGGAGCGGGGTGGCAAATGGGAGTGCAGGTGGGCGGGGACGCCGGGGAAACAGCGGCGGGAACCACGGAGGGGGGAGCGGGTGGGGGTTACAGAAGGCAATGTGACACGGGCAGAACAGGGGACACGAGGAAAATGGGGCACAGAGGAGACACAAGCAAAAGGGGGCAAGGCAGCAGAAGCAAGAAATATACCGAGTGGTCACAGTCAGAAACGATCACAAACGGTGGCACAAAACCTAGTTGTTAACGGCTCTCTCTACCACGGAGGGGGGAGCGAGGGGGGGATCACAGAAGGCAATGGGACACGGGCAGAACGGGGGACAAGAGATGAAATGGGGCTCAGAGGAGACAAGCAAAAGGGGGCAAGGCAGCAGAAGAAAGAAATATACAGAGCAGTCACAAAAAACAATCAAAAACAATCAGAATGGTGGCACAAACCTAGTAGATAATGGCAGCAGCAGCGGGCACACAGCGGGGCTGTGTGGTGGTGAGGGGAGCGACGTGCCTGGTGGCAGGGTCAAGGATCTGGATCCAATAACTGAAAGCTCTGAGACTAACCAAATACCAGTCGCGTGACACACTAGAAAAAATGTAGTGTTGCGTTTAAACCTAGCCCGTAAGTACACAAGCCGCACCCCTTTTATAGACCTCCCACTTTTTTGCATCCCACTTAAAAAGCCCTTAGTCATCCATGTGAGCTCTCTCTCAATCAAGGCCCAAACCCTATGTAGCAGCCTGTTGATACTCATCCAGCAAAAGCGTTTTGGTGCATCGGAAGCGTTATGCAGCGCTACAGAGATGCAACTGCGATGTAATGAGCAGCATTTCCGCTTCCTTTACATTTTTTCAAGGCCGAGAAAGGTAATCTCCGTCAGGGCTGCGTTCTTGCCCCTTTGTTGTTGTCCTTGTTTATTAATGGGGTGGACAAAGCCCTAAAAGCCATAAATGTAGAGGCCACCCAAGTCAACGGGAGTCCAGTACCAGTCTTACTGTATGCGGACAATGCAGATTTGCTGGCCAGGACCCCGGTTGGCCTACAACGTCTAATGAATACTTTTGGCGGATTCATAACTAGTGGTCAACTAGAACAAAACCTATACTGTGATCTGTGGAGCCAAGTTAAAGAACTGTCGAACTTTTTTATGGATAATACCCCGGTAGCTAGAGTCGACAATTTTTGCTATTTGTGCATTACCTGTGCAGGAAATGGCTCATGGTCACATGAAATTAACAATGTTAGGAGTAAGAGGAGTAGGAGTGCTCATGGAATTTTCAGGTTCTCAGCAAAGTTAGGCACCCGGCCCATAGAAGACATGCTTGCTATCTATAAGACTAGGGTATTAGCTGTTGCCACATATGGGGCGGGGTTATGGGGCCACTATCAGAGCAAGGCCCTCCAGACTGAGGAAAATGGTTTCCTCAAACGCCTGTTGTGCCTCCCTACGTTCTCCTCTCCAGAGGTAGTACATAGCAAGGTTGTGTAGTGAAGATCGTTATCTATACATGTACAATGCTAAGTTAGCACAACCGTGTTAGATGTTAGAAAGCCATCTTGCCGCTTTTGCTGCTTTTGCACACGACACTGTAGCCACATGTTATTAATTGAGAAATGCTTACTCGACTATGATTCACATGAGAACGGTCTGTTGTTCATATCCCAAACAGTGAGCAGCGACCTTGGTCTGTACACCGTGTAAAGAAACAGTCTGGGTCGCTAGACGGTGCATGTTGTTGGGTTCAGGTTGATCAGCCCACTATTTAGCCATAACACACACGCAGCGGCGAATACCTGAAAGTCGGGTGCTTTTAATATTGCAGTTGCATGTTTTTACACACATTCGGAAGAAGAGCTTTCCCAGGAGCAGAGCCTAGCTGATCCTGTGATGTGATCGCCCTGAGCTGATCTTTACTGTATGGGGTTCCCCATTCAGGCCTAGAGACCTTCTACTAGTCTAATAATAATACTATTAGTTTGCTAGCGAAAGGAAGGTGGGCTAGGTCCACTGTCATTTTAGTATGATTACTCCTTTCAATTTCTATGGTATTGTAACTATGCTGATGGTTTTGATATTAATCATTTGTCTGCTTATGTTAGCCAAAGTACTGCATCTTAGGACACGAGGTTTATAAAATAAACTCTTTAAACTTTTACCGTGTCTGTTTATTCTGTTGTGGACTGATATGAGAATAATTACGAACAGGTATTTCTGATCCCCACAGACCTGAGAAATGCACTAAGTCGCTTGTTCTGGGTTGTCTATACATTGGGACCGCCGAGATAATACTCGGATAACGAATGGGACACTGATGCTGGCCGGATAAGGGGTTCTGGGTTCTGAGGTGAGTTTTTGGTACACCACAATTCACTGAGGTCCTGGTTTCCTGCGCATAGTTCTGTGCATAAGCAGAATCCCTGCAACATGGCGCACCTAACGTTTGGTCTATTGATTTGAAACGCCTTAGTAGTGCTTGTATTAGTCCACAACACCCTCACTCTGGTTTCCGGATAACGGGAGTGACGGTTTAACCAACCTGTGTTTCGACTAATAGGTTCTTTCAAGCTTGATCATTAAAAAGGTTATTTTTTCTGAACCCAAGTGCTACTGTTGATATCGTTGATACTCTTTAGTGTGTCCTGATGGCGGTTGACATAGCCGCGCATAGTCGTACACCTCTGCGCCGTCATTTGAGGACGTATGGGGTGCCAGATGATGGGATGGCTGTTATTTTTGTGGTGAGCGCTGATGCATCGTACCCGTATGAGTTGTTTTACTCATGGGTGACTTTTCCAGCGGAGGATGATGATGGTACGTTTCACACGTATACAGCCACGCAGCCGCCTGCGGTCTATACCCCATATAGGACACAAGAAATTCCAATCTCTGCCTGGCAGCATACTATTTGGTTTAATGATGCCCTTCCCCATGCGGTTGCACCGGCGAGAATGGGCCCGTTGTCTATTGCAGGGGCCACATGACCGGTGCTAGCCGGATTTACGCCTCATCCCCGCTATCTCACGGTGGCGGTGGCTGAGTTGCGAGTGTTGCACACAGCCCTGATTACAGTTCATAGGGCTTTTGTGCAGTACGTGTCACGCACCGTGCAGGTGGGGGCACCTGCTGTTGCGGGACAACCTACGGACCACCACGCAGTGATTATTAGTCCTGTTATGGTTAATTCGGTGGTCGGCAAGCGCCCCCAAAGTAAGGATGAATTTCCTTATTGGCTTAGTGAGAAATTTGACCAACTGGAAGCAGTTTTTTCAAATACTACTCCTGTGGAGAAACACAGGATTCTCACCATTACTTTGCCAAAAGACCTGGTCCCAGATATGGCCGATTGTGACAACTGGGGTAAGGTCTTTGCCGCGACCTATTCGAAGGGCTATGGCACTCCGTCTATGTCTGTACTACCATCCGTCATCAAGAAGGTTCAAGAGAATCATGGTGCGGAGGCAGCTATTGAATTGGGAATGAGGCTTGTCGACAGTTTCGATGTGGTATGCTCCATGGTAATGGGCAACCTCAAAGGAGATGCCATGCAGTTCCAAGTTGCAAATATGATGGACCGCGTGGACGATGTCGACAAGCCCAAAGAGTTCGCTAAAGTAATTGCGAAGGCATATAGGACCGTGAATCGTAGTGCCTTGGGTGTAAAACCGACTGTGATCATTCCTGATATAGTACAGCAAACTAAGGTGAGCTCGTCTACAAAAGACGAACGCCCCAATTTTCTTAAACAAAGTTGGCGGGCTAAGAAACAGGGGAAGCAGCAACAGAAACAGGGGTCGCGTCCTGCCTCACCAGTACAGTCGTCTAACGAACGCACATATAATCTGCGCGATCGATCTCGTATTAAGTCACCTGATAGATTTCAGGTTTCTGAACAACGCTCTCCTCGTTCTTCACAGGAAACATCGGCTTCACAATCCGGTGGAGGAGACCGTGGGAAAGGAAGGGGTACCCAAGGTCGTGAGCAACCCCACCAGTCAGACGGCAAAGGCAAGCAGGACGAGTCTGCGCGTCGAAGACCCCCGTTTCAGAAGAAGAAAGTTGCTGCACTGACAGCAAGGTATGCCTCAGATGGTACGGACGCAGCTTCGGAACCTGACATGGGCGCTAATGCTGCTAGACAGCGCAGCGGAAGTTACAGTAGTGCGACAAGCACTGCGTCCATATCTGGTGGCAACAGCAACTGATATATTCGTGAATATTGAAACTGCTGATACTCGGGTGTCTCCCCCTGATAGACTATATAATATAGTCATTCAAATTGAAGGTGACATACAACGTACAATTCAAGGTTTTTTTTGGGATAATCTGACCACTTCCTATGACATTCTGTTGGCGGAGGCAGGTTGGCCCCCGGGTTTCATTTTAGATGCTCCTAGAGGGGAGGGGTAATCCTCCCGTCCTTTGCGCACACGGTGCCGAAGGTCCAAGCTAAAAAGTACGCCGAGGACTGGGCTCAGGTGCTAGCACCTGCGTTATATCGAAATCAGGTTGGCTGGGATAAATTGTCTCCCAGCCATGAGATTCCGTTGCGGACTACGCCCCAACCTCAACCCCAATACCCCATGCGTCGCGAAGCTAGACCTCACGTCGCGTAAATCCTTGAACAATTGGAATATCAAGGAGTAATCGAAACATGTGTGTCACCTATGAATAATCCTTTGTTCACTGTGACGAAGCCTGACGGGTCGTACCGCCTAGTTTTGGATTACCGGCACCTAAACACTCATTGCCGGATCTGTGCAGTACAAAATACCCACAGTTCGGCTCCCGTCGATAGTCTCGTGAGAAAAAGGTTTAAAACCACACTTGACATTTCCAATGGCTTTTACAGCCATAACCTGTACTCTCTTAGTAGTGAGTGGACGGCGTTCACCTCGGGTGGCAAACAAAAACAATTCAAACGATTACCAATGGGCTATAAGAACAGCCCTGGAGTCTTTGCGGCTCGCGTGGTCTCTCTCTTAGAGGGCATGGACCCGGATGCGTACTCGTATGTGGATGATATTTATCTCACAGATGATGAGTCAGACCCGCATCTCCGTCGCGTTGATCGCATTATTGTTTCCTTTGCAGACTTCGGTTACAAATTCAACTTTGCGAAGTCACACATTGCGGAATATACAGTGTTGTTCTTTGGGTACGAACTCAACAATGAAGGTCGAGGATTGGCTCCGCACTTCGTAGAGAAATGCGCATGCCTACGTGCTCCCACGACACTGAAGAAGTTACAATCTCTGCTGGGCTTTCTGAATTTTGGTCGAACGTACATTCCTGATTATGCCCAGCGTATCAAGCCGCTTTATGCCCTGGTACAACCTACTTTTTCCATATCTTGTTGGATGCCGGAGCATTCAGCTATATTGCAGTCATTGCAAGCTGATCTTCTTGCTTCAAAATACTTACTGAAGCGTGATAACCATACTAACCTGGTAATAAGAATTGTACCGGGCGCAGTTGGTTTCACATACTTAACGTTCAATGAGGGCGACACCGTCCCCATTGCCTACAAATCTCACTTGTACACTTCGGCTGAACTGCGATTTTCCGCGGTCGAGAAAGTTCTGACGGCGGTGCAGATGGCGATTCTGAAAGAACGAGCGCTGTCGCAAGGTAAATGCATGTTGGTGGTAACACCATATCCTGCCCTTGAGGCGGTGACAAAAGCTAGTGTACCAAATTCTAAGGCTTTGCATCCACGGTGGATACAATGGGCTACATCCTTGACATCGCCAGACGTCACGTATATCTTTGACGCGGCACTTCAGACTCAGGAGTTTTTGCAGTATGAATTCGTTCATCCAGCTCCTCTGTCCTTGCACCCGCTCGAGGATTACCATTGTGTCATTTACACTGACGGTTCGGCGCAACCTGCTATTGGATCAAAGCACGCCTATTCAGCAGCTTGCGCAATTGTTGTTGGTACTTTCGTAAATGGTGAATTCCAATCCGATGTCGTGCACACGCAGTCATTGGGTGATTGTAACGCACAGTTAGCGGAGCTTCGCGCTCTGGTGCTTGCACTGGAGTTTGCTGATCCACGGGTCACTACTCTTATAGTAAGTGACTCCTTTTATTGTGTTCAATCTTACAACGACAATCTCCATTTTTGGTCTCAGAATGACTACCATGATTCCAAAGGTAGCACGATTAAGCATAAATTGCTTTGGGTTAGAGTGGCAGATCTTAAAGAACGTCTGCCTCTCGTGAATGTTATTCATACTCTTGGTCACCAACGAGTTGGTGTCCATGCTGTCGGCAACAGCCTTGCTGACGAGGCAGCAAAAACAGCAGTGGCGACATATTTAGTAGCAGCAGTTACAAGATCCAAAAGTAAGATCGATGATGACATCTTGGCAGCTATTGCAGCAGGGAACGAAATTTCCTAGAGGTTTCCCTTCTCGTTACCATTATCGCTTAAGTCCTGATAACGTCCCATTAGTGAGGATTAATGACGTTGGTGACAGATTGATTCCCAACGCGGACTGCAGACCATCTTTGATATTAGCAGCTCACGAGGGCATGGCGTCCGCACATGCCGGCGTTGCAGCTACTGTATCTCTGTTACAACAACGTTACTGGTGGTGCGGTTTGTATAAACAAGCCAGAGCTTATGTTCTTAATTGTGACATTTGCCAGCAGATTAAACCTTCAACTGCGGCGCGCCCACCACAAACTCAGTTGTATATATCTAATAAACCAATGGGTTGTGTTTATTTAGATCATTGCGGTCCATTTACCTCTGATACTGCGTACAAATACATCTTGGTTGCAGTAGATTCGTGCACATGTTTTCTGTGGGTGTGGCCACAAAGGAGTGCTGATTCCCGCACTGTCATAAAGGATTTGCATGTCTTTGTTCGAAGTTTTGCGTGTGGTACCTTTCATTCTGATCAGGGCCCTGCGTTCCCCTCTAAGGCGTACAAAGAAGCCATGAGAAATTTGGGGGTCCAAGTCAAATTTTCGTCTCCATACCAGCCTTAGGGTAATAGTGTAGTGGAGCGGATGAACCGTGACTTAAAGCAATCCTTGACAGCCAGGGTTTTGGGTACTGGCCGGAACTGGCTAGCCCACTTGTATGACGTGCAACGTGCACTAAATAATCTCCCTAGAAGGTCTCTGGGTGGGCGGACCCCATACATGATGCTCTTTGGCATAAGAATGTTTGTCCCGGACCTTGATGGTCTAGACATGGCGGCGTCAGCCGCACCCTTTGACGTAGATGATCACTGTGCTGTATTGCAGAATCTTCAAGAAGCCAGAGACAGTCTAGCGAAGGAACACATACCCTACTCATTTGATGCTGCGCTTCAGGTTCCGGTAGTCGGCTGGCTACCTCGAGTTGGTGATCTGGTTCGTGAGAAGGTGGAGAACGAGAAGGAGTTTGGCCCCTCTTATCGTGCACCAGTTCCAGTGCTTGGAGTACAGGGTACACGTACAGTCATTTTACCTCCACTTCCTGGTCGCAAGGATAACAGTTACATCTCTATTAACAATGTCAAGCTACAGTGAGTGGCCGATTCTTCTTAGTATGACACCGGTGGTTTCTTGCCCTTCGATGCTGAGAAATTCTGTTGTGGCCCGAGCTTCTAACACCGTGCCTGATGTTGCCGTCGAGATGCATACAGTTACTGGTTCTTTGTTGCCACCGACAGCTGGTGGTCTACCTGAAGATAAGGAGTATGCTTATCCTGCAGATGTTACATTGCCTGTTTTACAATCCACCACAGTTGCCCACTCACGAGACTCTTTTGACTCAAATTCAATGACTTCCATTGCCCCGTCCAAGGTTTTGATTTTTGTGGCCTGGTTCAAGAGACATTTTTTTATTCCCCCTCGGACTTACATTTGGCTAGTGCTCATATGTATTTTTTTGTTTATGTCCATCGGCTTTGTGGTAGTGTTTTTTAGACTTATCAATGGACACTACCTGAAAGAAAGATCTGCAATTCGATTAACTGATGGAACTTTGGCCCCCCACTCCCCCTCACATATCATGAAAAGGGACCAGACTTTTGTGAACATTACCGCCTGGCCTGTACATGATGGGATCGCTTGGGATGCTGTAAAATTTCAAATTCATGGCCCCACTGAAGTAATTAATGTGCCAAATGTATTTCGTGTTTCTATGGGTGATGTCGTTAAGCAGAACATCCACTCAGATGACTGGTATGTTCAAGCCATAGAAGCACTGTTTTCTGATTTGAAATATTATGCTACATTTGATGCTGAAGATTTGTATTTAGACACTGCTAATTATGATAAACAATTTTGTTATCAACGTTATGGCACGCATTTCTTACATCGAGCAAATACGTTTAGAAATTTTGTAAATTATACACAATGGGAACACTGTCCAGCCCCTAGGCTGGGCAGCTCCGCCACATTAGTGGACAAATTCACTTATTTTTCTGATTTCAGTGTATCAAATCCGGCCTCTTTTTATTTTAAGGTTGCGCCTGAGTCTGCTTCTAAGGTTAGACTGACACACACCAAATTATTATATTCCAAGTCCTTTATTGATGAGTTGGCAATTGGAGGATATGATCTGTGGAAAGCTACTATCGATCTTAAATGGGTTTGGGATTCTAAACCGTGGCAGGTACAGGGAACAGAAGCTTTGCATCGTGCCTGTCTTATCCCGAATCACATGTTATTTTTAAATTCGTCAGTTTTTCAGACCACCTGTTTTGGATTGGCTACTACTAAAAAATTAAATTCTCCCTCGATTCCGGATCTGTGTGCTTATCCTGATTGGGTTAATCATACAGATCTGTCCCTTGCTACGTTGCAGACATACGTTTCCAACACATCCTTCAATATTTCTGAATTAGACCCAGAAGGGTGGTTGGTGTGGCAGACAAGTGCAGATTCCTGTCAACATCGGTTTCTTGATTTAAGGCAGGGGTATACACAAGTTCGTGTGGACCCCCGTTTTGAATCTTCTCACACTGTGACTACCTACTCAGTAGGGAAGTTATGCCAATCTTGGCTGCAACATTCTACTTTAGCATCTGTTAAACTTCATTTATCCAAATTAAACGACAAAATAGATTTGAATGATTTTGTTAAGGGTCCTGCAATTGGCAGGTCCAAGAGATGGGTGTATGCTATTTACAACGAGGTTTGGAAGTTATCGCAAATTGAGGCTGCTTCCCGATTATGAGCTATTGACCAGGCCAATATGGAGAAAGTGTTGGCATTAATAGATAATAGCATTAACACCCTGTCTTCCAGAATTTATACCTTAGATAATATTGTATCATCTGTGGTAGACATTGTGCAGGATGATTTGTCTGTATTGTATCATGGTCAAAATCAATTGCGTTCTGTTATGCAGTTTGCATGGACGTTGCAAACGTTAAAGGCAGGCAAAGTCCCTTGGGATTACATTAACACTTCATCTTTGTTCCTTCCTTTTAATTTAACTGCAAAACAACAGTTCATGTCCATGAAAGATGCTACATACTCATTATGGCACATTGAGAAATTAGAACCTTTACCTTTCTCGGTTGCTGAACTAAATTCTGCTGTGTGGCTTATACATGGGTTGATCACATTACCGTTCTCTCTGTTTAAGTTCAGTTCGTGCATGAAACATTATGCCCTTGGCAGATATGAACAACTTGGTACTGCCTTCCTGCACGAAGTTTGGTCACTCCCATTCACGTACAGATGTGTGAGAGACGGAAAGGAGGTATACTTGAAAGGTGAAGAGTGCACTTCCACTCCGGATCACTCTGTTGTGTGTAGGCACATTCAATTGCATGGTGCATGTAATGTGCACGCCCCTAATTTAGCTTGCGTCCTGAAAGGGATTCCTGTGCCAGTTTTAACACCGTCTTTTACGCTGCTTGCTAACAGTAGTTATTTGCTATTAAATAATGAAGCTTGCTGCGGGATGTTAGTGGGAATTCCCTACATAGTGACTGTGTCACAGAGAGTAGTTTGCTGTAATAACGTCCTTTTCCCACCCCCGCATGGTCGGCTCGATGTATCCATCTGGCCTTCCATGCCAACCTTGAAAGCAGAGTTCAACAAGATGAGCAGAATAAGGGCTCTATTGTCTCAAAAAGAAGTCACGTTGACTTCATCCCGGGAAACATTTGTCCATCACGTAGCAAACACCCGCACTGAGGTGCAAGCGCTTTTGAATACTGATCTCCCACTTCATTTTGGGACCCTGATTCAGACTATCTTTAATGCCTCGTCAACAAGTGGCATAGCTCATTTTTTTAAAATTGTGGTCTCCGGCCTCGTGACCTCTTTTCAAACTATTTTTGGTGTGATCCCGGCATTTTTTCATTCTATTTTTTCCAGCGTCTTCGGAGGCCTCCCTTTACTTCTCGCCCTCATAGCT
Source organism: Triturus cristatus (assembly GCF_964204655.1). Classification (NCBI taxonomy): domain Eukaryota; kingdom Metazoa; phylum Chordata; class Amphibia; order Caudata; family Salamandridae; genus Triturus; species Triturus cristatus. The sequence continues at coordinate 331,053,065 of NC_140585.1, read as the reverse complement.
GGAATACTATTGTTGATCTGCGCCCTGCGTTATGGATGCACAACTTGCGTCACATGACAACATGTCCCGGCTGCACCATCTTCGTAACCGGATGCTTGATTACTATGGCACTTTACCACTGGCAACTCTAAGCATAGCCTATGGATTGTCCTTCCGTTTTCCCTACTTTACTTGTGTACAGCCCGTCTTTCATTGCCTAGATTGTCCATTCCAATGGGCTCTGGATTTGTGTCTGTCGAACTCGGTGTCTCCTGCCCCGGATTATGATCGGCTAATGAACCCCTTAGTGGCTCATGAGTTGGACTGTTATGGAGTCGGGATTATGGCCTGTGGAGCAGCACATGGAGTCCTTGGGAATTGGGACATCGGAACGGCTGCGATTGAATTCTTAGAGAGAAGTTATCCTGAAGAGCACGCCAGTTGTCCTCAAATGGTGCTGGAGGCTCCGGTGGGTGAGGAGCATGTATGTTCCTTCCCCGTGCTGAACTGGATGGCAGATAATTTTGCGGAACGTTCCAATGATTTTCTCTTGGAAGCTGTTGCAACTTATTGTGCTTATACATTGATGGATCGACTATTTTGCCCCATCATTTCGTCATATGTCCTTCAATGATGTTTTTTTTAACACCTTAAATGGTTTTTTTCCTTACTTTAAAAAAAAAAAAAAATCTTTAATTTTTTCTTCGAACTTTTTCACTTACCTTATATGGACTTACAGTTCATGCCCTTGGTTCCGTTCTACCAAACTTGAACTCTGCGTTCTTGCAAGTGCGCCCCTAGTGGTTAGTGGTCCGATCAAGGGGGGGTGTAGTGAAGATCGTTATCTATATATGTACAATGCTAAGTTACCACAACCGCGTTAGATGTTAGAAAGCCATCTTGCCGCTTTTGCACACGACACTGTAGTCACATGTTATTAATTGAGAAATGCTTACTCGACTTTGCTTCACATGAAAACTGTCTGTTGTTCACATCCCAAACAGTGAGCAGCGACCTTGGTCTGTACACCGTGTAAAGAAACAGTCTGGGTCGCTAGACAGTGCATGTTGTTGGGTTCAGGTTGATCGGCCCACTATTTAGCCATAACACATACGCAGCTGCGAATACCTGAAAGTCGGGTGCTTTTAATATTGCAGTTGCATGTTTTTACACACATTCGGAAGAAGAGCTTTCCCAGGAGCAGAGCCTAGCTGATCCTGTGATGTGATCGCCTTGAGCTGATATTTACGGTATGGGGTTCCCCATTCAAGCCTAGAGACCTACTAGTCTAATAATAATACTATTAGTTTGCTAGCGAAAGGAAGGTGGGCTAGGTCCACTGTCATTTTAGTATGATTACTCCTTTCATTTTCTATGGTATTGTAACTATGCTGATGGTTTTGTTATTAATCATTTGTCTGCTTAGGTTAGCCAAAGTACTGCATCTTAGGACACGAGGTTTATAAAATAAACTCTTTAAACTTTTACCGTGTCTCTGTTTATTCTGTTGTGGACTGATATGAGAACAGGTATTTCTGATCCCCACCATTCCTGAGATATGCACTAATTTGCTTGTTCTGGGTTGTCTATACATTGGGACCGCCGAGATAATACTCGGATAACGAATGGGACACTGATGCTGGCCGGATAAGGGGTTCTGGGTTCTGAGGTGAGTTTTTGGTACACCAAAATTCACTGAGGTCCTGGTTTCCTGCACATAGTTCTGTGCATAAGCAGAATCCCTGCAACAGTTGGGCTGCAGTACCTAGCTGATATAACCACACTCCGCCCTTTGTTGCTCTGTCATGCTATATGGACCAAAGATTAAACTTGTTTTACTAAGTCAATTATAGAAGATTATTTGTCCCTGGAGAAACCACTGTGCATCTCCTGGCTGAATTACATTAATTCCATCTATATTGAGTTGTTCAAGATGCCAATCCTGCCTAATCCCCGATCGATATCAACACTATCTAAATGGTCTATTAAAGATAATTGTGTGTGTTACAAGGGGGAAGTCAGGATGAGAAGTGAGGGATGGAAACCAACTGTTGCACTTAATTTCTGACTTGCATTGAAGGAGGGCTATCAAAGTTATTTACGTTTCAAATGTATTCATGGTTTTTAATTAATGAGATTTAGATTAGGGATTGCCCACCATTTAGTTGCCTTTCCATATATCAAAACTTGCCCACCTGATACGATTCCATATCCTTGTGATGGCCAGAGCAAACAAAGCCCCATTCACTTTATGCTGTTCTGTGTCTTTTATTCACATTTTAGGTGTTACTATTTAAAAAATCACTTTTGCTTACACAAGATATTACATTGCATATTGTTTCCTTAAAATATTTGCTTGAACTGAAAAACTCCAGGGTATGCTTTAATGTTGCACTTTTTTTTTTATATCGAAAGCAATTAACACACATAAAAGTATCGTTTTTTTGGTTGCTGTAATGAACCCTACGGAGACTGGTTGGCAGCCTTTTAGTAATTTTAAGTATGTATCTCTGGTATTGATGTCTTTGATCATATGAATGGTCATTGCTGCCGTTTTTATTTATCAATTGTAGTCATGTGTGATCGTTTTACTGTGATTGCCTTTATGATTGTTCATTTTAACATACCGAATAAAGTCTTTTTCAATTTCGAAGTCCCAGAGAACATTTCTTTACAATTTCAGAACAACAACATATTAAGAAAAAAAAAAATACGGATCTAAACCAATGACGCACTGCTTGTATGCAACTCCTTGGGTTAGTAAATAAATCACTGTGCTATAGTAGGATTGCAACTTATGAGCCTGAAGTAACAAAATTATCGCAGTGTCAAACCTCTTGCCTATCTACATAAAATACAAATCTGTGAACTCCATGTTGCAATATGTGCTTTGCAGCAGGCACATTAACCCTCTAAGTCAAAACTAATTGGATAAAACACAGAACTCTCCCAGAACTTCATTAACCACCAGACCAGAGTTATCATAATGCCATTATAATTGCCTCAAAACTGCTGGGCACACAAATATCTCTGCAGCAAGTGTCTCGACCCTGCAAGATACTTTAAATGTAGTCTGTTTGTGACCATTTAAGTAAGTTGAATCAGATGTGCTGTTTCCTTTGTCATTGTAGCCAATTTCTTTGCAGCCTATTTTTTTTTTAAAAAAACCCTTTCCTCTGCCACACCATGACCCCCAGGTTATGGGTTGCCGGAGTTTTTTTTTTCTCCAATTCCAGCTTTGTCTGGGATTTAATTTAACAAACAGGTGCATTCTTGGTAGGAGATGACGAGTTTGACTGCACTCAGCCAATTGCACTACTAACACACCTAATATTGCTGGAAAAAACAATGCCCAGGATTGGAAAACTGGTGACCCGGTGACATGTCACCAAGCGTCACTCTAAATGCCACACATTATCGAAATGTCACACTGAAGAACACTCAAACTATGGAAATATTACTTGAAGGAAAAAGAAAGTTGCCAGCTTCAAGCACTCACCTTATCATTGTCCGCATCCCCCAAGCAGATGGCGTGCGGAAAGAGACTGCCGCTAAACTCCAATACCGCTCTCTGGACATAGCTGAGAGACCGCATTGGACGAACAAGTATGAGATTTGCCACATAAATATTTCCTTTCCTGAGGTGATGAGCAAGGATGTGTTGCTCTGGAGTGGTAGTCCCCTCTCTACGTCTTTGACAGCAGTTCAGAGACGTTCTGACGACAGGCAAAAATACGAGCGTTACCATTCGTTGTCATAGAAAGAGGACCAGTTGGATCAGCACATAATACACAATCCGTGTTAAGATTCAAACGTGCTGAAGCAGAAGAGCTCCATATTACAAGATGATTGGCTCAACATTGATGCCTTATGGACGCGGGTTGCTAGCCATCACTAAAGTAGAGACACAATTTCGAAAAGAGACATTTTGGCGTAAGAAGCTCGATCAGCTCAGGCACACCTTGTAATAGTGGCCATATTGAATTGGGATAATTTTCTATTGCTTTAGAAGAAACAATGCCAGTACTTTAGTGTAATGTATTGTTAATCGAGACCTGTAAGAAATAGCAAAAGCAAAGTAAAAGCTGCAGCCGACAGAGACATGATATGTTGATCCGCTGGAAATTCAGCTAACTGCAACCAGTACAACGCTTTCTTATTATTTGCCTAGTTACTTTCATTAAAATTAAAACTCCCAGGCGCCAGTAGAAGAAAATGTTTCGAAGGAGAAATCTTCAGTTTTCCTACCATAGTGAATAACGAACGCTGTGACCTCTTCATCAGGGATATAGTTGTTTTATATAGTTCAAACTCAGCCAGAAAGCATTGCTAGTGCTTTATACAATCTCCAGAGTGGAAGCTTGCACTGTGTTGTAGTATGAAAATCCATATGCAGACAAGTTGTAGATTCCAAGTAGTTCCTTTATTAAATGTCAGTAATAGATGTAGCAGGATGATAGTAGGGTGGTAAATAAGATGGAAATAGGATAGTAGTGCAGCCCCACCAGGAGCAGTCTCCCTCTGCTCAGCCTCTCATCCTCAACTGACACTCACACCAACATTCCATGACATCACACAACATTCTTCCAGTCAATCAGGCTGAACAGATGAGAGAATACTGATGCAAAGAAAGAAGAGAGGAATTCACCTTACAGCACACTGCCTCAGCCTGGTTCCATCTACCTTTCTTAGAGAAAAATACTAGACAAGTCTTCGAAGTCAAAACCAATGGTCATAGCTTCAGTCTTCTTAAAATAGTTTGGATGGATTATGTATCTGCACCTCAGAGCATTACATATAATGTTAGCCCTCACATTTGTGGTCTAAGGGAGGTAGCTTAGTGGGTAAATGCTTTTTGTTACAGCTATCCTTGTGTAACCTTTGCCCCACTTGATCTCTTTCTTTTGCGTTTACTTGAAGATCCCTTACGATCTGCTGTGCAGGAGGTAGTATTAGGGATGTTGACTTGGGCTAGTGTCTCCCGTCCCCTTCCTGGTTCCAGCTACCATTTATATTGTTATCCCCCTTTAAGTGATCACATCATGGGATCCTGTCAAATGCCAGTCGTTGAGGAGATAACACCAGAGGCAATCCGCTAAAAGTTATCAAGCTTGTTCCGTGTTTGCTAGATCAGTGGTGCATCCATCTAAAGCTTCTCTTACACATCATAGTACACAACTGACACAAATCATGTCACCTTCATATGCACAATGCAGCTGTCATACAGCTGTCTAAGTGTTTGCTTCCTCGGTGTGTCCTTTCAAGTTACACTGACAAATAATACCCTACCATTAATAATCATTGCCATTCTGAAAACGTTTAGTTTAAACCTTCTACGCCAAGAATGGCATCAAAGCCAAATAGGAAAAGTAGCTAAAAACTTAACTTAAAGCTGAGCAACGGACAACTGTACACTCAGCAAAACAAAATATATTGCAGTTTCCTTCAGCATGTTACCTTCATAGCTTTAAAACTGTGATACCATTTCTATATTTTCAATTAAAAGGGAGTAAGAATTAGGGATCACTGGTCCCCTGATGTATAGATGTATAGATCATCTCAGTGTTCAAGGGTTTTCCTGGTCCAGGTACTTTAAAACATTACTTTCATGGAGTTTTAGGTGCTCTCTGTCATTACATACGCTAGGTATTCTGCAGCATTTTCTACTGTTTTAAAACTTTCACCTAGTCTGCCCTCCCCGATTTCTTTCTTCTTCCAAGCATGGTCGGCTGCTGGGTCGGGCTATTAAAAGGCCTGCTCTCACTGCTCATCCTAAGCCTGGGCTTCTGTTGTTAGATATGGGCTTTGCTAGCTTGCTCTCCTGGACCTTTCTGCCCTACATTGCTGTGAGTATGAACTAGACTATAGTGAACAACATAGTCTAGATTATCTCACTGAGACCCTAAACGGACTGGCCTTACTTTTCCAAAACACTGAAAACTAATGCATGTAGCCCTGTCCACTACCATCGGCAAGTAGCCCCAACCTGCCCTATCCTTTTTCGTTGGGTACACCTTGATGCTTGTTGGGAAATCTCAGACTCGCACCCCCCAATATAAATGGCTAAGTGTAAGGAAAGGTCTCTCTTTGAATGGTCACCCCCAAGTTTTTGGACTGATGCTGAAAGTGCACTTAGACCTGAAAACCAGACCTTAAACTGGTATGTCCACTTGGCTCTTACCAAATTGGCTATCCTAACTTACCTGTACGTCCCTAGTAAATAGTACTTCGCGCATGTAAGTCCGAGGGTCCTCCCAGAGACTGAAGCACTGGTTCTGCCACCCTTGATGTGACATGAATAAAATGAGACTCACAGCCCACGATTTGCAGGCAGAACAGTTTAAACTGCTAACTCAAATTTGACATTTAAAGTAATGGCAAAGCCAAACTTCTCCCTGGTATATGTGTAAGTCACCCCTATAGCAGGCCTATCGAGTCCTAAGTCAGGGTGCAATATATCTTATGTAATTTTACATGTTCTGATAGTAAAAACGCAAAACTGACGTTTGTACTGTTCAAAAGCTTGGTTGCCCAATTAGTGAGTACAGAGTTACATGCTGATCTCTCAGCTGTGCTAACTTTGGAACCATGCAATCAAAGTGAGTCATCCAAGGTGTCAAACAACTTGTTACATTAAGTCACTTGATTCAAAGGTCAAAATTAATGTAACAAATTACAGTCTGCAACATTAGCAAAGCTACCACTTTGTTGCCTTTAGTCCCCTATACCAATACTGTTTGCACACAGGGTCCTGTCACCGCAATATCTTTCTGCCATCCTGTGGAGACAGCTAATGACTCCCAGAAAAGGGTACAATAGCGGCCTGCTCTGGAAGGAGGTGTCACCTCCCTCTTGCAAGAAGCCACACAGGTGTTGGCCCAAAAGGCGTGCATCAAAGGAGAAGCGATCTTTGAAGGACAAATGGGTAACACTTGGGGGATGGGCTTCTCCACTGTTCAGGCAGAAAGGCTTGGGACATGAGAGAGGAAACCAGTTTCCTAACGGGATTTCCAGAGGCCTTGATAGCCAGACTTCTGGATAGGTTAGGGAGCTCCACACACCAGGAGAGGGATCCTGACATGAAATGAGCAGGATGGTGCATCCTGGGATGCCAAGATGCCACACTTCACAGGAAGTGGTCATCAGGTGGGAGGGAACCTGGTAGCCTATTGACTACTGACCACATCCTGGACATTTCCTGGATTTTCTGAGTATAAGTAGGGCATCCCTGGCACCCAGAACTCAGATCTCGACTGAACTGGAAGAAGGATCGAAGAAGAACTGGCAAGGAGACGCTACACTGTCGTGGACTGCAGTTGGTGGCTAGCAAAGGAGAGGGACTGTGTCTGCCATGTCCTGCTCAAGGATAAGTCCTCTCCAGAGCCTAGCCAACACCAAGAGACCGCAAGGGCCAGCTGGCTGGCCTCCTGTTCACAACACAGGGACACAACAGCTGAAAAAGCCTGCTGGGGCAAGTTGGTAGCCCAAAGTTTTCGACTTGCCGCCAACCACCACTGTGCAGCACCTGGGACCAGGACCCGATATAAAGTTGCACCCAAGTGAGCTGAACCATGAAGTGTCATCAGAGTGCAGCTAGAGCCTCCAGAGAAAGAGTTATCAACCTAGAAAGGATTGGCATGAGACCACAATACTGGGCAACTGGTAGTCCAGTGGTGACTGGACATCAACCAGCACCGAGAGGACTTCAAGGGCCATCGACCCGGTGACTAGGATCACCACCCCTTTCGCGGACCGAGGAGTAGTTGTTGGAAGACCCTCATCGACCGCATCACTTCAACAGTATCCTTTGAGCATCCTTCATCCCTTACATGAGGACCACTTCCATAGGAAAACCCTGCAAAGGATAAAAGTGCCTGGAACTGACTGAACACTCCTTCGCCTGCTGAGGTAACTGTGTCTGAGGACCTTGCGGGTCCCCCTGACTGGCTCCCCACTGGAGTTGGTCACTTAAAGTGACTTCAAGTAACCTCATTGCATCTAGCCCAAACCTTTTAGTGAAAACATTTCTAAAAGTCAAATTCGTTGAAATTGCCATTGCTTGTTCGCAGTTGAGTGAAATGCTTTGTTTTTCTATATCTTGTGAATTCTGTGTCTCCAGATAGTTTTGTTGTGGTGTCTAAAATACATACAAATACAGTCTGATTTCTTAGGTGTCTTGTCAATTTTTTGTTCCTTTGTGTAAGCCTTGCTGCTCAGAGCCATAACTAAACTGGGTTGAGCTGAAGGTTTCACAAATAAAACCAAAGGGTCCTAAAGGGGTTGGTAAGTGTATTACACAGCGAGGTCACACAACTATGCTTGCATAGTTTGTCAGGTTCAGAGAGGTCATCTCTGCCCATTCATGCCAGCCTGGTGTCTTGCTCCTGGGAGTAAGTTCATACCTCATTCGCGCCTATTCAAATTCTAATAACTGATTGGCCAAAGTGGGAGAACCAAAATGAAGATTTAGCTTCCAGGGGCTTTCAGAAGGGCAAAGGCTTTTTAAATTTACTTTGTTGTAATTTAGAGCAACTCGAACTTCACAATTGAATTGGATTTTTAACATCTATTAAAATTATTGTTTGTTATTTTTCTAACCAGTCCCATTCGCAAGATACTGGATTAGTATTTAATATTGCATCCAAGTGCTCTACTATGGAATAGCCAAACTTGCTACAGTGAAAATAGCTTTGAAGGCATTTTCACTGTAAGAACATGTTTAACATTATTGGGCCGATTCCGATCCAGGTCGGAAAGCTCTCTGACCGTGCCGGATCCGGAGTGTTTTCCGACCGAGCCGGAGTCCTGCAGTCCGACCGAGCGAGTACGATGTGGCCGTATGCTGCTGGACTCAGTTCGGTCGGACTCCCATAGAAGTCAATGGGAGCCGGTCGTACCACACGTATATGGGCTCCCATTGACTAAAGAACAAGTTACTTACCTTCGGTAACGATGTATCTGTAAGAAACATTAGTTAGTTAGATTCCTCACCTTAGAATATCCCCAGGCGTCAGACTGGATCCGGAAGATTTTTCGTCAGCAATACCCCTTGCGCGTCGCTAGGCGTCGTCTGCGGCTCCGCGTCCGTCGGCGGCGTCGTGCGCCGGTATGACGTCGTCGGAGTACTTAGACGCCGCCCTCGCGCGCTGACGTCAGTTCTTGTACATAGCTTTCCGCGCCAGGAACGCAGAGCCATGCAAAGACCGACACTGGTGCCAAAAATAAAATCTAGGGGCCTGAAAAGGATAACCTTAACCCTAGATGTCAGTTCGCAGAACGGGGAGGATGGGTGGGTCGGTGAGGAATCTAACTAACTAATGTTTCTTACAGATACATCGTTACCAAAGGTAAGTAACTTGTTCATCTGAAAGAAACACGTTAGTTAGATTCCTCACCTTAGAATAGATACCCAAGCAATACCATCCCCGGTGGTGGGTCTGCGAACCAAGATCACACCAGAAAGTCCTGGAGGACAGAACGGCCAAAGAAGCCATCCCTCCGGACTTGGCTGTCAAGGCAATAATGCCTGGCAAACGTGTGTAGCGAAGCCCACGTCGCCGCCTGACAGATGTCCTGCAAAGGGACACCCCGTCCCAAAGCAGTAGTAGCCGCTGTGGCCCGAGTGGAATGGGTGCGCAGCCCAACAGGAGGGTCCTTTTTTGCCAAGGAATAACAAATTTTGATGCACAAAACGACCCACCGAGAGATGGTCCGTTTGTGCACAGCTTTCCCCTTCTTAGCACCCACGTATCCAACGAAAAGTTGGTCGTCCACCCGGAACTGCTTTGTGCGGTCCAAATAAAAGGAGAGCGCACGTTTTGGGTCCAGACGGTGGAGCCTCTCTTCCTCTTTGGAAGGATGCGGAGGCGGAAAGAAGGTGGGCAAGGTGACAGACTGCCCAAGATGAAATGGAGTCACCACTTTCGGAAGAAAGGAGGGACGAGGCCGAAGGACAACCTTGTCCGGATGAACAGAGAGAAAAGGAGGCTTTGAAGATAAAGCCTGGAGCTCACTCACCCGTCTAGCCGAGGTGATGGCTACCAGAAAAGCAGTCTTAAGCGTCAGCAGACGAAGAGGACAATTATGAAGAGGCTCAAAGGGAGCGCACATTAGAAATGTGAGAACAAGATTCAAGTCCCACTGAGGCATTACAAAAGGGACAGGAGGGAACGTGTGAGTAATGCCCTTTAGAAAGCGTGTAACTACAGGGGACTTGAAAAGAGAAGGCTGATCAGGAAGCCGCAAGAAGGCAGAGATGGCAGCAAGATAACCTTTCAGGGTGCCCAGGGCAGAGCCCTGCCGGGCCAAAGAAAGAAGAAACAGTAGAACCTCAGAAAGAGGGGCGGAAAGGGGATCCACAGCCTTTGCTGTGCACCATGCCACAAATTTGTTCCACCGGCAGGCGTATACCATCTTTGTGGAGGGACGCCTGGCTGCCAGAATGATATCACAGACTTCAGGAGGCAAGTCAAATGGCATCAACTGCCGCCGCTCAATCTCCACGCATGGAGGTGGAGGCTGGACAGGTTCGGGTGGAGGACCATCCCCTGCTGCTGCGACAGAAGATCCTCCCGAAGGGGCAGACGTATCGGAGGATCGGTCAACATACTGAGTAGCTCGGGATACCAGTACCTTCGTGCCCAATCCGGAGCCACCAAGATGACTTGGGCCCGGTCGTGCCTGATCTTCTTCAGCACTCTGGGCAGAAGTGGTATAGGCGGAAAGGCGTACAACAGACCGCAACTCCACTCGTGATGAAAAGCGTCGCCGAGCGAGTGCCGCCTTGGAAATTCCAACGCGCAGAACTGCTGACATTGCGCGTTCTCTTCGGTGGCGAATAGATCTAACCAAGGCTCTCCCCACTGCTGAAAGAGACCTTGCGCCACTTCGGAGTTCAGACGCCATTCGTGATCCATCATGCACCGGCGGCTGAGTTCGTCTGCTCTGGCGTTCAGAGAGCCCGCCAGATGTTGAATCACTAGGGTGATGCCCTGGTGTTCCAGCCACGTCCAGAGGCGCAGAGCCTCCTGACAAAGGGTCCACGACCCCACCCCGCCCTGTTTGTTGCAATACCACATGGCGGTGGTGTTGTCCGTGAACACCTGCACGACACTTCCCCTGACAGAGGGAAGGAAGGCTTTCAGTGCAAGCCGGATCGCTCTCAACTCCAACAGGTTGATGTGGAGACGAGACTCTGCCGGAGACCAGAGGCCTCTGATCTCCGCCTCTCCCATATGGCCACCCCATCCCAGGAGGGACGCATCCGTCACTACGACATGCACCGGTTGGGGAAGGGAGAGGCTTCTGCCCATGACCCAATCGCGGTCCGTGAGCCACCACTGCAACTGCTGTGCAGTGCCCTCCGAGATCAAGACATGGTCGGACAGGTTGCCGTGATGCTGGGCCCACTGAAACTTCAGGTCCCACTGCAGAGCCCGCATGCGCCGTCTGGCGTGATGCACTAGTAGGATGCAGGAGGCCATCAGCCCCAGAAGCCGCAACACTAGCCTGACCGAAACCCAGGATAGAGGCCGAAAGATGGGAATCAGGGCCTGAATATCCCGGACCCGCTGTTCCGGTGGATAGACCCGGAACTGCGCCGAATCGAGAACCGCTCCGATGAAGAGGAGCTTCTGAGAGGGACTCAGGTGTGACTTCGGCACGTTGATGGAAAACCCCAGCAAATGCAGGAGATCCGCCGTAGTCTGGAGGTGGGAGACGACTGCCTGGGGCAAGCCCGCCTTCAACAAGCAGTCGTCGAGATAGGGGAAGACTGGAACCCCTGATCTGCGCAGATGAGCTGCGACCACCGCCATCACTTTCGTGAACACCCGAGGGGCACTGGTGAGGCCGAAGGGGAGCACGGTAAACTGAAAGTGCTCTTGACCCACCGTGAACCGCAGGTAACGCCGGTGGGCCGGCAGGACGGGGATGTGGAAATATGCGTCCTGCAAGTCCAACGCTACCATCCAGTCTCCAGGGTCTAGGGCAGCTAGAACCTGAGCCAAAGTTAACATCTTAAACCTCTCCTTCCAGAGGAAGGCATTGACGTTCCGGAGGTCCAAGATAGGGCGTAGGCCCCCTTTGCCCTTCTTGGGAACCAGAAAGTAGTGGGAATAACAACCACGACCTACTTCTGGGCTCGGAACGCGCTCGACGGCCCCCTTGGCCAAGAGGGCCGAAACTTCCTCGTGGAGAAGATTCAAATGATCCCCCGAGATACGGTGGTGCTGCGGTGGCATGGCTGGAGGGGTCGTCTCGAAGGGGAGGGAGTAGCCCCTTCGGACGATTTGCAGCACCCACCTGTCCGATGTGATGGACCGCCAGTGGAGCAGGTGATGGCGAACTCTGCCGCCCACTGGCGTGGAATGGGCCTGAAAGCTCGGACTAGGAAGGCTTTGAGGCGGATGCTGCCGGGGTGGATGTGGGCTGACCGCGTCGTCCTCCAGAACCGCCTCGGCGGAAACCACGTCCGCGACCGCGCACAGGTTGGTTCTGCGGCTGGTGGCTAGGCGTACGTGAGGAGGCACCCCTTCCTTGGCCACGAAAGGCGGAAGTTTGCGACCGCGGGGCCGAGAGGCCCAAGGACTTGGCCGTAGCCCGGGAGTCCTTAAAGCGATTCAGCGCACTGTCCGCTTTCTCGCCAAAAAGGCGAGTGCCATCAAAGGGCATGTCCATGAGAGTGCTCTGGACATCGCCCGAAAAGGACGTGGACCGCAGCCAGGCGTGACGTCTAAGCGCCACTGTGGTAGAAATTGCCCTACCCAGCGAGTCCGTAGTGTCAAGCCCACATCGGATAGCATGTCGCGCTGCATCCCTCCCATCGGCCAGAGCCTGGGTAAGTCGTGTCTGGACCTCCTCCGGACACAGGGGCAGCACGTCCTCCACCGTATCCCACAGAGAGTGGTAATAACGGTCCAAGAGACAGGCGGTGTTCAAAGACCGCAGGCCCAAACTAAGGGAGGAGAACAGCTTCTTGCCAAACTGTTCCAGTCTCTTGGAATCCCGGTCCGGCGGAGCGGTCGGGAAGGAGGATTGGGAGGTAGAGGCCTGGATAAAACAGGCTCTCGGGGGTAGGGTGTTGGGACAGAAAACTGGGGTCGCCCGGAGCAGGGCGGTGGCGCCTGGCGACGTTCCTGTCCACAGGAGGAACTGTGGAGGGCTTGGACCAGGTGCCCTGAAGAACGTCAATGAGGGCCTCATTGAATTGCAGCAGAGGCTCAGTGGAGCTTGCTGCAGACTGAAGCACCTCAGTGAGGACGTTAGTCCTCACAGCCACGGCAGGCAGCTCGAGCCCAAGGGCTGCGGCCGCCTTGCGCAGCACCACAGAGAAAGCAGCACCCTCCTCCGAAGCCACAGTCGGAGGAGAGACGAATCCAGTGTCCGGAGAGGTATCCAGGCCACTGGCCTCCCCCAGTTCATCTGCCCAGTCCTGTGACATTTGAGCCTGAGCGGCCATAGGATCCTCGGATCCCTCCCAGTTGTCCCCATCATCCGATTCCTGGTATACAGGAGGAAGGATCGGAGCCGGGCGATAGACAAAATGTGTCTCCAGCGGCGCCGAACGCGGCGTCCATCGACGCCGTATCGGCGCCGGGCCCGGAGCGGGGCTGAACTGGGGCTCGACGTCGAGCGAAGCCGGCGTCGGAGGTGGTACCGGTGTCGACGCTGGCGGAGGAGGCGTGACGAGGTCGACCGGCGTCGGCGGGGACTCGGGAACGGGTCCCTCGGGCGCTTGCGGCATCGAGGCCAGAGCAGTCAACGGCGCCGGGGCCGGAGCCGCCGGCAGGCAAGGTAGCCCAGTCGGGTCCGCGGGGCCCGAAGGCGCGCCAGCGGGCGTCGACGGCGGAGGCAGGCTCCTCATGGCCGAGAGGAAGGCACTGACTTCCGCCGGCGTCGCGTCAGTCCCAGGGACCGGTGGGTATGGGGACTTGTGCGGTGCCTGCGGCTCCGCCGGAGCCGCGGGGGTGGAACCACCCTGACCCTCGGCCGAGTCGCGCGACCGGCGAGGGGAGTCCGAAGAGCGGTGTCGCCTCTTGGACTTCTTGGAGTGCTTCGACTTACCCGAAGACTTGGATCCCGACGACCGATGATGACGTCGGCTGCGGCTCCGCGACCGATCCTTGGACCTCCTCCTGGACCGGGATCGAGAGGGGCGCGGAGCCGAGTGGCGAATCTCGAGAAGCTTACGGGACCGCTCTCGTCTAGCCTTCGAGGTCAGGGCCTTGCAGTCCGAACACGACTCCGCGTCGTGGTCGAGGCCCAAGCAGTAAAGGCACCGGCGGTGATGGTCCGTAACCGACATCAAGCGGCTACAGTCAGCACAGGCTTTAAAACCAGGCATCCTACCGGCACCGGAGTCGAGACAAGATCAAAAAGGATCGAAAAAGTTAGTCAAAAAATGACTAAAGGGGTAGCTCTCCCCGATCTGCGCTCACTGGCGCGGAAAAAAGAAGAACTGACGTCAGAGCGCGAGGGCGGCGTCTAAGTACTCCGACGACGTCATTCCGGCGCACGACGCCGACGACGGACGCGGAGCCGCAGACGACGCCTAGCAACGCGCAAGGGGTATTGCTGACGAAAAATCTTCCGGATCCAGTCTGACGCCTGGGGATATTCTAAGGTGAGGAATCTAACTAACGTGTTTCTTTCAGATTGGGTACGTATCGCACAAGGGCGCCCCCTACAGTGGGTACACGTCGGTGCCATCCGCACCGTACATGCCTGTGTTAAGGAGACCCTTGGGTCTCCCCCTGTGCCCGAGTCGTAGGGCTGCGGGTGACAGGGGGTCTGACGCGGACCCCCAAAGGCAAGTTCCCGGATTTTTTGCGAGCCGGACACTCCGGCTCGCACCGGCTGTCCGACGCGTGCATCGTACTGGCTCGTCGTAAATAGCATCCATTGCACGCCACAGTTAGCTTACGGCCGAGACGTACGGAGCGGTTTGGACCCAGAAACGACTCGGTCGGGGAATTTCACGTAGCTCACATCGTACTTGCTCGCTCGTACAGCTGTACGAGTCGGGCGGAAAACACGCGTACGGCTCGTTGTTTTTCTGGCCGGATCGCGTTCGGTGCCCTTCCGACCCGGATCGGAATCGGCCCCTAAGCGTTTACATCTCCTACTTTTAAATACTATGTACCCTGCCTTTAGGGGCACTAGAACTCCTTAGGAGTGACTTATAAATATTTAAAAGGAACGTTTAGACCTTTTAAAAGGGGTTATTTTGACATGTCAAATTTGCAGTTAAAATTTGCACATCCAAGCTACTGTTGGAAGACCTGTAGTCATGTTTACATTGTCACTGTAATGGATGGCACAAAGGTTGTTGCAGTCCACTTTGACATTTATCTTAGAGTCCTGTGTCCACCTTAGAACCATATACTAGGGACTTATACTTAAGTAAAGCATTCCAATCAGGAGCATACCGATGTTTACATGTTGAAAAGAAGAGCATAAGCTCTTCATTACTGGTTATCAGGGTTAAATTGTTTTGTTGACAGTAAAAATAGGGTTTAGCAAAAAGGCAAAACAAACAGAGTGACGCTGCAGAAAGGGCAAATTTTCAACAATATTTTCGTTTTTAGCATTGCCTTTCTGTCTTTGTTTACTTTAACCATCAGTCAGGGATTACTAAGGCAGCTATAGGCCACATTTTAGAGTGTTTTCTTTTTACATTTACTGTTCAAAATATGTATTAGAATGGTACTAAATGCCATAGCGAGAGCTCGTAGACTTGGCATTAGCAGCTACGCAGATTTATATAGGGAGGAAGGTTTCATTGGGCCGCCAGCCCAGACAGACACGCCACCTCCCAATTTTTCTGACACACTGTTATACCACTGTAGACGGGCGGTCTGCCGCCAGATACATAGCACATTTCCGGATTCCCCTCCAGGCCTACAGGCCCTAGAGCACATGCTCACCACTCCCTCAGCGTATAAGTTAATTACCAGACTCTACTTGTCCATGCAAACACATTGCCTACTGGCCATACCAAAACACAGTGAGCAGTCGAACGCTGAGTTGAACCCACAGATCACGGAAGAGGAATGGCAATTTTGCTGTGCACAACTTGAGCAGCTGTCCCCAAACTACAAACTCCGGCTAATCCATTTAAAATTTATAAATCAATAATACAGAACGCCTATACAATTGTTTCGTATGGGCATCAGGCCCAACGTGGAGTGCTGGGGATGTCACACAGACCAGGCAACCCTGGTCATTGTGGGCATTTGCTTTGATGATAATGTGTGTTTTAATGGACATTAAACAAGTGTGTAAAAAATGGCGTCCGTTTATTCACCAGGTTCCCGAATGTGGGTGATCGGCCATTCATTCATTGCCAGGGTGGCACAGTGGGCTACACGCAGGAATTGGATGCGGGGGTTTACACAAACGCAGTTTGTTTGGATGGGCTTCCCTGGAATGAGATGGAGCAGCATCACTAACAGACTTGAACAACTACTGGCTCAACGGGGCGGCCTCCACAACATCTTGGTGATCCATTTGGGGGGCAACGATCTGATTCTGAGAGACCCTGGCAAGCATGAGAGGGCGCGTCCCCCATGGGTCTAATTAATAATGTGAGTCTTGGAGGACAGGCTGCAGCAGCAAGAGGGTCTTCGGTCTCTGAGGGAGCCCGGTGCACACTCAGTAGCAGGACGGACGCATGCAGCAGCCAGTGTGGGAAACGAGGGAGGACGGATGATAGGTGTGGCTTGCTGAGAAAAGGCTAAACCCCACTGAAAGAAGAGCCTTTCCAAGGAAAGTGAAAAAGATGTGCGAGCCGGCAACTAATAAGGGTCGCGCTCCGTTCTTCAACAAAATAATAATAATTCCAGGACTTCAAGAGTATGTTCACAGGGGATTAAATAGTTAATCCTCTCAACAACAAAAATATGCAAAAGCGTGCGGCCCCCAGATTGCAAGCGAAAGCACGGTGCGTTGTGTGTAGATAGTAACCTGACCCACGAGGAATGCAGCTGCCACCCTGTCCGCCGCTGCTCGCTCCCGCAGGCAAAACGCCGTGGGAGTGAACATTACAAAAGAGGTGGGACATGCACCCGCCTTTAGCCATTTGCGTGCTTTCATTATTGAAAGACACACGCAAAAGCCAATCCAATGTGTGGGAGGAGTCAGACCCACATGGAGTAGACACAAGAAGCCTCGCAGAGCAGCGCATGCGCACTGCTAGGCTCAACCTAAAAAAGGAAGTGAAAAGACATGGGAAATGGAAAGTAAGGAAAGAGAATGCGCCGACAACAGGAATCAATGTGCACCGAATGAGCGTGTATACTGGGCAACAACTCTGCTATCCTTGGTACCCAAACCCCACTTCCCAGCTCTCCCTACTTTAGTGCCGAGAAGCATGTAATGAAGACCAGTTGCCATGGATAACTACATTCTTCACAGATGTTGCAGGCAAATTCGTAGGCTGGGAAAAGGCAAATTCACACCCCCTTCTTGAAGTAACTATCCCAATTCATTGTAGCAGGGCTGTTCTGGCAGCGTTGATGCTCAGCTGTCTGGAAGAGCAATGAGCCATTCAGCTGCAAACTGTACTAAATACATTTTGGTTGGGAGAGGGTGCAAGTTCAAACCTTAACACCAATTGGCATATACACTGAATGCCATATTCATTTCTTACCCTCTTGTAAAGATCCTGCAGGTCATATTTTGACAGGCATGGTCTGTTATAGATCTCCAGGGGGAGTCAGCGGACAATTTCAACAATGTCTGGTGGAGGTATCTAATAATATGGCACTCACCCACACTAGACTACTGATCCTAGGAGATTTTAATCTCAGGACAAATGGGAAAATGGATGGAGGGTTTAATAATATTCTTCAGTCCTGCGCAAACTTGAACCTGCTGCAATGGGTCACTGAACTGACCCATGAGGGAGGGAATATACTGGATTTGGTCTTTGCAGGGGAAGATTCAATTATAATGGATAGCGTTCTACCAGTGGGATGGTCGGACCACTATTTTAGTTTAGAATGACACACACCAGGTTGATCGAGCCTACACCTAAGGGAGAAAGAAGTTTTCTGGGGAGGAACTGGAAGGGACTTTTGAGGAGAGCAAGTATATCCCCCATCTTTCACTTAGAGAACGTCTTCGTCGCAAGTAAACAGGTGAACGACAACTATACAGCCCTGTGTGGGTGTATAAATGGAAAGTTAGAGAAGGTTGCCCCTCTTAAAAACATTTGGCTATTGGGAAAACCGTCCGCCTTATGGTACAATAAAAATTTAAGGAACCATAAGCTGATCTGCAAACAAGCAGAGAGACAATGGAGGAAGAAATATGCAGAGGAGGAAAAAGCTATTTGGAAGGAGAAAATAGTCATTTCCAAAAAAGCAATTGTTACGGCCAAAGCGGAGTACTTTGCTAACGTAATTTTGAAATCAGCCAATAGCACTAAAAGTATTTTTAAAATAGTAAAAGATATGGTCAGCCCTGAATGTACAAAAACAAGATCGTGCCCACACAGGAGCTATGTGACAACTTGTCATCCTTCTTTTTGGAGAAAATAAGTAAGATTATTGAAGGGATTAGGGTCAAGGACTCATTCGGTATTTTGACGTGGGATGACAGACAAATACCAATGACCACCAGGAGTAGAAACAGGGGGACGATGCCATTGAAGCAGGAAGCCACCCTGGACAACTTTGAATTGCCCTCAGATGAGGAATTTAACAGGGTGGCCTCAGGAGTTTCATCTGGCTCGCCTCTGGACCTTCTCCCTCACAAAATATGGAGGGAATTAGGACCGGAATTCTTCCCGGTGCTCCATAAGCTGTGTGATCAATCCTTTGGTAGTGGGTTGGTTCCATCTAGCTGGAAGCAGGCAATAATAACTCCCCTCCTGAAAAAAACAACTTTAGACACTAAATGTCTGAAAAGCTACAGGCCCATATCTTTGCTCCTGTACCCAGTGAAGATCGTGGAGCGCCTGAGCAGGTCGTTTTCCCAATTCCTGGAGGTAAATAGCAAGCTGGAAGATGAGCAATTTGGGTTCCGCCCAGGTCATGGGACGGAAACTGCTCTGATAACCACTCTGGACGATCTACGAATGCGTGCAGACAGGGGACAATCGGCCAGTTTAATCTTGCTGGACCTGTCTGCCGCTTTTGATACGGTTAACCATGCGATCCTCCTGGAAAGGTTGGAAGAAATGGGGGTGGTAGGGGTGGCTCTGAGATGGGTCCAGTCATATTTGACTAACAGACAGCAGGCAGTGGCTCTCCCCCCTTTCCAATCAGATTTTGTGGACATTGAGCATGGGGTTCCTCAGGGGTCCTCTATCAGACCTATTGTATTTAATGCTCACATTAGGCCGCTGATAGGTATCATCAAGTCGTTCAACATTAGGTTGGTAAACTATGCTGATGACACCCAGCTCATTTTGTCCCTGGAAGGTGACTGCGATGGTGCGCTGGATAACTTCCACGCTTCTATGCGGAAAATGGTCAATTGGCTGCGAGATAACTCCCTGCAATTTAACAATGACAAAACTGAAATTCTGCATTATGGAGTAGGCGGAGTATCATCGGTTCTTCCTACTAATTTTTGGCCTATCCCCACTGATGCTCCTTTGGTACCAGTGAGGACGGTGCGAAATTTGGGGTCAGCTTTAATGATAAGCTGAATCTAGAGTCACATGTCAACAAGCTGGTGGGGAGCTGTTATACTCTTATCAGAGAACTGCGGAAAGTGCTGCCAGTGCTTCCAGCCCAGGCTAGAGCCTCTGTGGTCAGGAGTGTCATCTTGAGCCGCATGGACTTCTGCAATGCGCTGCTACTAGATTCTCTGAGATATTTGCTCGATAGGCTCCAGAGAAATCAGGCGGCAGTAGCAAAACTTGAACTAATGAGACCACGTCGGTCATCTTCGTCCCTGGCTTTGGCTGAGTTGCACTGGCTCCAGGTAGCTCAAAGAGTACAGTTTAAGTCCCTGTGCATCGTGTTTAAGGCTCTACATGGAATGGGGCCCAAACCATTACAAAATAGGTTTGGATGGAATGCTCCCACATGCATCCTTCGCTCCTCATCAGTCAATCTGGTAATCATACCCAAAACAAAGAAAGTAACTATGGGGGGGAAGAGCGTTTGGCATAGCAGCTGCGCGCCTCTGGAATAGCCTTCTCTATGAACTACGACAGGTCCAGGATCTGATGTTGTTTCGCCAAAGAATCAAGACCTGGCTCTTTCCCAGAGTATAATTTTGTTCAGTATGACCTCTCAGCAGTCTCCGTTGGTAACACCTGTGTATCGCAGCGCCAGGATGCCCGTAGGGTTACAGTGCGCTTTATAAGTGTTCATACAATACAATACAATTTTGATGCACCTCCTTGTAAAATGATGGTGGCTTTGGAAGATGCTCCCATAACTGTTTAGAGACAGTCATTTAATTCACTCAGTGGCCATACAGGTGCTCAACATGCAGTTAGAATGTCAGCTTATAGTTTGGGGTTTGTCGCGTCCTCTTGGCCAGGCCCAAAAGGAAATAGACAGGGAGGCTGGTAGGTTAGTACAAATGCTTCTTTATTCCTCCTTATGGTGCAGTCTGTGCAGGCACATCCACCCTGCCTAGTGTCCCCAACATAATGTGTGGTAACCAGTTCCTGCCACTGCTGAGATGACCGGAAGCGGTATCTGGTATCCCATCCCCTGTGCAGGGTCCTAGTGCCCACTGTACACCCTATTATTGCGACATCTCCCTCCTCTGTTAACAACATGAATACATTGCCCAGTGACAGAAATGGAGAGAGAGATAGAGAAGAGAAAGATATATATATATATATATATATATATATATATATATATATATATAATCTACTGGCGGTCGCCAGTAGATAGTTATAGTTAGGACCGTGTTTCCATAGGAAGTCCGCAACATTCTATTTGGAATAACTTTGGCGCCGATTGATGAATCCTCGCGAAATTTTCAAAATAGGTGGGGCGCTCCGCTCCTACCCTGAAAGTCTCGGGGGGATTCGTCAAGCGGGGGCTGAGAAAAAAGGGGGGTCCCAAAACGCGTTTTTCCCATGCAATTTTCCATAGGGACCTTTAGTCCAAGGTACAGCCCAAACGGCTGAACAGAATAACTTTAAATTTGGCAAAGAGGTAGTCCTCAGGTCAGGGATGTGCCTTTTGCATATCTGGAGTCAATCTGTTCATTAGTTCCTGAGAAAATTGCAGTTAAAAGTACATATATATCTATAGGCGCGCACCGTGCGCGCACGGTGTCGTGCGCGAGCGCAATTCTGATTGGTTGTTAGATGTCAGTAAACATTCGAATCGGTCGAAATCAGGAAGTTTCGGCCGCCATTTTGTCTCTCGCAGTCTGAGGCAGTGAAAAACAAAGGTGGAGAACGTGAAAAGGGGGCAGGGTGGACAGTTCCTGACCCCCTAGCCTTTGTCAGGGGGTCACTGAAGGACCCCCAAGGGTGAAAAAAACATTTTTTTTTTTTTTGAAAAAGCGCGGGGTGCGCGTACCGTGCGCGCACGGCACGCACAAAGCATCGTGGGCGCTCGGTGCGCGAAGCGCACCACGCGCCCACAGAGCGCGCACAGTGCGCGAAGCACACGGTGCACGCACGGTGCGCGCACGGTGATAAACCTGAAAAAAAAAAAATATTAATAAATACATAACTTAGCATTTAAAAAACCGTACAAATTCACTTAAAAAACCATAGGTTTCACACACGTTATAGTTAGGAATTAGCATTTAAAAAACCTTGCAAATTCACTTAAAAAACCATAGGTTTCACACATGTTATAGTTAGCTGGACATTTCCCTCGTAAAAAACCAATGAAATTCCCCCGTTATAGTTAGTGCAGGCAACTATAACTCACGCGACCGCAATCCTCTGCTGATGACGTCAGATATTACATCACTGATTACATATGTGTCTTTCTGAAAAATAAATATTTGTAATATATGTATAGCTAAAGATTAATGGAAGAAGACATGGGTAAATAGGTGTCTAAATACAGTGATGTAATATCTGATGTCATCAGCAGAGGATTGCGGTCGCGTGAGTTATAGTTGCCTGCACTAACTATAAGAATC
This sequence comes from Triturus cristatus, assembly GCF_964204655.1. Classification (NCBI taxonomy): domain Eukaryota; kingdom Metazoa; phylum Chordata; class Amphibia; order Caudata; family Salamandridae; genus Triturus; species Triturus cristatus. Next base: position 331,031,003 of record NC_140585.1, on the reverse strand, counting down.
CTTCCTAATATGTGTCATCACATTTACCCACAGAGAATGGGTAAAAACCCTTAATACATCAGCCCCCAGTTTCTAGTGAGTCAGTATTGATAGTAGGCGAATTGCCAACACCTCAGGCTTTAAAAAGTTCAATGCAAGGTATAGTGACAAGTATATGTGAAAAGAGCGCTATCACCAAGGATCTGGGATACTGGTGAAAACATGACACCAGACTTTTGGAAAACATGGAAAACAGTGTCACTTGGAATGTTCTGCAAAAAAGGTTCTTTCCAAGTCCAACAAAGATAAGAGTGATATAGTTTGTATTTGCAGTGATTCATCTACGTGTATGAAAAAGTTGTGTGATGACCTGTCAGAATTGATACCTGAGCTGAAGTGCTTCCCTGTAAGAAATCCTTGCCACTTGTAAGATGGTATGCTGAAAGCATCTTTACAATCTTCTGAGTTAATGAGGAATGCTATTGACTTTTTAGTCCATTCTGTTGCAATGTTTTCCCATGCACAGGAACTAAAACAGAAATATTTATAATTTCGTGCTTTCTGTGGCATCAAAGAAAGAGTCATCCCAACTGTGTCCCTTAGCTGATGGTTCTCAGTCCAAAAGGCTATAAATGCTATCTTATCCATGTGGCAACCATTTACAGAATATTTGCTGAGTGATGATGCCAAAGACAAGAAATGTGAGGATCATTGGTCACATTTTGATAGTGATTTCAAAAAAGTACACTCTACTGCATTCTTAGATTTTTACAGGAAAACATAACTGCCGAAATGGACATAATAAAAAAACAAGAGTCTCAAAACACCCTTGGCTACCAAGCGTTCAGCATATTTTGTGTAGATGTGAAACATCTCCTTGAGAGTAGGCTGGGCTACACCTTTAGTGACTTTGGCACTACAACGTGTTCCATGTTAGAGTGCTTGCGGCTTGGTAAGCAAAGCACAGGTGAAGAGCAATTCAGGAACTTTTATTTTACAATGTATGAGAAATGGCTTGCAATGATGTATAGAAATGTCCCTTCACCACCAAAGGCATTTGAAGTCAATGAAACCTCACTGTGGTACTCTGTTCTAGATCCCTTCCGTAAAGGGGAATTCCCTCCGTAGTTTCAAAAGTGCTGCTTCATTTTTGACCGTTTCAATAACTCTGAGGGCATAAGCGCCCAGATTTGTGTAAATGTTGCAGAACCTGCCCTGAGAATCGCAGTCTTCAAGTGAACCAGTATTGGCATGGAAAGCTATGTCAGTATCCAGAGTTACCAAATTGAATACTGGCTGTTATGGCGTTGCCCATCTCCAGTGCCAATGTTGAGAGGGCCTTTTCACAGAAGTTTACATGGGAAGAAAAGAGTGAGCGTATATGACCAAAGACTCACTGAAAAAGTATTCTATAGTGTACTGCAATAAGTTTAATTTGCAAAAATCTATTTGGACCTCATATACACTATGCTAATGCTGTCTATATACCATGCGCTATCAGTGCTGAAAGCAAGCAATAATAAAAGCAAAACGGTCCATAAACACCGGAAAAACACTGTTTCTGTAGTTTTTAATGGCGCGAAAATGTCTAACCACTGATAACCACTGTTTTTTAAAGGTATTGAAATCACTTGAAAACACTGAAAAAACCCCACCACTATTTACCAAAAATAGAAACTGAAAACAGGAAAGCCTAATTATAGTTCTTCAATTAGTCACCTGGGCTTTTGAGGCACTCTCATTGGGCACAGGCTCTGTGTTCCACAGCCTCCATCTTCATCATCAGCCTCAACGCCGAGAGATCCAGCACCGTTCGGAGGAGCTGGTATCAGTGGCTGTGTGATGGTGTTGCTCCCAGGCCTCCTTTCAGCCCCCGCGCTTCCATTGATTTTATCATCGTCTGACATTCTGAGTTCTTTGAAGTGAGAGCTGTTTCTGGTGATAGAGTAAGGACCTTCCGCTGCTGTGAATATTGGCCCTTTGACACTTGTTATCTTCAGTGGCGAACTAGCAAAGAGGCTGTCCGACTTTCGTTTTTGGCGCGGACGCACCAGGTCCAGGTCTTCGGGCTACAGTTTGGACCGTGTTGCATGAAGTAGCATGTCAGCTTGCTGTTTCATTTTCCTCTTAGTCTCCTGGTCACATGTGGCAATGTCTCTGTGCTCTGGTTTGGCCTCGTCTTCCAGCTGCGGCCAATGGGGTCTGCTTTTTCGTCCCAGTACGAGTTCTGATGGGCACCGCCCTGTGGAGCTCTGTGGGGTGTTGCGATAGTCCCAGAGTACTTGGCACAGGGCTTTGCCGACAGTGATCTGTGGCAGCTTGGCTCTTTGGACTGGTTCCTTTATGTTAACCATAAATCATTCCACCATGCCATTGGCCCGTGGCCAAAAGGGTGTTATTTTCTGATGGTGTACCCCCGGGTTGGCCATGAACGTGCAAAATTCTTCTCCTGTCCATTGTCTATTTTTAAAGTCAGAGGTTCATCCCATGGTGCAAAGATATCATCCAGGACGGGTCTTACGTCCATTGCTGATGAAGAGGATACTTGGCACACCATGGAGAAACAAGAGTACTCGTCAATGACGGGCAGCAAGTAACCACCAGTGTCCAATGGCCCATAGAAGTCTGCGGTCTGAGTCGACCACATTGCATCAGGGAGGTCAGACATGCGTAGTTGCTCTGGCTTGGATGGCCTCCCTTTCACTTGACAGAGATGACAGTTCATGAACATGTCCTCTATTAGACCGTCAAGGCCTGGGAACCATACATTTCTCTTAGCATTTTCTTGGTGGCCACCATTCCCCTGTGACGTTCATGTGCAATGCTAACAGTCTGCCACCGAAGGGTCTGTGGCATGACTATCCTGGTTCCTAAAAGGAGTATTCCTCGCTCCGGTTTAGATAGCTCTTCCTGCACTTGTCTGAATTCAAGTAGTTCCTCTCTTCTGACCCCTTCACTCACTGGGCTGTTCTGGTTCACATGTTTCCACCTCTGTTGTCGTATGAGTGTTTTGACTGCCTCCAGGGTAGCATCGCCCATAGTTTGTTGCACCAATTCTTCCATCGTTATTGAGGCAGGTGTGTTTTGTCGTAGCACAAAGTTAAGATATGCTTCAGCCATGGAGTCTGCATGGTTGTCCTCCTTCCCTGGTTTGTGGAAAATGTTGTCTTAGTGCATCAAACATATCCCCCCATCTCTCGATGTGCATTGGAATTTTAGCGTTCAGGTTGCTATATATCGTGACCGGTGCTTGGTGGTCTGTCACGATAGTGAATGGCATCCCATAGATAAACGTGGTAGTGCTCGCAGGCCCACACTACTGCCAGGCTCTCTTTCTCTGGTTAGGAGAAGGCCCTTTCTACGTCCGTCAGACTCCTGCTGGCATATGCCACAATGTGCCTTGATGAGTCCCATCCAGGTTTGTGTTGGGCGAGGAGGGCCCCTAACCCCACCGGGCTGGCGTCTACTGTGAGCTGGATGCACAGAGCTGCATTAAAGTAGGCGAGGTGATCCACCGCTGTGACAGCATGTCGGATGTACAGGAATTCTTTGCTATACTCTAAGCTCCAGAGAAACGGTTGACCTTGTTTTGTTACTTCTGGAAGCGGGGTGCTCACTGTGGCAAAGTACTTGATGTAGCAAGCGCAGTAACTTGCTAGCCCCACAAGAGGCTGTTATTTGTGGAGCGTTTTAACTTTGCTGGGGTCTGGCCACCTTCCTTTCTTGGAGAATATGTGACCAAAGAAGACTAGTTCACCTGTTGCAAAGTCATCCTGTGCCTTGGGCACCCCCATTTGTTTTGCTGACTAGTACTGGTAGTAACTGACTCCAACTGTCCCCGTGCTCTTCTTAACCAGGCCCTAGTACATAATTGGGCAGGGCGGTTAAAACTACCTTTAAGACCCTATTGTATAATGGGCATGGCAGGTTAGAGGCCAGCAGCCCTTTCTGCACTTGCATGTGTGCACTGCCGAGAGCTCACGGTCATTTTAAAAGCAGCCCTGTGTTGCAGCACTGCTTTTAAATGTAAATTGTGCCCAAACTCGACTTTAGTTGTAGGGGCACTTACAAAGTGATAAACTGCAATATTTTGGTACATTAGGTAACCCCAGGGTCTCCCCAAGGTGTCCCAGGGGTGGGAGTCATGTAGCTATAAACAGAGTTTTTATAAAATAGGTTTTATAGGCCCTGGTGTTGGAGAAATTGGACAATTCATTTTCCCCATTGTAGATCCCCAGCCACATAGGTTAACATTGCAATAGTTTATAAACTCATAACTATCGCTTGGGATTATCAAAAAATATCATTCAAGGATTTAGGAGAGTGGTAATGATAAATCCAACAATATGCTATTGTTGAATGTATCGACCTACACTATACAGAAAATAAGTTATAAGACTTTCTTGTCTGCAAGTCAAAACTCAACCTTCCTGCTCTCTCCCCTGATTAGTCAGCATTAACAGGATTAGCCTGGCTTCTTTGGTGAAGTGATAAGTGGCACCCTGGAAGAGACGCTATCTGGTAGGAGAGGTCTCAGCTACACAGGAATGCCAGAGCAGGGAGCAGGGGTCATAAAGCATGCGCTTCAAAGGAAGAATGGGACAGACAGAGAAGGCCAGGTCCATCTACCCCCATCTCCTCTGAACCGAGCCAGATGGCACGCTTAAGGAAGACATTTTCAGATGTTAGAGGGAGGAGAGCTATGGAAATTAGGCATTTTGGAGGTTGGTTCAGCTAGCTCTTGCCCCTATGCTGAGACTTCAGTCGTATTGAGTTTTGGAGAAGTAGTGCTTTCTGGAGACCATTATGCCACATTTTGGAGGAAGTGTCATGCTCGGGGGTGTTGCCCTGCACCTCGTTGAACAGGAGTGCCCTCCTGCTTGACCCCAGAGAACACTAAAAAAGTATCTGAGAGGGGCAGAGCCTTTCAGATCTGCTGCTGGAAACTAAGAAGAAGAAGGGTCCATCTTGAAAGTTTGTTTTGTACCACCAGGCACTGCACTTTGACTGACTGCACCTGCTGCACAAACTGGAACTACAGCGCGGTGGACCTAACAGGCTTCAAGAGGAACAAAGAGTGGACTCCCATCCATCTACAGGTTGAAAGAGCTCACCTGGACCATAGACACCAAGAATCCCCAGCCTGGAGTGCGTCCAGTGGATTTGTAAGGGTTTTGTCCAAGAGGATTGTGGGAAATGAAGTAGCAAACTTTCCAGGACCATCTTGGTGATTCCTGACCTTTGGATTGTGTTTTGGACACTTTTGGACCCCCAGAGAACCTTCAAGATGAAGTTCCAGTATCTTGGAGAACTTTGGAGAAAAAGGTTCTAGATGAGGACTGACTCAAATGTGAGAGCCAAGCCGACAACCTTAAAACGTGAGCCGGCCTGCCCTGCTGGTTGGTCCTGCAGAAAAGCTCTGGAGGTCCACTTTCCAGAGTTTGACTGGGAGCTCCCTGGAAAGCAAGCCGGCGAACCCTCACCAAACCCGGACTGGTGAAGAACATCGAGGGACCCTGGCAGCAAAAGCTCCAGAAGTTTCTTAGTCCTAAGATAAAACTTTGACCAAGGCCTACTTTGAGGGGTAGCCGCGCAAGGCTCCATTGCAGTCGGCCTGAAACTTTGATCATGTCCTGAGCTACCTGTCCCATAGGCGTTATAGGTTTCTTTTTTTTTTTGATAATCACATTTTATTAGCATTTTATATGAGAAACAGAACAAAAACCAGCGTATATCAGCATGAATATACAATAGCCATGTCCAACAAACAGCGTAATCTGGCTCTAGGGAGTGATAGGATAGCTCCTTATGGCCATACACAGGATAACATGTGCTTTTACATTTGGAGGGCAACATGAACGTTAAGAAGGCAGCAAATTCAACCACTTGCCCCATATCTTCTGGAACTTCCTCGGACATCCCCGGGTCTCGAACAGGGGTTCTTCTTGGGTGGCACACCAATCCACCCCTCGTCGCCATTTCCATAGGGTAGGGGACCTGGTGCTTGCCCACGCCGCTGCTATGTCACGTTGGCAACTGCGAGGGCTGTGCCCAAAAAGAGCTTGTCGGCTCTAGAGCCGTCCAAGCCGTCAAAGACGCCAAGGAGCAGGCGCATGGGGTCGTGGGGGACCTGCCAGCCTAGGGTCTGTGTAAGCTCAGACTCTATACTGGACCAAAACGAGGCGAGGGCCGGGCAAGTCCACACCATATGAAAGAAATCTGCAGGGGCCTGAGCACAGCGGGTACAGTCAGGGGAGGGGCGCAATCGCGCCCTGTGTAGACGCACCTTTGGTGAGGTAGGCTGTGAGGAGGTAGAAAAATTGGATGAGGCGAAGCTTGGAGGAGGTCGTAAGGGTTTTGGGGGCCATAAGGGTGTCACACCAATCCACCTACTCCAGGGGGCCCCGGCGTTATAGGTTTCTGTGTACCATACAGTGTTAAAGCTTTATAAATTCATATCTCCGGTTCCCTACATTGAATTTTTTTCTTTTTGGTATTATTTTAGAGATCAAAATACTTCCTATTTTTATATATTGGTGTTGGATTTTTATTATGTATTGTGTCTTAAATATTTACTGAATTGGTATTTTTAAATACTTACATACCAGTCTCTTAAGTTAAGCCTACCTGCTCTCAGCCAAGCTACTAAGGGTTGAGCATGAGAATAATTTTCTGAGACCTAATCTAAGCCCTACACTGTGTTAGTAGCCGTATTGCCAGTGGTAGACATATTTACCACTTTTCAACATCACTCTTTCTGTGCTCGCAATTATCCTCATTCAGTGTCAGGCCAGCCTTCTCCAGCTGCCTGCATACCTCCCACAGGGCCGTGTCGTGCTCCTCAGTTGTGCGACCGAACACCAAAATGTTGTCACTGTAGTTCAGACTGTTTTTTTACCAGCCTTATCACTCTCAGCACCATCTCTTGAAATATTTTGGCCACGGATGACACTCTGAAGCGTAGTCGTTTGTAGCGGAACAGCCCCAAGTGAGTGGAGACTGTGGTAATGTACCGTGACTGGGGGTCAAGTTCCAGCTGGTGATAGCCTTTGAATAGGTCTAGCTTGGAGAACAAGCAGGCTCCATTGAGGCAGCTGATCATGTTGCTCAGGTGAAGGCCTGGGTGCCTTTTCCCTTTCAATGGCTGTATTTGGTAAACACGTATCAAAATAGAAGCGTATCTTCTGCATGTTTTTCTTTGGCAAGGCCACAATGGGGGACACCCATGGAGTTGGCCCGTCAGAGTGCTCAATGTTGTCTTGTGCTAAAAGATTTTTTATTTCTTCCTCTACCTGCGGCTGAAGATGCACAGGAACTCTGCTGTGACTCAGAGCCACCGGTTTGACTGCCTCATTAATGTGAAGGCTGACTTGCGGATCCTTCAGGTTCCCGAGCACTTTGACGAGTGCTTGGAATTCTCTTAAGATATTGGGATGCTCAGTCATGTAATATGTCATGGCCAGGAGGCCCATTACTTGAGCCGTGACGTTGCTGAGCAGACACGGAGCTAGAATGTCTCCCTGTAGAATGTGCACCTTTTCCCGCACAGACGTTCCCTTGTATGGGAGCATCTCCACAAATTTCACAACGTTCACTAACGGGTCTTTCGCACCCCATGTGAAAACATGGAGCATGTACAGTAATAAAGGGAGTTTGTGCTTCATTTTCTGATATTACGAGACACACTTGATGTGGCACCCAGCTCTACTGTTGGGTATAAATCGAGTTGTGCGATTCCCGACCTGGAGGTCCACCGCTGCTGTCTTCTTGATTTGCTGTTTGTCAACTAGCTGGATAAGGTCTGCATCAGGGAGACAGGGTTCATATGCAAAGCAGAACTTTATCAGTCAGTAGAATTCACACCATCAACTCAAAGAAAGTGGTCTAGTCACGATTATTAAACGTGGTAATCTGCAACCACCACTTTATGTGACTTATGCAGCAGATGAACAGGTTTGCTGTGTCTGCTAAGAAGGCATGCTTTGGGTGCGACTCCAGGTCATAGAGCAGGTTCTCAAACTTCTATTAGGTTTGTGCACACTCTAGATTACCATGAAGCCCAAAAAATGGTTACTGCTTCTGCCACCGCTTCAGTATTTCCTTTTTCACCATTGGACGGAAGCACGTCCCGGTCCAGAACTGCAGCAGGCATCAGACAGCTAAGTGCAGTGCGCTTTAAGGCTGCGTGTGGAGTGAAAGGCTGTGTGACTTTGACATTTTCTGGTCTGGTATCGGAAGGCTCGTCCTTGCATATTTGCCATGTGAATTGGCCATCTGGTATTTGATTCAAGACCATGGTATTTACATATTTGTTTCGCGCTTCGCGCTTGGGATCATTTTATGTTTTAAATCTTTTCATATTTGTATTACGCTTAGCACTTGGAGTAATTTTATGTTTGAACTCATTTCATATTTGTATTCAGCCAAGCGCTTGGGGTCATTTTATGTTTGAACTCATTTCCACCTTCTGAGAGTTTTGTTTTTACACTATTTGCATAGAACTTTGATATTAAGAGGAATATTGTGAATTTGATACAGCGCCTTGCGCATGGAAGCATCCTGTTAATCCTCTGATCATCATATTGCATGGACACTGGCTTATGTAGCCCTTTGGGCAGGTCCTAGATGTGAACATTTGTTTATGGGTGTTTTGTGCAAATGAAACAACGTGTCTAGGTGCCATTTGTTTACCTGGCTGTAGATGAATCATAGCCAGTGACTCCTTTTAAGCAGCATTGTTCTTAGAGAACTATTATTTGGATTGTATTCTCCTGCACCTACAGGCAAAGACGAAGGGAGTATATCCGCTCCTCTTGAGAACCAGGTGATTAAAATAGCTTGCTTATAATGAATGTTCTGTGTTGAGTGCGCCAGGGTGGCCCAGAAGTGTGTCTGTACTCATCTGTTGCATTTCTTATTTTATAGAGAAAGGCAAGTCCTCAAAAAGGTGACCCTACTCTGCAAACAGATCCCCTCTAGGGTGCCGGGCTGGACCAGGCTGTGTAGAGTAGCAGTGTTCTCTCTCCTTTTCTCATCCCATTCCCCTTCTCTTTTGGGACTCCTGCCGGGACTCCTGTAGCGAGTTCAGTAGTGCCGAGAGGTGTTCTAGGAGGAGAGAGGACAGTTCATCGCTCCTGCAGACAACCTGAACTTCAGGTAAGTGGCTGCGCCACCGTCTTACATTAAGCCAAGGCATAAAATACAGGCCAGCCTGAGCGATGGATTCTAGGAGTGGGTCCTTTGGCGATTAAGCACAGGCACTACACACAGACACATACATCCACACTTTAGTAGATATTACAAAAGCCCTAGCTAGTTTACAACAGGAGGTCTCAAATCTCTGACTAGAGAATCAGGATTTGCAAAAGGCGTTACAGCGATATAAGCCTCGAGACAACCCATAGGATGAAAGTAAGGATAAACAACCCAATACCGTTATGCAGCCACCTAGGTTTGAGTTTCCATTACACTCTCCACCTGTTCAAGCAGCCCCTATTACAAACATGGTTCCTCAACCCTTACATATGAATGTGACAACCCCAACTCCAGTCCCGTTAGCCCCACCTGAGCACTTCTTTAGTGATACTATGAAATTCAGGACTTTTATGACAAGGTGTCATTTACGGCCGCATGGTCCATTCACCTTGTTGAGTGGAATGATCCCTTACTTTATGATTTTGAAAGATTTAAAGATGCCGTGACCAAACTCTTTGCAAAACACATGTTTGTGAAGGCTAGCGACAACAAACTGCTAAATTTGTGCATGGGGAGTAAAGATTTGTTGACATCCTTTACTTCTTTTAATCGGCTCATTGCCGAAACAGAATGGCCTGAGGAGAAAAGAACCTCACTTTTCTGTCTTGGTCTACGGGAGAACTTACAGGACATCATAGCTCAGTTTGTAGAACCACCGACTGAATGTTCTTCTTTCATGGATTTAGTAGTTAGGTTAGACAACCATCTAGGGGAACGGAAAGGTAAAAATGTCACGGGGGATACTCAAGTGCTATTCCTGAAAACGTGAAGAAGGAAACAGCCAGTCCCTCCCAGGACACCACAGAAGCAATGCAAATAGGGAGGGTTGGGACCTTTATCGAAAGAGGAGAAAGATAAAGACAGAAACATAATCTTTCCCTATATTGTGGGAAGGCTGGACATTTCGCCCAGGATTGTGGTAATAAACTAAGTTTCCCAAAAAAGGGAGTGGCATTAACAATAGGAGTAGAGCCTGGTATGGAGCAGCAGAAAAACGACCTGGCTCGGTAAAGATGGAGACATCTTAATCGAGCGCTCCCATGAACGTGGTCTCCCATCTCCTAGCTAATACTAAAAAGCCCTCACCCCGTCATCTTACTTTAAGTGTGACCTTGGTTTTGTCTCCGCAAGCACTTAAGGTCCTTCTCATACTGCTTGACTCAGGAGCAACGGGTAACTTTTTTTTATTTAAGTCTAGCCAAGACTCTCGGAATTACCATGATCCAAAAAATCACCCAGAACCAGTACGAGTTGTGGATGGCTCTGAATTATCCTCTGGATTAATCATGTATGAGACAGGTCCGTTAATCATGATATGTGCCAACAATCATACTGAACAGATTCAGTTCAACCTAAAAGACACCCCAGTATTTGGAGCCATTTTGCGTATCCCGTGGTTACAAGTACATAACCCCAACATAGACTGGGTTGCAAGAACAGTTACACTCTATTCCAGACATTGTTGGCAAGCGTGTATTCAGGAGACACCCCAGCAAGTGATCCCATTACATTGTGCTTCCACCCAACCCATGGCTGAGACACCAGTTGACTTGCCTGCACCATACAGTGACTTTTCTGATGTTTTCATGGGGTGGTAAGCTTGTGAGCTTACCACCCCATCAAACATACGACTGACACATTGACTTAATTCCAGGAGTCTCATTACCATGCAGCAGAGTTTATGCTCTATCAGAACCAGAAGCCTTGTATCTCCGAGAGTATATAGATTACCTTTTGGCTAAGGGTTTCATTAGACATTCTACCTCCCCTGTGTCATCACTCTTTTACGTCCCGAAGAAGAATGGCAAATTGCGTGCCTGTATAGATTACCGCACAATTAATAAGGCAACTGTAAAAACACAGCTATCCGTTGACACTGATACTGGTTCTTTTGGACCAAGTCCGTAACTCCACTATCTACACAAAACTTGATCTGAGGGGAGCCTACCACCTAATTCGTGTTATGGAGGGAGGCGAGTGGAAGACGGCATTCATGACCAAATTTGGGCTTTTTTAATATACTGTGATGCTCTTTGGTCTGTGCAACGCCCCTGCAGCCTTCCAGTTTTTTATCAATGAAGTTCTGCAGGAATTTCTTGATGTCTGTGTCATAGTTTACATTGACAATATTTTGATATATTTGTCATCTCCTGAAAAACACATAGAGCATGTACGGACGGTCCTTCAAAAACTCAGAAAACACCACCTCTTCGCCAAGGCAGAAAAATGAATTTTTCATGCCACAACTATTGGATTTTTGGGGTATGTCATCTCCCCAGAGGTGATTGCCATGGACACCTCCAAGGTGCAAGCCATTTTACAATGGAAGACCCCAAAATCCGTGAAAGAGATACAGCAATTTTTAGGGTTTGCAAACTTCTACACATGATTCATACCTCAGTTTTCTTTGGTGTTGTCACCCATCACCCGCTTACTGAAACGAGCATTGAAAATGCAATAGGTCTCGCCTTTGATTAATTTGCTTTGCTAATGGTATTGTATATAAAAGCAAACAGCTTTAACTTAATGAAAGGCGAGAACTATTGCATTTTTAATGCTTGTTCTACACAGTCAGAGGCAGAGGCAGAGACAAACATAAAAGAGGAAGAAAAAGACCAATAGACAAGCATGTGAAAGTTTAATTAAATAAAAAGAATATCCCGCAAGCGTGTGCTCTGAGCATCCCCTCCCTGCATATTTTCCAAATGAATAAACAAGCGCAGCCGAAGCGGACCGCGCTGAAAATAAAAGCAGACTGCATTAGTGAGGAGAAACGCTACCTATCCTACTGAAGATCCTGTGATTCTGGTCAAATGACTTAATCTCCCTGTGCCTACCAAAAAATAAATGTGTCCTTGGGTTATGTAACTGGTGCTCATGTAAAGCGCTGTTATTGGCAAAGCAGCAAGTCAAGCGGGCACCAGCCTTGGTTGAGCTGGACCCCCCCATTAGCGCCCTTCCAGCTTGTGCCAGAAAATATTTAAATAAATAAACTAGCGCGGCCGAGGCGGACGGCGCTGAAAATAAAAACAGACTGCAGCCTCGCCGTGGGAATGATGTGGGAAGCAGGAGCAAGTCAGGAGAGATGGGGAGATCGCTTGCTAGAATATGCACTCATGGAGAACAATCGCATCTGCCTACCCGTCCCCACACACGGATACAAAGAAACACACAGACATGCACACATTTGGAAACACAAACACCTGCAGCACAACACACACAGATACAGACACACACGCACACAGACATGCACATAGATCAGCATTGCCAAGAGGAGATGCATTTACACACGCATGCACATATACAAGCACACACAGGCATTCCTACATACCTATGCATATGTGCACACTGAGACAACATGAATCAGTTAATATACACGCACATACTGTTGTCAATAAAACGCTTGCTGAGTTTAAAACACATACAGTGAATTTAAAAACATCCAAACTGAGCAGGGATATTACATTTTTTAAACAGGAGCAAGTATACTCATACTTAAAAGAAGATTTCTTTAAAAACAATAACCCTAGCTCGTTAAATTTACCATACAAAGGAAGATCACGTACAAGGTTTCTGACCTTTTCTGATTCTTCTTCAGACTCCGATCAAGGAGCAGGTACATATTATCAGCCATACCACCCCTTCTATCAATATCCAAACGCACCCCTGCCTTTTTTAGACAGAGGTACCCGCAGCGGGAGAGGGTTCAGAGAGGGATGGAGGGCACCAACCCACCAACAACCACAAGAACAGAATTTCTTTTGAACGCGCCAACGAGTATACAGGCGGTAGACTTGGATGCAGATACTAATAATCACTCTATTAATCAATCTAATGACACTTTGATGCCTATCTACAATCTATCTAAATATACCCTGACGCCGTGGGAGATGAGTTTTACAAAAGGGTTTATCCTTCGTGCCCCTAGTTTCACAAGATCCAGTGGACACCAAGACCGAAGTACTACCATTTTTACGCAAGATCAGATTGAAAGTGTTTTTTGCTCACCAAAATGAAACACAGGAATACAATGTGAGTGGATTAAAGAATAAATCTTCTTTTTGCCCAGAGAGTGAGATGATCCCAGAAGAGATTTTTTTGTTTGAAAATCAAGTATTGAAGGAAATAGACAATTTGAACAGTAAACATTTGACATTTAAGTCTAACTTCACTAAACAAGAACATATGGCCCTGAGAAGTCTAACGGACAACCCCCTAACGGTAATAAAACCGGCTGACAAGGGAGGGGGAATTGTTGTGTGGGATATTGACGATTATGATGGAGAGGTGGTTAAACAATTGAATAACCCCATACATTACCGTAAGATCTGCGATAACCCAACACCAACATTAAAAGCAAAAATTCTGTATTTGACAACTAAGGCTTTAGAATCCAGTTACCTATGTAAAAAAGAATATGAATATCTAAATTTTACGAAGCAAAAAGTACCGTTGATGTATGTACTCCCCAAAGTACATAAAAATGCTACCAATCCACCGGGGCGTCCGATTATCTCTTCATGTGGATCGATACTCGAACCACTTGCCAAGTACTTAGACACATTTCTTAAACCATTTGTGAGTACAACACGGGCATATGTTAGAGATACCATGGACCTCATCTCTAAAATTGAAGATCTAGCCTTCGATGGAGACCAGCAATTGTTTGTCTCCTTCGATATTGAGAGCCTCTATACTAACATCCCTCAAGATGAGGCCCTTTTGGTAATGGAACTGATCTTGGATCAAAGAACTAGGCCTCATCAGGTCTCTTTTAATAATGAGTTGTTTCTACAAATAAAGGGCGTGGCCATGGGTTGTTGCTTCGCCCCGGAAATAGCGAACCTAGTAATGGACCAATTCGAGAGGCAATATGTCTTCAATGAAGCAGCACCATTTCACCATCACACTCATAAGTGAGTGCGCTTCATTGACGACATTTTCCTTATATGGAATGGAAAAATGGAGGAATTAGAGAGATTCCATATCTGGTTGAATGTATGTACACCAGATTTGAAATTTACAAAATGCGTCAGTAATACACGTATCAATTTCCTCGATGTGTGGATCTTTGATAACAAAGGGAAATGGGAGGTGAATCTTTATTCGAAACCCACTGATCGGAATACACTCTTAGAGTTTTCATCAGGGCACCCAAGAAGTTTAAAAGAAAACTTGCTTTATGGGCAGTTTTTAAGAATACGGCGCAACTGCTCCAATAAGGACGATTACTTTGATAATGCTAAGAAACTACAGGTTAAATTGTGCGCCAGAGGATACCCAAAAAAACTGGTACGAACGGCACTTAAAAGAGCGTAGTACACGCCTAGGGAGAGTTTACTAACTCCAAAAGTGAAAGAAAAGACAGGATTTATGACATGCGTACTGACATTCAACCCAAAAGCAAACAAGGTTAAAAAGATTATCCTAAGAAACTGGAGGTTGATTGACCAATTCAATATACCAAAACCTCTTTTTGATTTCAGAAAAGGTAAACATTTAAAACAATACTTGGTAAAAGCCATGAGGGAACCAATGACAAAAAAAGATACAAGAACTTTGCTTGGCCTTCCCGCAGTTATAGGGCATTACCGTTGTAACAATTGCGTCGCCTGTGCTAGTACAAGTGATGCAAGCATTCTCCAATTGTAACAAAAACGTGGTGTATGCTGTGACCTGTCCCTGCGGGAAGATGTATATTGGGCAGACAACGCAAATGGTTAAAATGAGGATTTTACAACATAAATCCCGCATTAGATGTAAAATCCAGGGAGCCCCACTCGTGCAACATTATGTTGAGTCTGGCCATAGCGAGAATGACATGGAGTGGACAGTCTTAGCTGTAATGAAGGCAAGCAACAAAGGAGAATTGGAAATGAGGCTAAATCGCATAGAAACGCGACTCATTGAAAGATACCATACAGCGACAGAGGGTCTGAATGAGAGAGATGAATTATGGGCCTTGATTTAATGTAGAAGAGGCATTTCTAATCATCAGGTACCAGGTATAAAACATCTAACCAGGGATACTATTGAATCATTCAGACCAATGTGATTTTTCCTTGTCTCTTTGTCTACAAATACAACTGGGCAACTAAGAGATTAAATGCTAGAAAGTGACGTCCTAGCATACTTGTCAGAATGTAAGCCCGTTTGTTTGAACATACAGTGCATTGGAACCCTCGAGACCTTTGATTGCAGATGCTATCTTTTTGTGCTTGCAGGAGACGTGCGATCTACCCCAAAGTTTTGATAAACTCCTTGGAGATTCTATTGTCTAATTTTTGGACTTGCAGGAGACGTGCGACCTACTTCTTGAAAGAATTGGTTTGTTTTTGCTATAAATATATTTTTTAGACAAAAAATGTTTTTGCGTTATGTATTTGATTTGGAGTCTGAGGGAGGCTTTTATTTAATTAGTATTTCTGGAGATGTACTGAATCTGGGGCATGTAGTATCTTGTTGAAGGTGGATACTACCACGTAAAAGTTTGTTACCCCAAGCGTAGCTTAGAGATCAGTCCTCTGTCTATATCTATAGCCCGGGAACGTATGACGCGATCACGCGCATACGTGTTCATACACGTCCCGGAAGTCTAAGCAGCTCTTGCAGATTGAAGCGTGAGTAGGAAGTGCCGGACGATTGCACAGCGACTTGGTAAAAACTGAATGTAAGTTTGGATCTTTTGACCCACTGAGAATGTTGATTCAATTGGGAGAGATTAGGCTGTGTGTATATAAATACATAGATTCGCTATCTACAGCTAGTTTATTTGTTTCTTTCCTTGTAGTGACCTGACGTTATGATGAATTACGTGAAGAACGCCAGGTGCCCCATAGATGAAGCAAGTGTATAGAGGTATTGAAGTAGTACTACATGATTAATGATATAATCCGCAAAAGGATATTGATAAGAGTTCTTTACAAGTAATTGTCCATTATTGTAGGATTACGATATTGATGAATGGGGCCAAAGCAGATGCCTAGTTGCTCTGAAGATTGATTAATTTGGACTACATACAGATACACTTCCGGTTCTAAAATTGAGATATGGCTTGATTAAGCTGGGTTAGTTTGGCACACAGTCACATTACCGGTGTATATGTGCATGTGGTGTTGACGTATCTAAGCCTTTTACACCCACACCTGAGCAGTCTTCCTCCCGTAGCGACCCACCGGTGCGGTGTGGTTTCATTTGATTTTGTCAGTTTTGATTGATTTCTTTAGATATGTTAGTCACTATATATTTTTTATATTTTTTAGTTAGAGTCACTGAATTTTTGAGACGTCTCCTTCCTTCCGAGCACTGCATGGGCAAATAAGGGATAGAGTGAAGAACGATAGAACATATGATTTATATAAGTTTAACCATTGTTGTAGAGTGTACCCCTGTCCTGAGGAAGCCAATAAGAAAGTGGAGGCTGAAACGCGACCGCGTCGACATACAGACGAAGGAGGAGTCCGCCTATTGTTTCGATTAAAACATTAGTTATTTGGCATATTAAATTAAGATAGAGGGATGATACCTCTGATGCTAAGAGGACTACCTCTGAATGTATCACTGAGATGGAAAAGTGTACATATTTAAGAAGTAGTTAGGGGAATGTATATGATGTACTTGTTGTATATATGACTATGTATATATGGGTTGTCTTGTAATTTATTTTTGAAGACTTGCGATGAATTTGTCTAGTTTTGTGTACAATTCATTTTGATGCTCACTGATGGATATTTAGACCTGATAAATAATTATTTAATTTGCTATAAGAAATAGTGTTTTGCCAAGGTAATTTATAAACTCTTGTGCAAAAATAAACGAGAGATTGATCCCTCTATACCAATTGTTTATATATTACATACTATTGTCTGTGTCACCCCTGTGAAGTGATTGCAATTAAATATTTTACACGTATGAAAAGTGAAAGCATTTAAGTGCTCTGACGGGGCAGCGGGAGGGTGGAAGCAGCCTCCATGTGGGAGTCGTGTGGGAAGCAGGAGCAAGTCAGGACGGGAGAGGAACTGCAGCGGCCTCCTCACGAGAGCCCTGGCGCTTTATTTATTTTTCAAATTGAGCACTACTGAAGATCCTGTGATTCTGGGCAAATGACAATCTCCCTGTGCCTACCAAAAAATAAATGTGTCCTTGGGTTATGAAACTGGTGCTCATGTAAAGCACTGTTATTGGCAAAGCAGCAAGTCAAGCGGGCACCAGCCTTGGGTGAGCTGGACCCCCATTAGCGCCCTTCCAGCTTGTGCGAGAAAATATTTAAATAAACAAGCGGACGGCGCGGAAAATAAAAACAGACTGCAGCCTCGACGTGGGAGTGGTGTGGGAAGCAGGAGCAAGTCAGGACGGGGGAGGAGGGGAGACCGCTTGCTAGAATATGCACTCATGGAGTACAATCGCATCTGCCTCCCCGTCCCCACCAAGGAGCACAATCGCATCTGCCTCCCCGTCCCCACAAAGGAGCGCGCTGCTGTGACAATCCGTGTGGGCTTATTTTTGCATGGTCAAGAAAGTTTTCAAACTTCTAAAACTCACTGCAGCTGAACGGGTTTCTATTCCAGGAAGGGTTGCCCTGTGGTCTGCTTGTGCGAGAAAATATTTAAATAAATAAACAACCGCGTCCGAGGCGGACGGTGCTGGAAATACAAATAGACTGCAGCCTTGATGGGGGAGTGGTGTGGGAAGCAGGAGCAAGTCAGGACGGGAGAGGAGGGGAGACCGCTTGCTAGAACATGCACACTCATGGAGCACAATCGCATCTGCCTCCCCTTCCCCACAAAAGAGCGTGCTGCTGTGACAATCCGAGTGGGCTTATTTTTGCATGGCCAAGAAAGTTTTCAAACTTCTAAAACTCACTGTGGCTGAATGGGTTCCTATTCCAGGAAGGGCCGCACTGTGGTCTGTTTGTGCGAGAAAATAGTTAAATAAATAAACAACCACGGACGAGGCAAAATAAAGAAGCGTGCCTGAGGCGGACCGCACTCAAAGCGGATCGTCCTGAAAGTAAATTAAGAGTGCTTACCGACTTTTAAAGGACACTGTGTAAATGCCACGCCGGGTGAACACGGAGTCTTACAATCAGCACAGCCGTGAACCAAGCGAGAACGCACAAAGCCACTGTCGTCTAAGACAAGGCAAGCATTTTCTGAACTGTGCATACAGGTGCAGTGACAATACGAGTTATTTAAACAACTCCTGTGCGTGGCACATCTTTCACTATACGCTCCAACGTGACTGTGACAGGAGGTGGGGGGCTCGGGATGAGACCAGGGAGGAGCCGGTGTGTGCCCACACGGGACAAAGGACAGTGTAAAATAAAATAGTGCTCACCGAGTATACAATGCCGAATGTGGAACACCGCAGGTAAAACAACCAGTCCCGGTGGGCGGGGCTAAAAGTGGACAAGGCGGTAACCAGGAGGGACTAAGAAGCCTCCTTTTCAATCGTGAGCCAGCGTTTTGCATGGAGGATGACGCCAGCGAATAAAAGAAGATGGGCGGGGCTTCAAGTCCGCCTCTGAAAAGCTTCGGAATCCGTATTGATTCCAAGAAGCCCTCGCATGGCGAGAACAGCGCATGCGCTGCTAATGCCAGGCGAGACCTAAAAAGGGGTTCCCTTTTGCTGGAATTCACAAGCTAAGGAAGCCTTTCAGCAACTCACAAAGGTCTTCACGGAAGCCCCTTTACTTCGATATCCAGATCCATCTCAACCTTTTTTTGTGGAGGCCAATTTTGTCGCAAATTACTGTGGGTGGTGTCCTGTCACAACGAGACCCAGAAACAGGATGTTTTCACCCTGTTGCCTATTTTTCTAAAAAAGTGTTACTAGCCGAGCAGAATTATACGGTGGCAGAAAGGGAGCGGCTTGCCATAAAGCTCGCCTTCAAAGAATGACGTCATCATCTCTTGGGAGCAAGACATACAATAACCATCCATACTGATCACCGTAACCTTCAATTCTTCCAAAACATTAAAGCTTTGACTCCACAACAGCTCTGCTGGTTGCTCTTCTTTAATTAATTCGACTTTGTTATTACATATAGCCTGGGCAATGCACAACAAAAAGCAGACACACTCTCACGTTTCAATTTCTCCTCACCCGATTCTGATCAAAACAAGACACAACCTATCATATCAGCGCAGAGAATTAGATCAGTCTGTTCCTCTCAAGAATATTATGAGAAAACTTGCTCAGGTAAAAGATATCACTCTTTGTTCCCACCCAAGAATTGCAGGAAATAGTGTTACACTGGGGACATGACTCTGCTCTTGCTGGGCATTTAGGGGAAAAGAAGACAATTGACCTATGTCAACGCTGGTTTTGGTGGCCTACGTTAATACAGGATGTTAAGACATACATTCAAGACTGTCCTACTTGTATTCAAGCAAAAACACCACACACACCTCCAGCAAGTTGTTTTACAACATCTCCCAGTCCCGTCTACACCATGGTACACCATAAGTATGGATTTTATCACAGACCTACCCTCTTCCAATGGGCACACAGTCATTTGGGTAGTGGTAGATTACCTGACAAAAATGGCACATTTTATTCCCATGAAAACCCTTACCACAGCGAGTGTGCTAGTGACTTTGTTCATACAACACATAGTGCGTCTTCATGGGTTACGTTCTTCCATCGTGTCTGACCGTGAACCCCAATTCATCTTGCGCTTCTGGCGGGGTTTATGTTCCTCTCTGGGGATAGATGTCCGTTTGTCCTCTGCGTATCATCCGCAGACGGATGGTGAAATGGAGCGCGCAAACCAATCCTTAGAACAAATCCTATGGTGTCTGGTCTCCACATGGTCCTCTGAGTGAGATAAGGTCTTGCCACTGGTTGAATTTGTCTTTAATAACAGTAAGCACACTGCTACCGGGGTTTCCCCGTTTTATTGTTTGACTGGTCATCATACTTGAATGTTCCCTATTCCTGACCCTACCAAAGCAGGAAAAGTCCCGTCGGTGCAGGAACACCACATTAAATTTTATGATATCCAACAACAGGTAGAACGACATATAGCTCAGTATCAAGAGGTATGTAAAACACAAGCAGATAAACATAGAATACCTGCTACTGACTATCATAGTGAGGATCGTGTTTAGCTATCCTCCAAGAATTTGGCAGGATCCAAAAACGACTCCCTCGCTTTCGTGGTCCCTTTACCGTCCTTAAGGTAGTGAACCCTTTGGCTATGGAACTGCAGTTACCAGAGGACAACAAGGTGCACCCTGTATTTCATGTATCCCTGCTTCATCCCTATTCCCCTACTACTCGCTAAGCTCCTGCTTCTCCTCCTCCTCCTCCCCAATTCAAGTGAATGGACAGTTGGAATTTGAGGCGGCAAAAGTTCTGGATTCCAAACGCATTCAGGACATGTTGCATGATCTGCTTGCCTGAAAGGGCTACAGTCCCAATGACAACTCTTGGGAACCCGCCTCTGCGGTCCATGCTCCTCGTCTTGCGCGTCTCTTTCACCTACGCCATCCCACGAAGCCCCGCCCCCTAGGAGTACCTTTGGTGGAGAGGAACTGTCAAGAGCTTCCCGTTCTGTCTGGTATGTCGGCACCCTCAGGAGTCCCCACTTGCTCACATTTATGTGCTACTCAGTTGTTTTTTCCTTTTCTTGCCACTGCCAATGATTGTTTCTTTTTATTGGGTGTGTTGGTGCCAGTGTTTGTTTTGCCAATGCTTTTTGTTTTTGGGTGCTAGCAACAGTGTCACATTACTGCACATGTGCACTTGCCATGCTTATGGATGTGGCTGAGGCACCTGGCATGATTATGGGCGTGGCTAGCCATGTGTGGTTAACTGCCACTGAACTGCCTATGAAAGCCCAAGCCTCGCACCTGTCAGTGCTTGGCTTAATCTCCTGGTTTCCGCTTCAACTGAAGACTGCTTCTGTCACCGCTTCAGGATTTTCTCTTTTACCATTGGACAGTACCACATGCCGGTCCAGGACTGCAGCAAGCATCGGACAGCTAAGTGCAGAGCTCTTTAAGGCTGCCTGTGAAGTGAAAGGCTGTGTGACTTACATTTTCTGTTTTGGTATCGGAAGACTCGTCCTTGCATATTTGCCATGTTAATTGGTCATCTGGTATTTGGCACGAGTGACTTTTGATTAAAGACTATGGGATTTACATATTTGTTTTGCGCTTGGGGTCATTTTATGTTTGAACTCATTTCAAATTTGTATTACGCTTAGCGCTTGGAGTCATTTTATGTTAGAACTCATTTCATATTTGTATTCAGCCAAGCGCTTGGGGTGGTTTTATGTTTGAAATCATTTCCAACTTCTGAGAGTTTTGTTTCTACACTATTTGCATAGAACTTTGATATTAAGATGAATATTGTGAACTTGATACTGCACCTTGCGCATGGAAGCCTCCTGTGACCCCTCTGTTCATCATATTGTATGGACACTGGCTTATGCAGCCCTTTGGGCCTGTTCCTAGATGTGAATATTTGTTTACGGGTGTTTTGTGCAAACGTAACAAAGTGCCTAGGTGCCATTCGTTTACCTGGCTGTAGATGACGCATAAATAGCCATCGACTCCTTTTTGGAAGCATTATTCTTAGAGAACTATTATTTGGATTGTATTCTCCTGCAACCTACAGACAAAGGCTAAGAGAGTATCTCAGCTCCTCTTGAGAACCAGGTGATTAACATAGCTCGCTTATAATGAATGTTCTGTGTTGAGTGCACCTGGGTGGCCCAGAAGTTTCTCTGTACTCACCTGTTGCATTTCTTATTTTATAGAGAAACACAAGTCCTCAAAAAGGTGAACCTACTCTGCAAACAGATACCCTTGAGGGTGCCGAGCTGGACCAGGCTGTGTTGAGTAGCAGTGTGCTCTCTCTTTTCTCGTCCCATTCCCCTTCCCTTTTAGGACCCTGTTGGGACTCCCGTAGCGAGTTCAGTAGTGCAGAGAGGTGTTGTAGGAGGGGAGAGGACAGTTCATTGCTCCTGCAGACAACCTGAACTTCAGGTGAGTGGCTGTGCCACAGTCTTACACTCACTATCTAAACCCCCTGTTACTCCACCCAACCCTGAAACTGGTCTCCTTCACATAACACATCACCACTCACAAACATTCACCAGTCAGTAGGCGCCCACCGTCCCACCCACTCACTCACTTGTTTCTCACCACCACACTTTATATCCTACGTCAACAGCCAAATTCTAGAACCTGAGTAAACCTCAAAATTCACAGAACATTCCCTCCCTCACAAGTACAACCTTCAAATAACAAGCACGCCACAAATATTCCCCTCTCAACACATTATAAATATGAAAGTGCTTTGGAGCACAAGTTGAAATGTGAATAAGCATTGACACAAACAATCTTGAGAGCCCGTTTTCAGTTCGCGTTCCAATTTGAAATAGACTTTTCTTTCTCGAAAAAGGATCCAGTAATGGTACAAACAGTTGCAGTATTATGCTGTGTGGAAAAACAAACAGCCAATACACATTTCGTCCATATTGGACTTTTTTAAAGCTTGAATGGCAAATATGGAGTAGAAGTCATTGATATCAAAGATATAGCCTTAGAGCCCACCTTAGCAGGCTCTACCAGACATTTAAGGCCTGCTCCAGTGTAAAAGGCCCGAGCCGAAGCAGAGCCAAAGGCGAGGGCCTTTAACAGGGGAGCAAGTCTTTAATGGTTGGTAGAGCCTGCTATGGAGAGCTCTAAGGCTATTACAACATTCCGCCCCTAGAGGGCAGAATGTTCTAATTAGTAAAAATAAATGCCTCTCAGAGCTCGAGGGGGTTTAAATCCCCTTGGGCTCCGAGAGGCCCTTGTTCACAGGAGCAGCTGTGAACAAAGTCAAACATTGGCATGTTTGAGCTCTGGGCTTCTACCAGCCATTAGAAGCCTGGAGCCCTCCATTGTTTTCAGTGGAGCTCCCAACATTCCAATGTTCTAATACATGATAAAGACTTGGGTTTGTGCAATATCAAAAAACCAAACTTTAGTGTGTACCTAATGTTACACCAAAGGGTGTATTGTTGAATGAAAGGGCTCAGTAAAGATTGTGCTGACATGAATTTGAAAAAAGATTCTTAACCAGCCAAGAAGGTAAGGCAAGTGTAACCTAATGTAAGTAATGAGTAGTCCAAAAGTCTAAAACAGAACCAGACCAGTTCCAGGGGGTAAACGTAGTTAGAAAGAAAATGAAATATAAAACTGAACACAATAAGATAGCTACACCCACGTGCTTGTAAATATTTTGTGGTGGTGTGTGTGGTGCCAACTACCAGATATCCTACTCGGAAATTGAGGAGCACCTGAAAGAGTAGAACTATTCCTGCAAGTAGGGACTGTTGAATACAAAAGCTGCTAGAAATACCGGTTCTAGTATTATCTTAGGTGTCCAAATATTATATATAAATATTCAAGTTGAGGACACATGGCAGAGAGAGGAGAGAAGCATTCTGAAGCGGTCACTGCCTGTGGAGGTGCCGACTTCTTCTTCTGATGAAACCTTGACAGCCAGTCATCCAAATATGGGTACACCTGATGTCCCTGTTTACGTACAAAGGCATCTACCGGCACAAGGCATTTTGTGAACATCAGGGAACAGATTTCAGTTCAAAAGGAAGTGCCTTGAATTGGCAGTTCTGCTCCTCCACTGAGACTCAAGATAGGGTCTGTGGTTTGGGTGTATTGGAACATGGAATTTTGCTGTCTGAAGAGTAAGGGAGGAAGAGTACCCTCATTCCTTAAGCACCAGAACGACTTCTTCCAGGGTAACCATTAGAAAATGTTGCTTCCCGTGAACTTGTTTTGGTCTTGAAGGTCCAGTATTGGTCCCCACCCCACAGATTTTTTTCTTAACCAAGAAAAACATGGAATAGAAACCCAGATTTCTTTGGGATTTTGAGACCTTTTTTTTTAATCGCTCCCTTAAGAAGGAGATGAAGAATTTCCTTTTGTAATTTCCGCAAGTGCATTTGGTACTCCTACCTGGGTAGATGATTGGGAGACTATTGGTTGAACTACCGGGTGTGGCCAGAGTGAACTATTCGGACCACCCAGCGAAGTGTAGTTATCTTTCTACAAATAGGAGCAAAAATTGAAATTCTTCTTCCTAATGAATGTATTTCAGTCTGTGGGGGTTTAGGAGCAGGGGTTTGAGTTTGGACAGCTTGGAAAAGTTAGGCTTGTTTTTAGAGGAGTGTAATTGAACAGTGCCCATTCCCCTTCCTGATGAACAAGTTACTTACCTTCGGTAACGATGTATCTGTAAGAAACATTAGTTAGTTAGATTCCTCACCTTAGAATATCCCCAGGCGTCAGACTGGATCCGGAAGATTTTTCGTCAGTAATACCCCTTGTGCGTTGTTAGGCGTCGTCTGCGGCTCCGCGTCCGTCGTCGGCGTCGTGCGCCGGAATGACATCCTCGGAGTACTTAGACGCCGCCCTCGCGCGCTGACGTCAGTTCTTGTACATAGCTTTCCGCGCCAGGAACGCAGAGCCATGCAAAGACCGACACTGGTGCCAAAAATAAAATCTAGGGGCCTGAAAAGGATAACCTTAACCCTAGATGTCAGTTCGCAGAACGGGGAGGATGGGTAGGTCGGTGAGGAATCTAACTAACTAATGTTTCTTACAGATACATCGTTACCGAAGGTAAGTAACTTGTTCATCTGAAAGAAACACGTTAGTTAGATTCCTCACCTTAGAATAGATACCCAAGCAATACCATCCCCGGTGGTGGGTCTGCGAACCAAGATCACACCAGAAAGTCCTGGAGGACAGAACGGCCAAAGAAGCCATCCCTCCGGACTTGGCTGTCAAGGCAATAATGTCTGGCAAACGTGTGTAGCGAAGCCCACGTCGCCGCCTGACAGATGTCCTGCAAAGGGACACCCCGTCCCAAAGCAGTAGTAGCCGCTGTGGCCCGAGTAGAATGGGTGCGCAGCCCAACAGGAGGGTCCTTTTTTGCCAAGGAGTAACAAATTTTGATGCAAAAAACGACCCACCGAGAGATGGTCCGTTTGTGCACAGCTTTCCCCTTCTTAGCACCCACGTATCCAACGAAAAGTTGGTCGTCCACCCGGAACTGCTTTGTGCGGTCCAGATAAAAGGAGAGCGCACGTTTTGGGTCCAGACGGTGGAGCCTCTCTTCCTCTTTGGAAGAATGCGGAGGCGGAAAGAAGGTGGGCAAGGTGACAGACTGCCCAAGATGAAAGGGGGTCACCACTTTCGGAAGAAAGGAGGGACGAGGCCGAAGGACAACCTTGTCCGGATGAACAGAGAGAAAAGGAGGCTTTGAAGATAAAGCCTGGAGCTCACTCACCAGTCTAGCCGAGGTGATGGCTACCAGAAAAGCAGTCTTAAGCGTCAGCAGACGAAGAGGACAATTATGAGGAGGCTCAAAGGGAGTGCACATTAGAAATGTGAGAACAAGATTCAAGTCCCACTGAGGCATTACAAAAGGGACAGGAGGGAACGTGTGAGTAATGCCTTTTAGAAAGCGTGTAACGACAGGGGACTTGAAAAGAGAAGGCTGATCAGGAAGCCGCAAGAAGGCAGAGATGGCAGCAAGATAACCTTTCAAGGTGCCCAGGGCAGAGCCCTGCCAGGCCAAAGAAAGAAGAAAGAGGAGAACCTCAGAAAGAGGGGCGGAAAGGGGATCCACAGCCTTTGCTGTGCACCATGCCACAAATTTGTTCCACCGGCAGGCGTATACCGTCTTTGTGGAGGGACGCCTGGCTGCCAGAATGATATCACAGACTTCAGGAGGCAAGTCAAATGGCATGAACTGCCGCCACTCAATCTCCACGCATGGAGGTGGAGGCTGGACAGGTTCGGGTGGAGGACCGTCCCCTGCTGCTGCGACAGAAGATCCTCCCGAAGGGGCAGACGTATCGGAGGATCGGTCAACATACTGAGTAGCTCGGGATACCAGTACCTTCGTGCCCAATCCGGAGCCACCAAGATGACTTGGGCCCGGTCGTGCCTGATCTTCTTCAGCACTCTGGGCAGAAGTGGTATAGGCGGAAAGGCGTACAACAGACCGCAATTCCACTCGTGACGAAAAGCGTCGCCGAGCGAGTGCCGCCTTGGAAATTCCAACGCGCAGAACTGCTGACATTGCGCGTTCTCTTCGGTGGCGAATAGATCTAACCAAGGCTCTCCCCACTGCTGAAAGAGACCATGCGCCACTTCGGAGTTCAGACGCCATTCGTGATCCATCATGCACCGGCGGCTGAGTTCGTCTGCTCTGGCGTTCAGAGAGCCCGCCAGATGTTGAACCACTAGGGTGACGCCCTGGTGTTCCAGCCACGTCCAGAGGCGCAGAGCCTCCTGACAAAGGGTCCACGACCCCACCCCGCCCTGTTTGTTGCAATACCACATGGCGGTGGTGTTGTCCGTGAACACCTGCACGACACTTCCCCTGACAGAGGGAAGTAAGGCTTTCAGTGCAAGTCGGATCGCTCTCAACTCCAACAGGTTGATGTGGAGCCGAGACTCCGCCGGAGACCAGAGGCCTCTGATCTCCGCCTCTCCCATATGGCCACCCCATCCCAGGAGGGACGCATCCGTCACTACGACATGCTCCGGTTGGGGAAGGGAGAGGCTCTTGCCCTTGACCCAATCGCGGTCCTTGAGCCACCACTGCAACTGCTGTGCAGTGCCCTCCGAGATCAAGACATGGTCGGACAGGTTGCCGTGATGCTGGGCCCACTGAAACTTCAGGTCCCACTGCAGAGCCCGCATGCGCCGCCTGGCGTGATGCACTAGTAGGATGCAGGAAGCCATCAGCCCCAGAAGCCGCAACACTAGCCTGACCGAAACCCAGGATAGAGGCCGAAAGATGGGAATCAGGGCCTGAATATCCCGGACCCGCTGTTCCGGCGGATAGACCCGGAACTGCGCCGAATCGAGAACCGCTCCGATGAAGAGGAGCTTCTGAGAGGGACTCAAGTGTGACTTCGGCACGTTGATGGAAAATCCCAGCAAATGCAGGAGATCCGCCGTAGTCTGGAGGTGGGAGACGACTATCTGGGGCGAGCCCGCCTTCAACAACCAGTCGTCGAGATAGGGGGAAGACTGGAACCCCTGATCTGCGCAGATGAGCTGCGACCACCGCCATCACTTTCGTGAACACCCGAGGGGCACTGGTGAGGCCGAAGGGGAGCACGGTAAACTGAAAGTGCTCTTGGCCCACCGTGAACCGCAGGTAACGCCGGTGGGCCAGCAGGACGGGGATGTGGAAATATGCGTCCTGCAAATCCAATGCTACCATCCAGTCTCCAGGGTCTAGGGCAGCTAGAACCTGAGCCAAAGTTAACATCTTGAACCTTTCCTTCCGGAGGAAGGCATTGACGTTTCGGAGGTCCAAGATAGGGTGTAGGCCCCCTTTGCCCTTCTTGGGAACCAGAAAGTAGTGGGAATAACAACCACGACCTACTTCTGGGCTCGGAACGCGCTCGACGGCTCCCTTGGCCAAGAGGGCCGAAACTTCCTCGTGGAGAAGATTCAAATGATCCCCCGAGATACGGTGGTGCTGCGGTGGCATGGCTGGAGGGGTCGTCTCGAAGGGGAGGGAGTAGCCCCTTCGGACGATTTGCAGCACCCACCTGTCCGATGTGATGGACCGCCAGTGGAGCAGGTGATGGCGAACTCTGCCTCCCACTGGCGATGAATGGGCCTGAAAGCTTGGACTAGGAAGGCTTTGAGGCGGATGCTGCCGGGGTGGATGTGGGCTGACCTCGTCGTCCTCCAGAACCGCCTCGGCGGAAACCACGTCCGCGACCGCGCGCAGGTTGGTTCTGCGGCTGGTGGCTAGGCGTACGTGAGGAGGCACCCCTTCCTTGGCCACGAAAGGGGCGAAAAGCGGAAGTTTGCGACCGCGGGGCCGAGAGGCCCAAGGACTTGGCCGTAGCCCGGGAGTCCTTAAAGCGATTCAGCGCACTGTCCGCTTTCTCGCCGAAAAGGCGAGTGCCATTAAAGGGCATGTCCATGAGGGTGCTCTGGACATCGCCCGAAAAGGACGTGGACCGCAGCCAGGCGTGACGTCGAAGCGCCACTGAGGTAGAAATCGCCCTACCCAGCGAGTCCGTAGTGTCAAGCCCACATCGGATAGCATTTCGCGCTGCATCCCTCCCATCGGCCAGAGCCTGGGTAAGTCGTGTCTGGACCTCCTCCGGACACAGGGGCAGCACGTCCTCCACCGTATCCCACAGAGAGTGGGAATAACGGTCCAAGAGGCAGGCGGTGTTCAAAGACCGCAGGCCCAAACTAAGGGAGGAGAACAGCTTTTTGCCAAACTGTTCCAGCCTCTTGGAATGCCGGTCCGGCGGAGCGGTCGGGAAGGAGGATTGGGAGGTAGAGGCCTGGATAACCAGACTCTCGGGGGTAGGGTGTTGGGACAGAAAACTGGGGTCGCCCGGAGCAGGGCGGTGGCGCCTGGCGACGTTCCTGTCCACAGGAGGAACTGTGGAGGGCTTGGACCAGGTGCCCTGCAGAACGTCAGTGAGGGCCTCATTGAATGGCAGCAGAGGGTCAGTGGAGCTTGCTGCAGACTGAAGCACCTCAGTGAGGACGTTCGTCCTCACAGCCACGGCAGGTAGCTCGAGCCCAAGGGCTGCGGCCGCCTTGCGCAGCACCACAGAGAAAGCAGCACCCTCCTCCGAAGCCACAGTCGGAGGAGAGATGAATCCAGTGTCTGGAGAGGTATCCAGGCCACTGGCCTCCCCCAGTTCATCTGCCCAGTCCTGTGACAGTTGAGCCTGAACGGCCATAGGATCCTCGGATCCCTCCCAGTTGTCCCCATCATCCGATTCCTGGTATGCAAGAGGAAGGATCGGAGCCGGGCGATAGACAAAATGTGTCTCCAGCGGCGCCGAACGCGGCGTCCATCGACGCTGTATCGGCGCCGGGCCCGGAGTGGGGCTGAACCGGGGCTCGACGCCGAGCGGACTCGGCGTCGGAGGTGGTGCCGGTGTCGACGCCGGCGGAGGAGGCGTGACGAGGTCGACCGGCGTCGGCGGGGACTCGGTAAAGGGTCCCTCGGGCGCTTGCGGCGTCGAGGCCGGAGCCGTCAACGGCGCCGGGGCCGGAGCCGCCGGCAGGCAAGGTTGCCCAGTCGGGTCCGCGGGGCCCGAAGGCGCGCCAGCGGGCGTCGAAGGCGGAGCCAGGTTCCTCATGGCCGAGAGGAAGGCACTGACTTCCGCCGGCGTCGCGTCAGTCCCAGGGACTGGTGGGTATGGGGACTTGCGCGGCGCCTGCGGCTCCGCCGGAGCCGCGGGGGTGGAACCACCCTGACCCTCGGCCGAGTCACGCGACCGGCGAGGGGAGTCCGAAGAGCGGTGTCGCCTCTTGGACTTCTTGGAGTGCTTCGACTTACCCGAAGACTTGGATCCCGACGACCGATGATGACGTCGGCTGCGGCTCCGCGACTGATCCTTGGACCTCCTCCTGGACCGGGATCGAGAGGGGCGCGGAGCCGAGTGGCGAATCTCGAGAAGCTTACGGGACCGCTCCCGTCTAGCCTTCGAGGTCAGGGCCTTGCAGTCCGAACACGACTCCGCGTCGTGGTCTAGGCCCAAGCAGTAAAGGCACCGTCGGTGATGGTCCGTAACCGACATCAAGCGGCTACAGTCAACACAGGCTTTAAAACCAGGCATCCTACCGGCACCGGAGTCGAGACAAGATCAAAAAGGATCGAAAAAGTTAGTCAAAAAGTGACTAAAGGGGTAGCTCTCCCGGATCTGCGCTTACTGGCGCGGAAAAAAGAAGAACTGACGTCAGCGAGCGAGGGCGGCGTCTAAGTACTCCGACGACGTCATTCCGGCGCACGACGCCGGACGCGGAGCCGCAGACGACGCCTAGCGACGCGCAAGGGGTATTGCTGACGAAAAATCTTCCGGATCCAGTCTGACGCCTGGGGATATTCTAAGGTGAGGAATCTAACTAACGTGTTTCTTTCAGATGACTGATTGCAGCCTTGTCATTGACCCTGGTTGGAGAAGTAACCTTGAGCCTATCCAGTCTGTGTAGGAGGGTAATATTGTCTTTCTTCACATCCGTACTAACTGAAGCCTCCTCTGTAGCCCTGGGAGCACACGAGCCAAAAAGGACGCGGAAGGAGAATGTCTCTACTCTAAGATTCCTAGCGAACATATTCAGTCAGGAATCTTTATATTCTTTAACGCATTATCAACATGTTTACCAAACAAGTTCTGTCCACTAAAGGACATGTCCAAGATCTTGGCTTGTACTTCGGGACGAAATGTTGTGGGCTTTAAACACAAGCCTGTCTTTTAAGAACCGCCACTCCCACGAGCTGGCAGAAACCAGCACTGGACACATCCATTGCTGCATCAATAATGGAGGCTGATGCATTAGCTGCTTATTTTACAATTACCTTAACATCCTTCTTCTGGTAATAGGTTAATGAGGGTCAAAATGTCATGTAACATTTGACAATCATAGTGGCCTAGAATGGGCAAAATATTTGCCACTTTAACAGGTATCACTGCCATAGAAATGACTTTGCAGCCAAGATTATCAATGCACCTTCCTTCTCCTTCTGGAAGGGCTGAGGCTGGAGTGTTGGGTTTTTGTGATCACCTTTGAGCTGCTAAATCAATCATAGAATCAGGCTAGGGTGTTCAGGTAGGCATTCTGGTGACAGTCTGTTTTTCTAATGGTCCAATACCACTGCTTGCACTATAGCTGGTGTCTGCTCGAGTTGGAGTCCTTTTTCAGAAAAATGCAGTATAAGGATACATTGGTATTTTTTCTAAGCTTTTCTTTAAAGTTTATTAAAAAGCACCACTGTTCTATAGATTACATTGAGAGGTCAAACTTATTGGCTGCTTACTGTAGTAAGGCATGGAAACAGACAATGTTGTCTGGCAGAGTCTGGTTGTGGAGGCATCTTGTCACTTTATTTAAGCAAAATGTTGTTGTTCGGACGGAAAAGTCCTCTGCATGGTAAAGACGCGTACCCCTGTCCCGAGTGCCCAACTGTACTGTTGTCTGGATCTCTAAAGTTGATTTGCCATAGGTACATGGATCATGCATGTGTGCCCTGACATAGGCCTATCTCACTGATAGCTTACTTGTTGGACCAGGAGGGACACGCAAAGCACCACTCTGTGGTGGAAGGCTACTGCCTTCACAAAGAGTTAAGCAGCACAAGTGCAGTGGTGGCAGCATACCGTGTAGTGATGAGCAGTAGAGAAAAAGATCTTTTAGCCTCTGTCACTGGAGTGAGGCCTACAGACTCACTCACCTTTAAAAGATTTGCTTTGATGTGCTTAACTCACCATTGGCCTATGTCAGGTAGATGTGGCATACTGCATTGCACAGGAGTAGTGACTCTGCGGTGGTTTTGTGTGTGCCTAGGAAAGGTACAGTAAAAGGGTAGTGGAGTACTGTGAAGTACATGCAACAGTAGTGCATGTCCTGAGTATATGAATGTCTGTGAGGAATACATTACTTGAAAGGTTTATTGCTGCGCAACATGTATGCAATGAAAGCCTGTGCTGGGTTTATTTGTACTTGTGTGAAGTACAACACATAAAAGGTAAAGTGTTGTGCAGAACGCATATGGTGAGTGCGTATGCTAGCAGTGTGTGTGTGTTAGTAAATAATACACCATGATTAAATGTAACGCTTCAGTGCTGAACAGTGTGCCCACACGGAGTGTGTATGTACTGAATGCATGATATTGGTATAATGCATGGAGGTATTAGTGCTGAACAGTAAGGGTGCGGTGAATGTACACTCTGAGTGAATGTGCCTGCCATGGTGCATTACATGTTAGACCTTGGGTTCCATTTTGGGAAGCCCAGGCTTGCCTGGTTAAGACACGAGGAGGAGAGGAATCCTCCTCAGACAAGTTTGTATATTGCTGCAATCCTGTGAGTTGGGTGGGGGACACACTGGAGGGAAAAGGAAGAGACTTGCTTTACACTTCAAAAAACTGCTCTTTAATTCAGTGATAGATCACAAGGAAGCGGCCTGGACACATCTCGGGAAGAGAGATTGAGCTGATAAAGGAATCATGAAGAGTAGGGCTGGGGCTCTGGAATTAGACATTTTAATGCAGTTGGAAAATCTGTTCACTCCCATGCATGGTGTTGTGGGACAATCAGCTTCAGAATCTTGCCTACTGTGATATACATCTTTAATGAGGAAAGAACAAGAGATGTGTCCATTCAAAAGAAGCAGAACCCCAACATATAACTTTAAAGACTAAGCCCCTAAATCATATTTGGTGTCTTGAAAAGGGCTATAAAAAGGGGAGGTTGAGTGCCCAAAAATTATTCATCTGCCAAACAACCAGACGGGCTGTGTGAGAAGGTTAAGCTACGCAAGCATTCTGCCTGTGACCAGAACAGCGGGCCAATGCCTGCTGGTCTTCCTGCTGGGTGAGGGGACATCAACCAGGACACCAAGACCACCAGTCAGGGCCTGCCCGCTTGCCAAGATCAGTGTGCCTTGAGAGCATTGGAGGGAGCAAGGTCCAGTGGGGAGCCCTGCACAAGGATTCCCTGAACAAGGTGTGCGGCTGTGCACAGATCGGGCCATTGCACTGTGCAGTATCGGCTCGGTGACCCCCCGTATGCAAGGAGAGGGCACCTTGTTGGGAGCCATATCAGAAGTGCTGTGCAGGAAGCACCAGGCCACGCTGCGGTGACCCCATTTGTCAGAGGGGGTTATTGGTGAGCTGAGTTTGGGGCCAGGAGCGCTGGACTCGCTGAAAATCAGTGACCCTGTATGTCAGGAGGGGCAGCCATAGTGAGGGCAGTCACATGAGAGCCTTCGACTGGATTGTAGGTAGGGCTCCCAGTTTTATGGTATTTTTCTTTTTGACATTTCTGTCAGTATTTATCCATATTTATTATGGGTTTTGTGGGGAAAAAAAGCTGAAACTGGTGTATTTCCACATTTATGTAACCAATAAATATGCAGTCATGCTTGAATGCCTGCCAGGTTTCAGTGATATGAACACCTGCAGAAGATAAATCAATGCACTTATATGACAATATGCACATTTCAGTATCAGCCTTGTGCATATCTATTACTGTTTAAGCCTCTTTACTAAAATTCTTTTTTTTTTTAACCCCCTTACCCATCAATCCACAGTTATTGGCCTGGCAGTCATGGCAAAGTGTATTTAGAATCACTCAAAATTTTAAAATAAATACAGACAAGAAAATAAATGGTTTTCTGTTTGTATTTATCTGTAAAAATCAGTACACACAGAAAACAGGGAGCCTTAATTGTAGGCAATGCGTCAATCCCGTATGCAAGGAGAGGCTTCCAGTACCACTTTGGCCATTGGTTCAGGTCGTTGCCCGGCCTGAAGGAATACTGTTGCACCCGCATGCTGCGATATGCACCTGACAGATTCCCTGAGGATCACCAGGCGCCGCTGAGGACATCGTACCTACGTTTGAGCTCGATTTGTGAGCCGAAGGATATCAATAGCACACCCCCAGTCCACTCTGTTAGGAGGAAGAGCAACTTACCTTTGTGTTTGCCAAGCAAGAACTGCTCCGATCACTGGAATGAACCGGCTGAGCTGCTCAACAGAGAAACTGTATCACTGAGTGCTGCTGAATACGTTGCGAGCAGCCCGACCTTGTCGTACAGGACTCAAACTCAAGAGCGCCCAAGTAGAGGGCTCTTGCTGCTCCAATGAACACTACCAAACCATCACAACAGGTAAAATCGGAATTGGGTCTTTGGGGCCCCAGGGGACTTGCTGGTAACCGTGCTGCTGCGCCATGGACAATTTTGATTAATTCTTCAAGAGTCAAATGTAGAACTCATGAGTACGGCCAAAAGGTTTGCATTCCCTAGATGTGTTGCTACCAGTGAAGGGGGGATAACCCAGAACATGTTAAACAAAGGAGGGTGGGGTAGGGATTGATCGGACAACTGCTAGGAGCCATGCCCTTAAGGGGTATTGTGTTATTGCTTCTGAATGTCATATACATTTGCATGGGTAGAGTTAGAAATAAAATACTACTGCCTGGTAGAGGCATACATATGAACCTGCAGTGCCTCTCCTATGTGATGCATGAGACTCGAGACATAGATCTGCATTCGGTGCTGATCGTGCTAGACAGAAAAAGCCTTCAACTCCTTGTCCTGGGAATACATGTGGGAGGTACTCCGTCGTATGGTCTGGGCAAACGGTTTCTGAAATGGGTGAGGCTTCTATATACAGGGCCGACTGCAAGAGTGCATAATGATGGCAAGGTCGGAGGCATTGTCATTGGGAGAGGCACTTGACAAGGCTGCCCCCTGTCGCAGCTCCTGTTTGCGCTTGCAGTGGAGCCACTCACAATCCACCTTAGGGCAGAAATGCAGGATTGGGGAGTGCACGTGGCGGAAACCACCAACATTGTGTCTCTATATGCTGATGACGCATTAATATATGGGGTGGAACAGGAACAATCTGTACCCTGCCTCCTGCAGCTGATGGCATAGTTTGGAGCTGTTTCGGGGCTTTGCGTTAATCATCAGTGTTATGTTTCATATAGGTACCCTAATATAGACCCGGGTAATATCCTACACCTACATTACCTCCCTTATACTACAAAGTAACAAGCCTTTAGTTAGGATTGAACCTTGTTCTAGTCCTGGGTGCAGAAGGAGGGTTTTTCCCTAAACAATATCGTCCTGTAACTTCATCAATAGACTCATACGGTATGAATGAATATTCATGAGGGTTCTTGGAAACCAGGCAGGGGCTACACACAACCTGCATAATATCTACGTACAAGGTTAATCCCATACATCATCCTCAAATCCAACAATGTCGAATACAAGAAACAAGGGACAAAGAAACCCTACATACTTTCGGTCTAAATACAGCACATCTTGCTAGGGTTGTTAGAGGGAACCGAGACTTCCAGGCCGACACACTGACCAGAGATGCTGAGGCTCCTGCATGCAGACGCTCCAGCTACCAGCGGTTTAACGCATGCCTTGCGGGGTGTTCAACTCGAAGCCAGGACGGGGTCCCACGTTCTCTCACTTCAGCTAATGGTGTTAGACTAAATCCTAGAGGGATATTTGGCTTCGCACCTACTCACATGGTGGGCACACTTAGGTACATCTAGATAGGCATCGTAGGCGTACGCATACTTTTATCATGCACTTTATATTCATGTATGTATTCATGATTATAGCACGATGGTAGAACTGTACCATCCTTTTATATTCACTGTACTGCTAATCATATATATCTGCTACTAACGGTTGTTGCAGCACATATATTTTACACTAGAAAACTGTGCAATACATTCTTATTGTAACACGTCCGACTGTTTCTTCTGAGTAACTCTCGGAGACAAACTAAGTGAGCACGAGTGACTGAGCGAAAAGTAGTATGTTGATCCACGATCCTGAGGGATCAGGATTGTCATGTTCTGAGGTTGCAAGAAACTATTCTCTCCCCGCTAAGAGGAGAATCTAGTGACACAGAGTTAGCTAAAGCAAACAGGCTAACATTCTCGGTGGGGGTGCACTGAACCAGTCTGCCACCAATCCCCCAGTTTATGTTACCCAAACGTGCAGGTCCTGCATGGGAAATATAGGAACTACACAACATCAGAAGACAGTGCTGTTTCCCCTGGCTGCGTTGGTAAAGTAGGTGCCCCCAAGCTTCCCCCTGTAGGATCACTATGGGAAACAGTGAGCTTTTACTACTTGGGAATGCAGATGGCCAACGACCACCACCAACAGTATGAATTGAGTACGTACAGGGTGATGACTGGATTCACTGCCTGTGTGTGGTTTTGGACCACCCTGCCTCTGTCAGTTATGGGGAGAGTGGCACTGTGTACAATGGTCCTGCTGCTCTGCCGCCTATATACATTACAGAATTTGTTCTGCATGCTGCCGCCCTCACTGTTCCGAAGTCTGGATGGGATTCTAGTGGCACTGGTTTGGGCGGGAAAGAGAAGCAGAGTCCACCTTGAGATCCTCAAACTAGACCCCACCAGGGGGGCCTCTGCCTTCCAGATCTCAAACTATACTATCTGGCAGTTATGCTACAATATGCCGCGTTGTGGTGCGAGGAAGGCCCTAACAGAGAAGAAAAAAACTCCTCTGGCATCTTAGAGTCCACCAAACTCCCTTAGATACTCATGTGTGGCCAGAAACTTCCAGAGGATACTCCTTTTGCAATTGTGCAGGTAGAACAGGCATGGGAGAAGATCATTAGGCAGGTGCTATGACAGGCACCTTATGCCAAATAGCTTCAATTATGGTGGCTGCACCTCTTTATACATGTACAGCACTCCATGGATGGCTCCAAGTAGGAGGCTGGTGGATGCCAGAGACAAGCAGACATTTTTTAAATGGAGACTTCATGTCTCTAGAGGACATGGGCACCCACTATGGTTAGACAGGAGACAATTCTTACACTGTACCAGTGTCTCACGCATGGCTCTGGACATCTGGACGACGTTTTTGGAAGTGCCTTGTGAATTCTGGGTGCGTTGCAAGTGATACTGGACCCTGGCACCGCAAAATTTCATGATTGAATTGCGCCCTAAAGCAGGATAGGCAAATTAACATATCTCCCAAGTGCACTCCTTGGGATGAGGACCTAGAGACCCCACTTACGGACGGTGAATGGAAAAGGACTTTAGCACAAGTAAAGGAGGTAGCCAGGAATGGCAGGTTTAAATTGACAGTTTTATTATATATATAGAACTTACCCGACGCCACAGCACCAGCATAGAGTCTATCCAATGAGACCCGCAGGCTGCAACCGCTGTGGTGTGATACCAGCTAATATGGACACGTTACTAGGTATTTCAACACATAGGGTGTTGAAAGTGAATGCGAAACTCATGATGTGAAATTTGCCTGCTGGGGTTGTTACCCCTCCCTTAAAAGGGGAAGCAACTGCAGAACAAATTTGCCCGACTAGGGTTAGTATTAGCATGTAAACAAATAGCTATTCATTGGGCTGCTGCCCCCCCCCCCCCCCCCAGTGGACCAAATGGCTGTCGGACCTGCTAGAATGGGCAATGGCTGAGGAGTGTGGACTACAGTGAGTCCACACCGACGATAATGCAGAATGGGACATGGAGATCTGGGGGCGCAATATTTATTAAATTGCATGACAATGAGGCCGAAGGGGATGAGGAATTAGATGATGGTTTATTACATGGGTAATCTATTGTTCCACCCACTCCTACTGCAACCAGCCTGCCACTTCAGTCGGTGGAACATGCCTGCCCACCTTCCCCCTAGGATCGCCGGCAGCTGGAGGGCCCGCGCTGATCGCACGGAGTCGGTAGTCCATCACATACAGAGGTCTGTAGACACTTGTCTGGTTGGTTCTGTGCACTTCTACCCTCCTCCCTTTGTAACAGGGTTTGTTTCTTTCTCTCGATGTCTCCTCTTTGCCCCCCTCCCATGGAGAAATTGTAATAGCCTTCCACTCTTATGATTGGTTTGGCCCACATGATCTGCGAATACACAATGTTGTTGAAGCTGCACGGTTCATCTTATTGTTTTGTGTTTTTTCTTCTTCTCCAAGGTCATGCTCTGTTTACCACAGGTTGACACCGTGTAGTGTCACTGCTCAAGAGTATTGTATTTCTGTCTAATTGTGGACCATATGACCTACATTATTCTAACATTTTGTTTTAGAAACAATAAAAAAGAAAAGAAAAAAATAAACTGTCTATGAAATGGAGTATTAGATTAAATTTATAAAGCCCAGCGAATACCCAAAGGGCGTCTTGGCGCTAGCAGTAGAACTGCAAGAGTCACTGAAGCAAAAGACAGAAAAGAAAAGGAAAAAACTAGCAAGGGGAGGAGAAAAGTCTGTTTTTTATCGGTCTTTCAAAACCAACCAAGTTCGATAGAGGTCTAAGATTCCATGGCAGTTGATTATGCAGTACAGCTGTAGCATTTGTAAAGCTTCTACAGCCCAAAGAGGCTTTCTGGATCCTAGGCACTACTATAGTCTTAGATTAAGATGAACGCAGACATTTTTGGGGAGAGTACCATCTCATTTTATTCTGTAGGTATTCATGGCCAATTCCATAAAGGGCTTTTTGTGCCAAAGATCTGAAAGCAATTCTACTCTTAATCTGCAGTATTGGACTGGACATTGATTTATTTCTTGTACAGTTGGCACATTGAGTTATGAGTGGTGTTCACTGCCCTGTATCTACACCCCCTCTGAGGGAGCCATGACTGCTCAACCACAGCTACCTCTGAGAGTCAAGTGCAGAAAGGGGTACTTGGCACAACTGCTCAGGATCCATTGTAGGTCGGCACATGGGGAGTGAAAGGCCTCAACCACCACAGTTGGGCCCAGGAGCCCGTGTGCCCAGTGGCCTCTAAAAAGGGTTCCGACAATTGGCAGCAAGTGATGGGGGCACTTAATGGTTAGGGGCCAACGATACAGAGGTGGAAATGGCCATTTCCAATCTGCTTTAGTGCTGCAATAGGTCACATTTTTTTTCCTTTTACATAAAAAAAGGCTACACGCTTAAGCAATGGAGAAAACCGGTTTGGGAATTGACCTCAGCACCATGTACATATATCAGGTGAAGGATTTATGTAGAGACAGAGGGTTGACGATTCCCGGGAATAGGGACAGAGATCATTGCTAAATCCAACAAGGACCAGTTTGAGATACTGGGTGAAAAGGAGGCTTTAGCTGACTCTGGGGCGGGAACCATGGTAGGAACCCAGGAAGAGAGTGCAGTGAACTGAGGCTGTAGGATCCCCTCAACAAAGCTATATCCCAGACCAAGTGTGTCCCCTAATTGCTTTTCCAGAGTTACACCAAGACACTCACCACCTTAATATCTCAGGTGTGTACATCACTTTCAATTTCTAGGGTACCACTGTCCCCAATCCCAGTAGTAAATCAGTAGGATGGGTCGAGTACAGCAGAGACCCTGAGCTTGCAGTTGGCACTTCAGAACGCTAAGACAGAAGAAGATGAGAAACACAGAGTTCTAGAGGGAGACAGAGGAGAAACAGAGAAAGAGAAGATAACCGAGTGAGTGGGAGGAAAAACAGCAGGAATAGGAAAGAGCTAGAAAGGGAAAAAATAGCCCTTCTGAGAAAGAAACTTAGGATGGCAGCAATGACAACTCCATCTGGGATTAGTGACTACTTCCAGTTGAGGCCAGGTTGCTGCCAAGGCTCAAAAAGATCTTCTGCATGTGTATGTGGAAGGTCAAGACATTTTGAAATGGTATCTGACCTTGAGGTCACTTGTGAAGTGTAGGCCTTAAATGAGATGTCTAAGGGAGAAGCCTTAAGGGGGCGCATGCCATTGGGAGGGACAGCCGTAATTGGGGGGATGCCTATGGCAGATTAGATGGTCAATGAGCAAATGAAAGCGGCTCTCATTAGGAGGTTGGGCTGAAGGCAGTTCAATACCTGCAGAAATTCCATGACTGCAAGAGAGTATATGGTGTTATGTTTGAGGCTTGGATTCATGGTGTATTTATTACTGATTGGAATGAGTGGGTAAAAGGGATGGAGACCAAGGATTTTCAGTTCCTTAAGCAGTTGATGGTGACCGAGAGAGTCAAGGAGGAGTGCTCTACCCAACTTAGCTAATACCCGTCTGATCTGACAAAGGAATCCAACAAAACCTGCAGTGTTAGCTGATAAGTGGATGGCTAACAGGGCTCACAAAGGGCTGCAACAGCATGGTGCTTAGCCAAAAGGGGAGAAGAACTCTTCACAGACTAGTTTTAAACCTGAGGGTAAAGGTCAGGGTAATTCTCATGAGACTTGAGGCAGGCCCAGGAAACATGGGAATGGTCATGGTGTGTCCGGGAAGGAGCATCATGAGAAGGGAAGGAAGCCCTTCTAAGTCCAAGGTGATGAATTGTTTTAGGTGACACTGTGTGACATTACAAGAGAGATTGTCAAAAGAAGGTACTTGACACAGAGACACCTGTGATAAAAAGCATGTTACACGAGGGTTTAGGTTGCCCTCAACCTAGTAGTTAAGGACGTTTGGAAGAGGGAACCAGATGCTCTGAAGCACAATCATCTTAAAACAATGGGATTTGTTCAGGAAGTTAGTATCAATGGGATACTGGAGCCTTCCACACTATGGCTGAGGGGCAGTATCTTAAGCCTGAGGGCATACTCTCTGGAACCAGGGATACAGCAATAAGAGTCAGGGGAGAGGGCATTGATTATCCGCTTGCCAAAATGTAGATTGAACTCAATGGCATGGCGGCCATAACGGATGTGGGGGTAAGGGAAAAGCAAGGGGCCGGATGCCTCTTGAGCAATGATTTGATTGCTCCTCGCTTGGTAGCAGAAGTCTTAATGGCTTGTACAGCTGTGTTGACCAGAGAACAGGCTGCACGTCAGTCTCATTGTGAGGCTGGGATCATTTCTGATTTGCTGGGTCGAGGAAAGGATAGTTTGCAGGAAAGAGCACTGGAAATGCAGTGGCTGTGGAGGTCATTGCTTCTGCTCCAGAGGGAGAGGAGTAGGAGGCTCCTGAAGTGGACCATTTGCTGGAGTCTAGGTCACTTCCAGAGCTGCAGGATTGGTTAGCTGCTGGAGGACCCAGCAGGGAAGATTTCCACAAGGCACAGCAGCAGCCCCTACACTTCTTGGACTTCCAAAGGAAGCCCAGGATCAGGTCAGCAAAGGAATGGTCGGAAAACACTAAGTTGGCTGGGAGGATGGTCTACTCTATAGTGAACCAGTAAATCCTGAGCTAGGAACTAGCAAGAAGATAGTGGTTCCGTTGGTGCATAGGAACTTCCTGTGGTCATTGGCCCATGAATTGCACTTCGCAAGACACTTAGGGGAAAGAAAAACCCAGGATAGGTAGTTCCCTTGGTTATACTGGCCAGGAATGCGCAGAGACACTGAAGGGTTCTATAGAACTATCCAGCTTGCCAGATGAGTGGTAAGACAGGAGGGAAGACAAAGACACCGTTAGTGCTTCTACCAGTTATAGGTGTTCCGTTTGAGCGGGTATGAATGGACGTGATTGGTCCATTTAACCCCTTCTCACAGACAACAGTGTATTTGTAGAAATTCCACAGCACAAAACCTTGGACACCAAGTATTCTCAACTGTGGCAAAAGGGTCTAGCTAGGGTTTTCCCCCCACTGTTGGAAGATGCTCTATGTCACCTTGGGATTTAGATGCCATGTGTGATCTTCCAGGCATGGTCTGCTTAGTATTGTCCACTCTGGTTTGCAAGCAGGAAGAAAGCCATGATGCCCAACCAACTACAGAGGCGCAATCTCCTGGAACAGGATTCAAGGCCCCACTCAGACCTGCTTGATGCTATACCTCATGGTGGAGGTGTCTGCACAATCCTCTCTCCTTGATGGACGGCAGGAAAGTCCCCAGTGCTAGACTAGTGATTCGTAACTCCAACAGACCTATATGGCTTACACCAGAGTCCTGTGAAATTCACATACCATGGATGCCCTCCATAACCAATAGTGATGCGTCAGTCACCACAATCAGCCCTGGGTGGCGAAGGAAGAGGTGTTACCACTGGACCCATTGTCTTCAATACTAAACGAGCACTCTCTTCCAAAATCTGGATGGCATCTAAAAGATTTACTCGGTGATGGGTCCACTGGAACTAAGAGGCCAAGAATACTCAGAGCTGCTCTCAACGAGAGCCAGGTTTAAGGCTGAAACATTGGGATATTTAGCTGAAAGGTACTGGACTAATTGTGTTGAAGGGAGTGCCTTCAACTGCACTGTATCCAGGATGCAGTACACTAAATGTTAGCCTCTGCAAAGTAGTCAGATGAGGCTTTGGCTCATTCATCATGAACGTCAACAATTACAAGAGGTTAGCTGTTGCCTGGAGGTGATCTACAATGAACTGTGGCAAGCTCAACTTTAACAGCCAGTCAGTCATCGAGATAGGGTAAAACTAACTTCTCCCACCTCCAAAGGTGCGCTGAATCACCGTCATCACTTTTGTGAACACCCAAGGGGCACTGGTGAGGGCAAAGGGGGGTGCTGCACACTGAAAATTAACCTAGCCGACCTTGAACCACAGGCTACTAATGTGGAACTTTTGGATGGGCATATGAAATACATCCTGCAGATCGGACACCATCCGGTTCCACCTACCCAGAGAAGCCAAGATCTGGGCTAGCACAAGCATTTTGAATTCGTCTTTCTGCAGACAGGCATTCAGAGGCTGAAAGTCCTATAGAGGCTAGATGCCACCATCCTCTTGGCACACGGAAATCTTCTCTTTCAGAGTTCAAAACACAAAAATACATCCAGTAGAACCCCTGAGTGCAACAGCCGCACCTCCTGTCACAGCTGAGAGGTGCTCCTTTGAATGTCGGTTGATGTGTGAGGAAACTTGCTGGATCAAAAATGAAGGGTATGGACAGCCATGCTGTCGGACGTAATAGATCACTACTAAAGGTAAAGTACTGAATCCTGCCGCAGATGGAATGAGTGTGCGCTGCCACTAGTAAACTAAAGCGGCTTAGTGGCTGTTACTGCAGGGGAACGGGACTAGGAGGACTGGTGCCCCTTCTGGTTTGGTCTGCGTGATGCTTGCCTGACCTATCTCTCTAGTCTCAAAAGGACTACGGTGACTGCTGTAGGGGTTGGGGTGACTGTCACCATCTATACAGCAGCCCCCTGGAGTAGCCTCTGAATTTTCTGAATTGATGTGGGAACTTGCTAGGTAGAGTGTCAAGAGACCCAGAGAGTGCACCATGGCTCTATTACCCTTAAAACACTCCAGGGCAGAATCAGCTTTTTCATCGAAAATATATGAGCCATCAAAAGTCATACCCATGAAAGATGCTTGTACCTCTACAGAAAATCTTGTGGAATGACTCCATGAGTGGTGACGAAACACAATGCTAGTGCCAAACACCAATCCCAGGCAGTCAGTAGTATTGAATACAGAACAAAGCACTTATTTGGCCTCTTCCGGACGATCATGAGATTTTTGAGGCAGAGAGACCCTAAGAACTTCCAGGACAACCAGCAAGATCTTGCTGGCCAAATCCCAGAGGCCATGTGTGTAGCAACCAACAGATTGCACTAACCAATCTCAATGAGAGGCCCGCTTCACTTTTTTTGTTAGCACTTGGCTTTTAATTTAAACTTAACAGAGGACTTCGACTGAAAGGTTAATATCTGGCGGGAATGTTCCCTGGAGCGAGAACGAGGCCACGAGCTAGAGTTGGATTTACGAATGGGTCTTAACCTTTTCTTATGCTTGCCGACATACAGCTTCCATTTTCAGCCCTGAATTGTGTTTGAATGCATAAGCGCATACTGAGCCCAAACACCAGAGACACCTTGTGCGACTTGGTGACTGACATCTATTTTCTACAGGCATGGAATGCTTTGACACTTTTAGTTTTAGGAGGGGACATCCTTCTCTAGCACACTGGATTTTGTTTTTAGAAGCGGTCAGTAGGCTGACAAATTTGGGATCAGAGCCCTGAATCAGTGCTGGAAGGTGCGGAAAAGAAAGGACTTGACGTCAGCAAATAGGGGTGGCACTTGCACGCGGGTTGACTCTTACTTCTGCAGCACAATGCCAGCACATGGTGACATCTAACAGTGCCAAGAACATTGCTGGAAAATGTTTCCAGATCAGTCTACAGCCCAGGAAGTACTCTGCTTGAAGTATCCATCAGAA
This sequence comes from Triturus cristatus, assembly GCF_964204655.1. Lineage (NCBI taxonomy): Eukaryota > Metazoa > Chordata > Amphibia > Caudata > Salamandridae > Triturus > Triturus cristatus. The sequence goes on along the minus strand of NC_140585.1, from coordinate 330,987,113 downwards.
TATGCAGTTTCAAAAACACAAGGCAAAAAATAAAGCAAAATGTTACTTGAAGAAAAGGCCCACTTTTTTCTTTTTCTAACATCTATTCAGATTTACCACACATGTAAACATAAGATAGAAAGTTATTCTAAGTAGAAATTGTTGTCATTTCTAGTATGTCACATTCCTAAAAATGTATAGAAAAGTTGATTTTGTATTTTTTCTGCATAACTTTATTGAAAAAAGATACTTTGAGGGAAGGCATCCACCTTCTACAACCTGTATATACAAAAACAATGAGGATTTTAAACCGGTACCCTTTGTGCACATTATTTCTGTTTTTACAGCATGAAGATTCCAAGGGAAACATTTGCTTAAAAGGTGGTATGTTTGGTTAACGTCTGGTTACAGATCTTATTCCCCTATCCCACCCTCCCCAATAGACTTCCTTCTTAAGAACAACAGACCGAGTTTCTGACATTTCAAGTAAAACATACATTTCGAAGATTCAAAACCTTTGCTCACTAAACAGTGCAGATAGCCACAGAATAAATCTGCCAGTGAGGAATGACTTGGGATGGATGGGAAACAATTGCAGACAGGAGAGCAATAACAAACAGATAACAATTGTGCCAAATCCAGCCATCACCAAATTTCCACAAAAGCTAGCAAGCAGCTGTAATGCAACATGTCTTTGACCACAACCATTAACTTGACTTCTACCCTTCACCCAATCAGCTAGAAAAATAAAAGGTTTAAATCCATCTAAAATAAGATCTCCAGTCCGTTTTCATCCTTCCATGTCGACATTTTCTGTGTTCTCAACATTATTCTGCTCAGATAATGGTGTTTTGTCTGTTTCTTTCATTTCTACATCCTCCAATGCAGATTTTATTTCTTTATGGTCCCCTGTGCCTCCGTGCCCCTTTTCAGCTTCCAGCTAAGGAAACAAAAATAAGTATTGCAATTAATTTTATAAAATCTACACTTGTATTTTCTTCTCCATACATCCTCTAAAGAGCAGATTTGAAAGCTTGCAACTAAAAATCTGTCTTAATTTGAAGAACAAAACGTCCATACTTGGCACATGCCATATGCCTTTTTTTTTATAACCAATTTTGTTGATTTTTCAGAAACATACGCAGTAACACAAGAGATCAACATCCAGCTCCGGTCCCATCGCATATGAGGAACATAACATCCGTAAGACAGTGTACATGCTTTTAGTAAGCAACAGAAGTAGAAAAACACCCACCACATCCCGTAATGGTCAAATGAAAACATTAGTCTATCGCTCCCACCCATTTGCCCCACACCCTACGAAATAAAAAAACCAGAAAAAATGATTACAAGACAATCAAATTTGTCATCTGGTAGTTAATTTGGAACAATACCTAGATAGCACACGGAAGGAGTATAAATTATCTGTCTGCGTGTAGTTCTATATTCCACAAATTTAACCTAAAACTCAGCGTCGACGCGTTTCGGTGGATGAGCTTGATACGACCACCTTCTTCAGGACAAAAGCTTGAATAAATCTTCTCCTTATGTTTGTTACACAACGTCCCTGGTTTTTTTTTAAAAAAGAGGAAATTTTGAAGACCAAAAATCAAAATTAGTTTACATCTCTAGGAGTCCTTAAAAAAAAAACACAGAAATTCTCAGAAGTGCTCCAACATCCTTCTGTGAGTTGCCCACAAGCACGACTCCATACACCTTCCATCACCCGTGCCGTTCACCTAATATGTGTCTGATTCATGCAGGTGAGTAGGTAAACTTCAAGTTAAATTTTCCCTTTAAAAAAAAAAACCAAAAAAAAAAAAACAGGGATTTGGATAACAAACATAAGGAGAAGATTCATTCATGCTTTAGTCCTGAAGAAGGTGGTCGTATCAAGCTCATCCACCCAAACGCGTCAACGCTGATTTTAGGTTAAATTTGTGAAATATAGAACCAAACGTAGACCGAGAATATATCCTCCTACTGTGCGCTGTCTATGTAATGTTCCGAATTAACGAGCAGATGACAAATTTGATTGTCTTGTAACAATCTTTTTCCGAGGTTTTTTTGTTGTGTACAGTTTATGATATTTTTAATGTATTATTTATCATATTTTTCTTAATGTACTATGATTGTATTCTACTGTATGCTTTTATTGCAAGTTCTTGATTTTTTAAATAGAACAGAAGTGTTCCTCCACCCAGAGTAAGCGTATTTCCTTGGGTGATGTGTATGAAGATGTGAGTATCAGTCGGATTCATTGTAGTAGTGGCTGCAAAGGGATGTATATATTTTTGATGCTTTTGGCAAAGTGACATTTGATCCAAAATCCTCCCCTCTGGCCTGGTTAATAGAACCATATTTACTACATTTTGAACTAATCTGCTGCCACCCTGCTAGCAGTCCCAACAAGGCCACCTAGATGAACAAGTTACTTACCTACGGTATCACTTTTTCTGGTAGAGACTAACCGCAGACAGCTCACCTTCGAATATTTCCCAGGTATCAAAAGGCTGTTGAGGAATCTGCTGATAAAGTCTCTACCAGAATAACTGTAACCGAAGGTAAATAACTTGCTGATAGAGACTTTTAACTACAGATTCCTCACCTTAGAATAGATATCAAAGCAAAACATCCCAGGAGGTGGGTCTGCTAATGGCTCTTGGAGGACCGAATAGGCAAAATGCCTGTCCTGACAGACCAGACTGCCCAAGCAGTAGTGAGTCGTGAACGTTTGGAAGGACGCCAGAATAGGTACCCTCATTCTAATGCAGTACCTGTGTCTTGGCCATAGTGGAAGGGGCCCGCAAGTCCTCACAGGAGGCGGCTTTTCAGCAAATTCGTAGCAGATCTTGATGCACAGTACAATTCTCCAAGAGTTGGTCCGTTTCTGCACTGCTCTGCCCTTTTTCGCTCCGGTGAACCAAATGAAGAGCTGAACGTCCACCTGATGTTCTTTGATGCGATCGATGTAGAAACGGAGCGCTCTTTGGGTCCAGGCGGTGGAATCTCTCCTCCTCCTTAGAAGGATGAGGTGGGACAAAAAATGTGGGCAGTATGATGTTCTGGTTGACATGAAAGGGAGTAAACACCTTCAGCAGAAAGAAGGCATGTGTCCGAAGAACCAGTTTGTCTTGGTAAAAGCTGGTGTATTAAGGGTTAACTGAAAAAAGCTTGGAGCTCGCTGACTCTCCTTGCCGATTCAATTGCCACTAAGAAGGCAGTCTTGCGAGTTAGAAGTCTGAGCAGCCACCTATACAGGAACTCAAATGGTGAACCAATAAAGAACGTTAAGACCAAATTAAGGTCTCATTGGGGCATAATGGAAGGGGTGGGAGGGAACAAATGTTGCAAGCCCTTAAGAGAACTAGTAACAATGGGGGACTTTAATAGTGAGAGGTGATCTGGCAACCAGAAACAAGCAGATATGGCTGAAAGGTAACCTTTAGGGGTGCCCAGGGCAAGGCCTCGCTGGGCTAAAGACAACACAAACAGTAAAACCTCTGACAAGGGGGTTGAAAGCATATGAACAGGACAATAAGAGCACCAAGTCACAAATGTGTTCTAACGGCAGGCATATACAATTTTGTTGAGGGATGCCTGGCTGCCAAGATGGCATTGCATATCTCAAGAGTAAAATCAAAGGCATTCAACTGTTGCCACTTAATCTCTGCCCATGAAGGTGCAGTGTGTGGAGGTTCGGGGGCAGGACCTTAATCTGCTGGTGCATCAGGAGGTCCTTCTTAAGAGGCAACAGCAGGATCCTGACCTGGTGCTGCGTGAGGGGGTCCTCCCGAAGAGGCAGCCGAAGAGGCAGCCTGATTGGAAGGCAGATGCTCATGCTCAGTAGTTTGGGCTATCAAACCCTCCTTGCCCAGTTTGGAGCCACTAAGATTACTTTGGTCTGGTCAGTCCTGATCTTCTGGAGAGCAAAAGGGCAGGAGCTGTATCGTCAGAAAGGCATACAGAAGCCCCAGGTTCCAGTCTTAACTGAGTGTGTCTGCAAACAAGAGCCGCTTTAGAAAGTCCAACACAGAAGTGCTGACATTGCGCATTCTCACTGGTGGTAAACAGATCAAGGGAAGGTTCTCCCCATTCTCAAAATAGACCTTGCACCACCTCTGGGTGTACATGGCATTTGTGATTTGCAAGGCAGCATTGGCTGGGTTGTCTGCTCTGGCATTAAGATAGCTCACCAGGTGCTGCATGACTAGGAAGATGTCCTGTCTCTTCAGCCTCATCCAGAGGTCCATGACCCCTCTCTGCCCAGTTTGCTGCAATACTACTTGGTGGTGGTGCTGTCTCAACACTTGAACCAACCTTCAATAGATGGATAGGAGGAAGGCTTTCAATGACCAGTGAATCACTCAGCTCCAGGAGGTTGCTGTGGAGCTGGGACTCTGCTGGAGATGAGAGTCCTTTATCTCCACCTCTCCCAGGTGGCTGCCCCAACCCGGAAGCAATGGGTTAGTTACCACTGTCAGTTTCAGGTGGGGAGGACAGGTTCTGCCATTTTTTTAATGGTAGTTCATTAACCACCAATGCAGATCTTTTAAAGTCTTCTTTGAAATCTGGATCAGGTCAGAGAGATTACCCTGGTGCTGCGCACATTGGAACTTTAGAGTCTGCATGTGCCATTGGGCATGCTTCCCCAGCATGAAGCCATCAGACCCAGCAGCCTCTGAGTCAGTCTCACCAAAGGGCAGAACAGAGTTTGAAACATAAGGGTCATAGCCCTAATGGCCTGGACCCTGCTCCAGAGGGTAGGTGCGGAACTGCACTGTGTCCACAATAGCTCAGATGAAAGGGCTCATCGAGAGGAGTCAGGTGTGACTTCAGCAGGTTGATAGTCAACCTCAGCGAATGTAGGAGGTTCATCGTAATCTAGGTGTGGGTGATGACTGCCTGGGGTGAGCCCACCTTCATGAGCAAGTCGTTCAAACAGGAGAAGACTGGAACCCATAACCTCCAAAAGTGAGCTGCAACCATCACTTTTGTGAACATGCAGGGGCACTGGTGAGGCCGAAGGAGAGCACAGCAAAATTGAAATGGTTGTGCCCCACTGTGAACCGCAAGTATAGATGCAGGCTTGCAGGATGAGGATTTGAAAGTAAGCATCCTGCAAGTCCTATGCTACAATCCAGTCTCCAGGCCGGACCAGACCTGAGCTAAGGTGCGACTCTTGAATTTCTCTTGTCTCGGAAAGGCGTTGAGGGAGGCACAGATCTATTAAGGAGCAGAGTTCTCCTGTGGCACTGGCACCCACTCAATGGCTCCTTTAGCCAACAGTCTGCACCTCCTGAATGAGCAAAAATTGATGGTCCCCCTTCTGTTGGTCTGGGTAAGCTGGCAAAGGAAGAAGGATTTCCCTGAAGGGAAGGGTGCAACCCCTTCAGACAATTTGAAGCACTTGTTTGAGGTTACTGCTTGCCATCACGGTAGATAGTGCTCGATTCTAACACCAACAGCATGCCTATGTTGTGTGGAGGGCATGCTATGCTAAAGGGGCTAAGAGGCTGCAGGAGCTGGAGAGGAGGGGGACTGCACAACATGCTGGCTATGGTTCCCAAGTCCACGAAAAGGCTCGGAGGCCTGGTGACTTTGGGGGTATGGCTGGTAATGCTGAAACAGGAGAAACGGAGTGTGACCGGGCCGACGCCAGGGAGGAACCAAAAGTTCTGGTGGTAGACAGACTCCTTTAATAGCGCTCAATCACTGAATCTGCCTCATCACTGAACAGGCGACAGCCTAAGGGCATTTCTGTCATAGTTGGCTGGACATTTTATGAGAAGCCAGTGGTTCAAAGCAAAGTGTGGCAGCGGATTAACAGTGTAAATGTAAATGTAGTGCATTTATATAGCGCTCCGCACACCCTCGAAAGGGTCTCTCAGGCGCTGTGCACATACCGCTGTGGAACCCTTCCTGGCCTTTCCCTGTGAAGTGCCCACTCCTGGGCACCCCCAAGGTGAAACCAGGCATCCTAGCACTTTTGGGGGCGTTGTGGAGATTAAGCAAGCGATTGCCCAGAGTTGCAGAGTGGGACCCATGATTAGAATAGGCACCGAGGCGAGAATTATCGGGTCCGGGGAAATTGAGCCCAAGACCCGCCGAGGCGGGAATTGAACCCTGGTCCGGGTCAGACCTCTGCATCAGGGTCTGCCGCTCTAACCATTGAGCCACACTTCTCCAGTGTGGAGGCAATAGCCCCGTAGAGCAAATCAGTGGATTCCAGGAGAACTTTGCAGAGTCCCTGTCATCAATAATGGCAGGGTTCAGTATTGCTCAGGCCTCGTCTTAGACCAAGGGCAGGACTTGCGTGACTTTGACCCACAAGGTGTGGGAATTTCAGCCCAAGAAGTGATGTAAATTCGCTAAGGCCCGACTCCATCTTGAGCAAGCAGGGATTCAATTTTCTCCAATTTTGCTTAATCATGGACATCTCTGCATTTGTCTAAGATGTTGCCAGTCCTTCTCTTTCCAAGAATCTGAGAAAGTGTCACGTCATTCAAAGACATTGATACGACACCAGATGTGTATACAAAGACCTCAATAAGATATCTAATGCAATAGTTTGGGGCAAGTACCTTGTTATCTCGATTTCAAGGTCAGATAATAATAACAGTGTTGCCTGAATTCACATGGTTTTTACCTTATATGATTATATGAATGCGTCTAAGACTTGCATATTGATGGACACAGATTATGTCAGACATTCCTAAGGTTATGCCAGAAATTCCCATCTCAAAAAGATGTAGTCTGAAAGGCCCGCCAATCAACCACTTGTCAGAAGAGATCCTTAATCAATCAATCAGTATATTTCTAGAGCGCTTCTCACCCGTGAAGGTATCCAGGCGCTGGCAGGGTCTGGTGGATTAGCTTAATAGCTAGGTCTTCGGGGACTTTAGGAACTCTGGAAGAGATAGGGAAGTCCAGAGATGAAGAGGTAGCCTGTTCAAGGTCTTCGCTGCTGGGTAGGAGGAGGAGTGACCTCTGTATCTTCTATGTCTGATGCAAAGGGCTGGGTGAGGGTTGTGGAGGGATAAGAGGGTTAGAGAAAGGGAAATGAAGCAGTGGTGTCTGGTGGACTGATGGAAGTTCAGGCGTTGGTTCAAGTAGGCTGGTCCACAGTTGTGTAGGGCCTTGCATACTTGGGTCAGGTGGTTGAACTGGAATCTTTTCTGTACAGGATGCCAGTGGAGTTCCCAGAGGTAGGGAATGATGTGGGTTCATCTAGGTAGAGGCTGGTACGAGTCTGGCTGCAGCGTTCTGGATGGTATGTAGTCGTTAGAGGTGGCGAGTTGCGATCCCGGCTAGAGATCGTTGCCGTTGACCAGTCAGCTGAAAATGAAGGCCTGTGTGGTGGTGCGTCTTGAGCTTTGGGGTAGCCATCTGAATATCTTACTAAGCATGCAGATGTTAAAGAGGCAAGAGGCAGAGACAGAGTTGACCTGAGTAGTCGTGGGTAGCTTGTTGTCCACAATGATGTCTAGGTTCCTAGCGTTATCAGTGGGGGTAGGAGTAGGTCAGAGTTCTGAGGGCAACCATGATACGTCCCATGACAGAGGTTCCAAAGATCAGTACCTCTGTCTAATCCGTGTTGAACTTCAGGTAGCAGTCTTTCATCCAGGTGGCGACGTCTGTCATGCCGTTCTGGAAGCTGGTCTTGGTGCTGGTGGTATCTTCAGAGAGGGAGAGTTGTCTGGCGTTTGCGTAGGACATGATGTTGAGTCCATGAGTTTTGACGATGCGGGACCGGTGTGTCATAAGTGTTGAAGAGGGTGAGGCTGAGTGAGGATCTGTGTGGTACTGCACAGATGATTTCCTTGGGTTCTGAAGTTTATTTATTTAGGAGTTTATAAAGCGCACAGCTACCCCTAACGGGGGTGTCCCGGCGCTAAAGCAGACGGCAGATGATAGGAGTAGGGTGGGTTACTAGTGGTTGGTGAACAACCAAGACTTCAAGGCTCGGCGAAACATGGGCTCTGACTCAGAAGAGCGGAGGAAGAGTGGCAGGGCGTTCCAGATTTTGAAGGTAATGACTGCAAAGGCTCTGCCACCCATTTTGGACCTGCGAAAACAGGGGGTGGCAAGGAGATGAAGATGGTTAGATCTGAGGGTACGATTGTGTTGGTAATGCTTGAGTCTGGCTCTCAGGTATGCAGGGCCATGTCCCAGAAAGGCTCTGAAAGCCAGAACGAGAACCTTGAATTCAGTAGGTTTAGTCACCGGTAACCAGTGGAGTTTCCTCAGATGGGGGGTGATCGGGTGGCAGAACGGGATTTAACAGATCACTCTGGCCGCAGCCTTCTGTACAATTTGTAGACGCCTAATCAGGTAGGCAGGCGCCCCCAGGTAAAGACTGTAGGCGTAGTCCACATGGGAAGTGATTAAGGCATGGGTTACCGTCTGGCGGGACACCAGGGGAAGGGAGTGGAGGAATTTACACAGCATGCGGAGCTACCGGAAGCAAGAAGAGGACACCTGCCTGATTTGATTTTTGCAGGAAAGATCGTTGTCAAACCGGAAGCCAAGGTTCCTCACCGAGTCAACAGGATTGGGTGGTGGATTCATCTCAGGTGGCCACCATAGTGTCGGGGAAGGCCGGATTGTTTGACTGAAGAAGAGTACCTCGGTTTTGTCAGAGTTAAGCTTCAGAGTGCTAAGTGACATCCACGCAGAGATGTTACTCAGGCAGTGTCTAAAGTTTGAGAATGCCGCTTAGAAATGTTCTTCAAAAGAGAATACCAGTTGGCAATACCCTCACCCGCTGGATTCGACCAGTGCCGCAAGGGGTGATAGGTAGACGTTAAAAAGGAGGGGACTCAAGGCAGAGCCTTGGGGGACCCCACAGAGCAAGGGTTTCTCGGAGACAAACTGATGGAGAAAACTTGCTGAGTCCAGTTTCCAGTATAGGACCGGATCCAGGATAGGGGGTACCCTGAATATCCATGTTGCTCAATCTATCCAGAAGGATAGGACAAGAAACCGTGTCGAACGCCATGGGCAGGTCGAGGGGCACTAGCATGGCTGTTTTGCCCGAATTGACGCACTCACGAATCCTCTCGGAGACTTCTAGAAGGGCGGTCTAAGTACTGTAGCCGGATCTGAAGCTGGACTGTGAGTCATGGAGAAGGTTACGGGATTCCAAGTAGTTGTAAAGTTGTTCCTGAACTATTTTTTCAAGAAATTTTGCCGGAGCCGGTAAGAGGGAAATAGGTCTAAAATTTTTAAATACAGTGGGGTCAGCATCAGGTTTTTTGAGAATCTGGCACCAGAAGAGCCTGCTTCCACACACCGGGGAAGGTGCCAGAGCACAGAGAGGCGTTCCAGATCGGATTGAGTGGGGTGTTGAAGAGGGGTGCCAGGAGTTAAAAAAAAAAAACTGAGGGGAGGGGTCGTTTGGAGAACCGGATTTGCAGGTAAATAGTTTTTGAAGTGAGGCATTGGGAGAGATAGGACGGAAGGCGGGCAGAGCGTCATTGCTGACCAACCCAGCAGCGGGATCTGGATTGAGTTGAATTTGGAGGGGAGGGGAGGGGGGGGGGGGGGGGGAGGGAGGTGGAATAGATATCATGAATTTTATCCTGAAATCGGATAGCCCATTGCACAGGTTCGAGGTAGGGGGAACTACACTAGTGGTGATGGCAGGCTTGGTAAAATCCTGCACTATTTTGAAGAGGGTTTTAGCCGAATTACCTACAGAGTGTATTTTATCATAATAAAGTAATCTCTCATAATAGAGTGTTTACGTTTATGGAACTTTTTTAGGGCAGCTTTGTAAACTGACTTAGCCGTGAGATCGCAAGATAGTCTCCAGATACGTTCCAATTTTTTGCAGTGGCTTTTCTCCATACGGAGTTCGGGGGAGAACCAAGGGGCTGATGGTATTGGTCTTGATGAGTTGCTGGGTTTGAGGGGGGCGACAGTATCTAGAGCATTGGTTAGCCAACTGTTAAAGTTTACTGAGTCTGAGTCCGGATCCCCTGACAGTTGGAGGCGAGTGGAGGAAAGTGCAGGAGACATGCTATTAATCATGACGTTGCACCATTTCCTTCTGTTTGCGGAGTTATAGGGGGGGTCTGGTAGTCCGAGAGGGCGGTGACAGGCTGAAAGAATTAAGAACTGGTCGGATCAGGTAAGAGGTAGAGGGGGGGCTGTTTTCAGATTGGGGTTGTTAGTAAATATCAGGTCTAACGTGTGATCCGCCGAATGCGTGGGGCCATTAACCAGCTGGGTCAGATTGAGGACTTCAAAGTTGTCTATAAGTTGACGGGCTTTGGTGCAGTTGACATCGTCCGTATGTACATTAAAATCTCCTAAATTCGTAACATTATCATGTTTGAGCGAGCATTATAAAGTTCTAGCAAGTGATTGGGAGGTGAATTGGGGGGTCTGTAGACCAGGATTCCGGCCAAAACGGCGTTAGGGGCCATCGTAATACAAACGTACATGGCTTCTAGGGGTTGTCCAGAGTTAGTGAGTTTTCTGAGAGATAGTTCCCATCTAGTGCGAAAAATCACAGCCACTCCTCCTCCAGATTTATTATCAGCCCTGTTAACCCCCAAAATCCGGTAGCCAGCTGGAATGGCTAGTGTGAAGTCAGGGATAGAGTTGTCCTTGATCCATGTTTCAGTCAGGAACATTAAGGGCTTCCAGAGAGAGCCAGATGTCATCAGCGTGGCGAGGAAGTAATCTACAATTGATCAAGCAGGCCTTTACTGGGGGTGGGGGAAGAATGAGTCATGATCCGGTTAGAGGGGGTAGGGGTAGTAGGAGCGACTGATGTTAGTGGCATGGGGTCTGCCGTAAGGGAGAGTTAACAATTAATACATTTTGATGGGGGAGAGAGCCCTAAGTAATCAGGTTTAAGGGAAATGCTACTTACCAGTATGCATCTGTTCTTGGCATGTAGAGCTATAGATCTACACACTGTGTATAGATCGCCATCTGGTGTTGGGCCCGGATGTTTGCCGTGTTTTTTCCTCTTGGAAAGTCTTTGGAAGTCACGAGGTATGTGACTCCTCCTTTGGATCATGGGCTTCGGCTCCATCCTCAGATTGTTTTTCGCCAGCGGGGAAATGATGGAGCATAGTAATAAGCAGTGAAGATGCCCATGTGTGCTGTATCTAAATAAGATAAAACTGGAACAGATAAAGGTAGCCGGGGAGGCGGGTGGGCGTGTGTAGATCTGCAGCTCTACATGGCAAGAACAGATGCATACTGGTAAGTAGCATTTCCCGTTCGAGGCATAGGAACTGCAGATTACACACTGTGCATAGATTATATAGCAGTACTCGCTCCTAGCGGCGACCACCAGTATCTGTTGCAGTCGTTTGAAACAATGTTTTGAGTACAGCCTGACCCACACTAGCTTGTTGCTTAGTTTGCACATCTACACAATAGTGTTTAGTGAAAGTGTGCGGTGTAGACCATGTAGCTGCTCTGCAGATATAATCTAAGGGAATGTTCCCTAAAAATGCCATGGAAGCCCCTATCTTATGTGTAGAGTGGGCTTTAGGGGGAATAGTGAGCATACGTTTGGCTTTGTGTTAGCAAATCTGTATGCATTTGAAATCCACCTAGCTATCCCAGATTTGGAGATGGGGTTGCCTTTGTGTGGTGGTGAGAAAGACACGAACAGTTGTTTGGTCTTACGAAAGGGTAGTGTTCTCTGGATGTAGTAGAGTAAGGATCGTTTGACATCTAGTGTGTGGAGAGCTCTTTCTGCAATGGTCTGTGGCTGCGAGAAGAATACGGGCAGTTCCACAGATTGGTTTAGGTGAAAGGGAGAAATTACTATAGGGAGGAATTTTGGATTAGTGCAGAGAACAACCTTGTTATGGTGCATTTGCAGAAAGGGTTCTTGAATGGTGAGTGCTTGTATCTCACTGACCCTTCTGAGGGAAGTAATGGCTACAAGAAAAGCAGTTTTCCATGTTAGGAATTGAAGTTCACATTTGTGTAGAGGTTCAAAGGGAGGCCCCATTAGTCTTGTGAGAACGATGTTTAGGTTCCACACAGTTGAGGGTGGCACTCTGGGGGGAATTATTCTTTTGAGGCCTTCCATGAAGGCTTTTATGGCAGGTACTCTAAAGAGTGATAGATGTTGTCTGTTTTGTAGATAAGCAGCTATGGCCGCAAGGTGCAGTCTAATAGACGTGTAGGCTAGCTTGCATCTTTGTAGGTGTAGTAAATAGCCTTTGATGTGTTGAATGGACACATCTAGGGGATTGAAGTTATTGTTGTGACAAAAGATCACGAAACGTTTCCACTTGGCTGCGTAGCAAGCTCTAGTGGTAGGTCGTCTAGCTTCTCTAATGACGTTCATACAGTCAGGGGGAAGATTAAGATAACCGAATTCTTTGATTTCAGGAGCCAGATCGCAAGGTTGAGCTGAGCTGGGTCCGGGTGCCTGATCTCTCCATGGTTCTGGGTTAAAAGGCGTGGAGAGAGGTGTAACTTTTGGTGCGGTACTACAGATAGTTCCAGCAGTGTGGTGTACGACGGTTGTCTGGCCCAAGTTGGAGCTACTAGGATGAGAGTGAGGGAGTGTTGCTGTAGTTTGCGCACCACTAATGAAATGAGTGGGAGAGGCGGAAAGGCGTACGCAAATCTGCCTGACCAGTTCATCCATATCGCATTGCCTTTGGACAATGGGTGTGGATACCTGGCGGCGAAGTTTGGGCATTTGGCGTTTTCGTGGGTGGCGAAGAGGTCTATCTGTGGATGTCCCCACATTTGAAAGTAGGGGTGAAGAACTTGTGGATGGAGTTCCCACTCGTTGATCTGTAGTGTTGGTCTGCTCAGCAGATCGGCCATAGTGTTTAGGACTCTTTGGACATGTTGGGCTAGGAGAAAGACGTTTTGGGATATGGCCCATCTCCATATGCTCTGTGCTAGCTGAGAGAGCTGCGGAGAGTGTGTGCCGCCTTGTTTCTGTATATAGTACATGGCTGTCATGTTGTCCGTGCGGAGTAGGACGGCCTTGCCTGAGACATGTGTTTGAAAGGCCTTTAGGGCTAAGAATATGGCTAGTAACTCCAGATGGTTGATGTGGAGTAACTTGTTGAGGTGTCCACCTGCCCTGCATGGTGTGATGTAGTAGGTGAGCTCCCCAACGGGGAGAGCGATGCGTCCGCTGTCGGTACTATCTGAGGAATCGGCTCCAGGAACGGTCGCCCGTTGGAAATGTTTTTGGTGGTCCACCACTGCAGAGAACGATGGGCACAACCGTCTACCAACACCAGATCTGTCAATTGACCCTGGGTCTGGTTCCATTGGCATGCTAAGCACTCTTGGAGAGGACGCATCTGGAGTCTTGCGTGAGGTACTATGAATATGCAAGAGGCCATCATTCCTATAAGTTGCATGAACACTCGAGATGGAAGAGTGTTCCGGTTAAAATTTGGCACGTAGAGCCTGAACGCTTGCTATCCTGGCAGGACTGGGATAGGCTAGCACTTCTGAGGAGTCTATGGTGGCACGAGGTATTGTTTTATGTGGGACGGTTGCAGATGGGACTTGGCTTGGTTTACTGTGAAGCCCAGTTTGTGAAGTAGTTGGATAGTGGCGTGTGTGTGTTGTACACACTGGTTGTATGAGCTGGCTTTTATGGGAAGACGTGGATGGGTTGTCTTCGCAGGTGTGCTGCCACTACCACTAGGCACTTGGTAAACACCCGTGGTGCTGTGGTGACTCCGAATGGGAGTACTTTGAATTGATAGTGTGGACCGTCGACTACAAATCTGAGAAACGTCCTGTGAGCGGGGTGAACGGGAATGTGGAAATAGGCGTCCTTGAGGTCTAGGGTGGCAAGGAAGTCGTTCTGGGAGAGTAGGGGGGAGTACCTGCTGGAGTGTGACCATGTGGAAATGGTCTGAGTGTATGTAGTGGTTTAGGGGTCTGAGGTCTAGGATGGGCCTTAAAGTGTCATCCCTTTTTGGTATGAGAAAATATAGGGAGTAAACTCCCATGTTTTGTTGGTGGCCAGGAACTGGTTCTATTGCACTCTTTCGTAGGAGGGAGATAACCTCCTGCTTTGGAAGTGACAAATGTTCCTGTGACATTGGGCGCTGTTTGGGTGGTATGTTTGGGGGGGGGGTAGATGTTAGTTCGAGGCAGTAGCCTGAATTATCTGTGTCACCCATTTGTCTGAGGTGATGGTAGTCCAGACAGGAAGGAAATTGTGGAGTCTGCCCCCGACCGAAGTGGGATGGTGTGGGGGGAGTGGAGGGAAGTCATTGGGCGGGGGTGGAGGCAGAGCGGGAGGTGTTAAGTTTTGCCTCTGCCTTTATTGTTGTTACCCCTGTGGCCACCTCTCTGGTAACCCCTAGTAAAGGTGGATTGGGTAGGGGGCTTATAGGAAGTGGAGGCGCTGTCGGAGGAGTAGCCTCTGGAGTTGCTTCTAAACGAAGAGCGGCGAAAGGAGCACCTGGGAGCTTGTGACTGCAAGGCTCCCATAGATTTTGCTGTGTCGGTGTCCTTTTTCATTCTTTCAAGGGCAACGTCGACGTTGGGGCCAAACAGAAGTTGCTCGTCAAAGGGGTGGTTGAGGATGGAACTCTGCACCTCGGGTTTGAAACCTGAAATTCGTAGCCAGGCATGCCTACGCAGGAGGACGCTGGTGTTAATTGCCCTAGAGGCGGTGTCAGCTACATCTAGGGCGCAACAAATGGAGGTGTTGGTGATGATTTTGCCCTCCTGGATTAGCTCGTTGGCCCTATTCTTGTATTTGTCAGGGAGGTGTTGCATTATGGCTTCCAGTTCATCATAATGTGCCCTGTCATACCTTACTAAAAGCGCTTGGGTGTTTGCAATGCGCCATATGTTGGCAGCCTGTGATGCAGTTCGCTTGCCAGAGGCGTCCAGGAGTTTGGACTCCTTATCGGGTGGTGGTGCCTCGCCTGATGCCTGGGAGTTTGCACGCTTCCTCGCATTGGAGACTAGTAGGGAGTCTAGTGGTGCGGGGCCTCTGATGTAGGTGGGGTCTGTAGGGGCGGCCTTATACTTTCTCAATGCGAGGGTTGATGACCCTGGCCCTGACTGGGTCTCTAAAGACCTCCGGTGCGTGCTTAATAACCCCTTTAAGCATGGGCAGAACGGAAGTGGCCCTCTGTGTAGTGTCAAACGTATCTAGGAGGAAGTCCTCCTCCACGGGGTCTGTATGGAGATCAACTCCGTGGTAGTGTGCAGCCCTATGGAGCAGTTGGTTAAACCCCATTGTGTCTTCAGGGGGGGGGGGGGGGGGGGGGGGGCGGTCTTGAAGGGTAAAGGTGGTCCTGCGGGACGTTAGGGACATCTGGGATGTTATAGTCGTCCCATGGGTCTGGGGAGCCTGTAGGAGTGGGGTCCCCTGTGGGCTGGTTATCCGACCCATCCCCTGTGTCGTCGTAGACGTTGTCATCATCCTCATCAAGAGAGGGTGTGGGAGAATGATGAGGTGGGGGAGACGGAGGAGGAGGTGGAGGAGGAGGTGAAGGCAGTCTCAAAGGGGAGGAAGCAAAGTCTCTTCTCTTTGGAGGTGGGGCTGGGGTAGGCTTGTCCAGCGGTCTCTTTTTGATCCTGAGCATCAAATGGCGGTTTTAGGGTCCTTCACAAGTGTTTTTTGTAGTGGATCTGGCCAAAATAGTTAATCTATGGGGGCCGATCCTTCGGTGCCGAAGGTGTCGGAGCCGTAGGTTTCTTAGGCTTCGGCTCGGCATCGGTTCGATGTTTTGAACCGTGGGCTTTCGAAATATCGGTTTGTTTCCTCAGTTCCGAGATGACTTACGGCTTCGAGGTGTGGGTTTCGAGGGCCTTTGGTTTTTTGCACGGCTCCGGGGATGGTGTCGGTACTGAAGAGCTAGTGCCAGTCTGGAGGCTGGCTTTAGCCCGAACCGCCTGAAAGCTTGATGGGCTTCTTAACCGGGCCCGAAGGCGAGGTATGGGAAGCAGTGTCTTTGGTCGTGCCTAGGCCCGAGGGCGAAGGCGTGACCGAAGCCTTTTTCGAGGTCGTTGAGGGTTGGGGTCGATGTTAGTACTCACGCCCCTCTGTGCCGGAGTGATGTCCTCGACATCGGAGTCGTCAGCTTCGGAGGCGCTGACGAGGCCCTCTTCGGTGTGCTGCTCTTCCGGAACATCGACGCCTTCTCCGAAGATGTCGTCGGGAATCGAAGTTGACGAGTGAGCCATTGTTCTCCTCGTCCGTCGATCCTGAATAGTCTTCTTCGAAAGGAAGGATTTGCAAGCCGGACAGTCTCTTGCCTCGTGTTCTGGGGAGAGGCAGAGGTTGCACACCTCATGTAGATCGGTGTGGGGAAACTTCGACCCACATTGAGGACATTTTTTGAATGGCGTCCTTTCCATCAGCCAAGACAGGAGGCCAGGTAGGCCCGAAGGCCTTCGTCGACGACCGGAATCGAAGACTTCGAATGATGAGTCGCGTCGAGAGTGGAGATCACGATCGAAACAATACCGCGGAAAGGAAAAGGATTGTGCACCGATCAGAAGAACTGAAACAGTTCGGAACTGAAGCGCGAAGAACACATTCGAGCCCGATGGCGGAAAAAAAAAACAATCTGAGGATGGAGCTGAAGCCCATGCGCAATATGATCCAAAGGAAGAATTACATACCTCGTGACTTCCAAAGACTTTCCAAGAGGAAAAACAACTGCAAACATCCGGGTCCAACACCAGATGGCGATCTATGCACAGTGTGTAATCTGCAGCTCATATGCCTCGAACATAATTATTTCCTTCCCCACGTGTGCCTTTGGTGCCATTACAAATAAAAGGTACTTCTAATCCCTTATTAGAATAAAGTATATTGTGGTTCTGAAAGCGAAGGCCAAATCGACAGAAAACTAGAAATAGGGTGGTAGGGCGAGAGTTAAAGCAGGGTGTCGTAGTACACAGGGTCACAGATTGCTTTAATTATGCTGCTAGAATAGGATAAAGTTAAAGACATGTTGGTGTATTGTCAGACTGTAAGGGTGAACAAGCTAAACGGAGGCAAAGACCAAAGTTAAAAAAGCTTTTGCCTTCATCTTGGCACCCTTCCTGCAAATGAATGGGTGCTAGATGCACTAGCCATTATGAATTTGACAGCCTCATGCTTTTCACATTTGAAGGGGACAATACTTTTGTGGAAACAAGACTGACTTGAGAAATTTAGCTTTTAAATGTTTGCCCGTAGGCCTTCTGTAGAATAGCCTGGAAGTTGGCATGCTAGATTCAGCAAGCTGCACAAAAGTCACCACCACTTTGCAGATAGCTGAGCTTAACACTTACTTTGGCATCCCTCTCTGCAAACCTCTGGAACATGTTGGCGTAGGTCTTCTTATCCAGTTCATGCTGCTGTCGTATTTTTTGCTGACAAACAGCCAGCTGTGCTTTTGCTGCCTTGTTGATTGGATATAGATTAAGAACCTTATGGAAATCTTCCTTCGCAGAGTCATATTCGTTCATGCCGAGATAGGCCTCACCTCGTCTGAACAGTGCCTTTTCGTTGTTCTTGTCCTGTTCAAGTGCCTAGGAATTAAGAGTAGAAAGGGACTTAAGAGGAAGCATCGTTACCCCTAAAAACGCAATCATACAAGAACAGCACATTTTTATTTGACTTGTGTTCAAACATGAATATCTAAGATTCTTAATGGGAGAGCAACAACATTTTCTAACCCGATCCAGTGTCTTCTGTAATATTGGTCCTATACTTATTCAGTTTACGTCTGGACTGTACCAGAATATGCATTCAACATTTGCATGATCAAAAACACACCACCTCCATGCGGATAGTTTACTGCACAGAGACAATTATAAAACTTTGAATGGGGTGTGGGTGGGTCATACATTAAACATTGAGAATAGAACATTTTTATTTTTAACCAGGCCACATAATCATGAAAGAACTCTTGTAAGCAATCATCGTTTTGCTTGAAAAATAAATGTCTCTGCGCAGCAGAGCACAATTGAGAGAATATTTCACAAACCGTCCTTTCTGCTGGATACTTCTAACTGCAGGTTCTTCCCTTTTGGAATATCCCCAAGTGTCAGACTGGAGATTCTTTCTAGCAGCGCTTGATATGGTATATGGCTCCGCAATGCTCTGTACCACAGTGCAGTTGAGGGAATAGAGCCGTTATCAGGCACCACCCCTGTGTGCTGATGTCATTCCCTTTCTTTCTATGCCCCTCGCCACTGACCCGAATCTCTGTTCCCATGTTAGTCATTCGACGAGTCTTAAATTGTTTCATAGTATGCCAGGAAACCATGTATCTACTGAAAACTACAGGACTGAAGCTGTACCGTGAATGCAGGAAACTGACTTTGGTCACAAACCTGTATGAGGTCAGCTACTGATGTTTTGGCTCAATGCAGGACCTGTAGACTATCTGTGACAGAGGTGAAACTCTACATTACCGAGCACAAAAAGCGCAGATCACAGTTGTGCTTCAGGTCGCAGGCCCAGTTGTGTATGTGTTTTCGGGGCTATTCCCACCCAAAGTCTTATGGTAAGGCAAAGTCTAAACATAAGCATGAAAAGGTAAAGCAGGACTCATCTTGCCTGTCAAAGTAAGGCGAGAAAGCACAAGGCCCCTGGATGCCAAACTGGTCCGCAGCTGGTCCATGTATGGCCGAATTCCATGGGTCATCATCAACCTAGCAGCAGCTGAAGGCCTTCAGAGGCAGTGCTGCAGATTTTCAGTGTACTTCCACTCCATCTGGCCCTCCTTAAGGGCCCAAAGAAGCCACTGGGGTCTCCAGTTATACTACTGCTAATTGGTCAGCCCCTAATGCATTCTGCCCAATATAGATCGGTTTACATGATCAGCACTGATTCTAGTGCACATCTCCTCACTGGCGCGTAGGTCCACCACGGTTCCTTTCATACAAGCACAGGTACTTCACTGCTGCTGATAGAGCCAGTCCTGAAACAGGCCTGATTGCGACTGATTTCGTGCAAAGAGATCACACAAGCACAACCAGTTATAATTGAATCTGAATCGAGACCTATGCATCAAAGCCATTGGGTTCTTTAGCTCAGAGTCTGACCCAGTCTAAGAGCAATCCTTTGTGCCTTAAGAAATTAGTGATAACTGGGAATGGGGTAGGCTGCTTCCGTCTTACTATACTGATGATGCACTATGTAGGGACATATAAAACCCCAGTGGGCTAGTTCAATCCCCCGAAACTGAGCTAGATTTGCCACTTGTCTACGGAGATGGAACTGGTTTTGGGTGACCACGGGAGAGGACTGCTGATTATCCTAGCCACAGCTCTGATTGGGCACACAGGCTCGACGCAAGGGGAGAAGGGTTTCCCCAGCTTGGATTTTGAGGATAAGAGGCACTGTGGTATTTGCCGTAGAACAAACAGGAAATTCAGAAATAAATGCTGGCAAGAGTTGCCCCAGAAACCTTTCCTCCATTGGTTAGAGTGGGCAAAAGAGTCTTCCCCACTCACAGACTAATGACACCTACAAAGCTGGACCCTCACCTAGCCTTCTCCAGTACACTTTCTGGACCTGTGGAAGAAAAGAGGAGTAATGGTCATGCTGTCTGTGACCTGTGAGGAGCTTTAAAGGACTGAATTGCACCCCTTTGTACCCAGTACAAATAAGTGGACTTGAAGGGTTGGTCAGTCGAACTCCTGTGCAGCTATAGGGGCAATAAATTCTGCAAGAGGCCTTTTCCCTACAATTCACAGCAGACCAAAAGCAATTGTAACAGGGGCGGCTCCCCTACGTGGGCGGAGGAGAGTCGCCCCACTGCTTTCTCGCACTGCGAGAAGCAGAAACATAAAATGGTATTATGAATATCATTTTATATTTCTGCTTCTCGCACTGCGAGAAAGCAGAAGGGTTTGATTGGGGGTGGGTGGTCCTGCTCCAGGCAGGGGAGGAGTGGCTTGCCCACTGTTGTGGGCGCTGACTGTTTGGTCGGCCCCAGTGCCGACCAAACCAGTCATACAAACGCTCCCCTTTTCTCCATGTAGGCTGCATGCAGCCTACATGGAGGAAACGGCCTCCCCATAGAAACTTGTGCGGTTGGTGTCCTGGCAAATCACAACGCTGGCATTGCAGCGCTGTGATTGGCTTAGGAGAGGAGATGGAGGCAGTGAGGAGCAGAGAGATGAGATACGACGCGTGACCGGAAGCGAAGGTAAGTTAATTTATCTTTTTTAATTAACCCCTCCTCGCAACACCCTCCCACCCCCCCACTCGCAGGTCATGCCAGCCGCGACTGAATTGTAACATGGACTGGACTTTAATGGTGGCCTCTGACTGACACCCCGAGAGTCTCTATGCATTGAGACTTTTTGGATGATCTAAGCAACTGCAACTTTCGGGGGGAGGGGAAGTGAGGAAGGAATGTAAAATTCTATCCTACGCTGTGGAACTGGTAGTTGGGAGCTTTTTTCAGTAGGTCTTTAGCTCCTGAGCCAAAGAGTTTTGAAAAATGTTGACATTTCCTGGAGCCCAGACAACCACAGGAGCAAACCCCTAAGCTTCCAAGGATCTCCGGGGATGGGACTGATCACCCAAAAAGTCTCGAAATACGTAGTCTGACCGTTCAATTCATGTGCGCTTATGCAAGAAAAGGCCCCAGATTTCCATTAATTATGGGAGCATGTAATTTAGTTTGCACAGGAGTTTCACAAAAGTTGTGATCTCGTGCATGTCTTTTACCCAGGAGTCAAGGGATAGGATTCTGTCTGTTCACCACAGATGTAAAATGCAGATCTTTGCCACTCCCATCACCATTGAGACCCACTGAGAGAGGGTTAGAAGCTCAGTTAGGTCACTGAGGAGAGCCATGTGAGGTGTCAACCTCTGGTTACTGGATAGCACCGGTAGCATGGAGGCGAGACATCCTGCCAGTAAACTCTTAGATGTGGGTACTCACAAAATTTGTACAGTGTAGCGTATTACATAGTCAATAATTGAACTGAGGACTAACTTTAGCGTTATGCAGCTTCTCTGGTAACCAGTGCCATCTATGAAGGACTTCGTAATAGCTGTATTTCAGTCTGGATTCCTGGAGTCCCATGTTGTAGTCCCATGTTGTAGTCCCACATGACTGGGTACCACTCGTCGCCCTGAAATTGCTGTTGAAGTCTGGGCTCACAGGAGTCGTAGGATGAGGGAGGTGGGCACAGAGTAAAGCGTCTACAATGGTGATGTAAAGTCTGGCAACCATCCCTCTGAAGTGTTTCCCTGCAAAAAGATAAGGGCCGATGGGCTACTGAGGGAGTTGTGCCGGGGTAGTGCTCAAGCATTATAGCGGACTATTAAGCCATCTTTTGGTAGACAGGAGACCAGTACCCTGCTGGAAGACAATGAATAATTTCCAGGTGCCATTTATAATCATGTCTGTCAAGTATCGGATTTTACGACATTTCCATTGGGCAGCAAATTTCCCCCCCACCTATTCGAATGCCAGAGTTGCACCATATCGGGGCCCTGAAGTGTATCCGACTATCAGCAGTTAAGTGTGGCTTGAGCCAGGACTTGAAAGTATGCATAAACTACACTACACGAAAACCAGCCTTTAAGAAGGTTGACCCCGTTTCTTTGGCTGGGGCCCTGGCGGCCTCCAGTCCTTACCTCATTAATAATCTCGAGGGGAGCCTTGCTGGCTTTTCCAACTGGCTGGACAAGTCCATGACCTTGCTGGCTACTCCTACTTCCTCTCGGCCCTCGAGAGTAGCGCCTTCAAAACCATGGTTTTCGGCTGAGTTGCGCACGCTTAAACACAGTTGCAAAAAACTGGAACGGGCCTGGCGCCGTCAGGACTACTGTCCTCTGGCTAAGGCCGCTCTGAGGATTAAGCAAAAGATCTATTACGCCGCCATTTCTCAGGCTAAAAAGCAATATTTCACCGAGCGTATTGAACAGGCCTGTAACAACTCGAAGGAGATCTTTCATATAGTTCAGAGCTTTACATCCCCCGTCGCTCTCAATTGCTCGGGCCCGGCCACGACTGACTGGTGCAATACCCTTTCCTGCTTTTTCAAGGATAAAATCCGTATGATACAGCAGTCTTTGCCTGTGTGTTCAGCTTTCCAGGCGGAAGATGGATTGATTGCTCCCTCTCGGGGCGCTCCAATACACGCTCTGTCGGTCTTCCCTCCTGTCGACATGGCTAGTACTCTGAAATTACTTAAGGGCCTCAAGTCCGGTTCACCTTCGGATTTATGCCCTGCCAGACTGCTGGCCGCGGTCGCGGAGATCATCAACCCTGAGGTGAATGCTATTATTAACCTTTCCCTTAGGGAGGCCTGTGTTCCGCCGGAGTGGAAACAGGCTAAAATTCTTCCATTACTGAAGAAACCGTCCCTTGACCCCACGCTGCCCGGCAATTACCGCCCTATCTCCCTTCTCCCTTGCCTTGCTAAGGTATGTGAGAAGGTAGTGACTCGACAACTTTCCGAATTCGTGGAAAGATCTGAGGCCTTGCACCCAGCCCAGTCTGGGTTTCGGGCATCCTATAGCACAGAGTCAGCGCTAGTGGAGATCTCAGAGGCGATTAGGGACTGCTTAGATGCTGGTGGCAGAGCAGCTCTGGTAATGCTTGATCTGTCAGCAGCATTTGACACGGTGCCCCATGCCAGACTGCTCTCCCGCCTCTCTGAGATTGGGGTTTCTGGCTTGGCCCTCGCTTGGCTGAGGTCTTTTCTGGAGGGCCGTACCCAACAGGTTTGGGTGCCACCGGCCGCCTCTTCTCGGCAGGAGGTCCCCACAGGTGTCCCCCAAGGTTCGTCCCTTAGCCCCCTCCTTTTTAACATCTATGTTACTCCTCTGGTCTTTTTGGCCGAGAAGTTGGGGGCTAAGGTGATAGCCTATGCGGATGACACACAGCTTCTTTTTACCTGGGCCAAGGGGGAAGACTCCGTCTTGCCTGTACAGAAGTGTCTGTCTTCGGTATTTGGTTGGCTTGCTAGAGCCCAACTCAAGTGCAACGAAGACAAATCAGAGATCCTTCTGTATGGTAACTTCCCCTTGGACTTCAGACGTGAGATCTGGCCCCCGGATCTTCCTCCTCCTCCCTCTAATGGTAACTCCGTTAAAAATCTCGGAGTTTGGTTTGAGGATAACCTGTCGTTCTCGGCCCAGGTGAAGAAGGTCTCGGGTGGCTGTTTTGGCCTTCTTAAGGTTCTTAGGGGTTTTCTTCCTCTTCTCCCTAGAACTGCCAAGGAAACGGTTGTTCGAGCACTGCTACTCTCCCGCCTGGACTATGCCAATGCCCTGTATGTGGGCTTACCTGGCTACTCCATGTACAAACTACAAGTGATCCAAAATGCAGCCGCAAGGCTCCTCCTTGGAATCGCCAGAAGCAGCAGCGTCCGCGCTCATCTCCGTGCCCTGCATTGGCTGCCCATGGCCGAAAGGGTTAAGTTTAAAGCATTGGTCATTGCCCACAAAGCCCTTCACAACCTGGGTCCCATCTATCTGCAGAGGCGGTTTTCCTTTTATGTCCCGACTAGAGCTCTCCGCTCTTCAGCCCTCCTGCTGGCCAAGGTTCCACGTTTCTCCCGGTCCAGGATCGGGGGCAGCTCGCTCGCGGTCAAAGCTGCCGCGGCCTGGAATGCTCTCCCTTTCTTCTTGCGCAACACTAAGGACCCACTCTGTTTCAAACGTCTCCTCAAAACCCATCTGTTTCCATAGCCTCTTACTTTAGTTCTCCTCATTTGGCTTCGCGCTGGGACACTCCTTGGAGTAACTATCGCGCGTTATAAATTTATCTAACATAACATAACTTGGTGTGTCCAACTAGGGCTCCATCGCAGTCTGTCTCAAATTGCTAATAGGTCCAGGTCTAGCGCTTCTTAAAGGGCAGGTTCATAAGACTTGCCTTGACATCGCCTGAGGACTTGGTTGAGTGCATCCGGCATGATGGACATCAACTGAGGAACATAAAGCCTGCAACAACAAGTCCACTATAACTAAGCCAGAGCAGAGGATTTGCTGGGTTGCATCTGGCCTATCACGTACAACTTCAGCAAAATTGTAATTGAGGTGATCGGAAGATCTGAAATCACCATTGTTTTATCTGCCACATAGTACAGAAGCAACAAACCGGCATACAGTCTACTCAATCTCAGGGCCGAGTTCCTCTTGCTTTAATCAGTTTCCTTAATGGAAAAAAGGGTGTCTGGGATCTGTTTAAGAGGAGGAAGAAGTATGCACAAAGACTCAGAGGATGGATGAGCCGTCACAAACTTCTGGTGACCTGGCAAAGGGCATCTTGGGGATTCACCGCAAGAGCAGACGCCAGCTTGCCCCGCATGACCAACATGGACAGGTTGCAGCATATTCAAGAGGTCAGCTTTATTCTTTTATTTGTAAAAAAAAAGTCCAGAATGTTTGCACCAATGCTGTAAATGATGCAAACTTTTTAGTGGGAAGTCCTGAAGGGCACTCCATATCCATTCCACAGTGTGACCCAGCAGGAGAAAGAACCACTGCACACAAGCCCCCCCAGCTCAAGTTCCAGTGGGCCATCGATATCTCTGCAGGCCAAAGACTCAAGGACCACCACATGGGTTCGCCCTGACTGGTACCGCCAGTCCTTACTTGCAGCCACTTTTTGACCGGATCATTCCACACTGATTTGAACGAGCCACCCAGTGCTGAATGCACCTCGGCACTCGGACGGCACAGGGCCGCTCGAGGTGACCTGTTGGTGTTGCCTTAGACCATGCCCCATACTTACCTTAAATCCAGAAGGACATTACTGTAAGTCGCTGCTAAGTACCCATATGCAGTAAATGTTTCTTTACCATAGGATAACATTATTGCTTTACAGACACACATGCCAGTGTATTTCTGCAACTGAAAAAACGTGATAACTCACCAAATGAAAGTGCATTTCTGTATACTTTCAAGACAGTGATATCTCAAACAAAGTACTTAACCAATTATGAAGTTCTTGGTGTTAAAGATCTATATTTTAAAAAGTGCTATTTTGAGTGTGTGCGCTTGATGTATTGACTTTGTATGTGAATCAAATGTCTAACACTCCTCTCTGATAAGTCTAAGGCTGCTCTACCACACTACCTGTAGGAAAGTAGGATCTGCTTTTATGCTTACTCCCACTTTTTGCTGATGTAATGCTGTTTCTGACTAGTCTGACTGGGATCCTGTGATCGAGGACCCCAGTCTCTGTGCTTTCTCCCCTAAATTGGTTTGGTAAGTACTTGGGTACATCCCCGATTAGACACTGGTGTACACTTATCAGTCCCTAGTATATGGTACTAAGGTACCCAGGGAATGGGTACACCAGGGGTCCCCGTGGGCTGAAGCATGCATTATGCCACCCATGGGAGACCACTCAATTGGTAACTACAGGTCTGCCATTGCAGCCTGTGTAAGCTGGTGCTAGCACCACTTACGGAAGATATAGGTTTACCTATATCTACGGTCACTAGAGCATGCCATTCAATCCTGAGAGCAGGGTGCTTGGTTTTAAGTGTGAGGGTGCCCCTGCATAAGCAGGATACCTCTACGATCTACGGAATCCATTCTCCTAGGTTGTAAGTGAGACAGCCATATGACACATAGAGGGGCAACTTTCATTACGGGGTGACCATCTCGAAACGGGCTGTAACGAATCCAATCATGTTTGGTATCAAACATGTTTGAATCATACCCCACACCGTAAACTGTGTGGGAGGTATGATTCCATGCACCATAAAGCTCATTGGGAGGCCCTCGGTGCTCCTGGTACCAGTCTTCCAGACCTGGACAGCAAGTCAGGGCTGCTGATGGCCAGAGACACATTTCTATCCTCCTGCTGCTGAGCCAAGCTCGGGCAGAGGAAGGCAGAACAATAGGTATCTTGTCACAGGGAGGTGTGACCACCACCCAGATAGGATTTAGTGTATTGGGGCAGGGGGTGAGCGCTTGCCAGCGCCACATAGTCTGCATGCAGGGCACACTTGTTGCCCTCCATGCATAGTCCAGTTTAAATCAGTTCAAGGAGCCGTTGGGTCCCGCTCTGTCGCGAACCTGGACAAAGGACAGGGGAGTATCCTCCCCCTTGTTCAGCCCCTCCTTAGGGAGGGACCCCTGTATCGTTCCAACCCTTTCCTTAGGGTATTTAATGGCTTACCTGTGGGTGGGTCCTCAGATTCGTCATGGGACGAGATACATTTCCGACACCACTTCTTCAACTATCTGGGCACTCTGGACTTCGCTCTGGGCATCAAGGCTGCAACTAGGAAGACTCCTGCTTCTCCTGATCTCGTCGCTCTGCTCGTCTGCTGCAACATCCGTGCCTGTGCACCATACAGGAACCTTCCAAGGCCTGTGGGCATCCAAGAAACCTGAATGAATCTCCCATGACGTGAAGGAGTCACATCTCTGCATCTACAGGCACCGCAAATAAGCTGACCGGTCTGCTGATCCTGGGCTCCTACGGACACTGTAGGACTCAGCAATACAAGTGGTGGTTCTCCACATCCCTCGAGGCCTGCCCTCTCCTCTCACTGAGTTTGAGGCCAGTATCCCTCGTCGGAGCCGCAGGAACCGAACCCCTGTGCAAAGCATCGAATTACAATTGCAAAGGCTTGTTGGCTTCCTACCACCAAGATCTTTAGGCTCCAAGTAGCCCCATCCTCAAGCATCTCCAGTGACCAAGATCTTCACCCTCACCACATATCTTGCATTGTGGGCTTGCATCTTTGGTGAACTGTTCAAGGTCCTCTTACGACTCCAGTGCCTCTGGCCTGTGGGTCCTCTTGAGAGTCATCTTCGTATTCTTTGAGCTTCCCTGATTGCTCAGGGCCTGCCATGATTCCCCTGCTTGTGGTGAGTCTCCTGGTCCTTGCTGGTCCCGACATTGCACCTTTCTCCACTTCCATGTTGGTTGCAGTTGCCAAAGGCTTGTTGGTACTCCCGCCGGACACTGACCCATCACCTCTTGACATCCGACGTGAGACAGCTCGTGTACGGCTCCTGGTCTTCCACAGCGGCTCCTGGTCTTCCACAGCATCGCCTGGTCCACACAGCTGCAGCTCCAAGGACACCGTCAACTCTCCTGAAGTACCCAACATCGGTGGGCATTTATCTTTTGTGCCTCCTGGTCACTTCCAAGTGTCAAAGACTCTGTCCCCTCTGCTTTCAGGTACTTCTCGAATTAAATCCACCTTTGGGTTCCACCGGACACTTTCTCCTTCTCCAGCAGCGGTATCTTCCTGGGGTCCTCCACTGGGTTCGACTGCGGTTTCCGACGCCACTTCACACCTATGCATCCAGCTTCCCTGGTGAAGGATCCTGGTTCTAGGGTATCCACGGGTGAGGTGGCTCTCCAACCTTCTGTATTACACAGGGTTTATTCAGGGTCCACTGGGAAGGGTCCTTCTTTAAAATTGCAACTGCGACTTACCCATTGACTTGCATTGATCATGCGGTCGTGATCCCAGTCTGCACACGTCCTCCGTGGGGCTCCTAGCTACTTACCATGGGTGGTTCCTTGGGTCCCCGACATCTCTACGTCTTCTGGGTATAGTCTTTGACTCGAGTCATGGTTCACATTCCACTATTTTAGTATATGGTTTGGTCCCTACAGACAGTTTCTTATTTTAAGATTACACCTTCCCCAGCAAAGAAAAATATGCTCACTCAAACTAATTTATTCTGATTACTTTATTTCACAACTAGCCCTAAAGGGTTATGTGATTTGGAGAGAACATTGGCTTTAAATCTGTTTGGGGTACACAACACCAACAGGCCCAGGGAACTGATGCTTTATTTTGGGCTTGTCTGATCAATTGTTCAATGATCCTTTTAAAAAAACAGTACAACAGACTACACGTCTTAGACAATGCTAAACATTTAAATACGCCAAGCATTCCCTCTGTTGCATGGTTTGATAACTGCAACAGTTTGTTAATCGAACAAAATAACAGCTTAATGAAATGGTATAGAATGGCACGTACGATTCTTCTCTTTCTGGTTCAGATGGGTGGATATTATGACTAGTAGATATAAATAGATGTAATGCTCGTATTTTGAACTCATCAACGGGTTTAAGGCATTCAGCCACAACACTTGTGAGTAGTTAAAACCTAAAGCATAGGAAAATTATGCTGACAATTGTTAGAACATTGCACCTTATGAGCAGTTGAGCATCACTTGTCCCTCCTTTCTGATAATATCAATATACAGGATTTTTTTGTTGGATCCCAAATCTCCTCGTTCTAAATGTTTTATATATGCCACCTATACTGAAATTTGGAACATTTCTCAACATTTAAGACAAATTGATCATGAAAACTTGGAAAAGGCTTCGGCTGTTGTAGATAATGGCACGACTACACTGTCCACTCGCATTTATTCATTGTCCTAGGTCATTTCATCTGCATTTTGATATCATATAAAATGACATATATGCTTTAACATTGTCAGAGTAAGTTGTGATCGATTTTGCAATAAATTGGACATTGCAAGTTTTAAAATCAAACCAAGTGTCATGGAATTATGAAGGGTGCTCTTTTCATAGAGTTGGATAGTACAACATACACGAGGAGTCTTCAGTCATTGTTCTGGTTTATTGAAGATAACAGGACACAGAGTAAACAGGTGTAGAGGGCTCAAGGTGGTTGGTCCAACAGCCTGTAAAGCAATTCCAAACCTTGGCCCAAACATTCTTTTCTAGGTAATACATGGAATGAACGGACAGGTACAAAGTAACATTCCAACATATGTATATAAATAAAGTGCACTAACAAATAATGTACAGATGCCACATATCTCCCTCCTTTCAATAAAAATGCAAAAATAATGCAACAACTAAAACCATAAATGAATGCTCACTCAATGTATCTACTAGGGGTCTTCCTAAATCTTGAACTCCTTCTGACAGCAGGAGAACTCTGACCATCATCAACAACAGGAAAAGGAACAGAAGTGGATTTGGCCAAACTATCAAAATTCCACCACTGACCATTGTCTAATTTGGCACTGTTACCTTTAATAGTAACTATATGTGCAGGATCCCTGAACTTAGATTTACCTTTTTGTAGCATCAAAGGATCCTTGACACGGACAATATCTCCAACAACAAGATTGACTTTTTTTTTTTTTTGAAACAGGAATAATTAGTTTGTTACACCTGCTTGTACTGGCTTCATCACTGCGACTTTTATCAATGAAATAATTTTTTGTAACATTACATTCAGTATTCAAACAATTCAATTTCCAAAACGGATTGAGAGTGGATACCACTTTTCTCCCTCTCATCAATTCAAAAGGAACACAACCAGACACTGAATGTAGAGTGGTCCTATATGCCCAAACTACATCTCTGACAGCAGATTCACAATCTACTTTTGCTTTTATGCCACTTTGAATACATTCAACTAGGACCCTGTTGAATCTTTCCACTTTGCCATTACCTTGAGGAAAATACAATGGTGTGTGTAAATGTTTAATGCCCATTTTTGTTAAAAAATCTTGCATAAGTTGCAAAGTAAATTGAACTCCATTGTCTGGGAGTAATTCCTCAGGGGTGCCTTCTCTGCTGAATACCTTGGAGAAAACGAATGACAGATTTGGTGTTAGGTTCAGAAACACCCCTGACCTCAACCCACCTGGACAAATGGTCAATTAAAACTTTAAAATATTTCATACAATTTGGAAGTACATGAAATGGTCCAAGAAAATCTATTGCAACCTTTTGCCATACTCCGTTGGGAGAAATTGAAGGTTTGGGAGATGGGGAATTCGTAACCAAATGTTTATTATCACTGTATAAACATTGAGTACAATTATTAACAAGTACTTCAACATCACGATCAACAGAAGGCCACCAAAAATCATTGCGTATCCTAAGCTTGGTGGCAGTCATACCCAAGTGACCTGAATGCGCAGTTTCAAGAATTCTTTGGCGAAAGCAAAATGGAGGAATTAATTTGCCTTCAAGAGATAATTCATTTGCAATCTTGCAGAATGGTTGTAAATCAGGATCAACGGACCTTTCTTTAGGCCAACCTTTTACTACGAAATCCATAACTTGTTTAAGTAGTAAATCACTCTCTAATGCTCTGCACCATTCTACCATATTAGGGCAAATTACTGCGTCATCAATGCTTGCAATAATACATTCTTCGATGTCTTCTTCTTACTCAATAAAATTGTCCTCATGCACAGGATGTCTGGACAAAAAGTCAGCTTTGATGTTCTTCCATCCATCTATGTATTGAACAGTGAAATTGAATTCTAACAGTTTAGTGGCCAACCTGGCAGTAGCTTTTTTAATCTTGTTGCCAGATAGTATATCAACTAAAGAACAAGTTACTTACCTTCGGTAACGATGTATCTGTAAGAAACATTAGTTAGTTAGATTCCTCACCTTAGAATATCCCCAGGCGTCAGACTGGATCCGGAAGATTTTTCGTCGGCAATACCCCTTGCGCGTCGCTAGGCGTCGTCTGCGGCTCCGAGTCAGTCGTTGGCGTCGTGCGCCGGAATGACGTCGGAGTACTTAGACGCCGCCCTCGCGCGCTGACGTCAGTTCTTGTACATAGCTTTCCGCGCCAGGAACGCAGGGCCATGCAAGAGACCGACACTGGTGCCAAAAAATCTAGGGGCCTGAAAAGGATAACCTTAACTCTAGATGTCGGTTCGCAGAACGGGGAGGATGGGTGGGTCGGTGAGGAATCTAACTAACTAATGTTTCTTACAGATACATCGTTACCGAAGGTAAGTAACTTGTTCATCTGAAAGAAACACGTTAGTTAGATTCCTCACCTTAGAATAGATACCCAAGCAATACCAACCCCGGTGGTGGGTCTGCGAACCAAGATCACACCAGAAAGTCCTGGAGGACGGAACGGCCAAAGAAGCCATCCCTCCGGACTTGGCTGTCTAGGCAATAATGCCTGGCAAACGTGTGTAGTGAAGCCCACGTTGCCGCCTGACAGATATCCTGCAAAGGGACTCCATGTCCCAAAGCAGTAGTAGCCGCTGTGGCTCGAGTAGAATGGGGGCTCGCAGCCCAACAGGAGGGACCTTTTTTGCCAAGGAATAACAGATTTTTATGCACAAAACGACCCACCGGGAGATGGTCCGTTTGTACACAGCTTTCCCCTTCTTAGCACCCACGTATCCAACGAAAAGTTGGTCGTCCACCCGGAACGGTTTAGTGCGGTCCAAATAAAAAGAGAGCGCACGTTTTGGGTCCAGGCGGTGGAGCCTCTCTTGCTCTTTGGAAGGATGCGGAGGCGGAAAGAAGGTGGGCAAGGTGACAGATTGCCCAAGATGAAAGGGGGTCACCACTTTCGGAAGAAAGGAGGGACGAGGCCGAAGGACAACCTTGTCCGGATGAACAGAGAGAAAAGGAGGCTTGGACGAAAGAGCCTGGAGCTCACTCACCCATCTAGCCGAGGTGATGGCTACCAGGAAAGCAGTCTTAAGAGTCAGAAGACGAAGAGGACAATTGTGAAGAGGCTCAAAGGGAGCGCACATCAGAAATGTGAGAACAAGATTCAAGTCCCACTGAGGCATTACAAAAGGGACAGGAGGGAACGTGTGAGTAATGCCTTTAAGAAAGCGTGACACTACAGGGGACTTGAAAAGAGAAAGAGGAAGCCGCAAGAAGGCAGAGATGGCAGCAAGATAACCTTTCAAGGTGCCCAAGGCAGAGCCCTGCTGGGCCAAAGAAAGAAGAAAGAGGAGAACCTCAGAAAGAGGGGCGGAAAGGGGATCCACAGCCTTTGCTGTGCACCATGCCACAAATTTGTTCCACCGGCAGGCGTATACCGTCTTTGTGGAGGGACGTCTGGCTGCCAGAATGATATCACAGACTTCAGGAGGCAAGTCAAATGGCATCAACTGCCGCCGCTCAATCTCCACGCATGGAGGTGGAGCCTGGACAGGTTCGGGTGGAGGACCGTCCCCTGCTGCTGCGACAGAAGATCCTCCCGAAGGGGCAGGCGTATCGGAGGATCGGTCAACATACTGAGTAGCTCGGGATACCAGTACCTTCGTGCCCAATCCGGAGCCACCAAGATGACTTGGGCCCGGTCGTGCCCGATCTTCTTCAGCACTCTGGGCAGAAGTGGTATAGGCGGAAAGGCGTTCAACAGACCGCAACTCCACTCGCGATGAAAAGCGTCGCCGAGCGAGTGCCGCCTTGGAAATTCCAACGCGCAGAACTGCTGACATTGCGCGTTCTCGTCGGTGGCGAATAGATCTAACCAAGGCTCTCCCCACTGCTGAAAGAGACCTTGCGCCACTTCGGAGTTCAGACGCCATTCGTGATCCATCATGCACCGGCGGCTGAGTTCGTCTGCTCTGGCGTTCAGAGAGCCCGCCAGATGTTGAACCACTAGGGTGACGCCCTGGTGTTCCAGCCATGTCCAGAGGCGTAGAGCCTCCTGACAAAGGGTCCACGACCCCACCCCGCCCTGTTTGTTGCAATACCACATGGCGGTGGTGTTGTCCGTGAACACCTGCACGACACTTCCCCTGACAGAGGGAAGTAAGGCTTTCAGTGCAAGTCAGATCGCTCTCAGCTCCAACAAGTTGATGTGGAGACGAGACTCCGCCGGAGACCAGAGGCCTCTGATCTCCGCCTCTCCCATATGGCCACCCTATCCCAGGAGGGACGCGTCCGTCACTACGACATGCTCTGGTAGGGGTAGGGGGAGGCTCTTGCCCGTGACCCAATCGCGGTCCGTGAGCCACCACAGCAACTGCTGTGCAGTGCCCTCCGAGATCAAGACATGGTCGGACAGGTTGCCGTGATGCTGGGCCCACTGAAACTTCAGGTCCCACTGCAGAGCCCGCATGCGCCGCCTGGCGTGATGCACTAGTAGGATGCAGGAGGCCATCAGCCCCAGAAGCCGCAACACTAGCCTGACCGAAACCCAGGATAGAGGCCGAAAGATGGGAATTAGGGCCTGTATATCCCGGACGCGCTGTTCCGGTGGATAAACCCGGAACTGCGCCGAATCGAGAACCGCTCCGATGAAGAGGAAGAGGGGCTCAGGTGTGACTTCGGCACGTTGATGGAAAACCCCAGCAAATGCAGGAGATCCGCCGTAGTCTGGAGGTGGGAGACGACTGCCCGGGGCGAGCCCGCCTTCAACAACCAGTCGTCGAGATAGGGGAAGACTGGAACCCCTGATCTGCGCAGATGAGCTGCGACCACCGCCATCACTTTCGTGAACACCCGAGGGGCACTGGTGAGGCCGAAGGGGAGCACGGTGAACTGAAAGTGCTCCTGACCCACCGCGAACCGCAGGTAACGTCGGTGGGCCGGCAGGACGGGGATGTGGAAATATGCGTCCTGCAAGTCCAACGCTACCATCCAGTCTCCAGGGTCGAGGGCAGCTAGAACCTGAGCCAAAGTTAACATTTTGAACCGTTCCTTCCGGAGGAAGTCATTGACGTTCCTGAGGTCCAAGATAGGGCGTAGGCCCCCCCCCTTGTCTATTTTGGGAACCAGAAAGTAGTGGGAATAACAACCACGACCTACTTCTGGGCTCGGAAGGGGAGGGAGTAGCCCCTTCGAACGATTTGCAGCACCCACCTGTCCGAAGTGATGGTACGCCAGTGGAGCAGGTGATGGCGAACCTGGCCTCCCACTGGCGAGGAATGGGCCTGAAAGCTCGGACTAGGAAGGCTTTGAGGCGGATGCTGCCAGGGTGGATGTGGACTGACCGCGTCGTCCTCCATTACCGCCTCGGCGGAAACCACGTCCGCGTGCAGGCTGGTTCTGCGGCCGGTGGCTAGGCGGACGTGAGGAGGAGGAGTCCCTTCCTTGGCCACGAAAGGAACGAAAAGCGGAAGTTTGTGGCCGCGGGGCCGAGAGGCCCAAGGACTTGGCCGTAGCCCGGGAGTCCTTAAAGCGAGCCAGCGCACTGTCCGCTTTCTCACCAAAAAGGCGAGTGCCATCGAAAGGCATGTCCATGAGAGTGCTCTGGACATCCCCGGAAAATGACGTGGACCGCAGCCAGGCGTGACGTCTAAGCGCCACCGTGGTAGAAATCACCCTACCCAGCGAGTCCGTAGTGTCAAGTCCACATCGGATTGCATGACGTGCCGCATCTCTCCCATCAGCCAAAGCTTGGGAGAGTCGTGTCTGGGCCTCCTCCGGACACAGGGGTAGCATGTCCTCCACCGTATCCCACAGAGTGGGAAAAACGGTCCAAGAGACAGGTGGTGTTTAAAGACCGCAAGTCCAAACTGAGCGAGGAGAACAGCTTCTTACCGAACTGTTCCAGTCTCTTGGAATCCCGGCCCGGAGGAGCGGTCAGGAAGGAGGATTGGGAGGTAGAGGCCTGGATAACCAGACTCTCGGGGGTGGGGTGTTGGGACAGAAAACTGGGGTCGCCCGGAGCAGGGCGGTGGCGGCTGGCAACGTTCCTACCCACAGGAGGGACTGTGGAGGGCTTGGACCAGGTGCCCTGCAGAACGTCAATGAGGGCCTCATTGAATTGCAGCAGAGGCTCAGTGGAGCTTGCTGCAGACTGAAGCACCTCGGTGAGGATGTTCGTCCTCACACCCACGGCAGGCAGCTCGAGCCTAAGGGCTTCCGCCACCTTGCGCAGCACCACAGAAAAAGCTGCACCCTCCTCCGAAGCCACAGTCGGAGGAGAGATGAATCCAGTGTCCGGTGAGGTATCCAGACCACTGTCCTCCCCCAGTTCATCTGCCCAGTCCTGAGAAAGTTGACCTTGGAGGGTCATAGGGTCCTCAGACCCCTCCCAGTTGCCCCCGTCATCCGATTCCTGGTAAACAGGAGGAATGATCGGAGCTGGACGATGGACAAATCGTGTCCCTAGCGGCGCCGGATGCGGCGTCGATGGACGCCGCACCGGATCGGGGCTAAACCGGGGAACGACGTCGACCGGAGTCGGAGGTGGCACCGGTGTCGACGCCGGTGGAGGAGGCGTGACGAGGTCGACCGGCGTCGACGGGGGCCCAGCGGCATCGGGGCCGGAGCCGCCGGCGCGCAAGGACACCCAGTCGAGTCCGCGGAGCCCGAAGCCGCGCCAGCGGGCGTCGACGCCGGAGCCAGGCCCCTCATGGCCGAGAGGAAGGCACTGATCTCCGCCGGCGTCGCGTCAGTCCCAGGGACCGGCGGGTATGGGGACTTGTGCGGCGCCTGCGGCTCCGACAGAGCCGCGGGGGTGGAACCACCCGGGCCCTCGACCGAGTCGTGTGACCGGCGATGGGAGTCCGAATAGCGATGTTGCCTCTTGGACTTCTTGGATCGCTTGGACTTACGATCCAGACGATCGATGGTGTCAACTGTGGCTCCGCGACCGATCCTTGGACCTCCTCCTGGACCGGGATCGAGAGGGGCGTGGAGCTCGAGAAGCTTGCGGGAGCACTCCCGCCTAGCTTTCGAGGTCAGGGCCTTGCAGTCGGAACACGACTCCGCGTCGTGGTCGAGGCCCAAACAGTAGAGGCACCGGCGGTGGTGATCGGTCACCGAAATCAGTCGATGACAATCGTCGCAAGCCTTGAAACCAGGCATCCTACCGGCACCAGATGTCGAGACAGTGACAAAAGAGTCAAAAATATTTTAGTCAAAAAAGACTAAAAAGGGGTAGCTCTCCCGGATCGGCGCTTACTGGCGCAGAAAAAAAGAAGAACTGACGTCAGCGCGCGAGGGCGGCGTCCAAGTACTCCGACGACGTCATTCCGGCGCACGACGCCAACGACGGACGCGGAGCCGCAGACGACGCCTAGCGACGCGCAAGGGGTATTGCTGACGAAAAATCTTCCGGATCCAGTCTGACGCCTGGGGATATTCTAAGGTGAGGAATCTAACTAACGTGTTTCTTTCAGATGGTTAGTGATCGGTCCTTAGACAAAATTTTCTCCCCCACAAATATGGTCTGAATTTTTCAATTCCCCAAACACAAGCAAGCATTTCTTTTTCAATAACAGAATATCTCAGTTCAACATCTTTCATGCGTCTAGAAGCAAAACCAATTGTAAAATCATTGTTGCCTGCTATTTGTTATAATACAGCACCCATGCCGTAGGAACTGGCATCTACTGTAATAAATGTATCTCGCCCTTCTATGTATGCTTGAAGAGCAGGAGCAGAAAGAATACTCTCTTTGATGCGTTGAAAATGATCTTGACAGGTGGCTGTCCAAATAAAGTCAGAGTTTTTCTTTAACAGACTTCTGAAACATTCAGTGAGGCTTGCGAAATTCTTTTTGAACATATCCCAATGAACGAAAAAAGTTGGTCTTTATCAGTTGGATGAGGAGCATTGACAATGCCATCCACAATGCTAGGCTTAGGTTTGACACCATCTTTGGAAAGAACATGTCCTAAATATTCAATTTAATTTACAGAAAAAATGCACTTGTCTTCTCTCACTGTAACTTGATTGTCTTGTAATGTGGCGAGTACCTGTTCAAGTACAACATTATGTTCTTCTTTTGAACCAGTGTGCACCAAAATATCATCTTGGAATATGACAACATTGGGAATATCCTTAAACATGTTGGTCATCACTTTCTGGAATACAGACGCAGCTGACGCCAAACCAAATTGCATCCTGCGGAATTGGAATGTACCATCAGGTGTAACAAAAGTAGTCAGATGTCTAGAGGACTCATCCAGTTCCACCTGAGGGTATGCTGAACGTAAATCCAGCTTAGAAAACCATTTGGATTATCCAACTGCAGTGATGAGCTCCTGAATGCGGGGAAACGGAAAGCTTTCCACCCAGATTGCGTTGTTATCAGAGCGCAAGTCAATGCATAAACGCAATTCGCAATTTTTATTTTTTTTGGACAAAACAATGGGAGAAAGCTATAGTGTAGCATCAACCTTCTCTATGATGCCGTTGTTTTGCAGGTTATTTAACATTGCAGAAAGTTCATTCCTAATGCTATGAGGAACATTGCGTAGCCTATGTTTAATTGGTTGCACGCCCTCTTTAATTTTAATAGTGTGAGAACATTTTTTAATCAAACCAATTTTGTCAGAAAATACCCCTATGAATTTCTCTTTCCAAGATGTGTGATCAGATACAGAGTTTGTAAGAGAAACAGGATGTTTATGACCAGGTTTGATAATCATGCCAAACTCCGCTTGATGCCACCAACCTAGTACATTTATGCCTTTATAAGCCACATAGATCTTACCATGAATAGGCTTTGTCTCAAAAGTGATGTTGCCACAAAAATATCCAGCTAAATCAATTTTGCTGCCTTCAAACGCTGTAGTAATGACATCTGGAGGTAAAAGCACTTTATGTGGCCAATGTTGCTTATACTGGTCAATAGAAATAATTGTAGTTCTTGCACCAGAATCAATGAGTAAAGGAATGTTGACACGGTCGATAAAGATCTGAACCAACGGATCTGAAATTGTGTCATCAGAATGTACATTGTTAATATCAATGCAATCTACAGCTAACATTAGTTCTTCAAGTTTGTTTTCTATAGAAACTTGTTCACTATCAACATCAGAATTTTGAACAAATCTAACAGGATGATGTTTGCCTCCTCTACAAACATTGCCAAAGTGACCAATCTTTTTGCATTTCCAGCACTCTTGTGCTGTAGCTGGACAATTTTTAAAACTAGAAATGTGAGAATTCGAAACACACCTGTAGCATTGTATTTTGCTACGACCAACAGATGTACTTCTAAATCCTCTGAAATTGGTAAAAGCACCTCTGGGCTCATTTGATATACTGTCAGTAGTGTGTGGTAATTTTTTTGTAGAAACACCACCAAAAGTGGTTAAAGGTGAAGGTTGAATTTCTAAACTTTTTGAATCTTTCTGAGAAGATTTAATACTTTTCGCTAGATCAACAGCTTCATCCAATGAAGGATTCCTACAATATAAAAGTCTTTGTGGAATTTCTTTTGGATAACATCTAGAAACTAGTTGGTTTCTAATTAACTGTGATGTGAAATGTTCAAAATCACAATAGCTAGCCAAAACTTTTAGTGCTGTTATACAAGTGTCAATAGATTCATTGAGACCTTGGATGCGAGTAAAATAGTTGTGACGATGAACAGCTAAATTGACTTTTCCCTCAAAATAAATAGGTAATTTTTTTAACTGCAAGTTGATATTCATCCAGATCACCTAAATCCTGGCCCAAATATACAGGTAAGTGATCAAAAACATTTTGACCTTCAACACCGAAGTAATAATATAAAAGGCTACGTTTTCTATCTGGTTTAAACTTTAAACCATCAATGGCACCAAGATAAGCTTCAAAGGATCTGAACCAAAAACGCCATTTTAGTGGTGGATCTCCAGGATCCTGTAGGAACAAGGCAGGAGGAGTGACACATTGCATAATGTCCAACCACAATCAATTGGAAAACACAACCACAGAGTAGTAAATGAAATAAAACCCAATACCTGAAAATAAAAAGTTAATTAAAACTCAATAATGGCAATAAACATTGAAACTTGAATGCAGGTAGTGTGTTGATCACTGTTGTAGAAGTAGAATAAAAGAAATTGCATCAACACATGAAAAATAGTGTTAATCGCTGGCGAAGAGAAATGATATGAAGATCCAACAGGGTGTGCTGTGACAAAATGAGCACGTTGAAAAAATACAGAGGAGTTCTTGTTATAGAGCAATTCCTTTATGAAGAAGGTGGAGAAAATCTATGGTTGAAAGCCAAGAAGAATGTAAATGCGGTGGTTGAATGATGATCTTTCATGAGAAAAAGAAGAAAAAAAAATAGGGTAAAAATGATTGCGAGCGTCAGTGTTTAATTACCACTTTTTTCCTTGAAAACAGTGTCAGTCTATGAAGCGCTATGTAGAATAAGGAGGATAAATTGCAGTTAAATGCTAGTACTGTTTGAGGAAACAACAACAACAACAAAAAACGTTGCTGTTAACAGAATATATTGATAGTATTAGACGAGAATCTTTAACGCTTGGTTAAACTCGCTCGCACTCGCTTGACGGCTTTCACTCGCTTGACTGCTTAGAAGATAAACGTTGCAGAGATCTGTGTTTATCTTCAATCTGAAGCGAGAATGTTGAAGCTTGGTAGCACGCGCTGAAGCACACGCGCTGTAGAAAGAAATAAATGAAAGCGATTTCCTTTCACACAAGCAAGTATAATTGTACACGAAAAGGGCTACTACGAGCAGTCGAAGGACGACATTGAAATCACACAGGACTCAGGGTGCGACAGCCCTATCAATTTCTCATACTTAGGACTACAGGAATGGGGGGGGACACAACTCCTCCCGACATTCAGGTCACCCCTGCTAAACAACCCCTGTCTACAGCTAAAACCAAAGAAAATCAGCATGTTAATCAGGCCTTACATCAGGAGGCAACTCATTCAACTTTAACAAACCAACAAAGTTCTTCAGCCCTTTTGGAATCTCCCGGCCTCCTAAATTTAATTTGCGTTGAACTAGGGACCCAAACATCGAATGCATCTAAAACATGGGATATTCTTTTAAACACAATGCAACGAACGGTCGACACTCTACATTACCAGTCCGACAAAATGGATTTACAACTGACCATACTTGACACCTTGGCCCTCTTTGAGGGGCGGATTGACGAGAAATTAGGCCAACTAAATCTTCTAATTGGTAGAGCTCTGCAGGAAGCAAAGTTGATCTGCAACTGCGGCCCAATTATTGACAAACTATCGTCACTTCCGGAAATAGGATCTACTCTGATAGAAGGTTTGCCAAAGGGGCACCATAAAGCGGCACCGGACACCAACACCAGCATAAAAATTAGTCTCGAAAACTTAAAAAAGGACCCTTCTGTAGTCAAAACTATTGATAAATCTGTACTGTCATCTCCAGAGTGCACTTCGCCCAAATGCCCCCTTCCACCCTCCGAGTATCAAAATCCAACTCAGAATGCCGAGCAGCGTCGTCATCAAAGAAGGAAAGGCTGTAACAAAAAACTAACCTTAGCCTCTCTCTCAAGGTTTACACCGTTTTTAAGACAGAATCTGGACAGCAGCCATCTGAACCCAAATTTTTCACAGCACTCCCCACAAGTGCAGAACGAATTCCCACTGAGACTAGTGAACCCACAATAGGGGGGAACCCGGCAGTACACAATGAGGCTCTAATACTGGGGGCAGGCTGGGCCCAGCCAAGCAGCCACACTGGCACTCAAAGTATTACGGTTCTTATTGGGACTAGTAATGGGAAAGCTGTTAACTTCCCTAGACAACCACCATCAAATACGGCAAAGGAGGTGCCACTCACATATGTTACTGATTTGGTACCGGAATCTACGATCATCCTTTACTCGCCCCAATTACCGGGCGAGGAGCCCACAACATCTGGACTTTCGGGTCCCCGGGCTCAACCGCCTCCTCACTCAGACGGAGCCCTTAAAGCCCCCTCAGTCTTCAAGTCTCAAGACCCTCCTACCTTTGATGCCAATCCGAGACCCCCACAACAGTTTACATCAAACAACAGAGGAACCTATTTGGGTGGCAACTACCCAATAGTTCAGCCGGGACACCAAACCATGAATTCCACCATTATTATTTTTACTCCAGAATACGA
The DNA here is from genome assembly GCF_964204655.1 of Triturus cristatus. Classification (NCBI taxonomy): domain Eukaryota; kingdom Metazoa; phylum Chordata; class Amphibia; order Caudata; family Salamandridae; genus Triturus; species Triturus cristatus. The sequence goes on along the minus strand of NC_140585.1, from coordinate 330,946,646 downwards.
ATCAAAGGGCCCATTTGACATTTTGAATAGGGGGAACCTACATCTACTCCTCAGCACCATGCCAACCTTAAACGATTTATGCTCAGCTGATCTTCTCTCAATAGAATTTACAAAAGTCGATAAAACACAGAGCCTGGAAGCCACAAAAGCAACTTGGAGGTCGCCCGAAATTGCTAATAAAATTCTGGAGGTGCAAACAACCCTTAAAGCATGGGGGATTCAATCAGCCCTATACTACAACACAGGATATCCGTTCCCCCTGCTCGAGAGACCCCACGAAGGACTATCTCCGAAAAATTCAAAGACTACGTCAGTGCTAAGGGGTGCCCAGGGTCGACCACTGTTAAAAATGCAGGCGCTGAACCATCAAGAGAGCAGAATGGCTCCCCACTCAGACAACTTAGAAAACTTCCGGATTTTTAGGACGATCAATGCCACGAACTATCCACAATGACAGGGCAATCCGATAAGGACCGATCCGAATCTAGATATTACACTACTGAAACTGTGTTCGTGGAACATAAATGGGCAAAACAACAAGGCTGCAGTTGCCGAATTCCTTCAATATGTAAAATCATTTGACATTATCCTATTACAGGAAACATGGTTAGAAAACCCTGTGCAAGTAGAGGGTTACACCTGTTTTTACTCTTCAGCTACAAGGAAAAGCAAATATGGCCGGCTAGCGGGCGGTTTAGCCTCTTACATTTAAATCACAAAAATCCACAGTGCCCTGGAACTGACTCCTCAATCCCCAGCTATAAACACTGATAAGATCAAATTAAACCTCAAATGGAAAAAAGAAGAGGTGCTGGTGATCAACACCTATATAAATCCAAAAAAGAAAAAACTGGAGTCGAAATTTCTAATGGATTATTTGCACCAATTAATGTCCACGCAAACTGCCTCCAAATTCATTTTGTCGGGGGATTTCAACCAATATATCCTAGGCTCGTCCACAAACAATGACATTCAAACTCAGTCTTTCTATTGGAATATCCCAACCCAATCCACCAATGGCCAGGGAAAAATCCCCAAATTGGGAAAGGAGCTGCTAGAAGGGATGGAGCATTTAGGGCTGAGAGCTTTAAATGGAAGATTTGCAGGCGATTCACCATCTGCCGCCTCATTTTATTCAGGTAACGTGACCTCTACAATAGATTACACACAAGTATCTCTTCCATTTTTCCATCACATACTAAACTTCAGCCTAGGAGACAAAGGGGACAGTGACCATCGCCCCCTGGAAGTCTCCATTCTAGCTTCGCCAGACCTAACCCTTCCAAATCCAATAAGATTCCAAGCTTGCCACACAATAAATCTTACAAGAATTAAGTACTCAGTTGCCAACACAAAGGAGGTACTCTCAGTAGCAAAATTTCAATTAAACAGTCTGAATTACCCCATGGGCAATCCAATAGCCCTATGGGAAACCTTCACGGCCGTTTTTGCGAACCTCTATTCAACCACAGTTCGGCATTACTCGCCTCACGGCCCAACGGTCACAGGGAAGATCTCTTGTGTTCTGAAATTGGCCTTGAAACATCATAAAAACGCCATAAACAGACTACTAAGGCTGCTGAGGACACATCCGGTGGGCACTGGCCTTTCCCAACAGCTTCGCAGACAAAAGGCTGACTTTAAAAAACTTAAATGGGAGATCAAAAGGTCCAAAGAAAATGACTTTTGGGCCAAACTCCACTACGACATTAAAGCAAACAACAGTGCTCGTTCTGGTCCACCCTGAATACATTTCTAAATCCCAAACATGGAGGTATAACATCACACGTAACAGACAATTCCTGGGTACTCTTTTTAGTTACTCACTTTAATCAACAGGCTGTAGGAATAAACAGGCGCCAGGATGTTCAGGGGGCCAACTTACAGCAAACAATAACATTACATGAAGACATACCATTTGAAATCAGCGTCGCAACGATCAGGGAATTAATTTCCAAAGGGAGGAAAGATGGAGCGCCAGGGCCAGATGGAATCCCACCTGCTCTCTTTAAACACGATCCGGAATACTGGTCAGAATCTCTGACCCCACTTTTAATCTCGGCCTGCTTGTCTAGGGGCCTTCCAGCTTCATGGAAGGGCTCGGTCATCTCACCAATATACAAAGCAGGCGACAGAGCTCTTCCCAAAAACTACCGCCTGATCGCTCTACTGGATATCGAGGCGAAATATTTTGCAAGGCTCCTATTCATTCAGCTGCGCGAATGGGCTACCAAGAACAACATAATTCCGCCCAGCCAAACCGGATTCTGTAGAGATGCTGGGACCACAACAAACCTTTTAGCTACATCACTACTTATTGACAAAGCAAAACAGACCAAACAAAGTCTCCACTTTTGCTTTGTGGATTTCAAAGTGGCCTTTGATAATGTCAATCGAGCGAATCTTTGGAGGAAACTAGCTCTTTGGAGGATTCCTGCACCCCTTTTAAATCTTCTGATCGAAGTGAAGCTCGGGAATGGTACTCACCTCTTGAGGCGCATAACAACAACAAAAGGCCTCAAGCAGGGGTGTGTCTTAGCACCAACTCCTTTCAACCTATACACAGCTGATATGCCACCAGCTCTAGATGCCTGTAATGCACACGCCCCTTGTCTTGGGGGGGTCGAATCTTGCCCAGCATATCCTATGCAGACGATGTGGTCCTGATTAGTCACACAAAAGTAGGCCTGCAACACCTTATCAATACACTGCACGGATATGCTGAGGATAACTTGCTTGAAGTTAACATCGAAAAAACCAAAACACTGACAATAACCGGGAAAAAAAAGTCCTACTCCTGGTTCCTTGGGACAAGGGCAATTGCGAACTGTTCTGAATATAAATATCTTGGCGTCATCGTCGACAGGGGCGGCCATTTTTCAAATCACCTTGAGGCCACCAAGAGGAAAGGTATGCTGATTGTAACAACACTCAGACAACTTAAAACCAAACTGTCTGGGCCTACTCTTCTGCCACTACTGCGTGTTGCCCAAGCTAAAATCCAGTCATCAATCACTTGTGGTAGCGAAGCCTTAAGAGGTACAGATGCAAAACTGCTGGACACCACTATCTCAAAAGCTTATAGAGTTCTCCTAACCATCATACACCTCACAGGCTCAAATCCGGCTAGAATTTGGATTAACCAAGCAACTGCCCGCTAGGCGAGGATCATACATCAAATGCTGGTATAAAATAAAGAACTCACCGGAAAATACACTGAATCACCAGCTCTGGGAAAACCTGCGTGACAGCTCGACTGTATTTGCAAAAAAATACTTGGAGGAGTCACTAGCAATTACAGGCCTAAAAGATCTATGGGAAATCTCTCTTCCGAACGCACAATTCAAACGTGTTGTAAATAAGAACATAAAGCGACTCCTTTATAGAGGATAAAGCTACCTTGGCTCACAGACGCCACGCATGGATGATACTGAGCCCTTATAAATCGCCCGGGTTACAGGCTTATTTTGGACTGGGATACTGCAGGAAATCAAAAGAAGCATTTTTCAAACACAGGCTAGGAATCTTACCAGCCATACCCAACTTACAACCCTGGCTGAGAAGGAATTACGGGTCTACATGTAGGCTGTGTGCCTCAGGGAAAGAAGACATGGAACATCTGATATGCTCCTGCAAAAAGTTAAGAGGAAAGAGTAGCTCTCCTGAAAACCACCTTCAACGAACTTAATATACGCACACGGAGACAAGCAGTCATTGCATGTTTTGACCCAAGACTTTTACATCTGAATGGACTGCTGGTAAAATTCCTGAAATGAGTCAAGTTCAAACATTCCAAAACAAATGACGTGCTTTAGAGAAACAAGAATCATGAACATCTTTTAAACTTTTATTCTATAAATATTTCTTCGCTTTAAGATTGTTCTTAAATTCAGAAATTGATGAAATGTGCACTTATTAGGAACTTTTGTAATGGTTTTAATTAATGAGAAACAATAAATATGTACTTACTTTCACACTTGGCTGCAAACCTGGCTACACGGGCTGGAAAATATGTTTCCAAGACTTGAATGAGCGCATCAAAGGTTAAAGTCCAGCAGAATATGTTTATTTAACATCCAAGGCTGGTTTGGCTTGACGTATTTAGATGCGCGCTGAACTGTACATATAAGGATAAATCCAGAACAGCCAGGTGATTGATCGGTGACGCGCGAGTAACAGTGCGTGTTCGTTTTGAACCAAAACACGGGTACTTGCGCAGATTTGGAATGGAAATTCACCGAAATATGCACAAATAAAATTATAATGCCACAGGAATCCAAGTAATATAGGTAAAACTACGGAGAAGGAGTTTTACAGTTAAAACTTAATCTTGGACGGCATGTGAAAGTTGAAAATCACTGATGTCAAAAACCACTCTATTTTCATGAATCGGAAACGGAGAAAATGAAATGACTCCTTGAGCCCTCAGGAATGCTGTATAATAATTAATAGATCAGCAGGAACACAGGTGAAGAAAAAAAAAATGTAATCCCAAACTTGTCGCCAAATTGAAGGGTGCTCTTTTCATAGAGTTGGATAGTACAACATACATGAGGAGTCTTCAGTCATTGTTCTGGTTTATTGAAGATAACAGGACGCAGAGTAAGCAGGTGTAGGGGGCTCAAGGTGGTTGCTCCAACTGCCTGTAAAGCAATTCCAAACCTTGGCCCAAACATTCTATTCTAGGTAATACATGGAATAAACTGACCGGTACAAAGTAACATTAAAACATATGTATATAAATAAAGTGCACTAATAAGGTACAGATGCCACAAATTATTTGAACAAACTGAATTGTTATTATCTTATAAATAGACACGCATGCAGAAAATCATGGCTAAAAAACAGATGTAACCTACACTATGCTTAGTATTGAACGTTTGGAGAAGTTGCCTTTTACTGTAGATAAAACCCAATCTGCCTCTTTCGCGGTTTCATTTCTCTCCCCATTTCAAAATTCCATTTCACATCATGTCTTAGACATTTCCAAGTAGGCATATATGAAGAGATAGGTACACATTTTTTTTACTTGAGGCTTGGTTTCTGCCTTTGAATACAGATGTATGCACGAGAACAAAGAAGTTTTTGTTAGTCTACATGAGTGTGGAACTTCTTTGTGCCACGCCTTAGTCTGTAAAGAGATAACACTTCATGACATTTGTAATGAGTCTTTGGCTAACCTTGCATGTTATTTGAAGGATGTTCTTGTACCATTGACAAAGTCTGAATTTACGTCGCTTTCTAATTGAAGCTACTTAATTTTCAATTTTTAAAGTTGCTACAGGATGACAACACGTGTCCCTTATGTAATCACTGTTTCCAAGGTTGACACTAGCTGTATGAATGTCTTAGATACTCCGACACATTCTACTGGGGAAGTTAGTTTGTGGCAGAAGGTCCTAGTTTCAGAAATTAACTTTCAAAGATTAAGCCGACGGAAAGCCTTATTGTTTCAAAAAGATGTTGCGCTAAGAGTCGGGACCCCCATTTAATAACTCACCTTTTCTCTGTGCCCTTATCAACTCAAGATCTTTAATTAAGCACCACATATAGGTCTCTGATTATATCCAATCAGCATTTAGACCAGCGATTTGAAACAGAAACTGGGGCAGATGATCTTTCAGGCCCTGAAATCGTCGCAGCGACGCCTGCTGGATACTCCGCGTTCCATTTAGATAGACCTATTAAAAGAGATGGCGGGCTGGTGATATTCCATAACGAACACTTGCAAACCTTGTTCACTTCAGTTATTATTGACGGCATAGAGGCAGTTATTTTCAATAAAGTCTGAAAAACCCAATCTCTCAATGGCCTGCTCAGTTATCGCCCACCTGGGACTAAAGCTCTGTTTGTAGAAAAAAAACAATCAGCCAAGTATTGGAAACACTTCTTTTGAAAACAGACTTTAAAGGTCATAGGGGACCTTCCATTTGGAAAATCGGACAGACACTGTAACTGAACATCTTTCAGACACGCGGACCAGCCTTGGCCTAGCCCAGATAATGGAAGGGCGCGCACTTTGCTGGCCACCTGCTGGATGGGATTTTTACTAATAACTCCAACATCAAATTTACTCATACTCTGCCATTAACCTAGACAGATCATTATGCCACACTGCGGAATTTAAAATTGCATAATAACTCTCTCCCAAGGATTTGGAAATGTCACCAGTTGAATCATGCTTGGCATAAAATCCAAATCTCCAACCTTGATACTCTACTTTCTCAATCATTTATCATCTTGAACACTAGTCCCGATCAAATGGCAGAGGACTATCATAATTGGATCAGTTCAGCCATTAACGAGGTTGATCCTGCCAGGGGTTCAAAAATGCATAATAAAAAGATATTCCAGCCCTGGTTTGATGACTCACTCAGAATAATCAAACAGGAATGCCGTAGACAAGAATGCAAATGGCGGTCTGAATGCAACAGAGGAGAGAGATGAGTATAAATCCTGCCTAGGCAATTACAAAAAAAAAAAATCAATCCTGGTGGCTAAAACTAAATATTACACATCTCAAAAAATTTCGGCCAGTAACGTCCTTAAAAATATTTTACAGACCATTAAAAATAAATAAATAAATAAAAGAGTACCCCAATGGTGTCAAACATGGCAATTGACAATCAAGCTTTTTGCAACTCCCTAAGCAGCACCTTACAAGAAAACGTTCTGAACATCTTTAATAATTTTAATAGCAACCGCCCGTCAAACACGATCTGCAAACTCAAGTCCTAAGCTAGCTAGTCTTGGTCACTTTATTATGCCCTCATTCGCAGAGACTGCTGAACTTATTCTAAAGATCAAATTAGGTTTTCCAGATGACCCGTGCTCCCCAAAGTTAGTCCACCTAGTCCCAGAGGTCATAGCATACCATCTTTCTCACCATGTTCAACTCTGGCATCTTCCCCACCACCTCTTAACAATCTAGACCCCAAAAACTATCGTCGCATGGCAAGACTTCCCTATCTGGCTAAATTGGTAGAAAACCATATGAATTTTCACCTCTCCTCCTTTAATGAGGCTAGTGATCGCCAAGAAGATTTGCAGTTAGTCTTCAGAGAGAATCATGGTACCGAAACTGCTCTGCTTACTGCTACAGAGGAAACGAGATCTTCTCTTGATAGTGGGAGCAGTGCAGTTTTCATTCTGCTGGATCTAGGGATTGATGGGTCTGCATTGATGCTAATTAAATCTTTCCTTTCAGGGCGCCAACCAGTAGTATCACTACGTACTTTCAACTCTGAGCCCTATTGCCTACCTTGTGGGGTTCCTCAGGGGTCATCACTGTCCCCTACTTTGTTTCAACTTTATGTAACACCCCTTGCCGCGCTAATAAAATCCTTCGGTCTGTCCTTGGCGTCCTACGCAGATGACACACAAATAATAGTTTCATTGGCGAGAAAGGCGAAGTTATTCTGGTAACTAACCGTCAACAGCTGTATGGGTGCAGTGAGCAGATAGATGTCCAACAATTGCCTGAAGCTTAACTCCTCAAAAACAGAGGCTATTCAGTTCTGCAACCATCTGATCTCCTAGCTCGTGGCCCTCTGACTTGGGTTTGGCTCCTACACCAACACCCAAAGTAAAAAAAACCTGGGATTTATGCTGGGTAGGTAACTAAAATGTAAAGAACAGTCAACCAAATTACTAGCTCCTCTTACTGGCGTAGAATAAAAATATCTATATAAAAAAACAAAAAAAACAAAAAAAAAAAAAACTTCTTACGGCTGATCTCTTGAAAACGGTTATCGCCTTCGTTTTATCTCGACTGAACTATTGCAATAGTCTTTACATCAGCCTTCCAAAGGGGTCACTCAAGAAATTTCAGACCACTCAAAATGCGGCCGCACGCTCCTTCTAGGAATTACCAAATTTCAGTCATTTAGGGTCACCATCAGACTCTGCTTAGCATATAAAACCCTGCATGGAAAAGCTTCAGCCTACCTCAAGAATAATTTTATGCAGAACATTCCTGGCAGTACGTTGCATTCCTACTCAGCCAGTCATTTGAGGGTTGCTTCCTTCAGACGTGCCACCTGGGGGCGAAGAAGTTTTTTTCAGATTTACGACACTTCTTTGGAACCGTCTGCCACTCAAACTGAAAACAGCGCCTTCACTCTGTTTTTAAGAGCTTCAAAACATGGTCAACTGATCAATGATCATTGATGAAATCTTACAGCTCGTGTCTGCTCCTTTTTTGCCCCCGCATAGCACCAAGGCGCCTCCAGGTATTTGTGTGCTTTAGAAGTTGATTCATTCATTCATATCTGCCAGAGAAACGTTTGTCCTCCATGTAGCACATTCCTCGTCTGAGTTACTATTACAAACTCAATTGCCACAGCATTTTGGTGAGCTGGTATACTGTATTTTCAAAGCTTCTAACACCGCTGGAGTGGCACACTTTTTTTAAAGGGACGGACTCTGGATTTATTTTTACATTTCAGACTGTGCTTGGAGCTATTCCGTCTTTATTACATTAGTTGTTTTCAAGCTTTTTTGGAAGCATTAAGATAGTGCTATATCTTCTTGTTGCTATTTTGGTTCTATTATTGTTGCTTCCTAACGGACATCCCACAACAGGCCCTAATGGTCGGAACTGCCACACATCCTTCTGTGACGGGAACGCATGATACAGAATTTTGGAGTATCTTTGTTAGCGAAACTATACGAGAACTGGTCTCTGTCCTTCCAGCCTGTGCGACTTCGGAGAGTGCAGCCTGTGTTTCGCCGTCTGTGGTGCTCTTTAGAGTGTGAACTTAACTTATGCCTTGCTATGCAATTGTCTCAGTCTACGGTTATGAATCTGCTTGTGCGTCCTTCGCGGTCACAGCAGCTGGGTGGGCCTGTGATGATACTTCCTTTGCTGCAAGATGCCTACTATGAGCCCCCACCGCCAATGTCAGATGCTCCTTCGACTTTTGTTTCCTAAGATCTGGACCTTATTTGGAGGCTGCACCCTTCTGCTCAATGGCTCATACTGACCACATTTGTTCCTTGGATCTTGCTCTTCAGGCTTCTGTTGATGTGGATGCAGGTTCCTTCCTGGGCCCCAGAGATAGTACACATGGATGTGGTGGACATTGCGGAGAGGCCATTCTTCAATTCGGGTGCTTCCTAGACTAACTGGCTCATTTGTTTTTTTTACAAAAATTGTGTTCTTCACTTTTTAGTAATTTGCGTGTTTTTTTTAAATTTAGCATTTTATATGGCTTTTGCTCTGGTTATGCTCATAAAGGTGTTTTTATTAAAGGCAAGTCTTTTTACATATATTCATTGCTATTGCTCATTTTTATACAAGTCGTCTCATCCGACCAAGGGGAGAGTGGTGTAGAGCTTACATTTATCCTCCCTTTTAGCTCTCCTTTTTAACTTATTATACCACAACAAGGGCACCCAAGAAAGGTCGACCAGGGACCCTGGGAGTTAATTATATTAAACAACAACGGTCCCTTGAAAGTTTCAAGATACGAAGGAGGGATGAATATAGACTCAATCAGTGCTATATTGAAGGGACTTGTCCAGCCGGACAGAGGTCAAATATTTACTTATAAGTAGCTAAACAAACATTAATACATTAGTACATAAAGTGGGACACAAGCCTGTGTCCTGTTGGAACAAAAAGGGAATGCAAGTCAAAACGAAGCAACAGGGGGCTCAGGCAAAGCACATGGTTTGTTGTGAAGAGCCAATAAATAATTACAAGGAAACAAATCACATAGAACACCTTTACACTTTCAAATGAGATATTTTAGGCATATAAGGTGTTATTAAAGTGTCGACAGCGTTTCGATCCATTGGGGAAATACACAGATCATCATCAGGACAACAAGTATTATGCCTGTTGGATAGAGCCTGAATAACCTGGGGTAGAAGGAAGGGGAGAAATGAAAGGGGGGTACAATTTTATACATTTAAGTTAAAGCAGGGGAGATTGACTGACAACTTAGGCAGTGTTGAAAGAGGCGTGCTTAGGTACTGTGGAGTGGGTGACCAAGGACAGTGATATCTAAATTGCCAAGGGAGAGTGTGCGCTTCAAGGACAGAGTTGATTCGACTAGCGATAGAGCATATAGCGGTAGGCAATTGGTGCCAAAAACCTCGTGGGTTAAGAGGAAGTGAATAGGTGAAGGCTTGCGAGGCTATCGTCATGCACGTGAGGTGTAGCGAATTGCCGTTGGCATATTTGTACAAAATTGTGGGCTAGAAGCATGCGAACCAGTCGTCATGCACAGACTGTCAAAACGCGTAGAAACGGAATCAATTCCAGGACGGTCGCGGCGCATTTTTTAAGAAAACATACAAAAAATCATTTCGGGCGGGCCTCGTGTGCGTCATGAGTGGCATAAATACATTCAGTACGGTCAGTGCCCTTAATGCATAACAATCAACATATTTTAAGAGTACCAAGTAGATCTAGGTTTCGAAAAAATAGTAGAGGTGAAGGACAGAGTCAGAATTGTGAAGAAGAAAGATTATAGACCTGAAACTGAATACGGGCTTACCGGTATGTGGGAGGCGGGAGTGATAGTCCGGCACGGGGGAGCGTAAAGCGGCAGCTGTGACTGGGGAGGGAATTAGATGGAAAGTGTAAAGGAGGACGCGGTCGAAGACCGTTAAAAACAGTGCACGGAGGGTGGCAATACAATTGAAAAGAAACTCACCGAGGCTAGCAAGTTTGATCGGAGCCGCGGCAACGTGCTCAAGGGCAAAATGGCCTGGAAAAAAGGACAAGGGTTAGGCCAATGTATGGCCAGGACAGGGGTAACGCTGTAGGCAAGGCAAAAAGGCGGCGTGGCTAGGACTCACCGTAATGGTGTGGGGAACTGCCTCTGTAGCGGGATGCAGGTTTCCGTCAATGCGGGAGCTGTGAGTGAATGTAGGCGGGGATATAAGAAGCCAGGCGAAGGACGTGATTGGTTGTGCGTGTTCAGGTTTAGAGGTGAGTGAAAATAGAGGGAGGACAGAAGGTACCTTGGAAGTGAAGGGGCCATCTTGGAGAGTAGTAGAGAATAGGCAAAGACAGTGAGTATAAAGAGAGAAGAGTGACTACAGAATCAGGTTGGAGAGAAATATTAGCGCAGTTGGAAATGAAAACTCATGATCAAAAAGAGAAAGCAATGCAACTGAGTGATCGACTAGATAAGTGTGGTCCAGTCTTCGAGACGGTTCAATCCAGTATTGAGACTGTCAGTTTTCAAAATCTATTTAAGCTCTTCTTTGTTCAGTAATTTTGCCATGTCTCCACCCCTGGGTGGTAGTTTAACGACGGTGATAATAGTCCAGCGTATTTCGTCTTCTGAATGTCCATTCTCTATGAAGTATTCAACCAATGGGGCATTGGGAATCTTACATCTGATTCTGCTGCGGTGCTGGGAGATTCGTAGTCGGATTTTTTGAGTAGTCTGTCCAATGTAGATTTTGTCACATGGACAGAAAATTGCATATACAACATTATTGGTGTTACAGTTTGTAAATATTGTAAGTTCATTCTTAATGTCTCCAAAAACAAATTCTTTACATTCAATTGTTAATGCACATACTATAAAATTACCACATTTTGAGTGACCTTTTAGAGGGGGAAGTGCCCAAATATCGTTCAGGGTATTACTGCTTTTTTTGGTTGTATTGGGTAATGCTGCACGGACCAAATGGTCCTTTATATTTTTGTTTTTCTTGAAGGCAAACATGGGTCGTTCTAAGGAAAGATTTCCAGCATTCAGAACAGGCCAATGTTTTATGATAGTCTTCCGTATAGCGTTGGATACTGTGCAAAATGTGGTAACACAGACCAAGCGGGTAGCATTGGGTTTGGGTTCTAGTAGGACCTCTCGTGGGCAATACCAAGCTCTTTTCATTGCATTTCGTACAAGTCTGCGCGGATAGCCCCTCTTGGAGAGCTTTATACAGAGCAATTTTGCCTCATGGAAGTAATCTTCCTTTAGGGAACAGTTCCTACGGATGCGTAGGAATTGTGAAAAGGATAAAGAGTCTAAGGGCGCGTGGGTGATTACTGTTATAGCTAAGCAAAGTATTACGCTCAGTAGGTTTGCGGAATAAGCTTGTTATAATAACGCCATCCTTGTGTCTGATATTGAGGTCAAGGAAAGGGATGGACTAACTATCATGTGTAAGGGTGAATCTAAGAGCACCACACTTATTATTCAGCCAATGGAGGAAGGGATCTAATAGCGTCTCATTGGCCTGCCAAATCATAAAAACGTCGTCAATGTACCCTTTCCACTTGCAAATACAAGAAAAGGGGTTTGTTGTCGTTAAAATCCAGCTCATCTCTAATGAATCCATATAGATAATAGCCAGATTAGGGGCAAAAATTGCCCCCATGGAAGTGCCCTTTACTTGTTGATAGAACTGGTCCTCAAATAGGAAAAAATTCCTAGTGAGGCACACCTCTAGGAGTTGGAGTATGAAATTGGTAGGGACAGTGTGTGGACGAGGTCTGAGATTGAGGGTGGTTTCCATCACAAGTAAGGAGTCCCTCTGGGGTATATACGTGTACAGGGACTCAACGTCTAATGTACACAAAATATTCAGGTTGGGATCAAAGGGATGGCTTTCAATCAAGTTAATCATGGACATGCTGTCCCGGACATAGCCCTATGTGTGGGGGACAAAGTCTTTAATAAAGTGGTTGACATAGTGACCCAAAGGTTCTAGAATAGATCCGCAACCGGACACAATGGGCCGACCGGGAGGATTCTCAAGTCTCTTATGGACCTTAGGGAGTGTGTAGATGACTGGGGTCCGTGGGCATTTGGTGTTTAGGAATTGATGTTCCTGTTTGCTCAAAAAGCCATGTTGCAGGCCATTGTCGGTAATTTGTCGAATAAGGGTCTGTAGGTCCTTAGTGGGATTGGTTGGTAACTTACAGTAGTGGTCTGTGTTGGCTAATTGGCGATTGACTTCATCTCTGTACTCGTTTACCCCTTGGAGCACTATGCCACCACCCTTATCGTCAGGTTTAATTACTAGATTGGGATTTTGGCGCAGTGAGGATATGGCTGCCTTTTCATCTCTAGTAATGTTATAAGTGATATAGTGATGTGAAGCAGCAATGGTAGCTACCTCTTTGAGAACCAGTTTTTCGAATGTGATGATCTCACTAGGGATCATACTGGCAAAGGGTGAAAGGGTGAGAAGGTGGAAGGGTGTCTTGGAATGGAAGGTACATTTATATAGCGCAGCTATCACTGCAGGGAGCATCTTGGCGCTAGATGTCAACATAGATGGAACATGTTGGCTACTGCTGTTGTTCGAAGGATCCTGTGCATATTATACTAAGGCTTTGTATGCAGTGTCTGTAAGGGAGAAGACCCAAGTCTTCAGGGCTTTCCTGAAGGGTTTTTCTGTTGGAATTTGCCGAAGCTGCGGTGGCAATTTATTCCATGCCCTGGAGCCGATTACAGCGAGGGATTTCCCGCCCTTGCCGGAGAGCCTGAATTTAGGGATCACTAAGAGATTTTGATTAGAGGACCTTCGGCTGCGGGCAGGATGATAGCGCCTGAAGCTGTTCGACAAGTACCTGGGTCCTCGTGAGTGAAAGGCTCTGAAAGTGATGACCAGGATTTTAAAGAGGATACGCTTGTGTATTGGTAGCCAGTGGAGAATAGTAAGGGCTGCCGAGGCCGAAGACTTTCCAGGCCAGCCCAGGACTAGACGGGCGGTTGCATGCTGGACCATCTGTAGTCGGTGGAGTACAGATTTATTTGCTCCTGCATACAGGGTGTTACAGTAGTCCAGCCTGGATGTTATGAGTGCAACCGCTACCGCTTTCCTTGCTGGAAGGGGAAGGAGGTCAAAGAACTTTCTGAGGGTTCTAATGATATGAAAGCAAGTGCCTGCCACGGCCACTGCCTGTTGCTTAAAAGATAAAGCATCATCAAATTTGATGCCTAGGTTACGGGCAGAGGAGATAGTGTTTGGGGGGGCTTCGGCGTCTTCAGGCCACCATTGTTTGGGAGAAAACAAATTTTGTGGCCCGAAAGGCAGGATTTCTGTTTTCCCTGAGTTGCATTTAAAATGGTTGCACTTCATCCACTCAAAAGTGGCAGTGAGGCAGTTTTTAAGGTTCTCTTCAGCTCCAGGCAGCTCTCTGTCCATCACCAGAATGAGCTGCGTATCGTCGGCGTATGAGATTGTGCTGATCTGATAGGAGGAAATCAGCTCGATTAGGGGGACCATATATAGGTTGAAAAGTACAGGGCTAAGGCTAGAGCCCTGTGGGACCCCTGCGCTGATGTATTTTTCCTCGGAACTGAATTCCCCTAGCACTGTAACTTGACGTCTGTGGCCAAGAAAGTTCTTGAACCAAGTCAACGCCACCTCTCTTATTCCTGAGTTGAAAAGACGATCACTCAGGATGGAGTGCGAGACCGTGTCGAAGGCTGCCGGCAGATCAAGCAAGATCAGGACAGCCTTCTGCCCTTGGTCCAGAGCCGTTCTCAGGGTATCTGCTGTGAATAGAAGGGCAGATTCGGTTGAATGATTAGCCCTAAAGCCAGATTGGTTGGCATGCAAGATGTTGTTTTTTTCCAGAAATTCTGTAAGTTGTTTATTGACAAATACTTCCGTCAGTTTAAACAGCAGCGGGAGCAGCGAGATGGGACAGAGGTTAGAGAGGATGGTCGGATCAGGCAGGGGCTTCTTTTGGAGGGGCTTGACCGCTGCTAACTTCCATTCACTCGGGATTTCACCCGAGGAAAGTGAAGAATTAATAATAGCGTTGATGACGGGGTTTACCTCGTTGACCAAAGCTTGTAGGAACGAGGGGGGGGGGGGGCAGGGATCAAAAGGGGATCCGGATTTACTCAGGAGAATAGCCTGATGACTCTTCTAGGGAGATGGGGACAAATACATTTAGGCAGGGCATGTTGATATTTTCCTGGATAGACTCACTCATACTAGTTTCTACGGCGGTCAATATAGGTTTAGGGAAATCCTTGACCAGATCTTGGATTTTCTTTTCGAAAAAGTTGGCAATGGAATTACATAGAGGCAGGGATGGTGGGATTTCCTGTGAGAGGACCTTGGGGTTAGTGAAACTGTTAATTTTAAAAATTGCTTTTTGGCCATTCTCTGAGGAGGAGATTGCCTCTAGGCAGTAGGCTTTTTTAGCCCGCTTGATTGAGATATGGTACTGTCTCCGTGCTGTTTTATAGGTGAGACAGTCATTAGCCTCATAGTTACTGCGCCAGCGGCGTTCCAGTGATCTAACTTCACCTAGTTCCAATTTTAGCGCGTGTGAGAACCATGGGGCACTCTTTTTGTTTTTGGTGGATCGGCGATTATTGGAGTGGACAGTCTTAGTGGAGTGTTAGTCATCTTAGGCGCACTGGGGTTCTGTAAAAAGTAACTATGTAGCCTTATCTTTCGAAAAAACCGTAGTAATTCCGTATGTAGATCCAGAAAGTTGGGATATGTGGTAGGATCAAAAGACAAACCCTTACTCAATAGTGAGATCTCATGGCTGGAAAGTACGTGTGTGGATAGGTTAAAGACAGGGATAGTAAGATTGTCAGGATTCTTTTTAACTTGGAGTCTTTTTCTAATGGTGGTTTGCACATTTTCCCCAATATGAGAATGTGCCACACATGCATTTATTCATGGTAGGCAACGTCACCCTGTAGTCTGCACAATTAGTTCCACGGTCACACAATTAGAACGTGATGCCCTTGCTCTATTTTTGGTGCTCATAGCAGACAACTCTCTCTCCAAACGAATTAAAGACGCTGTTCTGCACCTCTGTCACAGTAAGATAATGATGGTGTGTTAATTTAACAAGCATCCATACTGAATTCAGTGAGCCGTGCTTAACTTCCAGCCAGTGTTATCATAGACGATGCTGTGAGCTGTAACAGATGCCTAGCCATGCGAGAGGTGTGCAGATCTGCACACTCAGACAGGGGTGTATTCCTTAAATGTACTGTAGGAAGCTGGCTCTTACGGTGATAAACCAATAATTGGTTATATCATGTAAAGAGTTAGAAGCGTACAGGGCTCAATGTAAACCCAAAGTGCTCCATTTGTGGTAGTGTGGTCAACCAGCCTTAGGCCTAACACAGGGGAGTGCGAGACATTTGTTATACACAAAGTGAATAATAACGGACACACGCCTCAAAAAGGAGATCCACACCAATTTTAGAAAAATAAGCTTCTTTGGGGGCGTTGTTTTGGCGCCGGTCAAGATGTCTGCCTGAGGGGAAAGCTCCGTGTCATCGGGACTTCTTAGGACTCACCGGTGCGTTATTTTGCACCCTTTCTTTCTGGAAACATCCATTTCTGCCATTGGACGATGTCGGGATCCCCGTGAGCTGTTTCCCGCATTAAGCGCACTGCGTATTCATGATTTATAGCCGCGGCCGGCTCTTTCACAACGCGTCCGCCATTTTAGGTGCTCACCGGCTCCTCCGCATTCTCAAGCATGAACTGCCTGCGTTTTTTCCTTTCTTCAGTGCTCTGTCCCAGACACACAGCCCTCATGCCTGCAGCCAGTCTCTGGTGAAAAAGTGCACTACATCTTCTGCATTACAGCGTTCGTTGGCATCTACTCTGCTGTTTTATTTACCTCAGAGCACCCTCCATTTTGTCCTGCTTTACTGAATGATATGCAGCGCCGCGTTTTTCAAGATATCTTTCACTTTCTCAAAGATTCTATGGTACTTTAATGACTTTTCTGGCTGGAGATTTCTGCTTTACCTTTCTTTGATATAATTTTGATTGCATCATTTTTTGGCGGTTTTACAGTCAGGATGTTTCCAGCTATAAGTTATACCATGCCTTCCCTCATGAGACGAGTGTGGTCAGTATTTTAGTTACTTCCTGTGGACATCCAACGTCACCTCTCTTGTGAAGTTTAAATATCACGACTTTTGATAGTTTGTGCAACGACCTCTGCACTACTTTGGTGACTCTTGTATACGAGTATACTGCGTAAGCCGCAATGAGTTTTTGTGCCTAAAAGGCGTACTTTATCAACGTCTTCTCTTCCTGCTCTAGACTCATCTTTTACAGCAGGATCGATGGCTGGGGTGTCTTCGATTCGCACTGCCTCATCATGGTCTTCATCTAAATCATCTCCGCCGTCTTCAGCTTCTAAACGTCCGAAGCAGGGTCCTCTTTCTCCTGACAAGGCGTCCCCTCCCATCTCTATGGAGCTGTTGTTGGAGGAAATCCACGCCTTGCGTCCGTTTGTAGAGGAAACGAACAACAAGATGCAATTCCTGGAGGAGAAATAGTCTACAATGGAAAGTAGAGTGTCTTCAATGGAACAGCAACATTCAGTGGTCCAGGGCGACTCCCAGAGACTTTCTTCTTTAGAAAAGTAAGTTCGCAATTTGAAACAACATACTGAGGATTTGGAAAACGGGAATAGAAGGAATAATTTACGCATTTATGGTCTGCGTGAAGCTTCGGAGGGTGACGACCCTGTCTCTTTTTTTACAACCTTTTTGCCGAAACTCTTAAACATGCCTTCTACACATCCCTCAGCATTCAGAGAGCACACAGACTTGGCCCTCATCCTCCGCTCTCTACGTCTCCGGTCAGACCAAGAGGAGTCATCATCCTCTTTTTAGAAAATTCACGAATCTGCTTTCAGTCCTCTCTACAGCTAGGGCCAAGCTACTAATTTCTTGGCTTGGTCAGAAGGTGTTTCTTTCTCAAGATGTCTCCAACGCTACGGCAGCTAGGAGGAAGGAGTTCCTAAGTCTTCGTCCGCCTCTTCGATATTTAGGAGCCAGACATGGTCTTTTCCATCCCTGCATATTTAAGGTGACTTTTTGAAAATCGAACTTGGTCCTTTGAAGACCCTGCGGAACTTTTTTATTCTGTTGGTTTAGTCATGCAATTTTTGGTATTTTTTCTGGTTATGAAATGGATTGTGCCGACCCTCCCCAGGGTCCATTAGTTGTCTCTTCGCTGCTCACTTTGTGTTTTTATTTATTTATTTATTTGTTGTAGTTCTTTAAATATTGTTCAATTAAGGTTTTACCGGTTGCTTAAGTTTGTCTTTCTTGTCTATCTTATGTTCAATAGTCGCGTAGCTTTTCTTGTGTATATGATGCTTACCGTCTTTCCTTTGGTTATCTCTATAGGTCCGTTCATTTGTGTTCCATACCATGGTTTCATTTCCTTGCTCTTCCTTGTCCCGATGTGGTTCGGACTCCCTATGTTCGGGCATCTCATCTTTTCGTGTGTCTCAGGTATGTTTTTTTCAGTCGCCTTTTTGGATATGTACTGTCTCTTTTTCTTGTGGCTCTCTCTCCTTTTTCCTTTCCCCCTATACTCTTCCCTTTTCTTCTTTTGCCTGATCCTCCCTTCTTTATAACCCTCTTCTTTCTTACTACTTTTTGTTTCTTCTTCTACAGATGCTGGAAGATTTTGCTATTTTCTTAACTCTCCTTTACTTTCCACCTTTCTCATTTCACTTCTTTATTTTTTTTAATCATATCTCCTTATTCCTGGAGGAACATGGCGGCGGGCTGACGCCGGCTGCGGGAGCTCCGTTCCTGACTGGGTGATGCCCTGTTGTCGGAGTTTGCCTTGAGGTGCACAATCGTTATGAAGCGGTGAGAATGCAGAGAATCGGAGCCGCGAAAAAAAAAAAAAAAAAAAAAAGAAAATTTACCCCATATTTCCTTTTTCTTTTCACTCTCCTTCTCGGCAATTCCTGCCTGCGAGACCCGGGGAAGATCGAAGGGGGAGCGGCTGATGGGCGCAGAGACGCTGACGCTGGTAAAGGAGGAGGAGGAGGATGGGCTTGGAGCGGGTCTAGGAGCCGGCGCCCACAGTGGACGAAGAGCAAGGTTCTGGCGCAGAACTCGTATGGTCGTGGCAAACGTCAATTTTCGACCTCTGCATTGCGCCGCAAGCCGGTTTTGAATGCTGACTACGGATACGAGGTTGGTGCCGGGCGCTTGGGGGAGAGACGTGTATTGCTTAGCTGGTGCCCCAGGTGTCAGCGGTGGTAGCGTCTTTGAAATTAGTGGGCCCCGTGGAGGGTCACCCTTAGGGCGGTTCGAGGTTACTGTAAGGTTTGGATGTGAGGGGAGCGAGAGTGGCAGAGGGATGGACTTTGAGATAGAGCAGCCCCAAATAACCCTCTCTGAAGAGTGCCCTGCGGAACAGGAAACCCACCCGGGAAGAAAAACAGGAGAGACTGGGGGGGGGGGGGGGAGAGAAGGCAGGGTAGGTAGGAGACAGACATCTCAAGCCCAAGCCCGAACCGCTCCCCCAGTAGAGAGGAATAGATACCTCCTCTGCTCTAAGCCTGAGAAAGAGCAGTTCTTTCCTCCCTAACTCCACGATAGAAAAAGAGAGTGAGGACAGAGAGAAGCAAGATAGGGGAGGTGAAGAAATCTAAAATCTGCCGAAACACAGCTAAGCCCACTCCCTCACTGAAGTCTTATTTCAAAATAATGGAAAAAATGACTGCCCAAAAGATCCCCCTGAATATCACTCCTACCCCTGTTGCCAGTGTAGATAAGGTGGCTAAGGCGGACAAGCAGGTTCTCCCCCCCCCACAACCTCTCAGGCTCCGGTTATACTGGACAATAGGTATTCCCAACTGCTCTCTGAGCCAGAAACAGACCTATGTGCAGAGGAACCTGAGTCTACGATAGTGGAAGAGGAGGGCTCAATACGTCCGATATCGCTGGAGCATAGCCCAATGCTAGAAGCCGGCTCCATCTCCGATAATTCTCCATCAGTTTCTCGGGAGACTAAAGACAAGAAAAAGGGAACTAATCAGTCCCAGCTTGAGTTACTCCTCCAATCTCTACGTGAAGATCTTCTTTCGAAATTACTGCCCAAATTGATATCTCGGAGGGCAACCAGAAGGAGATCAATGAGAAGTGTACCAGTTTGGAGACTAAACTAGACGATATATGTTCACGAACAGAGGTCTTGGAAGGGGAAGTTGCTGCCCTTGCCCAAGTCTCCCAGGTCCAATCAAAAGATATATTGGAGCTAAAAGCACAGAACAGGTCACTTCAAATGGACATGGAAAAATTAGAGATCTATGCTAGGAGGAACAATCTAAAATTCTTAAAAAAACCTGAAGGGGCTGAAAATGGAGATGTAAAATCCCTGGTATGTATATTACTGAGAGAGGGAGTGCTAAAAGACAAACCAGATATAGATTTAGAGAGCGAAATACAGCGGGCTCACAGGGACCCGTTTAGACAGCACCCTGATAGAAAAGCTCCTAGAAAGATATTGGTCAATTTCCATACCTATGCTATAAAGGAGCTGATACTGGGTAGGGCCCTTGTAGATCCATCTCTGCAGATAGATTCCACTAAATACCTCATACGCTCTGATGTAGGTAGAGTTACTGCACAAAGGCAGTGGGAGTTGGGGTCTCGAATGGCAGATTTAAGAAGTCAAGGGGCTCAGGTATTAATGAAATTCCCTGCATCATTGAGGGTGGTTTGGAGAAACAGAACATATAATTTTATCTCGCCTCAGGAGGTTGACACTTTCTTAATCAGTATGAAGGAGACCCAACGCTAGAATTACATATTGGTTATCTTGTACCTTTTCTGTACCTACTTCATTACTGGCCATTGTTTCTTTAAAAAGAGAAAGAGGAGAAAGTGAGATAAAATTGGGGGTGGTCAGCACGATAGGAAGTCATAGATTAACCATGGATATAGAATACACATAGAACAAATAGGGTAGCTAGAGGTTAGGAAAAGGGAAGAGGGGGAAAATAAAGGGGGAAGAAAGGGAGGAAAGGAGAGAGGGAATGGGAAAGAGGGGAGGAAGGAAAAGAGAAGAAAAGGAGAAAAAAAAGTTAAATAAATAAATATAAATATTTAAAAAAAGGGGGTAGTAGGCGGTTCAATTAGCACTACGCTTCTTTGTATTCACTTATGACACAGAGGCAGATCCCAAGTCGGGGGCAAGGGCTCCCAAGGGGAGACATGATCGCCGAGGCTTGTGAGGGCGGGTGCAGGGGGCGTGGGGGGGGGGGGGGGGGGGAATGGTCACTAATAAAGAAAAAAAATATTCCTCATGTAACCATAAAGGCTGAGAAAAACATGACGCAACTCCTTGGTAGAAAAAAGATCTGGGGCATCTTCGAGCTTCCTATCTCAGAATATCCTACTTTATGACAAGTACAGCTAATAAAATAAAAATTGTAAGCTGGAATGTCAATGGATTAAGGGAAAGTAGGAAACTCTTTAGAATTTGTGAATTTCTAAATACATCAAAGGCTGACATCTGTCTCCTCGAAGAAACCCATTTGGAGCCACAAGAATGTAAGAGAGCACTCAGAAATCAAAGGTGGATTCAGGACCTCCTCTGCTCCAATCAGAGAGGAAATACCAGGGGAGTGGCAATTATAGTCCGTGCTAATAGCAGGATCAAGGTAGAGAAGTTTGAGACTGATTGTTCAGGTAGATGGCTGACTGCATCCTTAGCGGTAGACCGCTCACGATTTACATGTGCAGTTTACTACGGGCCGAATGTAGACTCTCCAGGGGCTTTATTTAGTCTAAAAACGAGTCTCCAGAGCAATGAAACACCTATTATTATAGGAGGGGACTTTGATCTTTAATGAAACTTTGGATCGTACTTCCAGGGCCAAATTTATCCCTTCACGTAAATCAAAAATTTAGCTAAAAAATATCATGAAAGATTTTAACTTGCTTGACATCTGGAGCGTCAGAAATGGCAGCGGCAGAGATTATTCCTTCTATAGTCGCAGATATAGACATCATTCCAGAATAGACTTTTTTCTTTTAGACCAAACACTACTTCCTGGGGTGGATACCGTATCCTATATCCCAGCCATAATTTCGGACCATTCTATAGTGGAATTAAAGATCAAGTTTAAGCAAGGAGATCAATCAAGAAGGTGGACTCTGGATAGATCAATACTCTTAAAAGAGGAAGTGAAAGTAGACCTAGAGGTTGAGGTAGCCGAGTACTTCAGGATAAATAGTGGTACTGCGACGGATCAAACGGTATGGGAGGCCTTTAAGGCCTGTCTGAGAGGGCATTTAACCACTTTAATGATCAGGAGAAATAAAGCGGGAAGAAGACCGACTCACTAAAATAAAACAGACACAGCTGCAGAAGGCCTCGTTAGATCAGCAGGCTAATCTAGCCACCATACAGAATGAGCTGGATTCCTTGAGAGTCGAATATCAGGCCAATATTGATAAAATAGTCAAAGATAGATGGGCTGCAAGTAAACTGCAAAACCTTTCCTACGGGGAGAAATGTGGACGACTACTTGCCTGGAAGGTTAGGTCTGATAGGGCCAGAAATCTGATCAAGGTATTAACTATACGTGACACAGGGGCCATTTCCCACGACAATGCTCTGATCTCTGGGGAGGCAAAACGATTCATGCAGGATCTCTATGCAGAAGAGATAGGTCCTCCAATTCAAGGCGCAGAAGAATGGTTAAAGCAGCTCGAACTACCACAGCTATCAGAGGCAGATAGAGACTACCTGAGCTCAGAAATACAAGAGGGAGAAGTCCATAACCAGACAAAAAAAAAATGGCAAAAGGGAAGGCAGCTGGTCCAGATGGACTCCCTGCAGAGATCTACCAAATCGGCCTAGATAAAGTTGCCCCCGTTCTTACGACTTTGTTTAATAAGATACACATGTCAGGCGAGACAACTCCACAAACTTGGTCAGAAGCCACAGTTACCCTGATCCTGAAACCGGATAAGGACCCCGTAACAATCGAGTCTTATAGGCCAATCTCACTGCTGAACACAGACTACAAGATCTTTGCTGGAGTTCTGACGGCGAGATTGGAAAAAGTTATAAAATCTATAGTACACAGAGACCAGAGAGGCTTTATTCCAGGTAGGCAGTTAAATAAATTAACTTTTCAGGTTATTGCTGCCATAGATGTTGCTATCGATAAAAAACTT
This sequence comes from Triturus cristatus, assembly GCF_964204655.1. Lineage (NCBI taxonomy): Eukaryota > Metazoa > Chordata > Amphibia > Caudata > Salamandridae > Triturus > Triturus cristatus. The sequence continues at coordinate 330,923,727 of NC_140585.1, read as the reverse complement.
CCTTTGACTATCGTAGCCATCGATGCAGCTAAGGCCTTCGACCAAGTCAATTGGATATATCTATGGTTGGCACTGTCTGGTTTTGGAATCCCAGAAAATTTTATAACATCAATTAGATTACTTTATTCCACTCCTAGGGCAAAAATTCGGATAAATGGTCTCCTTACAGAATGGGTCCATATTTCGCGTGGAACAAGGCAGGGGTGTCCTCTTTCCCCGCTATTGTTCAATTTATACATTGAACCTTTTGTTTGCCAGTTAAGATCAGACTCGGTCATTAAATCCTTCAACATAGCAGATCTTACTTTAAAATTTGCTTTATATGCTGATGATCTCTTAATGTTCACCTCTAATCCAGAAGAAGCTATTCCCAGGTTATTCGATCAGGCAGAGTCTTTTGGGAAAATATCAGGGTACAAGATAAATAAGGAAAAAACTGAGATCATGCAATGGAATCAGGAGGTGGCAGCTCCGGGGGTAAAATTACGCATGAGGTACCTTGGAATACATTTGGCTCAGGATATTTCAGAGATACCCAAAGTAAACCTAAATAGAGTCTATAAGGATGTGTGTAGCCTTCTGCACTCTCCCAAACATCTTTGGGAGAGTGAATTTAATTAAGATGATTATTCTACCTAAAATTACTTTCTTATTTAATTCCATTCCACTAATGTTCAGTCCATCCGACATAGCCAAAGTTCAGGGGAAAATTGGTTCTTTTATATGGAATACAAAGACATCGAGAATTTCCTGGAATAAAATGAGGAGAAATCTGAAAACTGGAGGGTTAGCTTTACCGGACTTATTTATATATTGCCACTCCTTACATTTCAAAAACTTTAGACTCTTGGCAGATAAGACAGACGCATCCTCCTTAGGTCTACTGTTCCAGGCACTTCTCCATGGTATCCCACAAGGGCAGGAATACTTTTTGTTTAAATACGGTGATTCTAAGTACTACAAAAGGGTGAGATTAAAAATTTTGGGCACGGCCCTCAAAAATTGGATGTATATTAGGAAAAGGCTGGGAATTCCCTACTACGCCCCCAAGGCCCCTATATGGGATTCCCCGGGGACACCATATTGCCTTAAGGATCAGCTTTCACGCCCCCTTAAATCAGCAGGATTAACACATTGGAGCGATTTGCAAAAGGATTCAGCACTTTTAGATTGGGAATCCCTTTCTAGTCTGACTGGTGGAACACTTACTAGATTTAAGTATTACCAGCTCTCAGGATGTTGGGCTACCATGGGATCCTAATATTTCCAATCCGAAGTTCGATCTAGTAAGTAGAAAGGGCAGATGGAAAAAAGAGCTATCATTTTGGTATTGGGCCTTGATTGAGGTAGAGGGAGTGACAGAACCTGAACTACAAAGGCTGTGGGGTAATCTTATTGATCCAGACTTTAACAATTTAAAGGAACTGTGGGCGGACTCTTTTACTATGCTCCACACAGTGGTTAAGTCTGCCCCTCTCAAAAGAAATCACCTCTTCACAATGTACAGAGTGTATATATCACCAACAAAATTAGTAAAAATCACAAGTCTAGAACACCATTGTCCGAGATGCAAATTGCTGGCTGCCGATGATCTGCACATGTTTGTAGAATGCCCAATGTTAAAAAATTATTGGTTTAAAATACAAGACTTTCTGGCTGAGGTACTAGATACACAATTAGCGGTTACTACCGGGATGATTTTGTTTGGATTAACTATAGATCTCCATCTTAACGATATGGCGTCCAAATTTATTTTTTATGTTATCATCCTGGCAAAGCGAGAAATATGTAGGGCCTGGAAAAATGAGAATGCCCCTAATTTCTTAGAGTGTCTGAAACATCTCATATACATAAGTGAATCTGATATGGCCTGTGATAGTACAAGCTATGATAGGATCTGGGCGGCCCTTGTGGCATGGCGGAACAGATGAGAGTATTCCAATGATTTCACCTGGGCACTGTTGGTTCTTTGTCTCCAAACCATCGAAGGGTCATGTAGATTGAATGGAATGGAGTGGAGTAAGAAAACAGTTCCTACTAGAGGGATTTTTTCCTCCCATCTCTCCTCAGGTCTACACAACACAGTCGGAACATCATGGGAAGAGGAGAGAGGGCGGGATTCTCCATCTAGAATGCTCATATTGGTATATGAGGAATACAAAAAAAAAATTAAAAACAAATATCTCCTTATTCCTGTCACCTATTTCTCTCAATTTTTCAAATGCTCATTTTTCATTTTATGCTCATTTGCATTTTTTTTTGTCAATATTACACTGTTTATACGATGTTAATCTTTTTCATTCAGAGTTATTACATGGAATATAAAAGGTTTTAATAATCCTATAAAGAGGCAAAGAATTCTTTCACATCTAGCCTCATATAAACCTGATTTAGTTCTGTTACAAGAAACTCATTTATCTGAGGCTGAAGCTCTCAAACTTAAGTGTAATTGGGTTGGCTCAGTATTGGTCTCTCCTACTAACACAAAAAAGAATGGGGTTGTTATTTTATGCCATAAAAAAATTGAAATGCACTGTTACACAAGATATTGACTCAGATGGTAGGTGGATCCTAGTTAAACTATTAATTAATAAAATCCCTCTCACTGTGTTTAACCTCTATGGTCCAACTAACTCCGATCCCTCTTTTTGGCCTACTGTTACAGACAAGTTTTTTCAAAATAAATATGAATTTTTTATACTTGGAGGTGATTGCAATCAAATTATAGACCCTTTTACTGATTGCAAATCCCAGGTACGTTTTATTCCCCACAAAACTCACAAACAATTTCTTAACACTAATCACACAGACTCAACTAGTCGATGCCTGGAGGCTATGCAATCCAGACCAATCAGAATGTACCTTTTTTTCCACTCCACATGGATCCCTATCCTGGATTGATTATATATTTCTTTTCAAAATCCTTGGCCCAAAACCTTGTTTCCTCCTCGATTGAGCCCATTTTGATTTCAGGTCATGCTCCAGTCGCTGACTTCGATTTACTTCCTCCTCACTCTAAAATGTCTAGGTGGAGATTTAATAATGATCTTTTACAAGATCCAGTTTTTTCCTTTTATTTTACCTCCTTTGCTGAATTTTTTTTCTCTATTAATGAAGATACCTCTGTGTCTCCTGTTTCGGTGTGGGATAGTTTTAAAGTCGCTGGTTGAGGTTTTATTATAGATTTTTTTCTAAGAAAAAGAAACAGTCCTCCAATAAAAAAAGCTTTATTATCTTCCATTAAACACTTAGAACATCAGTTTTATACTTCTTCATCGGACTCTACTCTGCAGCAACTTATTCGTGCTAAGATGGAATTTAATAAAATTTCTACTAATAAGGCTTCCTTCACTATGCTTAGTAGCAGTGCCAGATACTATGGTGGCTGAATTAAAGTTGGCTCACTTCTTGCTAATTATTTAAAGCCTAGAAAGGAGAAAACATTGAGTCCATTCAATCTACCGATGGTAAACACCTTTTCCAAGATAAAGATTTATTAGCCGAATTTACAAAATTTTATAACGCTTTATACACTCGTGAGTCGCCCCCAACTGATACACTCATTAATGAATATCTTAGTACTATTCCGCCTCCTTCCTCTTCTGATCTAGATTTCACCTCTCTAGACACGGATCTTTCACTACAGGAAATCTCCTCCTCCTTGAATTATTTAAAGAAGAATAAATCCCCTGGTCCGGACGGGTTTTCTGTAGAATTTTATCTTCATTTTTCCAATCTGTTATTACCAAAACTTTTTAACCTTTTTCAACATTTTTGTTCCACAGATGCAGCAAGTGGTACTTTTCTAGAAGCTTCTATTTGTCTTATTCATAAGGAAGGCAAAGATCCCAAATTTTGAAAAAACTATCACCCCATCTCCTTGATAAATGTTGATTATAAGATCTTTGCTAAACTTTTAGCATTGCGCCTTGAATCCTTCCTCCCTCATTTAATAGGCCCGAACAATGTGGATTTGTTAAAGGTAGACTAACCTCTGATATCTCTCGTCTATTTTTCAATGTTCTCAATAAAGCTCCTTCTTTATATTTTCCTCTTACGGCGATCTCCATCGATGCGGAAAATCTTTTGACAGGGTGGATTGGTCCTTTTTATTTAAATTTATTTCTCTTCTTTACTCTACCCCCTCTGCTTCTACCATCGTCAATGGTCAAATCTCGCAGCATTTTTCACTCCATCGAGGCGTTAAGCAGGGATGTCCAATATCCACCCTTTTGTTTGTTCTTTCTCTCGAACCTTTTATTTCCCGTATTCGTCAAAATCCCTCTATTTTTTTATTTCATTATGAAGATCTGAAATGACCTATTTATGCTGATGATATTTTGCTTTTCATTTCCAATCCATATTCTTCTATCCCATCGTTATTACAAGAAATCTCCGGTATCAGGCTATAAGATCAACTCTGATAAAACAGAAGTTTTACCAAATACAAAATTTTGCCTCAAACAACAATTTGAATCTACTGGCTTTCCCTGGAACGGTTCTAAAATCAAGTATCTTGGTATTTGGTTTTCCAATTCTATTACTGATTCGGTTAAATTGAACATGAATGCAGCTCTAGATCGTATCTCCAAACTCTTCTCATCCTGGAATCCTCTTTTTCTCTCCTGGTGGGGTCGTCTTGACTCCATTAAGATGATGATTATTCCTATTCTATTATATTACTTTTCAATGATTCCTATACGTATCCCCATCACCGTTTTTTATTCTTATTTCAAAAGAATTTTATTATTTTAAAGGAGCAAATAAGGACATAGGATACAAGCAAAAGTGATACAATTGATATCAGCAAAAGACAAACAATATGTTAGATTGAAAGTAAATAATAAGAAACACATCATTACCATTCATTAATCTTCAGATATCAGATAAATAAATTAATTAGGGAAGAAAAAATTGATAACCGGCAGAAGTAATTATCAAAAGTATCACCATCCAATAGCAAATTAGGGATGAGAGGAAAAAAGAAAGGAAGGAAGAAAAGACGGAAAAAGTAGGAAAGAGATGAAGAAAGACAGGGAGGAGTGAAGGAAGAGGAGAAGATTTCCAAAGGATTCACCCGACACACAAGACAACATTAACCAGACAAATCAAAAGGTCAAATCAAATCAAAAGATCCACCAACCCCTCTGAGGCCAATTCCATGTACGTATCTAAGGCTTTCCAAACACCAGTAGATATAGAAGGAGAGAGATGAGCGTGATCAACTGACGTATGAGCACTTCGTAAAAAGGAAACCCAAGCCCACCAAGTATGGTAAGAAACTGAAGAGAAAGATTTCCACTCCATGAGAATTACTTTGACTGCAATAGTCAATAAAAGATCCAACAATTGTAATTCCATGGAATCTAAAGGCAGAGGGACCGGGGCCGCCAACGAACCTAAAAGAATTAATGGAAAAGAAAGCAGAAACTTAATATTAAAGATAATCATGAGGTGTTTGTGAATTAAATCCCAAAAGGGTTGGAGAAGGGAACAATCAAAGAACATATGTTGAAAATCGCCTGGTAAAAGACCACAACTCCAACACAGATTGTCTTCTTTGAGATTTAGCGAATACAAACGAATGGGAGTCCAGTGAAGAAGATTAATAGAGAAAAACTTAGACTGCATTAATGAGGGGGCGATTTTGTTACGAAGAGAAAGCTTACCAATATCTTGCCATGTGTCTGAAGAGATATGATCGGTAACACTATGATCAAAATGACGTAGCCATTTTTGCTGTGCGACAGTTTGGGAAGGAAGTGTAGAGGACAACAAGAATTTGTAAATCTTAGACGCTACATGACCAGTCCTGATCCAGAATTGAAAAAGCGTAATCGTAGGGGAAGAAGGATGAAGGTGCACTTTAGCAAGTGCTACCTTAATCTTAAGAAAGGTATAAAAATCTAAGTTAGATAAAGAAAATTGTTGAGCAAGGGAAGAGAAAGGGAAAGGATCATTATTGGAGTCATAGAGATGTTTAACAAGTGAGATACCTTTCCCAGCCCAATAAGACATCAACTCTGGATCAATATTAATTTTGATTTTAGAATTCCGCCAAATAGACGACCATCTAGTTTTATGCAGTGGAATTGCCACTTTCTTATCAACCTTGCGAACCGCAGCAATAAAGTCTAAAATAATAGATCGAGAGAATGGAATAGAAAGGGTATGCGTGGTTAAAAAAGAGACAGTCGGCAGAGGGGAGGCCAATTCTTGTTCTATTAGCAACCAAGATGGAACATGAATAGAGGGAGAAGAAAACCAGAGCGCACCCTGAGACGCCAGAAAAGCAGTTTGATATTTCCCCCAATAATGAAGATCACAGCCTCCCATATCGTAAGATTTCCGTAAGACTTTATAAGCAATTCTAGCCCTTTTGTCATTCCATAAAAATTTGGAAGTAAGTAAATCAAGTCCGTGAAAGAAGGAATCAGAGAGCTTTACCGGAAGCATAGAAGAAACAAAATTAATAATAGGTGTTATCATCATTTTAAGAGTCTGCAGTCGACCCCACCAGGAAATATGCTTCGGAGACCAAGTTTCTAAAAGACGTCGCACCTTAAGAATAGTTTGAGATTCATTATAAGTAACCGTAGCATAAAGGGTGGAACAAAATAAATACCTAGATATTTTAGTTGTTTAGATTGCCACTTAAAACCCGCCGAACCCATATGAGAAGGGAAACCGTAAGCATTTAAGGGGAACATCTCTGTCTTATCTTTGTTCAGGGTATATCCTGAAACCTTTGAGAAAAGAGAAATCGTATCAGAGATAGCAGGGATGGCCAGTGCAATATCATCAGAGAAAATAAGAACATCATCCGCATAAGCAGCTGTTTTTATCTGATGAGACCCAATAGAGAACCCCTTAATGTCTGGATGCAAGTCAATCAATCTGAGAAGAGGATCAATGGATAACAAAAATAAAAGAGGAGACAAGGGACATCCTTGCCTAGTACCCTGGCGAAGGTTAAAAAAGGACGACGTAGCTCCATTTACTCTTATGTTAGCTCTAGGTCGGGAATAAAGAGACATAACCATACGGATAAAGGAATCACCAAGATTGTGTGCACTTAAAACAGCTCGTAGAAAAGGCCAAGAGACCTTATCAAAGGCCTTTTCAGCATCAAGAGCCAAGGCCGCCGCCGGAAGATTGGATCGCTTGGCTGAACAGAGAATGTGACAAAAAGTACGGATATTATCACGGGCAAGACGACCCTTTACAAAACCTGTTTGGAAAGGATGAACCAATTGAGGAATAAAGGATTCTAAGCATTTAACTAAAATTTTAGCAAAAATCTTAGCTTCCATGTTAAGAAGAGAAATAGGACGAAAATTTTTGGGGTCCGAATGATCTTTTCCTTCTTTGGGGATTACTACAATGGTAGCATCAGCAGCAGAACCAGACACAGAACCATCTTTAATAAAAGCATCAAAGACGGATTGAAGTTTCGGCACAATCACAGATATAAAGGTTTTATAAAACAAAATAGGATATCCATCAGGACCTGGAGCTTTACCGGAGCGAGTAGCTTTAATTGCAGAAATAATTTCGTCAGAGGTAATTGGGCCATTCAAAGAGTTATTATCTTCCTCCGATACAGTTTTCACAGGAACTGTCTTTAAGAACTCTTGGCATTGTTCAAAAGAAGATTGGTTAGAGGGGGTATATAGATTATTATAGAAATCTCGAAAGACCTCAAGAATTTATTCAGTCTGGAATTTTTTCTTACCAAGATGGTCATTAATAGAAGAGATTTGGGAAGATTTATAAGAAGATTCCTGGAACTTTAATGTAGCCGCAAGAATCTTGCCAGCACGGTTTTTTAACAACAACTTCTTAGATTTCTGAGCCTGGAGACCTATATGAGCTCTCTTAGTGACTATAGTATTGTATGTATATTTTAAATTCTTAATAGATTGTAGGCAAGATTTGTCTTTAGATTGTCGAAAAAGAGATTCCTGACTTTTAATCTCAGCTGCTAAGTCCATGAGTTCCTTTTTAATGCCAGCGTTTCTCCTTGACATACATTTGGTGACCTGATCACGGAAAGTGCATTTAAAAGAGTCCCAGAGAACAACAGGGGAATCGACTGAACCAACATTCTCAAGGAAAAACGTCTCAGTATCATTGGAAAACTCTCGAACCTGGGAATCATCATGTAAGATTTCTGTGTTTAGTCTCCAAGATCGAGATCTCGCTCTAGGGGCAAAAGACAAAAGTGTGAAAGTCACCGCGGCATGGTCAGAAATCAAAATAGGATGAATAAGCAGAGATGAGGAAGATTGAACAAGAGAGGAGTGAACCAAAAGATAATCAATGCGTGAAAAAGACGAATGGGGGGGAAGAAAAAAAGGAGAAATCACTGCCAGTGGGATTATGAAGACGCCAGACATCTTGAAGATGGCTAAAAGAGCACATATTAATCATTTGTTTATGTGATTTAGGGGGACGAAAATTAAAGGCAGAATTCCTATCTAAGATTGGATCCATTGGTAAATTAAAGTCTCCACCTACAATAAGATTACCAGAATGAGGTGTGTCATTTAGCTTTTTGGTGGTTACTTTCCAAAAAGACAGATCATCCTTGTTAGGGGCATAAATATTCATGACAAAGAGATCAGCATTACTATCAGACAACTTAGATAATAACCACCGTCCCTCTGTATCCTGTTCCGAGGAAACAATAGACAAACCAGAATGTTTAGAGACTAAAGTAATTACCCCATTTCTTTTGCCACAAGCTTCTGAACAAGCAACATCAGAAACCCATTCTTTCTTTAAAAAGAGCGCCTCTCTGGCAGAGACCTTTGTCTCTTGAAAAAGGACTAGGTCAGAAGAAAGAGATTTGCAGTAGTCTAATATCTTTGACCTTTTTACTGGGTGATTTAACCCTTTAACATTAAGGGAAAGTATATTCAATCCAGACAGAGCCAATAACAGGAAAAAATGATACTCCATATATGATAGAGGATGTACAACAACCATAGAAATTCGCCTCCAGACACTAGACAACAACAAGAAACAGGGAGAATCCAAGGAGGAAATCCGAAGAGAAAACTAGAAAGAAGAGGAAAAAGAAAGAAGTAAAGTAAAAAGAAGAAGAGAGAGAAGAACCAACAAGGAAGGTCTGAAAAAGACCAAATTCATACTAGGGGGAACATCGGAAGATGAGCAAGGGGACCATCACGAGGAATAAATACAATCAGCATAAACAGCCCCAATACAGTACATAACTGATTATACTTAATTAAGAAGAAGAAATATCTGAAATATGAACTAGAATTAATTAGAGTATTCCAAAAACAATTCATCATGTAAGTCTATAAAGGCGACATGTATATACCAAATTGATAAATAGGTAACATATAAAGTATCTCATAAAGGAGTGGAGAAAGCAGAAGAGAGAAAGATATCTAATGCTACAAATGAGGAGAAGATGAAAAATAAGCTAATAACTATCTCTAATATTAGGTAGAACGAAACCGAAGCAGACATCATGAAGAGCAGGAAAGAATAAAGAGAAAGAAGTATATTTCCAAAGAAGACTATAAGGAACAGTATGAAGAAAATAAATGAGACATCATAGAGAAAGGCATGAAATAGCTGATAAGTATACCAATCAATGAAGGCCTATGGAAGATAAATAGAAGAAACAACTATATATTTAAATATGTAAAATCTAAAGGTAGGCATCTAGTTAACTGTCCACAAATATATAAAACTTGTTATACTTAATTTAATTGAAAGAGGAAAGAATATCTTAAATATATAACCATAGAAGTAAAATAACACGAGACTATAAAGTGCAATATAAATATAGTAATTTAGACCTAGTAGAGAGGCAGTTAATAATAATAAGTAAACAAACCAATCAATGATATAACAATGAAATAGATATAAAAATTAACTATACAGAAATTAAGATTAACACTATATATAGCAATTAATAAGCATCTATGAACCAATTTATGTAACCAATCTATACCACAATACAGTTAATAATCAATGGCGTACTCCATAGAGACAAAACAACAAGAGAAAAACATCACGCGAAAAGGACCAAATAAAAATACGACAATGGAAATAACATTAATTGGGGTCAGGGAGACAAGAAGAACCGGGACCTGACATGGACAAAAAGCAAGCAAGGAGGAAAAAGATTGATAAGCACGAAAAAAGCGAGCAGGAGTGAGGCCAACCTATAAAAAAACAATACCACGAGAGATTAGAAGATACATAAAGTAGATATACCGGAGATAGTAGGCCACTACATCATAAAGATATGAAGGGAGAACAGATAAGGAAAAGGAGAAAAAACACAACCCACCACATAGCTTACAAAGCCACGCACAAAAAACAGCAAAAGCACACCAATTACAGTGGACAATAAGACCACCACGCATATCTAAAAAAGACAAACTTAATAGATCTGGAAAAGAGAAAACTCATTGCAGTTATAAGTAACCACATCAGGTGCCAGAGGGACCAGGATCAAGCGAAGCTTCCATTTGAAGTTCCATCTGCAGCTCCATCTGATTGTCCAAAAACGAGGCCAAATCAGCAGGTTCATTGGAAGATTCTGGAACGACCTTTGAAGGTAATGCGGAATTTTGAAGGGCCAGAAAAGGAGAAGGGGATATTCATCTCAGAGAGGCGCTTCCGGAGATTAAGAAAGCCTTTCCTCCTTATTACCGTGTCTCTGGCAAAGTCCTGAGAAATTGAAATGCGATGGCCATTCCATGAGACAGCTTTAACCTTCCGCATATGAGCCAGAATTTGTTCCGTATGTTGATGGCGCAGTGGCTTAAAAATTATCGCTCTTGGTTGCGTGGCCGATTTAGAGCGAAAGGTGGGATCACGGTGTGCCCGTTCCAACTCAAAGTCTCTTTGGAAAGAAATTTGCAGCGTAGAAGGAATCCATTGATATAAGAAATCAATCATAGAAGGTGCATCTTTCTCAACTTCCTCCGGAAGACCAAAAATGCGCAAATTGGATCTGCGGTTACGATCTTCTTGATCAGTGAGATCTCTCCGCAACGCCGCCATTGAGCGCTCTAACTGGCAAATAGATCTAGATTGCTTTTGCATAGTATCTTCTGCACCACTAATACATGTTTCTGTGGCTGAAACACGAAGGGAAAGAGCCTTGAGATCATTCCTGATGGCTGTCACCTCCACTTGCAGCAAATCTGTGTTAGTCTTGGTAGACTGCGCAATATCATGAACCTCATTAAGGCGCGTCAGAATAGTCTCGAGAGTGGAGTTGGTGTCTTTTTGAGCAGTCTCAGGTGTAGGAGACACTTGTTTGGACCTCTTAAGAGAAGCTTTAGAGTCCTTTGCGTCTTTAGCATTTGGTGACAAGCCCATATTCGCAGCCATAGAGCACACAGCCACAGCGGGAGCAAAATACACCACTTCCGATAATGAAGGGAAGGAAGAAGCCAGAGGATACTAGTATACTCAATATGCCAAAAAGAAATGAGCAAAAAGTGGAGAGCGCACTTTCAGCAACCAATACAGGATAATAATAATGGCGGGCTTACAAGACAAAGGAGAGGAATCTCATCCCAAAAATACCACGGCCTGCAGGTATCAAAGGACGCCTTTCGAAACCAAAAAAACCAAGAAGCAGGGTATCATAGAGCATAGAAGCACCATACAAAGGCATTGGAGGCGCTCTGAAGAGAAGTAAAGTAGAATAAAATCCAAAATACTCTTATAATAGGCAGCAATGTAACATGAGGAATGAAAGAAATCCAATATAGACTTTTATAAGTATGAAAATAGCCACCAGCACCTGTTTGCCATCATTCCTGGCAAGTTTGTAGCTATAACGCCGTCGTGTTGTGGAGAAAATACATCTCGGTCAGTGAGGAAACAAAATGGCGGCCGCTCGTAAAAACACCGAGCGCCACCTTAAAACGGCAGAAATGCAGTCACCTGCAGCTTCAGAGAGCAGGAAACTCGCTCATGCAGCACTCGGCATCATCAGAAACATGAGGTCAACTTTTGACAAGTATGGGGCAATTCGAAGCGGTAGATAAACCTCCGACGGCCCTCGCTCGGCACAGAGCTCAAGCGCAACACGCCATCTCGCAGCGGCGTGCAAGCCACGCCCCCATCCCCATCACCGTTTTTAAAAAATATACTCTTCTTTCCAAATTTCTATTGAAGAACAAAAAATCCAGAATTTCTTTACTTCACCTCAGAAAACCGAGACTTGTGGGTGGGGTAAACTTTCCAGATTTTCGACAGATCATAAAGCTTTCAGCTTAAAACAAGCTTCTCATTGGCTTCTTACGGAATCCTCTCCTTTCACTCCTCTATGGGTCACTATTGAACGTTGTTTGTTTACTCCTTTCTCGATCAATTTCTTTTACTGCCAAAAATGCCCTCACATCCCTTCCACTATTTAAACACACTTGCTCTTTGTTAAGACCCAATTTTCAGCCAAAATTAATATCCAGAAATGCCTTTCTACATTCTCCTTTGTGGCCTAATCGTCTTATAACCATTATTAATAGACCTCTGTACTGGGCCTCATGGAGAGAAAAGGGGATTGCCTGGGTTAACGATTTATTTGATGGCACTTCTTGTTCTTTTCCTGATTTTCAAGCTACATTTAAATGCCCTCTATCTTTTTTACATACCATTTTCCATACTTATGGAATTACTTCTAAGCATTTTTTATTCCCTTCCTTCTGATGAAGCTTCAAATCACTCAGGACTCACTTTTTAAAATCTTAGCATCGATTCCAAAAGCCTCCTTAATTTATAAATTCTTTTACACCACGAATCAAGAATGAGACAAAACTAAGGTGGAACTTGCCTGGGAATCAGACTTAGGTTTTCAGTGGAGCACTGATATATGGAATAAGATTTGGGCTCTGTCGCTGAGGATCTCAAGATCCGCTTCCACCACTCAATTTATGTTTTTTCTATATCACAGATTATATTTCACTCCCATTTCTATAGCTAATTTCACACACAGACAATAGGAAATGTTGGTCCTGTGATTTTCCATCAGCAGATCTCTCACATCTCCCTTTTTCATGTCCCCCTGTTATTTCTTTTACAACACAAATCTGGGCTCGTTTATCTAAACATTTTCGGAACCACACACCTATGTCCAATATTCTTCTCTTTATGGGAAGTCTATCAGAATCCATTCCTTTACCTTCCTATGAAAGAGGGTTGTTTGATCTTATGTTGGCTTTAGCGTTTCAACAAATTACGATGAACTGAAAATGTTTGACCAAACTTTCAACTAAGTCATGGTGGAATACTGTATGTCAAAACCATAGGTTAGATGTTGCTTATGCCTCACAATGCAATACACATGTAAATGGAGATGTATTTTGGTTGCCATTAACTACTTATCTAAATATGGTTTCAATTAATAATGTTTCTCATTATTGTTCAGAAAATTTCCAACCCCCTTGAATTCCTTCCTCTTTGTTTTATTCTTCTTCTTCTTCTACTATTTGGCGAAGGTTTTACTCAACAGTTTTTTGTTCTTTATATTTCAAGTTTCTTAGGAGCATAGTATTGACATCTATTTAGTGATTATGATTATAAATGTATTTTATACCCAGTCTTCTCCCTTTCCCCCTCTTTCCTTTCCCTTATTTTCCCAAAATGTAAATAGCTTTCTACTATGATTTGTTGCCTACTCTATTTTGCTTACAAGAGATCCTATGCATTTTGTTATTCTTTAGGCCTTTAATGTATGTTATTGATTTTTATGATTCAATAAAGCTTATTCAACTTAAAAAAAAGAAAAAAAGCTTCTCTCTAGGTTTATTTTAAGAACAAGATCTAAGTTAAAAGGCAGCACCAAACTACACCCTCAGCGGCACTGGGGTGACTGGGTGCAGAATGCCAACATAGCATCGGGTGCCCGATACAACTCAATGGGGGAGATCGGTTTTGGAAAAAGGCTGCAGGCTCTGGCCAGGAGGCTGGATGAAGAAAACCTACAGATGCATACGTATGTAACGGTGCTTGGGGACGTAGGGACACTGTTGGTCAAGTTCCACAGGGTCCACGGGCTTTGGGTGCAAGAGTGTCCTTTGAAGTCGGAAAAGTCTTACCAGAGCAAGTTGCAATTAGGGGGTCAATGTACAGAGGCTGCAGGTGGCAACGTAGAGTCTGGCAGGGGTCAACCCATGATGGACTCTTGCTCAGAATCGCTGGGTAACCTTCACAAGACCGGTGGGCCACTGGGACTCAGGCCGTGTACATTGGGTGCAGAGGTGAGTCCGGTAGGTGGTTTCATGGTTCCTCAGGGCAGAGTTCTTGTTCTTTAAATTCTGTTTATTCTGGAATTCTGGACGCATCCACTGCCCACGGGAGATCTTGACCTTTGTTGAAGGCATGCAGTCCTACCAGGGTTTTGCAGGTCGCTGGGCCTGAAGGATGAGCCGACTTTTGTAGCAGGGGTGAAAGGCAGCAGACAGGCAGGTTGGGCTTGTGCCAAGTCAGTTACTGGTCGTTCTTTCTTGCTGGCACGTCTCTTCAGTATGGGCTTCGTAAGTCGTCGCACAAGTTACTTACTTTTGGAAACGCTATATCTGTAAGAAACATTAGTTAGTTAGATTCCTTACCTTAGAATATCCCCAGGCGCCAGGCTGGATCCGGATAAATTTTTTGTCAGCAATACCCTTGCGCGTCGGTAGGCGTCGTCTGCGGCTCCGCGTCAGTCGTCGTGATCGCCAGGATGATGTTGGAGTACTTAGACGCTGCCCTCGCACGTCAGTTCTGTACATAGCTTTCCGCGCCAGGAACACAGAGCGATGCAAGAAACCGACACTGGTGCCATGAAACTAGGGCCCTGAAAGGGATGACCTTAACCCTAGATATCGGTTCGCAGAACGGGGAGGATGGGTTGGGCGGTAAGGAATCTAACTAACCAATGTTTCTTACAGATATATCGTTACCGAAGGTAAGTAACTTGTGCATCGGAAAGAAACACGTTAGTTAGATTCCTTACCTTAGAATAGATACCCCAGCAATACCAACCCCGGTGGTAGGTCTGCGAACCAAGATCACACCAGGAAGTCCTGGAGAACGGAACGGCCGAAGAAGCTGTCTCTTCGGACTTGGCTGTCCAGGCAGTAATGCTTGGCAAACGTGTGCAGCGAGGCCCACGTTGCTGCCTGACAAATGTCTTGCAGAGGGACTCCCCGTCCCAGGGCAGTAGTAGGTGCTGTGGCACGAGTGGAATGGGCCCTCAGCCCCACAGGAGGATCCTTCTTAGCCAAGGAATAACAGGCCTTAATGCACAAAACGACCCACCGAGAGATGGTTCGCTTGTGCACTGCCCGCCCCTTCTTAGCGCCCACGTAGCCAACAAAGAGTTGGTCGTCCACCCAGAACTGTTTTGTGCGGACCAGATAGAAGGAGAGCGCACGTTTTGGGTCCAGACGGTGGAGCCTCTCTTCTTCTTTCGAGGGATGCGGAGGCGGAAAGAAGGTGGGCAAGGTAATGGACTGCCAGATGTGAAAGGCAGTAACCACCTTAGGAAGAAAAGAAGGACAAGTCCTCAGAACAACCTTGTCCAGATGGACAGAAAGGAAATGAGGTTTAGATGAAAGGGCCTGGAGCTCACTCACTCTTCTGGCAGAGGTGATGGCAACCAGGAAAGCAGTCTGGAGAGTCAGAAGATGAAGAGGACAGTTATGAAGTGGCTCAAAGGGAGCGCACATCAGGTAAGTTAACACCAGATTCAAGTCCCACTGAGGCATCACAAAGGCGACAGGAGGAAACATGCGAGTAATGCCTTTTAAGAATCTATTTACAACAAGGGACTTGAAAAGAGAAGGCTGATCAGGAAGCCTTAAGTACGCAGAAACAGCTGAAAGATATCCCTTGATGGTGCCCAGAGCAGAGCCCTGCTGGGCCAGGGAAAGAAGAAAGAGGAGAACCTCAGAAAGAGGGGCGGAAAGGGGATCCACAGCCTTTGCTGTGCACCATGCCACAAATTTGTTCCACCTGCAGGCGTATACCGTTTTAGTGGAGGGACGCCTGGCTGCCAGAATGACATCACAGACTTCAGGAGGCAAGTAAAATGGCATCAACTGCCGCCGCTCAATCTCCACGCATGGAGGTGGAGGCTGGACAGGTTCGGGTGGAGGACAGTCCCCTGCTGCTGCGACAGAAGGTCCTCCTGAAGAGGCAGTCGGATCGGGGGATCGATCGACAGACTGAGTAGCTCAGGGTACCAGTATCTTCGTGCCCATCTGGAGCCACAAGGATGACTTGGGCCCGGTCGCGCCTGATCTTCTTCAGCACTCTGGGCAGAAGTGGTATAGGCGGAAAGGCGTACAACAGACCGCAACTCCACTCGCGACGAAAAGCGTCTCCGAGCGAGTGCCGCCTTGGAAATTCCAACGCGCAGAATTGATGACATTGCGCGTTCTCTTCGGTGGCGAACAGATCTAACTAAGGCTATCCCCATTGCCGAAAGAGGCCTTGCGCCACGTCCGAGTTTAGACGCCATTCGTGATCCATCATGCACCGGCGGCTGAGTTCGTCCGCCCTGGCGTTCAGAGAGCCCGCCAGGTGTTGAACCACCAGGGTGATGCTCTGATGTTCCAGCCATGTCCAGAGGCGCAGAGCCTCCTGA
The DNA here is from genome assembly GCF_964204655.1 of Triturus cristatus. NCBI lineage: Eukaryota > Metazoa > Chordata > Amphibia > Caudata > Salamandridae > Triturus > Triturus cristatus. The sequence goes on along the minus strand of NC_140585.1, from coordinate 330,907,094 downwards.
CAAAGGGTCAATGACCCCACCCCGCCCTGTTTGTTGCAATACCACATGGCGGTGGGGCTGTCTGTGAACACCTGCACTACACTTCCTCTCCTCTTTTCTGGATGACAGAAAGCAATCACTGAACTGGGAGGGTTTACAATCAGGCAATTTCAACTTGCCCTGCGGTGTTCCACAGGGCTCAGCCTTGTCCCCCACCTTGTTTAATCTCTATGTGAGGCCGTTGGCTAGTGTAGTGAGGAAGCACGGTTTTACCTTTGTGTCTTATGCGGATGACTCGCAATTGGTCATCTCGCTATCTGACAGACCAGAGTTAACAGCGGCAAGGTTCCATGCTAGTCTTAAGGACATAATGGACTGGATGAGGCAAAGTTTTTTAAAAATTAACACAGAGAAAACTGAAGTTATCGAATTTGGGAATGGACCACCAATATGGAGCAACCGGTGGTGGCCGCCAGAGGCGAGGGAATATCCCCTACCCGTGGGAAAGGTGAGAAATCTCGGAGTGATCTTTGATAATAAATTGAACATGTCAGCTCAGGTGAACAGTATAACCTCAGCCTGTTTTTTTCTGCTCAAAACCCTAGGGCACTCCAGAAGACGGTAATGGATGCCCTTTTCATGTCCAGACTCGATTATTGTAATGCGATGTTTCTGGGCACTGATAGGTATCAGATTAGCAAAATTTAATCTTTGCAGAACGCTGCTGTCCGTGTTGTTTTACAACTTCCGAAGGGTCATCCCACCTCCAACGCAAGGAGGTCCCTACATTGGCTTCCTGTTCAACAGAGAATTGAGTTTAAGGCACTCTGCTTGGTGCACAAGGCTCGCTATGGTGGTGGTTCCATAGACTGTCATAAAAGGTTCAGGCTTTATGTTCCCCTGCGAGACCAATCTTGGCCTTATATGCACTTCTAGATACAGACGTGCCAGATGGGGCGGCCGCTTATTCTTTAACTGTGCAGCTAAGTGATGGAACAAACTTCCTGTTGCCTTACGTCTTCAGCCAGATTTCTCTTCTTTCAGGATAGCCCTGAAGTTCCGGCTGTTCAATCTTTAGTAGCTACCAATTTCCACCTTAGTCATCTTTTCACACTTTAGCGCCAAGACGCCTCAGTCATTCGAGCGCTTAATAAGGTTCTTTATACTTATACAGAGGGAAGGAATGGCTTCAGTGCAAGCCGGATCGCCCCCAGCTCCAACAGGTTGATATGGAGCCGGGACTCCGCCGGAGACCAGAGGCCACTGATCTCCGCCTCTCCCATGTGGCCCCCCCCATACCAGGAGGGACGCATCCGTCACCCCTGTGTGCTCTGGTTCGGGTAGGGAAAGGGATCTGCCACTGACCCAATCGCGGTCCGTGAGCCACCACTGCAACTGTCTTGCAGTGCCCTCTGAGATCAGGATGTGGTCGGACAAGTTGTCCTGATGTTGAGCCCACTAGAACTTCAGGTCCCACTGCAGAGCCCGCATCCGCCACCTGGCGTGATGTACCAGCAGGATGCAGGAGGGCATCAGACCCAGCAGCCGTAGGGTCAACCTGACCGAAACTTGGGATAAAGGCTGAAAGATAAGGATCAGAGCCTGAATATCCCGAAACCGCAGTTCAGGAGGATAGACCCGAAACTGCACCGAGTCCAGAACCGCTCCGATGAAGAGGAGCTGCTGGGAGGGACTCAGATGTGACTTCGGCACGTTGATGGAGAATCCCAGCGAATGCAGGAGGTCGGCCGTAGTCTGGAGGTGGGAGACGACTTTCCGGGACGAGCCCACCTTCAACAACCAGTCGTCGAGATAGGGGAGGACTGGAACCCCTAATCTGTGCAGATGAGCTGCGACCACCGCCATCACTTTCGTGAACACCCGAGGAGCACTAGTAAGGCCGAAGGGGAGCAAGGTAAACTGAAAGTGCTTGTTGCCTACCGTGAACCGCAGTTAACGCCGGTGGGCCAGCAGCACGGGGATGTGGAAATAAGCGCCCTGCAAGTCCAACGCTACCATCCAGTCTCCAGGGTCTAGGGCAGCCAGAACCTGAGCTAAAGTGAGCATATTGAACTTCTCCTTTCGGAGGAAGGCGTTGACATTCCTGAGGTCCAAGATAGGGCGTAGGCCCCCTTTGCCCTTCTTGGGAACCAGAAATTAGTGGGAGTAACAACCCCGTCCTACTTCTGGGCCGGGAATACGCTCGATGGCCCCCTTGGTCAAGAGGGCCGTAACTTCCTCCTGCAGCAGTTGCAAGTGATCCCCCCACATGCGGTGGTACTGTGGTGGTATGGCTGGAGGGGTCGCCTCGAAGGGGAGGGAGTAGCCCCTTCGGACGATTTGCAGCACCCACCTGACCGAAGTGATGGTACGCCAGTGGAGCAGGTGATGGCGAACTCTGCCTCCCACTGGTGTGGAATGGGCTTGAAAGCTCGGACTAGGAAGGCTTTGAGGCGGATGCTGCAGGAGCAGATGTGGACTGACCAGCTCTCTGTCGCCCTGCTCTGCCACGGCGGAATCCACGTCCGCCATTGCGCTGAGACTGGTTCTGAGGCCTGTGGCTGGACAAACGTGCGGGGGTGCCCCTTCCTTGGTCACGAAAGGGACGAAAAGCAGAAGTTTGCTGGCGCTGGGCCAAGAGTCCCAAGGACCTGGCCGTAGCCCTGGAGTCCTTAAAGCGCTCCAGCGCACTATCTGGTTTGTCGTCAAAAAGGCGACGGCCATTAAAGGGCATGTCCATGAGGGTGCTCTGGACATCCTCTTAAAAGTTCGTGGACCTCAGCCAGGCGTGATGACGAATCGCTACCGTCGTTGAAATTGCTCTACCCAGCGAGTCCGTGGTGTCAAGTCCTCATCGAATGGAGTACCGTGCTGCATCACGCCCCTCAGCAAGAGCCTGGGCGAGCCGTGTCCTGGCCTCCTCCGGACACTGGGGAAGCACGTCTGCCACCGTATCCCACAAAGAGTGGGTGTAACGGTCCAAAAGGCACGCGGTATTAATGGACCGCAACCCCAGACTGAGGGAGAAGAACAGTTTCTTGCCAAACTGCTCCAACCTTTTGGATTCCCGATCCGGAGGTGCGGACAGGAAGGCGGTTTGGGACGTTGAGGCCTGGATGACCAGACTCTCAGGGGTGGGGTGTACGGACAGAAAGCTGGGGTCGCCCGGAGCTGTGCGGTGGGGCCGGGCCACGTTGCGATCCACAGGAGAGACTGTGGAGGGCTTGGACCAAGTGCCCATCAGAACGTCAGTGAGGGCCTCCTTGAACTGCAGTAGAGGCTCCGAAGAGCTTACTGGCGGTTGAAGCACCTCAGTGAGGAGGTTAGCCCTCGCAGCTGCTGCAGGGAGTTCCAGGTGTAAGGCCTGGGCCGCCCTGCGCAGCACCACAGCATAAGTTGCACCCTCCTCCGTAGCCACGGAAGGAGGAGAGATGAAACCAATGTCAGGCAAAGTGTCTAGACCACTGGCATCCCCCAGCTCGTCTGCCCAGTCCTGACTTAACTGGCACTGCTGTGCCAGAGGGTCCTCAGACCCCTCCCAGTCCTCCCCTTCATCAGTCTCCTGGTAAACAGGCAGAAAGGACGGAGCCGGGTCATAAATGAAATGCTCACCCATCGACGCCGGAGACGGCGCCGAAACTAGGGACAGCGTCGTCAGAGGACGGCGCCGGAGGCGACACCATGGGGGTCGGCGCCGGCGGAGTCGTCGTGAGGTCAACCGGCATCGACCGGGATCAAAGCCTGGATCCCACGGGGACCTGCGGAGTCAGGACCTAAGTAGACGACGGCGCCGGGGCCAAAGCCGCCGGCTCGCTAGGACCCCCAGTCGCACCTGCGGGCCCGGAGGTGCACCGGCAGGCCTCGACGGCGGAGCGAGACTCCTCATGGCCACGAGGAAGTCTCAGTTCTCGTCCGGAGTCGCATGAGGCCCAGGGACCGGAGGGTATGGGGCCGGATGCGACTCTTGCGGCTCCGGCGGAGCCGCTCGGGTGGTGCCACCCGAACCCTCGGCCGAGTCGTGCAACCGGCGAGGGGAGTCAGAGCGATGTTGCTTCTTCGACTTCTTTTTACTATGCCTCGACTTACCTGAATGCGAGGACTTGGATCCCGACGAGCGGTGAGGACTTCAGCTCTGCAACCGGTCCCTCGACCACCTCCTCAACCGGGACCTCGAGCGGCGCGGAGCCGACTGCCGGATCTCGAGGAGCTTGCGGGACCGCTCCTGCCTGGCCTTTGAGGACAAGGCCCCGCTGTCGGGGCACGACTTGTCATCGTGGTCTGCCCCAAGGCAGTAGAGACACCGATGGTGGGGGGCGGTAACCGACTTTAGTCGGTGACAGATGTCACACGGCTTGAATCCGGGCATCCCTACCAGTACCAGGAGTCGAAGTCGACTCGAAAAAGATAGACAAAAATGTCCAAAAAGTTAGCCAAAAAATGACTAAGTGTATGCTCTTACCGGATCTGAGCTTACTGACGTCAGCGCGCAAGGGTGGCGTCAAAGTACTTTGACGACGTCATCCTGGCGAAAACGACGCCGACGACGGATGCGGAGCCGCAGACGACGCCTGCCAACGCGCAAGGGTATTGCTGACGAAAAATCTTTCCGGATCCAGCCTGACGCCTGGGGATATTCTAAGGTAAGGAATCTAACTAACGTGTTTCTTTCAGATAGGAATCTACTTTCAGGGTGTGGGGGTGCCACCTAAATACTAAATTTAGGGGAGTGACAGGTAGGGACCAATGGGTTTCTTACCTGGTGTGTCTACACCATCTGTAATGCCACCCTCCTGTGGGAGGAGGGAATAGCCCTAGCCCTGATTGGATAAGTCTCACCATCTTCAAGATGGTAGGCACAGAAAAATGTGCTTCACTTCGCCTTCAGCACCTGAGGCGTGGAGTCGGCGGGGGAGCTTACGATGGGTACACCTTCAATTCTCACGTAGTTTTCCATCTTGTTCTCCTGCCAAAAGTGGGACTCTGAACCGGGCTGTTGACTGCTGCTAGCAGCAGAGAATCAGGTTGCATTAGAAAGGCGGCTAGGCCTTTGAAGCATCCCTCTCACGCACTGTGCCTGCTTGGGGGAGAAAGCACGACACTCCAACCAAGATGGAATTGGTTTCTGGTCTCAGATAGCAAGGGCTGTCACCCCATGGGTCCAGAAAACTGTCTGTTGGTGGCAGGCTGCCTGATGCCAGAAAAAACCACACCAAGAATGGTCAGTTTTCAGGAGGCAGCAGAAACCCACATTCCCACATGCATGGAGGCCTGCTTCCTGACACACTGTGCCAAGGTTTGGGGTTAGAGCATTCCAACCTGTCTAGCAGAAGGGTACTCCTGCTATGCTCTCGTTAGGGTAGAGGTACTAATGATAGAGAGGAGTAACGAACAAGTTACTTACCTTCGGTACAATGTATCTGTAAGAAACAGTTAGATTCCTCACCTTAGAATATCCCCAGGCGTCAGGCTGGATCCGGAAAGATTTTACATCAGCAATACCCCTTGCGCGTCGCTAGGCGTCGTGTGCGGCTCCGCGTCCATCGTCAGCGTCGTGCGCCGGAATGACGGAGTACTTAGACGCCGCCCTCGTGCGCTGACGTCAGTTCTTTACATAGCTTTCCGCGCCAGGAACGCAGAGCCATGCAAGAGACCGACACTAGTGCCAAAAAAAAATCTAGGGCCCTAGAAAGGATAGCCTTAACCCTAGATGTTGGTTCGCAGAACGGGGAGGATGGGTGGGTCGGTGAAGAATCTAACTAACTAATGTTTCTTACAGATACATCGTTACTGAAGGTAAGTAACTTGTTCATCTGAAAGAAACACGTTAGTTAGATTCCTCACATTAGAATAGATACCCCAGCAATACCCACCCCGGTGGTGGGTCTGCGAACCAAGATCACACCAAAAAGTCCTGGAGAGCAGAACGGCCAAAGAAGCCATCTCTCCGGACTTGGCTGTCCAGGCAATAATGCTTGGCAAACGTGTACAGCGAGGCCCACGTAGCTGCCTGACAGATGTCCTGCAAAGGGACTCCCCGTCCCAGGGCAGTAGTAGCCGCTGTGGCCCGGGTGGAATGGGCTCTCAGTCCTACAGGAGGGTCCTTTTTAGCCAAGGAGTAACAAGCTTTTATACACAATACGACCCACCGCGAGATGGTCCGCTTGTGTACTGCCCTCCCCTTCTTAGCACCCACGTATCAAAAAAAACAGCTGGTCGTCCACCCGGAACGGTTTGGTGCGGTCCAAATAAAAGGACAACGCCCGTTTTAGGTCCAGACGGTAGAGCCTCTCTTCCTCTTTCGAAGGATGCAGAGGCGGAAAGAAGGTGGGCAAGGTGACAGATTGCCCGATGTGAAAGGGAGTTACCACTTTTGGAAGAAAGGAAGGACGAGTCTGGAGGACAACCTTGTCCGGATGAACAGAAAGAAAAGGAGGCTTAGACGATAACGTCTGGAGCTCACTCACCCGTCTAGCCGAGGTGATCGCTACCAGGAAAGCATTCTTAAGAGTCAGAAGACGAATGGGACAATTGTGAAGAGGCTCAAAGGGAGCGCACATTAGAAAGGTCAAGACTAAATCCCACTGAGGCATTACGAAGGGGACAGGAGGAAACATGTGAGTAATGCCCTTAAGGAAACGAGAAACAGAGGATTTGAAATGAGAAGGCTGATCAGGAAGCCGTAGAAAAGCAGAAATAGCTGATCGATAACCTTTCAAGGTGCCCAGAGCAGAGCCCTGCTGGGCTAGAGAAAGAAGAAAGAGGAGAACCTCAGAAAGAGGGGCGGAAAGGGGATCCACAGCCTTTGCTGTGCACCATGCCACAAATTTGTTCCACCTGCAGGCATATACCGCTTTAGTGGAGGGACGCCTGGCTGCCAGAATAACGTCACAGACTTCAGGAGGCAAGTCAAATGGCATCAACTGTCGCCGCTCAATCTCCACGCATGGAGGTGGAGACTGGACAGGTTCGGGTGGAGAACAGTCCCCTGATGCTGCGACAGAAGGTCCTCCCGAAGAGGCAGTCGTGTCGGAGGATCGATTGACATACTGAGTAGCTCGGGATACCAGTACCTTCGTGCCCAATCCGGAGCCACTAAGATGACTTGGGCCCGGTCGCGCCTGATCTTCTTCAGCACTCTGGGCAGAAGTGGTATAGGCATAAAGGTGTACAACAGACCGCAACTCCACTCGTGACGAAAGGCGTCCCCGAGCGAGTGCCGCCTTGGAAACGCCAACACGCAGAACTGCTGACATTGCGCGTTCTCTTCGGTGGCGAATAGATCTAACCAAGGCTCTCCCCACTGCCGAAAGAGGCCTTGCGCCACGTTCGAGTTTAGACGCCATTCGTGATCCATCATGTACCGGTGGCTGAGTTTGTCTGCTCTGGCGTTCAGAGAGCCCGCCAGATGTTGAACCACCAGGGTGATGCCCTGATGTTCCAGCCATGTCCAGAGGCACAGAGCCTCCTGACAAAGGGTCCACGACCCCACCCCGCCCTGTTTGTTGCAATACCACATGGCGGTTGTGTTGTCCGTGAACACCTGCACCACACTTCCCCGGACAACGGGAAGGAATGCCTTCAGTGCAAGTCGGATCGCTCTCCGCTCCAAAAGGTTGATATGGAGTCAAGTCTCCGCCGGAGACCAGAGTCCTCGGATTTCCGCCTCCCCCATCCCAGGAGGGACGCATCCGTCACTACTACGTGCTCCGGTTGGGGTAGGAAGAGGGATCTGCCGCTGACCCAATCGCGGTTCGTGAGCCACCACTGCAACTGCTTCGCAGTGCCCTCCGAGATCAAGACATGGTCGGACAGATTGCCACGATGCTGGGCCCACTGAAACTTCAGGTCCCACTGCAGAGCCCGCATTCGCCACCTGGCGTAATGCACCAACAGGATGCCATCAGCCCCAGAAGCCGCAGCACCAACCTGACCGAAACCCAGGATAGAGGCTGAAAGATGGGAATCAGAGCCTGAATATCCCGGACCCGCTGCTCCGGAGGATAGGCCCGGAACTGCGCCGAATCTAGAACCGCTTCGATGAAGAGGAGCTTCTGGGAGGGTCTCAGGTGTGACTTTGGCACATTGATGGAGAACCCCAGCAAATGCAGGAGGTCGGCCGTAGTCTGGAGGTGGGAGACGACTTGCTGGGGCGAGCCCACCTTCAACAGCCAGGGGAAGACTGGAACCCCCGATCTGCGCAGATGAGCTGTGACCACCGCCATCACTTTCGTGAACACCCGAGGGGCACTGGTGAGGCCGAAGGGGAGCACGGTGAATTGAAAATGCTCCTGACTCACCGTGAACCGCAGGTAACGCCGGTGGGCCGGCAGGACGGGGATGTGAAAATAAGCATCCTGCAAGTCCAACACTACCATCCAGTCTCCTGGGTCTAGGGCAGCCAGAACCTGAGCTAAGGTGAGCATCTTGAACCGCTCCTTCCGAAGGAAGGCGTTGACGCTCCTGAGGTCCAAGATAGGGCGTAGGCCCCCTTTGCCCTTCTTGGGAACCAGAAAGTCGTGGGAATACCAACCACGACCTACTTCTGGACCAGGAACGCGCTCGACGGCCTCCTTGGCCAAGAGGGCCGTAACTTCCTCCCAGAGAAGATTCAAGTGATCCCCGACATGCGGTTGTACTGTGGTGGCATGGCTGGAGGGGTCGTCTCGAAGGGGAGGGAGTAGCCCCTTTGGACGATTTGCAACACCCACCTGTCTGACGTGATGGAACGCCAGTGGAGCAGGTGATGGCGAACTCTGCCGCCCACTGGCGTGGAATGGGCCTGAAAGCTCGGACTAGGAGGGCTTTGAGGCGGATGCTGCCGGGGTGGATGTGGACTGACCGGCACGTTGTCCTCCAGTACCGCCTCGGCGGAATCCACGTCCGCGACCGCGTGCAGGTTGGTTCTGCGGCCGGTGGCTAGGCGGACGTGAGGAGGCGCCCCTTCCTTGGCCACGAAAGGCAGAAGTTTGCGGCCGCGGGCCGAGAGACCCAAGTACTTGGCCGTAGCCCGGGAGTCCTTGAAATGAGCCAGCGCACTATCCGCCTTCTTGCCAAAAAGGCGAGTGCCATCAAAGGGCATATCCAGGAGGGTACTCTGGACATCCCCCGAGAAAGACGTGGACCGTAGCCAGGCGTGGCGACGAAGCGCCACCGTGGTCGAAATCGCCCGCCTCAGCGAGTCCGTGGTGTCTAGTCTACACCATATGGCATGCCGTGCTGCATCTCGCCCATCAGCAAGCGCCTGGGCGAGCCGTGACCGGGCCTCCTCCAGACACAGGGGCAGCACGTCCTCAACCGCATCCCACAGAGAGTGGGAATAACAGTCCAAGAGGCAAGCGGTATTCAAGGCCTGCAGACCCAAACTCAGGGAAGAGAACAGCTTCTTTCCGAACTGTTCCAGCCTCTTGGATTCCCGATCCGGAGGAGCAGACGGAAAGGGGCCTGGATAACCAGGCTCTCAGGAGTGGGGTGTTGGGACAGAAAACTGGGGTCGCCCGGAGCAGGACGGTGGCGCCGGGCAACGTCATTCCGGCGCACGACGCCGACGGAAGCAGAGCCGCAGACAACGCCTAGCGACGCGCAAGGGGTATTGCTGACGAAAAATCTTTCCGGATATAGCCTGACGCCTGGGGATATTCATTCTAAGGTGAGGAATCTAACTAACGTGTTTCTTTCAGATATTAAGAACAATTAACATAGTTGAATTGCTTGACAATGTCACCATTCTAATAATGCTTATAAAAATGATGCGTTTCATCTGTCTACTAATCGCAGTTCACATTCCATTTACAAGGATTAGAGTTTTTCAATAAACTTTTGCAAATGCATTACCGTTTTTCTGTTGAACACAGTGAGCATGAAAAAGTGTCAAATGAAAGGGTTAGATCTGTTTCCACGAATTCCTTGCGAATCAGTCATGTTCGAGGTTACCGGTAACATCAATATCTCTGTGAGGTTAGGAGTTTATATGTTGTACTAAGAGCTAGCCAAACAAACCAATATTTTTGGATATTTTTAGACTCAGTCTCTATACTGTGAAGTTATGTTGTCCTAATACACAGACCTACTAATTTTGTAAGGAAAGGATAACACAACGAAGGATCTGTAGTGCCTGAAGGCACACCAAAGGCTGGGTAAAAGCAACGTTCTGGTTAGTGACCGCTTCAGGTGAGAAAATCTTAGGAAAATGAATAGGGGGTGTAAGGAAACATGTTTTTGCAGGTTTAACTCCACTTTTTGACCCCATTTTGACTACTGGGTGTAACTGCTCTGCGTCTTGCTAAACAGGACAGTGCATGTACTCTGACTGTTAAAACGGTGCATGTTTAACTAGCTTGTTCCCAATTGGCATAGCCTAACTTACTTGTAAGTCCATAGTATACTGTACCAGGGGTATTGAAGGACACCCAGGGCCTGTAAGGTAAACTGTTCCACCCAGGGACCATAGCACTTTTGTGCCATCCTGAGAGGAACATGGTAAAACATGGCTCTGAGTCTGCCACTGCTAATTCCACTTTGCCATTTAAAGGTAAAGGCAAAGCCCAAGCCTCCCTATTTAATATATGTAAGCCACCCTTAAGGAAGTCTTAACAAGCCCTAAGGCAGGGTGCTATGTTAAAACGTCAAACATTTATGTTTACATGTTCCAGCAGTAAAAACTCTTGAATATCGATTTTACTATGGAAAGGATAACAGCCCAATTGGCAAGTACAGAGTTACAGGCTGACACCTCAGTCCTGCTAACTTTTGAACAGGACTACACAAGTTGGTGCTGTAACATCAAAAGAATCAGAGAATTAAATCTGATTTAATGGATACATTGAATTCAACATCACTGTTGGGCATAGTGCAATTTTAGAAGTTGCCACTTAAGTTTCCCAAGGTTTCTAATACCTGTTTACTGATGCACTCTGGGTCTGTCATGCAGACCGCTTTCTGCCCTCCTGGGGAGACGTGCTAACAACTCTCAGCAAAGATAACAATAGAGGCATGTCACTGGAGGAGGTGATACCTCCCCCAGGCAGGAAGCCACACGGCTGTAAGCCCAGAAGACGAGCTTCAAAGGTGAAGCCACCTTTGAAGGGCAAACAAGGAACATTTGGGAGAGGGGCTACTCTATTATTTAGGTAGAAAGGCTAGCATTAGGGGCAGTGATGGGGAAGCCAGCTGGTAAACAGGTTTTTCAGGGGCATGTCGCCCCCTTGGTGCCCACACCTCTGGAGTCAAAGAGAGGGATTATGCCATCTTGGGGGTGGCCAGAATGGGGCATCCTGAGATACCCAGATGCCACACTCCATAGGAAGTGGTCACCAGGTGGAAGGGAACTTGTTAGCCCTTGACTACCAACCGCATCTTGCCCCGAGGGCACTTTCCGAGTATGAAGAGGGCGCCCCTGTCACCTAAGATCTCAAACAACTAGGAAGAAGGCCTGCCCTGCTGCACCGAGGGATCAGCAAAGAGGCTACATTAAAGTGGACTGCACCTGCTGGCTAACAAAGAGAGGGACTGTGCCTGCAGTGTCCTGCGTAAGGAGAAGCCATATACAGAGCCCAATCAAGCCAAGAGAACTCATAGGGCCAGCTGAATGGCCTACTGTTCGCCACACAGGGGCACAACAGCAGTAGTAGCCTGCTGGGGCACATTGGTAGCCCAAAGTCTTCAAGCCGCCACAGTGCAGCACCGAGGACCAAGATCCAACAAAGTGTTGCGCCCATGTTCGCTGAGCACAGGAGCCCTGTCTGAGAAGTTGCTGGGACCCTCAGAAGGCCAGTTAACAACTCAGGAAGGACTGCCTTGTTAAAAAGACAATAGCCGAATGGTAGTACAGTGGTGACTGGATTTCGGGCAGACCGGAGAGGACCTAGTGGAACAGAAACCCTCCAACCAGGACCCCACACCCTTTTCGTGGACTGATGAGTGCCTGCAGGAAGAAACCCTCGACCACGTCGCACCCACAGCATCTTAGGCATTCTTTATCCCTTGCATCAGGTCGATCCATAGGAATCTATTGCAAAACAGATAGAGCCTGAAACTCTTTCAAGACTGCTTCTCCTGTGGAGGCAACTGTTTCTTAGGACCTTGTTTGTCCCCCTGACTAGCTCTCTGCCAGAGTTGGTCACCCCCAAGTACTTCTACCTGACCGCATTGACACTGAAAAACTTATTTAAGAAAAACTTGGGTTTTTGTCAAATGTGTTTAATTTGCCAAGGGCTTGTTCAAAGTGGAATGAAAATGCATTGATTTATTATTACTTGTTAAATACACATCTCCGGAACCCTCCAGTGGATCTTTTTCATTTTTGTGTCCAAATTCTTATAAAAATACAGAATACCCAGGGTTGAGCTGGGGTTTGACGGACTAAACGTGTCTTAAAGAGGTTGGTTAAGTGTACTGCATGGTGAGGTTGCACAACCACACCATATAACAAAGCCCATTTCCTGACACCTACCGGTTGCTCTTTATTTGCCCATGGCATTGTATCACTTGTACTAAAACGACGCACATGTACTCTTTCAGACTACTTCAAATCTCCCTATGATGTGCTGTGCACCCATATTCCTTTGTCTTAGGAGTGTAACTTTCTTTCCAAGAACAATATCCAGTGCATCAAAAATAAATACAATTTTAAAAAAACACCTATTTCACAGATGTCAGATTCTGGCCGGTGTAACTTTTGTGCCTCCTCTGAAGCCACACTATGTTGTGCTTGGTCAGCACCAGTCTGTCAGGAGTGTATGCATTTTAGCGTTTGTCTTTGGAAACAAAATAACCCTTGCAGTTCATGCAGAACATTAAACACCATTAAATACATTCTTAAATATGGTCAAAAAATCAGATCAAAACCGGTTTCCTTCTATGCTTATGGTCAGCATCATAGCAAGTTCTAGGACTCCTCTCTGCCAGACGCCCAAACGGAAAACTAATCGGTGCAAACACTTTGAGGCACAACCGCTAGATGATGGAATAATACACAGCATGTGAATTTAGAAGAGGATTCAAGCTGCAAAATATTTTTTTATCAATTTAATGCTAAGCTGTCTACAACATTATTGAAGAAGGAACACAAGTAATCCAATGAGCCATCTCAATGAATCCGGATATAAGACTGTATTAATGCTTAAGTTGCAGATACGAAATTTGCATAACTGAAGGTTAATCACATCATACAAATGTAACGTGGCTGCAAGATTTGAATAATTACAATACAGCTCGGTGAGTTCGACAACTTCTTGAAACATGTACACGTAAACTGGAGGCAATGTGTTTGAATTCCTGCAAGGCTAATGCTAACTTTTTTTTAGAAGTCAATAAATGGTAGTATAACCAAGAAGAGTTCTGTTGTAATGTAGACCATTCACCATCAACCAAATGAAATACCAGTGGATTTTAGCAAAACATCACTACAAAGTATATGTATGACAACCATTTACTATTGTGTTGCTCATTTAGAAGATATACCCGTGTAAATAAAATACAACAAAAATAAAAATATGCTTGAATCATCCATTCGTCACACCTAACAAATTACTATAAAAGACCGTGCACATTTTACATTTAGTAACGCAAAAGATAACACATGCATACAAGTGTTGCATATGCAAGACCGTAAGAAGCTACATTTTTGCTATAAGGCATGGGCCAAGCAGAAGCGGTACACACAAAAACATTGTACCTTGTTGCAGTTTTCCAAAGCTTGCAAATACTCCTTTGTTTTCAAGAAACACATGGCCAGATTGAGGAAGGCAGCAAGAGTCAGGGCTTTGGCATTTGCTTCATTCTCTCCTGTTAGACCAGATTCGTTCTCTAGCCAGGATACTATCTTCTTATATTGCAGAGAAGCCTGTTTGTATTTTCCCTCCTGTACATCAAGATGGAATTTCCATTAGAAGAAGAATTTGTCAGACAATGTTTTTAATGCATTCACAACTTGTAAGTCTGTCTGAAACCTAATAACCCTCAAATGAGACTAGCCCATAGTGAGAAAGGAAAATGTTACTTACCCAGTACGCATCTGTTTGTAGCATGTAGTGCTGTAGATTCACATGCTTAGCATAACCGTGCCATCTCAAATGTGTGCAAGTCGTTTTTCTTTGGAGAAAGTCTTGAGTCACGAGGAAGAGTGAATCCTCCTCTTGCTTGCGGGTGAAGATGGAATGTGAAATATAGCGTAGACTAGTGAGATGCCCAAGCTAAATGAATTTGTGATATTTTATAAAAGTAACTGCAACAAACACAGGTGTCTGGGGAGGAGGATGGTGGGTGCATGTGAATCTACAGCACTACGTGCCACAAACAGATGCTTACTGGGTAAGTAACATTTTCCATTCAAAGGCAAATGTGGCTGTAGATACTCATGCTTAGCATAGACTGTAGTAAGTCCTTCTCGAAAGCGGTGGCTACCTTGTGGGGTTGGAAATTGTTTGAAATAATGTGTGTGGAACTGCTATGCCTACATTGGCTTGTTGACGGGCCATCACATCTACACAGTAATGTTCTTTAAATCTATACAGTGTAGACCATGTAAGATACTTTACATATTTCAGCGATAAGTATATTAAACATTAAGACCACTGACGCTCCTTTTTTATGAGTGAAGTGAGCTCTAGGAGGGATAGGTAAAGTTATTTTACCGTTGCAACTTTGGATACATTTGACAATCCAATGTGCAATGCCTGATTTAGAAATGGCTTTTTCTTTGTGTGGTTTTGAAATTGCAACAAAGAACTGCGTTTTCCTAAATGATTTGGTTCTATCAATATAACACAAAGGGCTTTTTTTTGTACATCTAAGGTGTGAAGAGCCCTTTCTATAATTGGCAATTCAATAGATTAAGGTGTAATGGAGACACCACCATGGAAGAATTTTAACAGTGTCATCCTATCTCTATTTAGATGGAGGTAGGGTTCTTCTAAAGTTAATTCCTGAAGCTCACTGACATGTCAGAGTGAAAAGATAGCAACTAGCAATGTTACCATCCAGGATAAGGACTGGAGGTGGTAGGGGTGGAGGGTCTCAAATGGCGGGCCCAATGATCTTATTAATACGATATTGAAATTCCAAGTGGTAGCTGGTGGCACCCTAGGAGGAATGAGTGTTAAGACCTTCCAGAAAGGCTTTAATGACTGGAATCCTGAATAGGTAAGTGTGTTGTCTGTTTTGTAGAAAAGTGTCTACTGCCGGTAGGTGTAGCTCTATAAATGTAAAAGCTAGACCGGAGGTATGCAAGTGAAACAAACAGGCAACGTCTTGAACCTTAGCTATTAGAGGATCAAAGGGTTTGGAATGACAATAGTAAACACATATTTTCTACTTTGCAGCATAACATGCATGAGTAATGGGCCTGCATGCTTCTTAAAAAAATGTCCAATACAAGGTTATGGTAGATTTAAATAACAAAACTCTAGGACATCAGGAGCCAGATTGCAAGGTTGACGGACCTGGGGTTTTGGTGTCCGATTTCTTCATGGATCTGCTTAAGAAGGCCCTGCCTGTTAGACAGCACACTGAGGGTAACTACTGACTGTTCTGAGAGTGTGGCGAACCATGGCTGTTGTGCCCATGTGAGAGCCTCTTGGATGAGGGTAAGAGATGCCTGCCAAAGTTTGCGAACCAGTGGGAGAGTTGGAAAAGCGTAAGCAAATATCCCAGACCAACTCATCCATAGTGCTTTGCCCCCATAGTGCTTTGCCCTCCATGGCCTTGGCTGTTTCATTATCCTTTTTTATCTTTCCCAGGGGGAAGTCTACCTGGAGACCAAAAAGGTGCTCCACATCGAAGGGAAGAGCCAAAAGGTTTTGCTGAACCTCAGTTTCAAAACCGGACACTTGAAGCCAGGCATGTCTCTGAAGGAGGACACTAGAGTTTATGCTTCTAGCTGTGGTGTCAGCTGCATTGAGGGCACAGCCAATTGTGGTGTTGGAAGGATTATGTTACCCTGTAAGCATCTGTTTGTGGCATGTAGTGCAATACATTCACATGCTCTGCATACTCCTGCCATCTAGTGTTGGTTCTGGAGCTGTGCAAATGGTTTTTGTTTGAAGAAGTCTTTCGAGTCACAAGACCGAGTGACTACTCCTCTCGGTAATATTGCGAATGGGCATAGACTCCTTTGTTAGACTGTTTTCCTGCAGACTGGGGAGAAAGTAGTGTAAGGTAAGTAAGTATAAGAAAAGTGATGTCCATTCTAAATGTAAGTGTTAGAAATGGGGTCTCTATTTGGCAATGGTTTGTATCTTTGTCCAAGTAGGGACCCTTCTTCCTAGTTAGGATAAGGGGGATACACTACTGAAATAACCCCTGCTCACATCCTTTGTAGCTTGGCACAGGCAGTCAGGCTTATCTTAGAGGTAGTGTGTAAAGCATTTGCACATAACCATCAGTAACACAGTGAAAACACTACAAAAGGACAGCACAACAGTTTAGAAAAATATCCAATACTTTATATATTCAAAACAAGACTAAAACGATAATAATCCAACATACAGTACTTAATAAAATGCTCTTTGCAAGAATAAACTTAAAATGCAGGTCCTTGAAGTGGGTAACTCAGTACGGTGCTACAGCGATACTGAAAACAGAATCCATCAGTTCCGTCTGACCATGTTGCTTGTGGTTTTGGCAGACCCGTAAACAGTACATTTTGGCAGCAGCTGATCACGTTAGGACGAGTCGGTCGCGGCAACCGTCACGGTTGCAATGTGAGGTGAAGCGGTACGGCGTGCGGTGCCCTCAAGGCGTGGTGCAAGCAGCGGCTCGGTGATGGTTGACCAGTGGAGTCAGTGAGACCAAGGCTGCGATGCAGAGTGAGGCGGTACTCGTTATGGTGCTGACAGATCCCGGTGCAAGCGACAGAGAGCTGGTTGGTGGGAGCTGGCGTCGGTCAGCCCAGACTGCGGTGTGGGACAAGGCGATGCGCCGTGAGACTTCGAGTGCTGCCCCCAGCCACAATGTGGTCACGGGAGTCGAAGTCAGCAGGCAGCGACGGCGCCAGTGAGACCAGGGTGGCGAAGTGAAGCGAGGCGGTGCGGAGTCCACAGTGCAAGCAGTGCTCGGTGGTGGTGGTCGACATAGGTGAGACCAGGGTTGCGGTGCGAGATGAGGCGGTGCCTTCAGGACACGGAGCCAGCAACAGTGTCAGTGACTGAGTTGGTTGCGTTTCTTCCTCTGTGGCAACTGAAACCACGGTTCCAGGTCGGTGAAGTCTTTGCGGTCCCTGAGACTTCAGAACAGGCGGCAAGCTCTACTTCAAGCCCTTTGAGATACTCAGGAACAAGTTAGTAAAGTTCATTCCAGTTCTTTCACTGCCCATGGCAGAAGCAGCAACTGCAGGCCAACCCAACAAAGCAACAGCACAGCAGAGGGGGAGTAATCCTCCTGGCAGGTTTTAAGGTTCTGGGGCCAGGGCCTCAATATATTACTGTCCTAGCTAGATAAACCTCAACATCCATAAGCTATGAAAGATTACGGGTTCTCCAACTTCTTTATAGGGACATCTACGTAACATAGAAGATGGGCAATGTAAAAGTACCAAAGGATGATTTGCTGAGATGAAGAAATTTCACACCGATGTGGAGTGGGGAGGTTGAGAGGGTGGGATGTGGTTCTGCTTAGCAGGTAGGATATTTAAGCAGGTTGGAAAGCCCATTTTTTATTTGTTTTAAATGCAAATAAAAAAAACATTAAAATGTAAATCTTGAAAAAGTACCTTAAAATACTGGGTTCCTCGATCTTTCACAATGGCTCCCTGTTCCAGTTTTTCTTCAGCATTCATCTCCCAAGATTCTTTTGCCTGTACAGATACAAATATTCCAATAAGAGCAATTGATGACATATTTGCATCTCACTGTAAAGAGCAGAGAAAAAAAATAAATACCAAAGAGTTACAGCCTCATCCCAACATTGAGCCATTCACAGAGCTAAGAAAACAGGAGTGGTTTCTTGCTATCAGTAGGTAAAAAAGATTGCATTAGGACACATGAGTACTGGTGTACTTTGTAAAAGTAATACATCTTTTTGCTGCTGACGTGTACTATCAACCTCCATGTTTTAGTAGCACCAAAACTTTCTTAAATCTAAGTTGAGCAATCTGAATCTATGTACCAATAGAACGTAAGCAGTAGCAGTGCATGGAGGTCTCTGCCAACACAGAGTACATAGTTATATGTAGTCAGCAGTCCAGTGAATGGTATCATATAAAAAAAAATGCGCATTGGCTAAACCAACAGGTATCATCATGATAATGAGGTGCAGGCAGATTAGTTTCCTCTAAGGTTTTTTTTGCCATCATGTGCGACATTCACCATTAAAAAACATGGATGCTCCATGCATGCACAGCAGCGATTTTGATTTTTTCCGTAAAGTATATGAAACACCATTAAAAGATTTCCGCAGCACATTTATAGGCAAAGCAAACCCAAGGAGATGATGGATGGAGCGCTGAAACTTTTCAGACTCTCACCCCAGTCACAGTTGGGTTGAATCCATCATCATTCTTAAGCTCACTTCACCACCCAAGTTCAGACCCAGCCATATGCAAATCAGTCTTGAGACTGTCTCTCATGGGAACAGTCCAGCCCAAACTGCCAAGTTAGGTCTTCCCTAGACCGGTAACAAGCATCCTGGGACTGGTTTCGGGGGAACATCCTTCGTCAGCAAAGCTAGCTTGAATCCAGTGGCAAAGTGAGCAAGGGACCCACGTTTTGGGATACCCTGCCAACTTGGGACAAACAAAGCAAACACAAGGAGATGATGGACAGAGCGCTGAAACTTTTCAGACACTCGCCCCCAGTCACAGATCAGTTTTGAATCAATCATCGTTTTTTAGCTCACTTTGCCAACCCAGTTCAGACGCAGCCATTTGCAAATCAGTCTTGACACCAGCCCAAACTGCCAAGCCAGGTCTTCCCTGGCAGGCAGCCACCTAGCAAATGTTTCAAAACGATTAGCAGAGGACAACTGGATGCTCTAGTGCTGACTGGGAGAGCAGGCAGGCAGGGATGGACAGAGTAATTGGGGAGTAAGCACAGGTATATCAAGCGGGCGGAAATGCTGGAACTGGAAGGATGGATGGATGAGAGAAGAGCCAACATCAACGAGGAAGCAGATAAAATACCCCCTCTTGCAGAGCAATGCAAGGCCATCAATGCAAGGCCATCTTATCAGCAGTGGTAGGATACATTTCCACAACAAGGAAAATATTGTCCTGCCTAGGAGACCATTGCTGTCAGACTAACACAAGAATAAGGAAGCAAGCCATCAAATGAAAAGTAGAAACACAGATAGGCTGGAAAACGCAGTAACTTGTGCACAATGGGCAAACCCAAATGACACTTCAAGTATACTAGTCACAGTATGTTTACCAACGGGCAGTTGTAGCTATAAGTAGGGAGAATTGCAAAAAGATCAAATTCTGAAGCAAACGCTTGCCAGATTTGAGTGTAATTTATCAAAAACAAATTCAGTCCATAAGCAATGCATCAATTTAAACTAGTTTACAATTTCATCAGCTTATCAAGAATTCAGAGTCACAAATCACAACAATAAAAATGTTTAAATTAAAGAATTAAAACTTACTAACCTAGGGGTGCTACCCATTTACACCTAGCTAATCATTTCTGTTAAGGGGAGACAATCTAAGGCAGTACGACCTTTTTAAATTCAGTCCATTACACTTAGTAGTGGTATCTAGAGAATGGCTTAGTTACTGCCTGTTTAGTCACGAAGGGATATCACCGTCTCGCAGAAAAAGACTGCTGCAAGTCAGTGGAGTCAACAGAAAGGTCAGACTGCTTAGCGCATTGGCAGGAGAGCCACCAGACGGCCCACTCTTACACAATCAAGCCTATATGTAACCCACTGGTGTTGAGTTAGGGGAGGGGGACATTGTGTAAAGTCCTAAAACCCGCACCTCTTGAACACAAGCCCACAGTTCAATGTCATCACAGAATACTCTGCCAACTCTGATCGACAGACTTTACGGTTCATACAAGCAGATTAGGTCAGCATTCTGAACACTTTTAACAGGCAGCTGAGACGGACTTCCAGATCAGTTTTGTGCTTTCCTAAATTCCTTCGAAGTACAACAAATCCTAGATTTAATTGATCAGCTCCTGACTTGTCTTCCTTAGTTACCTCTCCATACACCTGAATTACTGTATTACATCACCAATGAAGCATTTAATCCAAAGGTTGGCTAATTATTTTTTAGATCCCCTACCCCTTAACTTTAAGGAAAAAGGATATTCAGGCTGGAATTCCCAGTATCATATAGGATCTCTAGTTGGTTCATTATGCTGTTTGACCTCAACAAGCTTTTGTTTCTGAAAACTGATCTAAACTACTTTCACCCATTTTCTTAACTGTTTCGAAATTTAAAGTGACATTGGCTGATTTACACCCCTCAAATATGAAAAATTAAATGCAACTTTAAGTAGATCATGATCACAAAAGCAATGACACTGGTGTGAAATCACTGGTATGGAATGTACTAAGGCTTTTAGCAGGTCCAAGCTGTATAGACAGGCATCAATTAGTTATAACGGAGAGCACAGCAAACATCCTGGAGAAAACTAGGCCTGCAACCAAAATGCAGAGTCCACCAATGGTAACAATCCTTAAAATATCCAACTTTGGCAGCCGTATCACAGACCAGAGGCCATATGTGAGGTCTTTAGCCTACAAGGGATTAAGCTTTAGCTGTCTTCACGATTTGTAGTGAGGCCACTTATATTCCTTTAGAACTGGAGCTAGAATGTTAATCTGAGCTATACTGCTCTTCTCAGAAGCATTTTTCATGTTCCAGGCATGGGACTAAAGTCTACATACAAGTAGAAAAAAAGTTGCCAGCCGATTAAGGACGCCTTAGGTTCAGAAACCTTGCACTTGTTTTATCTGGCCAATGAAAAATCGGCCTTATGTCTGTGTATTAGTTGAGTTAGACTGAGGCCTATGCTTGGGCTCAAATGCCTGTTTATTGTACCCTGCCATTGTTGATCAGCTGCAGCCACTGGACATGTCTGATAACTGAGAAAAACTACCACTGGCAAAGCCAATAGGTCTCACCTATGCGAGAACTACTGGCTGTAGCAATGTGTTTTAGCCATTATGTACAACTGTGCGGATGCTGTTCAGCATGGCTAGTGGCGGTGAGTGAGGTGGGATGGGTTCATTTGGAGTGGGGTAGATTGAGGTAAAAGTGGAATGGGGTAGATTGGCGTAGAGTGGGGGTAGATTGTGGTAGGATGGGATTAGCATGGTAGTTTGGACTGGGGTAGCTTGAATTGGGATGTATTGGGGTGGAGTGGGGTAGATTGAATTTGGAAAGATTAGAGTGGGGCAGGTAGGATTAGGGTAGTTTAGAGTGGAGTGGGATATACTGGAGTAGATTAGAGTGGAATCGGGTACAGTGGAGTAGGGTAGATTGGGTGGATTAGACTAGGGTAGGTTGGAATGAAGTGGGGTAGACTGGGTGGATTACAGTGGAGTGGAATGGATGAGTGAGTTAAATTGGGATAGTTTGGAATGGGGTAGATTGGGGTGGAGTGAGGTAGGCTGGGGGAGTGGGGCAGATTGGATTGTGTGTATTAGATTGGAATGGCTTACGGTAGATTGGAGTAGAAGTAGAATGGAGTGGGATATATTAGGGTGGGGTAGATTGGAGTGGGGTAGATCGGATTAGAGTGCAGTGGGATACATTGGGGTATACAGCAGTGGAGTGGGGAAAATTGGGTGAAGAGTAGAAAGCAGTGGATTGGGTAAGGTAGGAGTGGGGAAGGTAGGAGTGGAGAGGGGTCGATTAGGGTGGAGTGGGATAGATTGGGTAGGGTAGATTGGAGGGATGTAGGGTAGACAGGAGTGGAAAGGAGTGGGTTAGAGGGGAGTAGACTGGAGTGGAGTTAGATAGAGCGATGTGGGGTAGATTAGGACAGGGTGGTGTAGACTGGAGTAGGCCAGACTGGGTTAGGGTAGTGCAGGTTGGAGTGGAGTAGATTGAAGTGGGGCAGATTGGATGGGATAGATTGTGGTTGAGTAGTTTGGGGTAGAGTTTGTAAGGTAGATTGGAGTGTGGTGGAGTGGACTGGGGTAGATTTGGGTGGCCTGTGGTAGACTGGAATGGGACAGACGGTGTGGTTTGGGGTAGACTGGGGTGGATACACTGGAGTGTAGTCGAGAGTGGACTGAGATTGGGGGGGAAGGGTAGAGTGGAGTAGGGTAGATTGGGTGGATTACAGTAGGGTAGACTGGAATTGAGTGGGGTATTTTGGAGTGGAGTAGATTGGAGTGGGGTAGAGATGAGTGGCTTAGAATGGAGTTGGATACAGAGGTGTGGGGTAGATTGGGATGAGATTTGGTAGACTGGATTAGGGTGGGGTAGATTTGAGTGGAGTAGGTTGGAGTGGGGTGGACTGGATAGGGTAGGCTACGGTAGGGCAGATTGGGATGTGATGTAGTGTGATGCAGTGGGGTGAAGTGGGTTAGATTGGACTGAGTAGATTTGTGTGGCATGTGGTAGCTGGGGGGTGGGAGTGTGGTAGATTAGGCAGGGTGGAATGGGGTGGGGCAGACTGGAGTGGAGTTGGATAGATTGGAGTGGATTGGGGAACGATAGAGTGGAGTATAGTGGGGTGGAGTGGTGTAGACTGGGTGAATTAGAGTAGAATGGAGTGAAGTAGACTTGAGAGGGATGGGTGGGGTAGTGTGGGGTGTCTAGGTAGATTGCAGTGGGGCAGAGTGGAGTGGGATAGATTGGTAAAATATACTGAAATGAAGGGGGTAAACTGGAGTGGAGTGAATTGGAGTGAAGTCGGATAGAGTGGTGTGGGGTATATTGAGATGGGGTGGGGTAGACCGAGATGGGGTGTAGTAGATTGGAGCGGAGTAGATTGGAGTAGGGTAGTTTGGGGCGGAGTGGGCTAGGGTAGATTTGAGTAAAATGGACTGGAGTAGGGTAAATTAGAGTTAAGTGCAGGGGGTAGATGGAAGTGGGGTAGATTGAAGCAGAGTGGGGAGGAGTGTAGTTGATTATATTGAGATAGACTGGGGAAGAGTGGAGGGGAGAAGTGTGGAGTTGGATAGATTGAAGTAGAGTCGAGATTGTAGTAGAGTGAGATAGGGGAAGAGTGGAGTGGGGAAGAGTAAAGCAGGGCAGATTAAGGTAACGTGGATTGGAGTGGGTATATTGGGATAGAGTGGAGTGGGGTAAATTGGAGTGGTGTGGGATGGATTGAGATGGGATGGGGTGGGGCAGACTGGAGCGGTGTAGATTGGGTTAGGGAAGATTGGGGTGGGGCGGGGTATGGTGCATTGGAGTGGGATGGACTGAGGTTGACTGGGGTGGGTTGGGGTGGAGTTAGACTGGGTTGGGGTGGAGTTAGACTGGATTGGAGTGGGTAGATTGAAGTGAAGCAGAGATCGGATAGGAGTGGGGTAGATTAGGGTAGGGTGGATTGGATTAGATTAGATTACAGTGGAGTGGGATGGATTGGAGTTTGGTAGACTGGAATAGAGCCTCCAAGATCAAGTACCCGCCTACAGCTCCACTGACATCCCACACCCCCGACAGCAGCTTCTGCATACCTCGCCCATATCCCTTGCATACTCCACTGCTGTGCCGGAGGACACTCTTCCATCCATCCATCTCGCCACCAAAGCTTGGAGCACCCATGTACCTCCACCTAAGCACCCTCACTGACCAACTTCAGGAAGAGGCACATGACCTGGCTCTTCGACTGAGTCCTGGTAGTGCCTGGATACCCTCTCAGGTGACAAGCCACGCTTTACAGGTATGATTTATTTGATTGAATAGAGACTTTGGAAGAGTGGAGTGGGGTAGAGGGAAGTGGACTATAGAGGGTAGATTAGAGTGGCGTAGGATAGACTGGGTAGAGTAGGGTAGGCTGGAATGGAGTGGGGTACATTGAAGAGGAATAAAAGGAGTGGGACAGAGCAGAGTGGGGTATAGAAGAGTAGGGTATAGTGGAGTGGGGTATGGTGTGGTGGGGTGGGGTAAGGTGGAGTGGAGTGTTAGATCGAAGTGGGATAGGTTGGCTGGATTATGGTAGGGTATATTTCAGCGAAGTGTCGTGAATGAGCGTGGGGTGGATCAGAGTGAGATAGACTCGAGGGGGAAACTCAGAGCGGGGTAAACCAGAGCGGGGTAAACCAGAGCGGGGTAAACCAGAACGGCGTAAACCAGAACGGCGTAAACCAGAGCGGCGTAAACCAGAACGGCGTAAACCAGAGCGGCGTAAACCAGAGCGGCGTAAACCAGAGCGGAATTGGACAAAGTGGTGTGGGGTAGATTAAAGAGGGCTGGATTAGAGTGGGTGGGGCAGATTGGAGTAGGAGTGGGGTATGGTGGATTGGAGTGGGATGGATTGGGGTGGAGTGAGTTACACAGGACTGGAGTGGGTAGAGTGGAATGTAGTGTAGTGGGGTAGATTTGGGGGATTAGAATTGGGTAGATTGGAAAGAAGTGGGGTAGATTGGAAGACTGGAATGGGGTTGAGTGGAGTGAATTGGAATGGATAGAGTAGTGTGGGGTAGGTTGGGATGGGTGGGTATGCTGGTGTGGGGTAGACTGGAGCACAGTGGGGTGGAGTTGGATAGATTGAAGTGGAGTAAGGATTGTAGTTGAGTGAGATAGATTGGGGAACAGGTGAGTGAGGGAGAGTGGAGTGGGTTGGATTGAGTGGAGTGTATTGTAGTGCGGTAGATTAGGGCAGGGTGGATTGGAGTGAGGTAGATTGGGGTGAAATAGAGTACAGTGGATTGGATTGGGATAAACTGGAGCACAGTGACAGATTTGGAGTATAGTGTGGCAGATTGGGTTAGAGTAGTATATACTGGAGTGGGGTAAACTGGGTAAATTATAGTAGAGTAGAATGGATTAGACTGGGGTAGTGTGGAGTAGAGTAGATTGAGAAGAGTGGGGTAGAACGGAATGGTGTGAGGCAGACTGGGATGAGGTGGAGTAGATTGGAGTGGGGTAGAGTGGAGTGAGTAGACTGGGGTGGGGTAGATTGGAGTGAGGGAGATTGGAGTGGGAGGAGATTGGGGTTAAATGAAGTGGGATACATTTGGGTAGACTGCCGTTGAGTGGGGTTGATTGGGCACGAGTGGACAGCAGTGGGGTAGATTTGGGTGGAGTGGGGTAGAATGGAGTAGGTTAGGGCAGTGAAGATTGGAGTCAAGAGGTTTAGATTGAAGAGGGATAGACTGGAGTGAGGTAGATTGAAGAGGGAGGAATGGAGTGGGACAGACTGAAGTGGGCACTTTGGGGTGGAGCGGGGTAGGGTAGATAGCAGTAGGATGGAATGGGTTGGAGTGGAGTAAATTTGGGTGGCATTTAGTAGATTTGAGTGAAGTGGGGTAGAGTGGAATGAAGTGTGGTAGATTTGGTGTATTGGAGTGGGGTAGATTAGGGTAGAGTGGAATGGGGTAGATTAGAGGATTAGAGTAGGTTAGATTGGAGTGGAGTAGGCTGGGGAGGGGCAGACTGGAGTTGACTGGGGTAGATTTGGGTAGAGTGGGATAGATTGTGGTGAGCTGGGTAGACTGGAGTATAATGGGGTGGAGTGGAGAGCAGTTAGACTGCATTGGAGTTTGGTGTGCAATATGGTAAATTGGAATGAAGCAGGGTAAATTGGACTGGGTTAGATTGAAGTAGAGTGGGGCAGATTGCAGTGGAGTCAGGTAGACTGGAGTGGAGTGGGTTGGATTAGGTATATATTGGACTGGGTATACATTAGAGTGGGGTGGATTGGGGTAGAGTGGAGGAGAATAGAGCAGGGTGGGTTATATTTGAGTGGAGTATAGCAGATTGCAGTGGAATGAGGTAGATTGGGTTAGATCGAGTGGGGTAGGCTGTACTGGAGTGGGGCAGAATAGGTTAGAGAAGGGTGGGGTGGGTAGATTGGAGTGGGAGGGGTAGAGTGGAGTAGATTGTGACGAAGCTGGATGGAGTAGATTGGAGTGCACTGGAGTGGGATAGATTGTGGTAGAGTGGAGGGGAAACAGCCTTTACAATGTGTCTTGAACCACGCTGTGCCTTTCCAACGTGGGCGGAACCACAAATGGGTTGTTACAACACATTCCCTTACCATACAAGAAGTTACAAAGACTTGCCTTAGGGAACACAATGTTAGACTAATTGATGCTGGACTTTAAGTACAACAATATCCCTACAGTTGCGCAGACCAGAGTTGGAATAGTAAAGCATACTATTCCGAATTCTAGCGATTTCGCTGATGCAAATCATAACGACTTGGGTGGTAAAGGAATGCGTTGTAAAGACGCATTCACGGTTCGGAACGTTGTAAAGGCATCCATAGTAAATGCATGTGTGATTCAAACATACAACCAGAGGAGTGGGGTAAATGGCGTGTTGTGTCACGGAATGAGTGGCGTAGATTGGAGTGGCGTGCCGTACAGTAGAGGTGCGTAGAGTTGAGTGGTATGTCGTAGAGTGGAGTGTTGCAGAGTGGCGTAGCGTGGATTATGCATGGTGTGGTAGTGCACTGCCTTTAAAGACAACACGTTTTTAATTGAAATGACCATTACATTTGCAATGAAAAACAGTTTTACTGCTAATAAACGATAATGTGTGCAAATGTCATACCTAGTGTATTGATGTGTTTTGATCAGATTCAAATGTTAGTTTCCACCACACTTCAGAATTACAAAGAAATGTGCTTCATTTGTACTAATTTGGATATATTCTGAAACATCAGCTGGGTTATTTTGTGTGTGCTGGAACCATCCTATACCCTCTCCACCTACATAAATATTCAGCAGGAGGTAACAAATTTGCTCACTTTGAAGTCAGAGAAAGAAAGGTAAACACCAAACTCCCTCAGAAGAGGAAGCTTGACATTTGACCTCAGTCTCAGAATGCACAACAAATGTGACTGTTGGAACTGAGGGTCTCTAGTTGGCTAGTAGTCCAAACAGGGACCCTTGCTTCTAGTAAGGGAAAGGAGGGACACCCTCTTAGATAACCCCTGTTCACCCTCGGTAGCTTGGCACGAGCAGCCAGGCTTATCTCCAACGCAAGGTGTAAAGTATTTGCAACCACACTCCCAGTAACACAGTGATAACACCACAAATGGACACCACACTGCTTTTTATAAAAATAGCGGCATCTTTATCAAAAGGGATACGATGAGACCAAACGATAGAAATCCAACATATGCGTATTAGTAATCTTTCACTTTGCCGGTTATTAGGCCAGCAATCAATTATAGGTTCTTGCGGTATTAACGAGCAGTTCACAATGATCTAATGCAGTTCGTAACGCAGGAATAATGTGATTAAATCTTTTTTTCTTTTCTCGCTCTCTCGTTCTGTCTCTGTCTCTCTCGACATCCTGCTGGGCGGCCCGATGACATTGCAGCTCCATTGTTAGGCGATGCTATAGCCGGACAGGTTACGGCGCTGTAAGAAAGTGGCTCCGTATATACTGAACCAAAGAACAAGTTACTTACCTTCGGTAACGATGTATCTGTAAGAAACATTAGTTAGTTAGATTCCTCACCTTAGAATATCCCCAGGCGTCAGACTGGATCCGGAAGATTTTTCGTCAGCAATACCCCTTGCGCGTCGCTAGGCGTCGTCTGCGGCTCCGCGTCCGTCGTCGGCGTGCGCCGGAATGACGTCGTCGGAGTACTTAGACGCCGCCCTCGCGCGCTGACGTCAGTTCTTGTACATAGCTTTCCGCGCCAGGAACGCAGAGCCATGCAAAGACCGACACTGGTGCCAAAAATAAAATCTAGGGGCCTGAAAAGGACAACCTTAACCCTAGATGTCAGTTCGCAGAACGGGGAGGATGGGTGGGTCGGTGAGGAATCTAACTAACTAATGTTTCTTACAGATCCATCGTTACCGAAGGTAAGTAACTTGTTCATCTGAAAGAAACACGTTAGTTAGATTCCTCACCTTAGAATAGATACCCAAGCAATACCATCCCCGGTGGTGGGTCTGCGAACCAAGATCACACCAGAAAGTCCTGGAGGACAGAACGGCCAAAGAAGCCATCCCTCCGGACTTGGCTGTCAAGGCAATAATGCCTGGCAAACGTGTGTAACGAAGCCCACGTCGCCGCCTGACAGATGTCCTGCAAAGGGACTCCCCGTCCCAAAGCAGTAGTAGCCGCTGTGGCCCGAGTAGAATGGGCGCGCAGCCCAACAGGAGGGTCCTTTTTTGCCAAAGAATAGCAAATTTTGATACACAAAACGACCCACCGAGAGATGGTCCGTTTGTGCACAGCTTTCCCCTTCTTAGCGCCCACGTACCCAACAAAAAGCTGGTCGTCCACCCGGAACTGTTTTGTGCGGTCCAGATAAAAGGAGAGCGCACGTTTTGGGTCCAGACGGTGGAGCCTCTCTTCCTCTTTGGAAGGATGCGGAGGTGGAAAGAAGGTGGGCAAGGTGACAGACTGCCCAAGATGAAATGGAGTCACCACTTTCGGAAGAAAGGAAGGACGAGGCCGAAGGACAACCTTGTCCGGATGAACAGAGAGAAAAGGAGGCTTAGAAGATATAGCCTGGAGCTCACTCACCCGTCTAGCCGAGGTGATGGCTACCAGAAAAGCAGTCTTAAGAGTCAGAAGACGAAGAGGACAATTGTGAAGAGGCTCGAAGGGAGCGCACATCAGGAATGTCAAGACCAGATTCAAGTCCCACTGAGGCATTACAAAAGGGACAGGAGGGAACGTGTGAGTAATGCCTTTTAGAAAGCGTGTAACCACAGGGGACTTGAAAAGAGAAGGCTGATCAGGAAGCCGCAAGAAGGCGGAGATGGCAGCAAGATAACCTTTCAGGGTGCCCAGGGCAGAGCCCTGCCGGGCCAGAGAAAGAAGAAAGAGGAGAACCTCAGAAAGAGGGGCGGAAAGGGGATCCACAGCCTTTGCTGTGCACCATGCCACAAATTTGTTCCACCGGCAGGCGTATACCGTCTTTGTGGAGGGACGCCTGGCTGCCAGAATGATATCACAGACTTCAGGAGGCAAGTCAAATGGCATCAACTGCCGCCGCTCAATCTCCACGCATGGAGGTGGAGCCTGGACAGGTTCGGGTGGAGGACCGTCCCCTGCTGCTGCGACAGAAGATCCTCCCGAAGGGGCAGACGTTTCGGGGGATCGGTCAACATACTGAGTAGCTCGGGATACCAGTATCTTCGTGCCCAATCCGGAGCCACCAAGATGACTTGGGCCCGGTCGTGCCTGATCTTCTTCAGCACTCTGGGCAGAAGTGGTATAGGCGGAAAGGCGTACAACAGACCGCAACTCCACTCGTGACAAAAAGCGTCGCCGAGCGAGTGCCGCCTTGGAAATTCCAACGCGCAGAACTGCTGACATTGCGCGTTCTCTTCGGTGGCGAATAGATCTAACCAAGGCTCTCCCCACTGCTGAAAGAGACCTTGCGCCACTTCGGAGTTCAGACGCCATTCGTGATCCATCATGCACCGGCGGCTGAGTTCGTCCGCTCTGGCGTTCAGAGAGCCCGCCAGATGTTGAACCACTAGGGTGACGCCCTGGTGTTTCAGCCACGTCCAGAGGCGCAGAGCCTCCTGACAAAGGGTCCACGACCCCACCCCGCCCTGTTTGTTGCAATACCACATGGCGGTGGTGTTGTCCGTGAACACCTGCACGACACTTCCCCTGACAGAGGGAAGGAAGGCTTTCAGTGCAAGTCGGATCGCTCTCAACTCCAACAGGTTGATGTGGAGACGAGACTCCGCCGGAGACCAGAGGCCTCTGATCTCCGCCTCTCCCATACGGCCACCCCATCCCAGGAGGGACGCATCAGTCACTACGACATGCTCCGGTTGGGGAAGGGAGAGGCTCCTGCCCATGACCCAATCGCGGTCCGTGAGCCACCACTGCAACTGTTGTGCAGTGCCCTCCGAGATCAAGACATGGTCGGACAGGTTGCCGTGATGCTGGGCCCACTGAAACTTCAGGTCCCACTGCAGAGCCCGCATGCGCCGCCTGGCGTGATGCACTAGTAGGATGCAGGAGGCCATCAGCCCCAGAAGCCGCAACACTAGCCTGACCGAAACCCAGGATAGAGGCCGAAAGATGGGAATCAGGGCCTGTATATCCCGGACCCGCTGTTCCGGTGGATAGACCCGGAACTGCGCCGAATCGAGAACTGCTCCGATGAAGAGGAGCTTCTGAGAGGGACTCAGGTGTGACTTCGGCACGTTGATGGAAAATCCCAGCAAATGCAGGAGATCCGCCGTAGTCTGGAGGTGGGAGACGACTGCCTGGGGCGAGCCCGCCTTCAACAACCAGTCGTCGAGATAGGGGAAGACTGGAACCCCTGATCTGCGCAGATGAGCTGCGACCACCGCTATCACTTTCGTGAACACCCGAGGGGCACTGGTGAGGCCGAAGGGGAGCACGGTAAACTGAAAATGCTCTTGGCCCACCGTGAACCGCAGGTAACGCCGGTAGGCCGGCGATATGGAAATATGCGTCCTGCAAGTCCAACGCTACCATCCAGTCTCCGGGGTCTAGGGCAGCTAGAACCTGAGCCAAGGTTAACATCTTGAACCTTTCCTTTCGGAGGAAGGCATTGACGTTCCGGAGGTCCAAGATGGGGCGTAGGCCCCCTTTGCCCTTCTTGGGAACCAGAAAGTAGTGGGAATAACAACCACGACCTACTTCTGGACTCGGAACGCGCTCGACGGCCCCCTTGGCCAAGAGGGCCGAAACTTCCTCGCGGAGAAGATTCAAATGATCCCCCGAGATACGGTGGTGCTGCGGTGGCATGGCTGGAGGGGTCGTCTCGAAGGGGAGGGAGTAGCCCCTTCAGACGATTTGCAGCACCCACCTGTCCGATGTAATGGACCGCCAGTGGAGCAGGTGATGGCGAACTCTGCCGCCCACTGGCGTGGAATGGGCCTGAAAGCTCGGACTAGGAAGGCTTTGAGGCGGATGCTGCCGGGGTGGATGTGGGCTGACCACGTCGTCCTCCAGATCCGCCACGGCGGAAACCACGCCCGCGACCAGGTTGGTTCTGCGGCTGGTGGCTTGGCGGACGTGAGGAGGCGCCCCTTCCTTGGCCACGAAAGGGGCGAAAAGCGGAGGTGTGCGCCCGCGGAGCCGAGAGGCCCAAGGACTTGGCCGTAGCCCGGGAGTCCTTAAAGCGGTTCAGCGCACTGTCCGCCTTCTCACCAAACAGGCGAGTGCCATCAAAGGGCATGTCCATGAGGGTGTTCTGGACATCCCCGGAAAATGACGTGGACCGCATCCAGGCGTGGCGGCGGAGCGCCACTGTGGTGGAAATCGCCCTACCCAGCGAGTCCGTGGTGTCAAGCCCACATCGTATGGCGTGCCGCGCTGCATCCCTCCCATCGGCCAGAGCCTGGGTAAGACGTGTCCGGACCTCCTCCGGACACAGGGGCAGCACGTCCTCCACCGTATCCCACAGAGAATGGGAATAACGGTCCAAGAGACAGGCGGTGTTCAAAGACCGCAGGCCCAAACTAAGGGACGAGAACAGTTTCTTGCCAAACTGCTCGAGTCTCTTGGAATCCCGGTCCGGCGGAGCGGTCGGGAAGGAGGATTAGGAGGTAGAGGCCTGGATAACCAGACTCTCGGGGGTGGGGTGTTGGGACAGGAAACTGGGGTTGCCCGGAGCAGGGCGGTGGCGCCTGGCAACGTTCCTATCCACAGGAGGAACTGTGGAGGGCTTGGACCAGGTGCCCTGCAGAACGTCAGTGAGGGCCTCATTGAACGGCAGCAGAGGCTCAGTGGAGCTTGCTGCGGTTTGAAGCACCTCAGTGAGGATGTTAGTCCTCACAGCCACGGCAGGCAGCTCGAGCCCAAGGGCTGCGGCCGCCTTGCGCAGCACCACAGAAAATGCTGCACCCTCCTCCGAAGCCACAGTCGGAGGAGAAGTGAATCCAGTGTCTGGCGAGGTATCCAGTATATATATATAAAAAGAAGAGTATCACGGAAAAAATATCTACAATTGTTCATAGAAAGAGCACATTTAATTACCCCTTCAAAAATATCAAATAATCAAATAGAATACATCTTGCATCATTTACAGTATATCACAAGAAAACAGGCGTTTATACAAAGAAAGATACAAACACATATATCACATACCATCAATTCAATGTATAACAAACAACAATTAACCCAAACACAAACATTTTTCATCAGTGTCCCCTTTCAAAGTATCAGGCGGACCACTCGGAGGTAGTCAAACTAAACAGTGGGGAACACAAGCAATGAGGGCGACTATGACCCAAACGTTATTTCAGGTGTCCCAGCGACAGTCTGTGAATCACTGAAACTCAAGTGACTCCTCCATCCAATATCTGTCCACTGGCCTCCCCCAGTTCATCTGCCCAGTCCTGTGAAAGCTGCGACTGAACAGCCATAGGGTCCTCGAACCCCTCCCAGTCGCCCCCATCTTCCGATTCCTGATAAACAGGAGAAATGATCGGAGCCGGACTGTAGAGATGATAGGTCTCAAGCGGCGCCGGACGCGGCGTCGGTCGACGCCGTTGCGGCGCCGGGTCCGGAATAGGGCTAAACTGGGGTTGGACGCCGTCCGGAGTCGGCACCGAAGGCGTCGGCGGCGCCGGAGGTGTAGGCGTCTGCGCCGGCGGTGCCGGTGGCGGCGTCGGTGGTTCATTCGCCGGCGCCGGTGGAGGAGTGGTTAGGTCAACCGGCGTCGACGGGGGCCCAGGCATGGGCCCCGCGGGGACCTGCGGCGTCGAGACCGGAGTCGTCGACGGCGCCGGGGCCGCCGGCAGGCAAGGTCGCCCAGTCGAGTCCGCGGGGCCCGAAGGCGCGCCAGCGGGCGTCGACGGCGGGGCCAGGCTCCTCATGGCCGAGAGGAAGGCACTGACCTCCGCCGGCGTCGCGTTAGTCCCAGGGACCGGAGGGTATGGGGACGGGCGCGGCGCCTGCGGCTCCGCCGGAGCCGCGGGGGTGGAACCACCCGGACCCTCAGCCGAGTCGCGCGACCGGCGAGGGGAGTCCAAAGAGCGATGTCGCCTCTTGGACTTCTTAGAGCGTTTGGACTTACCCGACGACTTGGAGCCCGACGATCGATGGTGGCGTCGGCTAGGGCTCCGCGAGCGATCCTTGGACCTCCTCCTGGACCGGGATCGCGCACGACGCGGAGCCGAGTGGCGAAGCTCGAGAAGCTTGCGGGACCGCTCCCGCCGAGCCTTCGAAGTCAGGGCCTGGCAATCGGAGCACGACTCCGCGTCGTGGTCGGGGCCTAAACAGTAGAGGCACCGGCGGTGGTGATCGGTCACCGACATCAGTCGATGGCAATCCTCGCAAGCCTTGAACCCAGGCATCCTACCGGCACCAGATGTCGACAGACAAGGATCAAAAATGATCAAAAAAGATTTAGTCAAAAAAGACTAAAAGGGGTAGCTCTCCCGGATCTGCGCTTACTGGCGCGGAAAAAAGAAGAACTGACGTCAGCGCGCGAGGGCGGCGTCTAAGTACTCCGACGACGTCATTCCGGCGCACGACGCCGACGACGGACGCGGAGCCGCAGACGACGCCTAGCGACGCGCAAGGGGTATTGCTGACGAAAAATCTTCCGGATCCAGTCTGACGCCTGGGGATATTCTAAGGTGAGGAATCTAACGTGTTTCTTTCAGATGTAAGGTTCAGTGTGCACAGAGTCCACAGTCCCCAGAGGATTGGCAGAGGCTAAAGTTAGATATAACCTTACTCTCTAAAGTGGTAACTTGGTCGAGCAGTAAGGCAGTATCAGAGGACAGTGTAAAGCATTTGTTGTACACAGTCAGCAAATAGTCTCACACACTCAAGAACTGAACTCTAGTCCAATGGTTTGTATATAAAAATATATGGTTGTTTTATTTTAGAACCAACAATAAGTATCAAAACGTACCTTCTCAGAATGAGATGCTTTAGTTAAATACTTTTACTAGGCAATAGACTTTTGAATGCAATAGTTACAGTTGTTGCAATAGGCAACACAATTCAAACACAATTATAACATTGAGCTCAAGGGGACTTTTTAAGTAAATGCAATTTCAGTTACTTTACGCATGATTTTCTTAATCAGGGTTGGATCCTGGATTCAACCCTGGTGCATTTCCTGAAAACAGTTGAAAGAAATCGTTTTTGTTACACTGGCGATTTTTAAGGAATATTTGTACGTTTCAAAAATCGACACTTGGAAGAATTTCTGGCAAAAATCAGGCAATGGTTTCCTATGTAGGAAAATCAAGTTATCGCCTAGTATGGCTGTAATTACTTTTCAGGGTCAGTGCTGGGCACCTAGATCCAGCACTGGGATCTCTCCTGATAACAGGTGAGTAGGAATATGCTACTTACCAGTATGCATCTGTTCTTGGCATGTAGAGCTGCAGATCTACACACTATGCATAGATCGCCATCTGGTGGTGGGCCCGGATGTTTGCACCTGTTTTTGTCTTGGAGAGTCTTTGGAAGTCATGAGGTAGGTGACTCCTCCCTTGGCTCATAGTGCGCATGGGCATCAGCTCCATCCTCAGATTGTTTTTCGCCCGCAGGGAAATGATGGAGTTTTGTAAGAAACAGGAAAGATGCCCATGTATGCTGTATCTAAATAAGATAATACTGGAACAGATAAAAGTAGCCTGGGAGGCAGGTGGGCGTGTGTAGATCTGCAGCTCTACATGCCAAGAACAGATGCATACTTGTAAGTAGCATATTCCGTTTGAGGCATATGAGCTGCAGACTACACACTATGCATAGATTGTATAGCAGTATCCCGTCCTAGCGGCGACCACCAGTATCTGTTGCAGTAGTTTATAGTGTTTTGAGTACAGCTTGGCCCACACTAGCCTGTTTAGTTTGCACATCTACACAATAGTATTTTGTGAATGTGTGCGGTGTAGACCATGTAGCTGCTTTGCAGATATCATCTAGGGGAATGTTCCCTAAAAATGCCATTGTAGCCCCTATCTTTCGTGTAGAGTGGGCTTTAGGAGGGACAGATAATGTACGTTTTGCATTGTGGTAGCAAATTTGTATGCATTTGACAATCCATCTAGCCATCCCAGATTTTGATATGGGGTTGCCCTTGTGTGGTGGTGAGAAAGACACAAATAGTTGTTTGGTCTTACGAAATGGTTGTGTTCTCTCTACGTAGTACAGCAGTGCTCTTTTGACATCTAAGGTGTGAAGAGCTCTTTCTGCGACTGTTTGTGGCTGTGAGAAGAATACCGGCAGCTCCACAGATTGGTGGAGGTGAAAGGGAGAAATGACTTTAGGGCGGAATTTAGGATTAGTTCGGAGAACAAACTTATTGTGATGCATCTGCAGGAAGGGCTCCTGAATGGTTAGAGCTTGTAGTTCTCGGCTACTAGGAAAACAGTTTTCCATGTCAAGAATTGTAGCTCACATTTATGGAGAGGTTCAAATGGAGGCCCCATTAGTCTTGTGAGAACGATGTTTAAATTACACACAGGTGAAGGTGGTACTCTGGGGGGAATGATTCTTTTGAGTCCCTCCATAAAGGTCTTTATGGCAGGTACATCTTTGGAGGTGTAGTTAGAAGCCTATGATGTGTTGGATAGACACATCTAAGGGATTAGTATTGTTCTTATGACAGTATATTACAAATCGTTTCCACTTGGCTGCATAACATGCTCTAGTGGTAGGCCGTCTAGCTTCTTTAATGACGTACATAGTCAGGAGCAAGGTTAAGGTAACCGAATTCTAGGACTTCAGGAGCCAGATCGCTAGGTTGAGCTTAGTTGGGTCTGGTTGTTGGATCTCTCCATGGTTCTGGATTAAGAGGCGTGGAGAGAGGTGTAATATTTGGTGCGGAACTACAGAGAGTTCCAGCAATGTGGTGTACCATGGTTGTCTGGCCCAAGTTGGAGCAACTAGGATGAGCGTTAAGGAGTGTAGCTGTAGTTTGCGCACTACTAGTGGAATGAGTGGGAGAGGCGGAAAAGCATACGCAAATC
The DNA here is from genome assembly GCF_964204655.1 of Triturus cristatus. Taxonomy (NCBI): domain Eukaryota; kingdom Metazoa; phylum Chordata; class Amphibia; order Caudata; family Salamandridae; genus Triturus; species Triturus cristatus. Next base: position 330,871,151 of record NC_140585.1, on the reverse strand, counting down.
TGTCTGACCAGTTCATCCATATCGCATTGCCTTAGGACATTTTCTTGGCGTTTTCTTGGGTGGCGAAGAGGTCTATCTGTGGTTGCCCCCACATTTGAATAAACAGTTGAAGAACTTGCGGATGAAGTTCCCACTCGTGCATTTGTTGTGTTTGACGGCTCAACAGATCGGCTATTATGTTTTGGACTCCTGGGACAAGTTGGGCTAGGAGAAAAATGTTGTGAGGTATAGCCCACCCCCATATGCTCTGTGCCAGCTGAGAGAGCTGCAGAGAGTGTGTCCTGCCTTGTTTTTGTATACAATACATGGCTGTCATGTTGTCCGTGCGGACTACGACAGCTTTGCCGGATATGTGTTTTTGAAATGCTTTTAAGGCAAGGAATATGGCTAGTAACTCTAGGTGGTTGATGTGGAGTAACTTTTGTTGAGGTGTCCACCTGCCCTGGATGGTGTGATGTAGTAGGTGAACTCCCCAGCCGGAGAGCGATGCGTCTGCCGTCATAACTATTTGAGGAATCGGCTCTAGGAATGGTCGCTCTTTGGAAAGGTTCTTGGTGTTCCACCACTGCAGAGAGCGATGGGTACGACCGTCTACCAACACCAGATCTGTTAGCTGACCTTGAGCCTGGTTCCATTGGCGTGCTAAGCACTCTTGGAGAGGACGCATCTGGAGTCTTGCATGAGGCACTATGATAATGCAAGAGGCCATCATCCCTATGAGTTGCATGAACACTCGAGCTGGAAGAGTGTTGTGGTTGGAATTTGGTGCGAAGAGCCTGTATGCTTGCTATCCTGGCAGGGCTGGGATAGGCTAGCGCCCTTGAGGTGTCTAATGTGGCACCGAGGTATTGTTGCGTGTGAGACGGCTGTAGCTGGGACTTGGCATGGTTTACTGTGAACCCCAAGTCGTGAAGTTGTTGAATAGTGGCATGAGTGTGTTGTACACACTGATTGTATGAGCTGGCTTTTATGAGCCAGTCGTCTAGATATGGGAAGACGTGGATGTGCTGTCTTCTTAGGTGTACTGCCACCACCGCTAGGCACTTGGTAAACACTCTTGGTGCTGTGGTGACTCCGAATGGGAGTACTTTGAATTGATAGTGCTGACCGTCCACTACGAATCTGAGATATTTTCCGTGAGCGTTGTGAATGGGAATGTGGAAATAGGCATCCTTGAGGTCTAGAGTAGCAAGGAAGTCGCCCTGTGAAAGCAGAGGAAGGACCTGCTGAAGTGTGACCATGTGGAAATGGTCTGAGTGTATGTATAGGTTTAGGGGTCTGAAGTCTAGAATAGGCCTTAGAAAGCCGTCCATTTTTGGTATGAGAAAATAGAGGGAGTAAACTCCCTTGAGTAGATGTTATTTCGAGACAGTAGCCCGATTGAGTTATTTGTTGCACCCACCTGTCTGAAGTGATGTTTGCCCAGGCAGGGAGGAATTGGTGGAGTCTTCCCCCGACTGGAGTGGAATGGTCTGGGGGGAAGTCGAGGGAAGTCATGGGGTGGGGGTGGAGGCAGAGCGGGAGTTGTTTTTGCCTCTGACTTTGTTTTTGTTCCCCCTGTAACCATCTCTTTGGTAACCCCTAGTAAAGGTGGATTGGGTTGGAGCCTTGAAAGAAGAGGAGGGGCTATCAGAGGAGTATCCTCTGTGGGTGCTTCTGAAAGATGAGCGACGAAAGGAACGTCTGGGAGCTTGCGACTGCAAGGTTCCCATAGATTTGGCTGTGTCTGTATCTTTTTTCATTTCTTCTAGTGATACGTCCACATTAGGGCCAAATAGGTGTTGCTCATCGAATGGCTGATTGAGTATGGAACTTTGGACTTCAGGTTTAAAACCTGAGATGCGTAACTAGGCATGCCTGTGCAGAAGGACACTGGTGTTTATTGCCCTGGAGGCGGTATCTGCCACATCCAAGGCACAACGGATGGAGGTGTTAGTGATGGTTTTCCCTTCCTGTATGAGTTCATTGGCCCCGTTTTTATACGTGTCAGGGAGGTGTTGCATTATGGACTCAAGCTCATCATAATGTGCCATGTCATACCTAGCTAACAGCTCTTGTGTATTAACAATGCGCCATGTTTGCTGCATGTGACACTGTGCACTTGCCAGAGGCGTCCAGGAGTTTATATTCCTTATCTGGTGGTTGTGCGTCACCTGATGTTTGGGAATTGGCTCTCTTCCTCGCATTGGAGACTACGAGGGAGTCTAGAGGTGCTGGGCCTTTGATGTACGCTGGATCAGTAGGGGCAGCCTTATATTTTCTCTCGATTCTGGGGTTGATGACTCAAGCCCTAACCGAGTCTTTAAAGACCTCTGGTGCATGCTTAATGACACCTTTAAGCATGGGTAAAATTGAGGTGGACCTTTGTGTGGTGTCAAAAGTGTCCATGAGAAAATCTTCCTCCATGGGGTCTGTATGAAGGGCCATCCCGTGGTACTGGGCAGCTCCGTGGAGGAGCTGGTTGAAGCGGATATTGTCTTCTGGAGGGGACGGCCTGGAGGGATAGATGTCGTCTTGTGGGGTGTAAGGGACGTCTGGGACACAGTAATCATCCCAGGGGTCTGGGGAGCCAGTAGGGGTAGGGTCCCCTAGGGGTTGGTCGTCCGCACCTCCCCCTGCATCATCTGAGGTGCTGGCATCATCATCATCATCTACTGGAGTAGGTGACGGTGTAGGAGAGCAGTGTGGTGGAGGAGGAAGAGGAGAAGGGCTCCTTAATGGAGAGATAGCAAAGTCTCTCTTTTTTGGTGATGGAGCCGGTGCAGGCGTATCTAGGGGTCTTTTCTTGATGCTAAGCATTAAGTGACCAGTCTTAGGATCGTTCACAAGAATCTTTTGGGTAGGATCTGGGCGAAACAGTTCTTCTGTGAGAGGCAGATCCTTCGGAGCCGACGGCTTCTGTGCCGTATACTTTTTCGGCGCCGACTCGGTAGCGGTTCTAGTTTGGAACCGTGCAGTTTTGCTGTGTCTTTGTCCGATGGAACCTGTTGTTTTTTCGGTTCCGAGGTCTTTGGCTTCGAAGAATGGGAGTCGGAGCCCTTTGGTGGTCGTTTTTTGGTCGGCTCCAAGGGTGTTGTCGGAAGGAGGCGCAAGCTGGACAGTTTCTGGCCTCGTGCTCCGGTGAGAGGCAGAGGTTTCACACATCATGCATGTCGGTGTGGGGAAATTTCGACCCACAGAGGACACTTTTTGAATGGCGTCCTTTCCATGAGCCGGAGAGGAGGCCCAGGTAGGCCCGAAGGCCTTCATCGACGACCGGAATCGAAGACTTCGAAGTTGAAGAGTCTCGTGGATTGGGAAAACGCGATCGAAACAATACCGTTGAGAAGGGAAGGATTGCGCGTCGAAAGAGAAAACCGTTAAAGGTTCTGAACTGGAGCGCGAGAACACATCTGAGCCCGATGGCGGAAAACAATAAGGATGGAGCTGATGCCCATGCGCACTATGATCCAAGGGAGGAGTCACCTACCTTGTGACTTCCAAAGATTTTCCAAGACTAAAACAAGTGCAAACATCCGGGCCCAACACCAGATGGCGATCTATGCATAATGTGTAATCTGCAGCTCATATGCCTCGAACATTTAGTTTTTGTTGATCAGCTGATTTTTAGAGACTATTTTAAAGTTTCAAAACTCGACACCTGAATTTCCAAGTGAAACCAGTCAATGTTACCCTATGGAGAAAAAGTGAGTTATTGGCTTTTGGGTAAGTAATCGACTGGCAGAGCTAAGGTTCTGGGCATAGACTTACGGGTCTCCCAGGGTCAGGTAGGTACAGTTGTTACACCCTCAGCGGCACAGGGGCAGCCGGGTGCAAAGAGAGTTAGGCCCAATGTTAGCCTATGGCGGGCAGGGGGCCTTTGGTTGGTGGCTGCTAGCAGGCAGGCCACGCGGCTGTGGGAGCTGGGCTTCTGGTCACTTACTCAGGGCAAGTGGGGAAGTAGATTAGGGTAGATGTTGCACTCCCAGGGGCACTCGGGCGGCTGGGTGCAGGGTGGTTTTGAGCCGTCGGGCGCTCAATGGATTCCTATGGAGAAGATACAAAACGAACAAAGGCTGCAAGCTTGGGGACGAAGATTTTTCAGGTGCGACCACCACTTCGAGAGATAAGTTGGGGAGCTGTAGGTTAGGTAGGCACCCAGGAGCTGGGCACAGGGGGCCGCAGGGCGCCAGGTGCAGGGGTGTCTTTTTGCGTCATGAAATCTTACCCTCAGCAGGTCGCAGTTGGAGGGGTCCCTGGTTCTGAGGCTGCAGGAGCGTCGAGGAGGGTCCTTGGGTGCTGGATTCTTGGTCACAGTCGCCGGGGGACGTCCTTGTGGTCTTTGCTCACTCCGGCACAGGCCAGGCTTGGCAGGTGCAGAGTGTGCAGGAGTCGCGGTTCCTGGCTGGCACCGGGGGCTTGTTACTTGCTTTGAGCAGTAGCACTGCTCGTGGGAGTCACAGTCTTTTAGAGTCACAAGGCAGTCAGGTCCTCTGGGGTTTTCGAGGTTGCTGACCACTGGAGACGCCGGGGTTTAGCAGGAGCAGGTTCGAGGGTCGACAGGCCTGTAGGGCTGGGGCCAAGTCAGTTGGTGTCTTCCTCTTGTAAGCAGCTGCACAGCAGGTCTTATTTCTTCTTGTTCTTCTTGCTTGTTTCGGATTCGGGATCTGAGGAAGGAAGGTTCAGAGTGCCCCTAAATACTAAATTTAGGGGCGTTACAGGTAGGTAAAGGGCAGGGACCAATGGGTCCCTTCCCTGGGGTGGGTACACCCCCTATCCTGACACTCTCCTGTGGGAGGGGGGCAAGAGCCTAATCCTGATAGGGCAGGGCTCCCCATCCTCAAGATGGCGAGAGCCCGGAGTTGTGCTTCACCTCGCCTCACACACCTGAGGGGTGGGGTTGGCAGAGGCTGGCACACCCCCTTTCCTCACTTGGGCTTTCCCGCCAGAGTGGGTGCTAAACTGGTGGGGACTAGTTGCTGAGTACAGCAAGTGGCCTGGGGAAGCTCACAAAGGCGGCATGCCTTTGAAGCTTCCCCTACCCATCCCGGGGGGAGGAGACCTAGCACCTCGCCCAGGATGTGCATTGTTGGAGACCTACGAGAGCAGATGGCTCTCTACCCAGAGGTCCAGCAACAGGTCTGCTGGGTGGCAGCCTAAGCAGCCTCTTAGGCAGGACACTGGTTGTTGGTTAGTTTCAGGGGGCATCTCTAAGATGCCCTCTGTCGTGCATTTTACATTAAATCCCACACTGGCATCAGTGTGGGGTTAATGTGCTGAGAAGTTTGATACCAAACATCTCAGTCTTCAGTGTAGCCAATATGGTGCTGTGGAGTTCGTGATGACTATCTCCCAGCACCATATACTCTTTAATGGCAGCACTGCACTTACAGTGCCCAGGAATGGACCTGGGTACTGTAGGGGTACCGGGCTCATGCACCTATACCCTCACCACTGGCATACTGCACCCAAGCTAGAGGGGTGACTGAGGTATGCCAGGGCAGTGTGTTTGTGGGCATGGCACACAGGCTTGTGTGCCATGTTGACTCTCTGTTTTGTTGTGCACCAATACACTCCGCCTGCAAAGGCAGTGTGTGTGTGTCAGGGCACAGGGCCTCTAAGGGTGGCACAATAAGTGCTGCAGCCCTTAGGGGTCTTCTCTGGTCACAGGGTCTTTGGTACCTAGGGTACCATTTACCAGGGGCTGACATGTGGCTAGAGATGCCAATTGTGTTTAGGCTGTTAGGCAGTTTTAGGGAAGGAACATAGGCCCTGGACACCTGATTGGCAGGAGCCCAGGGCACACCAAGTCAAAGAGCATCAGCAGTCTGGCAACAACAAAATAAAAAAGAAAAGGGGGGGGTTTACTGCAACAGAAACCCACTTTTCCACAGGTGCTGCCTTCTCCTTCGTTGACTATCTTGGCAGATTCCTCTTGGTGAACAACGATCACGATCCCTTTCACCTTGCGGCTTTCTTAGCTTCAAGAAATCCTTTAGCACGTTGCGGTTCGGGCCCGCGGTGGTGATCCTTACTCACAGCCTCAGTTACGATGACGGCTCGGGCCACAAACAACAATACCGCACCGTGGATGATTTTTCACGCTGCAGAGGCAATGCGATCACAGGGCACCTCGTAAACAGTACCACGGACCACACGGCAGTCTGAGGCGTGCAAAAGCACCACGCATTGCTGAGACACGGTTGGAAACTTTTACGTTCCTGGGTTTCCACAACAGGGGACCAGCTATCCTCTGGCCCTTGGAGACAGGCTACTTCAGGACACAGCAACGTCCTCACAAGCAGGGGGACACAGCAAAATCCTTTGGCCTCTCCTTCGTCAGATGGGCAAACTGCAGGCCAGCCCCAAAACACACAGCAAGGGCAGTCCTTCTCTTCAGTCTCTACAGCTGCTCTTCTTTGGCAGAGGGTCCTCTTGATCACAAAGTAGGGTTCAATCCTTCTTCAGTCTGGATTTCACTCTTGAGTTCAGGGGTTTCAGCTCTCACATTTATACCCCTAAATGCCTTTGAAGTCTTTGTGTTCAGGGGGCTCTGAGCCCAGTCCAAACCAGGGTGTCTTTCTGCCAGTGCACACCATCTTCCTTTGATAGTCTGGGTCTGGGGACCAGACGCTCAGCAGGAGGTGGAGCCATCCTTTTGTGGCAGCAACAAAGCCCTCTTCACATCCTGGGGGGCTACTCCTACCCCCCCCCCCCCCCCACATCAAATGCAGGCCAGCCCCTTGCTGTCTCACTTTCCCCTCCCTGGGGTCAGGACACTTCCAAGACCCGGTCACATCCCAACCCAGATGGTCAATACACAAACAGGCAGAGACACACAGCATGGTTTAAGACAAGAAACCTGCCACTTTAAAAAGCGTGGTTTTTAAGCACACAATTTAAAAACCATCTTCACAAAAAGATGTGTTATTAAATTCTGAGTTCAGTCACACTAAACTCCATCCCTCCATTTTATGCCTATGGGAAGATCTGCAGGAAACATGGGACACAGCATTCCCCATTCTGTCCTATGAGCAAGATGGCCTTGAAACAGTGAAAAACTAATTTGCCAGTATTTCACTGTCAGGACATGGTACACATCTCAGTACATGTCCTACCTTTCACATACACTGCACCCCGCCCTGGGGGTACCTGGGGCCTACAATAGGGGTGTCTGATGTGCATAAAAAGGGAAGGTAAGGCCTGGCAAGTGGGTGCACTTAACAGGACAATAAGGCAGTTAAACTGCGAGCAGGTACTGCAGTGGCTGGCCTGAGATCTCTTCTTAGGGCGACGTGTGAAAGCACATTTAGTGCTGCAGGCCCACTAGTAGCATTTACATTACCAGCCCTGGCCAGGGACGAGCTCAAGTTGGTGAGCCCAACGCAAACAAAGTCAACAAATGGAAAGCCAGAAAATGTGAGTTACAATCCACAAAGCCAATGGTAAGTTATGGGCATATTGCATTCCTAGGTCAGCTTTCTGAAAGTCCCCAAGATGTCTTCAACAAACCAGATAGCTGCGCTGTCTGGTAGGCTTCAACCTAAAAACAAAGCCCTGCCATTCTGATCTCCCCTGTGCCTCGCCATCACTAGACTCAATCTAAGAAAGTAGTTCAAATTAATGCAGATTCCCTCACAAAACGTTCCTAGGAGGTGCACCATCTACTCTAAAAGGAAGGTTCTGTGAACTAACCCAGCAATCCTAGGGTACAAGAACTCATCACTATAGAGGAGCAGGTACAGCCACCAAGTACTTCAGAAATCCTTGAGCCTTGAATAGATAGATAGATCCTGTGACATGCAGATAGCACAGCAATGGACACAGGGAAGCTATGCACCCAAGCCAACAGGAATCATGGTTGAGATTAGTGGGCAGCCACACTGTTAGCTACAGTTAAAAAATAAAAATAAAATAACCGAGATTGGAAGCAGGAGAGGATTGAGAAACAGGGAGGTTAAGGAGGATTAGAGTAGACCATAGAAAACCACCCATCAGTAGAAGTGAAAGGCTGTGCACGGTGCTATCAAGTGCTGGATTCTGAAAATTACAGCATAGATTTTTTGTTTTTCCATGTGAAACTGCAATTGAACAAGTTATAGTACGACTACTACGAGAAACAACTTCCATATGCGGCACAGTATATAAATCTGATTGTAAATATGTACTCTGTACTCCCTAAAATGGCAGCTGGCATTAAGTAGCCGAGGCAAAGTCTTAAAACTGTTAGACTAAGTTCTTTTTTTTTTGTACCACAAAATAGTAATAGACGAGTGTTCCTTTAAAGGTAGACGTCTGCCCAGCAACAGTTAAGTAAAGGAATGTTTCCAAAAAAAAGCCACTGAAGTGCCCTTCTTTAGTCTGGAATACAGTTACTGCGTACTTCGAAGACCAAAATTTGGCAATGTGTAACCAAACAGCAAATATCCAACAACCTCTATTGAAGTTATTTACTGAGAAATGGCCTTTCTCTGCTGGTGCTGTGCAAAAGCAAGACTGTGCTGTTTTAGTGTGGTCAATGTAGTTCTTCTAATATCTACCACACAATGAGATTCCTGCTACATTTAGTTAAAAAAAATATTGGGAACAATTAATGAATATGAAATGGTGACACAACCTTAGGCAACAATTTACAGCATGCAAGCATCATATTCAATACATAAAGCCTATATGTAAAAACTTGCATAAACAATTGGGCTAAAAACGAGAGCCCACAAGGCATGCAACTATCACATTTAAATAATATGCAGATCTGGTGCAATTCTCTCAAAGCTTCTAAATAATACAACAAGAACAAGAACTTTAAAAGAAGTTTTGTGTATGTATTATGTAGGCCATGTGTTTAGACAAGCACAGATTTATGCCTTCATACACGTTATTTTTAATAACGTCCTGCAGAGAAGCAGGAGTACAACACAGTTCTTCGCAAAATATTTCCCTTTGATTAGGTGGCATACTCTTTTATTGAAATGGTGTGCCTGGTTTATGAGCATTAAATGACAGTTTTAAGATTTCATGTGCCAAAATGCTAGGTTAATAGCGTGGTTTGGGTGTAAGATCCTGCCTCCATATTAGCATAGCAAGGTAGAAAGAGACAGAAAGTGTAAGCAAATGTGCCACGCCAATGTGTCCATAAACGTGTCACAGAAATGTAGGATGCATAGCGAAGATTTGCCATTTTGCATTTTCTCTGATGGTAAACAAATTGATGTCCGTCAACCCCAATACTTGACAGTAGTGGTATAGAAAACCTATCTTCTACTAATCAGTCTACCAATGGTCACTGCTGGGAAAATTCAACAAAACTGTTGGAAACCTCTGGTAGGTCCTTTGACAGTTACACAATTCAATTCCATTGACCATTCTAGGAATGTGCCTATGCTCCTGTATATAGTATGTTTATATGAAGACTGCCTTGTGGGAAAATATAATTAAATTTCAGCAGCATCCAGCACACAGATATGCAGCTGGGCCACTTTCTAAATATATCCACTCAGTTCTCCGACAGATCCATTATAATGTACACTCTGTCCTTCTTGGGATGAATCTGTGCACTACTACTAGTACGTAACCATTTCTTGTTCATGTTCAGACAAGCATGAACTCCACGAGCGATAAGAGAAGTAGCTGGTTTTTGAGCTGTTAATGTACTGTGTGAATGAGTGTTTCTTTAAAGAAGTGTCTTTTCAACTTTCCTAAACTGGAAGAGAGTTGGGGCGGTCATGTTGGGTATAGGTATGTTGTTTCAGACCCTGGGCGAGAAGATGGAAATGGAGGGGGGGGGGGGGGGGGGCCGAGTCAAATGAATGGGTAGTTTTGATGTCGAGCCTAGACAGCGTGCGTGCGTTGTCTGAAAGACCTGTTGTTATCTCTTCTATCGGTTTTTAGCATGCCCATGAATTGCCATTCATTCATTCTGCCATTTAGAAATACAGGGTTTTTATTGGTGTATTGGTTCTGATTCTCCAGCCTTTGTGTACTGATTTTACTTATTGTTTGCTTGCGATGGCCATCCCATTAAGTCTAGGGTTCCTCCTTGTCATCCATCGCAACGCATGGGTGCCAGATGGTCTCATAACTTCGCACGTCACTTGCTCTCCCGGTGCCGTCCCCCTCACCCCTCCCACAACACTTGCTTGCCCACCTGACCACTACACACTTATTGGCCACAGCTTTGCTGTCGGCAAACTATCAAAATGTGCAGTCTCCCAGCCCGTGATGTGCCTTTTTATTTTTTAGGCCATCAACATAGTTTTAAGCTGTCGGGCCGTTTCACGGAGCAATGCGCTGTTCGGCATATTTCCCCGATACATTATAAGAGTGGAGCCATCCGTGTATGGCGTAATAGAAACATGGACATTAACTCTCGGAGGCTGCTTTTTTTAGTCCATAACTGTCACTGCGATGCAGTAGACCGCTGAAAAAACATTTCTCGAATAAATGCATTGTAATGTCAACAGGGAAGTCAGACAAATGCACATAATCCTGCGCTGTGTCACGCTCTGCTCATTAGAACTGATGTCAGCTCTTCATTAGAATGATTGGCGTCTGATTCCATGAGCCAGTCCCAACAAAGCCACCTTCCTGCCACAGTGGTATCCTGCAGATGACCATGTTGGCCTCAGCCAGGCAAGTTAACACTGGATGCACTCAGACAGCTTATTAGCAATAGGTTTCCTGTTAATAGATTGAGGGCGGCACTTGAGTAATCACACCCCATTCATTAACCTGAGTACCACAGAGCATTCAGATATATGTCCTTTGGACAATTCATGCGTCCTTTATGAATTATTAACCAAACATTCTTATCGGTACTGACCAACAGGACTTCATAACAACAGTCTTCTTCGGACTTCATACCACCGCATGCACATACCACCACATGCCACACAGATGTTACCACAACCATCAGAAAGTCAAGGTGGCTGAAATGCTTGTGGTCTGTCACTTTTGCGGCTGCTTCAGCGTGTCAGAGAAAAAAATTGGAAAAAGAAATCCCTATTGCTCAATAGCCATACATGACAAATGTTGTACTTCCACACAAGACCTGGCTCTGTTGTAAAATGTGTGTGTGGACTATTGTGCTGACCCCAAGGAACAATTGATAAAAGGTTGTTGCCAGCCTTGCATCCTCTTACAATTTGCAACCATTGAGGAGTGCGAGGAATACTGTTGCCCGGGATAATGGCGGCCACTTCTTTGAAATTAAGTGAGTCTTGAATTTACAAGAGTTTGAGCTATTGGCATTGTAAATGACAATACCTTTTATTTATCTGTTAATTATCAAAACAGATAATTTACAGTGCCAATAGCTCAAACTCACGGAAAAGCGAGACCTATTGCATTGCAAATGCTGGTTTGTTCCTTATTTTTTAAACTTCTTAGTCCGCATTCTGATGGTGTCCTGACTTCTGATGAGCGGAGATCCACCAGTGATGGTGAGCATGACTACAAGGTAAACAGGGTGCTTGTCATTATGGCTTTATAAGTTATACAGGTTTTTAAGATTGTGCAGACTGGCAAAGGGAGCCAAAGAAGTTCCATCAGGAAATGGGTGATGTGATTATATTTCTTCATGCCCTGACTTGTGGAATGCTCTTATGGGGGTGCTAGTGTGGATAACGTGTGTACAAGGCGCAGGGCCGAACGACAATCCAGATGGGAGAGTACTAGGGTTTGTAGAGCAGTTGTAAAGTCAATTTATGGAAGAAATTGTTAAACTTTTTCTTTTTTGGCAATTTGTGAGGGTTAGGTAGGTGCACAAGGAGAGTCAAATGTCAGAATAATTCCCGCAGCACTCTGGGACACCCGAACACTAAAATATGTGTGTCATTTGTCCACGAGTCACCAGAAAGAATAGACTCCAAAATGTCCATATGTTGCTGAGCAGTTGCAGAAAACCTAAAATAGGCTGTTTATTCTGAATTCCAGACTCTAGAAAGCAAATGTTTTCACCGACTACATCGCAGCACGTATGGTAAAACCTGCTATGTAATGTGTAACCAATGGAGGAAAGCTGATTTTCAAATGTCTAATAAACAATTTGATTGCTTTTCCCTGGTAAAGTGAGCTTTTGCCTTGAACAGTAGATGCTTAATGGCTAACTGATGACGTAAGATTATGCAGGCTACTGTCCACTGAGAGATGGACTGCTTTACGGTAGCTACACTGATGATACGACCATAATTACTGAAAAGTTGGTAGGACTTGCATAGCGTCTTGGGTTCTTCTAAATAGAAATAAGATCCGCCTAACATTAAGCGAATGGTAATGCATCCTCTGCTGGCCATGAAGGATGAGAAAAGGATATTGGAAAAGCAATTGTTTGGTTGATGTGGAATTTTGAACTACTTTTGGGATAAAGGAGAGACAAGTCTTCTGTGCAAGAACAGAATAGAGCTATAATCCATTTAATCTTGCTAACTCTACAAGGTGATGGGATTGCTAGGAAGAAAGCAGTCTCCAGTGACAGATGCTGCACTGAAGCCTTGTGAACTAGTACTATTTTTAGACCTTTCAATTTAGAAATACTAACTTTAACTCACAAGTCGGAGATCTGATAGAAGGAAACACTTTATTTGAAGATAGATCTTCTGAAGCAGATGTCTAATCAGGTGTTTTACTGTGTTCTGTAATAGAAGTGAGGTGAACTTTAATTGAAGTTAACTATAATTAGATTGGGCATGATACAACAGATATGAAGGATACATCATCTTGGCAAGTGATAGGGATGTAGTCTTTTAGCTGACACCATATATAAACTTTTACATTTAAGGAATTAACATGCTCTAGCTGAAGGATGCTTACATTCCTTTACTGAGCTCATGCATGCTTAAGGTAGAATCAGAGGGCCATATTGTCTACCCTTGGGGGACAAGCTGCAAAAATCAATGATGAGCGAGTCAGGTGGAAGAGTTGGTTTGAGACCTGGTCAACAGGTTTGCTTTTCATAACAACCGCTTCTGTATTGTGAGCAGCATTTGAAAGATCTGGTTACCAGCACTGCCTGGGCCAGGCCACAGTAACGAGGATCATTGTTGCATGACTTTTCTGGAGTTTAAGAATTACTACAAGAACTAAATGAACAGGAGGAACAGTGTAAAGCAATGTCCTGAACCAAGGACTCAAAACGGCATTGCTCAATGACCCTGGCTCCAGTAGCCTTGGGACAAGTCTTGGCATTTTTTTTTTCTGATGTAGCAAAAGGATCCACCTCTCGAGAACCCCATTACAAGAAGAACGGATGTAGTGTTTTGTTATCCAGGACCCATTTGTGGTTCTTTTAGTAAAATCCACTTTAGACATCGTCAATTTTATTGTGTGGTTAATAAAAATCTTTATAAACAGTTAAGGACTAAGATATGTGATTTTCTAAACAAAACAATATTGTGAAGGCATCACTAAGTACCAGCGGAGAAGATTCAGCAAAGTCTTATTTTACCAAAAAAGTATAGGACAGAGCACATAGAAAACTGACCTTTGTGCATAGGGTTAAAGCAAAGAACAAGATATGCAGAACAGACCCGTTGCAAAACCGGTCTGCTTAAAGTGGGCAGAGAAGGTGCAGCTGAGCCATGTTTAAAAAGCTAAAACAAATTCAAAAACAAGGGGGGCGCTAGAGGGCGCACTGCGGAATGGCTGCCTTTTAAGACAGCTCCGCCGGTTGGGATTAATATCGGACAAAACAAGCGTGATGCGGATGCCAAACTAACTACAAAGCAGTTCGCAAGGCGTTGGAACCACCCGACAGCGGAAGAAATGCACTATGGAGCTCGTAAAATGCCCAGAACATAAGTAAATCGTGAGTAAAACATCGGCTCGAGGAGACAGTCTGGTGTTTCCAAAATGGCGGCGCCCAGTGTACTAACGGCTCAGAGCGGCTAATACTTGCGGTGAAGACTGGTCGTGTGCCTGTCATCGCTAAATGTAATAGCTACCACTGCTGGCGCTGAGCGGAATTCGATGGGACAGCTGCTGGGGCAATTTGAGAGACTGAAACCATGAAACAGGCTTTGCTACTTGCATGATAGGAGGCACGCAACGGGGCATTACAAAATGGCGGGACCGCACATCGGATGAGAAGTTGGAGGTACAGTCGCCTAGGTCTGATGCGCAGATGTGGGGGCACAGGGGAACGTACATGATAGCAGCGCTCCCCGCATGCTGGTTTCTGTTGTGCAGCACGAATGCGCTGTCCTCCCCCCTACTGCGCATACTGGATGGGGAGTGCCATAGCGGCTGACCCTGTAACACCTCGTGGTGCTATTGCGCTCCGGATACGTGGATTGCCTACAGCGACTGATTGTCTGCAGATCCCCCACACTGTGAAACTGAGGTGGTTCACCCAGGCGGTGAGGCGGGACGGGCAATGGGCTGTTGAGTGTGTGCCCAAGTTCCTACTCCATGCGAGGCTGGCAGCGCCATTAACGATTGGTGGTATTGATATCTTTCAGGCACTATATCACATGAATGCCTGCATCGGTAACTCACGATGGTACACCCTGTGGACGCCTCGCTGACACTGATAAGGACCCTCTGAAATTCCTGCCCATGGCGCTGCACTAGGGACATAAAACCTGTGTGCCTTAGAGATCTTTCCAGCGCACTGAAGGGAAATACACAGTATTTGACATTACCATTATTGTCAGGTGAAGACAGCCTTCCAGGAGGCCCATGTATGCACAGACTGTGATTGATTTTGTAACTTCCTACTGCGCTATCATCATATGATTGTCAGCTGCTATAACATTTGACTACGAATCATACCATTGGCGTTAAGTACGGCGCGCCCGCTCAGGGTTACCCCAAGACTACAGTAGTGATGCTATATATAAGTCGCCCTGCTGTGCCTACCTGCGGGGCTGACTTTTGGGCGCAATGGGTAAACCAGATAGACAGCAGTCGAAACTAACTTTTTAAACTAAGCGCAGCACTAAAGGTGTGACGGCGCATTCAGATACAGAACTGGAAGCGGAAGGCGCGTCGAATAAGGCCATGGAAAATGTCCTCCAAGCAATAAAGCATAGTCTGCAAAACATCAATGGAAAATTAGATTCGCTCACCCAAAGGGTAGATAATATATCTGCGAAGCTGGACAAACAGGGTGAACGTCTAGACGCGGTGAAGATCGCATAACTGCAGTGGAGGATGAATCGCACACTACGACCCGCAAATGCACGGAAATAGAGAAGATCCTGGAGGTTAAAGAACAAAGCTGAGGATTTAGAAGCAAGATCACGTCGCAATAACGTAAGAATTGCGGGTGTTCCCGAGACTACGAACACAGGGAAGATGGAAACGTATGTGGAAGCCATGTTGCGTGACATCTTTGGCGCCGACAACCTCGACGATACTACTCAGAGCGGGCGCACAGATCCTTAGCCCCGAAACTGCCGCAAGGTGCTCCGCCTCGCCCCATCATTGCAAGGGTCCTCAACTACAGAGATCGGGACGCAATTCTGAGGATGGCAAGGGAAAAGCAACAAATCGCCTATCAGGGTAACACCCTAGCCTTTTATCCAGATTTTACGATGATGGTACAGGCAGCACGTAAGGACTTCAACCCTGCAAAAAAGAAACTTTGTGAGCTGGGTATCGAATATGCAATGCTCTACTCGGCTAGACTGAGGGTGACACAAGATGGGCGGGCCACGGTTCTTCAGACTCCAAAAGCGGCACAGGACTTCATAAAAAGGTAATATATAAGCGTAAGGAGCAGAAGCACGCTGAACAGGCTCAAGATATTGAATAATCCATGACAAGCTGGGATACTCTCCTCAAATGAACATCGCCACGGATGACTGGAGAGACTGGAATTGATTACAGATGTCATATTTCATGAGCCACCTGATACACAAAATGTTGAACTAATCGGTCGATTATGCACTGTTGCTGTGGTCTAGGCGATAGAGGTGTAATTCAACATCTGCTGATGGACGACACGCGATCTAGCCGCTGTAAAGACAAAATGCGCTGACCTCCGCTGGTGGTAATGTATGAACTGTGCATGTATTAACACATTCCAGCTAGGAGTCAAGGACGCTAGACATGAGGTCAGCCTGGCCTACTCTCTATGATCGCCGCCCTAAGGCTGCGTTGGACAAACCTGTGATAGAACATAATGTCTAAGATGGGGTACTAGACTTGGGTGGAATTGTAAGGGGGGGGGGGGGGGGGGTCGGAATAAGAAAAAACAAAACCCAAAGACTAAAAACAACTGTAAACCAAACTAGTGCTACAGCTTTGCATGTGTTCCACAATTACTGTAACTGGGAATGGCCCTTGCGGATTGGTATAGCACATCTTTTGCTTCCTTAGTATATGACACAAAGCAAATAGATTTGTAATGATTGTGGGGTCTGTACTGTGTATTACCCTGTACGACAGTCAAGTCCGAATGATGGCTGTACATCCTACAATAGATGTCAGGATTAGGGAAGCCTTTACATCTGCACTATTACCGTAACACCCGACCACATCCACTACGCTGGATGAAGTTGTGTGCTCTTGGCGGATCCCCCCAGGTGTTTGTTCTGTTGATGATGCAGTTAAGAGTACGGCTTTGGCATGATTGGGATGCCAAAGTAGGAGGGAATTGGGTGGGTTGGTATCGGGGAATGTTCTACAGACTGTGGTGCTTGAGATGCATCGCGGATATCCGGATTACTGCTAGTATGTTTATTGACACCATGATGCTAATAGCAGTTCCTGACACCAGCTATAGGTAGACTACAACCAACGCACATAAACCTGGTGACATGGAATGTTAGGGGACTTAATAACCCAAAAATGATACACCAGATATTTGCTTATTTTGACAGACTTCATATTGATATCGCCCTCCTTCAAGAAACTCATCTCGCCCCTACACACAAGAGTAATATTGGGAACAAATGGGCGGAAACGGTTCACAGCTCTTCATATTCTACATACTCTAGGGGGGTACTGATTTTGGTAAGAAATGGGACACAGTTTCATATAGATAGCACTATCATAGATGAACTGGGCCGATATGTTATTATAACAAGACGTATCAGGGGGCAGCGGCTGGCTTTAATAAACACGTATGGCCCAAATGTGGAAAAACCCGATTTTTTCAAATTAATTTGGAGTAAAATTAATGAGCTACCCGAAATGGCGCTGCTTTGGGGTGGCGAATTAAATCTAGCTTTAAATGACAACTTGGACAGATTGGGCGGTTCAAAAGAGCCACAGACGAGCTGTGGGAATGTTACAGGATATTATGTCTGACACGCACCTGATTGATCTTTGGAGAGTCCGGAACCCTGGGTCTCTGGAGGCCACTCATGCCTCAGTAATACATAACAGTTGGTCCCGTATCGACTACTGGCTAGGAACAGAGCAACAAGCGTCCTGGACGCGAAACATACGCCATCTGCCTAAAACCCTTTCTGATCACAACCCTGTGCTATTGACTATAGACCTTCAACATTACACCCTCCACCGAATGTCTGGAGATTCAACGCAAAGGCATTACTAGATTCTGTATACAAAAACTATTAGCCAGGCTATCACTGACTATTTCATGTTAAACCAGCCATCCACTGATGACCCTAGTTTACTGTGGGAAGCCTTTAAACCCACTATAAGAGGCATATATATTAGCACCAGCGCAGGAATATTAAAAGATATACGCAGTCAACTCAGCAAGCGGGAGGCCACACTAGTAGCACTAGAATGTGAATACTAACGCACGCACAGTGCAAAGAAACTGGGCGATATTAGAAACGTCATGACGGAATATCAGTCATTTGCAGATGACAAACTTAAATAGCTAACGAAACACCAAACTGCACGCTCTTACGGTGAAGGGGGTAGACCAGGTCGTGTTCTAGCAAACAAAATTTGCTCTGGCTACACGCCACAAACGGTCCTGGCCGTTAAAGATAATAAAGGTGAGCTCCAATACGATACACAGAATATACTACATGCGTTCATGGGAACATATAGTGAGCTATATGCATCACAAAATACTGCTCTACCCTCTGAAATTATGACTTCTCTGTAAGATGTGGCAATAGCATGGCTATCGGACACGCAGAGAGAATATCTTTCCCTGCCGGTAACAGTAGAGGAAGTAACTGAAGTAATTAGATCCCTCCCAAATGGTAAGGCACCAGGCCCAGACTGCTTTACCTCCGAATTTTATAAGACATTTGCGGACCAATTGGCGCCCCACCTCGTAGAAATGTACGGAGACGCCCATGAAAAACATATATTACCTCCCACATTGAGAGAAGCCATGCTTATCGCCCTCTTGAAACCGAACAAAGACCCGGAACAATGTGATTCATATAGGCCTTTGTCCTTAATAAATGCCGATACTAAAATACTGGCCAAACTTCTTGCAAAACGTCTACAGCCGCTAATGACTAATCTCATACTCCCAGATCAGTCGGGATTTATACCCAGTAGGTCAACAACCCATAACACAAGAACGCTATTTGCGTTGTCACACTACCTGACCCTGAACACGAAGGCTGCTGCAGTCCTTTTGGACGCAGCAAAAGCCTTTGATTCAATCGAATGGCCCTATCTTCACACCGTATTACAACAAGTATTACAACAAATGGGGTTTCCACCAATCTTCCTACAGTCGATTCAGATACTTTACACAGCACCTACAGCACAAGTCAAGGTTAACAAGTATGTATCAGATGCCATACCAATTGCACGAGGCACAAAGCAGGGATGCCCATTGTCCCCATTGCTTTTTGCAATAGCCCTTGAACCATTGGCGTGCAAAATACGGCAAGGTCATCACTACTCAGCACTTCAATTCCGACAAAGGCCATTGCATATCTTCCTATATGCGGACGATATGGTAATATAAGTACGTGACCCTGATATATATTTGGCCACTTTGCTGAGAGAAAATATCAAATTCGGCCATCACTCTGGTCCAAATCTCTCATTATACCCTTAACGGACACTACACAGCCACATCCCACAGAGTTCCCACTTGAATGGCATACAGACCCCGTCAAGTATCTAGGCATCGGTACCACCGAGATCCAGAAATAGTGATTCGTACAAACTACGGGTGAGCGATAGGTGCTATGGAGGACAAAATAGGGCGTTGGATTCAACTTCCACTAACATTGGCGGATCGCCTGGCCATTATTAAGATGGTCATTTTACCTAAGTTTCTGTATCTTTTTAATAACATTCCTATCGCACCTTCAGCAGCTGTATTTAAAAGGCTGAATGCCATGGTAACACGACTGATATGGTCGTGTAAGTAGGCCCGAAATGAGATGCGTTCCCTTGTCCTGCCCTACTCCAGAGGGGGTTTCAAGGTTCAGGATTTCCTTCTTTATTATTTAAGTGCGCAAGCGCAATATGCGCACTACTGGCATCACAGTGTCCCCTACCTAACACACGTGGCAATAGGTGATGCACATCCAACTCCACTGACGGCTATCTTATCATCGGCCCCCACTGCACTCCCGAGACATTAATAGCATTGACGCCACTAATGCAGCATGGCGAAAGATGGGTAGGTTGGCACGCAAACTGCCTCTCTATGCCCCTGCGATGCCTCTGCATCATCACCTGGAACTATCAGTCACTCGGGAAGACGTAGGAATAGGACTACTCAAGCAAGTGGGTATTGATAAAATGGGAGATCTGTACAATGATGGCGCCTTTACAGAACCTAAAGACCCAACATATATTAGTAATCAGACATTACTCTTAGATTCACGAATTATAGGTTGCAGGGAGCCATCAAGAAGCTATATCCCTCTTACTCCGCTGAACCACCACAATTAACAACGCTACAATTGCTGATCACTGAACGTCGTCACACACATATGGTGTCGAAACTATATATTAAATTGCAGGAGGACATAGATGACAATACGCACAAGGCTTTAACGAGATGGAATGATGCACTTGATGACCCCATTACGGAGGAGGAATGGACCACTTGCTGCGCTCTAACTGGCATGCTCACACCGAATGGCAATCTACGCATTTTACACTATAAATATTTACATCAAACTTATCACACTCCCTCCAGACTTTGTAAGGAATATGCTACTTACCAGTATGCATCTGTTCTTGGCATGTAGAGCTGCAGATCTACACACTTGTGCATAGATCGCCATCTGGTGTTGGGCCCGGATGTTTGCAGTTTGTTTTTCATCTTGGAAAGTCTTTGGAAGTCACGAGTTCGGTGACTCCTCCGTTGGATCGTATTGCGCATGGGCTTCGGCTCCATCCTCAGATTGTTTTTCGCTAGCAGGGAAAGATGGAGCGTAGTCATAACAGTGAAGATGCCCATGTGTGTGTTATCTAAATAAGATAAACTGGAACAGATACAGGTAGCCGGGGGGGCGTGTGTAGATCTGCAGCTCTACATGCCAAGAACAGATGCATACTGGTAAGTAGCATATTTCGTTCGAGGCATATGAGCTGCAGATTACACACTTGTGCATAGATTATATAGCAATACCCACCGCTAGCGGCGACCACCCGTATCTGCTGCAGTGGTTTGAAATAATGTTTTTAGTACAGCCTGGCCCACACTAGCTTGTTGCTTAGTTTGCACATCTACACAATAGTGTTTGGTGAAAGTGTGCGGTGTTGACCATGTAGCTGCTTTGCAGATATCATCTAATGGGATGTTTCCTAGAAAAGCCATTGAAGCCCCTATTTTACGTGTAGAATGGGCTTTAGGTGGAACGGATAGCGTTCGTTTTGCTTTATGGTAGCAAATCTGAATGCATTTGACGATCCACCTAGCCATCCCCGACTTGGAGATGGGGTTGCCCTTGTGTGGTGGAGAGAAAGAGACACACAGTTGTTTGGTCTTACGGAAAGGTTGTGTTCTCTCGATGTAGTAGAGTAAGGCTCGTTTGACATCTAGTGTGTGAAGAGCTCTTTCTGCAACAGGTTGTGGTTGCGAGAAGAATACTGGTAGTTCTACAGATTGGTTTAGGTGAAAAGGAGAAATGACTTTGGGGAGTAATTTTGGGTTGGTAGGGAGAACCACCTTATTATGGTGCATTTGTAGAAAAGGTTCTTGAATAGTAAATGCTTGTATCTCACTGACCCTTCTGAGGGAAGTGATGGCTACAAGAAAAGCGGTTTTCCATGTTAAGAATTGAAGTTCACATTTGTGTAGGGGTTCAAAAGGAGGTCCCATTAGTCTGGTGAGAACGATATTTAGGTTCCACACAGGTGAGGGTGGCACTCTGGGGGAATTATTCTTTTAAGGCCTTCCATGAAGTCTTTAATGGCAGGTACTCTAAAGTGAGAGATGTTGCCTGTTTTGTAGGTAAGCTGCTATGGCTGCGAGGTGTAGTCGAATGGACGTATAGGCTAGATTGCACCTTTGTAGGTGGAGTAATTAGCCTATAATGTGTTGAATGGACACATCTAGGGGATTGATGGTGTTGTTATTACAATAGATAACAAAACGTTTCCATTTGGTGGCGTAGCACGCTCTAGTGGTAGGACGCCTAGCTTTTTTGATGACGTTCATACAGTCAGGGGGAAGATTAAGGTACCCGAATTCTAGGATTTCAGGAGCCAGATCGCAAGGTTGAGCTGAGCTGGGTCCGGGTGTCTGATCTCTCCATGGTTCTGGGTTAAGAGGTGTGGAGAGAGGCGTCATTTTTGATGCGGTACTACCGATAGTTCCAGCAGTGTGGTGTACCACGGTTGTCTGACTCAAGTTGGTGCTACTAATATTAGTATGAGGGAGTGCTGTTGTAGTTTGCGCACTACTAGTGGAATGAGTGGGAGAGGCGGAAAAGCGTACGCAAAGCTGCCTGACCAGTTCATCCATATCGCATTGCCTTTGGACAATGGGTGTGGGTATCTGGCGGCGAAGCTTGGGCATTTTTTGTTTTCCTGGGTGGCGAAGAGGTCTATCTGTGGATGCCCCCACATTTGAAAGTATGGGTGAAGAACTTGCGGGTGAAGTTCCCACTCGTGGAGTTGTTGTGTTTGTCTGCCGAGTAGATCTGCTATAGTGTTTTGTACTCCTGGGACATGTTGGGCTAGGAGAAAGATTTTCCGGGGTATGGCCCATCTCCATATGCTCTGTGCTAATTGAGAGAGCTGTGGAGAGTGTGTGCCCCCTTGTTTTTGAATATAATACATGGCTGTCATGTTGTCTGTGCGGATTAGGACTGCATTGCCCGAAATTTGTGTCTGAAAGGATTTTAGGGCTAGGAAGATTGCTAGTAACTCCAGATGGTTGATATGGAGTAGCTTCTGTTGAGGTGTCCATTTGCCTTGCATGGTGAGATGTAATAGATGAGCTCCCCAGCCGGAGAGCGATGTGTCTGTTGTTAGTACTATCTGGGGAACCGGGTCCAGGAACGGTCGACCTTTGGAAAGGTTTGTGGTGGTCCACCACTGCAGAGAGCGATGGGTACGACCGTCTACCAACACCAGATCTGTTAATTGACCCTGGGCCTGGTTCCATTGGTGCGCTAAGCACTCTTGGAGAGGACGCATCTGGAGTCTTGCGTGAGGTAATATGAAGCTGCAAGAGGCCATCATCCCTATTAGTTGCATGAACACCCGAGCTGGAAGGGAGTGTTGTGCTATGAATTTTGCACGTAGAGCCTGAATGCTTGCAATCCTGTCAGGATTGGGGTAGGCGAGCGCTTTTGAGGTGTCTATAGTGGCACCTAGGTATTGTGTTATGTGGGATGGTTGGAGATGGGAATTTGTGGTTTACCGTGAAGCCCAGCTGATGAAGTAGCTGGATGGTGGTGTGTGTGTGTGTGTTGTACACACTGATTGTATGAACTGGCTTTTATCAACCAGTCGTCTAGGTATGGGAAGACATGAATGTGTTGTCTTCGCAGATGTGCTGCCACCACTGCTAGGCACGTGGTGAATACTCGTGGTGCGGTTGTGACGCCGAACGGGAGCACTTTGAATTGTTAGTGTTGGCCGTCCACTACAAATCTGAGGTACTTCCTGTGAGCATTGTGCACTGGACTGTGAAAGTAAGCGTCTTTTAGGTCCAAAGTGGTGAGGAAGTAGTTTTGGGAAAGTAGCGGAAGTACCTGCTGAAGCGTCACCATATGAAAGTGGTCTGAGTGTATGTATTTGTTTAGGGGCCGAAGGTCTAGGATGGGTCGTAGAGTCTCGTCCCTTTTTGGTATGAGAAAATACAGGGAGTAGACCCCTATATTTTGTTGGTTGGTAGGAACGTGTTCTATTGTCTCTTTGTCTAGGAGGGAGATTACCTTCTGCTTGAGTAGCCGCAGATGTTCTGGTGACATCGGGCGTTGTCTGGGTGGAATGTTTGGGGAGGGTAGATGTTAGTTCTAGGCAGT
The DNA here is from genome assembly GCF_964204655.1 of Triturus cristatus. NCBI lineage: Eukaryota > Metazoa > Chordata > Amphibia > Caudata > Salamandridae > Triturus > Triturus cristatus. The sequence goes on along the minus strand of NC_140585.1, from coordinate 330,847,845 downwards.
AGCCTGACTGAATTTTTTGTGTTACCCATTTGTCTGAGGTGATGGTAGTCCAGACCGGAAGGAAATGTTGGAGTCTGCCCCCGACCGGAGTGTGAAGGTCTGGGGGAAGTGGAGTGAAGTCATTGGGTAGGCGCGGTTGCAGAGCGGACAGCGTTTGTTTTGCCTCTGCCTTTGTTATTGTTGCCCCTATAGCCGCCTCTTTGGTAACCCCTTGTAAAGGTGGACTGAGTAGGGAATTTGTATGAAGTGGAAGCGGTGTCTGAGGAGTAGCCTCTGGATGTGCTCCGAAAGGAAGTGTGTCAAAAGGAGCGTCTGGGAGGGTGAGATTGTAAGGCTCCCATGGATTTTGCCGTGTCACTGTCCTTTTTCATTTTCTCTAGGGCGTCATCCACTTTGGGGCCAAACAGATGTTCCTGGTCAAAGGGATGGTTGAGGATGGAGGCTTGTACCTCCGGTTTAAAACCGGATATCCTTAGCCAGGCATGGCGACGGAGGAGGACACTAGTATTGATAGCCCTAGAGGCTGTGTCTGCTGCATCTAAGGTACAACGCATGGAGGTATTGGTAATTGTTTTGCCCTCCTGAATTAGCTCATTGGCTTTAGCTTTGTATTTATCAGGGAGATGGTGCTTATGGCTTCTAGCTCGGCATAATGGGCCCTGTCATACCTCGCTAGTAGTGCTTGTGTATTGGCGATACGCCATATATTGGCCGCTTGAGATGCAGTACGCTGGCCTGATGCGTCCAAGAGTTTAGACTCTTTGTCAGGTGGTGGTGCGTCACCTGACTCCTGGGAGTTGGCCCTTTTCCGTGCTGTGGATACCACCAAGGAATCTAGTGGCGCTGGCCCTCTGATGTAGGAGGGATCTGTTGCGGCGGCTTTATATTTCTTCTCAATGCGCGGATTAATGACCCTTGTCCTGACTGGGTCCTTAAAGACCTCCGGCGCATGTTTTATAACACCTTTTAGCATAGGCAATATGGAGGTGGTCCTATGTGTGGTGTCAAATGTATCTAGGAGGAAATCCTTCTCCACAGGGTCGGTATGTAAATCTACCCCGTGGTAGTGTGCCGCCCTTTGCAATGAATGGTTGAACCCCAAGGAGTCTTCTGGTGGAGAAGGTCTGGAAGGGTAAAGATCGTCTTGTGGGACGTTAGGGACATCAGGGATATTATAATCGTCCCATGGGTCTGGGGATCCTGTGGGAGTGGGGTGCCCTGTAGGTATATCTTGGGGTACATCCCCTATGTCGTCCCCTTGATCATCATCATCCGGGGATGGGGTGGGGGAATGATGAGGTGGGGGTGGCGAAGGTGGAGGAGGTGGAGGAGGTGGTGGGGGTGGGGAAGGTAGTCTGAAAGGGGAGGTAGCAGAGTCCTTCCTTTTTGGAGGTGGAGGCGGAGCAGGTTTGTCTAACTGTCTCTTTTTGATAGAGAGCATTAAATGTCCAGTTTTGGGATCCTTAGTTGATGTTTTTTGTAAGGGATCCGGTGTAAATAGTTCTGGAGAGGTTGGTTGGTCCGTCGGCGCCGGGGCCGTTGATTTTTTAGGCTTGTCGGTGCTGGTTCGTTGTTTGGAACCATGCCTGGAAAGCTCCGATTGGTTAGTAGGCGCTGAGATGGATTTCGGCTTCGAAATGTCGGTGCCGGTGGTCTTGTGGGCTTTTGCCGGTACCGAAGATGGGGTCGGTGCCGAGGAGCTGGGTCTCGACCACGAGTGTTTCGGTGTGGGGCTCGGTGTCGAGATGGAGGCCGGTTTCTTTTTCGGTGCCGAAGAGTGTTTATCGGCTCCGACAGTGGGCTGGCTCGAGCCCGAGCCGCCTGAAGGCTTAACTGGCTTATTTACCGGTCCAGAAGGTGCGGTGTGGGAAGCAGTGTCTTTGGTCGTGCTTAGGCCCGAAGGCGTGACCGAAGCCTTTTTCGGTGCCGGCGAGGGTGTGGGGAGGGGGGGCTAGAGTAGTACTCACGACCCTCTGTGCCGGAGTGATGTCCTCCCCAACTGAATAGTCAGCTTCGGAGGCGCTGACGAGTCCCTCGTCAGTGTGGTGTTCTTCTGGAGCGTCAATGCCTTACCCGAAGATGTCGTCTGGGATCGCCGTCGAAGAGTGTTCCATGGTTCTTCTGGCTCTTCGGTCCCGAATCGTTTTCTTGGACCGGAAGGATTTACACGCCGGACAGTCTCGAGCCTAGTGTTCAGGGGAGAGGCGGAGGTTGCACACCTCGTGGAGATTGGTGTGGGGAAATTTGGACCCACATCGAGGACACTTTAAATGGAGTCCTTTCCATTAGCCAGGACCGGAGCTTGGGTAGGCCCGAAGGCCGCCGTCGACCACTGGAACCGAAGGTCTTGCCGATGAGTTGCGTTGAGTGGGGAGATCGCGATCGAAAACAATACCGCGAATTGGGGTGAGGATTGCGCCTCGATCGTCGAACTGGAAGCTGTTCGAAACCGGAGCGCGAAGATTACATCCGAGCCCGATGGCGGAAAAAAACTATCTGAGAATGGAGCCGAAGCCCATGCGCAATACGATCCAAGGGAGGAGTCACCGAACTCGTGACTTCCAAAGACTTTCAAAGAGGAAAAACAAACTGCAAACATCCGGGCCCAACACCAGATCTATGCATAAGTGTGTAATCTGAGAAAGGCCGAAATTGCTGAAAGGTAGTCCTTAATAGTGCTCAGAGCAGAGCCCTGAGGAAGAAGGAACAAAAGGACTTCTGAAAGAGGGGAAGCAAGGGGATCTACAGCCTTTGCTATGCACCATGCCACAAATTTGTTCCACCTGCAGGCGTATACCGATTTAGTGGATGGACGCCTGGCTGCCAGACTGATATCCCAGACTTCAGGAGGCAAGTCGAATGGAATCAACTGTCACCACTCAATCTCACCGCAAGGAGGTGGAGGTTGGACAGGTACGGGTGGAGGACCATCCCCTGCAGCTGCGACAGAAGATCCTCCCGAACAGGCAGTCGGATCGGAGGATCCCCGCTCATACTGAGTAGCTCGGGATACCAAACTCTTCGAGCCCAGTCTGGGGTCACAAGAATGACTTGGGCCCAGTCGCGCCTGATCTTCTTCAGCACTCTGGGTAGAAGTGGTATAGGCAGAAAGGCGAGAACTGGAACAACCTCTAAGCTGACCTGTATCTCTTCAATAGCTGGCCTCTCAGGCTCATACAACAGACATGTCTTCAAATTATTTGCTTAACCAGAACGTTTTCATAAAACCATATTTGTTATTTATAAAGATTTTTTTGATTTTTCTCTGTTTCAAATCAGATTTTTTTAATAAATTGTAATATATTAACATGAAAATGTGAGAAATAGACACACAAGCAAAATAGTTCTGTTACATCAATGTCTCAATTGAGTTAATGGGTTTGATTTCCTGAACAAGAATAATTTCAATATAGACAATTAATTGAACACATAGAAAGAATTAATTACAACATGACAAATCAACGTATAATGATAAAAATAAGTGAAAAGGCGTACAATAGACCGCAACTCCACTCATGACGAAAAGCGTTGCCGAGCGAGTGCCACCTTGGAAATTCCAACGCGCAGAACTGCTGACATTGCGCATTCTCTTCGGTAGCGAAGAGATCTAACCAAGGCTCTCCCCACTGTTGAAAGAGACCTTGCGCCACCTCCGAATGAAGACGCCATTCGTGATCCATCATGCACCTGCGGCTGAGTTCGTCCGCCCTAGCGTTCAAAGAACCTGCCAAATGTTTAACCACCAAGGAAACTCCTTGACGTTCCAGCCATGTCCAGAGATGCAGAGCCTCCTGACACAGGGTCCACGATTCCTCCCCGCCTTGCTTGTTGCAGTACCACATGGCGGTGGTGTTGTCTGTGAACACCTGCACTACTCTCCCCTTGACAGACGGAAGGAATGCCTTCAGAGCAAGTAGGATCACCCAGAGCTCCAGAAGGTTGATATGGAGCCTGGACTCCGCCGAAGACCAGAGGCTTCTGATCTCGGCCACTCCCAAGTGGCCGCCCCATCCCAGGAGGGACGCATCCGTTACCACTGTGTGCTCCGGTTGGGGAAGGGAGAGGAATCTGCCACGGACCCAATGCTGGTTCGTGAGCCACCACTGAAACTGTTGTGCAGTGCCCTCCGAGATCTGGACATACTTAGACAGGTTTCCCTGATGCTGCGCCCACTGGAACTTCAGGTCCCACTGCAGAGCCCGCATATGCCATGTGGCATGATTGGTCAGCAGGATGCAGGAGGCCAGGAGGCCCAGCAGCCTCAAGGTCATACTGACCGAAACCCAGGATAAGGGCTGAAAGACCGGAATTATAGCCCGATTGTCCCGGACTCACTGTTCGGGAGGATAAACCCGAAACTACGCCGTGTCCAGAACCGCTCCGATAAAGAGGAGCTTCTGAGAGGGAATCAGGTGTGACTTCGGCACATTGATTGAGAATCCCAGCAAATGCAGGAGGTCGGCCGTAGTCTGGAGGTGGGAGAAGACTGCCTGGGGCAGCCCGCCTTCAACAACCAGTCGTCGAGATAGGGGAAGACAAACCTCTGATCTGCGCAGATGAGCTGCGACCACCACCATCACTTTCATGAACACCCGAGGGGCGCTGGTAAGGCCAAAAGGGAGCAGGGTGAACTGAAAGTGCTCGTGGCCTACCGTGAACCGCAGGTAACGCTGGTGGGCTGGCAGGACGGGGATATGAAAGTAAGCGTCCTGCAAGTCCAACGCTACCATCCAGTCTTGCGGGTCTAGGGCAGACAAGACCTGAGCAAGTGCGAGCATCTTGAACTTCCCCTTCCGGAGGAAGCGATTGATGTTCCTAAGGTTTAAGGCTCTACTTGGCCAAGAGGGCCGCAACGTCCTGCTGGAGAAGCGCCAAATGATCCCCCGACATGCGGTGGAACTGAGGTGGCATGGCTGGAGGGGTAGTCTCGACTATCTGTAAAACCCACCTGTCCAAAGTGATGGTGCGCCAGTGGGGGAGGAGATGGCAAATCCTGCCGCCCACTGGCATTTAGTGGGTTTGGAACACCGGACTAGGAAGTTTTGGAGGCATTGGTGGCAGGAGAGGTGGTGGACTTACCAGCCCGCTGGCCCCGTGACCCACCTCGGCGGGTCCCACGTCCGCGGCTGCGCCAAGACTGTTGCTGCGCAGGCTTGTGGTTTTGAAACGAACGTGTTTGGGTGCCCCTTCCTCGGCCACGAAAGGAGAGAAAAGCAGAAGCCGAAGGAGTGCGTGTGGCCAAAAGGCCCAAGCACTTGGCCGTAGCCTGAGAGTCCTTAAAACGCTCCAACGCACTGTCTGCCTTGTCGCCAAAAAGGCGAGTGCCATCAAAAGGCATGTCCATCAGAGTGTTCTGGATAGCCCCAAAAAAGCCAGTTGTCCTCAGCCAGGCTTGACGGCGTAGCACCACTGTCGCGGAAATCGCTCTGCCCAGCGAGTCAGCGGTGTCAAGACCACAACAAATCATGAACTTGGCTGCATCTCTCCCCTTAGCAATAGCTTGGGAGAGCACTGTCCAGGCCTCCTCCGGACACTGAGGAAGCACCTGCGCCACCGTATCCCACAGAGAGTGTGAATAACGGCCCAAGAGGCATACAGTGTTCACAGACCGCAACCCTGAACTGGCGGAAGAGAAAATCTCCTTCCCAAACTGCTCCAGTTTCTTGGATTCCCTGTCCGGAGGTGCGGAAAGGAATGCGCTCGGAGACGCAGAGGCTTGGACAACCAAGCTCTCAGGGGTAGGGTGTTGGGAGACGAAAATAGGGTCGCCCAGGGCCAGGCGATGGCATCGGGCCACGTTCCTATCCACAGGAGCCCCTGTGTTAGGCCTGGACCAGGTGCCCAAAATAACGTCTGAAAGTGCATCATTAAAAGGCAGCAGCAGCTCCGTAGAGGAAGCCACCGGCCGAAGCACTTCTGTCAGGAGGTTAGTCCCGACGGCCACTGTAGGGGGCGCGAGGTGGAGAGACGCCCTACGCAACACCACTGAATAAGTAGCACCCTCCTCCGTAGCCACGGTAGAAGGAGACAGTGTGCCAGGGTCTGGAGAGAAATCCATATCACCTGCGTCCTCCACATCCTCTGCCCAGTCCGGGTCTAACTCGCATTGGGCTGCGAGAGGGTCCTCAGACCCCCCCCCAGTCTTCTCCGTCCTCCATAACCTGCTGGGTAGGTGGGAAAGAGGGAGGAGAATGGAGAAATGGATAAAAATTCCCCATCAACGTCGATCGACACCGGTCCTGCACCGTCTCCACGTTGGGGTGGAAGCCGGGGACGACATCGGCCAGGGGGCCTGCCCACGCCAGCGGTTTCGTAGAAGTCCATCTCCGTGGAGGTCGTACGAGGCCAACAGACATTGGCTGGGATCCATGCATTGATCCATGGGAGTCTCACGACGCAGAGGCCGAAGCAGACGTCGGGCCGGTGCCATCAACAAAGAAGGTTGAGTACCCCCAGTCGGACCAGCAGGGTCTGAAGGCTCGCCGGCGGGGCCCGACCGGCCAAAGAGACGACCCATAGCAGACAGAAATTCCTGCAGCTGGGCTGCGGACGGACCCGGGAAAGGTGGGTAGGCCGTCGGCAATTGCGTAGGCTCCGCCAGAGCCGCGGGAGTGGCACCACCCGCACCCTCAGCCATGTCGGCGACAGGCTAGGGGAAGAGCGCCGTCGCTTCAACTTCTTGTGCTTCGTCTTACGTGACCCCAAGTGCGAAGACTTCGAACGATGGTGGCAGCTCCACGACCGGTTCGACCTCCCACGGGACCTTGAACGGCGCTGAGCCGACTCCAGGGCCTCATGCAACCTTCGGGACCGCTCCAGCAAAGTTTTCTGAGCCATGGCCCGGCAGTCGGGGAACGACGTGGGGTCATGGTCCCGCACCAGGCAATAGACACACTCACGGTGCGGGTCCATCACCGACATCATACGGGGACAAACCTCACAAGACTTGAAACCAGGCATCCCTATACACCATGAGTCAGACTCAAAAAAGATAAACAAAAGTCCCAAAAACTCAGTCAAAAATGTACTGGGGGTACCGCTCTCTCTGGATCTGCACTTGAAGGCGCGGAAAAAGCAAGAACTGACGTCAGCGCGCAAGGGCGGCGTCTAAGTAGCTGCCGCGACATCATCCCGGCGATCACGACTGACGCGAACCCGCACAACGCGACCTTCCGACACGCAGGGGTATTGCTGACGAAAACTTTCCGGATCCAGTCTAACACCTGGGGGTAATTCTAAGGTAAGGAATCTTTCTTTCACTAACGTATCTCTTTCAGATTTGTATGTACTTGGAGATGAGCTCCCCAACCAGTGAGCGATGCGTCTGCTGTTAGCACTATCTGTGGAACCAGGTCGATGAAGGATATCCCTTTTGAAAGGTTCTGCATATTCCACCACTGCAGAGAGCGACGGCTGCGGCCGTCCACCAACACAGATCGGATAACCAACCCTGGTTCCATTGACGTGCTAAGCACTCTGAAAGGGGACGTATGTGAAGTCCTGCGTAAGGGACTATTAGTATGCAAGCCGCCATCATCCTTAGTAACCGCTTGAACACTCGAGCTGGTAATGAGTGATGAGGCTGAAATTGGCAGAGCAGAGCCTGCATGTTGCAGATTCTGGTCGGATTGGGGTAGGCCAAAGCCTTTTGTGTATCTATTGTGGCTCCCAAGTACACCTGTGTGTTGGATGGCTGCAGATGATACTTGGACAGGTTTACTGTAAATTCAAGATCATAGAGCAACTGCACTGTTTTGTGAGTGTGACGGAGGCAGCTTTTTTGCGAGCTGGCTTTTATGAGACAGTGGTCCGGATATGGGAAGACGTGAATGTGTTGTCTACGAAGGTGAGCTGCGACTACTGCTAAGCACTTGGTGAAAACTCTGGGTGCGGTTCTTAATCCAAACGGGGGCACTTTGAACTGATAATGCTGTCCTGCTACCACAAACCTTGGGCATTTGCGATTAGCAGGATGTATTGGGATATAGAAATAGACTTCCTTTAAGTCCAGAGTGGACAGAAAGCCGCCTTGTTGAAGGGGTGGAAGTACTTGCAGGAGAGTGACCATGTGAAAGTGGTCTGATTGAATGTATAGATTGAGTTCTCTGAGGTCCAGTATAGGCCTGAGATTTATCCTTCTTGGGAAATAACACGTATAGGGCGTATACTCCGGTTCCTTGATGTTCTAATGGGACTGGCTCTATTGCTCCTTTAACATAGATTGGACATTTTTTTTTTTTTAATAAGGGGGAGGTGTTCCTGTGACACTGCATGTGATCTTGGAAGAATGTTTGGGGGAGTGGATGTAAGTTCCAGGCAGTAACCTTATTGGATAATTTGTAGAACCAATTTGTCTGAGGTGAGGGTGTTCCAGACAGGGAGAAATTGAGAGAGACGTGCCCCGACAGGAGTGGAATGATCGGAGGGTAGTGGAAGCAAGTCACTGTTTGTTATTAGCGGGGGAAGTGCGTATGGAGTTACAACTGCCTCTTCCCTTACCATTGTTTACTCTAAAATATCCTCTTGATGTGTGCGATTGATTGTTGCCCTTGTAAGAGGAGGAGGGATTTTCTGTGGTAACAGTTTCGGAACCACCCCTGTAAAAGGAGCGGCGAAAGGAACCTCTACTAGCAGGTAATTGTAAAGCCCCCATGGACTTTGCAACCTCAGTCTCCTTTTTCAGTTTCTCCAGCGAGGTGTTAACTGCTGGGCCAAATAGGTGTTCCTAGTCAAAAGCTGGATTAAGAATAGAGGCCTGTACCTCCGGTTTGAAACCTATTCTTAGCCATGCGTGTCTGCGTAGCAACACGCTTGCGTTTACTGCACCTGCTGCTGTGTCTGCTGCATCTAATGCACATTTGATGGAGGTATTGGCAATGGGTTTTCCTTCTTGTATGAGATCATTTACCTTAGCTTTATGCTCCACAGGTAGATATTGGATAAGTTTTTCCAACTCATCATAATTAGCTTTATCATATCTGGCTAGCAAAACCTGAGCATTGGTAATGCCCCAGTGATTAGCTGCCTAAGAAGCTACACTTTTCCCAGAGGCATCAATTAACTTTGACTCTTTATCAGGAGGATGGGCCTCACCGGTTAGTGAATTTGCTCTTTTACGAGCATTAGAGACCATCAAAGAGACTTAGGGCAGTTGACCTTTGATGTAAGCAGGGTCAGTAGGTGCTGGTTTATATTTGTTTTCAACCCATGACGATTATTCTTGCCCTGACAGGGTATTTTAAAGCCTCATCTGCATGCTTAAGCATCCCCTTAAGCATTGGTAAAGTGTGTGTGAGTTTTTGAGTGGAGCTTAATGTCTAGAATAAGAAGTCCTCCTCTCCTGCTTCATTATACTGAGAGCATAGGTACGAATAGATATAAAAGGCACTTGTTATTTCTAGGCCCCACCCTGACAAAGAGGGATATCACTAAATTATGGAAGGATCCTACACTACCCACTTTGGGTCCTTGGAAGAAAGGGATGGTTCCTTCTATGGGCATGGAAGTCGCAGTATATCGGGCATGGCTGTGCCCACAAAAACATACCAAGCTTTGGCAGTGTTGGGAAGACTGGTAATCTGGGTTGCAATATATGATGATGTCACGATTGTTTTGAGGATCACGGGAGGGATGGTGGATTGTTATTTCTTTTGACTACCTCATGGAGTATGAACAATGGGTTTACGTTGCTTTACTTGTATCAGAGGGCCATGTTGACCCGGATATACCAACAGAAAACTCAATAAAGTTTGTTATGAAAAAATAAATTTGAAAAATAAAGTAGCACCCCAGACCCACAGTCCTCAGAACACTTTTTCCCACAACAAATTCCTATTTGCCATCCACTAAACTTGCAGAAATGTGGAAACGTGCATCTAGAAGATCTATCGCACACATTCAATCATCTTCTCGGAGGAAAAGGAAGATCTGGTGACAAGCTACCATTGATAACCTTTCTTTTGACACACTTATGGGTGCTTTGTAGATCTAATACTGGTCTGAATTCTCTCGTTGGTCCTTTATTTAGCATCAGGAAGTATCTGGAATACTATTTTGATTACATGTGTTTCACACAATGAATGATTCTTTCTGCAATTGAACAAAAAATGGGGTGGGAAAATAATCATCACGGACAGGTTTTTGAGGGCTGGCAGCGGACATGTTACAAGGTGGAACTTGCACCGTTATTAATTTTGGCCCTTTATGGAACAGATTACCTCTGGCCCTGCGGTGTCTACTGGTAGAGATAGCAATGGGGTCGAACACTGCATGGTTAGAAACATCTACCCCTTTGATTACATTGGGTCCTCCTCTGTGGCCATCTGCTATGGGTTCTACTCCATCACCAGTTCATACGGTAATACATCTGGGAGTATGGCTCGATGACAAGCGGTCTATGAGCCATAAGATCAACAAAGTAAGAGCTACCTGTTTTTGTATCCATAAGGAAAATCTTTATGTGCCTTCCGGACAGAGCAGGTGTGAGAAGTTGGCCTGATGTATGATGTCACTAGTTCTAGTGTACACCTTATATCAGTCCAAATATCCTTATGGTGATTGGTTGTAAAGTCAACCTTATAGACCAGCTATCCTAGTTGTAGCATGGACAAGAGCAGTCTTAGGCTAAACTCTGAATGGCATGTGAAGCCAGCTGTGATACCATATATAATCCCTTGAATACCACATGAAAGGACACCACAACAGATATATATCAAAATAAAGTGTATTTATTCTAGACAAACCCTCAGCACTCTTTATGAGATTAGAGGTAAGTACAACACTGTGAGAAGTTGGCCTGATGTATGATGTCACTAGTTATAGTGTACACCTTATATCAGTCCAAATACCCTTATGGTGATTGGTTGTAAAGTCAACCTTATAGACCAGCTATCCTAGTGGTAGCATGGACAAGAGCAGTCTTAGGCTAAACTCTGAATGGCATGTGAAGCCAGCTGTGATACCATATATAATCCCTTGAATACCAAATGAAAGGACACCACAACAGATATATATATAAAATAAAGTGTATTTATTCTAAGCAAACCCTCAGCACTCTTTATGAGATTAGAGGTAAGTACAACACAGTCTTATTAATGCATACAGTAAGTCACACAGGTAAGTAATACAGTTAGGCCCTAGGGGCCACGCAAACCATATACTAAGTAAGTGGTATAAGAACCACTGTCACGGAAATAGAATAGGCCTAGGCCTAGGGAATCGCTGGGGCTACACTACACTAGCGTTAGTTAGGAAGTGGGAGGCCCACGGGATTCGTGTGCAGAGTGGAAACACTCACGCGTAATGCGTAAAAGTCAATAGCAATGTTACAGTTTAGAAATAGATAGATTTAGGACACTTCCGGAGTAGCTAGGAAGTTGAGACTTGAAAACTAGACACTAGGATAGTCACTATCCTGATGAGCACCGGAGTACCCAAGTTACCTAGCCCACAGGCTGCGGGTGCATAGGGGTGAAGATGCGTCGTTTTCGTCGTCGACTCCTATGGATGCCTGAAGAAAGATGCTGACAGGCAGTCAGTGAAGAGTGTCCGGTGGATCCCAAGGCTGGGATCAAGAAGAGAAGAAACCTGCAAGCAGAAGGGACAGAGTCAAGGTCACTAGCCAGTGACCACGTGGAACCAGGAAGGAACCAGGCGATGTCGTGAAGAGTTGCAGGTGAAGGTGAAGCTTGTCGCTGCAGCCAGGAGTACCAGGAAGCGTCGAGGACGACCAGGACCAGGAGGCGAGCTGTCCCACGAAGGCTCTTGCTGTCGGCGGCGTCGAAGTTGGACTAGGACTCACCAAGCCTTGGCAAGCGGAACCCACGAAGAACAAAGGACTTGCTTCTGGTGCAGACCAGGAAGGTCTGGGGTGCTTCTTCTTTGCAGAGAAGCGGGAGCCAGTCTGGAGGAGCCAAACCAGCGCAGAAGATTTCAGGGAGCGTCGTCCCAAAGGCCACTAGCCAGCGGGCAAGCAACCGGACAGACGCGGCAAGCAGGAAAATGCTGAAGGGCCCCACGCAGGACTCGTGGAGTGTGGGGGGCTGATCTTCGGTGCAGATGGTGCTTGGGGTTGGGGCTTCTCAATCCCCGGTGCACAACTTCGAGGGTGCCTCAGAAGCTGCGCTGTAAGTTACTAGCCACTTTTCCCAGGTAGCCGGTCCCACGTCGCTCGTCGCCTCCACGGATCTCAGCTCTACTGCAGATGTGGATGAGGGTCGGAGAAGTCTGGAAGTCAAGGCTCTGGTCGGGCTCTGCAGTCGGTTCCTCGTAGAACGGTCGCAAAGCAAAGGGTAGTCTCTTGATGGTGCCTGTTTGCACAGGGTAGCCACTCCTTGGCTACAAGGGAGATTCTTCAGTCTTCTTCTTTCGTCGAATGTCGAAGGTCCAGAGTTTCTGTTCAGTTTTGCAGGTTCAGGATAATCTAAAGTCTTGAGGCCCAACTCCCACTCTTATACTAATCTGGGGGGCTGGGATACCTGCTAGGTCACGCCTTATGGGTGGGACCTGGGAGGGGGTGGTTACACCCACTTCCCTTTGTCCAGTTTCGCGCCAGAGCTGGGGCTGGAGTGCCCCAGCGCCGGTTTGAACTGGACTATGCAAGGAACACCTTGTGTGCCCCAGGCATGTCTCATTCCTTTCAGCCCACCCTGCCCCAATACACTAAAGGCTGTCTGGGGAGGTGCTAGCACCTCCCCAAGCAGGAAACCTATTGTCCAGGCCTCCCTGGCTGGGATCACTCCCAGCTGCAGGAGGTCAGACTTGTGTCGTGGCAGCAGCATCCATTTTGTGATGCTGAGGCTTTGGTCAGAGGCTAACAGTTGAAGTATGATTTTAACATGTCTTTCCCTCTAGAAGGGGGGAATAATATCCTCATGTCCAGAAATGGCATGGGGGTAGGATTCCCTAGTGTTAGACACCTTACACGACATGTTTTGATAAAGCCAAACCATAGTTACCATAACCGTCTAAGATTATAAGGCACTTTAAGAGTATATGGTAGGCTATATCATAGAACAGCTATAAGGACAAGGTTCCGAAAGCTGCAGACAGGCTCAGCTCATGCTAGAGCACCATCTCACATGTTACCAAGCACTCTGCCTCCAGGATTGTCAAGGCCTGCCATAGGAGTGACTGATAGGTACACATGTGTCTATATGTAAGTTAGGTATAGGAATACTACACCTAAGCAAGGGGTGATTACACGACCTTGCCCCAGCTGAGTGATCAGCCAGTTGTGTCAAAAATGGAAGGCCAGGCCAGGGGTGGCATAATACATGCTGCAGCCCCTGGTAGGCCTAGGGTACACCTATGCCCTGGGTACCTAGGGTACACTGTACAGGGGCCAATAAGGTGATCCTATCCAAATGGGTTATGCACCTAAAGTACATAGTATTAATTTAGAGAGAGAACAGCAGGGCTGTGGGTCTGATTAGCAGGCCCACAGCCACATCTAAGTCGAAAACCAGTAAAGCAAAAGCAAAAATTGGGGTGAACATAGAAAGCAGACCCTACTCTCCTACAAACACAGTCTTATTTATGCATACATTAAGTCACACAGGTAAGTAATACAGTTAGGCCCTAGGGGCCACGCAAACCATATACTAAGTAAGTGGTATAAGGACCACTGTCACGGAAATAGGATAGGCCTGGGGAATCGCTGGGGCTACACTATACTACCAAAGGTTAGGAAGTGGGAGGCCCACGGGATTCAGGTGCAGAGTGGAAACACTCACGCGTAATGCGTAAAAGTCACTAGCAATAGTACAGTTTAGAAATAGATAGATTTAGGACACTTCCGGAGTAGCTAGGGAGTCGAGACTGGAAAACTAGACACTAGGATAGTCACTATCCTGATGAGCACCGGAGTACCCAAGTTACCTAGCCCACAGGCTGTGGGTGCATAGGGGTGAAGTTGCGTCGGGTTTCGTCGTCGACTCCTATGGATGCCTGAAGAAAGATGCTGACAGGCGGTCAGTGAAGAGTGTCCGGTGGATCCCAAGGCTGGGATCAAGAAGAGAGGAGACTTGCAAGCAGAAGGGACAGAGTCAAGGTCACTAGCCAGTGACCACGTGGAACCAGGAAGGAACCAGGCGATGTCGTGAAGATTGCAGGTGAAGGTGAAGCTTGTCGCTGCAGCCACGAGGACCAGGAAGCGTCGAGGACGACCAGGACCAGGAGGCGAGCTGTCCCACGAAGGCTCTTGCTGTCGGCGGCGTCGAAGTTGGACTAGGACTCACCAAGCCTTGGCAAGCGGAACCCACGAAGGACGGAGGACTTGCTTCTGGTGCAGACCAGGAAGGTCTGGGGTGCTTCTTCTTTGCAGAGAAGCGGGAGCCAGTCTGGAGGAGCCAAACCAGCGCTGAAGATTTCAGGGTGCGTCGTCTCAAAGGCCACTAGCCAGCGGGCAAGCAACCGGACAGACGCGGCATGCAGGAAAATGCAGAAGGGCCCCACGCAGGACTCGTGGAGTGTGGGGGGCTGGTCTTCGGTGCAGATGGTGCTTGGGGTTGGGGCTTCTCAATCCCCGGTGCGCAACTTCGAGGGTGCCTCAGAAGCTGCGCTTGAAGATACTAGCCACTTTTCCCAGGTAGCCGGTCCCACGTCTCTCGTCGCCTCCACGGATCTCAGCACGGCTGTGGATGTGGATCAGGGTCGGAGAAGTCTGGAAGTCAAGGCTCTGGTCGGGCTCTGCAGTCGGTCCCTCGTAGAACTGGAGCAAAGCAAAGGGTAGTCTCTTGATGGTGCCTGTTTGCACAGGGTAGCCACTCCTTGGCCACAAGGGAGATTCTTCAGTCTTCTTCTTTCGTCGAATGTCGAAGGTCCAGAGTTTCTGTTCAAGTTGCAGGTTCAGGATAATCCGAAGTCTTGAGGCCCAACTCCCACTCTTATACTAATCTGGGGGGCTGGGATACCTGCTAGGTCACGCCTTATGGGTGGGACCTGGGAGGGGGGTGGTTACACCCCCTTCCCTTTGTCCAGTTTCGCGCCAGGACTGGGGCTGGAGTGCCCCAGCACCGGTTTGAACTGGACTATGCATGGGACAACTTGTGTGCCCCAGGCATGTCTCATTCCTTTCAGCCCTCCCTGCCCCAATACACTAAAGTCTGTCTGGGGAGGGGCTAGCACCTCCCCAAGCAGGAAACCCATTGTCCAAGCCTCCCTTGCCGGGATCACTCCCAGCAGCAGGAGGTCAGACTTGTGTCTGTGGCAGCAGCATCCATTTTGTGATGCTGAGGCTTTGGTTAGAGTTAAACAGCAAAGTAGGATTTTAACATTTCTCTCCCTCTAGAAGGGAGGAATAATGTCCTCATCACCAGAAATGGTATGGGGTATTATTCCACAGTGTTAGACACCTTACACGACATGTTTTGATAAAGCCAAACCATAGTTACCATAACCGTTTAAGATTATAAGGCACTTTAAGAGTATATGGTAGGCTATATCATAGAACAGCTATAAGGACATGGTTCCGAAAGCTGCAGACAGGCTCAGCTCATGCTAGAGCACCATCTCACATGTTACCAAGCACTCTGCCTCCAGGATTGTTAAGGCCTGCCATAGGAGTGGCTGATAGGTACACATGTGTCTATATATAAGGGTAGATATAGGCATACTATATCTAAGCAAGGGGTGATTACACGACCTTGCCCCAGCTGAGTGATCAGCCAGTTGTGTCTGATTGGAAGGCCAGACCAGGGGTGGCATAATACATGCTGCAACCCCTGGGAGGCCTAGGGTACACCTATGCCCTGGGTACCTAGGGTACACTGTACAGGGTCCAGTAAGGTGATCCTTACCAATTGTGTATGTACCTAGGGTACATGGAGTCCATTTTAAGGAGAGAGCAGACAGCCTGAGACCCTGAATGGCAGGATCTCAGGCCAACTAAGTCGAAAAACCAGCTAGACACTAGGCAAAAAGTTGGGGGTAACCATAGTCAGATATCCACCTTCCTACAGCAGGAGTCCAGGCCCTTGTAACGTCCAGACTGTACTACGGCAATGTTTTATACTTGGGCGCTGCTACTTCACTGCTTAAACTGGTTCAGACAATACAGAATGCAGCTGCAGGACTTGTTCCACCCAGATTACCTTAATCGGCCAGTATGTTATACACCCTACACTGGTTGTCAATTGAACGTCTGGTTCAATTCAAAGTGCTATACTATTTGAATAAATGTCTCTATAATACCGGGCCTTTGTAATTGAGACCTCTAGTGTCCTGATACACACCTAAACGCTTTCTCTGCTCTAGCCATCTGGAGCTGGCTATAGTCCCCAGAGACAAGAGAACTCACCAAGGTGGTAGGGTATTTGCATATTTGGGACCAAAACTGTGTAACACCTTCAATCTCAATCAGAGAATCTGCAAATTACAGTTTTTTGTAAGCTGCTCAAAACATGGTTGTTCCCATGGTTTCATTAAGGTAGCCATGCGCTCTACAAATTACATAAATATTGGGTTTTGAAATAACTTTTCTTCCAAACTTACTGCTTTGACAGCATTTCAGTCTTACTTTTGGCCATGTCCAAGAAAACATTTTAAGTTGAGGCTGTGCGCATCCAATTTTAATGTCATGACACAATGAGCACCTGAAGGTGACACCATAGCAGTAACCAGATGCTGCTGGTTCGGTTGCATCTACAGCTGCTCTGTTTACTTGTTTGAGAAAAACAAGTAGTTGACCTGTACACTGTGGTTCTCCACCATTGATTTCCTTTATAGATTCACATGCTTGAATCTTCCCCGTTGTCATGGTGGAATTCCCACATGAACAGTAAAATTGCAGTATAAATCTTCAACATTCAAATGCCCATAAGAATTCACAAGCTTTTAGCAACTTATTACAATTGTTATAACACATCCAAACTCTAGCCAATCAGAGCACCGACCATAGAGTCTCCTTCCCCTGCAGGACCATCATAACTCAGATTTCAAACACGAGTACCATAAGGCAATAAGAGAGCTATGGAAGGTGAACCTGAAAAGGGGAGGAGGGAGGGTCGCCTGTGAATCTATAAAAGATATCAATACTGGAGAACCACAGTGTACAGGTAAGTAACTTGTTTTCTCTCCAGTATTGTAACTTTTATAGATTCACATGCTTGAATCAGAATAGCAAGCAGTACCAAAGGGTCAGAGGCGGCGGTTAAGGTGAACAATCCCACCATGCGACCCAGAAAACATAATACGAATGATAATCAAACAGCATATAATATAAGCTCACAACAATGTATACATATACTAAAACGCAATTAGAAAAACATTTGAAAACATATTACCCATCACAATCATAGCACACTTAAGAGAAAAAATTTCTCAGGCGATCCTGCCTTTAGCGAATAGACGTCCCAGAGCAGCTTGATCAACTGCTACATCCGCCTTCTGCCAGGTGTCCAGGCAGTAATGCTTTGTGAAAGTATGGACGTTCGCCCAGGTCATCGCCATGCAGATATCAGGCAAGGACACTCCTACAAATACAGTGTTGAGTGCGCTGAATCTTTGGAAACCAGAGGGCAGCCAGCCCTTTCATGACAAAAGAGGATAGTCGATGAGACCTGGCGAGCGATAGATGCCCGCACCAGCGTCCTTGGGGCAGAGAAGGCAATGGAGTTACTGAGTAGATTTTCGGAAAGGCTTAGTCCTTTGCAAGTAGAACTTTAAACATCGTTTAATGTCCAGAGAATGGAGTGCCCTCTCAGCTGGCATAGCTGGAGCTGAAAAGAAGGAGGGCAAAACCACTAGTTTCATTAAGACGAAATGCAGAAGGTATCGTGGGAATAAAAGATGGATTGGTGCACAGAATCACTTTATCTGGAAAGAACTGCAGGTAGGGATCCGTTGTAGTGAAGGCCTGAAATTAACTAATGAGCTGAGCAGTTGTTATGGCCAACAGGAAGGCCACTTACCAGGAGAGGTACTTCAAGTCGCACTTGTGAATTGGCTCAAACGGTGATTTCATTAGCTGCGACAGGACAGTATTTAAATGGCCATAGCACTGGAGGAGGTCTTCCTGGAGGGTAGACCCTGAAAATTCCTTTCATGAACTCTTTTAATAGTCTGTTAGACCACAAAGGCAAACAACCAGAACAACGCCTGTATCTGGAGATTGCCGCTAAAAGCACTTTTATGGATGCATGTGCCAGACCAGCCTTGGTGAGAGATAGGGTAAAACATCCTCAGGCAGCGATGAGAGAGGATCGCAAGAGTGTGTGTCACACCAAACGCAGAATCTTTTCCACTTGGCCGAGTAGCATTTGATCGTAGAAGGAGCTTGGGCTTTCTGTAGTACTGCTTGACATTCCTCAGAAATCGTTAGTTGTCCGAATTCTGTGTGGTGTGGAGCCAAGCCAACAAGTGTAGCGAACAGATTTCAGGATGAAGCACTTGACCCTGGTTTATGGACAGAAGATTTCCTTTTGGCTGGAACAGAATGGCAGAAAACCTTGATAGGCGATACAGCTCTGTGAACCAGTACTGTCGCGCCCACGCCGGGGCGATTAGAAAGACACGGCAAGGCTCCTGTTTGATCTTTTGAAGAACGTTTGGAATGAGAAGAAACTGAGGGAATGCATAGGCAAATGTTCCTTCCCAAGAGAATTGGAAGGCATTTCCTAGAGACCCTGGCTGAGGAAATCTGTTGGCGTAGAATCTGCATTTTGTGCTGAGTGACGTAGCAAACCGATCTAGGGTTAGAAACCCCAAACAGCGAAAAAAACTTTGCAGCGGTTTGTCGTTTAGCTCCCACTGGTGACACTGTTTCATGTCTCTGCTAAGGGACCCAGCACATGTTTAACCTGTATCGATATTCCGTGGACTATCAGCCATACCCAGATCTGCCGAGGGCCTGGGATCTTGTCCCACCTTGCTTCAGCAGATAGAACATGGTAGTGGTGTTGTCTGTGCAAATCAGGATCGATGACTTCCTGATTCTTGGCAGGAATGCTTGGAGGCCCAGAAAAACCCCTTGCAGGTCCCAGAGGGTTATGTGACACGGATTCCTGAACCGACCACCTTTTGTGGATCTGCAAGTCTTGCAGGTGGGCATCCCACCAGTCCATGGAAGCGTCCGACGTCATAACCAACTATGGCTTTTTCGTGAGGACAGAGAGACCATGAGAGAGATTGTCTGGGACTGTCCACCACAACACTGCTGAATCCATCACCGGAGTTGCTAAAATGATGTCCTCGAATGAGCCTCGGGATTGAATCCGTCTCGCTCATCATGGAGAGGTCTCATCCTTAGGCGACTCTGCATTATCACTGGGATACAGGATGAGAGTGTAGAGTCCCGAGATGCTCCTAAAAATACTATCGACCTAGAGTGAACCAGAAAGGACCAGAGAAGACTTTTCTGGGTTGGATCTGAGCCCCAGGGAGTGAAATACCGAACACAGGCATCTGTCGATCTTCGGGCAGCCTGGAGCGATGGGGCCTTGACTACGCGAATTGATTATGGCACCCTGCCACCTCAAAACTTAGATAAGGAAGAGGTTTTGGATGAATGGGAACATGAAAGTAAGCGTCCAGAAGATCCAGAGAGAACACATAGTACCCTGCATCCATGAGAAGCAGAATTTGCTGGAGCGACAACATTCTGAAGGGTTGAGATTTGATAAACTTGTTCAATGACCTCAGATCCATTATCTGCCTCCATTGTCCCGTCTTTTTCTTTATCAAGAAGTGAGAATTAATTCCCAGATTGCGCTGATCAGGTGGCACCTTTGATTGCCTGCTTTGCGAGGAGCTATGGGATTTGCTTTTTGAGAATTTAGAGAGGAGGACGGGAGGTTCTTTGCAGACGCAAATTCGGGGGCTGTTGAACAAATTCTACGGTGTGACCGCGACGAACAACATCGAACACCCATTTGTCGGAAGATATAAGCTTCCATTGACTAAAGAATTTGGAGCAAGCGAGGCCTGAATTGAAGTGGGACTACGGTAGCAGGGGCCTGTGGATCCTCATGGTCTCTTGCTAGAGTTGTGAGCTCTTTCTCCTGATGGTGAGCCTTGACATGCTGCTGCTCTAGACTAGGCAGGTGTTGAGGTTTGCCGAAAGGGCTATCAAGAGTTGTCGGCACGAAAGCACAGGTTTGTCCATTTTCCTTTTCTGAAGGACTAAGTGTGAGTTGACCTGTTTTGGGGTCTTTTTGAAGAGTTTTTTGGGTTGATCAGGTCGAAAAAGCTCCTCCTTTGGCGTGTGTTTCAGTGCCGATTTTTTAGGCTCCGATTGTTTGTGTGGCACACGTTTTGGAGTAATTTTGTGCTCCTTAGGCCTGGAATCAGGAGTTTTCCTGTGTTCCGGTGGAGTTTTCGGAACCGGTTGTTTGCTCTGTTCCAAGGATTTTTTGGACTCCCAGGTCTTCGGAACCGGGTGTTTGCTTGGTACCGACGATTTTCTCGGAGCCGGAACATCCACACTGGTGGATTTCGTGCCGAAGGCGCCTATGCGGATGCAGGCGTTTGTGCGGAGGAAGGCAGTGGTGTCTTCTTTGGGGATGGAGTTTCGACACTGATGGCAGGCTGGCTCGATCCAAAGTGGCCTGGAGGCTTGTGTGTCGACTTCTTTGCCGAGCCCGAGGGCGGGTCGTGAGAAGGTTTGTCCCAGTGTGCACCTAGGCTCGAAGGTGAAGGTGTGACCGAAGCCTTTTTGGGAATGGGTGGTGGGGAGAGGTCGACGTCAGTACTTATGACTTGCTACCCCGGAGTGATGTCTTCGACGTCAATGTCGTCGGCTTCAGAGGCGCTGATCCGCTCCTGCTCCGGTATGTTGAGGCCTTCCTGGAAGATGTTGACCGGAATTGATGTCTATGATCGAGCCATGGTTCTTAGAGCTCGATGATCCCGAATTGTCTTCTTGGAGCAGAAAGAGGCACAAGCTGGACAGTCTTTGGCCTCGTGCTCCGGTGAAAGGCAAAGGTTACACACCTCATGAAGATCGGCACGTGGAAACTTGGATCCACATTTAGGACATTTTTTGAAGGGAGTCCTTTCCATGAGCCAAAGGCCTAATGGCGCAGATAGGCCCGAAGGCCTGCGTCGACGACCGGAATCGAAGTTTTCAAGTTTGAAGAGATGCGCGCCAAATAGGAACGCGATCGAGACAATATCGAAGAATGGGTGAAGGATTTCACGTTGAAAAGTAGATCGGTAACAACACCGAACTGGAGCGCGATGAACACATCCGAGCCCGATGGCGGAAAAAAACAATCTGACGATGGAGTCGATGCCCATGCACACTATTGTCCAAAGGAGGAGTCACCCATCTTGTGACTTCCAAATACTTCTTCCAAGACAATAAAGTGCAAACATCCGGGCCCAACACCAGATGGCGATCTATGCACAGTGTGTGGATCTGCAGCTCATATGTCTCGAACATATGTGTTTCACTATCAATAGAAAAGAAAGAAGCCCCGTGAACTTAAAACTGAGATAGGTCACACAGTCAACTTTATTTATAACTCGCGTGCCTATTCAACTTAAAAACAAACTGCATGCTTGCAGACCATTTAATGATGGGCCAATATGTTTCATTGCCTGATTCGCTTGATGGCAATTTCATCAGGGCATGAGGTCTCAATCCACTTTTCTGGACCCTTGTTTCTTAAAATCACTGACTCTTAAACACAAAAAGAAGGTGGTTTTAATAGGGACGACCAACCACTTTTTATACGTTACCTCACTATAACGGCACGTTTGCCTATATTGCCAATTAATATTTACCAGGAAGTAGCCAACGCCCCTCTTACCAGCTATCCACCTCGTCAAAATAGGCGCTCAATTCTGCTAGGAGAGATATTCAGTGTGAGAGACACTTCTGTTGTCCCAATTCTACATAAAGAAACAGACAGCTACAATTTGTATATCAGGGAACATATCTACAATTGAGCATCAAAGGCAGCTGTGGTTTACTTTGACCCATAACCCACCTTGTGGCCCGTGCTCAAATCACCCTTGCATAGACTGGACGTACCCACATTTGCTTATGTGTAGTTAAATAAAAAGTGCTAGTTTCACTGCTCGGGGTAACTCCCTATGCATCCGAATGTCACCCCACACGTACAGCCCAAAGTCTCTCCCTTGTAATGCTTAAATCAATGTGCTTGATAATAGCAAACTACAGTTGCGCACTTGTAGGAAGGTGGATATCTGACTATGGTTACCCCCAAATTTGTGCCTAGTGTCTAGCTGGTTTTTCGACTTAGTTGGCCTGAGATCCTGCCATTCAGGATCTCAGCCTGGCTGTTCTCTCTTTAAAATGGACTCCATGTACCCTAGGTACATACCCAATTGGTTGGATCACCCTGTGAGCCCCTGTACCAGTGTACACTAGGTACCCAGGGCATTGGTGTATCTAAGGCCTGCCAGGGGCTGAAGCATGTATTATGCCACCCCAGGCTTGGCCTAACAAATTTGACACAACTGGCTGGTCACTCAGCTGGAGTAAGTTGGTGTAACCACCTCTTACTTAGGTGTAGTATACCTATACCTAACCTTAAATGGGACACATGTTAACCTATAAGTCACTCCTATGGCAGGCCTTAACAATCCTGAAGGCAGAGTGCTTGGTTCCATGTGAGATGGTGCTCTGGCATGAGCTGAGCCTGTCTGCAGTGGTCGGAACAACTTCCTTCTACCGTTTCCAGATATCGCCATACCATATACTCTTAAGTGCATTATGAACCTCGCGGTTAAATGCTACCTTTGGTTTGGCTTTATCAAAACATGTCGAGTAAGGTGTCATACGAATTGGAATACTAACCCCTCGCCAATTCTGGCAACGGAGTTAGCATTCCACCCTTCTAGAGGGACACGACATGTACAGTACCTGAAACCCGGGTAAAATCAGACATAGCCGCAGCTCCACAAAATGGATGCTGCCACCACAGACAAGTCTGCCCTCCTGCTGCTGGGAGTCCTTCCAGCTTGGGAGGTGTGGACAAAGGGTTTCCTGCCAGGGGAGGTGCATGCACCACCCCAGACAGGCTTTTGTGTATTGGTCAGGTAGGGCTTGAAAGAAACCAGACATGCCTGAGGCTCACAAAGAGCCTCGGTGCATATGCCAGTTCAATCCGGTCCTGGGGCACACCAGTCCCGGGCCTGGGGCGAGCTGGACAAAGGATTGGGGGTGTAACCACCCCCCTTCCTGGTCCCACCCTTAGGGAGGGACCTAGCAGGTAGTCCGGCCCCTAGAATCCGCTTAAAGGTAGGAGCTGTGTCCTAAGACTTCAGACATCCTGGAATCAACTTAACTACAAGAAGAAGACGGGAACTTCGACGCTCTGCCGCACAGAGGACTGAAGCCAATCTCCCCTGTGGTCAGGGAGTGACCACCTTGCTAACGCAAGCACCATCCAGCGAATCAACGTCTGCTTTGCCGCCGCCTCCCGCCGGAGCCCGAGCCCAGAGACTGACAAGACCTGGACCTCCAGACCTCTCACCGCCCGATCCACAGTCCCTGAAAAGAAGGAACCCGTGGAGGCACCGAGACACGTGGAGCCAGCCATCTTGAAAAGACCACGACAAGCTGCAAGCGCAACAACCGAGGCTCCCTCCAAGTTGTGCTTTGGGATCTGAGAAGCCCAACACCCGAGCAGCATCTGCACCAAAGGTGAGCCCTCCAGCATCTCCACGATCTGCGTGGGGCCCTTCTGCATTTTGCCACTCGACGCGCCTAACCGGTTGCTGGCCCGCTGGCTAGTGGCCATCTTGGCGACGAACCTCAAGAACTACACCGCTGGTCTGGTTGCTCCAGACTGGCCCTTGCTCCTCTCCGAAGGAGCAGTCCCTCTGACCTTGCTGGTCAGAACCATCAGCTTATTTCGTTTTCCACAACAATTGCTTTTGCCAAGGCTTGTTTGCTTCGATCAAGTCGCCGACACAGCCGACAGCGAGAGCCTGCGTGGGACAGCTCGTGAACCGACTCCTGGACGTCGTCGACCTTCAGGGACCACGTGGCTGCAGAGACAAGCTGCACCTTTCTTCCTGTTTGCACCCGACATCGCCTGATACCCACCTGGTCCCACGCTGGTCACTGGCTAGTGACTGTGAACACTGTCCCCTCTGCTTACAGGTCTTCTACAACTCCGATCCACTCTGGGATCCACCGCATCTCTTCCGGACCGATCGCCTGCAGCATCTTTGCCTCCAGGCTCCATTGAACAGATAGAAGAAACCCGACGCACTTCGAGACCTATGCACCCGCTTCCTGTGGGTGAGGTAAAGCTGGCACTCCGGTGCCCAAGTGTAGAGTATCATCTCTAGTGTCTGTGTTTCCAATCTTGAGTTCATAGTCCATCCGGAAGATCCTTTTTGCAGTAACTTTGTAACTTTTACGCACCCATTGAAAACCTATGGGAGCCCGCGTGTGACTATTTGCTCTGCACACGCAACCCGTGGACCTCCTGGTCACTAACTAAAGTTAGCTCCTTGTAGGCCCAGCGATTCTAGAGGCCCTAGGCCTTTTCCCTTTTCTGTTCGTGGTACTTATACCACTATTTTAGTATATGGTTTGAGCGGCCACCAGGGCCTATCCATATAAAGTGCAACTTCTGTGTATTCTAACGTATTCTTGTTTAACGATTTGTGCTCCTGTGCTCATAAAGAGTCTAGGGGATACTTTGAGAAATAAATACATATATATTTTTAATATATATCTGTGTGGTGTCCTTTCATTGGTATAAAAGGGGGTTACATTTGGTAAAACAGCCTGCTTAACACGCTTCAAGAGTTTAGCCTCAAAGACTGCTTAGCCTACGCTACCACTAGGGCAGCTAGTCCGAAAAGGTTGACTTACAACCACACCATAAGGGTTGCTTGGCATGGTACAAGGTGGTCACTTTAACTAGTGAACATCATATACCAGGCCAACTTCTCACAGCACTCCACCCCAATTTCGGAGCGCTGTCTCTGCAAAACCAGCCTGTCCTCAATCTCCACTTACCGTATTTGCATCCGGACGAGCGTTGTCTCATTCCACAGCGAATCGCGGTCAGAGCGGATTTTAAAAGGAGGAAAGTCACGTACCGGAAACCAGCCGGGTTCCGTGTCACGTGACCCTCCTTTCGTGGGTGCCATTTTTGAGTGGCAAACTTCCCCGATTATTAAAGAATAAGTTTCCTGTCATTTACTTATGCACTGCCATGCCAATCCCTTACAATTTAAATAAAATTAAAAAAAAAAGGAATGATTTCCCACACAAATGTAAGCAATCAAAGATTGGATTTTAATAGGGGAAGTCACGTACCGAAAACCAGCCGGGTTCCGTCATGTGACCATCCCTCTTTCGTGAGCGCCATCTTGGAGTGGCAAACGTCTCCTATTACTGAAAGGAAGTTTCATGTTTGCTTATGTAATATCACTCCCTTACAATTTTTTTTAAAAAGTGTGTTCCTACACAGATGCAAGCACAACTTTTAAAAAACACAAATGAATTGACGAGAATATTGATTTGGTGATACAATAATACAGCAGGTGGTTCTAAACGCCGCTTCTTATGTGTTCACTTACTCATTTAAATATCTCTCGGTCATAATTCATATGAGTAAATTAAAACTCCTATATTCTCAGAAGTCAAGGCCATCTTTCATATGGCAGCACCACCCCTAGGTTATTATTGAGGGAGATACTCAGGACAAAGATTTTCCAATCAATATTATACTTTTAATGACTACATGAGGTATCACTTCATTAGATTAAATGGAGGAGCAAGGTGAATTTTCTATATATATGTGGAGTCCTACAAAAGAGTACCAACACGGATTCAAAAGAGCAGTAATCTATCCCATATCAGAGCCCTAATACGGCTAGTTACCCGCTACATTTATTCCACTCTATATAATTGTTTAAGCCCTGTTGGTCTGCTTTCTCCAAATAAATCCAGCGTGGCTACCTTTTAGTCAAATTCTTTAAATGTTGTGGGTCTCCCCTACCACCCTTGAGAACTACCCACGTCAATGATCTAGCATCGTGGTTCATCTCTTAGAAATGTTGCACCAGTCGGGTGGTGAGTTTGCCTGCTAGGATCGTGCTCAGATGCTCCTGAATTCGAATCTTAATTTTTCTGGACATCAATCCTATATAGTGCAACCCACATACGCAGGTCAATCGGTAGATCACATTCACCGTATTGCAGTTGCTTAAATTTCGTCAAGTGCCACATATTCCCACTCAGCAGCTGCACACAAAAGTTTGTCTTCTTCGTAAGCTTGCACACTGAAAAAGATCCACATGGGTAATGTCCAGGTGGAATAGCGGACTCTTTTGGACAAACTCTAGGACGAGACTGTACCAATTTGTCCTTTAAATTTCTAGCCCGTGTGAAGGCAAACCTTGGTTGAGGCATTTTGAAATTCGTGGTAGACAATAATGCCGAATGTTTACGAATAGCCTGACGGATCTTTGTTGCCAGAGGATCAAAGGTCAAGACTACCGGCAAGCAGTTCTCATGTTTTTCTCCGGCAGGACACTCCGGGGAGTGTTTAGAGCTCTTTTTCTGGCATAATTCACTGTTTTTCTGGGGTACTTCCTTTGCATAAATTTTTCACTTAATATCTCTGATTGCTGTATATAATCATTCGTAGAGGAAAAATTCCTGTGGTACAGCAAGAATTGACCCTTTTCCAGGTAGGTCGCTCCCCACGCCGCACAGCACCACCTGTGTGTCCGTGCCCTTGAGCCTGCTGCTGATGGAAGTTCAAGGCCCTCCTCCACGTGCAGGCTACCACGTGCGCCTCATCCCTGGTGGCCAGTGGTAGGCCGTAGGTTTCCTCTTGATTTACTATTACTGTGCCCTTTTGCCTTCTGTATCCTTCGTCGTTCTACCCTTCCGTTTTCCCACCGCTGCGTCCCCGCCCCCCCCGCTTGCCCATTCGTCCGCTCCCACCTCCCCTTCTTATGAGGGCCGCTGCGCGGCCACGCCAAATGCACACCTAAGGCAAGCCCGCCTGCGCCCACTGCGCCTGGATCGCGGCCAGCGCCAGACCCCCTGGCACCAACGAACGCCACTACACCCGACGTCGCTAGCACCCTCAATGCACTCAACGCCGGCCGATTACACACCTGCGTCCGGGCCACCCCAAAGCGCACCCATGGACCTTTCTGCCGGAACTGGAACTACACCAGCCTATAAAGCACCACCACGCCCACAGAGGTAGGTCGCAACAGCCTCTGATTCCTTCTGCTCAACAACGGCTCCTCCCGCAAACACGCCATCGAACTCTGGGGCCCCCTTCAACTCCACCTCCCCAAACATGGCCTTCCTGACGGAGACCTGGATGAACCCCTCCTCGGCACCCGACATCTCCATAGCCATCCCAGATGGCTACAAGATCACCCGCAGGGACCGTACGAACGGAACAGGAGGCGGAATCGCCATCGTCCACAGAAACACCCTCAGAATCTCGACCAGCACTGATGACACACTGAATACCGCCGAACACATGCACATCTTTTCAGCCAGCAACCACGTCACCTTCAGCCACACCACCGAACACCACTGGACCGACCACCGCTGCGTCCACTTCTCTTTCGAGAAGCCTACCACGCACCACTGCACACAACGGGCCCCACACCGCAGCAGGAGCAAAGTCACCGAAGACCAGCTAGTCACCACCCTCGCCCAAAACCCACCAACGGACACTACCGACAGACTCCGCCGCCCTCAACCTCAGGCAATAGATCGACGACTGTGCCAACACTCTCACCCCAATCAAGAAACCCTCGACCAGACGCACCGAAAGAAAGGCATCTGGTTCACCGCCGACCTCCAAGCAACCAAGCAGGCCTGCCGCAGGCTCGAGAAGAAGTGGCACCACAAACAGACACCGCACAGCAAAACAGCCTACAAGAGCGCCCTCCGCAGACACCACCAACTCATCCGAACCGCCAAAAGGACCTCCTTCAAAGAACGCATCGACAACAACGCACACAACAGCAAAGAGCTCTTCAACATTGCGAAGGAACTCTCCAAGCCCAGCTCCAACAACATCCCGCCATCACAAGACCTCTGCGACTCCCTAGCCACCTTCTTCCACCGCAAGATCGCAGACATCCACGACAGCTTCAGCAACCAGGCCCCCCGACAGACACAGAGACCTCAGACTCACCGCCCCCCAGCCACATCGACCCCCTGCTCTCCTGGACCCACGTCAACGACAGACACCATCAAATTCATGAACACCATCCACTCCGGTTCTCCATCTGACCCCTGTCCGCACCACATCTTCAACAAAGCAAGCTTCACCATCGCATCCCATCCCCGCAAAATCATCGACAGCTCCTTCGAGACTGCGACCTTCCCGGAGAGCTGGAAGCACGCCGAGATCAACGCCCTACTCAAGAAACCCAAAGCTGACCCCAAGAATCTCAAGAACTTCCGGCCCATCTCCTCCTCCCATTCCCGGCGAAAGTCATCGAGAAGATAGTCAACAGGCAACTGACCTGCTTCCTCGAAAAGGACATCCTGGGCCCATCCCAATCCGGATTTCGCAGCAACCACAGCACCCAAGCAGCACTCACTCATCGCCACCACCGACGACATCAGGGCCATGATGGACAATGGAAAAACCGCGTCCCTCATCCTCCTGGACCGCTCGGCCGCCTTCGACACTGTCGGCCACCACACCCTCCGCACACGCCTCCACAACACAGGGATCCGCGACAAAGCACTGGACTGGACCACCTCCTTCCTCACCGGCAGAACCCAGAGTGTCCACCTCCCCCTTTCTGCTCTGAAGACACCAAGATCATCTGCGGCGTACCCCAAGGATCGTCCCTCAGTCCGACACTCTTCAACATCTACATGGCACCGCTCGCCAACATCGCCAGACCACACAATCTCAACATCATCTCATACGCCAACAACACCCAGCTGATCCTCTCCCTCACCAAGGTCCCCACCACTGCCAAATCCAACCTCCACGAAGGAATGAAGGCCATAGCCGAATGGATGACTAACAGCCGCCTGAAACTGAACTCGGACAAGACGGAGGTCCTCATCATCGGATCAACCCCCTCCGCCTGGGATGACTCATGGAGGCCGACCGGACTGGGAGCTGCACCGACGCCCACAAACCACGCACGCAACCTGGGAGTCATCCTGGACTCCGCGTTGTCAATGACCCAGCAAGTGAACGCCGTCTCCTCCTCCTGCTTCAACACCCTCCGCATGCTCCACAAGACCTACAGATGGATCCCCACCGCCACCAGAAAGACACTCACCCAGGCCCTTGTCAGCAGCAGACTGGACTACGGCAACGCCCTCTACGCAGGAACCTCAGCCAAACTCCAGAAACGACTACAACGCATACAGAACGCCTCTGCACGCCTCATCCTCGACATCCCCCGCCACAGCCACATCTCAGCCCACCAGAAAGACCTGCACTGGCTCCCCGTCAACATGAGGATCACCTTCAAGCTCCTCACCCACGCTCACAAAGCTCTTCACAACACCGGACCAGCGTACCTCAACGAACGACTCACCTTCTACACACCGAACCGCCAGCTTCGCTCCGCTGACCTCGCCCTCGTCCCCCCGCATCTGCAGAGCGACCGCCGGCGGCAGATCATTCTCCCACCTCGCCTCTAAAACCTGGAACACCCTCCCCAGCCGCCTACGACAGACCCAGGACCTGCTGGCCTTCAGGAGACTTCTCAAGACCTGGCTGTTCAAGCAGTAGCAGCACCACCGCCCCCCCAGCACCTTGAGATCCTCACGGGTGAGTAGTGCGCTCTACAAATGTATTGATTGATTGATTGATTGAATGACTTAAGGGCAAATTATCTCGTAATGCCCTGGGGTGAAAAGACTGATAATGCAGGAGGAAATTTCTATCAGTTGCTTTATGATGTACCGTGGTTCTCAACTTGTCATTATCAACCACTATATCCAAATCTAAGTAAACTGCTTTTTGGTTACTGAACGCCCAGGTAAACTTGAGGCTAGTGTCCAAACTATTCAGCCAGTTTAAAAATTCAAGCAATCCTGTCTCTGTTCCCGACCAAATACATAGCACATCGTCTATATACCACTTCCAGAGGTGGATGTTCCTCTGGAAGGGATTAGACGGATGATGAGGAATATGCTACTTACCAGTATGCATCTGTTATTGGCATGTAGAGCTGCAGATCTACACACTGTGCATAGCTCGCCATCTGGTGTTGGGCCCGGATGTTTGCAGTTTGTTTTTCCTCTTGGAAAGTCTTTGGAAGTCACGAGTTCGGTGACTCCTCCTCTGGTTCGGATTGCGCATGGGCTTCGGCTCCATCCTCAGATTGTTTTTCGCTAGCAGGGAAAGATGGAGCGTAGTCATAACAGTGAAGATGCCCATGTGTGTGTTATCTAAATAAGATAGCCTGGAACGGATACAGGTAGCCGGGGAGGCGGGTGGGCGTGTATAGATCTGCAGCTCTACATGCCAAGAACAGATGCATACTGGTAAGTAGCATATTCCGTTCGAGGCATATGAGCTGCAGATTATACACTGTGCATAGATTATATAGCAGTACCCAACCCTAGCGGCGACCACCGGCATCCGTTGCAGTTGTTTGAAACAGTGTCTTTAGTACACTAGCTTGTTGCTTGGTTTGCACATCTACACAGTAATGTTTTGTGAAGGTGTGCGGTGTTGACCATGTCGCTGCTTTGCAGATGTCATCTAGTGGTATGTTCCCTAGGAAAGCCATAGAAGCCCCTATCTTCCTTGTAGAGTGGGCTTTAGGGGGAAACAGATAGCGTTCGTTTTGCTTTGTGGTAGCAAATCTGTATGCATTTTACAATCCACCTAGCTATCCCTGATTTAGAAATAGGGTTGCCTTTGTGTGGTGGGGAGAAGGAGACAAATAGCTGTTTGGTTTTCCTGAAAGGTTGTGTTCTTTGGATGTAGTAAAGTAAAGCCCTTTTATCATCCAGTGTGTGTAAGGCTCTTTCTGCAACTGTTTGGGGTTGCGAGAAAAAGACTGGTAATTCCACCGACTGGTTTAGATGGAATGGAGAAATTACTTTGGGTAGAAATTTGGGATTGGTGCGGAGTACAACCTTGTTGTGATGCATCTGGAGAAAAGGTTCCTGTATAGTGAGTGCCTGTATTTCACTAACTATTCTGAGGGAAGTGATGGCCACTAGAAAAGCTGTTTTCCATGTGAGAAATTGCAGCTCGCATTTATGTAAAGGTTCGAAAGGGAGACCCATTAACCGTGTGAGGACTATATTCAAGTTCCAAACAGGTGAGGGTGGTAATCTAAGTGGATTTACTCTTTTGAGGCCTTCTGTGAGAAGTTGGCCTGATGTATGATGTCACTAGTTATAGTGTACACCTTATATCAGTCCAAATACCCTTATGGTGATTGGTTGTAAAGTCAACCTTATAGACCAGCTATCCTAGTGGTAGCATGGACAAGAGCAGTCTTAGGCTAAACTCTGAATGGCATGTGAAGCCAGCTGTGATACCATATATAATCCCTTGAATACCAAATGAAAGGACACCACAACAGATATATATATAAAATAAAGTGTATTTATTCTAAGCAACCCTCAGCACTCTTTATGAGATTAGAGGTAAGTACAACACAGTCTTATTTAAGCATACATTAAGTCACACAGGTAAGTAATACAGTTAGGCCCTAGGGGCCACGCAAACCATATACTAAGTAAGTGGTATAAGAACCACTGTCACGGAAATAGAATAGGCCTAGGGAATCGCTGGGGCTACACTACACTAGCGTTAGTTAGGAAGTGGGAGGCCCACGGGATTCGTGTGCAGAGTGGAAACACTCACGCGTAATGCGTAAAAGTCAATAGCAATGTTACAGTTTAGAAATAGATAGATTTAGGACACTTCCGGAGTAGCTAGGAAGTTGAGACTTGAAAACTAGACACTAGGATAGTCACTATCCTGATGAGCACCGGAGTACCCAAGTTACCTAGCCCACAGGCTGCGGGTGCATAGGGGTGAAGATGCGTCGTTTTCGTCGTCGACTCCTATGGATGCCTGAAGAAAGATGCTGACAGGCAGTCAGTGAAGAGTGTCCGGTGGATCCCAAGGCTGGGATCAAGAAGAGAAGAAACCTGCAAGCAGAAGGGACAGAGTCAAGGTCACTAGCCAGTGACCACGTGGAACCAGGAAGGAACCAGGCGATGTCGTGAAGACTTGCAGGTGAAGGTGAAGCTTGTCGCTGCAGCCAGGAGGACCAGGAAGCGTCGAGGACGACCAGGACCAGGAGGCGAGCTGTCCCACGAAGGCTCTTGCTGTCGGCGGCGTCGAAGTTGGACTAGGACTCACCAAGCCTTGGCAAGCGGAACCCACGAAGAACGGAGGACTTGCTTCTGGTGCAGACCAGGAAGGTCTGGGGTGCTTCTTCTTTGCAGAGAAGCGGGAGCCAGTCTGGAGGAGCCAAACCAGCGCAGAAGATTTCAGGGTGCGTCGTCACCAAGGCCACTAGCCAGCGGGCAAGCAACCGGACAGACGCGGCAAGCAGGAAAATGCTGAAGGGCCCCACGCAGGACTCGTGGAGTGTGGGGGGCTGATCTTCGGTGCAGATGGTGCTTGGGGTTGGGGCTTCTCAATCCCCGGTGCACAACTTCGAGGGTACCTCAGAAGCTGCGCTTTAAGTTACTAGCCACTTTTTCCAGGTAGCCGGTCCCACGTCGCTCGTCGCCTCCACGGATCTCAGCTCTGCTGTAGATGTGGATCAGGGTCGGAGAAGTCTGGAAGTCAAGGCTCTGCAGTCGGTTCCTCGTAGAACGTGGGCAAAGCAAAGGGTAGTCTCTTGATGGTGCCTGTTTGCACAGGGTAGCCACTCCTTGGCTACAAGGGAGATTCTTCAGTCTTCTTCTTTCGTCGAATGTCGAAGGTCCAGAGTTTCTGTTCAGTTTTGCAGGTTCAGGATAATCTAAAGTCTTGAGGCCCAACTCCCACTCTTATACTAATCTGGGGGGCTGGGATACCTGCTAGGTCACGCCTTATGGGTGGGACCTGGGAGGGGGTGGTTACACCCACTTCCCTTTGTCCAGTTTCGCGCCAGAGCTGGGGCTGGAGTGCCCCAGCGCCGGTTTGAACTGGACTATGCAAGGAACACCTTGTGTGCCCCAGGCATGTCTCATTCCTTTTAGCCCACCCTGCCCCAATACACTAAAGGCTGTCTGGGGAGGTGCTAGCACCTCCCCAAGCAGGAAACCTATTGTCCAGGCCTCCCTGGCTGGGATCACTCCCAGCTGCAGGAGGTCAGACTTGTGTCGTGGCAGCAGCATCCATTTTGTGATGCTGAGGCTTTGGTTAGAGTTAAACAGCAAAGTAGGATTTTAACATGTCTCTCCCTCTAAAAGGGAGGAATAATATCCTCATCACCAGAAATGGTATGGGGGTATTATTCCAAAGTGTTAGACACCTTACACGACATGTTTTGATAAAGCCAAACCATAGTTACCATAACCGTTTAAGATTATAAGGCACTTTAAGAGTATATGGTAGGCTATATCATAGAACAGCTATAAGGACATGGTTCCGAAAGCTACAGACAGGCTCAGCTCATGCTAGAGCACCATCTCACATGTTACCAAGCACTCTGCCTCCAGGATTGTTAAGGCCTGCCATAGGAGTGACTGATAGGTACACATGTGTCTATATATAAGGGTAGATATAGGCATACTATACCTAAGCAAGGGGTGATTACACGACCTTGCCCCAGCTGAGTGATCAGCCAGTTGTGTCTGATTGGAAGGCCAGACCAGGGGTGGCATAATACATGCTGCAGCCCCTGGGAGGCCTAGGGTACACCTATGCCCTGGGTACCTAGGGTACACTGTACAGGGTCCAATAAGGTGATCCTTACCAATTGGTTATGTACCTAGGGTACATGGAGTCCATTTTAAAGAGAGAGCAGACAGCCTGAGACCCTGAATGGCAGGATCTCAGGCCAACTAAGTCGAAAAACCAGCTAGACACTAGGCAAAAAGTTGGGGGTAACCATAGTCAGATATCCACCTTCCTACACCTTCCATAAAGGCTTTGATGGCAGGCACTTTGAAAAGTGAGAGGTGTTGCCTATTCTGTAAATAAGCAGCAATTGCAGCGAGGTGTAACCGAATGGAAGTATATGCTAGGTTACACCTTTGTAAATGGAGTAAATAACAATGTGCTGTATGGATACATTTAAAGGGTTGATTGCGTTGTTGTGGCAGTAAGGAGTAGTTTCTTTTCTGTAACTCCAGTTCTGTAGTAGGGGTATCTCTGTTATAGTCATAATCTAGTGAATAGTCCCGCCCATGTGCGTGGACCCCGGAGCAATAAAAAATAATCTCTAAAAGGTGACAAATCATGCAGACCTGCATACACCTTTAAGAGAGAATTTAATTTAAAGACAGATAATGCAGCCTATACCCACAGGCTACACTGTCCAGTACTTCAACTAGAATTCCACCAACATCCACAAACAGCACTGCCTGTCTAGTTTTTCTCCACATAGGAATAAACCCTGCCTCTACCAGCAAAAGCCTCTGGAATGATAGAGAGGAAGGAGTGGACAGACAAGCCCCATAGGCTGCCATTATGTGGCTTGGAACAGGATACTGTGCCTTTAAGAAAACTTTCCAGTTTTCCAGAACTTTCCCCAGTATCCCAGAATGCCCAGCAGGTCCCATTTACTTTCAGTTCTTTTTGAAGGCGTAGCACGCCAGACCTGTAGCATTCTACCTATGAATAATTATCTCTCCACCGGGGAGGAGGGCGGGCGCTTATGACTATAACAGAGATACCCCTACTACAGAACTGGAGTTACAGAAAAGAAACTACTCCTTCTGTAGTAGGGGATCTCTGTGTATAGTCATAATCTAGTGAATAGAATGGCAAGCCCATCCCCACACAACAAAAGCGGTGGAGAACACACAAGACACTACCACTACTGTGCGAACAAATTTCGCAGCGAAGCCTGCCCAACCTGAGCATCTGCCCTGGCATCCGAGTCCAGACAGTAATGCGCAGCAAAGGTATGGACCGACTTCCAAGTGGCCGCCTTACAGATTTCCGCAATCGGAACATTACGCAGCAAAGCCGTCGTGGCGGCTTTGCCCCTGGTGGAATGAGCCTTAGGTTTACCCCCTAAGGTCTTATTAGCCTTTTGATAACACAATTGTATGCAGGACACAATCCACCGAGAAATGGACTGCTTAGAGGTCGCAAGACCAGTCCTGACTGAGCCATAATTAACAAACAATTGGTCAGACCTACGAATATCCTTGGTCTTATCCAGGTAAAATTTCAACACCCTCCGAACATCCAGGGAATGGAGAGACCTTTCCGCTGGCGAAGAGGGATTCTGAAAGAACGTAGGTAAAGTTATGGTCTGGTTAACATGAAAATCAGAGATAACCTTAGGAAGAAATTTAGGGTGAGTACGCATCACAACCTTAGCCGCATGAAATACAGTATAAGGTTCTTGACAACATAATGCCTGAAGTTCACTCACCCTGCGGGCCGATGTAATGGCCACTAGGAACGCCGCCTTCCAGGATAGGTGCTGCAATGAAGCCTTGTGAATGGGTTCAAAAGGCTCCTTCATCAGTCTGGACAGCACCACATTCAAGTCCCACGAAGGCGAGGGAAGTCTGACGGGAGGAAACACTTTCTTCAAGCCTTCCAAAAAATCCTTGACCAAGGCGAGGGAAGTCTGACGGGAGGAAACACTTTCTTCAAGCCTTCCAAAAAATCCTTGACCACAGGGATCTGAAAGAAGGAAGTCTGTGAAGGGCATTTCCTGTAAGCAGTCAAAGCAGCCAGATGAACCTTAATGGAATGGAAATTAAGGCCAGACTGCGCCAGATGTAAAAGGTACGGAAGGATGACATCTTCCTTACATGTTGTCGGATCAAAGTTCTTGGACTTACACCAGATACAGAACCTCTTCCACTTGTAAGCATAGGATGTTCTAGTGGAAGGTCGCTTAGACTCCTTCAGAATGTCCATACAATCGTCTGGTAGATTCAGATGGCCATATTGCACTATTTCAGGAGCCAAGCCGCCAAACTCAAAGACGAGAGGTTGGGGTGCACCATCCGCCCCCCGAACTTCGTGAGAAGGTCCGGCCTGCACGGCAACTGCATGTGAGGAAGGAGAGACCGGTGAAGAAGGTCCGTGAACCACCACTGCCTGGGCCACTCCGGGGCGATCAGGATCATCCGCGCCCTGGACTGGGACAACTTAATGAGCACCGCCGGAATCAGGGGAATGGGTGGAAAAGCGTACAGAAAGCTGTTCGACCAATCGATCCATAGCGCATTCCCCAGTGTCCCCCGCTGGTAGTACCTGGATGCGAAGTCTCGGCATTTGCTGTTTTCGGCGGTGGCGAACAGATCTACGTCTGGAGTCCCCCACCTTGCGAAGACTTCTCCTAGTACTTCGTCGTTTATGACCCATTCGTGGTTTTCCTGAATCAGCCTGCTCAAGGCGTCCGCCTGAGCATTCTGCACTCCTGGCAGATGCGTGGCCGTAATCGTCAGTCCTCTGGCCAGCAGCCAGCGCCAGATCGCCTGCGCCTCCTGCGACAGAGTGCGCGATCTCGACCCCCCCTGCTTGTTGAGATAATACATCGTGGTTGTATTGTCCGTCTGTATCAGCAGCGAGTTGGTCTGGAAGGACGGAAGGAAGGCCTTCAGTGCCAGGAAGACAGATCTGAGTTCCAGGAAATTGATGTGGTACGTCGATTCCAAAGCAGACCACTTTCCCTGAATCTGCAAGTCCCCGGAATGCGCTCCCCAGCCCTGGAGAGACGCATCCGTCACGACACTCGTCGTGGGAATGTCCTTGTGGAAGGGAACCCCCTTGAGGAGGTTTTCCGCCGAACACCACCACTTCAGAGACTGAAGGGCATGCAGCGACAGACGTATCTTGTCGTCCCAAGAGCCTGTCCTCTGATCCCACTGATCCTCCAAACACTCCTGCAGTGGTCTCATGTGTAGCCGAGCGTGAGGCGTAAGGAAGATACAGGAGGCCATCGATCCCAGTAGAGACGACACCTTCCTCACTGTCGTCGATGGAGCAGTCCTGAGGTCCTGAGCCTTCCGAAGGAGTGATAACCGTCTCTCCTCCGAAGGAGACACGCTTGCTGACCGCGTATCGATGGAGGCCCCCAGGTACTGTATGCACTGGACCGGAGTCGTGACCGACTTGGACATGTTGACGTGTGTAGGAGAGTAGGGTCTGCTTTCTATGTTCACCCCCACTTTTTGCTTTTGCTTTACTGGTTTACGACTTAGATGTGGCTGTGGGCCTGCTAATCAGACCCACAGCCCTGCTGTTCTCTCTCTAAATTACTACTATGTACTTTAGGTGCATAACCCATTTGGATAGGATCACCTTATTGGCCCCTGTACAGTGTACCCTAGGTACCCAGGGCATAGGTGTACCCTAGGCCTACCAGGGGCTGCAGCATGTATTGTGCCACCCCTGGCCTGGCCTTCCATTTTGACACAACTGGCTGATCACTCAGCTGGGGCAAGGTCGTGTAATCACCCCTTGCTTAGGTGTAGTATTCCTATACCTAACTTACATATAGACACATGTGTACCTATCAGTCACTCCTATGGCAGGCCTTGACAATCCTGGAGGCAGAGTGCTTGGTAACATGTGAGATGGTGCTCTAGCATGAGCTGAGCCTGTCTGCAGCTTTCGGAACCATGTCCTTATAGCTGTTCTATGATATAGCCTACCATATACTCTTAAAGTGCCTTATAATCTTAGACGGTTATGGTAACTATGGTTTGGCTTTATCAAAGCATGTCGTGTAAGGTGTCTAACACTCGGGAATAATACCCCCATGCCATTTCTGGACATGAGAATATTATTCCCCCCTTCTAGAGGGAAAGACATGTTAAAATCATACTTCAACTGTTAGCCTCTGACCAAAGCCTCAGCATCACAAAATGGATGCTGCTGCCACGACACAAGTCTGACCTCCTGCTGCTGGGAGGGATCCCAGCCAGGGAGGCCTGGACAATAGGTTTCCTGCTTGGGGAGGTGCTAGCACCTCCCCAGACAGCCTTTAGTGTATTGGGGCAGGGTGGGCTGAAAGGAATGAGACATGCCTGGGGCACACAAGGTGTTCCTTGCATAGTCCAGTTCAAACCGGCGCTGGGGCACTCCAGCCCCAGCTCTGGCGCGAAACTGGACAAAGGGAAGTGGGTGTAACCACCCCCTCCCAGGTCCCACCCATAAGGCGTGACCTAGCAGGTATCCCAGCCCCCCAGATTAGTATAAGAGTGGGAGTTGGGCCTCAAGACTTTAGATTATCCTGAACCTGCAAAACTGAACAGAAACTCTGGACCTTCGACATTCGACGAAAGAAGAAGACTGAAGAATCTCCCTTGTAGCCAAGGAGTGGCTACCCTGTGCAAACAGGCACCATCAAGTGACTACCCTTTGCTTTGTGAAACGTTCGACGAGGAACCGACTGCAGAGCCCGACCAGAGCCTTGATTTCCAGACTTCTCCGACCCTCATCCACATCTGCAGCAGAGCTGAGATCCGTGGAGGCGACGAGCGACGTGGGACCGGCTACCTGGGAAAAGTGGCTAGTAACTTACAGCGCAGCTTCTGAGGTACCCTCGAAGTTGTGCACCGGGGATTGAGAAGCCCCAACCCCAAGCACCATCTGCACCGAAGACCAGCCCCCCACACTCCACGAGTCCTGCGTGGGGCCCTTCAGCATTTTCCTGCTTGCCGCGTCTGTCCGGTTGCTTGCCCGCTGGCTAGTGGCCTTTGTGACGACGCTCCCTAAAATCTTCTGCGCTGGTTTGGCTCCTCCAGACTGGCTCCCGCTTCTCTGCAAAGAAGAAGCACCCCAGACCTTCCTGGTCTGCACCAGAAGCAAGTCCCTTGTTCTTCGTGGGTTCCGCTTGCCAAGGCTTGGTGAGTCCTAGTCCAACTTCGACGCCGCCGACAGCAAGAGCCTTCGTGGGACAGCTCGCCTCCTGGTCCTGGTCGTCCTCGACGCTTCCTGGTCCTCCTGGCTCCAGCGACAAGCTTCACCTTCCCCTGCAACTCTTCACGACATCGCCTGGTTCCTTCCTGGTTCCACGTGGTCACTGGCTAGTGACCTTGACTCTGTCCCCTCTGCTTGCAGGTTTCTTCTCTTCTTGATCCCAGGCTTGGGATCCACCGGACACTCTCCCCTGACTGCCTGTCAGCATCTTTCTTCAGGCATCCATAGGAGTCGACGACGAAAACGACGCATCTTCACCCCTATGCACCCGCAGCCTGTGGGCTAGGTAACTTGGGTACTCCGGTGCTCATCAGGATAGTGACTATCCTAGTGTCTAGTTTTCAAGTCTCAACTTCCTAGCTACTCCGGAAGTGTCCTAAATCTATCTATTTCTAAACTGTAACATTGCTATTGACTTTTACGCATTACGCGTGAGTGTTTCCACTCTGCACACGAATCCCGTGGGCCTCCCACTCCCTAACTAACGCTAGTGTAGTGTAGCCCCAGCGATTCCCTAGGCCTAGGCCTATTCTATTTCCGTGACAGTGGTTCTTATACCACTTATTTAGTATATGGTTTGCGTGGCCCCTAGGGCCTAACTGTATTACTTACCTGTGTGACTTACTGTATGCATTAATAAGACTGTGTTGTACTTACCTCTAAACTCATAAAGAGTGCTGAGGGTTTGCTTAGAATAAATACACTTTATTTTATATATATATATCTGTTGTGGTGTCCTTTCATTTGGTATTCAAGGGATTATATATGGTATCACAGCTGGCTTCACATGCCATTCAGAGTTTAGCCTAAGACTGCTCTTGTCCATGCTACCACTAGGATAGCTGGTCTATAAGGTTGACTTTACAACCAATCACCATAAGGGTATTTGGACTGATATAAGGTGTACACTATAACTAGTGACATCATACATCAGGCCAACTTCTCACATTGGTGAGCAGCGGTTGGGATCTGAGCTTGCTGTTGTAATACCATTGTAATCTTGAGATACTAAATTGAAAGATCACACAGATATTGTCTAGGTACATATAACATAGATTATTATACTTAAGTCCTACTGGACTTTGTAGTTGTAGGTTGAAGGGAATAACACACCCTGACTACAACTACTAGAAAGGTTTAGTAGATACAACTAGTGTAGGTAGGTGCACACACCACACCCTCACTAGATCATGCCTCTGGGAGGAGATCAAGTAGATGCTCTCTCAGGAGGGGCAGGTCTGCAGAAGACCCCCTCTAGGTATGATACCTTAACATTCCAGGAGATGAGACAATTGTGTACCTCCAGAGGAATAAAACAGGGTGCAAACCCTACCCTCCTTCAGTTAAGACAACTCCTAGAGGAGTATGATGCTCAGAGGGCATCACAGGAAGGTGCCCTAGGC
Source organism: Triturus cristatus (assembly GCF_964204655.1). Taxonomy (NCBI): domain Eukaryota; kingdom Metazoa; phylum Chordata; class Amphibia; order Caudata; family Salamandridae; genus Triturus; species Triturus cristatus. The sequence continues at coordinate 330,807,473 of NC_140585.1, read as the reverse complement.
GCAGAGGAGGGTCTACCCACCACAGAGGAGTCAGATGGGCCTTCAGATGGGGAGGTAGACAGCCAGAGCCAAGTAAGGAGACTTAGCCAGGCTAACTTAAGTTTACATGGGAGTTTGCATGGGGTCCCCCCATACAGACCCACAAGTAGACATTCACAGAGAAGCAGGAGGGACAGATCCCCTTCAAGGGAATCCATCCACTCCCATGTCTCTAACACCTCTAATGCTTCCTCTCACAGGGGAATGACTTCACCTGAGAGAAAGGAGCATGCAGCCAGAATGAGGGAGGCTAATCTGAGGATTCAGAGGGAAGAACTTGCCCTTGCCAAAGAGAAGCTTGCTCTGGCTAGAGAACAAAAGTTAAGTGGGTTAGAACCCACTGGTGGCAGCAACATTCCTAGAGATAGAGACAGGCACTATGATAATAGAAACCTGAGCAAGATTGTCCCTCCCTACAAGTGTGGGGATGACATCCACAAATGGATAACTGCTTTGGAGAGAGCTTGCAAAGTACAGCAGGTACCCCAAAGTCAGTGGGCAGCTATCTTGTGGCTCTCCTTCTCTGAGAAAGGAAGAGACAAGCTCCTCACAGTTAGTGATGAGGATGCAGATAATTACACTGTCCTGAAGAGTGCTCTGATTGATGGGTTTGGCCTAACCACTGAACAATACAGGTTGTTGTTCAGGGATACCCAGAAGACACAGACTCAGGACTGGACTGACTTTGTAGATTGTGCCACTAAGGCTCTGGAAGGCTGGCTATTGGGAAGTAAGGTTAAGGACTATACAGGATTGTATAATTTGATCATGAGAGAACAAATACTTAACAACTGTCAAAACCAGCTATTGCATCAACACCTGATTGATTCTGATCTGACTTCTCCCCAAGAATTGGGAAAGAAGGCAGATAGATGGGTCAGGACTAGAGTTAAGCAGAAAAACCAGAACCAGGGCGGTGATCAGAAAAAGGCAGACCAGAAGGGTAATGAGCAGAAACAAAAAGACCAGAAGTCTTCACCAGGCCCCCAAAAGGCTCAGGGGGAGGGTGGTTCCAAAAAGGATAAGAAGAAAGAAGGCCAAAAGAAACCATGGTGCAACTATTGTAAGTCTACCTCACATTGGTTTAGTGAGTGCACCAAAAAGGATAAGCCCCCAGCCACCATTGCCCCTAAGGCAACTGTACCCCCTAGTTCAGCTGTAAGTGGTGGTTCCCAGCAAAAGGGTGTAGTAGGGTTAACCCTGGGAACTGAGGAGGATTCTGGCCTAGTCAGAGTGCCTACTCAGGCTGTCCTGATCTGTGATGGGGACTTAGCTTTGTCCTCTACTGTAGGCCCCAGTAACCTGGGCAAGTACAGACAGACACCTTTTATCAACCAAAGAATGGCTCAGGCCTACAGGGACACTGGGGCTAGTGTCACAATGGTGACACCTGCTTTTGTGGACCCTGGACAGATCATACTAGGTGAGAATTACCTAGTGACCAACGCTAGCAATGCCACTACCTCCCATAGTGTGGCTATTGTTAACTTCTCCTGGGGAGGGGTAACTGGCCTCAAGAAAGTTGTTGTTAGTTCAGACCTTCCTGTAGAGTGTTTACTGGGCAATGATCTTGAAACTTCAGTTTGGTCTGAAGTGGAGTATAGGACCCATGCAGAAATGCTGGGGATAGATGCACATGTCCTTGCTGTGACCAGGTCACAGGCCAAAAAGTGCAACACTGAACAAGTGCTGGATCCTGAAACTATGGACCAGTCACAATCCAAGAGAAAGAGCAGTAGGGTTAAGGCTGTGCCTTCCCCCCTGCCTCAGGTGGTGGATCAGCCCTCCCAGGAGGATGGTTCTGAGAGCCCTGAAGGAACTGTCCTAGAAGAACTTGAACCTGATCAGGTTGAGTTTCTTGGGACAGGGGGACCTTCCAGGGCAGATCTGAGGCAGGCTCAATTAGACTGCCCCTCTCTTGAACCCCTCAGACAGCTGGCTGCTGCTGAGGCTGCAGGGAATGCTCAAGGTACCCATAGAGTGTATTGGGATGAAGGGCTACTGTACTCAGAGGCTAGAGACCCCAAGCCTGGTGCATCCAGGAGGTTGGTCATACCACTGAAGTTCAGAGGCTTCCTTCTAACCTTGGCCCATGATATTCCCCTGGCAGGACATTTAGGCCAGAACAAGACTTGGGACAGGCTTGTCCCTCACTTTCACTGGCCCCATATGTCAGAAGATACTAAGGAGTTTTGTCGCTCCTGTGTCACCTGCCAAGCCAGTGGCAAATCAGGTGGCACCACAAAGGCCCCCCTCATACCACTACCTGTGGTGGGGGTCCCCTTTGAAAGAGTGGGCATAGATATTGTAGGACCAATGGACCCACAAACAGCATCTGGGCACAGATTCATACTGGTGATAGTGGACCATGCCACCAGGTACCCAGAAGCAATTCCCCTGAGGACCACAACAGCTCCTGTTGTGGCAAGGGCCCTGCTTGGAGTATTCTCCAGAGTGGGCTTTCCAAAGGAGGTCATTTCTGACAGAGGTGCCAACTTTATGTCAGGATACTTGACTGCAATGTGGAAGGAGTGTGGTGTTAACTATAAGTTCACCACACCCTATCACCCACAGTGCAATGGGCTTGTTGAGAGATTCAACAAGACCCTAAAGGGAATGATAAAAGGATTACCAGACAAGCTTAGGCGAAGATGGGACATCCTTTTACCCTGCCTTCTGTTTGCTTACAGAGAGGTCCCACAAAAGGGGGTTGGCTACAGCCCTTTTGAGCTTTTGTTTGGGCATCCTGTAAGAGGACCCCTGTGTTTGGTGAAGGAAGGATGGGAGAGACCTCTCAGACAACCCAAACTAGACATAGTGGATTATGTACTTGGTCTCCGCTCCAGGATGGCAGAGTATATGAAGAAGGCTTCTAAAAACCTTGAGGCAAGCCAAGAACTCCAAAAAGCTTGGCATGACCAAAAGGCTGTACTGACTGTTTACCAGCCAGGACAGAAAGTGTGGGTGTTGGAGCCAGTGGCCCCAGCAGCACTCCAAGACAAATGGTCTGGACCCCACACTATTGTTGAGAAAAAGGGAGAAGTCACCTACTTGGTGGACCTTGGGACTCCCAGAAGCCCCCACAGGGTGCTTCATGTCAACAGATTGAAGGCATATGTTGACAGGGCAGACATGGGGCTACTCATGGCTACAGATGAGGGGCAGGAGGAAGAGAGTGACCCTCTCCCAGACCTGTTGACTCAGAACCCTGATGATGGCTCAGTTGATGGTGTGGTCTTTTCTGACAGCCTCACTGTCCATCAGCAACAGGACTGCAGACAAGTTCTGCAGGCCTACAGACATATGTTCTCTCTGACCCCAAGTCAGACAAACTGGTGCACCCATGAGGTGGACACTGGTGACAGTCTGCCTGTGAAGAGTAAAATCTACAGGCAACCTGACCATGTCAGGGACTGCATAAAAGTTGAGGTACAAAAGATGTTGGAGCTGGGAGTCATTGAACCTTCAGAGAGCCCTTGGGCTAGTCCTGTAGTCCTTGTGCCAAAACCTCACACCCAAGATGGTAAGAGAGAGATGAGGTTTTGCGTGGATTACAGAGGTCTCAATGCTGTCACTAGGACAGATGCCCACCCAATACCTAGGGCAGATGAGCTCATTGACAGACTGGCAGCTGCTAAGTTTTTGAGCACATTTGACCTAACAGCAGGCTACTGGCAAATCAGACTAGCTGAGAGTGCAAAGGCCAAAACTGCTTTCTCGACCCCAGGAGGACATTATCAATTTGTGGTAATGCCCTTTGGTTTGAAGAATGCACCTGCCACTTTCCAAAGGCTGGTGAATCAAGTCCTTACGGGGTTGGATGATTATTGTGCAGCTTATCTTGATGATATTGCTGTCTTTAGCTCCACCTGGGAGGATCACCTGGTCCACCTGAGGAATGTTTTAGAGGCCCTGCAAAAGGCAGGCCTCACTATCAAGGCCACTAAGTGCCAGATAGGGCAGAGCAAGGTTGTATACCTGGGCCACCTAGTTGGTGGGGGTCAGGTTCAACCACTGGAGAGCAAGATCCAGACCATAAAGGACTGGGCTCCTCCAACTACCCAGACTCAGGTCAGAGCTTTCTTGGGCCTGTCTGGGTACTACAGAAAGTTTGTTAAGAACTATGGGTCCATAGTGACACCACTTAATGACTTGACCTCCAAGAAGATGCCAAAGAAAGTTCAGTGGACAGCAAGCTGTCAAAAAGCATTTGATGACCTGAAGCAGGCCATGTGCAGTGCACCTATTCTGAAAAGTCCAGACTACTCCAAAGAGTTCATTGTCCAGACAGATGCTTCTGAGTTAGGTGTGGGAGCTGTTCTTTCACAACTGAATGTAGATGGTCAAGACCAGCCCATTGCTTTTATAAGTAGAAGGCTGACCCCTAGAGAGAAACGTTGGTCAGCTATTGAGAGGGAGGCCTTTGCTGTGGTTTGGGCCCTGAAGAAGCTGAGGCCATACTTGTTTGGCACTCACTTCAAGATTCAGACAGACCATAAGCCCCTCTTGTGGCTAAATCAGATGAAGGGTGAAAATCCCAAACTTCTTAGGTGGTCCATTTCCCTACAGGGGATGGACTTCACAGTGGAACATAGACCTGGGACTGACCATGCCAATGCAGATGGACTCTCCAGATATTTCCACTTAGAACATGAAGACTCAACTGGTCAAGGTTAGTTTAATGTCCCTAAGTTTGGGGGGGGGGTTGTGTAGGAGAGTAGGGTAACATGTGAGATGGTGCTCTAGCATGAGCTGAGCCTGTCTGCAGCTTTCGGAACCATGTCCTTATAGCTGTTCTATGATATAGCCTACCATATACTCTTAAAGTGCCTTATAATCTTAGACGGTTATGGTAACTATGGTTTGGCTTTATCAAAGCATGTCGTGTAAGGTGTCTAACACTCGGGAATAATACCCCCATGCCATTTCTGGACATGAGAATATTATTCCCCCCTTCTAGAGGGAAAGACATGTTAAAATCATACTTCAACTGTTAGCCTCTGACCAAAGCCTCAGCATCACAAAATGGATGCTGCTGCCACGACACAAGTCTGACCTCCTGCTGCTGGGAGGGATCCCAGCCAGGGAGGCCTGGACAATAGGTTTCCTGCTTGGGGAGGTGCTAGCACCTCCCCAGACAGCCTTTAGTGTATTGGGGCAGGGTGGGCTGAAAGGAATGAGACATGCCTGGGGCACACAAGGTGTTCCTTGCATAGTCCAGTTCAAACCGGCGCTGGGGCACTCCAGCCCCAGCTCTGGCGCGAAACTGGACAAAGGGAAGTGGGTGTAACCACCCCCTCCCAGGTCCCACCCATAAGGCGTGACCTAGCAGGTATCCCAGCCCCCCAGATTAGTATAAGAGTGGGAGTTGGGCCTCAAGACTTTAGATTATCCTGAACCTGCAAAACTGAACAGAAACTCTGGACCTTCGACATTCGACGAAAGAAGAAGACTGAAGAATCTCCCTTGTAGCCAAGGAGTGGCTACCCTGTGCAAACAGGCACCATCAAGTGACTACCCTTTGCTTTGTGAAACGTTCGACGAGGAACCGACTGCAGAGCCCGACCAGAGCCTTGATTTCCAGACTTCTCCGACCCTCATCCACATCTGCAGCAGAGCTGAGATCCGTGGAGGCGACGAGCGACGTGGGACCGGCTACCTGGGAAAAGTGGCTAGTAACTTACAGCGCAGCTTCTGAGGTACCCTCGAAGTTGTGCACCGGGGATTGAGAAGCCCCAACCCCAAGCACCATCTGCACCGAAGACCAGCCCCCCACACTCCACGAGTCCTGCGTGGGGCCCTTCAGCATTTTCCTGCTTGCCGCGTCTGTCCGGTTGCTTGCCCGCTGGCTAGTGGCCTTTGTGACGACGCTCCCTAAAATCTTCTGCGCTGGTTTGGCTCCTCCAGACTGGCTCCCGCTTCTCTGCAAAGAAGAAGCACCCCAGACCTTCCTGGTCTGCACCAGAAGCAAGTCCCTTGTTCTTCGTGGGTTCCGCTTGCCAAGGCTTGGTGAGTCCTAGTCCAACTTCGACGCCGCCGACAGCAAGAGCCTTCGTGGGACAGCTCGCCTCCTGGTCCTGGTCGTCCTCGACGCTTCCTGGTCCTCCTGGCTCCAGCGACAAGCTTCACCTTCCCCTGCAACTCTTCACGACATCGCCTGGTTCCTTCCTGGTTCCACGTGGTCACTGGCTAGTGACCTTGACTCTGTCCCCTCTGCTTGCAGGTTTCTTCTCTTCTTGATCCCAGGCTTGGGATCCACCGGACACTCTCCCCTGACTGCCTGTCAGCATCTTTCTTCAGGCATCCATAGGAGTCGACGACGAAAACGACGCATCTTCACCCCTATGCACCCGCAGCCTGTGGGCTAGGTAACTTGGGTACTCCGGTGCTCATCAGGATAGTGACTATCCTAGTGTCTAGTTTTCAAGTCTCAACTTCCTAGCTACTCCGGAAGTGTCCTAAATCTATCTATTTCTAAACTGTAACATTGCTATTGACTTTTACGCATTACGCGTGAGTGTTTCCACTCTGCACACGAATCCCGTGGGCCTCCCACTCCCTAACTAACGCTAGTGTAGTGTAGCCCCAGCGATTCCCTAGGCCTAGGCCTATTCTATTTCCGTGACAGTGGTTCTTATACCACTTATTTAGTATATGGTTTGCGTGGCCCCTAGGGCCTAACTGTATTACTTACCTGTGTGACTTACTGTATGCATTAATAAGACTGTGTTGTACTTACCTCTAAACTCATAAAGAGTGCTGAGGGTTTGCTTAGAATAAATACACTTTATTTTATATATATATATCTGTTGTGGTGTCCTTTCATTTGGTATTCAAGGGATTATATATGGTATCACAGCTGGCTTCACATGCCATTCAGAGTTTAGCCTAAGACTGCTCTTGTCCATGCTACCACTAGGATAGCTGGTCTATAAGGTTGACTTTACAACCAATCACCATAAGGGTATTTGGACTGATATAAGGTGTACACTATAACTAGTGACATCATACATCAGGCCAACTTCTCACAACGTGTAACCCCAGCTTGTGCAAGAGCTCGCACGTCCATCGGAAGTGTTCTTGCGCTTCCGCGAAGGATGATGCCTTGATCAGCCAATCGTCCAGATACGGGTAGACAAACACCTTGTTCCTCCGCAGGTGTGCCGCCACCACCGCCATGCACTTCGAGAAGGTCCTGGGCGCAGACTTTAGCCCGAATGGCAGTACTGTGTATTGATAGTGATTGGCGCCGACTTGGAATCGCAGGAACTTCCTGTGCTTCCGTGTGATGGGCACATGGAAGTACGCATCCTGTAGATCTATGGCACAGAGCCAATCTCCCCGTTGCAGCTGAGGGTAAATCTGATGCAATGATAGCATGCGAAACTTCTCTCTGCGAATCCATTTGTTTGCCTGTCGCAAATCCAGAATGGGCGTGAACTCGTTCTTGTCCTTCTTGCGAACGAGGAAGAACCGAGAGTACAGACCTCTTCCCCTTTGAGACAGAGGTACCTCTTCTACCGCCTTTTTTCTCAACAAGATGTCTGCCTCCGCCTGGAGCTCTCTCAGCTGGAAGCGAGAGCTGACCGGCGGAATCGCTGGAGGTGGGCTGATAAACCGAAGACTGTATCCATTGCAAACAATATTCAGCACCCACTTGTCCGGAGTAATTTTTCTCCACTCTGCCGGAAAAAATTGAATGCTTCCCCCCACTGGAGTGGGTAACGGTTGAGGGGGAAGTAACCGCTCAGGGACGAGACCCGGCCGGGCCCTTGGTTGTGGTAGTAGCCTGCTGGCCTCCTCTACCCCTCTGGCGCTTCTGGAAGGGCTTGCGGAACTGCTGTTGTTGTGGCTGCTGCTGTCCCGAGCCCTGCCCACGCCCTCTGCCCGACGACCCGAACCTCCTTTGGAACGGGCGCTTCTTTTTCTCGGCCTTCTCCAACCCGACGGCCGTCAGGGTTTCCGCCTCAGCCTTCATGCGGGCCATCTCATCGTCCGCATGCTTCCCGAACAGGGTTTCCCCCGAGAAGGGCAGGTTGGCCACTCTTTGCTGCGCCTCTGGCTTGAGGGACGTCAGGCGCAACCACGAATGGCGCCGCTGGTGGACGCCATGACAGTAGGCGTGGGCGGCCAATAAAGATACGTCCGCCGCTGCGCTGATCGTTTGGTTCGACACCAGCATGCCTTCGCGCACCGTCTCCAAGAAGTCCTCCTTCTTGTCCCGTGGCAGGAGGTCTGCATATTGCTGCAGGGACTCCCACAGGGCCCGGTCGTAACGGCCCAACAAAGCCCCTGCACTCGCCGCCTTCATGGTGGTGGCGGCGGTACCACACACCTTCCTGCCCACAGAATCCAGCCAGCGGCTTTCTTTGTCGGGTGGAACCGTGGAGGACGGGGCGGTCGCATGTTGTTTTCTTGCCGCCGTCACGATCACCGAATCCGGCTTCGGGTCCACTCTCAAAAATGACGGATCCGACTCCGGGGCCCTGTATTTTTTCATGAGCCTGGAAGGAGCGGTCGTCGCGGGAGTAAGGAACAGCTTCAAGGCGGGTTCCACCAGTCCTGGTACAAGAGGCAGTAGGGGGCGAGACAGGTGTTTTTTATGAAGCGTCTCGAATATCACGGACGTCGTGGGTGTTGGAACCGTCACCGTGATACCCAACTTTGCAGCCCCTCGCAACAGCACCTCTTGGAACGAGACCAAGTCGTCCACCGGAGACACCCTCATCCCCGGGGAGTCCGACAGCGTCGGGGAAAGGTCTCTGTCCGAGGAGCGCGTGCGCGACCTGGACCTATACCTCCTACAGCGTCGCCTTGAGCCCGACGAGGACCGTCCGCGGCTCCGTGATCTTCTCCTCCTGTGAGAGCGGGAGCGCGACCTCTTCGGCTTCGGCCTGTCCGTCGGTCCCGCTGGTCCAGGCGACCGTGGGCGTCGTGGCTTCGGGGTCCCCTGCGGCGGAGTCGGGTACCGTGGAAGGGAAACCGACCGCGGGGGAACCGGCGGCGGTCCCACAGGGGTGCGTGGCAGCGACAGAGGCTGGGGCGGCGGAGGCAGCGTCCGCGGCCGAGGTGGCGGTGGTGGAGGTGGCGGAGGTGTTTGTGGAGGTGGTGGTGGCGGCGGCGGAGGCGGGAGAGGAGGAGGCGACGGAGGCGGCGTATACACCACCGAGTACACCGATCCCGGTGACTCTCTCTTCCTCGACGTCGACCTACTCCTCGACGTCGACCTGCGCCTCGACGGCGACCTGCGCCTCGACGGCGACCTGCGCCTCGACGGCGACCTGTGCCTCGACGGCGACCTGTGCCTCGACGGCGATCTTCTCCTCGGCGTCGATCTTCGCCTCGACGGCGACCTTCGCCTCGACGGCGACCTTCGCCTCGACGGCGACCTCCGCCTCGACGGCGACCTCAAGCGCCTCGACGGCGACCTCAAGCGCCTCGACGGCGACCTCAAGCGCCTCGACGGCGACCTCAAGCGTCTCGACGGCGACCTCAAGCGTCTCGACGTCGATCTCCTTCTCCTCTTCATCGACGGCGAGCTGCGATCCCTCGACGGCGAATGCCGACGCCGGGTCCCATCTCGACGACGACCGCTGGACGGAGCCGACGACGGCGTCGTCGCCGACGACGCCGATGTAGTCGACGGCGGCCTATTCAGGTCCCTCGACGGCGATCGTCGACGCCACTTCTCCCCAGAGCCCTGGGGGGACGGCGAACAGACGGTGGTCATCCTCCTCGACGTCGCCGTCGACGCCCTCGACGTCGACGGGGAGTGGGAGCGCTTACTGGTCGTCCTGCCCCTGGGGAGCCCCCCAGAGGCCTCAGTATGGGCCAAATCAGCCCCTCCAGACCCACCTGGTGCCTTCAGTCTTCGTTCCTCCAGAACTTGAAGCCTGATTTTCATTCTGTCCCTCAGGGTCCTGGCTGAGAACGAGTGGCAGATGGTACAGCTTTCAGGCACGTGGGACTGGGGAAGGCAACCTATGCACACCTCGTGTGGATCAGTTTTAGCCTTCTTTCGACCACATTCCGGGCACTTGTCGAACAAGCCAGGCATGTTGACAGCACCAGCTACTAAACACAAGAAAAAGTGACAAAAATTGCCAAAATCTCAATTAAACCCTTGAAAAGGGGAGAGCTCAATGCTCCAGGGTCCTGCTAGCAGGAGCCGGAAAAAAGAACTGAAAGTAAATGGGACCTGCTGGGCATTCTGGGATACTGGGGAAAGTTCTGGAAAACTGGAAAGTTTTCTTAAAGGCACAGTATCCTGTTCCAAGCCACATAATGGCAGCCTATGGGGCTTGTCTGTCCACTCCTTCCTCTCTATCATTCCAGAGGCTTTTGCTGGTAGAGGCAGGGTTTTTTCCTATGTGGAGAAAAACTAGACAGGCAGTGCTGTTTGTGGATGTTGGTGGAATTCTAGTTGAAGTACTGGACAGTGTAGCCTGTGGGTATAGGCTGCATTATCTGTCTTTAAATTAAATTCTCTCTTAAAGGTGTATGCAGGTCTGCATGATTTGTCACCTTTTAGAGATTATTTTTTATTGCTCCGGGGTCCACGCACATGGGCGGGACTATTCACTAGATTATGACTATACACAGAGATCCCCTACTACAGAAACAGCAAATCTTTTCCACTTTGCTGCATAGCACGCCCTAGTAGTAGGGCGTCTAGCTTCCCTGATAATGTTCATGCAATCAGGGGGAAGGTTAAGGTATCCAAATTCTAGGACCTCAGGAGCCAGATCGCAAGGTTGAGTTGAGCTGGGTCCGGGTGCCTGATCTCTCCATGGTTTTGGGTTAGAAGGCAAGGTGAGAGGCGTAGCTTTTGGTGTGGTACTACTGAGAGTTCCAGCAGTGTGGTGTACCACGGTTGTCTGGCCCATGTTGGAGCTACTAGGATCAGAGTTAAGGAATGCTGTTGTAGCTTTCGCACCACTAATGGAATTAGTGGGAGAGGAGGAAAAGCGTATGCAAATTTGTTTGACCAGTTCATCCATATCGCATTGCCTTTGGACAATGGGTGTGGATATCTGGCGGCGAAGCTTGGGCATTTTGTTTTCGTGGGTGGCGAATAGGTCTATGTGTGGATGCCCCCACTTCTGAAAGAACGGGTGAAGAACTTGTGGGTTAAGTTCCCACTCGTAGATCTGCTGTGTCTGTCTGCTGAGCAGGTCTGCCACGGTGTTTTGTACTCCTGGGATGTGTTGGGCTAGGAGAAAAATCTTTTGTGGGATTGCCCATCTCCATATGCTCTGTGCTAACAGAGCTGTGGAGAGTGTGTGCCCCCCTGTTTTTGAATGTAGTACATGGCAGTCATGTCTGTGCGAATGAGGACTCCTTGCCTGAAATCTGCGCCTGGAAGGATTTTAGGGCGAGGAAGATCGCCAGTAACTCCAGATGGTTGATGTGGAGTAACTTCTGTTGCGGCGTCCACGTGCCCTGTGCTGTGAGATGTAACAGATGAGCTCCCCAGCCGGAGAGCGATGCATCTGCCGTTAGGATTATTTGTGGGACCGGGTCCAGAACGGTCGACCTCTGGAAAGGTTTGTGGTGTTCCACCACTCCAGAGCGCGATGGGTGCGACCGTCTACCAACACCAGATCTGTCAGTTGTCCCTGGGCCTGGTTCCACTGGCGCGCCAAGCACTCTTGGGGTGGACGCATTTGGAGTCTTGCATGGGGCACTATAAAGATGCAAGAGGCCATCATCCCTATGAGCTGCATAAACACTCTTGCTGGGAGAGAGTGTTGACATAGGAATCTTCGACGCAGAGCCTGTATTTTTGCAATCCTGGCAGTATTGGGATAGGCTATGGCTTTTGAGGTGTCTATGGTGGCTCCGAGATATTGTTTTGTGTGTGATGGTACCAGGTGGGATTTTTGATGGTTCACCGTGAAACCTAGCTGGTGAAGTAGTTGGACCGTAGCGGCGGTATGTTGCACACATTGTTGGTAGGACGTGGCTTTTATCAGCCAATCGTCCAGATAGGGGGAAAACGTGAATGTGCTGTCTTCTGAGGTGTGCAGCCACTACTGCCAGGCACTTGGTGAAAACCCTTGGTGCTGTTGTTACTCCGAACGGGAGCACCTTGAACTGGTAGTGTTGTCCGTCCACCACAAACCTGAGGTACTTTCTGTGAGCATGGTGTACTGGGATGTGAAAGTACGCGTCTTTCAAATCCAGAGTGGTGAGAAAATCGTTCTGGGAGAGGAGTGGAAGAACCTGTTGAAGGGTTACCATGTGAAAATGGTCTGAATGAATGTAGGTGTTTAGAGGTCTGAGGTCTAAGATAGGTCGTAAGGTCTCGTCCGTCTTTGGAATTAGAAAGTACAGGGAGTAGAACCCTAAATTTGGTTGATTTATGGGGACCTGCTCTATTGCTCCTTTTTGCAGGAGGGAGATCACCTCTTGTGTTATTAGCGCAGTATGTTCTTGAGACATAGGGCGGTGCCTGGGTGGAATGTTGGGGGGTGTAGATGTTAATTCTAGGCAATACCCTGACTGAAAAATTTGTGTCACCCATCTGTCTGAGGTGATAGTCTCCCAGACGTGAAGGAAATGTTGTAGTCTGCCCCCGACCGGAGTGGAATGGTCTGGAGGGAGCGGGGGAAAAGTCATTGGGCAGGAGGTGTGGCAGAGCGGGCGGTATTTGATTTGCCTCTGCCCTTATTATTATTGCCTCTGTATCCGCCTCTTTGATAACCATTCGTGAAGGTAGATTGAGGAGGGGATTTGTAGGACGTGGATGCACTGTCCGAGGAGTAGCCTCTGCCCGTGCCCCGAAAGGAAGAACGGCGAAAGGAGCGCCTGGGAGTATGTGACTGCAGGGCTCCCATAGATTTCGCCGTGTCTGTATCTTTTTTCATCTTTGAGGGCTTCGTCTACTTTAGGGCCAAATAGATGATCTTGGTCGAATGGGTGGTTTAATATAGAGGCTTGTACCTCTGGTTTAAACCCTGAAACCCTGAGCCAGGCATGGCGACGGAGAAGAGCACTGGTGTTTATGGCCCTGGAGGCTGTATCCGCCGCATCTAGGGCACATCGGATCGAGGTATTGGTTATTGTTTTTCCCTCTTGAATACGTTCATTAGCTCTAGTCTTGTACTTTTCAGGGAGATGGTGCATGATGGTCTCTAGCTCATCATAATGCGCCCTGTCGTATCGGGCCAACAGTGCTTGCGTATTGGCGATACGCCATATATTGGCAGCTTGTGACGCAGTGCGCTTCCCTGACGCGTCTAGGAGCTTGGACTCTTTGTCAGGTGGGGGTGCTTCGCCTGACGCCTGAGAATTTGAGCGCTTCCTAGCTGTAGATACCACTAGGGAATCCAATGGTGCAGGGCCTTTAATGTAAGAAGGGTCTGTGGGGGCGGCTTTGTATTTTTTCCTCAATCCGAGGGTTTAGGACCCTGGCCCTGACTGGGTCTTTAAAAACCTCAGGGGCATGTTTAATTACGCCCTTTAACATAGGTAGAATGGCAGTGGACCTATGTGTATCGTCAAAGGTGTCTACGAGAAAATCCTCCTCCACTGGGTCGGTATGTGACTCCACCCCGTGGTAGTGTGCCGCCCATTGTAACAAATGGTGAAAACCCAAGGAATCTTCAGGTGGGGATGGCCTAGATGGGTAAAGGTCATCCTGTGGGACATCTGGGATGTCCGGATTGTTATAATCATCCCATGGGTCTGGAGATCCAGTACGGGTGGGATCTTGTGGCACATCCGCTGGATCATAATAAGGGTCCCCCAAATCGTCTGGGACAGGAGACAAGGTGGGGGAACGATGAGGTGGGGGGGTGGAGGTGGAGAGGGTGGAGGAGGTGGAGGAGGTAAAGGCACCGGGGGAAGGCACCCTGAAAGGAGAGGTAGCAATGTCCTTTCTTTTTGGAGGTGGAGCTGGCTTATCCAAGTGTCTCTTTTTTTAAGTCAATGTCAAGTGTCCAGTCTTTGGATCCTTGGTGAGTGTTTTTTGCAAAGGATCCGGTGTGAAAAGCTCCTGCGACACTGGTCGTTCGGTCGGCGCCGAAGGTTTCAGGGCCGACGGCATTTTAGGCTTGTCGAAGCAGTGTTTCCTTGGAACCTCAGTTTTCTTGGTCGGTGCCGAAGAAGGCCTCGGCACGGGAGTGTCCGGACTGGGGGCCTTGTGATGTTTGGTCGGCCCCGGAGGAGCAGGTTTCGACACCGAAGACTTCGGTGCCGGGTTTGGTATGGAGGTGGAGGCCGATTTTTTCGTCGGTGCCGAAGGGTGTTTCTCGGCACCGGTGGTCGGCTGGCTTGAGCCCGAGCTGCCGGAAGGCTTAATAGGCTTCTTTACCGGGCCCGAAGGTGGGGTATGAGAAGCAGTGTCCTTGGTCTTGCCTAGGCCCGGAGGCGAAGGTGTGACCGAAGCCTTTTTCGGTATCGGTGTGGGCGGGGGAATTGTACTCACGACCCGCTGCGCCGGAGTGATGTCCTCCACATCTGAGTCGTCGGCCTCGGAAGCGCTGACGAGGTAGTCGTCCTCCTGTTCGAGGTCCTGCTGTCCCGGAGCGTCGACGTCGTCCTCGAAGAGGTCGACAGGAGCGGAGGTCGAGGCGTGCGCCATGTTGCGTCTAGCCCGTCGATCTCGAATGGTCTTTTTTGAGCGAAAAGACTTGCAGGCGGGACAGTCTCGGGCCTCGTGTTCTGGGGAGAGGCAGAGGTTGCACACCTCATGAAGATCGGTGTGGGGAAACTTGGACCCACATCGAGGGCACTTCTTGAAGGGAGTTCTTTCCATCAGCCGAGACCGGAGCCGGAATAGGCCCGAAGGCCGCCGTCGACGACCGGAATTGAAGAAGTGCCGAAGAGAAGATGAGTAAGATGATTTATTATCTGAAGCTCGATGAGCGAGGATTTTTTTCGTCGATAGGTGAACTGGGAAGTTCGGAACCGGAGCGCGAAGTATTACATCCGAGCCCGATGGCGGAAAAAAACAATCTGAGGATGGAGCCGAAGCCCATGCGCAATACGAACCAGAGGAGGAGTCACTGAACTCGTGACTTCCAAAGACTTTCCAAGAGGAAAAACAAACTGCAAATATCCGGGCCCAACACCAGATGGCGAGCTATGCACAGTGTATAATCTGCAGCTCATATGCCTCGAACATAGAGTTCTCCTCAAACTGGCCTACATAAATACAGGCCAGACAGGGCGCTAAAGTTGCACCCATTTAAGTTCCAAATATTTGTAGGAACAAGTCATTTTCGTAACCGAAATAGTTCCTTGTTAAGGCTATTTCGATACACTAACACAAAGGTCTGTGGGGGTATCATAAAACCACTCTTGTTCCCCAAGTGCCAGTGCCGCTGCCACCAGCGTGGCATCTTGGGGTGCGCAAGTGTACAGTGACTCGATATCAATCGGGACAAGGAATTCACATGTGGAGTTAAACTGTGTGTCCTCCTAAATGTTAAAGATATCCATGGTATCCTGGACATATGATGGTTTTATTACAGATTCCCTTAAAAAGAAATCCACAAATTGAGACAATAGTTTGAGAACCGGTTGAACACCCGAAACTATCAGGCGCCCCGGTTGGTGGCCGTAAGGGCCTTATGTATTTTTGGCAGAATGTAAAATGCCGGGGTTCTCGGTTTGGGATTCACTAGAAATTCTGCTTCTTTAACAGGGATCCATTTCTTCTCCTTAGCAGTTCCAACCATCCCTTTAATGATCTCCTGTAGTTCTCCAACTGGGTCACGGGTAGCGGACGGTAGTTCTCACACACACCCAACAATCTCATTACTTCAGTTTCATAATCTGTGGTGTTCATAACAACCACTGCACCACCCTTATCTGCTGACTTTATAGTAATCAGTTGGTTATTTTGTAAACTCCTGATTGCCTGCCAATCATCGCGGCTCATGTTATTAAAAGAATGGTGCTTCACATTTTGTTCTAAACTCTTAATTCTCTTCTAGTACTTTTTGTTCAAAGACCAGGACCTCCGGACCAAGTGTCGAATTAGGGGGGCAAAACTGTGAGGGTCGGTGCAGATTAGTGCTGAACAGAGATGGGGGATCAAAGGACTTGTTGGCGAAACATTTTACGCTAGATTTTCCTCATGATTTCTTGAAATTCAGTCCTACACTTAAAATAATCATGTGAAGGATTGGGCACAAATCAAAATAATCATGTGAAGGATTGGGCACAAATCCTAACCCCTTATTCAGTACCCGTAATTCACATGGTGTCAGCAAGTGGTCAGATAAATTTACCACAATATTGTTCACGATTGATTCCTTCCCCGACTGCGGGTTATTCTTGGTGAATATGTCTGGATCCTGGTTCTGTAGGGTGCGGCCTCTGCCCCTCCCGCCTCCCCCTCTGTCGCCTCGCTGATTTTGTCCTTAAAAAAAAAAAGAGCGTAGCAGTGCTCCCAAATCCTCATTGGATTTTTCTTGATGGTTAAATCTCACCCTGTTGGCCCTATCTGATTGTGCACCTCCCTCATTATCTTCACTAGAGGTATTATCAAATGTCCAGTTATATGGTGTGCGTCTGGCTGGTTGTCTCCCTCCCCGTGCCTGACCCACTTGCTTCCTCTATTCAGTTCCCTGTTGATAATACTTGTCCTCTACATAGGGAAAAGGTTACGTTTTAAGCCCTTTATTTTTTGATTCACTATATAATTTTTGTAACACAAAGGTCCTCCTGGGTCCTCAACAACTGCTCCTCGTTTCAACAAGAGTGGTATCTCTTTTAATGCTTTCCTTCAAGTCAACTATTTCTTTAAGAAGTTCTTCAATAAGTCGTTTCACAGTGTTAATAAGAATCAGCCAGTCCCGGATACACTTATCGGCAATATAACTCCAATCGACCCGGAACTGAGACTGTCTTCAAGAAAAATTCTTGGTTCAATACGAACTAACAGGCTTGCTGGAGCCGCACCTGCTCCAAGATATTCAGACTCGTGCTTCTACTGGCTCCTTAAAAATACCAGTTGTATGTTTTAGCATACCTTTAAGCATCGGCAGGTATTGTGCCAAGCGTTGAGTTGATAAAATTGTCTCAAATAGGAAATCATCATCCAGTGCTTTAGTGTGGAGCTGAACCTTATGATAACTAGCTGCCCTAACTATGATGTCATGGTATGTGTTAGTATCTGGAGAGGAAGGTTTCGCCGGATACAGATCTGGATCCATGCTTTCAGGTAGGTCCGTTTCGTAAGTGTCCCATAGATCATTTTGAGAGGAAATAGAGTCTTGGTCTCTATCATCCCAATGTCCCCCAAACGAATGAATAGAACCCTCTGAGGAGTAGTGTGTATCTGCAGAAGGTGGTGGAGTGTGTGTGCTCTTGGTGTCACTGGTGGTGGGCTAACAGGTGTTGAACTGGTGGCCTTGTCCAACCTCTTTCTGTGCTTTGGTGGGCAGGCTCTCCAAGGCTGCATCAAATGTTAATTGTCACTCTGCTGCCTTTTCCTTTGTTTGGGGATGTGTAGCTATGATTCTACCTGTGTCTGGTGAATCAGCAGTTGTTTTTGCCTGGCATCAAGATGGTCTTGCAAAACTTCAACTATTGGTTCCACAGTTTTGGAGCTGGCCTTCTGTGTGGCTGAGCTATAGGACTTCGGTTCCCAAACAGCTTTCGGCACTGATGATTTCAATGCAGAGAGTGATTCTGGTCCAATGTACTTGGTTTTGGTGCCGAGGCAGACAGGTTTTGGCACCGGGGCTCTCGATTCAGAGTCTCGACTCGAGGCCGATGACTGGTGGGCATGGGCCTTGTGCTGTCGCTTTGGCACCAGACCAGCGCAAGCCGTTTTCGGTACAGACCATGGCCCAAAGGCAGTGGTGGCCCATGCAATGGCTCCAGTCGGTCCAAACCAGATGGCTGACACTCTGGGAGGATTTGTTGAGACTATGGTCAGGATGGGTGAGGCACAGTACTCGCGGCTTGTCCTGGTGGAATATTCTACATTTCGAGCTCGGACTCCGAACTGTCACCATGCGAGAAGGATCCAAAACTGTCATTTCGAGGCATCTTGCACACCGATCACGGGCGTCTTTAAACAGAGGGCCTTACACACTACTCAGATTAGTTCTTGATGATCTAGGGAAAAGCACAAGTTACACACCAGGTGTTGGTTGGTTGTGGCATCTTGGCATGGCAGTGTGGGTGAAAACAAAAGGGTGCCTGTTCCACCACCATATGGGCATGGTCTGAACAGAACTTGGAGAATAAGGATTTGCCCCAATCGATGACAATACAGATGGTGAATGGTAGATTTTCGACAATATCGAGACAGAGCAGAGGAGTCCGCAATCGCACTAGACAGTGGGAAAAAAAAAACATTAACCATGGAGTCAAGGACCATGCGCATTGCAAGCAAGTGGAGTCACCATACCTCGTGACTTGAAAGATTTCTTTGAAGAAAACCAACTTGCACACTTACGAGCCAAACACTCGATGGCAGACTTCTGCTAAGCATGTTAATCTACAGTCACACATGCTTCAAACATGATGTTCACAGATAATATACCAACACCAAATTTCAGCTCTTACCTTTTCAAAACTTTTAAGTTTTATTTCATATCGCAGCTCAGCATCTCCAGGGATCTGGAACTTTTCATTTCCTCCACTCCCAAAACCATACCTGAAATGGAAAACATATTTCTTCTGGAACAATGCAAGTCTAAAATGACCATTTATACACCACTTAGTTTTTAGCAGAGAATAAAATACATTAAATAAGGCATTTAGCTTAACTCTTCCAAAACAAGCAACACCAATTATGAGCGCTTAAAATAAAGATTCCCTAATCAATCCAACGGGCTCCAACATTATCTCTAGTCTATTTCAACAATGTACCCTCGAGAGTATCTACACCATGGGATAGAGAACAAAGCAGCAAAGTAGGACCACATTCCAAAGTCATGGATGGCTTCAACACAAACTAACGGACATTTCTTACATTAAACTGACTTCACACTGTCCCCGCTCACTCCTCTCTGCATCAGCAGCAAACGTGTTTGCTAACAATACTTATTTTGTTGTCAAAGATCACTAGAAGTTAAACAACAATGCCATTTTGCATTATACATTTAAGTTATCTCATAATGCGCATCCATGACATACATCGAGTTTTCTTCCTTTAGGATTTTGTATGTCTTCCTCTGCCTTCTTTGGATTACAATTACTTTTTCTATTTTATCACAAGTAACTTAAGACCTAATTTAGAGTTTGGAGGATGGGTTAGTGTTACAAATGCGACGAATATCCCATCGCCGTATTAAAAGTACCACTAGATAGACTGCACTCGTAATATAGAGGATGGGATATCGGTCATGTGTGTGACCGATCTGCTGAGTTCTAAATTAAAGCCCTTTATATTAAGTTGCGTGTTCACTGGTAAATATTTAATTCTCCTTACGTTAAATATCCTCAAGTACCACATATGGGATTTAGAAATGTTTAACTTACTAGTAAGAGGACTACTAGTAAGAGGACTACAGTACTTAGTTAAATTCAGATTTAAAATGTCGCAAGCATAAAAACCTACAATCTTACTTCTTTAGCTATATGTAGTCAAATATCCAATTACAGACAACCATGTTATCTTTGTTCTTATGAAATTACAACTTCTTTTATAAAGCAAGCTGAAGCACAGCTACGAGTTAAAACAAGTACAACTACTAAAGCAATAAAAGTATATTCTGCCACAGTTCATAACAGGAGAGTTTTAATACAATTTAACCTTGATTTTCCAACATCAGAAGACGAGGGATTTAGATAAGGCTTTGACAATGGAGTATTTTGCATGCTAACTTTGGAAGCTAGGAGTAAGAGGATTTCTCAGACAGTGTAAGAGCAATTATGGTAAAACAAACAAAATAGATTTGTGTTCAATCACATACATCAAAAGTTACAGTTTTCTTTGGCAAGACCCCTCCAGATGTGTCAAAAGAGACTCTAGTCACTAAATCTCAAAGGTATTTATCTGGACATATTACAATATCAACGTTGGTTGAAACTGAGGTAGAATGCTGTGTATCACTCAATTATGTTCTTTGCCGAATGTATTTGTAAGGCAACAGGATAGCAGTCCTTGACAAAGCAGCACTTAACACTGCAAGATCTGATTTAGTTTGCAACCAGCATGAACAACAAAATGAGAACAAAGATTCTTCTACAGTTGAAGCCCAGTTTACCTTTACTCTATCTGAAACGTATCCAGCAGTAAAAAGAGCGCTCGCTCTCGCTGGGGCCTTATTTACAAAGATAAATGGGATCTTCATCTGGGCAATTCCGAGGACTGGGCTGGATGCGAGGCTCTTGACTTTAGTGCCCGCCTGTCAGCCCATTTCACACTTGGGGCCACCTTGATGGAGGAGTGTGGCTCAATGGTTAGAGCGGCAGACCCTGAAGCAGAGTTCTGGCCAAGGACCAGGGTTCGATTCCCGCCTAGCCAGTCTACCACCACAGATGAGTTTCTGACCCCAGGGGTGAGGGCATTTGCTCTCAGGAGGTCAGAAACAAAGAATGCTCGGACAGAGTTTGTTTACATCCCCAGCCACAGGATGACCAGCAAACTAATATTGTAAGGCATGGTGGCTTCGAAGAGCCCACCACCTATGGAATGCGAATCTCTGGCTATCCTCACAGGAGCGGATGCTAACCCACCCCCTTGTCCAGGGCCCACTTGGTGCCTGCACAGGCGGGAAAATTAGTTCTCAGAAAGTAGTGTTCACCTTCAGGCTAGTTCCACCCCTACAGTGGGCTACCTGAAGTGAATGCAAAACATCAGTCTGCCATCTTTCCGGACAAGTGCGCTAAAGTCAACTCGCCATACAAGCTGCTGTGCCTCCAAGAGACTGGGAGGCCCGCCTGCACTTCTACAAAGACTCAAACTCCAGTGGAGCAGCGGAGCTGTTCCCCTGTACTCTGCAGGAACCAAATGAAGAACTGTGAGGACTTCAGAACCAAATAAACCAGACACCAGTCAGCACCACTGCACCCGTCACTCCAAGCCCAACTTGAAATGGGCCAACGGTGTCAGCATGGACCCCCGGCCCTTCAGAGAAGAAGCCCAACTTGAGTTTGCCAAGATGTGACTCCTTGATTGTGTGTGCAGCCCCCCTAACTGCAAATGCGTCCGGAGACAAAAACCCAACGCCTCAAAACACCTCTGCACCAGTCACTACTGGCCCGTGGAGAAGAGGACCAAAGGTGTCGTAACGCCACCGATCACCACAAGACCTGAGCCCCCCTGTTGGTTTAGCCTGACTGGTCTCCCAGACCAAACCTTTAGCCTTTTTTCGACCCAGCAGATCCCCATTGACCACCGACACTGTATCGCACCACTGCACCTGGCCGCCCTAGTGCCGCTAGAGGTGACCTTTATGCAGGTTTTGATTTTCCTCTATATGATAACATTGCCGCCTATAAAAATTGTTGACTTTTAAAACATAGAAGTATTTCTATCTCTAAACATACTTACCTTAACCTGATCGTATTGATTATGGTGCCTAAATATGTATAAATATAAGTGTTATTTTTATAGCTTGTTGTAGTGGTGTGCATCATTTATTGACTGTGTATTTGTAGATGTCTAACAGTCCTGTCTGATAAGCCCCCGGCTGCTCGACCACACTACCCCCTAGAAGAGCACCTTGGGCTTGCTAGAGCAAGCAAGCCACTGTACACTCTTAAGAGAATACCTGATCTTTGCACAGTTTAACTCTTTTAGGTATACTATATAAAGAGCCAGCTTCCTTCAGCATGGACCCAATCCAGCGGCAGAAACTCGAGGAGACACTCACGAAAGAGGAGAGTCGGACCACCAATGACCAAATGGAAAGTATTAAAAAAGCCCCTAGGGAAAGACGGACTACCGCTACAGTTCTACTCCACATACAGGATAAAAGTGGCTCTGAAGCTACTACAGCTATATACCGAGATGCAAAGGAAATGGGAATTCTCCCAACAACCACTAGAGAGGCCGTGATCGTTGTGCTACCCAAACCTGGCCGCAAAGCACTGGAGGTGGAATTATATATACCACTTTCTCTATTAAACAAGGACTATAAAATTCTAGGGAAAGTCATTACTAACACATTAACTCCCCTTCTACCTATCCTGGTCAATTCGGATGCAATCTGTTTCTAAATCTAAGGCACTTTTTACGCCTCATGGCAGAGGCAAGACAGGAAGGCAGCCTGCAGGTAGCAATAGCATTAGACATTGAAAAAGCCTTTGAAACCCTGTAATGGGTTACATAATGAAGGTGCTCAAAAAGATGGGGCTGGGTAGGGACATCATGAGATGGATATGCCTTCTCTACTACGGTTCATTGTCAAGGGTCCACACAGGACCAGAGATCTGACTTATTCAAAGTTAGTAGAGGCACCAGACAGGGTTGTCCACTAGCCCCAGATATGATCTGCTCTTGCCACGGAACCACTGGCTGGATTATTCAGCCGAAGAGGGCCGGACTTGGGGGCAGGGCCAGACTGGCCGTAGTGGGCATTAGGTGTTTCCCTAGGAGGCTGGAAGGGTGGGGGCCAATTTTGCCGCAGTGGGGGCAGTTTGTTACTGGGGGTCGGTTTTGCAGCAGTGCTACTATATCCACCCCCCCAGAAAAAAGCAGCAGGGGGGCTGGCCAGTCAACAATGCCAGGGCTGCTTTGGGTTCCCAGTTCGGCCCTGATGGGGGTACTGAGCAGCTAACCATAGGAAACTGTCACTGTATGCAGATGAGGCACTGATTTATCTACGGGGTGAGCAGAAATTTTCTCAACTACTAATGACTATGCTAGGGGAATTTGGCACATGCTCCAGCCTGAAGTTAACTGGGTCAAGATGTACTATTCCCCCTTTTAGAGCTTCTTGGTCGACTGCCGTTAATCTACTGCATTTGGTTGCCAAATGGAAACTAGATACGTTCCGTTAATTGCGAATCAGCATATATCACTAGGATGATGACAACATACAAGGTGGCTTGGGGCAGGCCTTTTGGGGGGAGGGGTGGGAAGAATCCCAAATTGATTGGTACTCCTTAGGATGCTCTCCAATGGGCAGGGTGGCAATCACCAAGATGTTAGTCCTGCCTAGACTACTGCTCCACTTTTCGGCACTGCCAGTACCGCTGCCTAGGAGCTTTTTCACACGCTTAAAAGATATACTGTCTGAACGGATATGGGGGACTGAAAGAAAAAAGGTAGCTTTTCTGTACATTACATAACCGAATGGATCAGGGAGGACTGAGTGACCTACACTACGAACTAGATTATGCAGCTGCACAATAGCAATGGCCAATGCATGGATATCTCAGGCTCCTAACACATAGAGGGTACATATAAGGAGAACCCCCAAACACCTATCTTGAGGGTTCGCAGCAGTAAATCTCAAATGCCCTCATCAGACTTTTACCATCTGGAATGGGCTTTCCCAGAAATCTAAAAGTTTTGTTCTGAAACTATAGAACGGACGGTGGAAATGAATTAGGTTACTTACCCTGTAAGCATCTTTTCATATAAGGCTATAGTTTCACATGTTTTTCATACTCCTGCCATCCAGTGTTGGGTTCGGATATGTGAAAGTGGTTTTTCTTCCAAGAAGTCTTTTCGAGTCACGAGGTAGAATTACTTACTCCAGTATTGGAGCTTTCATAGATTCACATGCCTGAACCATTCCCCGTCATCGAGACGGGAGTCTCCGGTACATAAAAAACGCATTACTTAGCAGTATAACCAACAGAGAAAAGGCCTAGGCCCATTTTCCTTTGCAACCCATAACCATGGTTATGTAAAAAAGGACTAAACTAGTCTCTGAACCAATCAGAGCCTGTCACCCTCTAGAACCCTCCTGAGAGAACCTTCTGCCCCTCAGATTTTCTACCGCACGTTGTGCTAGGGAGTCTCCTTTGAGCTCTGCTCAAATTCTACAGTTGGCTCTAGATTGAAGAGTTTTTTCAACTGATTTTTCTTCATCATCTTCTGGAGAATGGCGGAGAAGAAGGGTTTGTTTAGAGCCTGTGCCACCTGTTCTAAGAAGAGGTTATATACTGACGACCCTCATAAAAATTGTATATACTGCCTTTACCCACACCATCAGGCGAAGGAGTGTAAGGTATGTCGTACCTTTTCTAATAAAACTCTGAGGGATCGTGAAGGTAGACTGTTAATTTGGCTCCAAAATCTTAAGACCAGGAAGGACGTCATGTCTAGTGACAGCAATGAGGCGGCAACTGCTTCAAGGATGTCTCAGAAAAGAGGTAGATCTCCTCAGGCTCATACCTCAGGGGAAAAACCTGAGAAGGCTCTTAAACAGATCACTTCTGGGTCTTCAGAGCGCAGTCCCTCAAAATCTCCTCAAATTAAGGAAAAGGAGAGCAAGGGTCATGCTTTAGGGGTAAAACATAAAAAAAAGACTAGTTCAGAGCCTTCAAAATCACCCCTTAAAATTAAACATTTGCTTAAAAAACCAGCCTCTACATCGCCTGAAGAGAAATTAGAAAAATCTGCATCGTCGACGGGATCGTCAACGAAGAAAGTAGCGTCGTCGAAGAAAAGTGAGGTAATGGTCACTATTAAACCTATACCCTCGTCGACGATGGCAGTGTGGACGACGAGAGCGTCGATGATGGCGACATTGACAACGACCACAACTACGTCGTCGACGGGATCGTCGACGACAGTGACTACGGGATCGAAGAAGACTATGACGGCAGCGTCGACGGCGGCATCGGCGACGACAGTGTCGTTTGCCATCGAAATCGCCATCTCGTCGACGAGAGAAAACCCCCCCCAGAAAAACGGGATTTTGCCAGGAAAAGGAAGATTACCCCGGACATTACATCTCCTAGTAAGGTAACACCTCTGGTTCCATCCCACTTGTTGGAGGAGGAAGACTCGCAGGAGGAAGATAATGAGGGTCCTTTTGGTTATGCAAGTAGCCCCTCTCAGTTACACGATAAATGTCAGGAAGATGACTGGGAGGATGATTATGGGGGTTATCAAGACCGCCCCCAGCAAAACTATCAGGAAGAGATGGTGAGTGTTCCATCTTCACTACTGATTGATTTGCAGTTCATGTTGGATGACTATAAAACGAGGCATCCTTTACCTTTCTTCCCAAAGGATTCCAGTGACTACATCGCACTCTGTTCCATGTACACCTGTGCGAAGACAAGAGGTACCGGTTCCCGTGCCTATATCACCATTGCCACAACCAGCTTTAGACACATCGGACGATGAGGAGCAGGAAGAGGGGGAGATAACAGACCCTAGTAAAGAATGGGATGATTATCTGATTCCGTCCCCTTCATCTCCTTCACCGAGGCCTGTTGATTCTCCTCTGGAGGACATCGGGGGGTTCCATAATCTTATGGAGAAGGCCGCACAGAGATTTGCGCTCAATATGTCATCGGACAAAACAGAATGCTTCTTATATGATTTCAATGAGCCGTTTTGCAAGACAGTTCGATCTCTTCCGATTGTTAGACATCTGAGAGAAGAAGGTCTCAAGGTAATGGAGACACCGGCAACGATTACTCCAGTACTTGCTAGACTGGACAAAAAATATAAAGCGCCCTCGGATGCTCCGGCTTGTTTACTAGGCCACACCAAGCCGGACTCCGTTATAACTCAAGCGGCACAACAAAAAAAAAAAAAAAAAAAAAAAACGAGGAATCCGTCCGCTCCAATTTCAACGCCGCCGGACAGAGAGGGTAGGCGCTTGGATAATGTGGGGGGAAGAGGTTTTCGTCCATGTCTGCCCTTCTGGTCAAGGCGGCGAATGCCCTGGCCATCCTGGGCAAGTATGATAGGCAAATGTGGTGCAACCTATCGCCTTACATAGACAGTATACCGGAGGCTGACAGACAGGAAGCCAGGAAAATCCTCCAAGAAGGTGAAAGGACTTCGGCTGAAGTCATAGATTGCGCAATGGACATTGCGACCACGGCCTTCAGATCTTTGGGAGGAGCGGCTGTTTTGCGCAGACAAGGGTGGCTGAGAGCAACATCTTTTAGGCCTGAAGTCCAGAATAAGATCTTGGACCTTCCTTTCAATGGAGAAGATCTGTTTGGGAAGCATATTGATGATGCCTTACAGAGTATCAAAAAAGATACGGAAACAGCTAAATCTCTGGGAACATTGCAATATAGAAAAGTTCCTTTTCGTGGCTCAAGAGGTAGGGGCCAAGCCTCCTATAGAGTGGGTTACCAACAAGGCCGGTATACTTCCTACTCCACATCATCTCAGCCATATCGTCAACAATATTCACAGAGACAAACAGGAGGTTTAACAAAATCTACTCCTAGAGGTCGAGGAGGTCGTCAAGGGAAAGACACCACCCGGCGACAATGACACCTTTCTAACTCTGGTGACACCTATTCCTCATATGTCGCATGTTCCCCTGGGTGGAAGAATTTCCCATCATCTTCAAGATTGGCCGCAAATAACGACGGACCAATGGGTCCTCAACATAATACAATTCGGTCATACTCTAGAGTTTCTGGAAATCCCCCCTTGTACTCCACCAAGATATCAAGAGGTCAAGTATTTGCATCAGATGCGTCAAGAAATTCGGACAATGCTCTGAAAGGGAGCAATAGAACCGGTACCGAATTCCCAGAGAGGAAGGGGATTTTATTCCCGTTTTTTTCTGATCAAGAAAAACGTTCTCCAATGGCGCCCCATTTTGGATCTCCGATCCCTAAATACTTACCTCAAGGATCAATCCTTCAGAATGATCTCCCTCCAAGATATTCTGCTGCTATTAAACCCAGGGGATCATATGACCAAACGAGATGCGTATTTTCATATCCCAATCTATCCTTCACACAGGCAGTACCTTCGTTTCGTGGTGGCCGAAGATCATTACCAATTCAAGGTACTTCCTTTTGGTCTGAAATCAGCCCCGAGAATTTTTACAAAATGCCTGGCTCCAGTGGTAGCAGTTCTAAGGAGACAGAAACACCAAGTATTTCCTTACCTCGACGACTGGCTAGTCAAGGCTCCATCGGCAGTGTCAGCCCGGTCGTCAACAAGGGCTTGTGTGGAACTGTTTGCCAGATTAGGTCTGACTCTAAACGAGGAGAAGTCAATTCTTCAACCGTCAAGAAATATCACCTTCTTGGGAGCAATTCTGGAAACGGAGGTAAACAAAGCGTTCCTCCTCCAAGGAGAGACAGCGGGGAATAATATCTCTATCCCAGGCTTTTATAAAAAGAAAGTCTCTTTCAGTACGCAAGTACAAATCATTGCTGGGAACGATGTCATCTTGCATTCCCCTCGTACCTTTCTGCAGGCTAAGGATGCGTCCGTTACAAGAGCAGCTAGGTCTTCAATGGCATCAAGCGACAGGATCCTTCGAAGATATACTCAGCGCAACGCTGATCATGGTTCACGCGGCAACATGGTGGACC
Organism: Triturus cristatus; assembly: GCF_964204655.1. NCBI lineage: Eukaryota > Metazoa > Chordata > Amphibia > Caudata > Salamandridae > Triturus > Triturus cristatus. The sequence goes on along the minus strand of NC_140585.1, from coordinate 330,780,038 downwards.
CGGAAACGGAACATCTCGCAGGGTCTTTCTTTCCTGACTCAACCAGCTCCATTCGTGCTGATGACAGATGCGTCCTTGGAAGGCTGAGGAGCATTCCTTCAGTATCTGCAGGTCAGCGGTCGCTGGAAATTGAGCGAACAGCAATTGCATATCAACCTCTTGGAGCTCAGAGCCGTCCGCTTAGCATTGTTGGCATTCCTGCCAAGGATTCAAGGTGCAGCCGTGTTAATAAGAACAGACAACACAACAGCAATGCACTATTTAAACAAGCAGGGGGGAACAAGATCATCTTGAGAAGCCCAGTTGATATGGGAATGGGCTCTACGACACGGAGTATCCATTACAGCTGAACATCTTCCAGGGGACCAGAACACCAAAGCGGATACTCTCAGCAGACTGAAGTCTGTCTGTCACGAATGGGAGATCGACAACGAGATTTTGAACAACATCTTCCAGAAATGGAGAACTCCGACAGTAGATCTCTTCGCAACAAGGGAGAACAGAAAATGCCGGTTCTTCGCAAGCTGGCTTCCGTAAAGGGGGTCTTGGGCGGAATGCGTTTTTGATGGCATGGTCAGGCATCTTTGCCTACGCCTTTCCTCAAATTCCCCCTCCTGCCGCAGGTTCTTATGAAGATCAAGAAAGAACCATGCAGGATAATCCTGATAGCTCCGTGGTGGCCCAGACAACATTGGTTCGCAGAGCTTCTTGTACTGTCAGAGGAGCGCCCGATTTGCCTGCAGCCGATACCGTCTCTTCTGACGATGTTCCAGGGGGAAGTTCTTCATCCGGATCCGAAATCACTGCATTTAGCAGCCTGGCTCCTGAATACTGCGAATTTCAACATCTTAACATCCCAACGGAGTGCAGGGAGATTCTATCTAGAGCCAAAGCGGATAGCACAAACAAAACATACCGGATGAAGTGGAAGAGATTCTGTTTATGGTGCAGAAGGTCTAACATTCATCCGCTGCATTTGGAAGTTCACGAGATTATTCCATACATCTTGCTTTTGGCTAAGTCAGGTTTGGCTCATGCATCTATAACGGTACACCTAGCTGCAATTTCACGCTTCAGAAGAACTGCCTCTGGTCCATCTCTGTGGTCTGCTAGAGTCATCAAACAATTTATGAAAGGATTGTTCCGAGTTTTCACTCCAATAAAACCTCCACCACCTCTCTGGCAATTGAACATTGTTCTTTCCCAGTTAATGAAACAGCCCTTTGAGCCAATACACAGGGCAGAGCTGAAATTCCTATCGTGGAAAGTTGCGCTTCTCATTGCGCTCACTTCAGCCAGGAGAGTGGGGGAAATTCAGGGTCTCACTGTCCAGGAGCCTTTCTTACAATTCAAGGAGGACAGAATAATACTCAGGACTAATCCAAGATTCACTCCAAAAGTTCCAACTGACTTTCATTTGAACAAACCATTAATTCTCAAACGATTTTTTCCTCAACCAACAACAGCGGCGGAAAGAGCTCTCCACTCGCTGGATGTCCAGCGTTGTTTAAAGTTCTATTTGCAGAAAACTAAGCCTTTCTGAAAGTCTTCGCAACTATTTGTTGCCTTCAGTGCACCCAGAAAGGGTTTGCCTTTGTCAAAAAGGGTAATTGCCAGATGGATTTCCAGTGCAATAGAGTATTGTCATCAGGCAGCTGGGCGACCTCTGAATGCACGAGTCCGTGCACATTCGACAACAGCAGTCTCCACCTCTACTGCTTTATTTGCGGGTGTGACGATCCAGGACATCTGCAGGGCGGCGACCTGGATGAATACGCACACCTTCACCAGGCATTACTGCTTGGATACGGCCACAGGAAGAGATGTGGCGGTCGGAGAAGCGGTGCTGAGGAACCTTAGCCAGTAACGGTGAGCCTTCTTTATCATCCCTCCTTTCTTTGGTATCTACTCTTGCACATTTTATTGTTCTTTATTGTATGGAATGCAGTTTACAAAGTATTTTTAATTTGTGTGTTTTGGTTTAGAAGGAATATGCTACTTACCAGTATGCATCTGTTCTTGGCATGTAGAGCTGCAGATCTACACACTTTTGCATAGATCGCCATCTGGTGTTGGGGCCGGATATTTGCAGTTTGTTTTTTCTCTTGGAAAGTCTTTAGAAGTCACGAGGTCGGTGACTCCTCCTTTGGTTCGTATTGCGCATGGGCTTCGGCTCCATCCTCAGATTGTTTTTCACCAACAGGGAAAGATGGAGCGTAGTAGTAATAGTGAAGAAACCCATGTGTGTTGTATCTAAATAAGATAGACTGGAACGGATACAGGTAGCCGGGTGGGAGGGTGTAGATCTGCAGCTCAACATGCCAAGAACAGATGCATACTAGTAAGTAGCATATTCCGTTCGAGGCATATGAGCTGCAGATTACACACTTTTGCATAGACTATATAGCAGTACCCAACCCTAGCGGCGACCACCAGTATCCGTTGCAGTGGTTTGGAATAGTGTTTTTAGTACAGCCTGGCCCACACTAGCTTGTTGCTTGGTTTGCACATCTACACAGTAACGTTTAGTGAAAGTGTGCGGTGTTGACCATGTTGCTGCTTTGCAGATATCATCTAATGGGATGTTCCCAAGAAAAGCCATAGAAGCCCCCATCTTCCGTGTAGAGTGGGCTTTAGGGGGAACAGATAGCGTTCGTTTTGCCTTTATGTGGTGGAGAGAAAGAGACAAATAGTTGTTTGGTCTTTCTGAAAGGTTGTGTTCTCTGGATATAGTAAAGTAAAGCCCTTTTAACATCTAGCGTGTGTAGAGCCCTTTCTGCAACAGTTTGAGGTTGCAAGAAAAAAAACGGTAATTCTACCGATTGATTTAGATGGAAGGGGGAAATGACTTTGGGTAGGAATTTTGGGTTGGTACGGAGGACAACCTTGTTCTGGTGCATTTGAAGAAAAGGTTCTTGTATAGTGAGTGCTTGTATCTCACTGACCCTTCTAAGGGAAGTGATGGCTACAAGAAAAGCTGTTTTCCATGTGAGAAATTGCAGTTCGCATTTATGCAAAGGTTCGAAGGGTGGTCCCATTAGCCTTGTGAGAACTATATTTAAGTTCCACACAGGTGAGGGTGGTACTCTTGGGGGAATTATCCGCTTGAGGCCTTCCATGAAGGCTTTAATGGCAGGCACTCTGAAAAGTGATAGGTGCTATATGTTCTGTAGGTAAGCAGCAATTGCTGCGAGGTGTAACCGAATGGATGTATATGCTAGGTTACACCTTTGTAGATGGAGCAAGTAGCATATGATGTGCTGTATAGATACGTCTAGAGGGTTGATTGTGTTGTTATGGCAGTAAACAACAAATCTTTTCCACTTTGCAGCGTAGCAGGCCCTAGTAGTAGGGCGTCTAGCTTCTCTGATGACGTTCATGCAGTCAGGGGGAAGGTTAAGTTATCCGAATTCTAGGATCTCAGGAGCCAGATCGCAAGGTTGAGCTGAGCTGGGTCCGGGTGCCTGATCTCTCCATGGTTCTGGGTTGGGAGGCATGGTGAGAGGTGTAACTTTTGGTGTGGCACTACCGAGAGTTCCAGCAGCGTGGTGTACCACGTTTGTCTGGCCCATGAGCTACTAGAATCAGTGTGAGGGTGTGCTGTTGTAGCTTTCGCACCACTAATGGAATTAGTGGGAGAGGTAGAAAGGCGTACGCAAATTTGCCTGACCAGTTCATCCATATTGCATTGCCTTTGGACAATGGGTGTGGGTATCTGGCGGCGAAGCTTGGGCATTTTTTGTTTTCGTGGGTGGCGAAGAGGTCTATCTGTGGATGCCCCCATGTGAGAATGTGGCTCTGTATATACTCTTCCTTAATAGGTACAGGGTGTACAGAGTCCAAAGACCCCAAGGGTTTAACAGAGGTTGAAGTTAGATATAACCTTACTCTCTAAAGTGGTAGCTTGGTCGAGCAGTAAGGCAATACCAGAGGACAGTGTAAAGCATTTGTTGTACACACTCAGTCAGCAAATAGTTCCACACACTCAATAACTGAACTCTAGGCCAATGGTTTGTATATAAAAAATATATGCTTGTTTTATTTTAGAACCAACACTTGGAATTAAAATATACTTTCTCGACAGGAGATGTTTCATAAAAATACTTTATATGCAATAGACTTTTTATTAAACAGTTACAAGTAGTTGCAGTAGGCAACTCTATTTCTAAACACAATACATTGAGCTCAATGATAAATTCTAATTATATGCAACAGATTACTTTTTAGATTACTTTTGTAATTCCAGGCCTGGATCCTAGATCCAGTCCTGGGTCAGTTCTCAGAATCAGTTGTTGAAAGTCGACTTTGGTACTGTAATGATTTTTAACTAATATTTAGCCATTTTAAAAGTTAGCACTTAGAAAATATTTCAGAGCAAACAATCAATGATTCCCTATGGAAGAAAATTTAAGGTTACAGGTACAGTAGGTTATCGTTACATTTGTAATCCAGTACTGGGTGCCTAGACTCAGTACTGGGACCTTTATCCAAAACAGGTAAGTAATTACGTTTTCAGATGTTATACGATTTTTGAAGAATATTTAGAAATTGCAGAAATCAACACTTAGAAGAAATTTCACAGAAAAACAGTCAATGGTTTCCTATGGAAGAAAAATGAGTTAGAGGTACGTATAGTTGTGGGTACTTTTCAGAGTCAGTGCTGGGTACCAAGATCCAGCACTGGGAGCTCACGTAAGAGCAGGTGAGTAAATTCGTTTTTGATACCCGGCTGATTTTTGGTGAATATTTTGAGTTTTGAAAAGTCCACACTTAGAAGAATTTTCAAGAAAAAGCCAGTCAATGTTACCCTATGAGGAAAATGAAGTTAGCGGTTTAAGGGTAAGTACTCGACTGGCAGAGTTGAAGTTCTGGGCATAGACTCAGGGGTCCCCCAGTGTCAGGTAGGTACAGTTAGTTCACCCTCAGCGGTTTCAGGGCGGCCGGGTGCAGAGAGAGTCAGGCCCAATGTTATCCTATGAGGGATAGGGGGGTCTTGGTTGGTGGCTGCTGTCTGGCAAGCCACGCAGCTGTGGGAGCTGGGCTCCTGGTCACTTACTCAGGGCAAGTGGGGAAGTAGGTTAGAGTAGAGTTATCACTGCCAGGGCCACTCGGGCGGCTGGGTGCAGGGTGCTTTTGAGCCGTCGGGCGCTCAATTGATTTCTATGGGAAATCTCCGGTTTCGAAAAAGACTGCAGGCTCGGGGACGAGGACTCTTCAGGTGACACCACCACTTCGAGAGGTAAGTTGGGTAGTTGGAGGATAGGTAGGTACCCCGGGATTGGACACAGAGGGCCATGGGGCGCCGGGTGCAGTGGTGCCTTTTGGTGTCGGGAAATGTTACCCTCTGTTGATCGCGGTTGGGGTGGCACTCTGTTCTGAGGCTGCAGGCTTCTTCAGGATTGTCGAGGGGGGTCCTTGGGTGCCTGACTCGGGGTCACAGTCGCCGTGGGGTCGTCCTTGTGGGTTTAGTCCACTCCGGCACCGGCCAGGCTTGGCGAGTGCAGAGTGGGCTGGGATCGCGGTTCCCGGCTGCTGCCAGGGGTGAAAGGTAGGTTCTGAGTAGAGCCTCTACTCATGGGAGTCCCAGGGGATCAGAGTTCAAAGGTAGCCAGGTCCTCCGGGGTTTCTGAGGTTGCTGGCCACAAGAGATGCCGGGTTTGGAGCAGGAGCAGGTTCGAGGTCGACAGGCCGGTAGGACTGGGGCCAAAGCAGTTGGTGTCTCCCTCTCCTTCGCAGCTGCAGGGCAGGTCTTCTTTTCTTCTCGCTCTTCTTGTAGTTTCGGAATCTGGAATCTGGGGAAGGAAGGTTCAGGGTGCCCCTAAATACTAGATTTAGGGGCGTTACAGGTAGGTGAAGGCCAGGGAACAATGGGTCCTTGTCCTGGGGTGGGTACACCCCCTATCCTGCCTCTCTCCTGTGGGAGGGGGACAGTAGCCTAATCCTGATAGGGTAGGGCCTCCCATCTTCAAGATGGCGAGAGCCCGGAGATGTGCTTCACCTCGCCTCCCCCACCTGAGGGGTGGGGTGGGCAGGCTGGCACATCCCCTGTCCTTGTATGGGGTTTCCGGCCAAGCTTCCCGCCAGAGTGGGGGGTTGCAGTGGCCTGGGGAAACTCCTAGAGGCGGCATGCCTTTGAAGCTTCCCTTTGCTCATCCTGGGGGAGGAGATTTATCACCTCACCCAGGATGTGCATTGTTGCAGGCCCGGGAGAGCAGGGGCTCTCCCACCCAGGGGTCCAGCAACGTGTCTGCTGTGTGGCAGCCTGGGCAGCCTCAGAGCAGACGTGGATTGTAGGTTAGTTGTAAGGGGGCATCTCTAAGATGCCCTCTGGGGTGCTTGGTACATTAAATCCCATACTGGCATCAGTGTGGGTTTAATGTGCTGAGAAGTTTGATACCAAACTTCCCAGTCTTCAGTGTTGCCATTATGGTGCTGTTGAGCTCGTGTTTGACGAGCTCTCAGCACCATGTACTCTTAAATGGCAGCACTACACTTACAGTGCCCGGGAATGGACCTGGGTACTGTAGGGGCACAGGGCTCCTGCTCCTGTGCCCACACCATGGGTATAAGGCACCCAGCCAGAGGGGTGGCTGACATATACCTTGGCAGTGTAGGTGATGAGCATGGCACACAGAGATGTGTGCCATGTCCACTCTTCATTTTGTCCTGCACCCAGACACTCATCCTGCAAAGGCAGTGTGTGTGTGTAAGGGTACAGGGCCTCTAAGGGTGGCACAATGGGTGCTGCAGCCCTTAGAGGCCTTCCCTGGTCACAAGGCCCTGGGTACCTAGGGTACCATTTACCAGGGGCTTACATGTGGCCAGGGTTTGCCAATTTGGAGTTTGTGTGTTTTAAGGAAGGAACATAGGCCCTGGGCACCTGATTGGCAGGAGTCCAGGGTACACTCAGTAAAAGTACATTCAGCAATTTAGCAAAAAGTGGGGGCATACCAAGCAAGAAAGATGGCACTTTCTCACACCCCACATCTGAAAGAACGGGTGCAGAACCTGCGAGTGAAGTTCCCACTCGTGGATCTGCTCCGTCGGTCTGCTGAGCAGATCTGCCATGGTGTTTTGGACTCCTGGGACATGTTGGGCTAGGAGAAAGATTTTGTGTGGAATTGCCCATCTCCATATGCTCTGTGCTAGTTGAGAGAGCTGTGGAGAGTGTGTGCCACCCTGTTTTTGAATGTAGTACATGGCCGTCATGTCTGTGCGAATCAGGACTGCCTTGCCTAAAATGTGCGTCTGAAAGGATTTTAGGGCTAGAAAGATTGCCAGTAACTCCAGATGGTTGATGTGGAGTAACTTTTGTTGCGGCGTCCATATGCCCTGCACTGTGAGGTGTAATCGATGAGCTCCCCAGCCGGAGAGCGATGCGTCTGTTAGGATTATTTGTGGAACCGGGTCCAGGAACGGTCGACCTTTGGAAAGATTTGTGGTGTTCCACCACTGAAGAGAGCGATGGGTGCGACCGTCTACCAACACCAGATCTGTCAGTTGCCCCTGGGCCTGGTTCCACTGGCGTGCTAAGCACTACTGGAGTGGACGCATCTGGAGTCTTGCATGAGGCACTATGAAAATGCAAGAGGCCATCATCCCTATTAGTTGCATAAACACTCTTGCTGGGAGAGAGTGTTCAAGTATGAATTTTGGACGCAAAGCCTGGATGCTTGCAATCCTGGCAGGATTGGGATAGGCTATGGCTTTTGAGGTGTCTATGGTGGCACCGAGGTATTGCTTTGTGTAGGATGATATCAGCTAGGACTTTTGGTGGTTCACCGTGAAACCTAGCTGGTGAAGTAGTTGGATTGTAGTGGCGGTGTGGTGTACACATTGGTTGTAGGACGTGGCTTTTATCAGCCAGTCTAAATATGGGAAGACGTGAATGTGCTGTCTTCTGAGGTGTGCCGCCACTACTGCTAGGCACTCGGTGAATAACCTTGGTGCTGTTGTGACCCCAAATGGGAGCACCTTGAACTGGTAGTGTTGCCCGTCCACTTCAAATCTGAGGTACTTTCTGTGAGCATGGTGTACCGGAATGTGAAAGTATGCGTCTTTCAAGTCCAGTGTGGTGAGAAAGTCGTTCTTGGAGAGGAGCGGAAGAACCTGTTGAAGGGTTACCATGTGAAAATGGTCCGAATGTATATAAGTGTTTAGAGGCCTGAGATCTAAAATAGGTCGTAGAGTCTAGTCTCTTTTTGGTATCAGAAAGTACAGGGAGTAGACCCCTAAATTTTGCTGATTGGCGGGGACTTGTTCTATGGCTTGTTTTTGCAGGAGGGAGATTACCTCCTGCTTTAGTAACGTGGCATGTTCTTGTGACATTGGGCGTTGCCTGGGTGGAATGTTGGGGGGGGGGTAGATGTTAATTCTAGGCAGTACCCTGAACAAATAATTTGGGTCACCCATCTGTCTGAGGTGATGGTCTCCCAGACGTGAAGGAAATTTTGTAGCCTGCCCCCGACCGGAGTGGGATGGTCTGGAGGGAGCAGGGGGAAGTCATTGGGTAGGCGGTGTGGCAGAGCGGGCGGTATTTGTTTTGCCTCTGCCTTTATTGTTATTGCCTCTATAGCCGCCTCTTTGATAACCCCTTGTGAAGGTGGACTAAGGAGGGGATTTGTAGGACGTGGAGGCGCTATCTGAGGAGTAGCCTCTGCCCGTGCCCCGAAAGGAAGAGCGGCGAAAGGAGCGCCTAGGAGGGTGTGACTGTAGGGCTCCCATAGATTTCGCCGTATCTGTGTCTTTCTTCATCTTCTCGAGGGCCTCATCTACCTTTGGACCAAATAAATGTTGTTGATCAAATGGGTGGTTTAATATGGAGGCTTGTACCTCAGGTTTAAAGCCTGAAACTCTTAGCCAGGCGTGGCGACGGAGGAGGAGGACACTAGTGTTTATGGCCCTGGAGGCTGTGTCTGCCGCGTCTAGGGCACAGTGTATAGAGGTAATAGTTATGTTTTTTCCCTCTTGAATCAATTCATTAGCCCTATTTTTGTACTTTTCTGGGAGATGGTGCATGATGGTTTCTAGCTCATCATAATGCGTTCTATCGTATCTGGCCAATAGCGCTTGAGTGTTGGCGATACGCCATATATTGGCAGCCTGTGACGCCGTGCGTTTTCCTGACGCGTCCAGGAGCTTGGACTCGGTCAGGTGGTGGTGCTTCACCTGACGCCTGGGAATTTGATCTCTTCCTAGCCGTGGATACCACTAGGGAATCCAGTGGTGCTGGCCCTTTGATGTAGGCAGGATCTGTGGGGGCAGCTTTATATTTCTCTATGCATGGGTTTAGGACCCTAGCCCTGACTGGGTCTTTAAAAACCTCTGGCGCATGTTTTATTACCCCTTTGAGCATAGGTAGTATAGCAGTAAACCTATGTGCAGTATCAAAGGGGTCTAGGAGGAAATCTTCCTCTACTGGGTCAGTATGTAGCTCTACCCCGTGATAATGTACCGCCCTCTGAAGTAGGAGGTGAAAACCTAACGAGTCTTCTGGTGGGGATGGCCTGGATGGATAAAGGTCATCTTGAGGGACATCTGGGATGTCTGGATTGTTATCATCCCATGGGTCTGGGGATCCAGTAGGGGTGGGGTCTTGTAGCACATCTGCTGGGTCGTAGTATGGGTCCCCCTGATCATCATGGTTTGGAGACGGGGTCGGAGAGCGATGAGGCAGGGGTGGTGGAGAGGGTGGAGGAGGTGGGGAAGGCACTCTGAAAGGGGAGGTAGCACAGTCCTTCCTCTTTGGAGGTGGAGGTGGAGCTGGTTTGTCCAAATGTCTCTTTTTTGAAGACAGTGCCAAATGTCCAGTTTTTGGATCCTTGGTAAGTGTCTTTTGCAAAGGATCCGGTGTGAATAGTTCTTGCGACACTGGTTGTTCGGTCGGCGCCGACGTTTTCGGGGCCCGACGGCTTTTTAGGCTGGTCTGTGCCGTGCTTTTTTGGAACCTCCGATTTTTTGTTCGGTGCCGAGACAGGCTTTGGCACGGGAGTGTCGGTGCCGAGGGCCTTATGATGTTTGGTCGGCACCGAGAGGACGGGTTTCGACACCGAGGGCTTTGTTGCGGAGCTCGGTGTGGAGGTAGAGGCCGATCTCTTCTTCGGTGCCAAAGGGTGTTTTTCGGCACCGCTGGCAGGCTGGCTCGAGCCCGAGCCGCCGGAAGGCTTATTAGGCTTCTTCACCGGGCCCGAAGGTGGGGTGTTGGAAGCAGTGTCTTTGGTTTTGCCTAGGCTCGGAGGCGAAGGCGTGACCAAAGCCTTTTTGGGTGTCGGTGTGGGAGGGGGTATAGTACTCACGACCCTCTGCGCCGGGGTGATGTCCTCCACATCGGAGTCGTCGGCTTCGGAAGCACTGACGAGGTAGTCTTCTTCTTCGGTGTGCTGCTGTCCCGGAGCTTCGACGTCGTCCCCGAAGATGTCGACTGGAGCGGAGGTCGAGGAGTGCGCCATGTTGCGTCTGGCCCTTCGATCTCGAATAGTCTTTTTCGATCTAAAAGACTTGCAGGCGGGACAGTCTCGAGCTTCGTGTTCAGGGGAGAGGCAGAGATTGCACACCTCATGAAGATCGGTGTGGGGGAATTTGGACCCACATCGAGGGCACTTCTTGAAGGGAGTTCTTTCCATCAGCCGAGACCGGAGCCGGGATAGGCCCGAAGGCGGCCGTCGACGACTGGAATCGAAGAAGTGTCGAAGAGAAGGTGATTAAGAAGATTTGTATCTGAAGAATACCGATGAACGAGGGTTTTGCGTCGATCGTTGAACTGGAAAAGTTCGGAACCGGAGCGCGAAGTATTACATCCGAGCCCGATGGCGGGAAAAAACAATCTGAGGATGGAGCCGAAGCCCATGCGCAATACGAACCAAAGGAGGAGTCACCGACCTCGTGACTTCCAAAGACTTTCCAAGAGGAAAAACAAACTGCAAACATCCGGGCCCAACACCAGATGGCGATCTATGCAAAAGTGTGTAATCTGCAGCTCATATGCCTCGAACATACTATTTTAATCACACTATATATGGTTATTGGTTTCAGGGTCTGGATAACAAAAAATGTGCATCTATTTACTGCTCGCTATTCTGATTCAGGCATGTGAATCTATGAAAGCTCCAATACTGGAGTAAGAAAACAAGGTACTTACCTGTAACTATAGTTCTCCAGTATTGGAAGCTTTCATAGATTCACATGCGACCCACCCTCCTCCCCTGAGAGGCTCACCTCGGATTTAGCACATATAGCGTTATGGCACAAGTGCACAAAAATCTGAGGGGCAGAAGGTTCTCTCACGAGGGTTCTAGAGGGTGAGAGGCTCTGATTGGTTCAGAGACAAGTTTAGTCCTTTTTTACATAACAATGGTTATGGGTTGCAAAGGAAAATGAGCCTAGGCCTTTTCTCTGTTGGTTATACTACTAAGCAATGCTTTTTTATGTACCGGAGACTCCCGTCTCGACGACGGGGAATGATTCAGGCATGTGAATCTATGAAAGCTTCCAATACTGGAGAACTACAGTTACAGGTAAGTAACTTGTTTTCTTCTCTTGGTGATAATGCACATGGGCATCGACTCCATTGTTAAGACTGTTTTCCAGCAGGCAGGGTAAAATGGAGTGTAACCCAAGTATAAACAAAGAGATGTCCATGCATGTGAAGTAAAGTAAAGCAAAGGAACTGCAACAGCCACAGGTGTCCAGGGAAGAGGGGAGGTGCGTGTGAATCTACAGTACCACATGCCAAGAACAGCTACTTACTGGGTAAGTAAAAATCCATTCTACGCATGTGTGGCTGTAGATAGACAAGCTTTGCATACTGTATAGCAGTGCCCGCTAAAGCAGTGGCTAACCTGTGGGTGTTGCAGTTGTTTGAAAAGCTGTATGCGGCACTGCCTGACCTACATTAGCTTGTTGGCGTGCTAGAACATTTACATAATAATGTTTAGGTAAAGTGTTTGGTGTAGACCATGTAGCTACTTTACATAAATCAGCTAGTGGTTGCCTAGGAAAGCCATAGAAGCCCCCAATTTGCAAGCAGTGTGAGATTTAGGGGGTGTAGGTAAATTCCTTTCGGCTTTATCATAATCAGTCTGAATGCATTTGACTATCCACCTGACAATGCCCGATTTGGATATGAACTTTCATTAATGAGGAGGGCGAAAAAGCATCAGTTATTTGGTTTTGTGAAAGGCTTTAGCCCTGTCAATGTAGTACTTAAGGGCTCTTTTAACATCTAATGTATGAAGAGCACCTTTCCGCAACTGAATCCAGTTGAGGAAAACAGACCGGTAACTCAACTGATTAAGGTGTTGTGTAGTTCTTATAAAACTATACAAGTTCTGCGTGTTTAGACAACTCGCACTGTAGGATTAGAGTAAGACTGATTCTAGACTCCCTCACAGGGTATGTTTGCCTGTATACCGGCTAGTTCACAGTGGCACTAGAAACCCCCTCTTACCAAGGAGAGAATAGTTCTTGGCAACTATCGAATATGACAACCCTGACATCTCAGGACCCTGGAAACAGTGCACAACTTTTTTCTCAGTCACTCGTGCTCACTTCGTCTCAGAGAGATACACAGAATAGTCGGTATGGACGTTTTTCAATGAGCATGTATTGAACAGTAGTTATTTGAGTGTAAAATAGGTGTGCTGAAACGACCACTAGACAGAAACAGATATAAATGATTAGAAGCACTAAGAAAGTAAAAGGATAGAAGATTTCTACCATTTGGCTATAACCATGAATACAGGCAAGTATATAAAATATAGGTCGATGAAAATATGAACTCCTACAATGCTACCCTAACTAGATGTACCTAAGTGTACCTAGCATGTGTATAGGTGTTAAGCCAAGAATCCCTCTAGGATAAAGTCAACCCCATTACCTGAAGTGAGAGACTGTGGGACACTGTCTAGGTCTCGAGCTGGACACCTGCAAGGGATGTTAGACCACTGCGAGCTGGAGTATCTGCATTCAAGAACCTCAGCGTCTGGCGTCAGTGTGTCAGCAGAGAAGTCCTGATCTCCTCTAGCTCAGCATGATGTGATGTCTATAAACCCAAAGGTAACCCCAGGGGTTCTACTTGCTTTGCCATTGTCGGACTTAGGATGACGTTGGGAATGAACCTTGTACATAGTTATTATGCAGGAGATGGTAGTCCCGCTGAGTTTCCAAGAATCCTCATGCATAATGTATGATCAGGGAAAACCCCACGTTCTGTAAGCAGTACTGTAACTACGTCAAGGGTCAGTCCTAGCAGCGCGTTATGTATGTAATGTAGGAACGAACAAAGGTGAAAGTTTTAAAGGATTTCTTAGATTTTCTAACTCCACACTTAGAAACTTTTCATAGAAAAACAGTCAATGTTATCCTATGATGGGAAGGAAATCGCTACTTACCAGTATGCATCTGTTCTTGGCATGTACAGCTGCAGATCTACACACTGTGCATAGATCGCCATCTGGTGTTGGGCCCGGTTGTTGCAGTTGTTTTTCTCTTGGAAAGTCTTTGGAAGTCACGAGGTATGGGACTCCTCCTTTGGATCATATTGTGCATGGGCTTCGGCTCCATCCTCAAGATGGTTTTTCACCAGCGGGGAAATGATGGAGCTTTGTAAGAAACAGGAAAGATGCCCATGTGTGCTGTATGTAAATAAGATAAAGCTGGAACAGATAAAGGTAGCCGGGGAGGCGGGTGGGCGTGTGTAGATCTGCAGCTGTACATGCCAAGAACAGATGCATACTGGTAAGTAGCATATTCCGTTCGAGGCATATGAGCTGCAGATTACACACTGTGCATAGATTATATAGCAGTACTCGCTCCTAGCGGCGACCACCAGTATCTGTTGCAGTTGTTTCAAACAATGTTTTGAGGACAGCCTGGCCCACACTAGCTTGTTGCTTAGTTTGAACATATACACAATAGTGCTTAGTGAAAGTGTGCGGTGTAGACCATGTAGCTGCTTTGCAGATATCTAAGGGGATGTTCCCTAAAAATGCCATGGAAGCCCCTATCTTGCGTGTAGAGTGGGCTTTAGTGGAAACAGATAGTGTTTCGTTTTGCTTTGTGGTAGCAAATCTGTATGCATTTAACAATCCAACTAGCTATCCCAGATTTGGAGATCGGGTTGCCTTTGTGTGGTGGTGAGAAAGACACGAATAGTTGTTTGGTCTTCCGAAAAGGTTGTGTTCTCTCGATGTAGTATAGTAAAGCTCTTTTGACATCTAGGGTGTGTAGAGCTCTTTCTGCAATGGTTTGTGGCTGTGAGAAGAAAACGGGCAGTTCCACAGATTGATTGAGATGAAAGGGAGAAATGACTTTAGGAAGGAATTTTGGATTAGTGCGGAAAACAACCTTATTATGATGCATTTGCAGAAAAGGTTCTTGAATAGCGAGTGCTTGTATCTCACTGACCCTTCTGAGCGAAGTAATGGCTACAAGGAAAGCAGTTTTCCATGTAAAAAATTGAAGCTCGCATTTATGTAGAGGTTCAAATGGAGGCCCCATTAGTCTTGTGAGAACAATGTTTAGGTTCCACACAGGTGAGGGTGGCACTCTGATGGGAATTATTCTCTTAAGGCCTTCCATGAAGGCTTTAATGGCAGGTACTCTGACGAGTGATACATGCTGTCTATTTTGTAGATACGCTGCTATGGCAGCAAGGTGTAGTCTAATAGACGTGTAGGCTAGGTTGCATGTTTGTAGGTGTAGTAAGTAGCCTATGATGTGTTGGATAGACACATCTAAGGGAATGATGTTATTGTTGTGACAATAGATCACAAAACATTTCCACTTGGCTGCGTAGCAAGCTCTAGTGGTAGGTCGCCTAGCTTCTCTAATGACGTTCATACAGCCAGGGGGAAGATTAAGGTAACGAAATTCTAGGATTTCAGGAGCCAGATCGCAAGGTTGAGCTGAGGTGGGTCCAGGTGTCTGATCTCTCCATCACTCTGGGTTAAGAGGCGTGGAGAGAGGTGTAACTTTTGGTGCGGAACTACGGAGAGTTCCAGCAATGTGGTGTACCACGGTTGTCTTGCCCAAGTCGGAGCAACTAGGATGAGAGTTAGGGAATGTTGCTGTAGTTTGTGCACCACTAATGGAATGAGTGGGAGAGGCGGAAAAGCGTACGCAAATCTGCTTGACCAGTTTATCCATATCGCATTGCCTTTGGACAATGGGTGTGCATATCTGGCGGCGAAGCTTGGGCATTTGGCGTTTTCGTGGGTGGCGAAGAGGTCTATCTGTGGTTGGCCCCACATTTGAAAGAATGGTTGAAGAACTTGTGGATAAAGTTCCCACTCGTGGATCTGTTGTGTTTGACGGCTCAACAGATCTGCAATGGTGTTTTGGACTCCTGGGACATGTTGGGCTAGAAGAAAAATGTTTTGAGGTATGGCAACACCTCCATATGCTCTGTGCTAGCTGAGAGAGCTGCAGAGTGTGTGTGCCGCCCTGTTTTTGGATGTAGTACATGGCTGTCATGTTGTCCGTGCGGACTAGGACAGCCTTGCCTGAGACGTGTGTTTGAAAAGCTTTTAGGGCTAGGAATATGGCCAGTAACTCTAGATGGTTGATGTGGAGTAACTTTTGTTGAGGTGTCCACCTGCCCTGCATGGTGTGATGTAGTAGGTGAGCTCCCCAGCCGGAGAGCGATGCGTCCGCAGTTAGAACTATTTGAGGAACCGGCTCTAGGAATGGTCGTCCTTTGGAAAGGTTTTTGGTGGTCCACCACAGCAGAGAGCGATGGGCACGACCGTCTACCAACACCAGATCTGATAATTGACCCTGCGCCTGGTTCCATTGGCGTGCTAAGCACTCTTGGAGAGGACGCATCTGGAGTCTTGCATGAGGTACTATGAATATGCAAGAGGCCATCATCCCTATAAGTTGCATAAACACTCGGGCTAGAAGAGAGTGTTGTATTGAAATTGGGCGCAAAGAGCCTGTATGCTTGCTATCGGGGCGGGACTGGGGTAGGCTAACGCTCTTGAGGTGTCTATGGTGGCACCGAGGTATTGTTGTACGTGGGACGGATGCAGATGGGACTTGGCGTAGTTTACTGTGAAGCCCAGGTCGTGAAGTAGTTGGATAGTGGCGTGAGTGTGTTGTACACACTGGATTGTATAAGCTGGCTTTTATGAGCCAGTCGTCTAAGTATGGGAAGACGTGGATTTGTTGTCTTCTCAGGTGTGCTGCCACTACCGCTAGGCACTTGGTAAACACTCGTGGTGCTGTGTTGACTCCAAATGGGAGTACTTTGAATTGGTAGTGCTGACCGTCCACCACGAATCTGAGAAACTTCCTGTGAGTGTTGTGAACGGGAATGTGGAAATAGGCGTCCTTGAGGTCTATGGTGGCAAGGAAGTCATTCTGGGAGAGCAGAGGAAGTACTTGCTAGAGTGAAACATGTGAAAGTGGTCTGAGTGTATGTATTGGTTTAGGGATCTGAGGTCCAGAAGGGGTCTTAGAGAGCCGTTCCTTTTTTGGTATGAGAAAAAATAGGGAGTAAACTCCCTTGTTTTGTTGGTGGGTAGGAACTGGTTCTATTGCACTTTTTTGTAGGAGGGAGATCACCTCCTGCTTTAAAAGTGACAAATGTTCCTGTGACATCGGGCCCTGTTTGGGTGGAATGGTTGGGGGGGTAGATGTTAGTTCTAGACAGTAGTCTGATTGAATTATCTGTTGCACCCATCTGTCTGAGGTGATGGTAGCCCAGACAGGAAGGAAATTGTGGAGTCTGCCCCCGACTGGAGTGGAATAGTCTGGGGGGAGTGGAGGGAAGTCACTGGGTGGAGGTGGAGGCAGAGCGGGAGGTGTTAGCTTTGCCTCTGCCTTTGTTGTTGTTACCCCTGTAACTGCCTCTTTGGTAACCCCTAGTGAAGGTGGATTGGGTAGGGGCCTTGTAGGAAGTGGAGGTGCTGTCGGAGGAGTAGCCTATGGAGTTGCTTCTAAAGGAAGAGCGGCGAAAGGAGCGCCTGGGAGCTTGCGACGCCAAGGCTCCCATAGATTTTGCCATGTCCGTATCCTTTTTCATTTTTTCAAGGGCAACGTCGACGTTGGGGCCAAACAGATGTTGCTCGTCAAAGGGGTGGTTGAGGATGGAACTCTGCACCTCGGGTTTGAAACCTGAAATTCGTAGCCAGGCATGCCTACGCAGGAGGACGCTGGTGTTAATTGCCCTAGAGGCGGTGTCAGCTCCATCTAGGGCGCAACGAATGGAGGTGTTGGTGATGATTTTGCCCTCCTAAATTAGCTCGTTGGCCCTATTCTTGTATTGGTCAGGCAGGTGTTGCATTATGGCTTCCAGTTCATCATAATGTGCCCGGTCATATCTTGCTAAAAGCGCTTGGGTGTTTGCAATGTGCCATATGTTGGCAGCCTGTGATACAGTTCGCTTGCCAGAGGCGTCCAGGAGTTTGGACTCCTTATCGGGTGGTGGAGCCTCACCTGATGCCTGGGAGTTTGCACGCTTCCTCGCATTGGAGACTACTAGGGGGTCTAGTGGTGCAGGGCCTCTGATGTAGGTGGGGTCTGTAGGGGCGGCCTTATACTTTTTCTCAAAGCGAGGTTTGATGACCCTGGCCCTGACCGGGTCTTTAAAGACCTCTGGTGCGTGCTTAATAACCCCTTTAAGCAGGTGCAGGATAGAAGTGGCCCTCTGTGTAATTTCAAAAGTATCTAGGAGGAAGTCCTCCTCCACGGGGTCTGTATGGAGATCAACTCGGTGGTAGTGTGCAGCCCTATGGAGCAGTTGGTTAAACCCTATTGTGTCTTCAGGGGGGGGGGGGGGGGGGGGGGGGGGTTAAGGTCGTCCTGCGGGACGTTAGGGACATCTGGGATGTTATAGTCGTTCCATGGGTCTGGGGAGCCTGTAGGAGTGAGGTTCCCTGTGGGCTGATTATTCGTCCCGTCCCCTGTGTCCTCGTAGACGTCGTCATCATCCTCATCAGGAGAGGGTGTGGGAGAATGATGAGGTGGGGGAGGAGGGGATGAAGGCAGTCTCAAAGGGGAAGTAGCAAAGTATCTTCTCTTTGGAGGTGGAGCTGGGGTAGGCCAGTCCAGCAGTCTCTTTTTGATGCGGAGCATCAAATGTCCGGTTTTCGGTTCCTTCACGAGTGTTTTTTGTAGTGGATCTGGCCGAAATAGTTCATCTGTGGGGGGCTGATCCTTCGGTGCCGAAGGTGTCGGAGCCGTAGGCTTCGGCTCGGCATCGGTTCGTTGTTTTGAACCGTGGTCTTTCGAAATGTCTGTTTGTTTCCTCGGTTCCGAGATGACTTTCGGCTTCGAGGTGTGGGTTTCGAGGGCCTTTGGTTTTTTGCTCGGCTCCGGGGATGGTGTCGGTACCGAGGAGCTAGTGCCAGTCTTCGGCACCGAGTGCTACGGTGTGGAGCTCGGCGAGGAGGAGGAGGAGGAGGGGGAGGCCGTCTTCTTTTTCGGTGCTGGTGCCGAGGAGTGTTTGTCGGCACCGACAGCAGGCCGTCTCGAGCCCGAGCCGCTGGAAGGCTTGATAGGCTTCTTAACCGGGCCCGAAGGCGAGGTATGGGAAGCAGTGTCTTTGGTCTTGCCTAGTCCCGAAGGCGTGACCGAAGCCTTTTTCGATGTCGTTGAGGGTGGGTGTCGATGTTAGTACTCACGCCCCTCTGTGCCGGAGTGATGTCCTTGACACCGGAGTCGTCAGCTTCGGAGGCACTGACGAGGCCCTCTTCGGTGTGCTGCTCTTCCGGAACATCGACGCCTTCTCCGTAGATGTCGTCGGGGATCGAAGTCGACGAGTGAGCCATTGTTCTCCTCGCTCGTCGGTCCCGAATAGTCTTCTTCGAACGGGAGGATTTGCAACCCGGACAGTCTCTTGCCTCGTGTTCTAGGGAGAGGCAGAGGTTGCACACCTCATGTAGATTGGTGTGGGGAAACTTCGACCCACATTGAGGACAATTTTTGAATGGCGTCCTTTCCATCAGCCAGGACAGGAGGCCAGGTAGGCCCGAAGGCCTTCGTCGACAACCGGAATCGAAGACTTCGAATGAGGAGTTGCGTCGAGTGTGGAGATCGCGATCGAAACAATACCGCGGAAAGGGAAAGGATTGCGCGCCGATCAGAAGAACTGAAACGGTTCGGAACCGGAGCGCGAAGAACACATTCGAGCCAGATGGCGGAAAAAAACAATCTGAGGATGGAGCCGAAGCCCATGCGCAATATGATCCAAAGGAGGAGTCCCATACCTCCTGACTGCCAAAGACTTTTCAAGAGGAAAAACAACTGCAAACATCCGGGCCCAACACCAGATGGCGATCTATGCACAGTGTGTAATCTGCAGCTCATATGCCTCAAACATTAGGGTGCCAATGGCTTGTAGCTTTAGATGGTAGCCCAGAGAGAGGTGGAGCCACCTCTGCCTTCTCAGTGTATAAAGGGTTCCTTTTGAGCACAACGAGATGTGGGATCGATGATACGTACTACTCCACTGTCACTGCGAGAATTCTTGCTTCCACTGGCGAGGCTTCAATTTCCTAAAGCCATATAGCTTGGGCTAGAGGTCATACAATTGCCAAAATCATAATCTCCGTTTTCACGCAGTCTAGTTTGATCTGGTCAGTCATCATCCTTAAGACAATGGCATGCAGGAAGCCATCAGTCTGGAGGAGTGAAGGGACTCTGGGTTGTCCATTTTTAGAATGATTTATGTGTCATTTAGATAATTGTAACATGTTAATATGGATGTATCTGATCAGATCAGATTAAGGATCAGGTAGAGGTTTTATGCAAGAGAGAAGGTGACTGTAGGACACTAAAGTATGGACTCGGCTGGGTGAAGACAAACTACGCCATGGTTACTAGGTTTGGGTTGTTTTTAGAGCAGCAATCCCATTTCAGAACCTTTGCAGTCTGAACAGTAGTGTTTGGTAGCGAACCACCTAAAAGGCTAATGACATGTTCAGAAGTAAGAGAGCTGCAATGCCAAGTTTTAGATCGCACCAAATGCATATCAGGGCTGATTCAGTGACTGCCTGTTCAGAATCATGATGATTGATCTGAGAGCAGTTATTTTAATCAGATAAGTTTGTCACCTTACCCAGGAAGGGGTCATTGGAAATGTGTCCGTAGTCTGTAGCTTAAGGCTCAATGTTCTATGTGAATAAAGTGGTTTGAAGTATGAACGGAGGGATCCAGGAATTTGTTTAAGATTACTCAGCTACCAGTCTGATGCAAGTATTCAGAAGAATAATTTTGAAGACATTTAGTAAAGCTGGATCGTTTGGAGAGCTTGTACAATTAAGCCCTGCGATCTATTTGCACAATTGCTTTCCTGAAAGCGTACTGACTAAAAATAAAGACCAGAGTCTTTGTTAGCAGTCCCTTTATTTCTCATGTGGTGTGACTGATGCTTTCTCCTTTAGGTGTTCTTCTAGTTTATCTATATTTTTTATAACCCCTTGGAGACTGTCTTACGGAAAGCTTGAGATATCATTTTTTTGGATAGGCAGAAATACAGCGTTGGGAGTTCAATTTCTTTTTATCCATTGTCAGTACTTGCTGCTGATTTCCTAGGTTGTTGTTTCCAATCTGGTACATTGACCCTATGAATAATCACAAAGATCACAGCAGATTACTGGCAAGTTACTTTTTACAATGTTATGGCCATGGAGGTAAACTAGACTTTGAGCGGGAGTCCTGAAGAATGAGATGGTCAGTCACAATGTAGTGCAGGTTGAATGCCTTGAAGTTGCATGTAATTACTTTGGATAAAATTTGATCCTGGCAGACAAACCTAATGTTAAAGTCCCCAGGGATAGATACGTTGCTGCGATTCAACAATGCAGCATCCAAAAGTGCTTTTACAATTTCCTGTTGCTGGGAGATGGTCTACATAGCAGGAGGAAGGGCAGGAAAGTGCCTGAACTTAGGATACATGGTACACAAGATTTACAAACTATTTTGCTTCACCACACTGATTTTACCCATGTAATCGTTTAAATGCAAAATACATACACCCTCATTTTTGCATTAGGATCAAGATAAGACATTTCAGTGCTCTAAAAAAGAAAAATTTCTGCTCACAAATGGGAACATTTACTCTAATATACCGGTCACTGTTTCCTTTCCATAACAGGCAAAAATTGATAAACATGCAAAAAAATGTTTGTAGCATTTCAAGACTTACAGAGGCCTAAGGTACACCACAGATTCTTCACCCTTCTCCATCTGTTGCACCGCTTTCTCCAAGCCAGGTGGAATGTCATGACTCTCCCCTTCTCCCACCTCAAACTGCACGTCTCGTTCATCGAACAACCGGTCTCCATGATAACCCTGCAAATGGACTAACACATTCCCACAGGACATTTGGTAAATGAAATGTGTAAAGAACCCGTGCAAACCATTTAAAAAACTGTTCAACATGAGAAATCTCTTAAAAGGTTGTTTGACTATAGCAGCAACTTGACAACATTTTCAGTGTGCTTTCTTGAAGGCACTACATGCCACAAGCATCTTCAAATATCATGTCCTATATGTGTGCTTGCAACATACATCAAGGAGGAACTATAAATTGCCCCAACAGCTAAGGAATAGATTACCCCGTAAGCATCTATTAGTGGCATGTAGTGCTATAGATTCACGTGCTCTGCATACTTCTGCCATATAGAGTTGGGTCCGGATGTGTGCAAGTTGTTTTTCTATGAAGAAGCCATTCGAGTCACGAGATGAAGCGCCTCCTCCTCTTGGTGATAATGAGTATGGGCATCTACTCCATTGTTAGATTGTTTTTCCGCAGGCAGCTGAGAATGGAGCCAGATTAAGAATCAGTAAAGAGATGTCCATGTAAATAAAATAGTGTAAAGAAACTGCAACTGCTACAGGCGTCCAGGAAGGAGGGTGGGCGCATGTTAATCTACAGCACTACATGCCACAAACAGATGCTGTTAGAAGGTGGTTCTGACACTATGGGCCGCCCGGATTTTTCGCTTTTTGAGCACCTTATTGTTGAGCTTTTACTGTTGGGGAGCCTCATAAGTTGGGACTCACCCATAGTGAACTCAGGATGGAAGAGACATGCCAGGGAAAGTCAGTGTGTTTTACTGTGTTTTCACTTCCTTATTCCCCTATGGGAATGTGGAGCCAGGGGCTAGATCAACATCAATTAGGCCTACAGATTCCAAACACGCACTTAAGTCCAATGTAACAAATGTGAAAAGAAGTATTCTGCAGAGTCCAAAGTCATATTTGTACTGCTTTTGGGTCATCCAGAACTGTCATATTTCTCTGAGCCAGCCATGACCAGACCCAGGCTGAGGGCTGACCTCAGCTGGATGGATTGATAACCTTTCTTCCACAAGCGAGGGCCTCCTCTCCACGAAGAGAAGATGGGTGGGTGGGGCTACAGGCCAATCCATCAACCGCTGTCGCTGGGTGCCAGGCACCAGGCACCAGGCTGCACCAAGGAGGGAAGGCAGCTTGGGGGGAAGGTGCTTCCAAGACATGTGGCAGAAACCCTGGACGACGCCATTTTGAACAAGCTCAGAGGCTGGACAAGAAGGAGGGAGCAGGGGCAGGGACGTGATGTGTCGCTGTTTGATAGGACCAACAGAGACTTCCTGCCAGCCCCCTACTCAACTTTTAAAAAGTGCTTGCTCAGGAAGAGAAGGTCTCTCTGGGGTGTGGTCTGCTGAGGGTGAAGGTGCTGGAGCCTGGCAGAATGGGCAGTTGGAAGGAGAGACCCCCTGACTGCCCCCAGGACCCTATCAGCACCAGAAGAAGAGCACCGGACTGGAACACAGAAGCAGGGGCCTCTGCACTGGGAGAAGAGAGTCCCAGAAGGAGAGCCTGGCGAGAGGCTGGCGCTGGGAGCCAGTGAAGACAGCACCCTGCTGAATAAGAGACCCTGAGGGCAGAGGAGAGTGTTCCCAGTGGCGGGGGCTGGTAAAGAGGAGCATGAAGCGCCCCATAATGTCTCGCCAGACATTTGGGAATCTGCCGTTTTGGTGCTTTGTGGTCCCCAGAGGATGGGGGGTCACCCTCACTTGTGAAAAGGTGCTGGGGGAGCGGCTGGAGGGGCACAGTCTCCCCCCCTCCCCCCCCCCCAGCACGAAGAAATCTGCCATTTTGGTGCCTGGTGGCCCCCAGAGGAGGGGGTCACCCTCATGTGTGAAAAGGGGTGCAGGGGGGCTGCAGGAGCACAGCAGTCTCCCCCAGCATAAAGAAGAACAGTCCACCCCTAAGTTTCACGGGGCATCTGAAAGAATAACCCCTCCAGGGCTCAGCCAGCCTTTAACACCTTCTAGGCTGGAACTTATGTTCTACAGCTGAGGGTGTACTATGAAGTGCATCATGGAGTGAAGGGCTGAGTTGGGGATGTCTGGAGAAGGGCATCCCCTGGAGGTGAAGTGGTGTAATTGCACCGAAATGCATTTACTATTGGTTATTTATTTTTAGGTGGACTGAAAGTCACATGTGTAAAGTGAAGTACCTGTGTAAGGTGATGTTAAGCTAAATGGAGTTATGTTGCTGGACCTTCCTGCTGACCTTCCTGGCTATATTTACGTAATCCCATGCTTTTACCTGTGATTCCTTTTAAAGTGAAGAGGCGCACTGCAGGAGAAGTGTAGTTGCCAGGAGTACTTCTTTTGAAGGGACTGCTGTAAGTCACATGTGTAAGGAGATGTCATAAGCCAAGTGGGGCTATGTTGCCAGACAGTCCTGCTAGGGTGTCTGGCTGTATATGCGCAATCCTGTGATTTCATCTGTGATGCCCTTTGGGGCTGTAATTGCAATGCATTCAAATGATCAACCAAGGTGATGAGTACTGTCATTCTAAAGTGTGCGTAAACATGGATTCTTGCTGCTGCGCTTAGGTGAAGACCCCAGACTGCTAGCCCTTAAGATATAGAGGTGAATACTTTATGGTCAGTAGGAGATGCTCAGTCAGGGTCATGTGTCACCAAGGCAGGTTTACTCCTTTTTAATGCTTGTTGAGGTAATGGGGTGGGTCGCCACTGGGATGGTGCCAGTGCGCAGGGCCCTCGCTCCAGGTTATGTTCAACTAACTGCATTGGGGGCAAGTTGATGTGCATACATGGGAGTGGTGGTACTAGACCCCACCCCCCCTGTGGGAGGGGTGGGGATGTTATGCAATGTCACAAAGTAATTCCTTAACTTTTTGTGCTGTGATTGCTGTAACATAAATAAGGCTCGCTTTTTGTGCTTAAAAACCTTTTTTTAATTCACAGTATAAGTTTATTTTGCGGCGTTTGGATTCTTAATTTTAACTTGACACAATATTGCCTTACATTACGCTGCAGAAAACGCATTGTGATTTGTTGAAATATACTTTGTGAAATCTTGCCTGTGTAATTTCGTCTTTCGAGTTCACTCCCCGGTCCACCACAGCTGGTGCTGGTTGTGTGGAGGGAGAAGAACAATTGTTACTTACCTGTAAACAGGTGGTTCTCCAGTATTGGTGTCTTTCATAGATTCACATGCTTGAATATTCCCAGTCGTCGGAGTGGGAGTCCCACGGTAAATAATATAGCAATATATACAGCCATAATATATATATATATATATATATATATATATATATATATATATATATACATATACATATACATAAGTAATCATACAAAAACAGAGATATAAGTAAGTGATAACATCAAGAATGTCCCTATATGAAATCTCCATAGAGATACATGGAAAGAGAAAAAAGACATTCGCAGTCTATCTCGGTCATTATGTTAGTCCAAACTACGGCCAATCAGGCGCCAGCTCCTCTCTAGAACCTTCTCCTCAGAGCTCCTCACCTCAGATTTTCGTAGCACCAAAGTGACCTTTAGAGTGTATGAGGAGAAGAGAGCCTCTGAAGGGAGGAGGGAGGGTCGCATGTGAATCTATGAAAGACACCAATACTGGAGAACCACCTGTTTACAGGTAAGTAACAATTGTTCTTCTCCAGTATTGGGGTGTCTTTCATAGATTCACATGCTTGAATATAGAATAGCTAGCAGTAACAATCATCATTGTTTCCATGATCACGCAGCTTCGAAATTGTAATGACAATCAATCTTCTTATGCATATGACAGTACTGAATAACTGTAATCGTATAAATGCATCATATGTCAATTATAAATGGAAACAATATGGAGGCGGGAGGAAGAGGCTCACCTTATTTAAAAAGATTGCGTAGCACTGCCTGTCCTACTGCAGCGTCCTCTTCGCTTAAAGTTGCCAAGCAGTAGTGCTTAGTAAACGTGTGTCTGGTCGACCACGTAGCTGCTCTGCAGATGTGTTGCAAAGGTACTCCAGCAAATAAGGCGGTAGATGATGATACTGCCCTAGTGGAGTGCGCTCTCACTGAAGACTGTAGGGGTTTGTTTGCCTTTTGGTGGCAGAAAACAATAGCTGCCGAAATCCAGCGTGCAATCGTCGGCTTAGTAACCTGACGTCCTTTATGACAACGTCCATATGCTATAAAAAGTTGATCGGATTTTCGAAACAAACTTGTCCTACTGATGTAGAATTTTAGGCATCGTTTCACGTCCAAAGAGTGCAATCTTTGCTCTGCAGGTGTCTGAGGATTGGCAAAGAAGGTCTTTAATATTACTGGTTCATTAATATGAAAATCAGTAGGCACCTTGGGTAGGAATGATGGATTGGTGCGTAACACTACAGCATCCGGTTTGAACTGCAGGAACGGAGGTTTGACGGTAAAAGCATGAATGTCACTGACACGACGTGAAGACGTTAATGCCAGAAGTAGTGCGACCTTCCAAGTTAGATATTTTAAGTCGGCCTTGTGAATGGGCTCGAACGGAGGTCTCATCAATTGCGCCAACACAACGTTAAGATGCTACAACGGAGGAGGGCGCCGAATTGGCGGGAATTTCGGAAACAAACCTTTAAAAAATTGACGGATTATTCTTGAGGAACAAAGGGAATTTGATCCATCCTGCCGGAAACGGGAAATTGCTGCTAGGAAAACCCGTAGGGTTGCATAAGACAGTCCAGAATTAGCTAGGTGCAAGAAGAAAGGTAGTAATTGATGCGCCATGGAGTGTATCGGGTGGACTCCGTTAGAAGCGCACCAGTGGCAGAATCTTTTCCATTTGAACTTGTACGTCCTGATTGTAGAGGGTGCTCTTGCTTGGGCCAAAATATCCCTACAATCCTGCGGGATGTCTAGATGGGCGAACTCATGGTGTTCAGGTTCCAGGCCGATAAGCTCAGTGAGGAGGGATTCGGATGGCAAATTCTCCCTTCGCTCATTGTGAGCAGATCTGTCCGATGTTGCAGGAGCATTGGTTGACATTGGGACATCAGGAGCAGTTCTGAGAACCACGCTTGTCTGGGCCAGCGTGGGGCTATTAGAATCAGGTGGCAAGGTGGTCTCTTCATCTTCCAAAGGACCCGAGGTATGAGGGGAATTGGAGGAAAGGCGTACGCAAATAGATTGCACCAGTTTATCAAAAGGGCATTCCCCAGCGACTCCTTGTGGGGATGCCAGCTTGCATAATTCCGGCATTTCCGGATCTGCGGCGTAGCAAAGAGATCCAGTTGCGGATGACCCCATAGTTGGAATATCCTCTCTAGAGTGGGTTGGTGTAATTCCTTCTCGTGGGTCGACGAGGAGGACCTGCTCAGGGAATCCGCTAGGACATTGGATACTCCTGGCAGGTGTACTGCTGTAATCATGATTTGATGACTGAGAGACCAGTCCCAAATTCTTTGAGCTAACCTGGACAGACTTGGGGATTTTGTTCCGCCCTGTTTGTTCACATAGTGCATACAGGTTGTGTTGTCTGTCTGTATTAGCACTGATTCTCCTTGGATCAAGGGCAGAAAGGACTTTAGCGCGAGATAAATCGCCATCAACTCCAACCTGTTGATGTGCCAAGTTCTTTGGTGTGTTGACCATCTCCCTTTTACCGAGAGATCCTCCAAATGTGCACCCCATCCCTCTAATGAGGCGTCTGTCGTGATTGTCCAGTCCGGCGGCACCAACTGAAAAGACGTGCCTTCTGTCAAGTTGGCTGGATTTGTCCACCATGCGAGTGCTGACCTCATTTGATCTGTGACACGTACCATGTCGTGGAAAAAACCCGTTACTTGACGCCACTGAACATCGAGTGCTTCCTGAATAGGACGTGATCTCAGCCTGCAATGGGGAACTAAGGCAATGGAGGATGACGCCATCCCCAGAAACGATTTTAACAATCTCACAGAAACTGACTCTTTTGACTTGATCAAAGCCACCAGCCGTAGAATCTTTTGCAGACGCTCTTGGGAAAGAAACGCTCTTGCTGATACCGTTTCCAGAGTTGCTCCCAGAAAATCCCTTTGCTGAGCAGGATGAGGTTGAGATTTCGCTGCATTTATGGACAGACCTAATGAGCGAAACACGTTCTGGCATAGAAGTATGTGTTGTTTTAGGTGAGTGCTTGACTGAGATTTCAGGAGAAAATCGTCCAGATATGGAAAAATTTGCACTCCCTGAAGTCGCAGAAACGCTATTACTGGAGCTAGTACCTTCGTGAACACACGAGGGGCCGAGCGCAGACCAAACGGTAACACTTTGAATTGATAATCGTGTTGACCCACTCGAAAGCGCAGGAACTTGCGATGCCTTTGTAATATAGGAATATGAAAATAGGCATCCTGGAGATCTATAGTTGCCATGAAATCTTCCTGCGAGAGTAGACGCAAGATGTCTACTAGCGTCATCATACGAAAGGATTGGCTCTTTAGGTATTTGTTTAGTGCCCTTAGATCGAGGATGGGCCTCCACTCTCCGTTCTTCTTTGTGATCAGAAAGAATCGGGAATAAAAACCCTTTCCCCTTTGAGATACTGGCACCAATTCTACAGCTCCCTTCTGCTTTAGAAGTCGAACTTGATGCAAAAGTTCTTTCATGTGAGCAGGTGGTGGTCCGGAGGGTGGTGTGGAAGGAGGGAATTTGGTGAATTCTAAGGCGTGTCCTTTTTTCACAATGTCCAAAACCCAACGGTCCCTTGTAACGCAGGACCATTGAGAAAAGAACAGAGATTCGACCTCCAACCCTGCATGTCCGGAAAGAGTCACTGTCTTTTAGATGCGTTTCCTCTGTATGAGGATTTCCCTCTATACGACTTGGAGGCCTGCTGTCGTGAAGATTGCTGTTGCTGGCCATTCGAATATCGGTTGGATCCTTGATTATAGGGTCTGTATTGATTACTACCCCTTCGAAAATTGGAGGAGGTGCCGCGTCCGCGTGCACCACGAAAAGTTTGCCTTTGAAATTGTAGGTTTCCTAAGGATCTAGCTGTTTCAGTATCCTTCTTTATGGACTGGAGTGCCTCATCAACGTGACTTCCAAATAACGCCTCGCCGTCGTAAGCCATGTTAAGGATCATGGACTGTACCTCCTGACGAAAGGATGTTGATCTTAACCATCCTTGCCTGCGCAGAACAGCCGCTCCGGCAAGCTGACGGAACCCCGTGCAGGCGATGTCTACTGCACAATCAATTATCTCCGCCGATGCTGCTTCTCCCTCTTGAAGCAACTTCATTGCTTCTGCCTTAGATGGCTCCGGCAACTCTTGCAGCACATCTGAAATATCAGCCCACACTTGTCGGTCATAGCGACCCAATATGGCCAAGGCATTAGCTGCTCTAACCACAGTAGAGGCCATTGAAGAGAACTTACGCCCTATGGCATCCATTCGACGTCCGTCACGATCCGGTGGTGCGGTGACAGTCGACGCCGGATTTTTTGCCTTACGTTGCGCTGCCTGCGTAACGACTGACTCAGGTTTAGCCTGTCCCGTGAGGCATGCTGGGGTTCCTATTGGTGCCTTATATTTCTTCTCTAATCGAGGCACCTGTGCCGGCAAGGTATTCGGTGTTTAATAATAATAATAATACCGATATTTATATAGCGCGAACAGCTACCTCGCAAGGAGGTGTCCCGGCGCTGAGTGATCATTTTTCCAGGCAGAATGGGCGGAGAAAGGGGAGGGAGTGTTTAGTTATTCTGGGAAAAGAGCCAAGTCTTTAGCTGCCTCTTAAAACTGGCTTCCGTTGGAGCCAATTGGATGTTGGCCGGTAGAGCGTTCCAGAGTGTCGCCGTGCAGGCAGAGAAGGATCTGCCTCCGAGTCTGGCTCTCCTGGCGCGGGGGATAGAAAGCTGGTGTCGTGAATTAGAGCGCAAGCATCTCTCCTGATAGTATCTGGGGAGTCTAAGCTTTAAATAGTTGGGACAGGTCCCCTTTTGGGCTCTAAACGCCAGAGTTAGAGCTTTAAACTTGATTCTGCAGGCTACAGGGAGCCAATGCAGATCGCGCAAGTGCGGAGAGACATGCTGTTTAAAAGGGATGTTTTTTAGCAGTCTCGCAGCCGCGTTCTGCACGATCTGCAATCGTTGCACCAGATATTTGGGTAGGCCAAGGTAAAGGCCGTTTGCGTAGTCCAGTCTGGAAGTGACTGTAGCATGGACCACCGTCTTGCGACAGTCTTCAGGCAGAAGGGACAGAAATTTGCGTAGGTTTCTTAGTTTATGGAGACAGCACGCAGAGACCTGCTGTATATGTGGAGAGAAGGAAAGACTCTCATCCCATCTTACTCCCAGATTTTTCGCATTAGTGCTGGGTAGAGGAGGGAAACCCATTTCGGAGGGCCACCACAGGCTTGGGGGGGGCCGAGTATGTTTGCCAAAGAAGATGACCTCCGTCTTACTCGCATTCAGTTTGAGTTTGTTTGCATTCATCCAATTGGCAACATCTCGCAAGCATCCCTTCATATTGCTGAAGGCTGCCTCTGAAACATCCGAGAAGGGGAAAATTAGTTGTGTGTCATCGGCGTATGAAATCGCCTTGACGCCCCATTTAGCAATAAGAGAAAAGAGTGGAGCCAGATAAATATTAAAAAGTAATGGACTGAGGGCCGAGCCCTGAGGGACACCACACCAGAGGGGTTTGGGTTTTGAAGAAAGGGGGCCCAAGGCTACTTTCTGGGTACGATCAGTGAGATAAGACTGTAGCCAGCCCAGAGCCTTATCTTCCAGGCCTGTGTTTTTTAGCCTTAACAGTAGCCTCCCATGATCCACAGTATCAAAAGCGGCAGATAGATCCAGGAGCACCAACATAGCCGATGCTCCTGAATCTAAAGACCACCTGATCAACTCAGCCACTTCTATCAGAGCGGTCTCGGTGCTAAAGCCCGCCCTGAAACCTGACTGGGTTTCATGCAGTATGTCTCTTTCTTCTATAAACCTGTTTAGTTGGCGTTGTATCAGTTTTTCGAGCATTTTGCCAGGGGCTGCCAACAGGGAGATTGGCCGGAGATTGCTAAGATCATCCGGGGCACCGTTTGGTTTCTTTTTTAAAGGCAGGAGTGTGGCATGTTTCCAACAATCGGGGAATAGACCTGTTGCAATGGATGTGTTCCAGATATGTAACAGTGAGGTGGTAATTGAGTCCGACATCATTTTCCAGAGCTTGGGCGGGCATGGGTCATCAGGAGCCCCTGATTTACATTTTTGTAGTTCCCTTTTGGCCTCGGCGAGGGAAATAGGATGGAATTGAGCTAAGGCGGGGAGGGATGCCACATTATCATTTGTGTCGGACATGATTGTGGGCTCGGGACTGGTGAAGGTGTCGTAGACTTTCTCGATCTTTTTATCAAAAAAGACCGAGATGTCCTCGCAGAGTTTCTCCGACGGAGTCACTTCAGTTTCAATTGCACGAGGTTTAAAAAAGGATTGAACAATTTTAAAAACTTCTTTGCATCAACTTCTTGCCTTCTTCCCAAATAAATTCCACAATAGGAATAGCATGAGTCTGTTTAAAAGGTGGACTTTTAAAATCATACAGGAAACAATCTTCCTCTCTGCGCTCCGTTGTCAGTTTAAAACGTTGCGCCGCCCTCTCCATTAGTTGGTGAAAGTTCGCTATGTCCACTGGAGGTGAATCCCCTGTTACTATCTGAGAGGGGGATGGAGTTTGTGCTTGGTAATTGTCCCACTCTGCCATATCATCGTCATCGTTATCCACATCCCCACTATCATCTGGGATTTCACCCTCTTCTGTTTCTTGAGGGACTTCCTGCGGAGGCTCATAGTGAGGCAACAATCTCTCTGGGACCTGCCTTGGTGGTGCAGACGGTAGCAGAGGTAAAGGATTTACATTTGGTATCGGTGGTATAGTTGTTGGAACCACAGGAGTTAACGGGACCTCAGAACGTTGTGGAGATAGAGGAAAGCGTTGATTGTAGTCGTCCAACATGCGTTGGAGATTAGTTATGAGCGACAATGGAAGAGTCGCCGTTGCATGTTTCGCAGGCACCTGCTGTATGTAAACTGGGTCTTCACCCTCACTGCTGTCATCCTGGCATTTAATTATCAAGTCGGATGGGCTTTGCGCCGTTCCAAAGGACTCCGGTAAACCCTCCTGATCAGAATCCGTAGCAAATAAAGGGGAGGGAGGCTGCGCATCCCCTACAGGAATAATCTCTTCCTGCCTATCGAGGCTAGCACCAGTTGGTAATGGTGTCAAAGGAACCCCAGTGAATGATGAAAGCGACGCTGAAGTTGCATGAGGTAGCTGTTCCCTCCTTGACCTTTGGGCAGACGATATCCTGTTCACCTTTATCTTTATGAAAGAACCTGCCGTCGACTGCTGCATGGTATGCACTGTGGACGTCTTCGGCAAAGGCCTCGTCGACGGAGCTGTTGATAATGGAACGCTGGTCGACGGAATAATCGTCGGCGGAATCTGTGCCAACGAAATAGACGTCGACGGAGCCGCCGTCGACGGAGCCGCCGTCGAGGGAGCCGTCGCCGACGAGGCTTTAGTTGACGAAGCCGCCGTCGACGAAGCCACCGTCGACGATCCGGTCGACGGAATCTTCTTCTTCTTCGTCGACGAAGTGGACGCCGACGAGATCGACAACGTCTTTGTCGACGACACGGGTAGCGTCGACGGTACCTTTACCTTCTTCGTCGACGACGATGTAATGGGCAAAATAGAAGTCACCGCCCTTGAAGTACTGATGGTCACCGTCGACGAGGATAACGTCGACAGAACACTCGACGACGAAGCAGCTGATGTCGTCGTCAGAGTCACCGTCGACGAGCCAGATACAGCAGATCTCGTCGTCGGCAGCATCCTCGACGAGGCGGACAGTCTTTCCTGAGGACTGGGAAACAGACGCCTCTACAGCCTGAGAACTATGTCCCGAAGGCGACAAAACAGTAGGTGAGACCGCAGAAGTGGCAGCTGTCAGAGTCAAAGACAGTTTCTTTTTCTTGAGGAAAGGAGATGGTAACTCCTGCACACTACTGCGCTTAGAGGCTGACTGAGAACGGCCAGAAAGAAGACTTTCCATATCAGACTCTGGGTCATCTTTGTCCTTCAGTCTCTGTAGCCATATTAAGAGACGGCCTTCTCTGTCCTTTAAAGTCTTTGTAGAAAAGGTTCTACAAAATTTACATTTTGCCACTTCATGATCTGGGTACAAACAGTAAATACACTTACTGTGTGGGTCCTCAGAAAATAAACGCAGCTTTCCACACGAAGAACATGGTCTAAACAAAGATTTCTTACTTGAAGACATTCTGACTGACAAAAAACTGAGCAGAGCTCAGGGAGACTCCCTGTCACACGACGTGCGGTAGAAAATCTGAGGTGAGGAGCTCTGAGGAGAAGGTTCTAGAGAGGAGCTGGCGCCTGATTGGCCGTAGTCTGGACTAACATAATGACAGAGATAGACTGTGAATGTCTTTTTTCTCTTTCCATGTATCTCTATGGAGATTTCATATAGGGACATTCTTGATGTGATCACTTACTTATATCTGTTTTTGTATGATTACTTATGTATATATATATATATATATATATATATATATATATATATATATATATATATATATATATATATATATATATATTATGGCTGTATATATTGCTATATTATTTACCGTGGGACTCTCACTCCGACGACGGGGAATATTCAAGCATGTGAATCTATGAAAGACACCCCAATACTGGAGAACTTGCGCTATAATCGTATTGCCCACTTCCTGTGGGACATTTTCCAACCGCCATCTTGAGAGAGTGACGGTCTAGTCTACGGACCTACTCTCTCCTGCACGGTATTTAAACAGGCTATGGCGCTGACGCGCGCAGCGGGCGCGCCGCCGGCGCGCCTAAGGCAAGCCCGTCTGCGCCCGTCCGCGAGCCATGCTGCACGTTGCCCCTTAAACCAGACCATGACCACTTGGCATCTGGAGGAACTAAATACAGATAAACAATGCGGTCACCCGTTAGAGGTGAATAGTATTATGGGTCCGATAACTTGCCTGAAATGCCAGACCCAAATAAATGTTGTTAATCACCATATAATGACTGACTTAGACATCACACACACTCACTCGGTATCCATCCTTGGGGGCTTAATAAACGCTCGCTCCTTAAGGAAGCATGCCCTGGATATAAATGAGCTGATTGTTGAGAATAAACTGGACTTCTTATTTTTCACCGAAACTTGGTTGAGGGAAGATTGTAATCCAGACATAGTGGCCGCTCTGCCGCCAGATTTTACCTTGTGCAGGCTTGACAGAGAGGATGGCAGGGGAGGGGGAGTCGCCATCATACATAAGGAGACTATGCAGGTGAAGACTTTTACCCTCCAAGGCCTTAAAGGAGCAGAAAACATGGGCTTTTGTTGTACCATGGGCAATTCCTTTTCATTCTCTGGGGTATTGCTATATCGGCCGCCAGGTAATAGCAACATTTTTTTAGAATCCCTGGGTGAGGCAGTGCTTAGGTACTCGAACTTCACTCTTCTTGGGGATATTAATCTGCACCTGGAATGCGAGAGTAGCCCGGGAGTGTCATCTTTTCTAGAAACTATTTCTATTTTGGGACTTAAACAGATGGTCCAAGGTCCATCTCACTGTGGAGGACATACGCTTGATACCGTCTGCACCAACTTAAAGTCCCTACAGATTAGCAACTCACTGCCACAGGTCTGGTCGGACCACAGTTTTATCCCTTTTGTCTTTTCTATTCCCCAGAAAGCTAGTACAGGTATAAATGACAGCGATCACACCTACGCTTTTAAGCGGAAATGGCTCTCTTTAGCCTCTGATCCCCTCTTGACAACTACAGCTCAAAACACTGTATCTGAACTCATAGGGGAACCAGAAGAGGACTCAGTCAGGCTGTTTAATTGGATCACATCCATTGGGAATAAATTGGAACCCCCTAGGAGAGGTACTAGAATATCCAAAAGGAAGATCCACAACGATCCCTGGTTTTCCAGGGACCTAGCGGATCTCCACCTACATAGCAAGCAGCTGGAGCGTAAGTGGAGGAGGGGATATGAACTATCCAGCCTGCTTATCTTCAAAGCTTTCAGGAAGAAATATAAGCTGGCCATTAATACTGCAAAAAGGGAATACTTTTGCAATAAAATTACTTTAGCCAAGAACAATCAAAAAGAAATATTTAAAATTGTAAACTCTTTTATTGATCCTAAGGCCCTGTACTCCACCATACCGTCGTCTGTGGCACTCTGCAATGAAATTGCATGCTTTTTTTAAGACAAAGTTAAAAACATTCAAAGGAACTTTAAGACTTGTAAATCAGAAGATTTTACTGACGTAAGAGAATCAGACTCCAATTCCAACCCTCCTGTTTTGCTATCATTTCAAGCTGCCACATTAGCACAAACAAAAGAGGCGATTTTAGCCTGCAAATCAGGTTCACCATTGGATGTATGCCCCCCAACTTTCTTACATCATATTATCGATGTGGTTAATCCAGTTATCAATGGTATAGTGAACTCCTCCCTCACCTTGGGTATTGTCCCCAGGGACTGGAAATTTGCCATTGTCAAACCGTTAAAAAAAAAAACAGAATGTAGAGTCATCAATTTTATCCAATTATAGGCCTATCTCTCTCCTCCCTATCTTGGGCAAGATCACTGAGAAAATAGTATGTCAGCAACTTGCCAGCTTCACTGAATCTGCAACTATCCTTCATCCTCGACAGTCGGGTTTTCGTCCCAAACACTCGACAGAATCAGCCTTACTCGAGATATCGGACACCCTAAAATTCATCTTGGACAGTGGCAGGAAGGCAGTCTTGATTCTTTTGGATTTGTCTGCCGCGTTTGATACCATTTCCCATGATATCCTGGTAGCCAGATTAAGATCATGTGGCATCACAAACCGGGCATTGGACTGGATATCATCATTCCTGTCTAACAGGAAACAGGTCGTCTCCTTGGGATCTTGTGTGTCATCTGAACGCACTGTCTCTACGGGTGTCCCTCAGGGGGCCTCTATCAGTCCCCTGTTGTTCAACATATATATGGCTCCACTGATCTCATTGATCTCTTCCTTTGGAATTGAGACCACATCCTACGCCGACGATGCCCAACTCATTCTGTCTCTGGAGGATGGATCAACATCAGCAGAAGAGAATTTTAAAGCTTGCATCTCAGCGATCATTAAATGGATGTCTAACAACCATCTCTGTTGTAACACCGATAAAACAGAGATCCTTCCCATTGGTAAAAACAATACGTTTCAACCCAAAGATTGGTGGCCAGAGGATATCGCAGCCCCCCCATCAACTGTTGAGGATGCTAGAAATCTGGGAGTTCTGTTTGACTCCTCACTTTCATTCAAGCCACATGTCTTAAAATTAACGGGGATCTGTTTCAGTTATATTCGTACACTGAAAAAGTTCTTCAATCTCATTCCATCAGCAGCAAGGAAAACGGTAACAGTAGCTCTCATACTGTCACGGTTGGACTACTGCAACAGCCTTCTCGTTGGGACTAATAAATCTTCCCTGAGACGGCTTCAGGTGGTCCAACATGTAGATGCTAGATTGGCTTTGGGACTCCCCCGTAAATCATCGGCCTCAGCTGCTCTGAAGATCCTGCATTGGCTCTCAATTCCTAAAAGAATCCTTTTTAAACTTCTTCTGATAACCTTTAGAGCTGTACGAGGAGTCGGCCCTGCCTATCTCTCTGCCAGATTTAAACCTTACATCACGACTAGAACACTACGATCAAGCTCGGCTAATCTTTTAGCAATAGGTACGTTTAAACGGTCATCAAAAGGAGGGAAGTCAGCCACGATACTGGGAGCAAAAGCTTGGAATCATCTGCCAAAGGAACTGAGGGCAATCCAACGGGAAGATCTGTTTAGACGAGCCCTTAAGACCTGGATTTTTGGTCTTTCAGATACCGCCTCTCTTGCCTTTATTTAGATTGCACAGTAAGAGTCCGTCGGGTTATCTGCAGCGCCATGAGGCTCCGTCAGGAGTGACAGTTGCGCTATATAAACCTTCCTTTTCATTTCATTTCATTCCAACAGCTTATGTATATTTGTAAATTGGTGCATAGTATTGAGTGGTGTGTGTGTTTAATAAATGTACTCTTACTTTTATAAAGCAAAGTACAGACTGGACAATCCATTATTGAATGTTATTTTTGTGCACCTGCAAATGGCGATTACTAGCCCACACCACCTCCCTTGAGTGAGCCTCAGACTGCTCTGCACCGCTACCCTCTGAGAGTCAGGCGCTACAATTGGGTGTTTGGTTCCCAGTGAAGGACAAATGTAGTCATGTTATTTGTGCAGGCCTCACAGATGCTGCCTCGTTTTCCAACAGATGCCTACAGAGTAAGTAACCTATTCCATTCGAGGCATTATTGGCTGTAGATACACATGCTCTGCATAGACTGCAAAGCAGTCCCTCTCCAAAAGCAGTGGCTAACCTGTGGGTGTTGCAGTGTTTGAAAGAGTACATACCACTGCTTGACCTACATTGGCTTGTTGGCTTGCTAAGACATCCCACACAATACAATAATGTTTGTTGAAAGTGTGAGGTGTACCATGCAGCTGCCTAACAAATGTCATCTGTTGGGATTTTGCCCAGGAAAGCCATGGAAGTCCCTATCTTTCAGGTAGAGCGTGCCATAGGGGTTGTAGGCAAAGTCTTTTTAGCTTTCATAACATGGCTGAATACATCACATCTAGAAATGCCTGACTTGGATATGGGCTTTCCTTTGTGAGGGGGTGAAAAAGCAACAAAGATTTGTTTAGACTTACAAAACTCTTTAGTTCTGTTATTTTAATACATCAGAGCTCTTTTGCCATCTAGCGTATGAAGATCTTTCTGCAAATGAATCCTGTTACGGAGAGAAAACGTGTAATTCAACTGACTGAGGTGGAAAGATGAAACTACTTTTGGAAGGAATTTTGGGTAGGTTCTAAGAAGCAACTATCTCTGTGTAACTGGAAAAAAGTTATTCTAAGGTTAATGCCTGGAGTTCACCGACACGTCCAAGTGAGGTAATGGGTACCAAAAAAGTACCTTCCAAGACAAAAATTGGATGGGGCGGTTATGCAATGGTTCAAATGGTGGACCTGTAAGTCTGGTAAGTACAATATTAGGATTCCATACAGGTGAAGTTGAAACTTTAGATGGAATTTCTCCTTTAAGGACTTTCATAAATGCCTTAATAACTGGTACCTTGAACAAAGATAAATGTTGCCTGTGTTGCAGATAGTCAGCAACTGCAGCTAAATAAAGATGTATTGAAGTGCAAGCCAGGCCAGTTGTCTGCCAATGAGGAATGCAGCTAATAATGTTTTGCACAGTTGCAAATGAATTAATTTGTTTACTGCGACAGAAGATGAATCGTTAACATTTTGCTGCTTAACATGCTCTAGTTGTAGGCCTACCAGCTTCATTAGGAATGGTCATACATGCAGGTGGGAGATTAAGTTAAGTGAATTCTATGACCTCAGGAGCCAAATCACAAGATTGAGCTCCTTTCGATTTGGGTGCCAGATTTCTCCATGGTTCTGAGTGAGAAGGTCCAGATCTTCTTGTGGGCAGCTATAGAAAGTTAAAACAGTGTAGTGAACAATGACTGGCGAGCCAAGTGGTAGCTACTAGAATCAATGTCAGACATTTGCCTGAGCTTTCCGAACCACAAACTGAATAGGAGGGAAGAGTATGAAAAGCGTAGGCAAATATCCCCAACTAGTTCATCCATACAGCACTGCCTTGGGATAGTGGGCACTGATCCATTTGCTGTGCCCTCAAGAGAGGGTAAGCCTCTGCTCTGCTGTGCCCTCAATAGAGGGTAAGCCTCTGCTCTGCTGTGCCCTCAAAGGGGGTAAGCCCAACGCTTTTGTCAAGTGCTGTGTCCTCAAGTGAGGGTAAGACTGTGCTGTGCCCTGAAGATAGGATAAGCCTGACACTTTACTACGTCTTGTTCCTGTGCTGTTCTTTCAGAAGGTAAACCTCTGCTGTGCGCTGTGCCCTCAAGTGAGGCGAAGCCTCTGCTCTGCTGTGCCCTCAAGAGAGGGTAAGCCTGTTTTGTTCCTGTGCTGTGCCTTCAGAGGAGCAAAGCACGTTGTTATTTAAGACTGTCAACACGGAGTTCATGTGTTTTTGGATGTGTGACATTTGGTTGGCAAGCAACTGTGAATGGCTTTAGGTGAAAACCGGCATCTTCGTGAGTTTCCTTCCTACACTGGGATAGTTAGTACAGCCTTCCCCTCGCTGCTGCCTTCCCACACCGGGATCGTGAGTTTTGTGCATTTCAACCGGGTTGGAAGTTTTCAAGAGTTGAAGCATCGCTCTAATTTACATGGGAAGTTATCACTCTGCGCAGACATTTTTACACTTCGCCCGTGTGGAGGGCGTTTAGTTTCTGTGTTTTTCAACTATTCTAGTTGTGCTTTTGTTTGCGACTTCTGGGGTGAGTTTATTTTATTTATTTATTACTATGGCCCCAGTTGCACCCTTTAAATCTGGCAAGTCAACCGTCATTATGGAAATTCACAGTTGGTACGCGCGAGCCATGCTTTGCATGCGCATACCTGTCCGCTCTGTTCCTCATGCACCGTTTCCTCCGAGTTCGGATCCTTTATCCTGCGGTCTGTCGTTTGGTGCGCGCTAATGCCGGGAGCCACCCGGTATAGCGTGAAAAAGCGTGCCGTCATTTTGTGGCTGGAACCAGAAGCTCCGTGCACTCCATGCAATTCATATGGGCCCAAGAGACTTGTCACTTCAATACAATTGCCAACCACGTTTTGCCAACCACGTTTTTTTCCACTCTGTCTTTAGGTTGCCAACCACGTTTCAAATAAAGTTAGTTCAATCACTATGTCAGCGGAGCCGTCGTGGGAGCATCGTTTATACGCTCTTTGTTTTTGTTTCCTGCTCATGGATTTTCACAAAACTGCAAGACGAAGGTTACGAGCACAGGTGACTCATTTGACAACAAGGATTAGTTTTAATTGGAGGTGGCATTCTTTTCTCGAGTGCAGTGTAATATTGTTATAAATTGTGAAATCTTGTTTTTGTACATTTTCACTGCTCTGTGTTATGCTGCCATCTAGTGACATTTTTTCACATTACGAGCTTGAAGCTCCATGGTCAATATATATTACCTTTCAGTATTTGTATTCAATTATGAAGGTTTGAATGTTTTTCAGTTAAAATGTTTTGTTACGTTTACATACTATTCTGTTTAACCCTATTACTTATTATGCACAATGTTTGTTGACCATTCAGTTAGGTGAGTCTATTGTTTTTTTTTGTGCATACACATTGACCTCCAGTGGGGGTGCAACTTCTTAAGTTTTTATATTCATAGGGTGTGGTGACTATGTCGGTCACAGCATGGGGTACACATTGTCATTACCTCCTTACGAGGTGATTGTGCACTTCTGCATAAAGTTTTTGTTCCCCACACGAGGTCTGTTCCTCGGGGTGTTTTCACCATTATTGCAGTGTACTGTGTCTCATGTTCACATGGTTATGTGTGGACTAATGTCCCACTCGCACATGCTATTCTATGGACCTCTCCGCGAGGTGTGTTTTAGGGTTATGTCCCTAGTTCATGTGCATATTAGTTGACCTCTAGTAGAGGTGCGTCGCGAGAACGTGTGTCCCGTGTTTTCTATGCACAATCTGTTGACCTCTCTGGAGGTGTGTTGTGGGGTTTTGCCCCGTTATCCGGTGCATATCAATTTTTACCTCCAGTCGAGGTGCGTCCGTAGGTGGACATCACATTATGTTGGTTTTGCCTTCACTTAGTGCACATTTTACCTTTCTTAAGGTGTTTAGTGTTGGAAATTGTTTTGTTTTCAATAGTGCACATTTACCTCCACTCGAGGTTGCCCATGCAGAAGCAAATGTTGTTACCCTTGGTGGGTGTGTGGTTTAAGTCGCCACAGTGCATGGGTTGCGTTACTCTGGGCGTTTCAATTGTCTTAAGTTTGGTTTTGCACGCTATAGCCCAGTTGTATTCTTCTTATTGTGATTTCTTTTTCATGCTGTCGTCAGGGAAAAGTGAGTATTCATTTTCCGCTTTTTCTCTGTCGCCTTGTTTCTTCCTGAGGTGAGCTGTTTTCTTGTATTTTTACCTGGCCAGTGGTTATGCAGAGGACAGTCATTAATGGATGTTTTCTTCTTTTATTCTTTGGAATGGAGGTTTTCTTCTTTTATTCTTTGGAAGGGAAGATGGGTGTTTTACGTCTTTTCATTTTATCTTATCCCTATCTCTCTCTGGTGTTTTTGTTAGGTTGGAAGGGAAGATGGGTTTGGTTTGTGTTCTTCTCTCTTACTTTCTTTCAGTATATTCTTCCTCTATTTTCTCGTGCTTTCCGGTCTTCTCGTTTCTGTGTCTAGCTTCTGTTCTCTTTCTCTCTTGTCATTCTAGATTTTGGCGTTCCTTTTTGTTTTTGTTGGAACAAAGGAGGATATGTAGTATCCTGGTCTGGTATGGTTAAGATGTGCCAGTGGAATGCTGACAGTATGATGCTAGATGGAATGTTGGGAGTGGGAATGGACAGTTGGAGAAGGGCTGAGCACCTGGAAGGCTGCTCCTGGTGGGGCTAAACTCCGGCTAATGACTGGCTTAACACTGGCTTATAACTGGCTGTATTTCTGATCTTGTAACCAACCTCAATAAATCTACATAAAACCACTTCTTGGATCCTGACTTAATCACTACAAAAAAGACCCAACTTGTTCCTTGTCCTGAGGCGCTGGAGCATTAATTATGCTCTCTGCAAGCTGCACCTTGGGCTGTATACCCTCCCCCGAAATGACATGTCCTAGATAGGTTACAGACTCCAGCCCAATGCGGCATTTGTCCTTTCTAAGCGTGAGACCTCTCTCCCTCAACTTACTCAGAACAGATCTTAAAACTATCTCATGCTCACCCTCACCCTTCCCATATACCAAACTATCATCTTGAAAAAACAAGACATTGGGAAGATCCCCAAGCACCGTCTTCATAATCCTTTGGAAACAAGCTGCGGCCGAAGCCAATCCAAACGGCATCCTCAAAAATCGATACACCCCCAAAGGAGTGACAAATGACGTCAAATGTCTGGAGTCTTTGTGAAGCCTCACCTGATGATAGGCGGACGATAAGTCCAAAACACTAAATATTTTAGCCCCCTTCAATAAACGTATACATTCTGAAATATTAGGAAGGGGTTGGCGATCCATCCAAATCCATTCATTCAACCCGCGCAAGTCAACACACATCCTCACCGCCAATCCTCCATCCTTGGGTGCTAAAACAACCGGAGACAACCACTCTGAAGCTTCTATCTCCTCAATCACTCCCAATTTAAGCAACTTCTCAAGTTCAAGTTTTAGCGGTTCAACCATTAAATTTGGCACTCTCCGCACCTTATGCACACACGGCTTGGCTGAATCCTTTAGAATAATCCGATGCTCAAACCCCTTAAGACAACCAAGGGAATCAGTAAATACCTCC
This sequence comes from Triturus cristatus, assembly GCF_964204655.1. NCBI lineage: Eukaryota > Metazoa > Chordata > Amphibia > Caudata > Salamandridae > Triturus > Triturus cristatus. The sequence continues at coordinate 330,738,256 of NC_140585.1, read as the reverse complement.
GGATAATCTTCAATATACCTTTTCACACTCATCTCATCAACAACTAGTATCTTACCAGGTGAGCTCACACTTATCTCATCCATCAACATAACTTGGTCTTCTGGGTTGGTAGCACCAGGATTAAGAATTATGCCTAAATCACGCTGGTGTCTCCAACCCAGCCAATTATCTCCTCTCACAGCCACATAAACCTTCCCTATGGTCTCTTTCTGTTTAAATACAATTCTTGCCGTTACATATCCCAGAATATCCACCCGGGACCCTCCATAACTGAAAGGTGAAATGTCTGGAGATTGAAGCTTTACATTCTCCAATCCAACTACCTCATCCCATATCTTATTCCCAATCAACGAGAAGGGAGAACCAGAGTCAGCCAAAACGGTAAATTCGTCACTATTCACCATAATGTTACAAAATGGCATGGTAATCTTGTCTGAATCCACCTTATTTCCTTCTTCAGAAATACTTGAAATGACCACTGTGTGAATATTATCCGAGGAATTTCCCATGTTGCGATCCTTCTTGGCCGACTTGCAAACTCTAGCATAATGTCCCTTTACTCCACAATTCATACACACACATTCCCTAGCATAACAATTCGGAAAATTTGATGAATGAGAGAAGCTTCCACATCTGTAGCATCTCATTTTCTGTTTGTCACTGTTATTCCTTTCGCGGTCAAAAGAACGTTGTTGTCGAGGATCTCGTTCACTAGATTGTTGAGCATCTTTGTTAAAAACCACACGAGATTGAGTGTTCTTTGCAACAGCTTTAACCTTTTACACTGAAGAAACCTTGGCAATGCTTTCAGATAATTCATCTTCAACCTCACGCTCCAACATGGAATGGACGCTTTCTTGGTTTTTCTTTATGCCTTCACTATTACCCTGATCACTATCTTCACGATTCTTCCTTATTTCTTTCACCCATGAGGAGGTATTTTCGACACCCTCAACAATCGCAATAGCTTCTGTTAACGATGGATTCTTGAACAACAGTTTCCCTTGTACCCTTGAACTGTTCGTGCATCTGACTAATTGGTCCCTCACAAGAGAGTCAGACAACTCCCCAAATTCGCACGTGCGTGGTAATGTTTTCAGTGAAGCAATATAAGTTCCAACACGTTCTGTTTGACCTTGAACTCTTGTGAAAAACCTGTGACGTTCTAGAACAACATTAATCCGTGGACCAAAATAACGCTCAAGCATGGTCATGGACATCTCATATACATCTGTAGGTTCACCATCACCACTGCCAATGGTGATGGGGTCCATACTATCGTAAGTGTTCCTGCCTTCAACTCCTAAATTGTGTAGCAATATAGCCGGTTTCCTTGTTGCGGAAAACTTCTCACCCCCAATAGCTACCAAATAGGAATCAAACAAATTCCTCCACCTCTTCCAGGGAAGAATAGGCTCTCCTTTCTCTGACAAAAAAGCAGGAGGTTGTGACATACTGGAAGCAGTTGCCATGATGTTATGGCTTATCAATACCTCAAAGCAGTCCTAAATGAATTGTTGAAAAGTTTAACACCCAACAAATTTGTTCCCCCTTCTTACTTTTTTTGAAAAACGAGAGAGAGAAAAAAAAATAAAGATTCCTCACCATGAACCAGTTGTTAAAGTCTCCAAAACAAAGAGCCACACGTCGCTGTCACAGATAGTCCGTGTACATTACATTTCTGGGTTGGATAATAAGTCTGCTGACTGTTTGTCTAGGTTGCCAGCGTGTTCTGGGGAGGAGAATGATGAGATTGTGTGTGTGAATTGGGTAATGGAAAACTCGTTGTTAGAAGAGGAGTGGTTATCTTGTGCGGTTAAGGATAATACATTTGTTGTGTTGAAGGATTTGATATCTAAAGGATGGATGAATTGCAAGGATATTGACCCAGCTGTGAAGTCATTTTGGTGTGTAAGAGATGAATTAACTTTTTGTGGAGAAAAACTTATGAGAGGAGAAAGATTGATTCCACCTGATGTTCAAGAAGAAAGTAGTCAATTTGGCTCATGAAGGACATCTTGGTAGGAGTCTTACGAAAGCGTGCGTCAGAGAGAGGTACTGGTGGCCGGGCATGGATCGGATGGTGGAGAATGTAGTGAAAGATTGTCACCTGTGTGCCATCAATGATAAGTCTCATGTGATTAGACATGCTCCTCTTTCGCCGGTGGAGGTACCGGATGTTGTTTGGACTAAGTTGGGGTTGGACACTATGGGTCCTTTTGAACTTATGCCTGCCCAGGAAAGATGTGTTGTTCTCTTGGTGGATTACACCTCGAAGTGGGTGGTTACCAAGTGCATGGGTGTGGTCAATTCCAGGTCCATTATTGAATTTTTAAAGGACGTTTATACTTCTGAAGGTGTTCCAAAGTATCTAGTTACAGATAATGGGGTGCAGTTTATCTCCCAAGAGATGCAACATTTCCTAGAGAGTGTTGGTGTAATTCATTTGAAAACTGCACTATACTCGCCACAAGCTAATGGCCTCACTGAGAGAATGAATAGGGTGGTCAAAAGTTGTGCTCAAAGGGCACTTGATACTGGGGTTTCTTTCAGTTGTATGTTGAGGGAAACATGGTGGGCACACCGCACTGTTCCTAATGCTATTTCTCAGAAATCACCTTCTGAAGCTTTGAGGGGAAAGTTAGCAATGTCTAAGCTGAATCCAGGGTGGCTCCCTGTGTGGAAAGGGAATTAGGTGAGTGAGGATGTGAGGAAGAGTAAATTGGCTGATTATCAGTTGAGATACAAACAGCGCTATGATGACAAGATGTCTGTGAAAGAAAAGAAATGGAACCTTGGTGATCGTGTTTGGGTCAAGAGAACCAGGTATGGTCACAAGGGTCTGTCTAACTTTCTGGGCCCTTTTGTCATCACGGCGATAAGGAAAAATGTTGTGACTTTAGATAATGGCTGTACCTGGAGCATGTCGAGGCTGGTCAAATTTGTTGATGTAGGGTTGCGTTCAGACAACAACCGCCCTTGTGTTCCTGTGAATGGGAATGGGAATTGTGATGGTTCCGCCAGGCTCAGGCATGTACCAGCTAAGTTTAAAGATTATGTTATGTATTAAGCAGATGTTAATCTTCATATTTTGCACCAAATTATTTGTTATCTTTATTTATTATTATTTTGTTTTGCTGTATTGTAAAGGGGATGTGTTGTAATTTACTTATAGTTGGGTTGTGGAATCCTTGTTGTCTGGGCGATAGAATGAGAATGTTCTGGTGGGTGGTGAGATGGGGATTCGGACTGAGAGACGCTGGGAAGAGGAGCTGTTTCGTGTTGGTGGTTGCTTACAATAAAGCCTAACTTTGGATCTCATACAGCGTACCGGCTTTTAATACCCCACTTGTGGAAGTGTGGGACGAGGACTTGAGGGTGGAGTTCCCACTCGTGAACCTATTGCCGCATCCTGCTGAGGAGGTCAGCAAAGTGGTTGTTCATCCCTGGGAGATGTTCGAGTACCAAGTGGATGTTGTGACGCACTACCAAACACCAAATTGTCTGAGACAGGAGTGTTAACTGTAGAGCGTGTCCCCCCCTGTTTTTGTAACTAGTACACGGTTGTTATGTTGTCAGTCTGGACCAATGCACCCTTGCCTACCAGGTGAGTTAGAAATGCTTTCAATGCGAGATGAACAGTTTGAAGCTCAAGGTAATTGATGTGGAGACCCTGGTGTTTGGTATCCCACATACCATGAACTGTGAGATCCTGTAGGTGAACACCCCATCCTTTAAGGGATGGGGTGCATCCGCTGTGAGAATGATTTGGGGAACAGGGTCGAGAAATGGTCACCCATTTGATAGGTTTTGTGTGTTTCATCATTGCAGAGAGAGAGAAGAGTGTGGCTGTCTACCAACACTAGATTTTTTTGTTCACCCTGTGATTGAGACCACGGACGCAGCAGACATTCTTGAAGCGGGTGCAAGATACTATCATGCCTAAGCCTCGCATAAATGTTTCGACTGTTGTGTTGATTGGATTTAAAACTGTTGCAGCAGTGCCAGAATCCTGGCCACATTTGGATATGCTAAGCCCAACTGTGTGTTGAGCATGGCTCCTAAAAGCGGCTGAATCTGTAAAGTTCGAAGGTGTGATTTCTGTATGTTGATAGTAAACCCCAGTTAATTTTGAGTATGTTGTTGACATATGACAAGAGTACTTGCTTTGATAAGCCAGTCGTACAGATATAGGAAGATGTGAATGTTCTGTCTGCGCAGATGTAGTGCTAAGCATTTGGTGAACACACAGGGTGTACTAGTTAGTCCGAATGAGAGTACACTGAACTGGTAATGCCTTTCAACTAAAATGAATCTGAGGTATATGCAATGAGAGCTGGATGGAATGGGATTTGAAAAGTAGGTGTCCTTTAAGTCTAGTGCTGACAAATTCACCTTTTTTTGGAGGAGTGGGATCATGCCCTGAGGAGTGACCATACTGAGCTGTTCTGATACTATGTAATGATTTAAAGGCCTGATATCCTAGGATGCTTGTTTCCAGTCCAGGGAGAACCTGACCTATCAGTTCGGGCTGGACTGTTCCCATTGGGTGCAGGGTCAAGACTGATTTGCATATGGCTGGGTCCAAACTGGAATGGCATGGTGAGCAAAAAAACGATGGATTTAGGCCCAGATCTCTGTACTGGGGTGAATGTGTGACATTGTTTTGCATTCTGTCCATCAATTGTTCCCCTTTTGTATTTGTTACCCCGAGTGGGACGCGCATGCCCAGACGTGGGTCCCGTGCTCTCCATGCCACTGGAGTCAAGCTATTCTGGCTGATGAGGCATGAAACCCCAAAATCGGTCCTAGGATGCTTGTTTCCAGTCCAGGGAGGACCTGGCCTGGCAGTTTGGGCTGGACTGCTCCCATGAGGCACAGGGTCAAGACTGATTTGCATATGGCTGGGTTCAAACTGGAATGGCATGGTGAGCAAAAAACGATGGATTTAGGCCCAGATCTCTGTACCGGGGTGAATGTATGATATTGTTCTGCATTCTGTCCATCAATTGTTCTTTTTGCATTTGAGATCTAAGATGGGCCATAGTGATCAGTCTTTTTGGGGGAATTGGAAAGTATAGGAGTACATTCCAGAACATTGGTATTGGAAGAGCACAGACTCTATGGCTACTTTGAGCAAGAGAGCCTGCTCTTGTTTGAGCAGGTTTAGATGTTCTATGGAGTGATTGCGTCTGTGAGGTGGTATGTTTGGAGGTGTGGTGATGAGCTCCAGACAAAAACCATGTTGGATAATATCCAACACCCACTGATCTGATGTTCTAGTTTTCCAAGTGGGGAACAAATGTTGTAGTCGACCCCCACAGGTGTTAAATGGTCGAGGAAATGAGAAAAGCCACTGTTTTGAGGTGGAGGATACAGTACGTTTTAAAGCACCCCTAACACGACCCTTGGTATTGTTTTCTCTATATGTGCCTTTTAGTATTCTCTTGAATGGGGGTGGGGGGAGGTCCTGATTTGCTACCTGTACGAGGAGGTAGAGGCATCAAAGGGTGTAGTTTTGGTACCGTGTTTGCATGAGGTATGCCGAAAGAAGCCTTGCGAAGCAGGCATTTGGAATGTCCTAATTGATTTAGCTACTTAGGTGTCTTTTTTCATCTTTTCCAATGCTTGGTCCACCTGGGGACCGAAAGGATGCTCCTTGTCAAATGGCACATTCAACAGTGTTTGCTGCAACCCTGGCTTGAAACCAGATATACGGAGCCAAGCCTGCCTATGTAACACTTGCATTGATGCCCAAGCATGCCTTTGGACACTTGTATTGTTGCCCTGGCAGCTGTGTAAGCGGAGTCTAGGGCACATCTGATTGAGTTACTGGATATTAATTTGCCCTCATTTACAATTTAATGTCCTTTTTTTTATACTCTTCAGGGAAGTGTTGGAGGAGTTCATCCATTTGATCCCAATGTGCCTTGTCATACCTTACCAATAAATCCTGTGTGTCGGTGATCTGCCAGTGATTAGATAATTGTGCAGACACATCCGCTTTCCCGAAGCGTCGATAAGTTTGGACTCCTTGTCAGGTGGAGGAGCATCCGCTGAAGATTGTGAGTTGGCCCTATTAAGGGCATTAGACACAACTAGTGAGTCTGGAGGAAGCTGATCCTTTTATGGGATCTGAGGGTGCTAGTTTAACATTTGTGTCGACCCTGGGTGTTCTAATGCAGTCATCAGAATGGGCCAGCATGACCGTTAGCATATGAAGATATTGGCAGGATTATGCGTACTGGACAATTTAAAAAAAAAAAACTCCTCAATAGGGTCTTTGTGTAAGGGGACCTGGTGATATTCTGCTGCCCTAGCATGGAGTTCTTGACAAGATGAAGCATCATCAGGGGGGTAATATCTGGCTGGTAGAGGTCAGTATCACCCAGGGGATCAATATCATAATAATCCCAACAATCCGTGGATTTGGGATTAGAATAATCTCCTCCCCCATGATCATCAGTGTACAACTGAGGAGACCCCTATGGTGTAATGCCCCTGGGTCATCATGTGAATAATGTGGTGAAGGTGATGGTGGAGAAAAGGGTGGAGGAGGTGGCTGAGCACAAGGAACAGGAGGATACAGAGGACTGGTCGCCATGCCCTCCATTTTAGGAGGCGCTGGCAAGTCTATGGCCTCTTCAAAAGAAAGCTGGTGCTTAGATAGTTGGGGCACTGTTGGACCTAGAGTCCTAGGGTAGCTTGGCTCAGGTAGAAAGGCTTACTCCAGAGTTACATGTTGTGCTTGCATCACACTCACTTCGCACTCCAGCGCTCCACCACTAAAAATGACGCTACACCAAATACTTAGAAAAGGTAGATAAGTTTTATCTTTCCTTATCAGGTGAAGTTAATCAATTCTTATCCAATACATTTCAGATTCAAAACATATCATTTTGTCCAAATTAGCAGTGCTTTTCTACTTCAGACCGGCAAGAACTTAAGCGCACCCCTTGGTGACCTGATCCAGCGCAGTAAACTCAATAGCGCGTTGAACAAAGTCACCAAACGAAGCGCTCCACATAACATTCACATTGCACTGGAAATCAGGTGATTACTTTAAGCGCTGTACCTAACATTCACATTGCGCTTCAAATCAGGTCAACACATTAAGCACTGCACTGCATGAAGAGTCCCCAATGTGTTTCTAATTAGGTCATTATATTAAGTGTGAGAAGTTGGCCTGATATATGATGTCACTAATTCTAGTGTACACCTTGTATCAGTCCAAACAACCCTTATGGTGATTGGTTGTAAAGTCAACCTTATAGACCAGCTATCCTAGTGGTAGCGTGGAAAAGAGCAGTCTTAGGCTAAACTCTGAATGGCATGTGAAGCCAGCAGTTATACCATATGTAACCCCTTGAATACCAAATGAAAGGACACCACAACAGATATATATAAAAATAGAATGTATTTATTCTAGTCAAACCCTCAGCACTCTTTATGAGATTCGAGGTAAGTACAACACAGTCTTAATTATGCATACATTAAATCACACAGGTAAGTAATACAGTTAGGCCCTAGGGGCCACGCAAACCATATACTAAATAAGTGGTATAAGGACCACTGTCACGGAAATAGGATAGGCCTAGGGAATCGCTGGGGATACACTACACTACCAACAGTTAGGAAGTGGGAGGCCCACGGGATTCAGGTGCAGAGTGGAAACGCTCACGCGTAATGCATATAATCGATAGAAATAGTAGTTTAGAATTATTAAGATTTAGGACACTTCTGGAGCAACTAGGAAGTCGAGACTTGAAAACTAGACACTAGGATAGTCAATACCCTGATGAGCACCGGAGTACCCAAGTTACCTAGCCCACGGGCTGCGGGTGCATAGGTGTGAACTTGCGTCTGGTTTCGTCGTGGACTCCTATGGATGCCTGAAGGAAAGATGCTGACAGGCAGTCAGTGAAGAGTGTCCGGTGGATCCCAAGACCGGGATCAAGAAGGCAGGATACCTGCAAGCAGAAGGGACAGAGTCTGGGTCACTAGCCACTGACCACGTGGAACCAGGAAGGAACCAGGCGATGTCGGGAGATTGCAGGTGAAGAGGTGAAGCTTGTCGCAGCAGCCATGGGTACCAGGAGACGTCGAGGACGACCAGGACCAGGAGGCGAGCTGTCCCATGAAGGCTCTTGCTGTCGGCGGCGTCGAAGTCGAACTAGGACTCACCAAGCCTTGGCAAGCGGTACCCACGCAGAAAGGAGGACTTGCTTCTGGTGCAGACCAGGAAGGTCTGGGGTGCTTCTCTTTTGCAGAGGAGCGGGAGCCAGTCTGGAGGAGCCAAACCAGCAGTGGAAAATTGAAGGGGTGTCGTTGCAAAGGTTACTAGCCAACGGGCCAGCAACCGGAAAGACGCGGCAAGCAGGAAAATGCAGAAGGGCCCCACGCAGGACTCGTGGAGTGTGGGGGGCTGATCTTCGGTGCAGATGGTGCTTGGGGTTGGGGCTTCTCAATCCCCGGTTCACAACTTCGAGGGTGCCTCAGAAGCTGCGCTGGAAGATACTCGCCACTTTTCCCAGGTAGCCGGTCCCACCTCTCTTGTCGCCTCCACGGATCTCAGCTCGGCTGTGGATGTGGATCAGGGTCGGAGAAGTCTGGAAGTCAAGGCTCTGGTCAGGCTCTGCAGTCGGTCCCTCGTAGAACTTCAGCAAAGCAAAGGGTAAGTCTCTTGATGGTGCCTGTTTGCACAGGGTGGCCACTCCTTGGCCACAAGGGAGATTCTTCAGTCTTCTTCTTTCGTTGAATGTCGAAGGTCCAGAGTTTCTGTTCAAGATGCAGGTTCAGGATAATCTAATTTAGCAAGGCCCAACTAGCTACTAATATACTGGGCTAGTGGGCTGGGCTACCTGCAAGGTCCCTCCTATGGGTGGGACCAGGAAGGGGAGTGGCTACACCCCCTTTCCTTTGTCCAGTCTCGCGCCAGAGCTGGGGCTGGAGTTTGAACTGGACTATGCATGGAGCACCTTGTGTGTCCCAGGCATGTCTCATTCCTTTCAGCCCTCCCTGCCCCAATACACTAAAGTCTGTCTGGGGAGGTGCTAGCACCTCCCCAAGCAGGAAACCTATTGTCCAGGCCTCCCTGGCTGGGAGGGCTCCCAGCAGCAGGAGGTCAGACTCGTGTCTGTGGCAGCAGCATCCATTTTGTGATGCTGAGGCTTTGGTGAGAGTTAAACAGCAAATTAGGATTTTAACATGTCTCTCCCTCTAGAATGGGGGAATAATATCCTCATCACCAGAAATGGTATGGGGGTATTATTCCAAAGTGTTAGACACCTTACACGACATGTTTTGATACAGCCCAACCATAGTTACCATAACCGTTTAAGAATATAAGGCACTTTAAGAGTATATGGTAGGCTATATCATAGAACAGCTATAAGGACATGGTTCCGAAAGCTGCAGACAGGCTCAGCTCATGCTAGAGCACCATCTCACATGTTACCAAGCACTCTGCCTCCAGGATTGTTAAGGCCTGCCATAGGAGTGGCTCACAGGTACACATGTGTCTATTTTAACCCCTTCTGTGCCCATGACGAGATGGTCTCGTCATGGAGCACAGTCGCGCTGTGCCCATGACGAGACTATCTCGTCATGGGACCCACCCTTGGGGGAAGCGCTGGCGCTCCCCCCGTGATTCGTCGATTTGTTGTTTTTTTTTTTACTGGGGAGGCAGGGGAAGACCTTCCCCTGCCTCCCCCCGCCCGCGTCATCAATGACGTCAGCGCGCGAGCCGCGCTGACGTCACCGGAGGCTTCCCCTTTGCTCTCCGAGGCACAGGAAGCCATTTGCTTCCTGCGCGTCGGAGAGTAAAGGTCAGTTTTGGGGCTGGGGAGGGGGTATTATTGCATTGGTGGGTTAGGTAGGGTGGGGGCACAATGTTGGGGGGGGGGGGGGGGTAGAAATGTTTTTATGTAGGCTCCGCTTTGTTCCTGCGCTTGGATCATCCAAGTGCAGTTGCTTCGATGTGAAATGGATCCAAAAAATAAACGCTCGTTTTCGAGAGATGCCCTTTTTCTCTTGTTTTCTGTATACTAGCGTGGGATGGGGGTGGGGGGCGAAATAAAGTAAGCCTTTGGGGTTGCAAAGTGGCCAGATTGATTTTATGTGCATCCAAATACACCAGCATCACATAGTTTTCCAGTGTAGTGCTACTTTCGTTTTCTGGTCTTCCTTTGAACAGCATTGTTGTTCCCCGGGGGAAAAATAAAGCTAGACAGAGGGATTGCAAAGTGGCCAGATTGATTTCTTTTACATCTTGTGATCGGTGGGTGCTGGTAGGGGGGTGGGGGGTGAAACAAAATAAGTCAGAGGGGTTGCAAAGTGGCCAGATTGATTTTATTAGCATCCAAGTACACCAGCATCAGAGTTTGCCAGTGAAGTGCTACTTTCGTTTTCTCGTCTAACTTTGAACAGCATTGTTGTACCAAGGGGGGGCGAAAGAAAGTAAGACAGAGGGGTTGCAAAGTGGCCAGATTGATTTTATTTGCATCCAAGTACACCAGCTTCAGAGTTTGCCAGTTTAGTGCTTCTTTCGTTTTCTCATCTAACTTTGAACAGCATTGTTGTTCCCAGGGGGGGGGGCGAAATAAAGTAAGACAGAGGGGTTGCAAAGGGGCCAGATTGATTTCATTTGCATCCAAGTACACCGCATGAGAGTTTGCCAGTGTATTGCTACTTTCATTATCTCGTCTTCCTTTGAACAGCATTGTTGTTTCCAGGGTGGGAGAGTGTACCATTTCTGGAGGTACTGCAATACCTGGTTGATGGGTGAATTGGAAAACACAATGTGCACCATGGTTCTGTGTTTATGGATGTGGTCTACCATACTGCTTATGTTTTGTAAGGATGTAAGCAATGGACAGTGAAACGGTTCCCTTCAGGGCCCTCTAGTCATGTCCATAACTTTTCCGGTGAAACCACTTGCTGATTTCTGAATAGTTAGTGAGAGATCGTTTAGGCAACCATGTTGTTTCTGCTTACATTTCACATGCTTTGCATTCCCTAGGAGTGGTTTTTTTTTTTTAGGCAGCGTATTACTCTTATCAAGTGCATAATTTGAATTGAGCCACATCCAAGAGTTTATAGCGGGCACAATTAGGTTATAGCTGAAGGCAGTGCGAGTTTCTCTCAGTGGGCAAGTATGGCGTTCAGTGGGGATGTGGCACTATGGCCGGAGCTGTTGAATTTGGAAATGGGGAACCGGGTTCAGCATTCATGACCAGTCCACCACACCACTGTACTGAGGGAGCACATTCCCATGCTACACCGTAGAAGGCCCCACTAGACCTTAGAAGGCTTGATGTCTTAGCACAAGCAGGTGTACTGTAGTGGTGTCAACTTACAAAAGAGTACAAAGTACAAGTAGAGGTATAAAAGTGCAATAAATGGCAGACACGCAAAACACAGGAACACACTGGGTAGGCACTTCTACGGGCATGGAGAACAGAATTTCCTATAATGTAAAGACTTCCTTCACACAATAGAGAGGGTGTGAATTAAGTTTGGAAGTGTCTTTGCAGGAGGAGAACTTTGAGGTTAGTTTTGAAGGACTGGGAAGAGGGAGGGGGTGGTCCGGAGCGGAGGCTCAGTTACAGATTCTCGCCGCGTTGCTTGTAAAGGATTGGGCCATCGATCTTTCCTTTTTGAAAGTGGGAGGGTCAAGCAATACATTTTGCGCAGTACGTGATGGTCTAGAGCATTATATGCATGTTACAATAAAGTTTTTTTTCTTCTTTTTATTCTAGTCTAAAGCTTTTCGACGGTGGCTGTTCTGCAGTTTTGTGTAGTTGCATTGTGTTGGTAAGAAATTTTTTATTGTTGTATTTACACCAAATGAGTAATAATATAATGTCTGAATGAATTTTTTTGTATGTGATGTCATAATGGCGGCATATTTAGTTAGTGGTTTGAGCATGAAATTCTTTGCGATGTGTTTTACATAGTCTTACGTGTAATTGCTTTTCTCTTTCTTTTTTAGTGGGATATTGTTGATCCATACTGTGTCTGTACAGGGTTGGTGGTGGTGAGTAGTTTAGCTACCTCTGGCAAGTGAGTGGTATTGTTTTGGAGTATATTTGAGTTTTTGATAAAGGTGCTTTTTGCTTATTACTTATTTTACAAAGAGTTTGTTGTTGTTGACTTGTTTGACAAGTTACCTTTATTAGTAAGCAATATGGCTAGCCGTAGAATGACTGTTTAACAGGTGGTCGGTATGCTTCTTGAATCTTCCTCTGAGCATGATTATGAGACTGACAGTGCGTCTGAGGGAGAGGAGGGAGGGGAGGATTCTGGCAGTGAGTTTTCACTCAACATGGAATCATCGGATGATGAAGGTACTCTCAGTGCAGATGAAGGTACTCTTGGTGTGGATGAAGCAACTCTCAGTGCGGATGAAGTGCCTGTCTTAGAGGAGGAAACTGCTGTGCCGATGGTGCAAGAGGCATCTGGATTGCAGTCTGAGGCTGCTAGGCTTCCTACTGGAAGTGCTGGACTTTGGGTTGATCCAAACATGGTGCAGCCGGTGTTGCCTGCCTTTAGCGGTGATGCAGGGTGTACAGTGAATTGTGAAAACTTTTTGCCTATACAGTTTTTTCAGTTGTTTATGGATGATGTATTTTTGGGTGAGATTGTTGAGCAGACGAATTTGTATGCTGAACAGTTTTTGAGGAACAACAGCGACAAACTTAGGCCCCAGTCTAGAGCTACCCGGTGGACTCCCACATATCTGGAAGAGATTAAGAAGTTTTTGGGTTTGACTTTATTCATGGGTGTGGTAAGGAAGCTAACCTTGTCTTCATATTGGTCTACTAGCCCCTTGTTGGCAACTGCCATATTTCCTGCAGTTATGACTCGTAATCGGTATTTACTTTTGCTACATATGCTGCATTTTGTTGATAATTCTATGGCGTTGCCACGAGATCACCCTGACTGACCGTCTTTTTAAGATTTGGCCCGTTCTTGATCACTTTGTGGATCGATTTTCTGAGATCTATACTCCAGGGAAAGAAATATCTATTGATGAGTCTTTGGTCTTGTTCAAGGGCCGTTTGGTTTTTAGGCGTACATCCCTAGCAAGAGGGCACGTTATGGAATTAAGCTGTATATGTTGTCTGAGAGTAGGACAGGATATGTTTTTAATTTTCGTGTGTACACTGGTAGAGATTCTGCTATGACCCCCCAGGTTGTCCGTCCACTTTTGGAGTTGCAGAGAAAATTGTGTGGGATCTTGCTAGGAGACTGTTTAACAGAGGCCACCATTTGTACCTTGATAACTTCTATACTGCTGTGCAATTATTTAAGGAATTGTATAAAGTGGACACTTTTGCATGTGGCACAATCCGCTCTAACCGTAAAGCTTATCCGAAAGAGCTTGTTTGCAAAAAACTTCAGAGGGGCAGTGCAGTTCCTTGCGTAGTGATTAACTACTAGCTGTAAAATTTGTGGACAGGAGGGATGTGTACATGCTGACTACCATCCATGATGAGAGTACTTCACCTGTGACAGTTTGGGGTCAGGTTGCTGAAGTGCACAAACCTGTGTGCATTCTAGACTACAATAAGCACATGGGTGGTGTTGACAGAGTAGATCAGAGGTTGGAACCTTACTCTGCTATTCGGAAGGCTTATGTTTGGTATAAGAAGTTGGCCATCCATTTCTTCGAATTAGCAATGTTCAATGCTTTTATTGTGTTCAAGGAGTGTTCTCCTGCGTCAAAGTTGACATTTCTTCAGTTTCAGCACTCTGTGATAGCTAGCTTTGTTGTTGTGGAACAGACAAGTGTTCCTAGATTTGGAGTAGTGGAGGATGTGGTTAGATTGAAAGATCGCCACTTTCCTGATTTCATCCCTCCCACACCGGCAAAAGATTTTCCCACTAGGAGATGGAGTCTGTTGGCGAAGAGGTACGCGGAAGGAGATTCGTATGTATTGCCCCGACTGTCCATCTAAACCTGGGCTGTGTGTCCCTGCTTGTTTTAGAGCGTACAATACGCAAAAGAATTTTTGGGAGCATTCATGAGTGGTAAAGTTAACCGACTGGTTTGTATTCTTTGAAAAATTTGATTCTGTTTCAAGGTTGCCGTTAGTGCAATGTGTTTAGTTTCTGATTTTGTGTTTGTAGATTTGTATCCATTTGTGATTTGTTTGTGTTTCTATTTTTGTCTAAAAAAATCCTAAATGTGTTGGCAGTGTGTGTGGACTGGCACTTCTTTGGCGGTGTACGTGGAGTGGTGCTTGGCTGGCGGTGTGCATGGACTGGTGCTTGGCTGGCGGTGTACGTGGACTGGTGCTTGGCTGGCGGTGTGCGTGGACTGGTGCTTGGCTGGCGGTGTGCGTGGACTGGTGCTTGGCTGGCGGTGTGCGTGGACTGGTGCTTGGCTGGCGGTGTGCGTGGACTGGTGCTTGGCTGGCGGTGTGCGTGGACTGGTGCTTGGCTGGCGGTGTGCGTGGACTGGTGCTTGGCTGGCGGTGTGCGTGGACTGGTGCTTGGCTGGCGGTGTGCGTGGACTGGTGCTTGGCTGGCGGTGTGCGTGGACTGGTGCTTGGCTGGCGGTGTGCGTGGACTGGTGCTTGGCTGGCGGTGTGCCTGGACTGGTGCTTGGCTGGTGGTGTGCGTGGACTGGCGCTTAGCTAGCGGTGTGCGTGGACTGGTGCTCGGCTAGCGGTGTGCGTGGACTGGCGCTCGGCTGGCTGTGTGTGAGTAGTGACTTGCTGCTGGTCACTACACACACTGCTAGCTGAGTGCCACTCCACGCAATCCATCTGCTTGTGTAGTTGCTACGTCAGGAATGTGGGCGTGTGAAAGTGATGGGCCCTTGAATGGCGCTGTGTGCTTGTGTGAGTTTTGTTATGTGATGGGCCCGCGGCTGGCAGTGTGAATGGTTTTGTATGTCTCACGCGTATGAAAGGTTTATGAATGGCCTGTAAAGAGGTTGGTGCCTTGTCGTGGCTTTACAGCTCACGAGCTGGGAGTCAATGGTTCAGTTTCTCGCCCTTTCAATTATTAACAGTGCATTTCATTTTTGTGAAATCACTTGCTAATACAATTATATATTCTGAACCATCACTCACCCTCGTGCCAAATCCAACCAGTATGTGTGTGTGTGCTTGAGGATTAGATGGCTGTGCAGTAATATTTGCCTTTCTGAAGCAGGGTGTACCTTGTCCCTTTTGTGAATTTTGTAATGTGTTGTTTTTGTGCCTGGTGGTGTGAATGGTCTTGTGTGTATCACGTATGAAAGATGTGTGAATGGCCTGTAAAGCGGTTGGTGCCTTGCCGTGGCTTTACAGCTCACGAGCTGCGAGTCATTGGTTCAGTTTTTTCTCCATTGAATGATTGACAGTGCATTTCATTTTTGTGAAATCTCTTGTTAATAAAATTTAATATACTGAACCATCACTCGCCTTCGTGCCAAATCCAACCAGTATGTGTGTGCGTTTGAGGAATAGGTGGCTGTGCAGGATTCTTTGTCTTTTTAGTTTCTCTGCCAAGGTGTATGTTCCATGTAAAAATAACCCACCAACTGTAGATATTGTCTTAAACCCATGGGTGTTCATGGTGATGTCTCTCTTGTGAATTACAAAAAGGTTTTTTATCCTCAATGTCCTGCAAACCTCAAAATATCTGTCACATTGTCCATGCAATATTGTGCCGAAATTCTCACGTTGTAGAAACAATGTCAAAACGTTCTGGTTTTGCAAGGGGGTCAACTGTCTTTTTGGCCCGTGCTCGGCGGCCATCTAGGCAAACCTACCAAACCCATACATTTCTGAAAACTAGACACCCGGGGGCTTCCAGGGAGGTATGGTTTGCGTGGATCCCCCAATGTTTCCTTACCCAGAATCCCCTGCAAACCTCAATTGTAGCTGAAAAAAAATCACTTTTTTCACACTTTTTTGTGTGGGAAAGTTGTGGCATCACCGGGCTCACTCAAATTTCACACCTCCCAGCGTTCCCCTGGGTCTCCCGGTAAAAATGGTGCCTCACTTGTGTGGGAGGCCCAAGTACCCGCGACAGGCATGGGCCCAAAAAGTAGTGATGCGACATCAACATTGCCTATCCCAGATGTTGCAGCACTACGTTTTGGGCCCTTGCCTGTCGCGGGTACTTGGGCCTCCCACACAAGTGAGGCACCATTTTTACTGGGAGACCCAGGGGAACGCTGGGAGGTGGGAAATTTGAGTGAGCCCGGTGATGCCACAACTTTCCCACACAAAAAAGTGTGAACAAAGTGCTTTTTTCAGGTAAATTTGAGGTTTGCGGGGGATTCTGGGTAAGGAAACGTTGGGGGATCCACGCAAGCCATACCTCCCTGGAAGCCCCCGGGTGTCTAGTTTTCAGAAATGTATGGGTTTGGTAGGTTTCCCTAGATGGCCGCCGTGCACCGGGCCAAAAACCCAAGAGACCCACCTTGCAAAACCAGGTGGTTTTGAGATAGGCAATTTTGATGTCACCTCACTATGTTTTGCGCCGTTTCCTGTCGCGGGCACAAGGCCGACCCACACAAGTGAGGTACCGTTTTTCTCGTAAGACTTTGGGGAACGCGGGGTGGGTGGAAATTTGTGGATCCACGCAGATTCCGGAACTTTCCACGACAGAAACGTGGGGAAAATGTGTTTTTTGGACAATTCTTTAGGTTTGCAAGGGATTCTGGGTAACAGACCCTGGTGGGAGCCAGTCAAGTCACCCCATCCTGGATTCCCCTGGGTGTCTAATTTTCAAAAATGTATAGGTTTGCTAGGTTTCCCAAGGTGCCCGCAGAGCTAGGGTTCAAAAACTCCAGCTAGTCATTTTTCCAAAAAAGGGTCATTTTTCACTGCGAAATTGAGGTGTGACCAGGTTGCGTTTTGCGCCGTTTCCTGTCGCGGGCACTAGGCCGACCCACACAAGTGAGGTACCATTTTTATCGGGAGACTTAGGGTAATTCAGATTTGTAAAGGAACTGTTATTATCTATTGACTTTCCATGCATTTCTGCTTTCCAAATGAAAGATATTGTGTAAAAAAGAAGTCATTCTAAACAAGCATTTACAATGCAATGGTCTCGGCAATATTATAGGTAGAGCTATTGGTATTGCTCTTTATTTTTTATCATTTTTGCATCCCTAAATAAATGGCATTGTCCTTTCTATTGGCATTAGCTTTTTTTTTGCATATGTGATACCTATTGCATTAGCAGAGAGAGAGTGAGGTAGTGAGATAGAGAGAGAGAGTGAGGTATTGAAATAGAGAGTGAGGTAGTGAGAGAGAGTGAAGTTTTTAAGTAGTGAGTGAGAGATAGTTACTGTGGTAGTGATATTGTGTTGCTGTGAGAAAGAGAGAGTTGAGTAGCGAGTTAGAGAGTGAGGTAGAGAGTTAGTGAGACAGAGTGTAGTATAGTGAGAGATAGTGAGATAGTGAGGTAGTGAGAGAGAGAGTGTTAGGGAGAGAGAGTGACGTAGTGAGAGAGCCAACCCCACACACATACAGAACCACCCACACAGAGCCACACACATACAAAGTGTATCACCCAGACATACATACAGAGCCACACATACAGAGTCAGCCAGACACAGATAGAGAGCTATCCACACAAATATTCAGAGCTACAGACATCCACATACCGAGCCACTGACTTACACATACAGAGCTAGCCAGAGACATAGAGTCACTTAACACACATACCGAGCTAGCCACATAAAGATACTGAGCCATCTATACACACACAGAGGCACCTATGCACTTATTGAGCTACACATACAGTGAGCTACACACACGCACAGCTACACACATAAAACCACACAGACATACACAGACTTACACATACTGAGCCACACACACACACAGAGAGCCACCAACACATACAGATCCACACAGTAACCTCAAAATTTGACACATATTTACTTTTTGCTACTTCAAATGTCACCGCTACCATAGATCCAGTTGTAGAGTGCATCGATTAAACTAAGAATACTGTGTTGAAGATGGAAGGACGCAGGCAATACCGCTGTTAGTTATTTATAGCAGCGGCGTTGCGTTATGATTCTCAAGCACAATTTAGAATAGTTCCACCATAATTTACGTTAAAAGCATAAAACAGCAATATACGTGTGACGTCATTCCCACCGGAAAATACCATAGGCTTGAATCTTCTGGCAATATTTACATCGTGTCCGTGGGCTCAATTAACTAGTAGTCCTTTAAAGGTTTTCCTTAATTAAAGGGGGTTAAATTAGTTGTAGATACTTCCACTTGCCAGTGAACTCGAAAGGAGGGTATTACAGCATTACAAGTTCAACCCACCTTCAGCTCTTCGCCCTCTGCGGCTCCTAGGCCCGTACGTGCCCAGGTGAATCCCAGAATGCAGCGCTGCTGGCCCCAGAGATCTGACGTACGTCACAACTATTAACTGGCCCGGGGCAGGAGTTTGAACTCCTGCGAATTCAGCTAGCATGTGATGTGTCCGAGGCCCAATTGGTCAATATTAAACGGTGTAATGACAACAGCTATTGCTTACAGTGCTTTGAAACATAAGTGAGGCACTATATAACAACAGTCAATTTGCAGGGTGCCCGCTAGGGCCACACCAGGAGGTTGACGGTGACACAGATGACACAGGAAACACAACCGGTGCTCCGTCTCCCTGCATCACTTTATCAGGGTAATAAAACACGGCGGACTCCGTATCAAAAGCTGAAGAATTCCTTGGAGTACCTTACACCCACAGGGCCGGGAGTGTTCAGTCAAAGAGGTGCGCAAGAACAAAGGCGAGACACTGAGCGTCAGTAGCAGCCAGGATCAGATAGGATCTACGTTGGCTGGGAACCCGGGATTAGCAGTTGAAGCCTGCACACTGCCCCCACAGTAGCCCACAGGTCCAGAGCCAGACACCCCACTTCTGCACCACTCAAGGAGTCAAGACAGGGGGGGGGGGGCACCTACCTAAGTGACATCACCCGGTACGTGCTCACATTTCCATCTTGTGGTCGGAAGTGCGGCCGCCAAGCCCCGCCGCCAGACAACTATATTACGTTTCGGGTTGTTTGCCCCCCACGGGGGCTCCTTCTGTGGCTATTGTTGGGAGACAAAGGCGCCCCTGTGAACTGTCTGCAGAGGCCCGGGGCCAGGAGATACAGGCCTGGGGGCACGGGCGTGTCTCAAAGTCGGCAAATCAATCAGGTTTACAACTTTGTCGCGAGAGCTCACATTTAAACACAAATCACAGATAAGATCTGCAGGCTGCAACTAGAAACAGGCAGCAAGCAGAAGGACCCCCTTAATGAATGTAAGTGGCTTCTACACCTGGGCTTCCTAAAGGAAGCAGCCTGGACTACCAAATTAGGTAGCTCAGCGAGCTAAGCACTCGCTGACGAGAAACGCAGGTAACAGATTCAAATCTCTACAAAGCTGTCCTTTTAATCTGTTAAATGTTGTTAAAATGAGTACACGAGCACTTTGCCAGGGCCGGTTTTGGTTCCCAGTCCGGCCCTGGATGGAATCAGCCTCAGCAAGCCTCTTTTGGCATCGGCATTATTATGTCATTTTGTGGTGTATGTCATGTACTTATACTGGAGGGGGCGAGTACAGGTCAGGAGCTAGTCCTGCGAGAGTAAAGAGGAGCCATTGAAACCATGCGTGTTTGAAGTGTTTGGTTGCCAGCTTTCAGCACATGATGAAGTACTGTTTTATAGTTCGAGATTAAAATCCACTCTTTTTCCTATTTGTGAGGGACTACACAGCAGGGCATGGCCATCCTCACATAAATTGTCTGACAGCAGGCTGGGAGACAAAACTGTTATGAATCCTTAGCAAAATTTCAACAGTGGCTATAGTTCTGAATATTGCAATCCCAAACAGGACAGCCTGCTTCTCAGAGGCTTTATCTGCAGGGGTCTGTCTGTCTGTCTAAGTGTCTGCCCGTAGCATGGACTGCAATCTCACAGATGGGCCAATACGGCGGGTTGTGGACATCATTTGGGGAAGAGGTTAAACAGCTAGTTCACAATATTTCCTTGTGCAAGCATGTCAGTCCATCATTAAACTACAAAAATGATTGCAAAAATAACAGTGACATGTTTATAAAGTGGCATGTTTATAAAGTGGCATGTTTGTATAATATGAAGTTAAATTAACGTAAATAAGGGCGTAGCTTTATTTTAAATATTGCACTTACACTTAAAACAGAAATGAGGTCTTTTGCTTAATTACATAGGAATGGTTCAGAATGTAAACGAAATTACCACCAACAAACTTCACACGTGTTCAGTCACTAATATAAGGCTTCCAAGAAGTAGCGTACAACCCGCAGGGCATGCACTTCAGTGCCTCGTAATGTGTAGTAGACGATAGGCAATTAGTTTAGCCTGCCCCCACTCCCAAAAAAAAGGGGGCATGCATATTTCTTTAACACCAGTCTAGGATTTAATGATGCCCCCCGAATTGTTTTACTATCAAGCATAAAACAGTATCTCCTGCCCCTGCACATAAAATCATCTCTAATCTTACAACTCAATGGGGCATCGATGCTTTAGTCCCAGCAATTTCAATCAAAGCGAAAACAGAGACAAAAAACAGCGCAAGTCACATTTTACTGCCTGTGTTTGAATGCCGGCGTTTTGAGCATTATCTGTATTCATGCACCTTGCTTAATGTAAAACCACGGGCCGCTCGCATGACCATAGACATTACAATTGCCCGACAACTTGAAACTCCATCCTGCACTGCACTGGTAACCTCAATAGAAATACGTGCAGGTTAGTACCCGATGTGGAAGCAGGAGCCCGGTGACTATGTGGGAGAGGTAGAAGGGAGGGGAGAGTGAGAGGGGAGAGTGAGAGCAGAGAGAGTGGGTAGAGGAGCAGGGAAAGAGACAATAATGAAAGCATAACTAGCACGGCAGCCTCCGGTTTGACGGTGTTTGTTTAGCCAAAGCGCTGCAATATCTTCGGGTTGAGTTTCCGGTATTTAAAAAATTTAACAAAGAAAATAAACAAAAAATCTGCAGAGCGAGCTGCAAGGCTCCTTATGTGTAGTGGACCAGTCACCATTTTAAATCAGCATCATTAGTCAATGTTAGCAAAGCCTGTGCCACGCTCTTGCGATCAGCTAACAACAATGCACGCGGGAGGCATACACAACCGCGAGCGTTATCTGGGGTCGAAGAGGCGAGGCTGGCACAGGCCGGGGGCTCCTCCAGTCTTCGGGACACTAGGCTCCTGGTGAAGCTGCACGGAGAAGGAGCGGAGCAGCCCTTTCGGTTTCAAACGCACCTCTCGGCTCGACGCTGACATCCTGCTGGGCAGCCCCTCTCTCTAGCAGTGAAGGGGCTGAATGGAATCCCGGTTGCTGGAACATGCCTGGCTTATCAAACAAGGAGCGAGGGGCGGTGGTGGTGGGGTGGGCAACACCGTGAAAAGTGGCGCGTGCATATCATATCCAAAAATGGGGTACAGAGTTCCTCAATTGTTAGAAGGAAGAGATGCGATCAGTAAATGGCAAGCTCATTTACCAAGGTAGTTGATAGAAGGTAAAGAAACCAGGGCAATTCCTTGAGGTGGAACTAATGCTCTCACACACCCAGCAAGCTAGGTGTCATGCTTCATCATATGAGCATTGCCCCTCGTCAAGGCGGCGCTGCAATCCTTGACGGGCACCCGAAACCGGGGCTCTTTGTCGGGGATCTTTTGTTCCTGCCGATATTTGCATGGGTGTGAGGGGCCTAATAAGGAAAATGTAGCAGAAGTGTGTAATAAAAAGGGTTGGTCAGTCCTAATAGTACTTTATTCATAAGGTAGACTACCCTATTAAAATATGTAGAGAGGCTAAATGCTAGAAATAAGGTGTCTAGGCGTAAAGCTCTACTCTAAAATGATCGACATGTTTCTCGCCATGTTAGTCAGGAGGATCTAAGGCAATTCTTCAGGATCAATAGCTGTCTACATTTAAAAATGGTGATGTGTACTCTACATACCACGTCCGATGCTGCGACCTGTGAATATGAAGTGACAACATCAATAGTACAAACAATTGCATCTCTATCTTGAACACATAATGTCAGCAATGGTGTGCACAACGCACCGTGTAGAACGTGATGATAGCAATCTGCTTCAAGGTGCACTATAAGGAAGAACAGTGCACTGTGAGTGAGAAGGGTGTTTGGTGTGCTAGAATTATTAACACGCTAGAGCTGTGACGAAAAAAAGGTCCACTCACCTAATGTATTAACTAAATGCGCTCGCAACGGAGCTGGCGGCTTTAAAGGACACCAACTGGGTCCTAGGGTAAAAAGAGGGAGCAGGGGCGGGGAGGGGGGGAAAGAGAAAGGACAACTACTAACAATCAAGGTATAAAAGGCAAGGAAAACGAAGTCGTTACCTCTAGGTAAGTTATGGTATTGGTACCGTTAAAATGATAAAACTAGGAGTCAAAATATATCACAATTGTCAGTTGACCGGAGTAGTCTAGTCTAATGGCTGACCAGATCAATTCAGAAACAGTCCGTAGCCAATCAATTGATTTCGAACACCAAAAGTAGCGCGACCACATAAAAACAGTATATAGTAAATGAATAAGGCATGAGCTGTACTTACCAGCGCTAACGAGCGCTTCGCATACAGACCTACCCAAGCCGCCAGAGTCCGGGGTGGTAATGGACTGAAGCCGCCATCGTAAAGATATCCGGCAAAAAGTGGGTGTGAGCCTGACGTCATCACGTTTCACGTCCCGTGAAGACTCCACTGGTTGCTAGGAGCCCAATATCGACGCTAATGCGTGTTACTACAGCGTCTGCTAGTTGAATCTTATTGGTTGCTGGGTATGTACTCACTAATGTCCCGTGGTTGTTGTATCGATAGTGGTAGGGAGAGGGCGGGGTGACATATCAGGAAGATATATTTGTCTATTTCGACCCCATAAGTGAGCGTCCAGATATTATATAGGTCGTTATTTAGAGGGGTTTTATAATTTATATATACCTCACTGGTTACTAGGAGCCCAATATCGACGCTAATGCATGTTACTACAGTGTCTAGTAGTTAGTGTCCCGTGGTTGTCGTATCGACAGTGGTGGGGAGAGGGCTTGGTGACACATCGGGATGATATATATGTCTTTTTCAACCCCATAAGTGAGCGTCCAGATATTAAATAGATCGTTATTCAAAGGGGTTTCATACCTCACGGAAAATGGGACGTTTTGGAGTGGGTAGCCCATGGATAGGGGGTTGTCAGTGTCTAATCGTTAGTGTGATCATCATTCTTAGCAGTTCACTTTCAGAAAAACCTCGACTAGTCATGGGCCACGACCTAGAGTGGCTAGTTTATGGAAGAACACTCCAAGGGATATCATCATTGAGTCCGGTGGAGTCACACGACAGTCTATGCACCCATCTTTGTTCTACTCTAAATAAGGCATTTTTGGAAATGTTGGTGTGGGATTCTAGAATAATCCAATGTATTGAATCGGGGGAATGGTGTGATTCCACAAAATGTCTATAGAGTTTGGTTGTTGTACGTTGGCAACGTATGTTGCTCCTGTGTTCTATTATACGTGTTTTGACTGTTCGCATTGTCATACCTACGTATTTCAACCCACATGGACACGTAATCAAATAGATGCATTGTTTGGTGTTGCAGTTGGTATGCTTTTTAATGTGCCATTTAAAATTAGGGAGTAACATGACCTCCTTTGTGATTGTGGTTAGATCACAGACTGTGCACGTGCCGCATGGAAAATGGCCATGGACTGGGGGTAGACCCCAAAGGGTGGTCTGTGTTGGGGTAGTCTTTTTCTTAGGTCTGGTGTGGATTAGCATGTCTCGAAGGCTACTTGTTCTCTTATAAGCAAATCTGGGTCTCGGTATCTGAAGATTTCCTGTATTGAGAATTCCCCAGTGTTTCAGAATGACCTTCTTGGTCCATTTTGAATTAGGTGTGAATGACGTGACACATGTCATAATGTCCTCAGGCGGTTTGTGGTGTACCTCAAGTAAGGATTCTCTAGGATTATTGAGGGCCCTCTTCATAGAGTCTCTTACTACTTTATGAGGATAGCCTCTAGTCTTAAGGTTAATGGCTAGAGAGGTTGCTTCAACTTTGTAGTCCCTAGTCGTGGTACAGTTACGTCTAATTCGTAAAAATTGACCAATAGGGAGGTTGTCTCGAAGGGCTTTAGGATGGTAGCTTTGATATAAAAGAAGACTGTTACGATCAGTGGGTTTCTTAAATAGATTGGTTGAAAGCTGTCCCTCTGTTAGTCTAATGTTCAGGTCCAGAAAAGCTACTGTTGTGTCCGAGATCGTGTGGGAAAACTTAAGAAAAGGATTCTGTTGGTTAATCCATTGTACAAAGGTTTTACAGATGTCAGTGGAACCTTTCCAAAAGATTAAAATGTCATCAATGAACCGTTTCCACAGGACAAGATGTTCCCGAAACGGATTGTGGTCGGTGTTGATGATTTGTGCCTCAAAAGCTGCCATATAGAGGCAGGCTAGACTAGGAGCAAAAGTGCTCCCCATCGAAGTTCCTTGACATGGATGGAATAGTTGCCCTTGATATTCAAAGAAGTTTTCGGTCAAAGCTATGGAAGCCAGGTCCATTATGAATGTGGTCGGAGTGGGAGAAGACCATTCCAATGAGTTTAAAGCCATCTCTACTACTGTGAGGGTGTCACCCTGAGGAATATTTGTGTAGAAGGCCTCTACGTCAAGGGTTATTAGTAAGTCAATGCATGTAGAGTCTTCTATTGAGTCAATTATACGGAGGATGTCCGTTGTGTCTCTAATAAAAGATGGTATTTGTTTCACCAAAGGTTGGAGAAAATGATCCACAAATTTGGATAAGGGCTCAAGTATGGAGCCAATCCCTGACACTATGGGCCTCCCTGGAACCGGACTGATACCCTTATGTATTTTGGGTAAGGTGTAGAAGTAGGGGGTCCTAGGTTCTATCGCGTTCAGGAATGTAGCCTCTTTCTTGCTTATCCACCCATTGGCAAGTGCCTCGTTAACTAATATCGAGATGGTATTAGCAAGTCGAGGTGTAGGATCAACAGAGATAGGGGCATAATACCTATCATTATTTAATTGACGTTTACATTCGATGTCATAGTCTTCTCTAGTCTGTATCACAGTGGCCCCACCCTTGTCCGCCTGTTTGATGATAATCGAGTCATCAGACAAATTGTTTGCTGCTTGCATTTCTTTCTTAGATAGGTTATGGAAAAGGGTTGATAAGGGAGTGAGGGCCAAATCCTTTAATACCGCTTTCTCAAAGGTTAAGATCTCAACCGGTACCATGGCACTGTGAGGTGTAAAGGTTGAGGGGATGCTCAATCCCGAGTCATCTTCCTGAAGGGTGGGTTTGTCTAGGAAAAACGCATGTAATCTTATTTTGCGGAATAATTTCTGAATCTCGCAGACATCTCTAAACTTGTCAGTGTTAGGGGTAGGTACAAAGCCTAATCCCTTCTGTAAAAGTGAAGTTTCGAGGTCAGACAGATTGCGTTGTGATAAGTTAACCACTAGTCCTTTTTGTTCTGGGTTTTGCTCCTGGTATTCATCCCTCCCATTGAGGGGTCCTGCCAGTGAACCTGTTTTTGGGTACCTCTTCTGTTGCGACCTCTTCCTCTGCCCCAACCTCTGTCTAAAAAAGGAGGGCCATTGTTGAAAAATTGCGGGTGTCCTTGTTGAAAAGGTTGATACTGCCAGAATGGTGGTGGAGGAGGGCCTGGATATAAAGGGGGTCCCTGGAAAGTGGGGACATTGTAATTGTAATTAGCACGTTGGTTACGTCGGCCCATATTGGGGCCCCAAATACCCGTGCTGGAGTTGCTGTCAGAAGAACTTCTCCTATCCGAGTTGTCATCGGAAGAATAGCTGTTCTTAACTGATGTGTAGTCTGACTTGAGGTAGGGGTATACTTTTTCCTTATCGAATTTTTGAATATCTTTCTGTAGCTTATTGTATTTTTGTTTCATGAGGTACTCTTTGTTTTCAGAAATTTCTGCGTTGATCTCAGCAAGTTTGCTTTTATAAGCCGAGATCGTGATGGTAGTTTTAAGTGCACCTTCAGCGATTTGTATCCTTATCAATAGGGCATCTGCCAAGCGTCTTGCTGTGTTAATGATGAGCACTAAGAGGTCCCTGGTGCATTTCCATGCAATCAGGGACCACTCCTTCTTGAAGGTAGCGTCATCAAGAAATAGTCTGGGGAAGTTGTTAACAATCAACCCTGTGGGTGCGATGTTGGCACGAAGATATTCTGTCATGAGAGCGCCATGCAGAGTAATCCTGTCATGAGAGCGCCGTGCATATCAAACATATGGTGGATGGAAGCTTCGAAACTCGTCCTAGGGCCCTGCTGATAACATCAGTTACAGAAGGTTCACAAAAACCTCGGAGCGTCTCCAAGACAATGGCTTCATTCCTCTGTCACAAGCAAAGTGCGTGATCCTTACGAAGTTCGTAATTCGAGCTGTTAGGGTCTATCGGATGGCTCGCACAATAGGGAAAATGCACAAAGGAGGAAAAACAAGCACAGCGTGAAAACCCGGTGTGCAGGGCAGCGAGGAGGACGCAGGCGGGCAGCGCGCGAGAGCAACAGCAAGAAGATCCTCACGGTCAGACGATAGATAAAAAATGGCGGATGGGAGCTTCCAAACTTTTTCGGATTCGGGGGCGTGTTCCTGCTGTTCTGAAAGGGCGTGGCTAAAAAGTGGAAAGAACAGCAAGGAACACGCCCCCGAATCTGAAAAAGACGGAGCCTATTTGGAGGGACGGCTCTCTCCTCCAATGGCTGGCCTCCGTTTAGGAAGCCAGCCAATGGAGGAGAAGCAAAAAGAGAGGCGGGCTAAATAGCCACTCTAGGAAACATTAAATCTCCGACTTCCGGTTCTGCCTTCGGCAGACCGGTAGTCCTCGACCTAAAAATGACTGATAATTCTCATGCTAGTATGAGTATTCCCAATTTCAGAAATGTGCAAACATCTACTGTTTCTAAACTCTATCATTTGTTCCCATTTCAGAAATACATAGGTGTCTTTCATACCGATTTTTCCATGTACACTTTTTTACAGAATAATTACTATATACCCGGTACATAATAAAAAACCATTGCGAGTTACTACTCAGTTTTTGACTCTGGGTTCGTCGGGTTCTTGGTGAACCTACAAGTCCTATATATCCCCACAACCAGTAATGTCCAGCGGATGCAACGGTATATTGCTTTCAAAGAGCTGTCATAATTAGAAGAAGTTACAGGTGAAAGCGTTAACACAAAAGGCTGTTTTTTTCAACTAAATTTCAATTTATCCTACATTTAACTGTTTGTTTCTATAAAAAAACCTTGATGGATCTAAACAAATGACCCCTTGCTGAATTCAGAATGTTGTCTTCTTTTCGAAAATGTATAGCTTTCCAGGATCCACTATTGCTTTTGTACCCATTTCTGCCACTAACTGGAAGGAGGTCAAAAGCACAAAAAATTGCAAAAATAGGCTATGTCCCAGAAAAATGCCAAAACTGTGTAAAAAATGTTGGGTTTCTGACAAAAGTCAAGTATCCCCGAAAAGCTGGGAAAATGGTGATGTTAACCCCACAAACCCTTTTTTGATAACATTTGCAGGGAAAAACCCAGATGCTTTCATTTGCAGCCCGTTTTTCCAAAAAAAACTAAATTTTGCTGTATTTTGGCTCTTTTCTGTGACCCCTCCAGGGAAATACACAAACCCTGAGTACCTTTAGAATCCCCATGATGTTGGAAGAAAAGGATGCAAATTTGGCGTGGCTACCTAATGCGGTCAAAAAGTTACAGGGGCCTAAGCGCGCACTACCCCAAATAGCCAAAAAAAGGCCTGGCACAGGAGGGGGATAAGGCCTGGCAGCGAAGGGGTTAAGGGTAGATGTAGGTATACTATATCTAAGCAAGGGGTGATTACACGACCTTGCCCCAGCTGAGTGATCAGCCAGTTGTGTCTGATTGGAAGGCCAGACTAGGGGTGGCATAATACATGCTGCAGCCCCTGGGAGGCCTAGGGTACACCTATGCCCTGGGTACCTAGGGTACACTGTACAGGGTCCAATAAGGTGATCCTTACCAATTGGGTATGTACCTAAGGTACATGGAGTGCATTTTAAAGAGAGAGCAGACAGCCTGAGACCCTGAATGCCAGGATCTCAGGCCAACTAAGTCGAAAAACCAGCTAGACACTAGGCAAAAAGTTGGGGGTAACCATAGTCAGATATCCACCTTCCTACATTAAGCACAATACTTGAAACTCACAAAGCGCTAGAAATCGGGTTGTTACCTTAAGCGCTATACTTGGCACTCACAATGCTCTAATACTTTGATGCATAATATATTCTTGTATCTGCTCACGACACATAGCGGGTCTTTACAGTATAAATCATGGATTTCCTGTGAAGCAGGAGATCGGGTCTGTCAGGATGCAAACTGGCACTCGTTTATCACACTCCGGAATACCCCCAAAATGCCCGGCTTACTATTCAAGTACCACGTCTTCCTCAGTAGATGCTTGAAGAGACCAGGAGCAAAGTTCTTTTTGCAGGGGGGCAGTGGGGGCTCAACATGCTCCGGGAGGGATCTCCCCGGGGGGATGGGCGAATCCAGGGCCACTCCGGCCTTCCGCCCTCCTCCCCCAAGGGTTTCCCTAATTACGGACCTCTTGTGGGATTCTCCAGGCGGTTGAGGACTCGCTCCTCAGAGCCCCACTCATCGGCATGCTCCACTCTCTGATGGTGTCCTGGGGGGTGGCAACGCCGACGTGGAGTCGTTCCTGGGCCCCACAACGATCACTAAGACTAGGCGCTCACAGTCCCAGTGACTGCCGGGAGGCGCGCCCGCAGCCGCCAGAAGCAGCGCGGCCTGCGGGGGCGCGGCCTCCTCGCACAATCGGCATTGGCGGGGGCGGCGCTCCACAGTCCGCCCCCTGCATGTGATCGGAGGATCATGGCTTCAAGGCCTGACGCAGCCTTCTACTAAGGGGCGCGGCCTTCTCCCACAGTCGGGCCGCGGCGGGGGCGGCACTCCACAGTCCGCCCCCTGCATGTGATCTGGGTGATGCAGGCTTCCCTTCCCCTGAGGTGGCTGTAGGGGAGTAGGGTCTGCTTTCTATGTTCACCCCCCCTTTTTGCTTTACTGGTTTTCGACTTAGATGTGGCTGTGGGCCTGCTAACCAGACCCACAGCCCTGCTATTCTCTCTCTAAATTGATACTATGTACTTTAGGTGCATAACCCATTTGGATAGGATCACCTTATTGGCCCCTGTACAGTGTACCTTAGGTACCCAGGGCATAGGTGTACCCTAGGCCTACCAGGGGCTGCAGCATGTATTGTGCCACCCCTGGCCTGGCCCTCCATTATGACACAACTGGCTGATCACTCAGCTGGGGCAAGGTTGTGTAATCACTCCTTGCTTAGGTGTAGTATTCCTATACCTAACTTACATATAGACACATGTGTACCTATCAGCCACTCCTATGGCAGGCCTTAACAATCCTGGAGGCAGAGTGCTTGGTAACATGTGAGATGGTGCTCTAGCATGAGCTGAGCCTGTCTGCAGCTTTCTGAACCATGTCCTTATAGCTGTTCTATGATATAGCCTACCATATACTCTTAAAGTGCCTTATAATCTTAAACGGTTATGGTAACTATGGTTTGGCTTTATCAAAACATGTCGTGTAAGGTGTCTAACACTTTGGAATAATACCCCCATCCCATTTCTGGGGATGAGAATATTATCCCTCCCTTCTAGAGGGAGAAGACATGTTGTAACCTACTTACCCGGTTAAAGTTAACCAGAACCCCAGCATCACAAAATGGATGCTGCTGCCACAGACACGAGTCTGACCTCCTGCTGCTGGGAGTGATCCCGGCAAGGGAGGCTTGGACAATAGGTTTCCTGCCTTGGGAGGTGCGAGCACCACCCCAGACAGGCCTTAGTGTATTGGGGCAGGGAGGGATGAATAGAATGAGACATGCCTGGGGCACACAAGGTGTCCCGTGCATAGTCCAGTTCAAACCGGTGCTGGGGCTCTCCAGCCCCAGTCCTGGCGCGAAACTGGACAAAGGGAAGGGGGTGTAACCACCCCCCTCCCAGGTCCCACCCATAAGGCGTGACCTAGCAGGTAACCCAGCCCCCCAGATTTGGATAAGAGTGGTAGCTGGGCCCCAGGAGATTAGATTATCCTGAACCTGCAACTTGAACAGAAAATCTGGACCTTCGACATTCGACGAAAGAAGAAGACTGAAGAATCTCCCTTGTGGCCAAGGAGTGGCTACCCTGTGCAAACAGGCACCATCAAGAGACTACCCTTTGCTATGCTAAAGTTCTACGAGGGACCGACTGCAGAGCCCGACCAGAGCCTTGACTTCCAGACTTCTCCGACCCTGATCCACATCCACAGCCGAGCTGAGATCCGTGGAGGCGACGAGAGACGTGGGACCGGCTACCTGGGAAAAGTGGCTAGTATCTTCCAGCGCAGCTTCTGAGGCACCCTCGAAGTTGTGCACCGGGGATTGAGAAGCCCCAAGCACCATCTGCACCGAAGATCAGCCCCCCACACTCCACGAGTCCTGCGTGGGGCCCTTCTGCATTTTCCTGCTTGCCGCGTCTGTCCGGTTGCTTGCCCGCTGGCTAGTGGCCTTTGTGACGACGCATCCTGAAATCTTCACCGCTGGTTTGGCTCCTCCAGACTGGCTCCTGCTTCTTTGCAAAAGAGAAGCACCCCAGACCTTCCTGGTCTGCACCAGAAGCAAGTCCTCCGTTCTTCGTGGGTGCCGCTTGCCAAGGCTTGGTGAGTCCTAGTCCAACTTCGACGCCGCCGACAGCAAGAGCCTTCGTGGGACAGCTCGCCTCCTGGTCCTGGTCGTCCTCGACGTTCCCTGGTCCTCGTGGCTGCAGCGACAAGCTTCACCTTCACCTGCAATATTCACGACATCGCCTGGTTCCACGTGGTCACTGGCTAGTGACCTTGACTCTGTCCCTTCTGCTTGCAGGTCTCCTCTCTTCTTGATCCCAGCCTTGGGATCCACCGGACACTCTTCACTGACTGCCTGTCAGCAACTTTTCTTCAGGCATCCATAGAAGTCCACGACAAAACCCGACGCAAGTTCACACCTATGCACCCGCAGCCCGTGGGCTAGGTAACTTGGGTACTTCGGTGCTCACAAGGGTAGTGACTATCCTAGGGTCTAGTTTCCGAGTCTCGACTCTCTAGCTGCTTCAGAAGTGTCCTTAAACTGTTAATTGCTAACAACTACTATTTCTATCGACTTTTACGCATTACGCGTGAGTGTTTCAACTCTGCACCTGAATCCCGTGGGCCTCACACTTCCTAACTGTTGCTAGTGTAGTGTAGCTCCAGCGATTCCCTAGGCCTAGGCCTATCCTATTTCCGTGACAGTGGTCCTTATACCACTTACTTAGTATATGGTTTGCGTGGCCCCTAGGGCCTAACTATTACTTAACTGTGTGACTTAATGTATGCTTAAATAAGACTGTGTTGTACTTACCTCTAATCTCATAAAGAGTGCTGAGGGTTTGACTAGAATAAATACACTTTATTTTATATATATATCTGTTGTGGTGTCCTTTCATTTGGTATTCAAGGGATTATATATGGTATCACAGCTGGCTTCACATGCCATTCAGAGTTTAGCCTAAGACTGCTCTTGTCCATGCTACCACTAGGATAGCTGGTCTATAAGGTTGACTTTACAACCAATCACCATAAGGGTTGTTTGGACTGATATAAGGTGTACACTAGAACTAGTGACATCATACATCAGGCCAACGTCTCACAGTGGCTTCCTCTCACTTCTGGCTATGCCGCGCGATCGTATCCGGGCACTATGGGGCCCCAGTCTCCCTCACGGCCCCCCCAGGTGACAGTAGGACGATCTTCTAACCCCTGGGCTGCGGCGGTGAGTGATTCCTGACGGGGTCTCAGTACAGGGTTGGCCAAAATTAAAGGGGGGGGGGGGGGGGTGCACTGCACTCAGGGCAATCGAATCGTCCTCCAATTTCCTGGGTCTATGGCGAAGATCACCTTCCCGTTCAGTCAAGAGCTGTGATCAGTCACTAATCCTAGATTTCTCCAGCGTTCCAGGCAACGACAGGGATGTGGAGGGAGTGGCCAAGGTTGGTGACTCTTTACCCTGTCTCCCTTCTGGGGTCCTGACTGAACAAGAGCGCATAGGGTTAATGTGACCCCAGAGTTAGTGGCCGGGGGCAGGTCAAGAGGTCGAGGGTGGTATCAGCTGAGGGGAAAGAAAAAGCAGACCCTAAGAACTGTCAATTTCCCTCTCTAGCGCATCCACCTCCCCACTCAGGTGCCTTACTCCTGACTACCTCACAGCACACCTTCTTCCTCTCAAATGGCCGACGCACCTCACCTCTATTTATAACCTGGGCCCTGACTGGCCAGAGTGGTACAGAAGGTTCTGGAACCCCTCATGACAGTCTATGGCCCAGGTTCTGAGGTGACAGTTTAGTCCACCATTTTGTGAAGGAACTCTCGCCCTCCCTCCATTTTAGTGAAGCACCTTGCGCCTCACCCTCAGTTAGTGAAAATGGGGCACCCAGAGCCTCTACGTCAACACTAAAAAAACTAATGGACAGAAACATTAGAGGGCAAAAGGGTGAAAAGGAAGAAAAAAAAAAATGAGGAGGGGACAGCCAAGGGCTGGCAGGTCTAACACGCGTCCCACCCAGCTGAAAGTGGGGTGAGCTACCCAATCCCTTGGGAGTTCTCTTCACTAAGGCGGAAATACCTGGAGAGACAGTCAGCATTGGCGTGGTCCACTCCTGGGCGATGTTCCACCCTAAAGTCCATTCCCTGTAGGGAGATGGACCACCTTAATAACTTGGGATTCTCGCCCCTCATTTGCATCAGCCACCTGAGTGGCCGGTGGTCGGTCTGAACCAGGAAGTGCGAGCCAAACAGGTATGGCCGCAACTTCTTCAGAGCCCACACCACTGCAAAAGCCTCCCTCTCAATCGCACTCCACCTCTGTTCCCGGGGGAGTAGTCTCCTAGACAGGAAAACCACAGGTTGGTCAAGACCCTCTTCATTGAGCTGCGACAGCACTGCCCCAATGCCATGCTCCAACGCATCCGTTTGGACGATGAACTCATTGGAGAAGTCAGGGGCCCTGAGGACAGGTGCCGCACACATTGCCTGTTTCAAGGTGTCAAAGGCTCGCTGACACACCTCGGTCCAGATTACCCGTCGAGGGTGCTTTTTAGATGCGAGTTCTGTCAAGGGAGCCACGATAGTTCCATATCCCTTGACGAAGCGTCGGTAGTAACCGGTGAGGCCCAGAAAGGCTCGGACCTCCGTCTGAGTCTTGGGGGGTTCCCAGGCCATGATGGTTTCAATCTTGGCCTGGAGGGGTTGCACCTTGCCCCGACCCACCAAGTGACCGAGGTATACTACCGACCCCTGCCCGATCTGGCACTTGCTGGCCTTGATCGTCAAGCCTGCCTGCTGCAGGGCCTGAAGGACAGCCTGAAGGTGACCCAAATGGTCCTCCCAGCTGCTGCTGAAGACGGCGATGTCATCCAGGTAAGCAACTGAGAAAACCTCCATCCCGGAGGGGACCTGGTTCACCAGCTGCTGAAAAGTGGCAGGGGCGTTCTTGAGCCCAAAGGGCATCACACAGAACTGGTAGTGACCCTCAGGTGTGGAGAAGGCTGACCTTTCCTTTGCTCCATCTGTCAGGGAGATCTGCCAGTACCCAGATGTAAGGTCAAAGGTACTCAGATATTGGGCAGCTCTCAACCAGTCAATGAGCTCATCCGCCCTCGGGATAGGATGAGCATCGGTCTTTGTCACAGAGTCCAGTCCCCTGTAATCCACACAGAACCGGAGTTCTGGGGTAGTGCCCGGCAGGGCAGCTTTGGGTACCAGTACCACCGACTGGACCAGGGACTGCTTGAAGGTTCAATCACTCCCAGCTCCAGCATCTTGGTGACTTCACCATGGATGCTAGCCTTCCCCTTATCCGACAAGTGGTAGGACTTGGACTTCACAGGTGGGCTGTCCCCTGTGTCCACATCATGGGTACACAGATGAGTCCTTCCCGGGATATGTGAGAACAGTGAAGCGTACTGCTCCAAAACCAAGCGGCAGTCTCTCCGTTGTTCGGGAGTTAGAGATGGTGAGAGGATCACTCCCTCTACCGACCCATCCTTCTCTTGGGACGCAAAAAGATCAGGGAGAGGTTCACTTTCCTCTTCCTCTGACCCATCAGTCACCATCATCAAAGTGACCTCTGATCTCTCTTGGTGGGGCATGAGGCGGTTGACATGGAACACCCGATGGGGCTGCCTGGGGGTCTTAAGGTCCACCACATAGGTGACCTTGCCCTTCTTCTCAATCACCTCAAAGGGGCCTGACCAGCGATCCTGGAGGGCGCTAAGCTCTCCAGGTTCCATAACCCACACCTTCTGGCCAGGCTCCAATTCCACCGGGTGAGCATTTCGGTCATACCATTCCTTCATGACCGTCTGGCTGGCTTCTAGGTTTTCGGAAGCTTGCTTCCACAACCTAGCCATTTGGCTACGAAAGGCTAGCATGTAGCTCACTACATCCGGGGGAAGTTTTCTGGGAGTCTTTTCCCATCCATCCTTCACCAGGCTGAGGGGTCCACAAACAGGGTGTCCATACAACAGTTCGAAGGGGCTGAAGCCCACTCCCTTCTGTGGTACTTCCCTGTAGGAAAACAGTAAACAAGGTAGGAGGACGTCCCATTTCCTCCGCAGGCTCTCGGGCAGACTCCTGATCATGCCCTTTAAGGTTTTGTTAAACCTCTCCACCAGACCATTGGTCTGGGGGTGATAAGGGGTGGAGAACCGGTAAGTGACTCCACACTCCTTCCACATAGCCCGCATGTATGCCGACATGAAGTTGGTACCTCTGAACGACAACTTCCTTGGGGAACCCCATCCGGGTGAAAATCCCCATCAGAGCCCGTGCCACCGCAGGTGCAGTAATGGTCCTCAGAGGGATAGCCTTTGGGTACCAGGTGGCATGATCCACCAGAACCAGGATGAACCTGTGACCGGCAGACGCTGGTGGATCCAATGGCCCAACAATGTCGATGCCCACCCTTTCAAAGGGGATGCCAACGACAGGCAGTGGTTCCAGGGGAGCCTTCAGCTTCACCCCTGTTTTCCCACTAGCTTGGCAGGTAACACACGTCCTACAAAAAGTGTCGGACGTAATCCTCATCTGAGGCCAGTAGAAATGAGGGACAAGCCGAGCAAAGTTCTTGTCCTGTCCCAGGTGTCCTGCCAAGGGTATCTCGTGAGCCAATTCCAAAAGGAAGGCTCGGTAACGTTGGGGAACCACCAAGGCCCGGGATGATCCATGCACCGGAGCCTTGGGTTCGCTATAGGGGAGACCATCTTCCCAATATATGTGGAAGTTCCCCGAATCGTTACCCGCTGTCTGGGCTTCGGCCTGCCGCCGTAGGCCCTCAAGGGTGGGGCACTCCTTCTGGGCCCGACAAAACTCCTCCCTGGTAGGTCCTCCCTCCACCTGCCATTCTGCAGGGGTAGGTAAGCCCTCCAGGGAAGTCACATCCCCCTCTGTGGACTCTGGGACCACCTCAGTTGCCCCATCCCTCTTATGAGGTGCAGATGTCGGGGCAGGCTTCCCCTGTCCCCATTTACCCTTTTTGGCAGCTGGTTGGGCCGTTATCCCAGGCTCCAACCTCTGTGAACTCCCTCTCTGGGCAGTCATGGACCGCGTGTTGGCACAAGTCCACTCGGGCGTTCCCAACATTTCCATATGAGCCTTGAACTCTACCTCCTTCCATGCCGTATGTTCAAGGTCATTTCCCAACAGACAGTCGACCGGCATGGCAGGGCTTACCGCAACTCGTAGAGGACCCGCAACCCCTCCCCACTCAAAGGGAATCTGGGCCACCAGATAGTGACCCTCTCGGTTGTCAGCCATCACAACCAGGTGGACTACGTTGGGAACCACCTGCTCTGGGGACACCAGCTGACTTCTTACCATAGTCATGCTGGCTCCTGTGTCCCTCAGAGCCTCCACCCTCTGGGCATTGATGGTGACCCATTGCCTGTACTTGGTAGTATTCGAGGGCACATGGGTCTTAGGAACCATCTCGCAATCTCCCAGGGACACTAATGTTAGCCCTGCCCACTCACCTCCCTTATCTAGGGGCAACTCCTCCCCGAGCACTACGCTCGCCACCCCAGGGGCCTTTCCTCCAGTGGGAGGGTGTGGTCTCTTGGGACACTTGGTATCCCCCTTGTAGTGCCCAATCTCGCCACACTGATAACAACGGACAACCCTAGGTTGCTGACCACATTCAGGATAAGGGGGTTTGTGGGGGCCAACCTTAGGAGGGAATCCTAATCCCTTTCCTTGCGAACTCTTTTGGGGGCCTTTAGGGAACTCCTTTTTGTCTCCCCCCTTTCTTCTGTGGGGGCGCCCTGACCAGTCCCTTGGAAGCTCCCCCCAGTTCCTTTTGAGGACACCCGGGTACTTGCCCAGATATCCGCCTCCTCTGCAAGCTTCCTAGGATTAGTTAGCTTGCTGTCCACCAGGTGTTGACGCAGCTCTGGAAAACTTTTCTCGAGGAGGTGCTCCCTCAAAATTAGGTTATACAACCCCTCGTAGTCTTTTACCTCACTGCCCTGCACCCAGCCCTCCAAAGCCTTTTTTGCGTAGTCCAAGAAGTCCACCCAATTCTGGGTGGCCAACTTTTGGCTACCTAGGAATCTCTGCCTGTACTTCTCAGGGGTCAGCCCAAATTTCCTAATCAAGGCGACCCTCATGGTGGGGTAATTGGTCTGCTCCCGTTGTTCTAGGGCTAAAAGGGCATCCCTCCCCACCGGAGGCATGTACCTATACAGACCACCCCCCCACTGAGCTTCGGGGATCCCATGGGCTCGTAAGGAGACCTCATAGGCAGCCAACCACTTAGCGATGTCGTCCCCAACACCGTAGCTGGCAACTACGTCCTTTGGTAAATAGGGTCTGGGCTCCCTGGTGATCTCTTTCTGTACGCTGCCACCAACAGGACTACTGGGAGTTCCGAACTGAAGGGCCTTGAGATCCAATTCCTTCAAATGGAGCTCATGGAGGAACCTCCGCTCTTCCCTCTCTTTCTCCAAGCGGGCTAAATCCATCTTGAATTGCCTCTCCTCCCTCCTGTCGGCTAAATCAGCCGAAGACAGGCTTCCCCCTGAAGCGCTACTACCGGCCCTTGAAGGTGCACTAGGTCCTACATCCATATTGCCGCTCTCAGGGGGGGAAAAGTGATTCTGTCCCTTCCGTGGTGTCCGGTCCCGGTCCCCCCTCCTCCCGTTTCCCGCTAGGGTGGGCCATAACCCAGGCTCTCAAGCTAGTCTGGAGTTCTACTTTCTTCGCTCCCTGCTTGAAAAATACCCCCCTCTCCTGGCAGAATTCTTTTAGCTGGGTTACCGTGTAGTCTTCTAGCCTACCCAGCTCAAACTCCATCCTGCCAGGTAGGGCCCTAAACACTGCGGGAAAGAACTCTCAAGGTTAGGAGACCCTTCCTTCAAATGGAAGGCACAGGACAGGAGT
Source organism: Triturus cristatus (assembly GCF_964204655.1). Classification (NCBI taxonomy): domain Eukaryota; kingdom Metazoa; phylum Chordata; class Amphibia; order Caudata; family Salamandridae; genus Triturus; species Triturus cristatus. Next base: position 330,700,667 of record NC_140585.1, on the reverse strand, counting down.
AATTTCAAAAATTCTAATCAGGGAGACAACCTGGAGAAAACTCCAATAAAAAAACAAAAATCAGGTGTAGGGTGCGTGGCGCACGCTAAACTGCTAATGAGTGGACGCAAGCACAAGCTCAGTATCCCACCGCTGAATACCAACTTGTTGGACCTAGAGTCCTAGGGTAGCTTGGCTCAGGTAGAAAGGCTTACTCCAGAGTTACATGTCGTGCTTGCATCACACTCACTTCGCACTCCAGCGCTCCACCACTAAAAATGACGCTACACCAAATACTTAGAAAAGGTAGATAAGTTTTATCTTTCCTTATCAGGTGAAGTTAATCAATTCTTATCCAATACATTTCAGATTCAAAACATATCATTTTGTCCAAATTAGCAGTGCTTTTCTTCTTCAGACCGGCAAGAACTTAAGCGCACCCCTTGGTGACCTGATCCAGCGCAGTAAACTCAATAGCGCGTTGAACAAAGTCACCAAACGAAGCGCTCCACATAACATTCACATTGCACTGGAAATCAGGTGATTACTTTAAGCGCTGTACCTAACATTCACACTGCGCTTCAAATCAGGTCAACACATTAAGCACTGCACTGCATGAAGAGTCCCCAATGTGTTTCTAATTAGGTCATTATATTAAGCGCTATACTTCAAACTCACAAAGCGTTAGAAATCGGGTTACCTTAAGCGCTATACTTGGCACTCACAATGCTCTAATACTTTGATGCATAATATATTCTTGTTTCTGCTCATGACACATAGCGGGTCTTTACAGTATAAATCATGGATTTCCTGTGAAGCAGGAGATCGGGTCTGTCAGGATGCAAACTGGCACTAGTTTATCACACTCCGGAATACCCCCAAAATGCCCGGCTTACTATTAAAGTACCACGTCTTCCTCAGTAGATGCTTGAAGAGACCAGGAGCCGAGTTCTTTTTGCTGGGGGGCAGTGGGGGCTCAACATGCTCCGGGAGGGATCTCCCCGGGGGGAGGGGTGAATCCAGGGCCACTGCGGCCTTCCGCCCTACTCCCCCAAGGGTTTCCCTAATTACGGACCTCTTGTGGGATTCTCCAGGTGGTTGAGGACTCGCTCCTCAGAGCCCCACTCATCGGCATGCTCCACTCTCTGATGGTGTCCTGGGGGGTGGCAACGCCGACGTGGAGTCGTTCCTGGGCCCCACAACGATCACTAAGACTAGGCGCTCACACTCCCAGTGACTGCCGGGAGGCGCGCCCGCAGCCGCCAGAAGCAGCGCGGCCTGCGGTGGCGCGGCCTCCTCACACAATCGGCGGGGGCGGCGCTCCACAATCCGCCCCCTGCATGTGATCTGGGTGATGCAGGCTTCCCTTCCCCTGAGGTGGATTCCTCTCACTTCTGGCTATGCCGCGCGATCGTATCCGGGCACTATGGGGCCCCAGTCTTCCTCACGGCCCCCCCAGGTGACAGTAGGACGATCTTCTAACCCCTGGGCTGCGGCGGTTAGTGATTCCTGACGGGGTCTCAGTACAGGGTTGGCCAAAATTAAGGGGGGGGGGGGGGTGCACTGCACTCAGGGCAATCGAATCGGTCCTCCAATTTCCTGGGTCTATGGCGAAGATCACCTTCCCGTTCAGTCAAGAGCTGTGATCAGTCACTAATCCTAGATTACTCCAGCGTTCCAGGCAACGACAGGGATGTGGAGGGTGTGGCCAAGGTTGGTGACTCTTTACCCTGTCTCCCTTCAGGGGTCCTGACTGAACAAGAGCGCATAGGGTTAATGTGACCCCAGAGTTAGTGGCCGGGGGCAGGTCAAGAGGTCGAGGGTGGTATCAGCTGAGGGGAAAGAAAAAGCAGACCCTAAGAACTGTCAATTTCCCTCTCTAGCGCATCCACCTCCCCACTCAGGTGCCTTACTCCTGACTACCTCACAGCACACCTTCCTCTCAAATGGCCGACACACCTCACCTCTATTTATAACCTGGGCCCTGACTGGCCAGAGTGGTCCAGAAGGTTCTGGAACCCCTCATGACAGTCTATGGCCCAGGTTCTGAGGTGACCGTTTAGTCCACCATTTTGTGAAGGAACTCTCTCCCTCCCTCCATTTTAGTGAAGCACCTTGCACCTCACCCTCAGTTAGTGAAAATGGGGCACCCAGAGCCTCTACGTCAACACTAAAAAAAATAATGGACAGAAAAATTAGAGGGCAAAAGGGTGAACAGGAAGAAAAGAAAATGAGGAGGGGTCAGCTAAGGGCTGGCAGGTCTAACGGGCACCATAGGAAAGCGCCGCTTTTTGGCATGGTCCACCCAATTTTTGCTTGGTAAATGAAGTGCACTAGGTTCCAGCTAACCAGCTCCCAAGTGCCAGAACTCTTTTGCAAAACTGTACAATTGTTCCCTCAATTGGCAAAATCTTTAGCACCCTCAGCAAATCCCTAGTAAATGGTACCCTCATACCTAGGGCCGGAGGTACTAAAGGGTCCCTAAGGGCTGAAGCACGAATTGTGCCACTCTAAGGGACCCATCACCAAACACATGCAAGGTGGTCATTGCAGGCTGATTGTCTTGGTGCAGACAAAAGTGAAAACAAGACATGTCACACATCGCTGTGTGCCATTTCTTCTAACACTGCATGTAATACTTCTAAGTCACCCCTACAGCAGGCATAACAGCCCAAAGGCAGAGTGCTGGTGCTGAATGCTGAATATTACATGTGAGGGCATACCTTCTTGAGCAGGTATGCCCCTATGCTATACTGGTCAGTCCTATTACTGTCAGTACAATTGGACAGGGCAGCCATTTTAAGACATGTGCTGTACACTGGTGAAAACAAGTTGCTATTAAATACCAGACAAGGTAAGAGTAGTTGGAAGCATGGTTTATTGCATAATAAATGCACCCACGACCGGAGCCATCCAACCGTGAAGAAACCAACGTCCAGAGTGACGTTAAGAAGGAATCTCCATGAGTGGAAGGCAACGCTCTAGAATGCACACAATGAAAAGACATGAGTCGCGTGATCCCACGCGACTCAAATACACATGCCATTGAAACAGATTAATACATCTTCTATAACACCTTCCCCTCTTTGAAGAACAAGAAAAATAAATAAATATACATATTATTCCAAAACATAGTCTCTTAATCTACACGAAATTCGTCTGAAACGTGATGATCTTTTTGCCGTTGCCACAAAAAATTCACCAGCCTCCATAGCACTAGGCTGAATTTCAGGAGACAATGGCAAAGGTTCAGGGGCAACAGATTGAATAAGTTGACTTCCAGATGGTTCCAAAACACAACTTGAGAGGTATAGATAATGCACCACTGTCAGTAACAACGGGCTGAGCAATTTGTGTACCAGATGATACCGAAATACCAACAGAAAAAGGTTTCTCATAGATCAAATCAAACCAGTCACAATGTTCAGACTCTGACTCTGAACAGGTATGTTGTCTAATAACATCAGCTTGAAGGGGAGATACCTTAACAAGAGCTCTCTTGTTCCACCATCCTTTGTTGTCAAGGAGAGCAGAACCTCTACTAACATGAATGACTAATGTAGGAGAAGAGAATTTTGATTACCCTTTTTGGATCCTTTTAGGATTTTTGATGAGCACCCAATCTCCTCTTTTCAAAGGATGATCTACAGAATGTTTGCCAGCATCAAAAGGTGCTTTCATAGCATTTTGCTTAATTTTAACATACTCTTGAATGGAAGCAGGCTTAAGTGAGACACTATCATCTTTGTGAAGCCAAGTGGGATTGAGAGGAGTATGCACTCTCCTTTTCCTAAGCAACGTAAAAGGTGCAATGCCAGTGGTGGAATGTGGCGTGGTGTTATATGCCCAGACCTTATCATGTACAAAGGATAAAGGATCTAATCTAGAAGATATTGCAGTCTGAATGCCCTCCTTAATTATCCGATTGCACCTCTCCACCAAACCATTAGAAGAAGGTGAGTATAAAGCAACCTTAAAATGAGAAATGTCATGAGTCTTGAGAAAAGAACACATCTCTCTCTAAAACTCCTAACACTCTAAAGAGAATCAGATCATGTTCCGCAATATTGTTGGCAAAAATCAAGATGTCATCTTGGTAAGCTTGTACCCCAGGAATGTCACGGAATAGATTATCCATTAGTTTCTGAAAAATGCTAGCAGCTGAGGCTAGACCAAAGGGAAGCCTCAAATATTTGTACGCCCCAAAATGGTGTTACAAAAGTTCTTAATTCTTGGGACTTTGGAGACAAGGGAATTTGATGATACGCCAACTTAAGATCCAAAAGAGAAAAGAACTTAGACCCACCCAGATTAGCGAGTAGATCATGGATCTTGGGTAAGGGATGACAATCAACGATGATATTGTTGTTCAACGAGCGCAAGTCAGCACATAATCTGATCTCGATGGACTTTTTACTAACTAAAACTATGGGGGAGTCCCATTCGGAATAATCACAAGGTGTAATAACCCCCTCATCACAAAAATCTTTCAACACTTTTTTCAATTCATCCCTCGCGCTCAAAGGGAGAGATCGGACTTTATGGATGATTGGTTGGGCATTGGACTTGAGACGGATTTCATGCTTGAAACCCAAAACTGTGCCAACTTTATTTGAAAAACCTTTGGAAATTGATTGAGAATATGATCAACTTTATGAGTAGACACAGATAATTCAGACACCTGAATGTACTCAGGTTCAAGATTAGAGTAATAATCATCTGGGATATCACCCAAAGTAATGGGTTGATCGGACCTGGGTTTGAGAATTAAACCCATTTTGGCTTGATCCAACCAACCCAAGATATTTCTACCTTTGAGAGCGACATATACCTTAGTGAAAGTTTTTCTACCAAGGCATTCGATTTTTGAATGGAAGTACCCTGACATGTCAATATCTTTTTCGCCATAAACTTTGGGATTGACATCAGACACAAAAAGAGACACCTTGCTACCCCAATTTGAATGAAATGTAAGGTCTGATAAAATAGTGATAGGTGAACAAGAGTCAGCTTTGACCTGTAAAGGAATGGTACCAACAATTAATTCACACAATGGACCCTTGACTTTAGAAAAATCAATAGAATCACATTCAATAGACAATGAAACATCGTTGAGTCTAGTGGAACACCACTCTAGATTCTCATCAAGTTCAAGGTTATTCACTCTGGTAAATCTTTTGCCACCTCTGCAAACAGATGGAAAATGACCAATTTTTTTGCACAAAGAAATTTTTTTTCCAGATGCAGGACAACTAGGGGAATTGCCCAGATGATTTCTTGACCCACACCTATAGCAAATGGTGATTTTCCTCGATGATTGTCTGAAAGGCTTACTGACTAGAATCACAGAGCAGGAAGCAGATGGAGACTCTCCATCAATCGTGTGTACACTGACTTGAGCAGCTTGACTTTCTTGTAAAATTCTTGAAAATATTGTTGCACGTTCAATACCTTTAGCAATATCCACTATTTCTGCTAGAGTGGGATTTTTACAACTTAATAGACGTTCTTGGATTTTTTTAGACGAACAAGAAAAAATGAATTGGTCTCCAATTGAAGTATCTGTACTTAGACCAAATTCACATGTGGAAGCGAGAATTCTGAGTTGAGCAATATAGTCTTCCACGCTTTCATCTGCACTCTGCTTACGTTTGAAGAAGTTATGCCGTTTCAAAACAATACTGGGTTCATCATCATATTGTTTTTTTAAACGACACAGAGCTTCTTGGTATGTATTCCAACTATCACCTGAATCTGAAGGAGGAGAAATCGGTGGAAGATTCTCAAATACTTGTTGTGCTGCGACTCCTAGACAACCATATAAAATGGCAACCTTGCGAGCAGGAGGATATTTGACTGCATCAATGGCAACCAAATAGTTTTCGAAACCCTTTAGCCAATTGCGCCAGGCCAAAGATGGTTTGCCAGGAGTCTGTAAAAATGGAGCTGGTGTTTGGAATTGTTGGGAAGAAGCCATGGCGGAAGAAAGCAAATAAAGAAAAATAAAAAATAAATAAATAACACTGACTAATTGCAAAAACAATTGCAACAATGTTTCAGTAAGTAAAGAGCGTGCAGATCGCTGATTTACAACATGCACTGTTATACCATGCAGATGAAAGTGTACATATTGCAGAAATAGGAGATGATGAAAGCGTGCCTATCGCTGCAAAAATTTGACCCTTACCACTGAAAGCAGAGACAACGGAGTGAAATAACTTATTAAAGTGGTAGCAGAAGCGTGCCCATCGCTGTAGGCAGGAAACAGCTTCGTTTGTGAAAGCGTGCCTATCGCTGTAGGCTGGAAACACTTAGTTTGTTAAAGCGTGCCTATCGCTGTAGGCAGAAGACCGCTTCGTTTGTTAAAGCGTGCCTATCGCGGTAGGCAGGAGACAACTCCGCTGCAATTAAGCATGGCCGCTTGACGCTGTACCCATGGTTACGGCTGTACGTGATTTCTACCAGAAGTTGGCCTTGTTTCGCGACGTGACGTAAGGCGTGCGTACAGGCGGGGTTGCCGAAACAGACACAGCGCGAGAAGCCGGTTGGGTTCAAACCGCCGTGCGCGGATAATAAAGGAAAGAAGTCAAATAGATACAACCTTTTCAGCAGTGCGAGGTCATGAAGGACGATGTGGAGCAGTCGCTTCATCAGGAAGGTCGCTCGACGTACGTGGCAGAAACGATTAGCTGCTCGGATGAAACACGGTGGAAATCCTTGAAGGTAGCTCTAGGTGGTGGGTGCGGAAAGAAATCCCGCTCGTCGCCAAGTTATTAAATACCAGACAAGGTAAGAGTAGTTGGAAGCGTGGTTTATTGCATAATAAATGCACCCACGACCGGAGCCATCCAACCGTGAAGAAACCAACGTCCAGAGTGACGTTAAGAAGGAATCTCCACGAGTGGAAGGCAACGCTCTAGAATGCACACAATGAAAAGACATGAGTCGCGTGATCCCACGCGACTCTAATACACATGCCATTGAAACAGAGTAATACATCTCTATAACAGTTGCCCAGCTAGAGGATGGCTTCACTGAAAATAGGGATGTTTGGTATCAAACATTTGGGAATGATAAACCCACACTGATTCCAGTGATAGGTTTACCAATATAGACACTAAGAGAACCCCTCAGAGGTGCTCTTCGAAAACCTACAAGCCTCTGGTGTACTCCCGGACTGGTTTCTGCCAGCTTGCTACCCAATACCTTGTTCAGACCTCTTGGGTGCAAGCCTCTACTCTTAGGATGCCCAGAAAAAATACCTGTCCAGGAAGAGGATGCAATACCCCCTCCCACAGGATGACCTGCAGATTAGGCTTCCTGGGCCAGCAAGCTTCAAACAACTGCTGCTTTGGAATGCAAATCTGGCTCCTCTCACCGGAGAGGAAGCCACTCTCCTTTGTCCACGACCCCCTTGTCACCTGTACGAACTGGAAAATTAGCAAGTCAGGTGAGCGTGCCACGTCCAAGTTAGTACCACCCCCAAGGTGGGCTACACCGAGATGGACAGGATTTATTTATTTTTGTGAAGTAGCCATCTTTGTGATGACATATGTAGGAATTCTGAGACAAGGTTATGCTCACTTCCCACAAGAAGTGGTCATATAGGGGGGAGTAGTGACCCAGAGGGTCATTAGCCTATTCGCTACTTCCCTACACTCCCCCAGCGCTTCTAACTTCAGTATTTAGGGGAGTCCCTGGCACCAGAGAAGCAGACCCTGACGACTTAAGAGAGAGGACACCAAAGAACTGCAAAAACAGTAAGGAGAAACAGCTGACCTGGTACCAGCCCCGCTGGCCTGTCTGCATCCCTCATCAAAAACTGCACCAATGTCGACTTGTCCTGCAGCTGTTGACCCCAGAAACTTGAGGACTGCCTGCTTTCAACAAACCACCAAGACCTTCCATGGAACAGCGGACCTGTTCCCTGCATCTTGCAGCAACTCCAAAAGAAAGGACTGAGGCCTCCGGAACCACCAAAACCCTCTACCTGAAGCCACCACTTCACCCATCACTCCAAGCCCGAGCCAAAGTGGGCCAACGGTGCCAACAAGGTCCCCCAGCCTTTCAGAACCCAGATCCATTGTGGTCTGACCCCTCGTGAACCCTCCGACGGAGCCTACAGCATCTACACACAGGCCCCTGTGATATGTCATAATCCAAGGTTCTATGTGGAATCTTGGTACGCAAGGGTGTTCTGGAGGAGTCAGTTACTGGAAGCAGTTGATGGATGAGGTGAATAAATCCAGTCTTAACACCTAACGAAGTGTGGGATTTACTTATTCCTTGTGTGGTAGACACCACATTATTTAGGGATGAGCGTTGGAGAGTAACAATTCTGTCACCTCAACATCGAGCCAAAGAGAAGATTTTCTGATATTATTCGGCTGAGAAGCTGTGTGTTCGACTTGCTGCAGCGGCCGATTTCTGAGTGGAGAAGTTGTGTGTAGACCTCCTGTACTAAAGTGTTTCGAGTTTGCAGGAGATACACCGTCTTCGGGTGATCCGTGAGGAGATCGGCAGGAGAGGTAAGCGTTGAAACACGTGCGTTCCACTGTGATAAACGCGTTTATCTGCCCAGTTAACCTTTCTAACAAGTCCGATTTAACTTTTCTGTTTGAGTGAAGACCTGAAGAACAAGCCCCACTGCCAGTAGAAATAGGCCTAAAGACTCGCGTAGCTACGCACGGCCGCCATTTTGTGCAATTGGGAAGAATTCAACAAGAGAACGCAGCTTTTACGTTGTTCTCTGTATAGCGGTTTCTTATGTGTGCTGATTTGAAGGAGCTTCGCTGCATAGCACACCGCTTTCTTGGCAACGGTTCAGTCTCTCATATTCTCCGTGTATCGATTGGAAAGAACTTCGGTTATTGGCACACCACTTTATTGGCAAGGGTTTTGCCTCTTTGTGCCGATTTGAAGACGTTTCAGTGATTGGCACACCACCTATTTGCAAAGGTTCAGTCTTAGTGAGCTGATTTGAAGGAATTTCGGTGATTGGCACACCACTTTCTTGGCAGAGGTTTAGTAATTTATTTGTTACCAGTCCTGGAGAGCCAGCAATTAAGTGGCAGAAATGAAAAAAGATCTTTGTGAACTATGCAAGAGTGTGTGGCACAAACTTAAGAGCAGAACGCAAGCCTTCTTGATTACTTCATTGTCTAGGTGGAGAAGGTCAGGAGGTACTTGAGAATTTACCAGAACCAAGTGCTGCTGATCAGAGGACATTAAACAAGTATGAAATATGCATATTACAATTGTATCGACATTATCTCCCACGTGTCAGTACCATTATGGAGAAATATCATTTTGGTTTGCGAGAACAAAAAAAGATGAATCAGTTGAAGAGTTTGTAACAGGGTTAAGGAAGTTACCGGCCACTTGCAAACTTGGTGGAGCCGTAGAGGAAAGAGTAAGGGATCAATTTGTGTTCAAGTGTGTTCGTGATAAAATTAGAGAAGAGTTATGGTTGAAAGATGAACCACCCTTAGATGAAGTATTGGCAATTGCTAAATGTGTATAACACATGATGAAATGTGTAGATGAATTGAGCAATACAAAAGAAAAAGGCAAAAGAATGTGTTACAAATATTGAGGAAGTTGTATGTCAAGTTAAGAGTAAGACCTCCTTAGATGTAGACAATAGAAGATCTACTCGGGTCACAGAAGGTAACAGTTCACAAGACAACAGGGTAACCTGCTTTAGATGTGGTACCTTAGGTCGTAGAGCGAATGCTTCTTTATGTCCTGCTTTGCAGGTCATTTGCAATGCCTATGGGAGGAAAGGCCACTTTGCAAAATGTTATAAAAGTAAGGTTAAGAGATCAGCCACAAGTTAAAGAGATTGTACATCAGGTGGATAATGGAAAAGCCAAACATCAGTCTCATGTTGACATGATTGAAGGAACTGAACTTGAAATGAAGTTTGATATATGTTCACACCGGACTATGATTAACAAAGATACGTTTGATGTTCACTTTAGAGCAGAGTAACACTGATCTATCACCTTAGTTTATGTAGGGTTGCTGATAAACATGCAGGGGTATTTCACGGCATGTATTTAACTGAGTGGAAGAATGACCGCTGGAAAGGTATATGTTGCCAAGAGAGGAGACGCACTTTTTGGGTGGCCACATCAACGTTTTCTTAGTGTTCTCCCTAATCCGAATACCTATCCGCCAGTTCAAGTCCAGGAAGTAGATGATGATCCTATGGCAGTTCTGGGTGAACAGTTTGCTGATGTGTTTTAAGTTGGGATGTCTTAAAGGGTATATACATCACATAAAATTGAAAGACGGTGCCATTCCGTTGTTGCCAAAGTAAGGAAGATACCTTTGAACGAACAAGCCGGTGTGCAGAAGGAGACTGAAAGTCTGATTGAGATAGGAGTTATCGAATCTGTTGAGGCAAGTGAGGGGTTAGCTCCGATTGTCGTTGCGAAAAAAGCTAGTGGCAATATTAGTCTTTATATTGATTTGCGTTCTCTCAATAAGGAGGTGGTTGTGGATAGGTTTTCTCTAACCAACATTGACGAGATTATCAGCACACTGGCAGGTGCAATATCATTACTGACGCCAGTGCCAACGACATAGGGGCTGTGTTGCTTCAGAAGAGAAATGGTGTGGAACGTTTAATAGCTTGCGCTTCCAGGTGCTTGAGAGGTTCAGAGTTACATTACTCTGTGATTGAGAAAGAGGCCTTGGCGAGGTTTTGGGCTTTGAGAAAGTACAGGAATTTGATTTGGGGTATGAAGGTTAAGTTACTTTCAGATCATAAGCCCTTAAAGAAGTTTTCCTCTTAAAAAGGACTAGATTCAATTTCGTCAAGGATTAGGGAGTGGATCATTTCTCTTCAAGAGTATGATTTTGTAGTTGGTGTGATCAATTATTCGGCAGATTGTTGATCAAAGTTGGTAGATGCAAAATAGGTTGATCTGGAAGAGGAGAGTCTTCTGGATGAAGTTATAAATGTCTGTGAGGTGACGATGGGCGCAGTCGAAGAGATTGAATGGAAAAGTGAGCTAGTTAGACGTGGAGATTTCAAAAGTGATTGAGTTGTTATTAGGGAAAAACAAACATCTTGAAAAACCTTGGTCCATAGTTTGTGACGAGTTGTCGGTGATGGATGGTATGCTTGTTCATGAAACTAAACTTGTACCACCGTTAGGTGTACGGAGAAAACTACTCAATTTTGCACATGGTGGTTATCTGGGCATAGTAAATACTAAAGAGTGCTTGAGGATGCAATTCTGGTGGCCAGGGATGGAAAAAGAAGTTGAAAGCATGGTCAAGGATTGTTTAGAATGCTGTGAGAGTGATCAGATTTAAAAAAATAAGCAAATGCCCATGGTCTGCCGGAAGCTTACTAATCATCCCTGGGATGAAGTTGCTATAGACATAGTTGGACCGTTGCATGGTGCGAGTGATACTCCTTATTTGATTGTTGTGTTGAATCTTTATTCGAGATGAACTGAAGTAAGCTTTGTTAGAGACATTTCTTCTGCAAGTGTGATAACATTTTTAGAAGAAATTTTTAAGAGAGAAAGCGATTCCAATTCCATTCTTTCAGATTAGGTACTCAGTTTTGCTCAACAGAAATGCATAAATATTTAAAAGAATGTGGTATAATTCATAAACGAAGTTCCGTTTCTCACCCAGAAACTAATGGTGCTGTGGAGAGGGTAAATAAAACTCTCAAAGAGAGCATTCAATTAGCTGGAGCAAGTAATCTCAACTGGAAATCTGTCCTGCAAGACAGGATAACAGCGTATTGAATGTCTCCTCACTCAACCATGGGTAGACCACCTTTTGAGTTGTTCAAAGGAAGGGCTTCCAACCCAAAGATGTCTCCAGGTTGGATGGTGTTGAACAAAGGGTTGAAAAACAACAAAATAGGTGATTGAAGGTGTAAAGAACTTGAACAACAGAAGGCAGGGAAACTGTACTTTGATGAAAAGAAATGTGTACGAACCAATGTGACCATGGGTGAATATGTCAAAATTAGGGCACCTGTTGGACGTCAACCATGGTCAAAGTATACTAAAGTTAGAAGAGTTGTTACAATATTCAAGAATGCCGAGAAGACTGATGATGGGAAAATTTGGAATAAGAGCAGGGTTGTTGTGGTCAAGCACAATTCAAATTCTGCTCTTATGGAAATGTGTTGTGGTAGCCATCGTTATTCTAAAAATGGCTGTGATTCTTCTCAAGGTCACATTCTTTGCCAGGCTATATTAGGGAGAGGAGTCAAAGAGTGCGTAGACAACCTTTGTATACGAAAGATTATGTTTGTTAGGTTTACTTAAGCTTGTCGTTTTACTTCTCTGTTCTCTGTTGTTTTTATTATGCTTTATACTTATAAGCCCGACTTAAAGGGATGCTATTTGTCACTTTGTTAAGTTCTTTTTGTTGTAAAGAGGGAATATGTGCAATATGTCATAATCCAAGGTTCTACGTGGAATCTTGGTATGCAAGGGGGTTCTGGAGGAGTCAGTTACTGGAAGCAGTTGATGGATGAGGTGAATAAATCCAGTGTTAACACCTAACTAAGTGTGGGACTTGTGTGGTAGACACCACAGCCCCCAAAACGCAACCGTCACCTTTGCATCAGTCGGCCCTGAAATGTGGAGAAGAGGACCCAGGTTGTCCTACGCCCTGAGCCTCGCAAGATCTAAGCCTCCCTGTTGGTTTAACCGGACTGACCACCTAGCCAGAGCCTGCAGCCTCTTTTCACAGAGACCGATCTCTGTAGATCAACACTGGGTTTACCAACACAGTTTTGCACCTTACACCAGAACACCTTCGTGCTGCTGGTGGTGTACTGTTGGTGTTGCCTTGGACCTTGCACACCACTCACCTCAACCTCTGGAGATTGGTCTTGTAAGTCTCCGTAGTATACATGTTTGAAACACTTATTCTTCCTTCCACATGATAACATAGCAGAACTCAAATATTGCACGGTGTCGACTTTTTCAACTGAAATTAATTTATATTTCAAAATGCATGTATCTGAACTATTTTTACTCTGATGCCTAAACATATATAAAGATACTTGCTAATTTTATAAATTGGTGTGGATCTCCTTGAGTCGTGTGTGCCACTTATGTTGCTTCATTCAAGAAACTTTTCACAGACACTGAAGCCCCAGTCTCTTTGTGCCCTAAACAGCCCAGTGAACTAACAACAAAGAAGGAGGTAAGAACACAGACATGTGCTGTGAATTCATGAAACTTTAAAACTGCTGGTTTTCAAATCGAGACTGTTTAAATAGAACTCTTGGTTTCCGTGCAATCTGTACTGTGAAAACCTTTGTTTTTTCCACCCATGACTGTTTTAATTTGTGTCTTAGTTTGCCCAGTACTGTGCTTAGGCCTGCAGCGGCAAACCCCAATCACACCCACCTTGATTTTTGATTTTTAAAGTTAAAAAGGCAAAGCATAGCCTCAGAGGCTAAGCCGTGTGTGTTTAAAAGGCTGTTTTTTCTGCCCTACGGTTTAAACTGTGTTGTGAGAACTGCTGTCTTTTTCCACAGTGACTGTTTAAATTTGTGTTCTAGTTTCCCCTCTACTGCGGTTAGGCCTGCAGGGCCAAGCCCCCAGCCACAACCCCCTTTTGATTTGTAATGTTAAAAAGGCAAAGTACAGCCTCAGAGGCTAAGTAGGCTGCTTCATCTGCTTTATGGTTTAAACTATGTTTGGAAAGGTTATGTAGCACTCGTTTTTGGCTAGAAAAAAGATTTAAGTGTGCGAAAATCAGTATATTAAGTGTCTTAGATTTTGGCCTTACCTGCAGGGTTAATACCTGGACCGTCAAAGTGTGGACTGAGCCATCTGTCTCCAATGAGATTCAGGTCTTCAGAAGCAGCTTCCCTGCCCCCGGGCCATCTGCCAGTGCTTAAGATCTTCAATTGGACATGGGGTTGAGTGCTGGGATGCATCATCCTACCCCGGCTGTGAGTGAGAAGGTTTGGATTGTTGGGTAGCTTCTCGTGAGGAACTAGGTATAGCTGTAGTAGAGTTGTGTACCATGGTTGTCTAGCCCATGTGGGAGCTATGAGTATCAAGGTTAAAGAAGTCCCAGTGTTTTGACCATGTATGGAATGAGTGAGAGAAGGGGAAAACCATATGCAAATATCCCGACCAGTTAATTCATGGTGTGTTACCCTTGGATTGAGGGTGTGGGTGTCTAGATGCGAAGCTTTGATATTTTGAGTTTGACGGCGGCAAACAGATCCACTGTTGGGGTTACCCACCGTTGGGAGTATTGTTGTAGTAAATCAGTGTGCATTTCCCACTCATGAACTTGTTGCTGTGTCCTGCTTAGGAGGTCCGCAATGGAATTGCCATATCCTGGTATGTGTTCTAGGAGGTGGACTTTAGTGACTGTTTGCCCGTTTCCATATGGTCTGTGCTAGGCATGACAGTTTACTGGAATGGGTTTCTCCCCGTTTCTTAATTTAATACATTGCTGTCATATTGTCTGTTCACAGAAGGATGTTTTTCCCGGTTAGGTTTGGTAGGAATGCATTGAGAGCCATGTAAATGGCTAATAGTTTCAGCATGCTGATGTGTAATGTCGGTTGTTGTGTGGTCCAGTGTCCCTGAACCAGTGTCTTTCATATGGGCACCCCCACCCATGAGTGATGTATTGGCTGCGATTGTCACTAGTGGGATTGGGTCCATGAAGGCTCTCCCTTTCAGCATAGTTAAGGTGTTCCACCATTGTGGTGCCTGATGGGTGAAATCAACACTAGATCGTTCATGTTGCCCCCCCACTTGTGACCACTGGGATGCTAAGCACTCTTGGATGTGTCCCAGGTGTAGTCTAGCATGAGGCACTATTGCTATGTATGAAGCCATCATCCCTAGAGGGCGCATCACTATATTGACCGGTAGGAGACGATGTCGCTGAAAACGTTCCTGTTTGTTCTGGAGACGGAGAACCTTTTGTGGATTGGAATATGCTGTCCCAGACACTGAATTGAGTATCGCTCGAATCTGGGGAACTGGGTTAGAGTCTTGGCAATGACACTGAACATGCTGGGATTCTGGGCAAATCACTTAATCTCCCCGTGCTTAACAAAAATAAAAAAATAAAAAAATGTGTCCTCATGTAATGCAACTGGTGCTATGTTAAGCGCTCTGATACCCGATCCGGGTCAAGTTCGAGCTATATAAAACTGTGTATAAATTTTTTTTAAAGATGTCTTTTTTTATTTTTTCAAGTTGCGTATCTATAGCGAGCCCAAAGAGGTTTTCCACATTGAAAGGGACTTTCAGAATGTGTTTCCGCACTTCTGGTCTGAAAGCAGAAATGCGCAACCACGCATTTGTCTGGAAGATGTTGCATTAGTTTCTGCATCTCATCCCAAGTTGCTTTGTTATAGCGGGAGAGTGGCCCCACTGAGTTGGCAATCTTTCAATGGATGGCATGTCCATTTGCCACTCTTGCCTGCAGCATCTATCTGCTTGCTTTCTTTATCTGGAGGAGGCGTTTCCCCTTTCCTGGCAGTAGTGAGTCAGGGAGGAAGGAGGGGTCACCTGCTGTACATAGGGTCAGTTGATGACGGTCTGTATTTCTTCTCAGTGCAAGGTGTTAAGACCCTGGATTTAACTGGGTCTCTCAAGATATATTGGATACATTCAGTATGGATCCCTTCACAGGCAAGTATTGCACGGAGCGATCAGTGCACAAAAGTGTCTCCAGTCATATGGGGGTGATGCCTTTGATGGGAATGGTGGTTCCATGTCTGGGTCCGGGAAAAACCGGGTCATAGTCCTCCCACGGGTCTGTGATGTGGTGGGTGTTTTGTGTCCTCTGTAAATCTGTCTGTGATCTCCCTCAAATCCTCATCATGCGGAGCGGGTGGTTGTATTTGTGGGCAGCCAGGTGACTGAAAGTCATTGGGCTTGTGGGCCTGTGCTCTTTGGTGAGGGCAATGGCAGATTCTGCTCTTGGGCATGTTGTGAGAAAGTTCCCTCTTTCTGCATGGTTGTCCCCACTTTTTGCTGAATGGCTGATGTGCTATGACTGAGGGTGCACTGGGCTCCTGCTAATCAGGTACCCAGGGCCTATGTTTTCCCTAAAACTGCATTGAAGCCTAAACCTAATTGGCATCTCTGGCCACAGGTCAGCCCCTGGTAAATGGTACCACAGGTACCCAGGGCACTGTGACCTTATTGTGCCACCCTTAGAGGTCCTGTACCCTTACACTCAAACATTGCCTTTGCAGGCTGCATGTTTTGGTGCAGAACAAAGTGAAAAGTCAACATGGCGCACATCTCTGTGCACCATGCCTACAACCCACTGTCATGGCATAGATTAGTCACCCCTCTAGCTGGGTGCACTATACCAGTGGTGAAGGTACAGGTGCATGAGCCCTGTACCCCTACACTGTAGAAGTCAAGTCCATTCTTAGACATTGTAAGTGCAGTGCTGCCGTTAAGAGTATTTGGTGCTAGGAGTTTGTCATTACGAACTCCACAGCACCATAATGGCTACACTGAAAACTGAGAAGTTTGGTATCAAACTTCTCAGCACATTTAAACCCACACTGATGCCAATGTGGGATTTAATAAAAAAGGCACACAGAGGGCATCTTAGAGATGCCCTCTGAAAACTAACGCACCACTAGTGTCCATACTGAGTGGCTGCCTTCAGCTGCCACCACCAGACATGTTTCTGGACCTCTGGGTCGAGAGCCTGCTGCTCTCTGGGGCCTGAAACAAAGCACATCCTGGGACAAAGTGCCAAGCCCCCTCCCCCAGGATGGGCAGGATTAACGAAGGGAAAGCTTCAAAGGTATGCCGTCTTTGTGAGCTTACCCAGGCCACTTGCTGCTTTCAGCAACTGGTCCCCACTGGTTCTGACCCGCACTTTGGGCGGTAGAACCGGCAGGAAAAGCAAGTGAGGAAAAGAGGTGTGCCCACCTTTACCAACTCCACCCCTCAGGGGGGGGAGGCGAGGTGAAGCCCAACTCTCAGTCCCAGCCTTTTTGCAGATGGGGCTCAGCTAGGGTAGAGGAGCGTCGCCCCACTGCTTTCTCGCAGCGCGAGAAGAAGAAACATAAAATGGTAATAACTTACATTTATTACCATTTTATGTTTGGTTGCGGGCGGGCTGCTCTGCGAGCAGGGGAGCAGTGGTGTGACCACTCCTGCCCTAAGTGCTGAAAGAGTAAGCCCTCTGGGGCTGCCCAAACCAGTCATGCGCACTCTGCCCTTCACTATGCAGGTAGCCTACATGTAGACCATAGCCTTCCCATAGGCAACTGGCTGGGCGCAGTCCCAATCAATCACAACACTGCTGGCAGCGTTGTGATTGGCTTAAGGGCGGGAGCCTGGCTGGTTCCAGGAGAGCAGGAGCCAAAAAGTTGCGGGACCCAGCCGGCGGAAAGTTAAGTTTATTTGTATTTAAAAAAAACAATAATAATTCACCTCCTCCTCTCCCTCCCTCCCTCCCTGCCCCCAAACACGTGTGCGGATGTAATGTAGTTTATTTCTTCATTTAGGGGCTATCAAAATGCTTGCCGCTTGAAAAAAAAATAATTATTGGACGTGCTAAAAAACTTTACAGAATATAAAACCCCTTCACAAATCTTGTGGCATGAAATAGGATTCTTAAAGGTTTAAAATTACTGACTTTTATGCAAGGCATTTTAATTCCTTCTACCAGTGATGGTGCTGCGAATGAACCGTGACATTAAAAAGGTTCAGGATGAACTTGCCGGGCTTAGCCGAGGAAACATTTCCAGTAACTACTGCTCCATGATGCGCTTAATCTGCAGTTGTTTCACTTTATCAACACTGGGAAGCACAGACCAGCTCACCACCGCGACTGCCAGCAACACCGCCACCATTAAGCTACCTAGCCTAACATTTGGATTCAGAAATGTAATGTATTCATCACTTTCATAGAAAATATAAAGCATATACCTCTGTTCTGTCTCTTTTCACACCCAAACTGTACACAATGTTGGCCTACAATGCCGAAAACTACGGCCATCAACAACAACTCACAAAACAAAGGCGCACCACAATGCACCACAGCCTAAAGCAGGCCTGCCTGAAAATCTCACAGCACTGAAGAATTGTGTGTTTAGTTTACAACTGGACGACATAATGCCATTCAGATATGTACATGGTAGAAATTCAAATTATTCAATATGTAACATTCCTTTGATTCTTGGCGACGTACAAGTGGACCAGGCCACATACTTAAGAACATCTCAGTTGCTCAGACTGAGACTGCTATATTTTAATTATTTTGCTTATTTCGTCATACAAACCTTTCTGTGGTACATGGAGGAGGCAACAGCCAGCATCTGTGGGTGCTTCTCCAAGTCTGGTTAGAGCATATTTTTCCAACGTTAATGCTGCATGCAGTGCAAGACACTGGCAAGCATACATTTCAAAGGGCTAAAGTTGTGATGCTGTACAATTTTCACATTACAGTAACTTGCACATATTAATGCAGGAAGATATGGGGAAGTTTTTAATGTGTTTAATATTTCCATACTATACGTTCCCACTGCTATATAAGCCTGGCTTTATCGCTACATTCATTGCTTTAAAATGCATCATTTGACACTTTGTTTTATTTCGTTCTCGGGAGAGGGACTCACCCTGGACCTCAGGTTTGTTCATTGAAATTGTTCACATTGCTCGCTATATAAAAGTCATGCCCAACCTTTACGCCACACCATTTTCAAATGTCACCAGCCCCCACTGACTGGAGGTGGCATAATGGGGGCTGGCAATGGCTACCCCTCCTCCTGTTGGTGCACCGGCATAGATTTCTTTCTAACTATCATGCGAGAACTCCGTCTCGGCTGCTTGTTCCATGATATGTGCCAAGCAACTAACTGTGCACTTGTCTTCTTTGCACTCTGGGGACAAGCACAGTTACACTCTTCATGAGCGGCGAGTGTGTGCTACTTTGCCCCGCACCGAAGGCACTGTCAAAAAATGCCTTTCTTTGTTTCCATCACCTGGAAACAGGTATTTTCGACTGGCCTGCGTCGCTCGCTGGGTCCTCATTTCCTGCGTTTCAGGACCATTGGGTGTAGTTCACTGGATCTCCAGTTGAGTTTTCTTTACCAATAGGCCGTGTAGGCATCGAATCTTAAAGAAATCAATCAGTCCATCTGAGCCCGATGGTGGATAAAAACGTTCTAACAAAGGAGCTGTTGAACATGCGCAATACATCGAGGGGTGGGGAGACGACGCACAGTGCCAATCATAAATCTTCCAGCCAGGATGAAAAACATTTTGCAGAGCCCGGGACCAACATTAGATAGCAGCAGCGACGGCTCCTCCGCTAAGGTGGGGGAGCGTCGCCTCACTGAGTGCAAAAGGAAATATAAAATGATAACCATGTAATAACGTACATTATCAGAATTGTATTTTTAGGATGAGCCAGGTTAGGGCGGGGCGAGGCTGGGATATGTGACAAGCAAGGGGAGGAACGGTCAGTGCACAAAAGTACGTGTGACTGTTTGACCAGCTATCTTGGGCCGGCCAAACAGACAAGCGCACTTACCATTTCGCCACTCGGCTGTATTTAACAGATAGATGGAGAATATGCATAGGCTCCCACTCACTGTATGGGCTCAGACTGCTCAGACCAATAACGACACGGATGTCATGCTGGTGACTGCAGTATGGTGATTGGATTAGGGGAGTCTGGGAGCCTGTGTGCTGCTGAGGGAGGACGGGAGAGAGGCCGCGGCCGTACCCAGGTAAATGAGCTTTTATTTTATTTATTTTTTTATTTTGTTTAATCCTCGCACCACCACTACTTTTCCCTGGCGCCCGCCACTGGATGGCAGGTGTATGCACAGCATGTATATCTGCAGCCAACACATGCTAAGAATAGAAGGAAATTCGGGTCAGTGCAATTGCGGGGACGCTGTATGGCTCCAGTGATAGCACAGTGGCAACGTTTCTAGTACAGAGATAGAGCCAACACCCCCTACCAGTGCTGTGAGTTATTGATATGTTCCCAGATGTCTGAGGCATTCAAAATGCGAGGAATCTAAAGAGCAAATGATTGAAGGCTCAGATAATAAGTGGAACTGTTATGTCAAGGTAATTGGGGGTGTATCTTAACTTAATTTCCTTTTTAGGGACTCCAGTACAATTGTGGCGCCAAGAGAGTATTAAAAATGAAGGGGTTATAGTGAACAGCAGTCGATGTGATAGTAGGTGAGATATATGCCTACTGAAAAGGACTAGTGAAATTTTACAATGTATAGTTCTGCATTTATGGAGGCTGAAGTCTGGTCACATGCAGAGAAAGACTACGGCTAGATCAGGCCATGCTCTCAAACTTCCAAGCTCTCAATCACTGAAAAGTGTTTCAGAATTACCCATTCAAGATAACTATTACTCCCTTTAAAATGTACTCACTTTCCTATAAAGAAACATACAATTCCTCGCAGTTCAGTGATAGAATCTAGAAGAAGCAGGTTTAGGCAAGGGATACCAAAAATGTACAGTTCTCACCTGAAAGCAGAAAAGAAGGCCTCTCACGACAGCTAGTTTTGAAAAACAAACAGCTTGGCTACAGTATCCTTGTTGCATTGTACTCTAGCCAGTCCTCCACCTCCTGCAGATGCTCTAACCATTTAAAGCAGACTTTCTGCACTGCCTGTACTTGCTATAAAAAGACTATTAGGAAAAACAGAGCCAGGAAAGTGGTGTTTAGGAAATAGGATTAAAACTCAGCCATGAAACGCAGGTGAGTTTACTTACAGAGACTGAAGTAAGTGCACCTCAGTGTGAAAGTCATTACTTTACAAAAGCTTTTAACATAGCAAGGGGATATTTCAGGTTATTGTATGGGGCTAGTTCTACAGGAAAGAGGCCCACTTCGATCTAATGGTGCTTAGTTAACGTTTTTCAGACTGTGCATTTTTACGGCTTTTCAGTTTCAGTGAAGGACTAGGGAATAAAATGAAATCCAGTATAAGGGAATATAAAATAAAGTGAGACAAAACAATACTTGAAATATGGGTCATGCAAAGCACTGGGTCTCAAGATCTTTATGTTGTCCAATAGAGCATATCAAATTCGTCCAGGACAGCAATGTCTCTAGCTTCTGTGGCAGTCAATGATTACTGAACAGAATTCAGGGTAGGCAGTGTTTACCACCAGTGTTACCTTGGCAGTTATGATGAACTCTAAATGCATAACATGCCATTCCATAGAACACTTTACTTTCCAAGTCTTAAAAGGTTGAAGCAATAAGAGCTGGTAGCGATTTTGAAACTCAGAGTCTTACTGGCACAAGTAATTACATTCAAACGTAATTCCTAATCAGAGCTGTACCTTTGAAAAAAATAAGTAGTAGCACACAGACGGAGGAGAGAGGAGAAATAAAAACTATTATATATATATATATATATATTCTAGTTGCAACAACGGCGGGCCTTTCTTGCCGCACCTCACATCAGTTCCAAAAAGCAGTAAAGGTCGTGCAGTCTACCCCAGACGCCAGCCGCTGAACAGAGTCACTGTGTTCCAAAACTGGATCACTCTCGGACGGGTGCTTCTTCGTGGCGGTGCCCCACGTAATATCCACGCTTCAAACTCCCCCAATTTTCTCAAAGGAAGGGTACAGCACTCACGGGGAAAAGTTTCTACTTCGGATTTATTCACAACAAACGCGTTTCGGAAATTCTTTCTTCAGTGTCTACCATCCACACTGAGAGGGACGATTTAAATTTTGTTTCATCATCAATTCATTGACATAGAAAAGGGGGTGTAAACTTTAGTTTGTGAAATCACCATCGCGGCCATCTTGGAACAATGTATTCGCATGCATATAGACAGTGGGCAAATCTAACAGCGTACTAAATAACGTTATTCATGATGCATCCACTAAATCAGAGACAGATTTTCACTGAAAAAACCATAAGTTTCAGGGACGTTATAGTGAGAAATTAGCATTTAAAAAACCTTAAAAATTCGCTGAAAAAACCATAGGCTTCAGGGATGTTATACTTAGACATTTCACTTGTACAAAACCAGAGAAATTCGGCCGTTATAGTTATTCAGTTAACTATAACCCGTGCCCCCGCAATGCACTGCTAATGACGTCACATATTACATCATTCATGGCTTGGTCAGTGACATCACTAATGATATCATCCAGTGACTGTTTCTGTAAAGTTTAAATATGTTTTATTTAACATTATATATATATATATATATATATATATATATATATATATATATATATATATATATATATATATATATTGAAGAATGAGTGGGTGTAGAAGTGTCTGAATGGATGATTTAGTAGGTGCGTGACTGTCTATAAGTGAGTGATTAAACGTGTTTTACTGAATGCATGGGTTAGTGACTAAACTGTGTAAATGTCTGTATCAGTTGGAGTGTAAGCGGTTGCATCGGTTGGTGAGTAGCTAAATGAGAGTCTATATGGGTTATTGATTGGCTGTCTGAGTATCTGTATGGGTGCCTGAGTGTCTGTGTGCGTGGGTGGGGTGTGTGTGACTGTGCATAGATGTGGGAGTGGGTGATTCACTGGGTGTATGGCTTCAAGAAAGCATCTGTGATGGACTGTAAGGGTGGGTGTGTGTATGGGTGTGTTGGTGAGTGAATGGATGTCTCAGTGGTACATGTGTGAATAACTACATATGTAAAAGGCAGTATATGTGAGTGTTTGAGTATATAAATGACAGAGTGATTGTGAGAGTGGCTGTATGGAGGAGTGTGTGCTTGTATAAGAGTATGTGTTAGTATATGTATGAATAAGTGAGGTGGTGTGTGTATAACTGTAGGTGAGTAAATGGGAGTGTGATTGATTATTTGCATGACTAACTAGGTGTGTGAGTAACTATGGATGAGTGGCGGTGTGTGTGTGTGTGTCTGTATAGGTGTATGAGTGCATATGATAATGCCGTATTGATGAGTGACTGCATGTATAAGTGAATGAGTGGATGTGTGTGTAGACCTAGGAATCAGTGAGTGGGTATGTAGTAACTGGTATTGGTGTCTATGGTTTCAAAAATGGTAGTCTGTATTGTAGAGTGGGTATATCAAAGTTTATATTAGGGTATGTGGAGGTGCATCAGATTATCACGTGATGATGTCATCTGTGATGTCATTTGAGAGGTCATCAGTGATGTCACTGAACATGTCATGAATGATGTAATATGTGACATCATCAGCAGTGCATTGCGGGGGCGCGAGTTATAGTTAGCTGAACTAACTATAACGGCCGAATTTCTCTGGTTTTGTACGAAATGTCTAAAACTAGAACGTCCCCGAAACCTGTGGTTTGTTCAGGGAATTCCAAAGTTTTTTTAAATGCTAATTTCGAACTGTAACGTCGCTGAAACCTATGGTTTTTTCAGGGAATTTCAAAGGTTTTTTAAATGTTAATTTCCAACTATTCCTACAGAGGTAGGACATGTGCAGAAAGAGGAAGAAAAGCACAGAATGAAGCAAAAGAAATGCAGAAAGAGGCAACTGAAGTCGAGAAAGATGAAGAAAATTGCAGAAAGAAGCAAGAGATATGCAGAGAGAACCAACACAGGTGCAGAAAGAGGCCTTGTTGGGGGGCGCTAGGTGGCGCTGGACCGACATGGCCGCACTTCTGTGAGGCTCCAGCCGGCCAGGCAAATAACGATCCGGCAAGTCCATCCTACAGGCCAGCGACTGCAGTGATGACCACTTCGGCGTGTGTGGGAACCCCCTGAGCCCACCCTGTGCTAGTTTCGGGAGAAACGGCGGCCGGGAGGCAGAGAAATCGGCTCCTGCAGACCCGCGGCGACAGACCCGTGGATAGGGGCGGAGCGTCGTGGCGGATGCTGGCGTCACTACGGGCCGGGGATCCTCGGGGCCTGCTGGGCCGTTGACCGGGGGCAGTATGCCAAGTCTGCTGCGGTCCTGTGCGCACTGGTGAGCGGGACGAAATTGCCGGACAGTCCGGTGCTGTGCTGAGCGGGGCGGTGCCTCGTGGACAGCGAGATCAACCTTCACAGGCTGCTGGGAGCATGTCCGTGGTTCGAGTCGGTGCGGCCATTGGGTGTCGCGATCGCGCTGGCTCCGCGTGGCTCTGTTGCGGCTGGAGGACTGCGGCCTGCGCTGTGTGGCCCCTCGGGTGGCCCCCTGTCTATCCGGATAGGACTGCGGCGGCGGACGGTGATCCCCCCCACCCCCCCTGCCTCTGCTGGTGCGGAGCCGTGTCTGCGCCGGATCCTGGAGAGGTGCCCCGAGCTGGACGCACTCGTGGTCGGTCTCCTTGCCGGGGTGAGGCACCACGACCCTGCCCGGAGGAGGCGCTTTCCTGCCCCTGCAGCTGAACTGACAGGTGTGTGGCTGACTGTGAGTGACTGGGGAGGCGCGGGAGAAGCTGCGACCCCTATCAGCTGTGGGTCAGAACAGATCACTCGGCGGCGATCCCCTGATGGGCTACAGCGACTGGTCCCGGAGGGCTGTCGTGGGAGAGTGACGCGGAGTGGAGAGTGTGCGATCTGAAGACTTGCCCGGGCCTCGGCGCTAATAACGTGTATCGCCCACCTCACTCCCTGTGGGTACTGGCCCCATTGACTGCTGCCGCTATGGGCAAGAAGGACGCGAAACAAACTACGCTACACTTCAACCCCGCGAAGGGGGGGGGACAAAAACACGTGCCCAAAATGCTGAGGGGGCGGAGATGGGTCCCGGCGACGAGGAGGATCTGGACTGGAAATCCTTGCTTGTGGGTATGCAGCGGAGTTTGTCCTCCATTGATGCGAAGATCGACACTATGAATACCAGGCTGGACGCGGTGGTGCAGCGGTTGGACCAGCATGGTGAACGACTCAAAGAGGCGGAGGGTCGGATCTCGGAGCTGGAAGATGGGGCCGGGTCTAACGCAACTAAACTCTCGCAGATGGATCGCCTACTCAAAGTCATAGCGGAGAAAAACGAAGATTTGGAGGCGCGCTCCCGGAGGAATAACGTCCGCCTGGTAGGCCTGGCGGAATCCAGTGGCGGTGGCCGTATGGAAGAATTCATAGAGCGCCTACTGACGGATAAATTTGGACGCAACGCTTTTTCGCCTCAGCTGGTGGTGGAGCGGGCCCACAGATCCTTGGGTCCCCGACCGGTCCCGGCAGCTCCGCCGCGCCCGGTGATCATCAAGTTCCTTAACTATAGAGACCGCGACACTCTGCTGCGCCTGGCGCGTGAGCAGCAACCTATCCAGCACGAAAACACTACGCTCTCGTTCTACCCGGACTTCACCCAGCTGGTGCAGGAGGCCCGTCGCAAGTTTGTGGGAGTAAAGAAAAAGCTGCAACAACGGGACATCCCATATTCAATGCTTTACCCCGCTAAGCTCAAGGTCAACCACCGCGGCAAAGTCCACTTCTTCGGCAACCCGCAACAAGTGGAGGACTTCCTCAAGGACCGAGGGCCCTCCGCGTCTCCACGGCGCAGTCCCAGGGCGAGGTCTGGGTCCCGGTCCCGGTCCCCGACGTCGGCTCCGGACTGATGAGTATTACGTCATGATGCCATAATGTTCATTTTTGTCTTCTCTCCTCTGCGTCCCTCTCACTCCTCCCTTTCTCCCTCTTTGCTGCTCCCCCGTGCCTCTCCCCTTTTCCACTTTGCTTACGCTTCTTTCTGGTTGTGGGAGTGGTCTGGTGGACTTCACGCGCTGGACTGTTGGTCTACACGAGAGCGCTTTTCCAGCCCATTGACTCCCGTCTTTCTCTGGGGAGGTTGGGGGGGAGCATGGAGATTGAGGGTCTCACTCATGTCGCCAGCTGTTCTTCCGGAGGTGCTGGCATGGTTGTTGTGGCTGCTATTTGCCTTGGCACTCCCCCTCCCACCCCCCTCTCGCTCCCTGCTCTCAGCGGCGGCGATATGGTGGGTGAAATATCGGGATAGGGGAGGGGAGGTCCAGCTCACTGGTGTTACCCAAAGAGGGAGTACCCCATGAGGTTGGCTTTGTTTGATGGGAGGGTCGTGGGGGGTATGGTTCCCGGCAGGATTGGGCTGTCGTGGTGGGAGGGGGAGGGGTGCGGGGGGGGGGCGGGTTGTTGTGGGGATTGTGGGTTGGTAAGTTTTCCTCTGACAAGTTGGTTGAGTCGGATGGAACGGGTGAGGGGAGGGTCCGTGAATACAGCATTACACTGATCTATTGGACCAATCACATATATACATTGGAGCTGATGGTTTGGCGCTGCGTGTGGTGGTGCCTGGAGTCGGCAGTATGCCGCCTAGTTGGGCTAGAGGCGGGAGGGCACCTGGGAGGTTGGATATGGCTGAGAGGTGATCCGCAAGTGGGCAATAGGCGCCAGTCTGTGTGATGGTGCAGGATGAGGATATTGCGCTGCGCGACCCGCATAGTAGAGTGAATGTCCTGGCCTGGAATATACGGGGGTTGGGTGACCCGCGTAAGCGCCGCCAAGTCCTGGGGTATCTCGATCGCCATCAAATACATATAGCGCTGCTACAGGAAACGCATACGGACCCACGTAGCACACCTTCATTTGCGTCCCGCTAGGCGTCTTATAGCCTATTCTCCTCGTACTCCACCTATTCAAGGGGAACTGCCATCCTGGTCAAAAAGCACACCCCCTTTGTGCCCCTGGGGGAAAAAAATGATGCTGAGGGCCGTTTCTGTGTTGCGTGGGGTCGCATGGGCAACGCCACGATAACTATCGTGTCCTCCTATGGTCCTAACCTGGATGAGCCCGCACACTTTATCTCCCTATGGGAAGTTATATTGGGGGTAGGATCCACTCACTTGCTCTGGGGTGGAGATTTCAATGTTCCTTTGAATCCTTCTCTTGACCGCTACAGTGCAGATACCCCACACCATCCCCGCTCTCAGGCATATATCTCTGACCTGCTGACCCACCACTTACTGATAGACGCTTGGCGCTGGTTACACCCGGCTGCGCGTGAGGGCACGCACTGGTCGGCACCACATTCCACATGGGCTCGGCTGGACTACATACTGCTTTCTAGGGGCTTGGGGTCCTCACTGCTTACAGCGCTACATTTGCCTCGTACCTTTTCAGACCACGCACCGGTACTGATCACTCTGGCCAGGACTGGGCTGGTAGGCGCACCACTCCCGTGGCGCATGCAGCCTAACATCCTCCGGGATGAACTTTTCCAGCATGAAATGTCCCAGGAGATCATGGACTTCATAGACCGCAACAGAGGGTCGGTGGATAGCGTTGCGACGGTTTGGGAGGCCTTCAAGGTCACTATGCGAGGGGTGTGCATCTCGAAGGGATCAGGGGTACTGCGCTATCTTCGCGCTACTCTGACTTCTCTGGAGCGGGATCTGAGGGCGCTGGAGACTGCCACAGATTTCCTGGAGGACCCCGGAGCGCAGCTAGAATATCGCACGAAGCTCTCGGAGTACAAGCGCACTGCGGAGAGAGAAGTTCACTTTAGGGGGAAGCACTTCTTGGCGCGGGCATATGGGGAAGGGAAGCGACCCGGCAGGTTCCTTGCGGGGGTAATTCGCCCCCCACAGGGCTCTAATCACATTCTAGAGGTCAGGGCCCCGGATGGTTCCATATGCCGAGATACGCCCTCTATACTCTCTTCCTTTGTCTCACACTATTCGGACCTGTACACCTCCAGACGGGAAACGCCGTTGGAAATGTCCGACTATCTCTCGGAGCTCACTCTCGGGTGGTTATCCAATGCCCAGCGGGAACTCTTAGCGGCCCCTATCGGCCTGGCTGAAATCAAGGAAGCCATAATGCAGACGTCATCGGGGAAGGCGCCGGGCCTAGACGGCTTCCCTATCGACTACTACAAAACCTTTATTGACCCGCTGGCGGCGGTTCTACGCGAGGTGTTCGAAGAGGCAAATGAGACTGGCTCGTTCCCACCCAGTATGTCGGAGACCCTTATAGTCTCGCTCCTTAAACCGGGGAAACCTCCGGATTCCTGCGACTCCTACCGGCCCCTTTCTCTCCTCAACAGCGACGTGAAGATTCTGGCCAAGGTTCTAGCGAACCGGGTTAACCTCCTGATTGGAGACTTAATTCTGCCGATCAGTCGGGGTTCGTCCCCGGCAGGTCCACCTCTCACAATCTTCAGACCCTGTTCTCGATCCTGAATAATGCTGATCCCTCTCTCGCGTTGGTGGCGGTGTTCTTGGACGCCACCAAAGCGTTCGACTCGGTCGAGTGGGACTATCTCCATTTGATTCTGCGTAACATGGGTATGCCCATAGCTTTCTCCAGATGGATCCAAATCCTTTATCACCGCCCCATGGCGAGGGTTCTTATTAACGGGCGTGTCTCTGAACCGTTCCTGGTCACTAGGGGCACTCGGCAGGGATGCCCGCTATCACCGCTCCTCTTCGCCTTGGCAATAGAACCCCTGGCGTCCCGGCTTCGGCAAAACTACCTGGCGGCTTCCTTGCGCTGTCAACAGAGGCAAATCTTGGTGTCGCTTTACGCGGATGACCTCACGTTGTACATCAAACACCCCCGAGAACACTTGAACCCCATACTCAGAGAGCTTGTTCGGTTCTCGTTGTACTCGGGAATACACATCAATTGGGGCAAATCTGCGATTTTTCCCCTAACGGAGGGTGTCGACAGATTCCCACTCGACTTCCCGTTGGAGTGGCGCGACACTGATGTGAAGTATCTGGGGATGTGGATCTCCAGGGATCGACAGGAAGTGATGCGTATGAACTATGGCAAGACTCTGGAGTATATACGCACAAGTATAGTTAGATGGCTGACCTTGCCGCTGACCATGGCTGGCCGTGTCTCACTTATCAAAATGGTTATACTCCCCAAACTACTCGATTTATTCCTCAATATACCGTTTCATCCGGAGGGCTATTTCTTCAGGGCTCTGAGGACTGAACTCATCCGGTTGGTGTGGGGGGGAAGGAGGCCGCGGCTCAAATGGTCTGTGCTTACGCGCCCGTACGTACAGGGGGGCCTCGATATCCCGGATTTTGAGCTCTACTACAACTGCGCCCAAGCACACTACGCGTATTATTGGTATCGCCCCACCCCTTACATGCCACAGATGGCTGTAGAGCACTGGTTGGCGGATCCGATCCCGCTGGAAGGCATGGCCCTCGCGGAGGTCCCCTCGTCTCGGGCCGATCGCAATCCTGTTCAGGCTACGGCGCATGCTTGGAGTGTTTTGGCGAGACTCATGGGCGCGCCGCTCCTTTATTCCCCGCTGATGCCCTTGGTCTACCACCCGGCTCTTCCCCTTCTGGAGGAGGGTCTGTTCCAGTGAATCAAACTTAAAACTGGGGTAACGCGCTGGGGGGACTTGTTCCACGAGGGTAGGTTTTGCGACCTCCCGCTCCTATTCGGAGAGGCGGTCCCAACCCCCCTGGAGGTTTTTGCGTTTATTCGTCTTCGCAGTGGCCTACAAAAAATACTGCCGGCCTATCCTGCAGAGCCTGCAGCTTTGGAACCGTTCCATTACCTTCTCGACTCCGCCTCCCCGTCGCACATGGTCTCCTTGCTTTATCGGCGCCTTTACACCCACGAACGGGGGGAAATTCTGAGGTCTCGGGCCGGCTGGGAGACTGAGATCGGCACAGTGCTCACGGATGCACAGTGGGAGTACTGTTGTCTGCAAACCGAAATGATCTCTTCGAGCAGTAGGTTCCGCATCATTCACTACAAATTCCTACACCGTCTCTATTGTACCCCAGTCCAGATGCATAGGTTTCAGCTTCGTGACAACGATCGGTGCGATAGGTGTCACTCCCCGGGGTCTGACTTTTTACACCTGGCCTGGACTTGCCCGAGTATAGACGACTATTGGAACCGAGTCTACGCTGCCATAGGTGAAATGCTCGGGGGCCCGCTGCATCCATCCCCACTTCAGGCCCTGCTGGGATACACTCTGGATATACCCAAGGTGGATCGTCGCTTTGTTACCTGTGCGCTGTTGCCAGCCAAGAGGCGTGTGGCATGTCGGTGGGGGCGGGGGAGAAGCCCTAAGTTTAAGGAGTGGCTGCGGGATATGCTTACCTGTCAGGAGAATGTTCTGCTGTATGCTGATTTGCTGCCACCTGCGTCACGGCCCCCTGACATTTGGGCCCCTCTGACGAGCTACCTCTCTGCCCATGGGGACCAGGGGACTCACCCTAGTGTAGCTGAGGGATAGTGTCGGATGTTGGCTTGAGGCGTGGAGGGTGGATGGATGCCCTCCTCATGTGGGATTCCGGCCTGTGGGGTCTTCAGGGCTCATATATATCTCTTTGGAGGAAGATACTGCCACTATCCAATGACTGTCTCCAATGTGATGTAATCTGTGAAAATGTGATATTGATGTATCTCCTACTGCGAATAAGTGTAATGCTTGTTGGTTCCTTTCTTGTTGCATGAAAAATCAAAAATAAAGAGTTAAAAAAAAAAAAGAAAGAGGCCTTGTTGCAAAGTCATCTTGTGCCCCCAACTTTTTGCTGACTGGTACTGGTGGTAACTGACTGACTAACTAGGGGCAAGGCCAGTACTATGCTGAAAGACACTCAGAATACAATGAAAACATTTACATACGCTAGGGTACACTATGGTTTGGGGTACCCCTGTGATTGGCATGAACTCCCCTTAAGGCCCTAGTACATAATAGGGCATGGGAATTAAAATCACCTCTAAGTCAGAGGTGCAGAAAGAGGCAAGAGAAGTGCAGTATGAACCAACAGAGGTGCAAAAAGAGGCAAGAGGGGTGCAGAAAAAGGTAGGAGGGGTGCACAAAGACGAGGGGTGCACAAAGACGAGGGGTACAGAAAGAGGCAGGAGGAGTGCAGAAAGAAGTGACAGAAGTGCTGAAAGAGGCGCAAAGGGTGCAGAAAGAGGCAAGAAAAGCACAGAAAAAAGCAACAGCCGAAAGAGACAAGAGAGGTGCAGAAACAAGCAAGTGAAGTGCAGAAAGAGGCAACAGAGGTGCAGAAAGACGCAAGAGAGGTGCAGACAAAAGCAAGGGAAGTGCAAAAAGAGGCAAGAGAATTGCTGAAAGAAGCAACAGATGTGTAGAAAGAAGCAAGGTAGGTGCAGAAAGAACCAACAGAGGTGCAAGGAGGCAATAGGGGTATAGAAAAAGGAGCGAGAAGTGCAGAAAGAAGCAAGAGAGGTGCATAAAGAGGCAAGAGAGGTGCATAAAGAGGCAAGAGGGGTGCATAAAGAGGCACGAGGGGTGCAGAAAGAACCAAGAGATGTGCAGAATGAGACAAGAAACATGCAAAAAGAGGCAAGAGATGTGCAGAAAAAGGAAGAAGGGTGCAGAAAGAAGCAAGAGGCGCAGAAAGAGGCAATACCAGTGCAGAAAGAAGCAACAGAGGTACACAAAGAGGCAAGAGATGCAGAAAGAACCAAGAGGCGTGCAGAATGAGGCAAGAGGCGTGCAGAAGTAGGACGAAAGGTGCAGAAAGAAACAAGAAGGGTGCAGAAAGAAACAAGCGAAGTGTAGAAAGAGGCAAGTGAGGTGTGGAAGGAGGCAAGAGAACTGCAGAAAAAGGCAAGAGAGTTGCAGAAACAGGTAAAAGGGGTGCAGAAAGAGGAAACGGGTGTGCAGAAAGAAGCAACAGAGGTGCTTAAAGAGGCAAGAGGGGTGCACAAACAGGCAAGAAAGGTACAGAAAGAGGGAACAGGGGTGCAGAAAGAGGTAAGAGGGATACAGAAATTTGTACGAGGTGCAGAAAAAAGCAAGAGTAGTGCAGAAAGAAGCAAGAAAAGTACAGAAAGAAGGAAGAGGTGGAGAAATATGGAAGAGGGGTGCAGAAAGTCATGAGGGATGCAGAAATTTGCAAAAGAGGTGCAGAAAGCAGCAAGAGAAGTGCTGAAAGAACCAACAGATGTGTAAAAATGGGCAAGAGGGGTGCAGAAATAGGTAGAAGTGCAGAATGAGGCAAGAGGGTACAGAAAGAGGCAGGAGGGGTGCAGAAAGAAATTAGAGAAGTGCAGATAGAAGCAACAGAGGTGCTGAAAGAGGCGCGAAGGGTGCGGACAAAGTCAAGAGAAGTGCAGAAAGAAGCTACAGAGGTACAGAAAGAGGCAAGGGAGGTGTAGAAAGAGGCTAGAGAGTTGCACAAAGAGGCAAGACGGGGGCAGAAAGAGGCAAGAGAACTGCAGAAAGAGGCAAGAGAACTGCTGAAAGAAGCAACAGAGGTGTAGAAAGAAGCAAGCAAAGTGCAGAAAGAGGCAAGTGAGATGCAGAAACAGGCAAGAAATGTAGAGAAAGAGGTTAGACTAGTGCAGAAAGAGACAACAGGGGTGTAGAAAAAAACAAGACATGCAGAAAGAAGCAACATGCATTTGCAATGCAATAGGTCTCGCTTTACTGAATGTCTGAGCTGTTGGTGTTGCATTATTATTAGCAATGCCAATAGCTCAAACTTTAATAATGCGAGACCTATTGCATTGCAAATGCGTGTGTGTTTTTTATGTTGTATTAAGGTGCCTGGTGACGGGGCTATTGGTGTAGATATATATTAAATAATGAATATAGGAAAATGTGGTTGTTATCATGTAAGTCCTAATTGTTTACTAAAGCAAAACATACTGGAAAAGGAAGCACCGCAGTGATGTACTTAGTAACAAAAAGCTTCTTGAGAGAAAAGCTCAGCAGTGTCCAATGTGATGCTTAATGAAGGACAAAACGCTGTGAAAAGCTTAGCAGTGTTCAGTGAAATGGTATCGTGGCAACGCAAAAAGCTTCGCAGTGTGTAGCAGCATGTAACCAATACAAACACATACGCTTGTGTGCGCGCACACAAACAAAAAATAAATTGAAAACAAAGCGCTGTGAAAAGCTCCGCAGTGTCTTGTGGCACATAAGCAATAAGAAAAAACATTTGCAATGCAATAGGTCTCGCATTTACGCGAGTTTGAGCTATTGGCATTTTAAATGACAATGCCTTTTATTTAGGTTTTGGTTTTTAAAACATAAAATAAAAGGCATTGTCATTTACAATGCCAATAGCTTAAACTCGCGTAAATGCGGGATCTATTGCATTGCAAATGCTTGTTTGTGCCCTGACAACAAGCAAGCAGGGCATCAACCCTTGGGTTCTCCATAATAACCATAATGCAGGGGGCACCACCTCCCCTGGGTGGAAACAGAGGAGAGGGTGTCGCTTAAGGGCTAGGGCGGCCGACTTTGAAGCTGGGGAACGAGAATAGAGTCTGGCGGGACTCTCAAACATCCTGTGATTCTGGGCAAATCACTTAATTTCTCCGTGCCTAAAAATGAATGTGTCCGTCTGTAATGCCACTGGTGCTCATGTAAAGCACTCTAAAACCTTCGGGTCAGGTTCGCGCTGTACAAAACTGCAACAAACAAAAAAATAGACAATGAGGGAAGACATTCAATGACTAGGCGGGGAGAACGAGGAAGCGCCATCCGTTATGCGGTATTTACTGGTCCCCAATGAAGCTCTACTACAAACCATTGCCTGCTTACCCACGAAGTGATGCATTCGCCGGCCCCTACGCGTGTTGCACTAACCCAACCTCACATTCGTAGGGTGCTTGTCAACTACTGTTGCACTGACCAGACACGTTGTGAAAAGGAACTTAAAAATCTTGTTTTGCAGAAACACTACAATCTGCTCCCCATTGTCCTGGGCATTTAAAAAAAATATATATATTTCAAACTGGTTCCACGCCAGACATGCGGGCTACAAAGTGGAAAAGAAAAACACAGACCCTCAACATGTTTACAGACGTCAGTCGCGGAAACTCCCAGGTGGTGAACTTTTCAGAGGCTCAAGATTTTAGAGGCCGGCATGCCACAGTGCCGGAGCGCACAGCTTGGAAAGATACAACACGCACAACGCCCTTGCAGCCGATCTCTGTAGGGCTACAACTGCAAGAATTCAGATTCGGTTGTGAACACAAAGATTCAGCTTTCTATGTCTAATGTTACTAAGTGCTTCAGCGTGGAAATCGACGGAACCATTTTATTTCAGTTTCGTAAACAAAAATAGTAAACCTCCGATCATTTCTAGGGTGGAAAGGAGTCATATCAGAGAACGGACAAATGTCCACGTTGGTGAGCCTTCTGACGCTTCCAAGGCAAACCAAGCCTGGAATGCCCCTTTCCAACCTCTTGAGTGGAATTTACAAGAGTGACTGTAGGAGAGTAGGGTCTGCAATCCTATGATCACCCAGATTTTTTGCTTTTGCTTCATTGGTTTACGACTTTCTCCGGCTGTGGGCCTGCCAATCAGACCCACAGCCTAGCTGTTCTCTCTCGAAATTAACACACATGTACGTTAGGTGCATCCACTAATTGGAACTGGGCCGCCTTGTCAGTCCCTGTCTCAGCATGCCACAGGTATCCAGGGCATCTGTGTACCCAGGGCCTACCAGGGGCTGAAGCATGTATTATGCCACCCCTGGAATGGCCGCCCAAATCTGACACAACTGGCTGCACGACAGCTGGGGCCACGTGGTGTAATCACCCGTTGCTGTAGGTGTAGTATTCCTACACCTAAACCCTAAAATGGACACATGGATTCCTATCAGTCACTCCTATGGCAGGCCTTATCAATCCTGAAGGCAGAGTGCAGGGAGTCATGTGGGATGGTGCTCTGGCGCGAGCTGAGCCCGTCGGCGGCTTGCGGAACCAAGTCCTAAATAGCCGTTCCATGGTGACGCGGGCCAACTACTTTTAATGCATTATAATCCTGGCGGTTATTTGCTAACTTTGGCCTCACATCACCTACACATGTCGAGTAAGGTGTCATACGAATGGGAATACGAACCCCTCGCCAGTCCTGGTGACGGGGTTAGCATTCCCCCCTTTTAGAGGGACACGACATGGAAGTAACCTTGAACCCCGGTTAAAGTTGACTCAAGCCTCAGCATCACAAAATGGATGCTGCCACCAGACACAAGTCTGACCTCCTGCTGCTGGGGGACCTTCCAGCAAGGGGAGCTTGGACAAAGGGTTTCCTGTCGAGGGCGGTGTTAGCACCGTCCCAGACAGGGTTTGTGTATCCCAGGTAGGCAGGGCTGAAAGGAAGGTGATTGCAAGTGGCACCCCGGTGCTCACTGTGCATAGCCCGGCTCAAACCAGTTTCGGGGGCACACCAGCCCCTGAGCTGGCGCGAAGCCGGACAAAGGATAGGGGTGTAACCACCCCCCTCCTGGCTCCACCCATAGGTAGAACCTAGTCACGGGCCAGCCCCTTTTCTTAGAATAAAGGTAGGAGCGAGTCCCCTTCCCAAATTGGATAATCAGATAATCGGATAACTCCGAATCACGAACCACTTTCCACGAAAGGAACTCTTGACTATTTCTGAAGACTCTCCCTTGTGGCTAAGGAGTAGCCACCCTGCACCAGCAGGCACCACCTAAGCGCTTGCGGTTTGCTGTAAGTCTCTCCTACGGATCAAGACTGCCCAGCTCGTCGAGACCCGAGTCCCTGCCATCTCTGACCTTTTACCTACCTCATCAGCCCAGCTGAGAGACGTAGGTGTGACGAGACCTGCGGGACCGGCCATCTTCAGAACCTGCACGACGCTTATCTAGCACGCCCACCGAGGGACCCTCGAGTGAGTGCACCTAGGGTTTGAGAAGCCCTAACCCTGAGCAGCTCCAGCATCGAAGTCTGCCTCCCCAGCATCCCCGAGATCTGCGTGGGGGCCCTTCCGCTCCTTGTTGTTCACCGCGTTGTTCGACCACTTGCCGACCGGCTTGTGGCCCTCTTCACGACGCACCACGATTGTTTCATCACTAGTCTGGTTGCTCCAGACTGGCTCTTGCTCCCCTTCAACAGAGGAGTACCACGGACCCACCTGGTCCACTCCCGACGCCATCTTGACTCCCCCGCTTGGGTTGCCTCTGCCAAGATCCCCTGCCCCTTCCTGGGCCCAGCACCATCGACCGCAGACACCTTCGTGGGACAGCTCGCCCTCCATCCTGGTCGCCGCCGCGCCTCCTGGTCCGAGGAACAGCCGAGTCCGACGTCACCCACTCACCTGGTCGAGGTGACTTCAGCCGGTACCCTCCTGGTACCCACACGATCGCTGGCTAGCGGTTGAGAACTGAGTCCCCTCTGCTTTCAGGTTTCCTTCATCACCGATCCAGGCTTGGATCGCTCTGAACATCGTCACTGGTCGCCTGCCAGCAACTTCTTCTTTCAGGCTCCTGAGACTACACGAGGACTCCCGACATCTTGCCGAACTTCACGCAGCCGCAGCCTCCGGGCTAGGTAACTCGAGCATCTCGGTGCTCCATCGCAGGTTCGCTCTACAAGTGTCCAGTTCCTTTTTTTCGTTTAGTCCCACTGATCGGAT
Source organism: Triturus cristatus (assembly GCF_964204655.1). NCBI lineage: Eukaryota > Metazoa > Chordata > Amphibia > Caudata > Salamandridae > Triturus > Triturus cristatus. Next base: position 330,664,409 of record NC_140585.1, on the reverse strand, counting down.
CACTCCGGAATCAGTACCTCCAGACTCTAACCATTCGCATTTCACTGTTAGTGTAGATGGTTTCTCGTGCCCCTCGGGCATTTGTGTAAATTGTGCAACTGAAGTATTTTCCTAAGAGTTTTGTAGTGTGCTTAGCTCCCTGACTCATAAAGAGCCAGGGTAGTCTTGTTATAAATAAATATCCTTTTATTTTCATAACAACTTGTGTGGTGTCCTTTCACTTGGTGTTCAAGGGGTATATGTGATGGTAAACAGCTGGCTTAACACGCCCTCTAGAGTTTAGCCTAAAGACTGCTCGTATCCACGCTACTAGGATAGCTGGTCTATAAGGTTGACTTACAACCAATCATCAATAAGGGTCGTTTGGAATGATACACAGTGATCACTAGAATAGTGAGCACTACATATCAGGCCAACTTCTCACAGTGACCATCTCTGCACTGGTGGCACAGATTTCCGCTCATGTAAAACGATTTACACCGGCCCTGAACCCTCTGTGAATTCCTAGCAGGCGTAAAAAAAAAAAGATGCATTTTAGTATTGAACAAACTTTTATGACCAACTAGTAATCTGTGAACAGGTCCCATTGAAGTTTGTCGGTTTAGTCATTTGCCTCCAGACCACATAACATTTATATTTCTAGAGATTCGTGAACCCTTCGATGGTTGAGAGATTGGATGACTAAAGTATCTGTGCATGACAAGTATTTTATTTCTGGACCATTCAGTGAACGGCCTTGGGGCTCTGGGTATTCCTTCAGAAAAGGGCTGTCCCCTGTAGGTCCAGAAGGGATGAATTTAGGCCTGATCCAGCATTACCGCTATAAACGCACCCCATTTACATTAATTGGTAACTGTCTGTACATTTACCCTTAGTGGTTATCCTGGAAGTCGTCCAAGTCCTTGATGTAGGAGGCGCACAGGCTAGGCTGGGGCACTGTTTCTTCTCTACGCTCTCCCCCTTGACGCCCCCGCGCCCCACTTCTCAGACACAAATTGCCTGATTTTGAAAGGACCCCATAGATCGGTCACTTAATTACAAAATGACTCCCTACGAGCCTCCCACCAACCCCTCGAGTTACTGCCAATCCCCAAAGGTCCACAAAACGTTGATGACTTGATGCACTCGGCACATACGGGGTCAATTACCCAATTATCGAACGACCCGAGCACTAAACTCCAAACATTCCTAAGTAGAGGGACAATAAATGTGCTAATTTGCACTGACATCTGAGGTCACGTCCAAACCACAGTGCAAGCAAACTGGCTTTAAAATTAAATGTTGGCTTAGTGTCACTGTACGCGGGGTGCAGCTCAGAAAGTCCAGGAATGCACAAGGTAATATTTTTGTGCTTTCATGCTTTTTGTACCCTCACAAGTCAAATGCTAGTTTAGGTCACGGGAAACATTATAGCTCCCGATGACATCACGGAGTGTGACATCAAGGAGCGTGACATTACGGAGCGTGACATTACGGAGCGTGACATTACGGAGAGTGACATCACTCGCCGAGTGGCACATCCCTGCTAGACCCTATGCAGTAGTAGCTGCAGAGTCTTATACTACGTTCGACAGCGCTTCAAAATAGAAAATCAGCACTAAAGCGCTAAAAAGGCATAGTAAGGCACAGGGAAAGTTCTTACCTACTGAGGACATCCCGAGCTGAGCGTGCATGCGCATTAACAAAGCGAAACTGCTTAACGCTTGTGACGTCAGGCAACCTTGCCTGAGACATGGGCGGGGCATGGAGCGCGCAGCCGAAGTGTCCGGGGCTCCTGTGAGCTGAGGGAGCCCCGCCTGTAGGAGAAGCGAGGCAGGAGCCCACCCCGCAGAGGGAAGTCCGGCGGGAGCCCACCCCGCCTTCGTGAATGCCGCATGGTGCGGCCGGACAGGATTTCAGGCGGGGCTCCTGTGAGCAAGACGGAGCCCTGCGTGTTGCTGCGCGTGTGAGACCAGCCTGGGTGAAGCGCAGAGTCCCAACAAGAGCCAGTGAGTGGGGTTGAGCGGGAGGCATGCTGTATGTGCTCACCGGCTGGCTGATATACATGCAGCAGACAAAGGGCGCCGCGCCTCGACAGGACATGTGCACGCGTATGGTGCGAGCAGGAGTTGTGATAAAGCCGCAAGCCGTACGCGTGCACATCTCCCGTCTGTTAAGCTTCGGCACATACAGTTGATGTGCACACATACGGCTTGCGGCGTTATTACAACTCCTGCACGCACCATGCGCATGCACATCTCCTGTCCAGGACTTGCCATACATGTGCACAGGTCCTGTCCCCCATCGAGACCAAGTCGACAACAATATATCTCGCATAGCAGGCATGGCTTTGCACTGCATCGCTAGGCGAGACCTAAAAAAGGTGCAGAATGAGTAATAAATGTGTAAAAAGGAGGCAGGAGAGGTGCAGAAAGAAGTGCAGAAGAACAAGTTACTTACCTTCGGTAACGCTTTTTCTGGTGGATACAGTATCTGCCTGTGGATTCCTCACCTTGTGAATATACCCTGCGCCAGCAACATTCGGAAACTTTTGTAGCAGTCCACGCCGATGGGGTCGACGACGACGTCACAGAGACACGGCTCCGCTCGCGACTGCGCTGACGTCACCGGCTCCATAAGAAGACCTCGTCGGCGTGATGACGTCAGTTCCGCCCCTTTTTTCCGTGCCTTCGAGCCACACGGACCAACTGACAGCAATATATATATACACACAATATACACAGTACATGATATGCAAATCAACACACACAGTGTGGAAAATAAATAGCAAGGCACAAGAAAAAAACCATAATGCCCTTGACAGTAACAAAACACATTTTGAAATACCATCAACAGAATTGTAGGTATAGAAGGATGGACAACGGGGAGGCGGGTGGGTCAGTGAGGAATCCACAGGCAGATACTGTATCCACCAGAAAAAGCGTTACCGAAGGTAAGTAACTTGTTCTTCTGATGGATACATCTGCCAGTGGATTCCTCACCTTGTGAATAGATTCCACAGCAGTCCCCACTCCCGGAGCAGGGTGTCCACTCTTCTATACCAGAAAGTCCTGAAGGACGGATCGCGCAAAGTGTCCATCCCTCCTCACCTCGGTGTCTAAGCAATAATGTTTTGCAAAGGTGTGGAGGGAGGCCCAAGTTGCCGCCCTACAAATGTCCTCCACCAGAACACCCCTAGTTAAGGCAGATGTGGAAGACTTTGCTCTGGTAGAATGAGCCCTCAAACCCTCCGGAGGCTCCTTACCAGCTAGGGAGTAGCATATCTTGATGCACAAGACAATCCACCTGGAAAGGGTGCGCTTGTGCACCGCTCGACCTTTCCTGCAGCCAGCAAAGCCCACAAAGAGCTGGTCATCAATCCTGGAGTCCCTTGTCCTGTGCAGGTAGAAGCTCACCGCCCTCTTAGGGTCCAAGCGGTGAAGTCTCTCCTCCTCCTTGGAAGGGTGAGGGGGAGGATAAAAGGTAGGGAGGGTAATGGATTGCCCCAGATGGAAGGGAGTTACCACCTTAGGCAAAAATGCAGCCCTGGTCCTGAGTACCATTCTTTCAGCATGAATGGTCAAAAACGGGGGTTTTGAACCAAGAGCTTGAAGCTCACTTACCCTCCTTGCCGAGGTGATTGCAACGAGGAAAACTGTCTTAAAGGACAACAGCCTCAAGGGACATTTGTGTGAGGGCTCGAAGGGAGAACCCATAAGATAGGTTAGTACAAGGTGTAAGTCCCATTGAGGCACAATAAAGGGAGTAGGAGGAAACTTGTTTGTAAGGCCCTTTATAAAACGAAGGACAATAGGTGACTTAAACAGCGACGGCTGATCCGGCAAACAAAGGAAAGCCGATAGAGCCGATAAATATCCTTTCACAGTTGCCACAGCAAAGCCTTGCTGAGCAAGAGAAAGGGCAAACTGTAGAATATTAGACAGACGAGCCTTCAAGGGATCAATGGACCTCTCTCCACACCAGAGAACAAATTTAGACCACCTATATGAATAAATAGATTTGGTGGAGTGTCGTCTGGCCGGTAAAATAACATCCACCACATCCGGCGGGAGAGAGAAAGAATTCAGGTTGCCCCGTTCAATCTCCAGGCATGAAGGTGTAAGCTCTGGAGGTGGGGGTGTAGAACCTGCCCCTCCGACTGCGAGAGGAGGTCTGCCCTCAGAGGGAGACGGAGCGGAGGGCACGAGGAGAGGTGGAGAATATCCGTGTACCACACCCTTCTTGGCCAATCCGGGGCGATCAATAGGACTTGGGATCGGTCCTGGCGAATCTTCCTCAGAACCCGAGGAATCAAGGGTATGGGAGGAAACGCGTAAAGGAGTCGTGAGCCCCAACTCAGCTGAAACGCGTCCCCCAACGCTCCCTGCATCGGAAACTGGAGACTGCAGAACAACGGATAGTGCGCGTTCTCGCGGGTGGCAAATAGATCCACCCGAGGAGGTCCCCACGTCCGAAAGACGTGACGAACCACCTCCGGATGGAGCCTCCACTCGTGGTCGGCGGAGAACTGCCGACAGACTGTCCGCACGCACGTTCAGCACCCCGGCCAGATGATTTGCCATCAGACAAATCTGATGGTCCTGAGCCCAGGACCATAGATGCAGGGCCTCTCTGCAGAGACAAAGAGACCCCACTCCTCCCTGTTTGTTTATATACCACATCGCGGTAGTGTTGTCCGTCAGGACCTGAACAGACTGACCGCGAAGGGAAGGGAGGAAGGCCTTGAGTGCCAAACGTATCGCCCGCAATTCCAAAAGGTTGATGTGAAGCAACCTTTCCTCTGGAGACCAAAGACCCTTGATCTCCAGATCCCCCAGATGAGCACCCCACCCTAAGGTGGATGCATCCGTTATCACTGTGGCCACCGATGGAGGAAGATGAAAGGGCTTTCCTTGAGACAGATTGCCCTCCACGCTCCACCAAGACAGATCCGCTGCAGCTTCTCTGGAGATCCTCACAGACTCCCTGAGATCTCCCTTGTGCTGATACCACTGCTTGCGGAGGCACCACTGGAGTGCCCTCATGTGCCAGCGTGCATGGTTGACCAACAGAATGCAGGAAGCAAACAGACCGAGCAGGCGAAGGACCTTCAGAACCGGAACAACCGCTCCGTTGTAAAATAAAGGAATCATTTCCTGAATGTCGAGAATCCTTTGAGGAGGAGGGAATGCTCGACAAACAGCAGTGTCCAGTACCGCACCTATGAACAGGTTGCGCTGAGAGGGCACCAGGTGAGATTTGGGCACGTTTATCGAAAAACCCAAGTTGTACAACAGTTGAGTTGTATCCCGCAGACGATGCAGCACCTTCTCTGGAGACCCCGCTTTGATCAGCCAGTCGTCCAGATAGGGGAAAACTGAGATCCCCGACCTTCTGAGATGGGCTGCCACCACTGCCATCACCTTCGTGAAGACCAGAGGTGCAGAAGTAAGACCAAACGGGAGGACCGCAAACTGATAATGTTGCGACCCTACCGTGAAACGGAGATACTTTCTGTGCGACTTCAGGATTGGGATGTGAAAATACGCATCCTGCAAGTCGATGGACACCATCCAGTCCTCCTGATTCAGCGCTTGAAGAACCTGAGCAAGGGTGAGCATCTTGAACTTCTCTTGTTTTAGATAAAGATTCAAGATTCTGAGGTCCAATATCGGCCGTAACCTGCCGTCCTTTTTCGGAATCAGGAAATACCGGGAGTAGCATCCCTGACCCCTCTCCTGCTCTGGAACCACCTCTATCGCACCTTTCTGAAACAACTTCAGGACTTCCTCCTGCAGGAGAAGACGGTGGTCCTCCGAGCAAGCCCCTTGGCAAGGAGGGTAATTTGGAGGGATTTCCCGAAAGGGAAAGGCGTACCCATTTTCTACAAGATCTAGAACCCAGAGATCTGTAGTTACAGATTCCCAATCTTGTAGAAAATGGGTAAGTCGGCCCCCCACAGGACCAGCATGATCCGGAATGGCGGATCTAGGGCTGTTTTTCGGTGGTGGGAGGGGCTGAGGAAGAGGAAGAGGCGAGCTGACGGCCACGTGTGCGACCCCTGATTCTTCCTCTGTAACCTCTTGACGAGGAACCTTGCTGCTGTTGCTAAGTCTGCCTATAGGTTCGAAAAGATGTTCTTCCAAAACCTCTGTACCTCTTAAAAAGACCCTCTCGACTGAGACTGGAGTCCCAAAGATTTAGCAGTTGCCTTGCTCTTTTTGAATCTTTCCAGAGCAGCATCTGCCTTTTTCCCAAACGGGCCAGACCCATCAAACGGTAGATCCAATAGGGATGATTGCACATCTTGACAGAACTCCGAAGTTCTCAACCAAGCACTTCTCCTAGTGGCAACAGACGACCCCATGATCCTTGCAACAGAATCAGCAGTGTCCAGCCCACTTTGGATCACTTGCCGCGCAGCCGCCTGAGCATCAGCCAAGATGTCGTTAAAACCAGATCTATCCTCATCAGGTAGTTTCGGCGCCAGTTTCTTAGCCGAATCCATCAGCGCGTGTACATAGCGTCCCAAAAGACATGTGGCGTTAGTCGATTTCAAGGCCATGCTGGCTGATGAAAACACCTTCTTTGCCGATTGGTCCAGCCTTTTTGCCTCTCTGTCCCCAGGGTGTGGTACTTTAAATTCTGGACCCGTGTTATAAACATCGTCGTATCATGACGATTTTGGTATCAGCAGACCGCAAATGATTAGGATACTATGCACAAGCATTTTCGCCGTGTTCGGGTGAAGAAATCACCCTGAAATCATAGTTTCCGTTCTGATCCCTCGGGTCCATCTTAGAACGACAGCCATTTTTTGTGATTGCCCAGAACTAAAGCCAAGCATGGGTCTGAAGGACACGCACACCTTCGTTGACTCTTCGGTGACCTGGGCAAGCTGACTCCACCGCCTGAAGCCAAACCTGTTCGGCCAGTTCCTTTCCCAGTGGCCGAATGAGATTAGTATCAAGGAAGGCATATCATAAAACCCTTTTCATCACACTCAAGCCATGTCTAATCTTATACACACCTGCCCCCGTTTCTTGCTTTATGGCTTGCTTTACGAGGAGGAGGTGCCTGTTTTTATTGGGGGTTCGTCGATATCTGATGAACGTACTAAGCCTCGCCGGGTAATTGATTGAGGGCTGGGCAAACTGAAATGTGGGCTTGTCATCATGACTCTGCTTTTTCTTTGTAGTGAAAATATGTGAATGGTCAACTGTAAAATAGGGAATGTTTGCCTAAAGCACAATATTTTGTATAAAAGAGAAGGCTGGATTTGTAAGGTTGAGCAGTCTCCTGAGAATATATACCGTGTTGTACTTCTAGGATATCTGTTACTGGCTGCAGCCAATAAATTCGATCTTTGACTTCACCTAGAAGACTCTGTGTTTCTGTAGTCTGAAACAGGAAGAACTCGAAGTCTTTGGGTGTGTCCCCTGGCACCGCTGGGTTCTGAAAAACCCAGTACTTCAGTTGGCGCCCAACGTAGGGCGATTTCAGCGGTACCGGTCCAAGCCAGAGGTTCGTGAGGGGCTTCGTGTGAAAATTCTGGAGGAAGGCCGCCTCTTCATCGACCCCTGCATGTCGACGTGGTCCGAAAGTCTTTGCTGCGAGGTTCCCGGCTTCCCGACGGCTACGAAGGACTGCTGCCCTGACTATCGCCCTGTTTTGGACCCTTGATGATTGGTAGAGCGAAACGATGGACGAGTCTTCTGGTGACGTCATCGATATCTCAGTTAAGTATAAGTGGAGCGTCTCCAGTCCTTAGTTTGGTTCTTAGTTTGGTATCCCCTTGGGATCTTTGATTTGGAACTTGCAAGTACCAAAGCCAAGGGACTCGTGTATTCACGAGACTATCTTATTCGATAATCCTTTGAAGTTTGAAGCTAGACTAGAGAGCGAAGATGCCTGGTCTTAGCAGACTTGGAAATTTGTTTTGTCTTGGTTGTAATAGGGATTCCCAATTGGAGGACTCGTGTCCGGTTCCTCCGATTGGAACTCCAACCTATGAACTATATGTGAAACATGGCGAAGACCCCATCACATATAATGAAGTATGGATCCGATACACCAGGAAAGATGGTGTTTTAAAGTGGTCCCAAAATGGTAGTTTTGACACAGAGATTCTGGATAATCTGGAGGTTAAACTTTTTAAGAAGAAAGCCCGGCCAGCGATGTTTGACTCTTTCCGCCTATGGCGTAAGGAAGCCAAACAGAAGGAAATTAAATTAGCAATAAGAGAGAAAAGGGTATTACGGTAATGCAAGCTGCTATGCAGTTTAAAGATAATGAAGAAGAACAGATAAGTGAGCAGTTGCACAGGCAACGTAACATGGTGATCGATAAATGTTATCCAGTTTTGCCGCTTCTTCAGCAAGATGCAGCAAAAGAAATTGAGAAAGATCCTTTAATGTCACTCTTGTTGAGTTCACCACCCCCTTATGTGCAGAGTGCTACAGCACCTCCACAACCTTTAGTCGTGCAGCCTCCGGTTATTTTGCCTCAAGTTCTTCCACAACCACCAGTTCCTCTTCAGTTGGCTCCTATTCCTATGACGCAGTCCCCTCAAGGGCCGCCGACTTAGCTACCTGCTCCACCTACACTTCCTACGACTTCGTTTGTGGAACCAACCGCCTCTTCTGGTGGTGTTCCCGATACTGCCTCTGCTTCTGCATCTGCATTTGCTTTGTTTCCCTCTGTTTTTCCTCCCGTTCTTTTGTCAACTTCTCCTTCTATGCGACAGAGAATGACTGCTACTATTGCCAGCCTTATATCTCCTCTCTTCGGGTCCACTAATGTGACCCCTGATTCAAGACGTAAGCAGACGCGTAGTCAACTGCCTGATTCTCGAGAGAAAGAAATGTTTGACTGAATGGCACGTAAATGGGTTATCTACCCTTCAAGGTATGATGTGGAGTCTATTATGGATGCCTTCCGTCAATGGGAAGCACCGAAACAGAGATACGTTTTTGAAAAGATGTGTGTTTTTCTTTGTGTGTTTTTCTTTGTGAGGAATTGGAGGGTAATGATTTGGAAGCGAATCCACAGGAGTTGTGCCGCGTACGATTTGAATTTGAAAAAGGCACAATTGTGGGTCCCGATGTTGAGAAAGCAGTTAGGACATTGTTGTCTTTTAGGATTGAGGGTCCTGCTAAAACACTGTTTGAACAGGACTCATCTGATAAAAAAGTGCGACAATACCCTATGAGAGAAGTCCCTCCGGTATGGAAGGACGCCGTTGCGGCTGATGCCGCTCGAGGTATTGCTGCTATGCCAGCTCATTTCCAGCGTGTTTGGGTACATGTTCCTTGGAAGCGATCTGAAGTTTTAGCCCTTAAGCAGACTTTGCCTGACCCCCGTAAAAATCCTGCAGGATATTATAAGGAATTAGCACAGACTGCAGACTCATGTGTTATGAATTTAGCCGACATAGACATGTTATTTGGGAACGTTGTTCCACAGCCTTTGTGGGGAGTGATTCGTAATACAGATCACGCGCAAGAGCTAGCCGACTCATGGGCTAACATTAGTGCTGCAAATGATAGACAAGTTGGTGGTGCCAAGCCTGAGCCTTTGGTAGCAGAACTTCCTGCTAGGATCATTGCTTACATGAAGACTTTAATGCCTGCGATGCGTGTGAATTGGGATAAATTGTCTGCGTGTAAGCAGAAGAAAGATGAAACAGTGTCTGATTTCTTCACTAGGTTTGAGGAAACGTTTATCGACCACAGTGGTCAAGATATGAGTACAGAAGGTGGTCAACGGTTGTTCATTGACAAATTTGTGCACAATTTACTTCCCGAGCTGTGTAAGAAATTGAAAGATTCAGAGAGTTCTTGGGCCGTTTCCTCTTCAGCACAAATATTGGCTACTGCACAGTACTACGAAAATAGGGATAAAGATGAGAAGGATAGAGCAGAAAAGAAAACTAAAGACGAAGGTTCTTTTACAACAGGCTTACCCGCCACGTGGTGGTCAGAGTAACCATCCGAAACCTCAACAGTTTCAGAGAAACTCGCAAAGGTTCGAGTATTCTCAACCACGTGCTCCTGTGGGTCCCAATCAGTGTTCATATTGTAAAGTAGAGGGTCATTTCAAGTATAGTTGTCCTATTTTGTTACAGCGTGCGAATGGTGTTTCTGGTGCAAGAGGTCGAGGTGTTCAACAAGCTCCTAGAGGTAGAGGACGTGGAAGTGTTCCCCAGAACGCGCGTCCCCTTCCATCTCAGAATTCAATGAATAGTTTTGACCAGCAAAATAATACGCCCGGTAGGACGGCTCAGTACTATGCTGATGACTACTATGCAGAAGACGAGAATATGGAAGGTAATGATTGCTGGGACAGCCATAGACAAAGAGAGGGAGTTGTTTCAGTTCCAGTAGATCAGAGTGGACCGTATGTTAAGGTGACTACATCAGGTGTGTCAGAACCTTTTCTGTTGGATACTGGTGCTGCAAAGAGTTCTATTATGCACTCAAAACTCCCTGGCGCACCTTTGTCTGGCAAGATTAATGTTTTAGTAGGTTTTTCTGGCACCCCGGTTAGGAATCCAATCTCTAGTCCTATGTCCCTTTCTGTTGGACATTGTGAATTGGAAGCACCCCTTATTCTGACGACAGGTTGTGGTGAAAACTTGTTAGGATTGGATTTATTGAAAAGATTGTATGCAACATTATATTGTTCTCCTTCGGGAGTACAACTTACACTGGGTAAGAAAGTGATCTCTCCAATGTATTTGTCGAAGGATAAACTTCCGACAGAATTGTTGTTTCTTCCTGATATTCTTTGGGCTACTGGTCCTAATGATGTGGGTCTTTTGGAAATACCGCCATATGTTGTGACGCTGAAAGCCAATGTTAAATTGCCCGCATTCCCCAATACAAGATCTCTAGTGAAGGTGAAAAAGCGTTGCTAGCGATCATTTATGATTTGATTGAAAAAGATGTAATTGAAGAGACAAGAGGCAACGTTTGTAATAGTCCTGTTCTGCCTGTCTTGAAACGTACTGACCCTTCTCAGCCACCTGTTTACAGGTTCGTGATTGATCTTCGAGAGGTCAATAAAATAGTTGTGCCACAGTTTCCAGTTGTTCCCGATATCACTGCCCTATTGACTATGATTCCAGCTTCCGCTACCTGGTTCTCGGTGATTGACTTGAAGAATGCTTTCTTCAGCATCCCGATTGCCGAGGAGAGCAGGGATATTTTTGGCTTCAGTTTAGGAGGCCGAAGCTTCCGCTTCAAACGCGCTACTCAAGGCTACTGTTAAAGTCCATCAATATATAGTCAGGCCTTTAAAGCACAGCTTGATGCAGTTGTTTTACCTGATGGCGTTACCCTTATTCAGTACGTCGACGATTTACTAATCGCTGCAGATACTGAAAAGATTTGTAAAGAAGCCACCTTGTCGTTGTTGCGTCATTTGTCTGATTTAAATCACAAAGTGTCACTTTCAAAACTGCAATATTGTCGACAAGAAGTGACCTACTTAGGTCATCTCTTATCGAAGGAGGGAAGGAAACTGACCCCAGAAAGAATTCATGCAATTGCAAAACTAAGTGTGCCAAGGACACAGAGAGAAGTACGTGCTTTCTTGGGCATTACATCATACTGTAGGCAGTGGATACCGAATTTCTCTTTGCTGGCCAAACCTTTGGTAGCTTTGACCTGTAAAGATACACCGAATCCCGTTCCATGGTCTGAAGATTGTCAGAAAAGTTTCTCCGAATTGCGTAATGCATTGTGTTCGGCTCCTGTGTTGGGTACCCCCGACTACAGTAAGCCTTTTACACTGTATGTCCATGAGAAAGAAGGTTGTGCATTGTCAGTGCTAACACAGTCTTGTGGAGACAAGCAGCGTCCATGCGCGTATTTTTCGTCGACTTTGGATCCGGTAGCTAAAGCATTGCCGAGTTGCTTGAGAGCCACAGCGGCAGCAGCTGTTTCTATTCGACAGTCTGCTGGGTTAGTGATGAATAATATGTTGATTGTGATGGTTCCACACGCAGTGGACACGTTGTTAAACAGGACCAAGACACAGCACTTAACTAGTGCTCGATTGTCAGGTTACGAGTTAACACTGTTAGCGAGTCATGTGCGCATAAAGAGGTGCAATACGTTGAATCCAGCCACGTTATTGCCGATTTCAGTAGAGACAGATGATGTTGAACAGCATGATTGTTTTCTTAGGACAGAAGACGAAACGAAAGGGAGAGTAGATCTTAAAGATACTCCTCTTGTAAAGTGTGATGGTACCTTATGGGTGGATGGTTCATGCTTCAAGCTTCCGAATGGTGAAGCTTGCAGCATATGCTATCACGACTTTGTATACGATTGATAAAGCTGCACGTATACCACATAATTCAGCTCAAGCAGCAGAGTTGATTGCATTTACGAGAGCGTGTGTGTTATCAAAAGGAATGAAGGTGACCATATATACTGACAGCCAGTATGCGTTTGGTGTGGCTCATAGTTTTGGACGATTGTGGAAAGAACGTGGGTTCCTGACTTCGCATGGAGCTAAGATTCAGCATGGTCAGTTGGTGAATGAGCTTCTTGAGTCACTGACCTTGCCGTTACAAGTTGCGATTGTGAAGTGTAGTGCACACAAGAAGTTGACTGATGATGTTGGTCGTGGTAATGCATTTGCTGACGAAATTGCAAAAGAAACAGCAAAAGATGTGATGAATCGAATGTATGTTGCAGGCCCTGCAAGATGGGTTGGTGATGTTGGAATGTGTGAAGATACGATAGAGAGTGTGAAGTCTCTTCAAGCTGAAGCTTCAGAGAAGGAGTTGAATGTGTGGAGAGAAAGTACGGGTAAATTGGATGAAAAGGGTTGTTGGGTTGACTTGTCAGAACATCAGCGATGGTTGTTACCCGATGCGTATGTGCTTGCAGTGGTGACAATGGCCCATGGAATGGCCCATATCAGTGTGAAAGGGATTTGTAAGTTGTTGGCTCCAGTATGGTAAAATGCTGGAATTCCTAAATGTGCGGAGAATGTGGTCAAGAATTGTATGGTTTGCCTGAAATACAATCCTGGTAGGGGAACTCCAACTCCAGCTTGTCATTTTGCGCCTCCAACGTATCCGTTTGAGGTTTTGCAGCTAGATTTCATCCACATGGAATGGTGCAACAATTTGAAATACGTACTCATTGTTGTTTGTGCCTTTTCAAGATGGGTAGAAGCATATCCCTTAAAAGACAACACTGCCTTATCCACAGCTAAAGCCCTTGCCAAAGAATTCTTCCCTAGGTTTGGAATGCCGAGAATGGTCTGGAGTGATAATAGGAGTGAATTTGTGGGTCGTGTGATGAAGAAAGTATGTGAAGGGCTAGGTATTCAGCAGAAATTTCACGCTGCAAATCACCCCCAATCAGCTGGACTAGTAGAGTGCTATAATGGCACGATCAAATTGAAGTTGGCAAAGATACAAGCGAGCACTGGTCTTAAATGGCCTGACGCCCTGCCTTTACCACTCCTATCAACAAGAATGACTGTGCATTCGCGAGTGGGACTTAGTCCTTATGAAATTGTATTCTGCCGCCCGGCCAACATATGGGGAGTGCCAAGGCCGACAAAATTCAGTGAGATCGAACATCCCGTACTACTTGATTATCTGTATGAATTAACGGCTAAATTGTGTGTTTTACACCAACAGGTGCATGATACTTTGCCTCAGGTCTCTGAAGCTCCAGGACATCCTATCAATCCTGGATCATGGGTACTGGTCAAAAACTTCAAGAGGACAAAGAATGATGAGCCCCGTTGGACCGGCCCCCACCTCGTCCTTCTCTCAACGAGATCAGCTGTTCGAGTAAAAGGGAAAAAGAACTGGATCCACGGCGTTCACTGCAAGAGGGTCCCTTTGCCTTTGCCCTACGACCGGTGGGTCCAGGAGGGGATCGCTGACTCAGACTGTCGTTGTGCCTCGTCTTCTGCCTTTTAGCAATGCACGTGTAAAAGGAACAATTTCTGAGAAAGAAAGTGACAACATTCTGCAAGAAGCTGTGCCACCGTCAATTCGATTAGACACTACAGAGCCTGAACTCTTGTTCCAAGACCAGACAGTGTCTGGAAAGAGTCGCTATAATTTGAGGTCGAGAACTATGGACAAATAAAAAAAAATTCTTTGCTATTTTTGAAAGTGCAGCTCTCTCATCTGAGAAACTTGCTTATTTTTGTTTTTCGAACCGCCATCCGGGTTCAGCTGCAGGGTCGTGGTTGCCCAAGTCTTTGGAGTGCAGCTGAAGACGTTAGGTCGACAGTTCTGGTCGGTCTAAGGCAGTTGCCCTGGACTGACAGAAGCATTCCTTAGCATAGAACACCCTACCACCACGAGCAGCGATTAGAGAGGATGGAGTTTTTCGAGAATGAGAGACCTGCCAAACAGATGAACTTTAAAGCTAGAATATGTATAATGATGACAAAGAAACGATTTTTGATATTATGTATTTTCGTGTTGCTTAGTGTATTGACGTTTTTAATAGGATATGTTTTATTCTCTTTTCAAGTGACATTTGCACCCACTACACAGCCCATACCTCCTTCTACTGTTTCCTCGCATTCTTTTCACCCTCTGCCTGAACACGAGTCTGCTAGAAGATTAGAATTAGTCAATAATTCATGCATTCAGCTTCTACACCAACACCAATTAGTAGTTAACACAACTAACTGTTGGGTGTGTGGTCTTATGCCTCATACTACTGATAAAGGTATCCCTTATCTGATCCTGCCTTTCAGCCATAATGGCTCTGTGTGGGCATATAGAACGATATTCATATACGCTCATGAAGCCAACCCCCTACGTTCTGTGAAGGATAATGCTAAGAATAGTGCTCTAGTTAAGGGTATAGTAGATATGATTAAGGAAGACATTTCCTATGAGACTATCTCGAGAGATGAGACACCAGCATATATTGGATGGAACATAACAGGATATGGAGCTGCTCTGAGTGAGAACCAGCGAGCAAGGGGATCCTCCCCGATTTGGGAGAAGTGTCTGTACTGAAACATATGTCTTTGCGTCTCAGACTTCCCCTTCGTTCTTAGCAGCTAAGGGTACCTATTTCATCTGCCATAATAGAGCCTATACATGGTTGCCCCCTGACTTCTCGGGCACATGTTTTGTTCTGTCCCTGTGGCCACCCACCTACACGGCCGCAGCAGATTACCACAAGACAAGGATAGTTAGAGGTGTCATCAGTAAAGAGGACACTGCAGGACAAGAACTTGGAGATTTCGTAAAGGGGTTTCTGCCGTTTTGGGGGCCTATGGTTAACAGCAGGAACATAAGGCAATTGACAAGGGTGGTTGAATCCACGGTAGATGAAACCGCCGGTGCCCTTGGTAATTTGACTGCTGAGCTCCAGTCGGATCGCCTTATCACTCTTCAGAACAGGGTCGCATTAGACGTCATACTTGCAGACCGAGGTGGGGTATGTACAGTGATCCAATCAAGTTGCTGTGTTTTCATTCCAGATAACGCTCCGACAGTTTACCAGGCCATTTCCAAATTGCATAAGATCGCCGAATCTATCCATGTGGATGAAGGAGATTGGTCATTGATGGGGTGGTTCTGGGAACTGATATCCGCCTGGGCATGGAAGATTCCGATAGTCATTGGGATGATCTTAGCCATTCTTTTCCTGTTCTGTCTGTGTATACAGTGTGCTCCTGCAATGCCTCTGTGCTACATCGTGTGTAAGGAAACCTGTATCAAGGGACGAGCTAAGTAATAGAATGATGCTACAGCAACATCTCAACGACTTTATGAATATAGACCTGGACTCAGACCTAGACTCAGACTAACGTGAGTATAAGTTAATTGCCTATGTAAGGGCAAAAGGAGGGTCTGTGGTACTTTAAATTCTGGACCCGTGTTATAAACATCGTCGTATCATGACGATTTTGGTATCAGCAGACCGCAAATGATTAGGATACTATGCACCAGCATTTTCACCGTGTTCGGGTGAAGAAATCACCCTGAAATCATAGTTTCCGTTCTGATCCCTCGGGTCCATCTTAGAACGACAGCCATTTTGTGATTGCCCTCACATAGGCCCAGAACTAAAGCCAAGCATGGGTCTGAAGGACACGCACACCTTCGTTGACTCTTCGGTGACCTGGGCAAGCTGACTCCACCGCCTGAAGCCAAACCTGTTCGGCCAGTTCCTTTCCCAGTGGCCGAATGAGATTAGTATCAAGGAAGGCATATCATAAAACCCTTTTCATCACACTCAAGCCATGTCTAATCTTATACACACCTGCCCCTGTTTCTTGCTTTATGGCTTGCTTTACGAGGAGGAGGTGCCTGTTTTTATTGGGGGTTCGTCGATATCTGATGAACGTACTAAGCCTCGCCGGGTAATTGATTGAGGGCTGGGCAAACTGAAATGTGGGCTTGTCATCATGACTCTGCTTTTTCTTTGTAGTGAAAGTATGTGAATGGTCAACTGTAAAATAGGGAATGTTTGCCTAAAGCACAATATTTTGTATAAAAGAGAAGGCTGGATTTGTAAGGTTGAGCAGTCTCCTGAGAATATACACCGTGTTGTACTTCTAGGATATATGTTACTGGCTGCAGCCAATAAATTCGATCTTTGACTTCACCTAGAAGACTCTGTGTTTCTGTAGTCTGAAACAGGAAGAACTCGAAGTCTTTGGGTGTGTCCCCTGGCAACGCTGGGTTCTGAAAAACCCAGTACTTCAAGGGACCTGTGGAAAAGCTCCTTTAGACTTCCCAGAACAAGCCGCCTGAATTACCAGGCTCTCAGGCGATGGATGAGACGACAAAAATTCTGGATCCCCTGGGGCCGCTCTGTATCTCCTAGCGATCGTCTTAGAGACCACAGGAGCAGAAAAAGGTTTGCGCCACACCTCCAACACAGGTTCCACAATGGCCTCATTAAAGGGAAGCAAAGGCTCTGATACCGCCATGGGAGAATGCAACACTTCAGTCAAAATGTTCGACTTAAACTCCGTTGTTGGAAGTTGGAGATCAAGCAACTCCGCAGCTCTCCTTATGACTGCATGGTAGGGTGCAAAGTCCTTGGATGGCTCATCTGATGGCGGAGTAATCTCCCACTCAGGAGACCGGTCCAAGCCACTAGCTTCTTTAAGCTTGTCAAAAACCTCATCCGACTCCACCAGTTCTCCATCTTCCGCTTCCTCCTGAAGGTATCTCTGCTCCTCAATAACCCTCTGAGTCTCCCTTCTGGAGCGAATTTGAATCCTCGGCGTCGCCGTAATCGACTCCGACGGCGTCGACCGTGGATCCGGCTGAGCCATCGGCGAACGAGGTCGAGCCGGAGCCGGCGAGGATGGAAGCGGCGTCGACTTTCTCGGAGCCGGAGGATTCCAAGACGGCGTCGCTGGATAAAATGGATAGAAAGGGGCCTGAGGATACACTTGCGGCAACCCTAAGTTAAATTCCAAAGGACCCATCGGACCCGCAGGTGCACCAGGGGCATACATGGCACGAGCAAATACCCCATACATCGCATTTAAGTAATGCGAGGGGTCCTGACCTGGCCCAGGGAAGGCAGGATACTGGTCAGGCCCCACCGGACTCGGGCCCACCGGTGCCGACGGTGGAATCAATGGCATTGCAGGCTCACCCGGGGTTTGAAGATCTTCCGGGGCCGGAGATGGAGCCGGAGCCGGAGACGGAACCGGAGCCGGAAATGGAACCGGCGTCAGGGTCCGGGCTGGAACTGGCGAAGCCGGAGATAAAGAGACCACCGGAGATGAAGGACCAGCAGGCGAACCCGGCACAGGAGATGGAGAAATAGAGTCCCTTCGACGCCGAGCAGGTGACTTCGGCTTCGGCGCCGTGCTCTTATCTGAATGGTGCCGAGAGGAGTGTCTTCTCTTTATCTTGCGCTTCTTAGCTCGAGAAGCATGCCCCGAAGTCGACTTCGACGCCGACCTCGACTTCGATCGAGACCTCGATCTCGATCTCCTTCTCCTTCTTCATTCTGGCAATAAAGAGCTTTGCCCCCCGTTCCTTCAGAGCCTTCGTGCTCATCTTACAGCAGCTGGTATAGCCATCCACGTCGTGGTCCGAGGATAAACACCACACACAGTCCTCATGTGGATCAGTGATGGACATATGCTTGCCACACTCGCGGAAAGGCTTAAATCCAGACTTCTTTGTCGACATCTTCAAAGAAGACAGGAAAAACAACGAAAATACACAAAGTATCAACGACGCTAACAACAGCGATTCCCGAAATCCGTTGGCTTCGACGGCGCGGAAAAAAGGGAACTGACGTCATCACGCCGACGAGGTCTTCTTATGGAGCCAATGACGTCAGCGGAGTCGCGAGCGAAGCAGTGTCTCTGTGACGTCGTCGTCGACCCCATCGGCGTGGACTGTAATGTAATGTAATGCAAAAATTACTTATAAAGCGCGGCATTCATCGGACGGTTTCTTGGCGCTATTCACTTTATTCAGCAAGAGGCAGAAAGCGGGGAGAGAAAAATGTATGAGTAAATGCCATGGAAGAGGTGGGTTTTTAGGAGAGACCTGAAATGAAGGTGAAAGGGAGAAAGTCTCAGTTCCAGCGGCAGAGAGTTCCAGAATGAGGGTACCAAATAGGAAAATCTGAGACCTCCGTGTTTTTTGCGCTTGAAGCGGGGAGTCTGAAGGAGCGCAAGATGAGAGGAACGGAGGTTCCTGGAGGGGGTATAAGGATGCAAGAGGGAGGAAATAAAGGAGGGACCGGTGCCTGCCAGAGATTTGAGTCAGGCAGCCAAGTTTGAACTTGCAGCGCTCCGAAACAGGAAGCCAGTGGAGGGCCTTGAGGAGAGGACGGACGTGGTGATGTTTTGGTTGTTGGTAGATAAGGCGAGCTGCCTGTTTCTGAATCAGCTGCAATCTGTTGATTTGGTATGGTGGGATGCCAACGTACAGGGCATTGGCGTAGTCGATCCGAGAGATGACTAACGCCAGCAGTGCCAAGGTGAGGGCTTCAGTGGTCAGAAAGTGGGCTATTTTCCGGATCTTCCGGAGCTGTAAAAAACAGGAGGACACAGTGGCACTGACCTGGTGCTTCATTGAGAGGTCTTGGGAGATGTAAACCCCGAGGCTTTTCACTTTGTCAGCAGGGTGGGGGGGAGGGCCGAGGGAAAGGGGCCAGAAGGTGGAATTCCAGGGGTTGGATGGGCCTCCGACAAGAACGAGCTCCGTCTTGTCGGGATTGAGTTTAAGATGGTGAGTGCTCATCCAGTTACTGATATGGCAAAGGGTGGACTGGAAATCTTGAGCCGCTTCGTCCGAGGAGTCGAGATTGAAAACGAGCTGTATGTCATCTGCATAGTTAAATGCAGTGACATTCCTACCGCGGAGGGAGCGGACAAGGGGGTGAAGTCAAGGTTAAAAAGAAGGGGTGACAGGGATGAACCCTGCGGCACACCGCAGGTGACTCTCGTCCGGTTTGCCGTGAACTGGGAAAGACGGACCGATTGATGGCGGTCCGCAAGGAAGGAACAAACCCACTTAAGGGCCGTCCCGCTGATGCCTGCCTCTTTGACACGGTCGACTAAGATGGTGTGATCGACCGTGTCAAAGGCCGCTGACAGATCTAAGAGCACCAGGGCTTGACTGATGTTGGAGTCAGCGCCTCTACGAAGTTCCTCCATAACAGAGAGGATAACCGCCTCTGTCGAATGGGCAGGTCTAAACCCAGCTTGCTGGGAATCTAGAAAATTGGAGTCCTCGATGAAGGAGCTGAGGACGCTGGTCACATGCGTCTCAAGTACCTTGCTCAGGTAAGGCAGAAGGGAAATGGGGCGGAAGTTGCCCAAGACCGTGGGGTCGGCGTTGGGTTTTTTTAATATGGGGACCACTTCGGCGTTCTTGAACTGACTGGGGACCACGCCGAGCAGGAGAGAGTTGTTCAGGAGGGCCAATGGAGGGCCAGGGCAGGTCGAAAAAGCGGTCCGGAGAATTGCCGGAGGGCAGCAGTCTGTGGGGGAACCAGATGAGACTTTGTGGAGCAGGGGGAATAAGTCTTCTTCGGGTATAGGAGGGAGCTGTGTCAGGGAGCGAGAGTTGAGAAAGGGGGCGGCCTCTGGGAGGGACATTGCTGGGGCCCCGGAGGAGATACTGTTTTTGATTTTACTGATTTTGTCTATGAAAAAATGGTTAAGGGAATCGCAGAGTGCCTGAGAGGGGAGGGGTTTGATGGTCACCCTATCCGGGTGTGAAAGTTCCTCCACAATAGCAAAGATGTCTTTAGATTTTTGCGCGGAGTTGAGAATTTTTGTGGAGAAGTAGGCAGATTTTGCAGCTGAGATTGCATGTTTGTATTCTCCGGATAATTTTAGGAAGTGGGCTTTTTCTAAGGGGTCGTAGTTTCGGCGCCAGCGACGCTCAGCTTGGCGAAGTCCCAGTTTAAGGGTTTGAGGCTGTCGGAAAACCAGCGATGTGCGTCGTGAGGGCGCTTAGTTCGGATAGACTTAAGGGGGGCGACTTTGTCGCTGGCAGATTCCAACCAATCGACGAGTGCGGCTTCCTGGGAGTCTAGAGGACCTAGGCCGGGCGGAGCCGAAGATGTTAGGGAGGAGAGAAAGAGGTCGAGGTTAGCTTTATTCCAGTTGCGGGCCAGGAGGCTAGGGCCTCGACTACGGGGGGGCGGTGGGGGGACCAGAAGAAAGAAAGAGATTAAGAAATGGTCCGACCAGAAGCAAGGAAGGATCGTGAGTGATTTGATTTCAAGGTTGTAAGTCCAGACCTGATCTAGGGTGTGGCCTTTGGAATGAGTAGCTGTGTGGACATGTTGACGGCCATTGAGGCCGCTTAATAGATCGGTGAAAGCCAAAGAGTGGGGGCTTTCATGTGGGTCAGATGGCCAGTAGTTAAAGTCTCCTAAGACCAGGAGTTTGGAGTTATTGAGTGTGAGCTGGGATAGAAGATCGCCAAAGAGGATGGGGAAATTGGGCATGGGTTGAGGGGGGCGGTATACCAGGACACAGGTAAGAGGGGACACCGAGGATTCGAGTCTAATAGCCAGGCAGTCAGCCTGGGGGATGGTGAGTAGAGAAAGGGAAGAGAATCTGAGAGAGAGTTTGATAATAGCGGCTACGCCACCTCCGGATTTGCCAGCTGGTCGGTTGGCTTGGAGAATGTAATACCCCGGAGGAATAGCTGCCAAGATGTCGGGGGAGGAGTCCTCATTCAGCCAGGTCTCAGTTAGGAACAAGATGTCGGGACGGTCTGAGTCCAGAAGGTGGTATATGTCGTGTTGGTGACTGACAAGAGACCGGGTGTTGAGGTGTGCAACTGCTAGCTCCATGTTGACAGGTGACTGAGCAGGCCGGGTTATAGAGGGTGGGAAGGAGGCAGTGTGCTCAGGGGTGATGGAGGATGAAAGGGCCCTGAGCTCTGGAAAAACACTACGGGCGTTGAAAATCCCCAGTTGGAGTAGTTTTGAATGGCTGGAGGGTTCCAGCGGCCAGAGAGAGTGTAATGCAATCAGGTCCCTAGGGGCATAGGATGTGATTTGGGCAGAGTAACGGGCCCCGGGCCCCAGCCGGCACCGGACGGGCGCAGACGGGCTTGCCTTAGGCGCGCCTTCGGCGCGCAATCGTCGCGCCCGCTGCGCTGCCGGGGGTGACACAGGTTATATACCAGTGAGAGAGAGGGTTGGGAGGGAGCGTGGCCTGCGCAAGTGGGTGTGACCTAAGGCTCGCGGCGAAATGGCGGCAATAGCAATTCAAACACCTCACCCGCTGCAGCGATAGCTCCGCTGTGCGGGGGGTGTCAGAGCCAAGTGATGAAGATATGCCAGGGGTAAGTGCAATCAAGAAGTATAAAATACACACAATAAGCAGTTTTTTTTTAAAAAAATAGAGTGAAGAGCGCTACTCCCGGCTGTGCCTCAGGAGAGCAAAGTGAGTCTGGGGATGGCGGTGTAGTCAGCGCTTTAAGAGCAGTCCTGGCGGAGGGGGCGTGGCCTGCGCGAGTGGGCGTGGCCTAAGGCTCGCGGCGAAATGGCGGCAATAGCAATTCAAACACCTCACCCGCTGCAGCGATAGCTCCGCTGTGCGGGGGGTGTCAGAGCCAAGTGATGAAGATATGCCAGGGGTAAGTGCAATCAAGAAGTATAAAATACACACAATAAGCAGTTTTTTTTAAAAATAGAGCGAAGAGCGCTACTCCCGGCTGTGCCTCAGGAGAGCAAAGTGAGTCTGGGGATGGCGCTTGTAGTCAGCGCTTTAAGAGCAGTCCTGGCGGAGGGGGCGTGGCCTGCGCGAGTGGGCGTGGCCTAAGGCTCGCGGCGAAATGGCGGCAATAGCAATTCAAACACCTCACCTGCTGCAGTGATAGCTCCGCTGTGCGGGGGGTGTCAGAGCCAAGTGATGAAGATATGCCAGGGGTAAGTGCAATCAAGAAGTATAAAATACACACAATAAGCAGTTTTTTTTTTTAAAATAGAGCGAAGAGCGCTACTCCCGGCTGTGCCTCAGGAGAGCAAAGTGAGTCTGGGGATGGCGCTTGTAGTCAGCGCTTTAAGAGCAGTCCTGGCGGAGGGGGCGTGACCTGCGCGAGTGGGCGTGGCCTAAGGCTCGCGGCGAAATGGCGGCAAGAGCAATTCAAACACCTCACCCGCTGCAGTGATAGCTCCGCTGTGCGGGGGGTGTCAGAGCCAAGTGATGAAGATATGCCAGGGGTAAGTGCAATCAAGAAGTACAAAATACACACAATAAGCAGTTTTTTTAAAAAAAATAGAGCGAAGAGCGCTACTCCCGGCTGTGCCTCAGGAGAGCAAAGTGAGTCTGGGGATGGCGCTTGTAGTCAGGGCTTTAAGAGCAGTCCTGGCGGAGGGGGCGTGGCCTGCGCGAGTGGGCATGGCCTAAGGCTCGCGGCGAAATGGCGGCAATAGCAATTCAAACACCTCACCCGCTGCAGTGATAGCTCCGCTGTGCGGGGGGTGTCAGAGCCAAGTGATGAAGATATGCCAGGGGTAAGTGCAATCAAGAAGTATAAAATACACACAATAAGCAGTTTTTTTTAAAAAAAATAGAGCGAAGAGCGCTACTCCCGGCTGTGCCTCAGGAGAGCAAAGGGACTGCTACAAAAGTTTCCGAATGTTGCTGGCGCAGGAGATATTCACAAGGTGAGGAATCCACAGGCAGATGTATCCATCAGAAAGAGGCACAAGAAATGGAGAAAGGGGCAAGAGAAGTGCAGAAAGGGGCACAAGTGGTAGAGAAAAAGGCAAGTAAGGTGCAGAAATAGGCAAGAGAGGTGCAGAAAGAAACTAGAGAAGTGCATGTCATTATGGTCGCGCAGTAGTAGGATTGATAGTATATGTATCGACAGCTATAAAAATAAGGGAACAGTTGAAATCTACGGATCCCAGTATACAAATTGTAAAATTCTCAGATCACCACTCAAGTACAGGTAATACAACGCTATTAATTACTATACACACCCGAAAGCCCAAATAAAAAAATGCTCTTTCAATTAAAGCAATATCAAGACTACGCTGTAGCGAGCCAACCTGGAATTTAATAGTGACAAGAGATTTTAATTCCAATTTGATATTTACGTCGGACGAAGATGAAATTTTAGCAGCAGATAACTCGTTTTGGTCTGTTCCACAGCAACATCATGCAGGGATTTACCGTGTGGACTGCATTGGTCAGTAACTAGTAACAGACCTTGAATATCAAGGCATGCAGGTCCTTAACGGAAGAACGGACGAAGAGCGCCTGCCGGAAAAAACGTATTATGGTCCAAGGGCGCATTCAACATTAGATTTTACACTTATAACCCTTCCTTTATTCCCAACATTAGCTTGGTTCTACATATAGTACACTACCTTGAGTGATCACTCATAAAACACGTCATCTTTAATCTAAACACACCAAGATATCATCTCACAAATGACCCAGAGGGCGAAATTACCTCAATTAATCTTAAACGTCTGAAATGGACCAACACAAATAAAACAGATTTGTTTTTAACAATAAAGGGTCTCCTGGCAGAGCAAACAGAACCCACGAACAGAATACAAGCTTGATTGCAATTTTTAAAGAAATTAGCAGAAATAATGAAAGACGCAGAAATTAGGATTAAAAGATATGATCAGACAAAAAAAATCTACCAAATGATCTGCAAATGCTAAAGAGAGAACTAAGAAAAGCACAAAGGAAACTGCGACTGGACAAATCGAAAGGGTTATGTTGGAAAACATTTCAACAACTGAGAAAACAGTTTAAAAAGAATATAGGAATTTAAAAAGGCGAAAGCTGAGAGTTTCTGGTCTAAACTAATCTATAAAGTAAGACACTCAAATCTGAATACATTTTGGCAGACAGACAACCTGTCGAGAACTCGAAACGCCTTAACATCGTACATACAAGAGCAGGAATGGGTTAATTTTCTCAGGGATAAATGTAAAGAAAAACAACTCCAAGTCGTGGACACTTGCCAATTGCCGACTGTGACGTGGACTATCGAGAATGAATTGATGTCACAGAAAGTGCAATCGATTTACACAACAGAAGAAATAGCAAACATAATAAAGAAAGGCAAAAGTGGCAGAGCCCCTGGCCCGAACGGCATTCCGCAAGCTACTTTTAAACACGACTCGGTGTATTGGAGCTCGGTTTTAGAGAAACTTTATACTGACGTAGAAATTATTAATCAAGTACCAGAAAGTTGGCAGGGATCAATTATCACCCCGATCAATAAAGGAGGAGACAGATCCAGTCCCAAAAATTATAGGCTAATTGCCTTACAGGACGTAGAAGTCAAATATTTTGCCTCATTGCTCCTTAAAGATCTAGCTGACTGGTCAAGAGAATGTAACTTGATATCAAAAAATCAAACCGGATTTAGAAAGGGCATCGGAACTATCACAAATATCCTGTCCATTTCACGGATTGCTGAAAGATGCAAGCGCAGAAAACAGGATCTTCACCTGTATTATATAGACTTGAAAGCTGCCTTTGACAGCGTAGACCGGAAACTCATGTGGTCTAAATAAAAATCCTGGAATATACCGGAGAGAATATTGAAGGGTCTATTGCTGTTTTATACAGATACCTGGGTACGCGTGAAGTTCGGAAATGGAGCTAGAATATCCAGAAAAGCATACTCCAACACGGGATTGAAACAGGTGTGCGTACTGGCTCCGCACCTATTTAATTTATTCATCTCAGACCTTTCGAGAAAGCTTGACGGAATTAACTCACAATCACCAAAGTTGGGCAACCTCTAATTGTCGCTTCTAGCCTGTGCAGATGATATTGGTCTGTTAAGCTTGACTAAGGTAGGCTTAACAAGACTACTAAATGAACTTTCCGATTTTCTGTTGGTTAATAAACTGGAACTAAATCTTTCAAAAACTATGCTCATTACAAAAAAAACAGCCTTGAATCACAAGATCAGACTAAAAGGTAATTTGCTGGAGAATGCACCATGCTACAAATATTTGGGATTTTATTATTATTATTATTTTGAGACCAGAAAAAATACATGACGCAGAGAGCAGGGGCCCTAACATTTGCCCTAAAAGCACTTGCAAAGAAACTGTAGGGTCCTTCCTTAAGACCATTATTGATTGATTAGTGCTCAAGCACTGCCAACACTATCATATGCCAGCGCTGCAATGCATGAGAAGGACCCAGAAATCCTAAACAAACTAATAACGAGTGTTAGACCTGTCAGCCCTTTGGGTGGTCCCTCCTCATCATTATTTATTTTGTCCCACTTCCGCCTCAAACCCTGTTAGAATTTTTCCTTTTTGGGAACCACCAGACTTTAGTGTTGCTGCAGATTCAGGGAGCCATTTTATCTACCCCTGGAGCTTCTGTCTGAGGGCCTGGAGCACAAAATGGTGGCCACCTGTGACATCACCAGCACCCACTGGAACCTACTAGCACCTTCCAGAACATTCCAGAACCCTGTGACAGTTGGAGGCGGTTTAGAATGTTGGGAAGCTAAGACAGAGAGTTGGCAGTTGGAGCTGGCAGTGAGCAGCAGAAACCTGAAGGAGGAAGGAGTGAGGCAGCAGGGGTGGAAACTTGTGCCTGGAGTGGGGTCCATAAACCCACCCTTGATACTAGTCCCTACTGACTGAGCCCAGCCTGGAGCCCTGTGTGGGAAGAAGCAAGAAAAACCATCTTAAGGACCTGGACAGCAGGAACAGGCCTTAGAATCCAAGAACAGCAAGATCCTGACCTGGATACTGGTTTCCCTGGAGTCCGACGTCGAGAAGCCTAGAGACCCGGAGCCCGAGGTGGAGAAGCGGCGCTGACTGGAAAAGTAGACGTCGTACCCGGAGCCGCCAGAGGTCGAGAGAGGGCGCCGGCGGAGGTCGGAGAAGTACCAGAGGTCGAGGAGGAAGTCACCCGAGGTCGAGTGAGCGGCATCGACGGGGGAGTGAAGTCCGCCCTCCGGAGTCGCCGGAGACCGAGGTGAAGCGTGCCGGAGGTCGGGAGTGGAGATCGCACTCCGGAGTCGCCGGAACCTGAGGAGAGGAGCACCGGAGGTCGGGAGTGAGGTCGCACTCCGGAGTCGCCGGAACCTGAGGAGAGGAGCACCGGAGGTCGGGAGTGAGGATCGCACTCCGGAGCCGCCGGAAGTCGACATCGAGCCAAGGCCGGCCGACGTCATCGAACCAGAGGTCGCCATCGGACCGGAGCCGCCCGAAGTCGACATCGAGCCAAGACTGCCCGACGCCATCGAACCGGAGGTCGAGATCGAGCAGAGGCCGCCGACATCGAACCGGAACCGCCTACCGGCGTCGTCAAGAACTGACATTGTGCCGAGGCCGCCGACATCGAACCGGAACCGCCTCACGGCGTCGACACGACTCCAGCGGCGTCGGAGCTTCAGAAAAAGGGCAGTAAGTGGAATAGAGGGCGCCTAAGGCCCTGTGGAATCCTAAGACTACTCTAGGGGTTAGAGAGGTGCTGGAACCAGCTGGACTGTGCCAGCTGAGACTAATTCAGAGGGGTTGTGTAGAGTGAGAGAGCCAGGTCTCTAGTATTCCCCCCTTGATCTACCTCAGTTTAGGCCTCAGCCTTGTCCAAGCCAGGGAGTAGACACCCTCAAGCCATCCACATAACTACAAGCTGTGCCTGGGCCAAATCAGCCCATAGAAATCTAAATGTGATCTGATTCTATACGTGTCACTGTCAGCTTTTAATTATTTATTGAGAGCACTGTATTTATTGTATTTAACCTATTTATTGCTCCACTGTATTTATTGTTCCACAGTATTTATTGTTCCACAGTATTTGTCGCACAATATTTATTGGTTTACAGTATTTATTGCCTCAGAATATTTAATTGCCTGTATGTATTGCACTTATATTTATGCTTTAATTATTTATGATCACCCCTATTTATTGAATCATTAAGACAGTATTTATTTGACCTGCACTATTTAAAAAGCCTTGTATATTGTGATTGTGTTATTATTTATCTAATCAGCAACTAAGAGAAAAAGAAGATAAAGAAAGATATTTTCATAATTTTTACGGTGTAGAGTCGCTTTTGGAACGGATGCACGCATGGTTATTGTATGGGTATGTCGTATGCTTAGCACGGTGCCCGATTCCTGACCACTCGAGCCAAGCTACCACTGTGTATGTCCTGGAAAGACCCCGTTACCACCACCCTTTCCGGTGTGGGAGGGGGAGTATTTCCAACAACGAGTATTTACAAAAAGGTTCTTCAGCTTCCAAAGACTGCTTCACCGGCACAGATGCGCTTAGAGTTCAGTTACTAAACGAGACACTGGGCAGACTTTACACATACATAAAAGTATGGTATCAGATAAAACAGAATGTAGAGGAAAATAGTCTTAACGAATCATTATCACAGGAAATGGAACGGGATACACACTTGCCAGCCTATAAATGTTTGTATTAAAAACATATGCCCTACCAAACCTTCAAATTAACATTAAACAAGGCTGCAAAGTTCCATTCGTTGCTGGTTGATAAAGGTATTTTTTCTAAAAAAAAAAAAACTCATTCTTGTACAGTGATCAATACTTATTAAACACTGAAACAAGAGGCCTATTTGGACTCCACTTTCTCCATCTACGTTAAACGAAAAATTAATAACACTGAGGGTTGGACAGTTCCCCATTCTTGCTGACGCCCGCATTGGATGCATAAGGAAAACGAAAATTGCCGGCACTGTGGTTATAAAAAGGAGAATTTGGTTAATCTGGTATGCCACTGTAAGATACTGCAACCAGCACAAAGTACATTTTTACAGAGAACGTTCTTGGACAGGGGCATAATGTTATGTAGAACAGCTATAAGAGGACTGGACTTCACCGACCCCCAAATGAACTGTAAATTGATTAAGTTTTTACGTATTCATGAACAAGAATTGAAAGCTAAAGCAGAGCAATGATAAAACATGAAGAATACTTTTACAATTATATACATTTTATGATGTTTTTTAGAATAATGTAACTTTTATGCAATTTTCCCTTTTTCTAACTAGTGTATGTAATATTGTTATGGTTTTAACTAACTGAACAATAAAAACATTATTATTATTAGAGAAGTGCAGAAAGAGGCAAGTGAGGTGCAGAAAGAGGCAAGGTGCACAAATAGACAAGTGAGGTGCACAAAGAGGCAACAGTAGTACAGAAAGGCAAGGGAAGTGCAGAAAAAAGGAAGAGAAGTGCAGAAAGAGGGAAGAGATGTGCAGAAAGAGGCAAGAGAGTTGCAGAAAGAGGGAAGTAAGGTGCAGAAAGAGGCAAGAGAGTTGCAGAAGGAAGCAAGAGAAGTACAGAAAAGAGCCAAGAGAAGTGCAGAAAAGAGCCAAGAGAGAAGTGCAGAAAGAGCCAAGAGAGAAGTGCAGAAAGAGCCAAGAGAGAAGTGCAGAAAGAGCCAAGAGAGAAGTGCAGAAAGAGCCAAGAGAAGTGCCGAAAAAGGCAAGTGAGGTACAGAAAGAGGAAAGAGAAGTGCAGAGTGAGGAAAGAGAAGTGCAGCGTGATTAAAGAGAAGTGCAGAGTGATTAAAGAGAAGTGCAGAGTGATTAAAGAGAAGTGCAGAGTGATTAAAGAGAAGTGTAGAAAGAGGCAAAAGGGGTGCAGAAAAAGTGAATTGCTGAAAGAAGCAACAGAGGCGTAGAAAGAAGCAAGGAAAGTGCAGAAAGAGGCAAGTGAGATCCAGAAACAGGCAAGAAAGGTAGAGAAAGAGGGAAGACAAGTTTAGAAAGACAACAGGGGTGCCAAAAGAAGCAAGACAGATGCAGAAAGAAGCATGGAAATTACAGAAAGAAGCAACAGAGGTGCAGAAAGAGTAATAAATGTGCAGAAAGAGGCAACAGAAGTGCAGAAACATGCAAGAGAATTGGAGACTGAGGCAAAAGAAATGCAGAAACAGGCAAGAGATGCGCACAAAAAGGCAAAACTTGTGCAGAAAGAGGCAAAAGAATCGCAAAAAGAGGCAAGAGAAGCGCAGCAAGAGGGAAGAGAAACGCGGGAAGAGACGTGCAGAAAGAGGAAATAGAAGTACAGAAAGAGCCAAAAGAAGTGCAGAAAGAGGGAAGAAAAGTGCAGAAAGAGGCAAGTGAGATGCAGAAAGAGGCAAGAGAGGTACAGAAAGAGGCAAGTGACGAAAGAGGCTAAAGAGTTGCAGAAAGAAGCAAGAGAAGTGCAAAAAGAAGCAAGAGAAGTGCAAAAAGAAGAAATAGATGTGCAGAAAGAGCCAAGAGAAGTGCAGAAAGAAGCAAGAGAACTGTAGAAAGAGGCAAGTGAGGTACAGAAACAGAAAAGAGAAGAGCAAAAAGAGGCGAGTGAAATCCAGAAAGAAGCACGTAAGGTGCAGAAAGAGGCGAGTGAGATGCAGAAAGAAGCACGTAAGGTGCATAAATAGGCAAGAGAGGTGCAGAAAGAGGCAAGAGAGGTGCAGAAAGAGGCAAGAGGTGCAGAAAGAGGCAAGAGGTGCAGAAAGAGGCAAGAGGTGCAGAAAGAGGCAAGAGGTGCAGAAAGAGGCAAGAGGTGCAGAAAGAGGCAAGAGGTGCAGAAAGAGGCAAGAGGTGCAGAAAGAGGCAAGAGGTGCAGAAAGAGGCAAGAGGTGCAGAAAAAGGCAAGAGAGGTATAGAAAGATGTAGAAAGGAGAAAGAAGTGCCGAAAGAGGCAAGAGAAATGCAGAGGCAAGAGAAATGCAGAGGCAAGTGAGGTGCAGAAAGAGGCAAAAGAAGTGCAGAAAGGCAAGAGGGGTGCAGACAGAGGCAAGAGGGGTGCAGACAGAGGCAAGAGGGGTGCAGACAGAGGCAAGAGGGGTGCAGACAGAGGCAAGAGGGGTGCAGACAGAGGCAAGAGGGGTGCAGACAGAGGCAAGAGGGGTGCAGACAGAGGCAACAGAGGTGTAGAAAGAAGCAAGAAAAGTGCAGAAAGAGGCAAGTGAGATCCAGAAACAGGAAAGAAATGTAGAGAAAGAGGGAAGACTAGTTTAGAAAGACAACGGGGTGCTGAAAGAAGCAAGACAGATGAAGAAAGAAGCATGGAAAATGCAGAATGAAGCAACAGGAGTGCAGAAAGAGACAAGAAAAGTACAGAAAGAAGCAACAGAGGTGCAGAAAGAGTAATACATGTGCAGAAAGAGGCAAGAGAAGTGCAGAAACATGCATGAGAAGTGGAGACTGAGGCAAAGGAATTGCAGAAACAGGCAAGAGATGTGCACAAAAAGACAAAACTTGTGCAGAAAGAGGCGAGAAGTGCAACAAGAGGCAAGAGACGTGCAGAAAGAGGCAAGAGACGTGCAGAAAGAGGCAAGAGACGTGCAGAAAGAGGCAAGAGACGTGCAGAAAGCAGAAAGAGGGAAGAGACGTGCAGAAAGAGGGAAGAGACGTGCAGAAAGAGGGAAGAGACGTGCAGAAAGAGGGAAGAGACGTGCAGAAAGAGGGAAGAGACGTGCAGAAAGAGGGAAGAGACGTGCAGAAAGAGGGAAGCGAGATGCAGAAGGAGGCAAGAGAGGTACAGAAAAAGGCAAGTGCAGAAAGAGCCAAGAGAGGTGCAGAAAGAAGAAAGAGAAGTGCAGAAAGAGGCAAGTGAGGTACAGAAACAGGAAAGAGAAGCGCATAAAGAGAGGAGAGAAGCGCATAAAGAGGGGAGAGATGCGCAGAAAGAGGGGAGAGAAATCCAGAAAGAAGAAGTGCCGAAAGAGGCAAGAGAGGTGCAGAAAGAAGAGAGTGAGGTGCAGAAAGAAGCAAGAAAAATGCAGAGGCAAGTGAGGTGCATAAAGAGGCAAAGGAGGTACAGAAACAGGAAAGAGAAGAGCAAAAAGAGGCAAGAGAAATCCAGAAATAAGAAAGAAGTGCAGAAAGAGGCGAGTGAGATGCAGAAAGAGGCAAGAGGGGTACAGAAAGAAGCACGTAAGGTGCATAAATAGGCAAGAGAGGTGCAGAAAGAGGCAAGAGGTGCAGAAAGAGGCAAGAGAGGTATAGAAAGAGTGAGATGTAGAAAGGAGAAAGAAGTGCCGAAAGAGGCAAGAGAAATGCAGAGGCAAGTGAGGTGCAGAAAGAGGCAAAAGAAGTGCAGAAAGAGGCAAAAGAAGTGCAGAAAGGCAAGAGGGGTGCAGACAGAGGCAAGAGGGGTGCAGACAGAGGCAAGAGGGGTGCAGACAGAGGCAACAGAGGTGTAGAAAGAAGCAAGAAAAGTGCAGAAAGAGGCAAGTGAGATCCAGAAACAGGAAAGAAATGTAGAAAAAGAGGGAAGACTAGTTTAGAAAGACAACGGGGTGCTGAAAGAAGCAAGACCGATGAAGAAAGAAGCATGGAAAATGCAGAATGAAGCAACAGGGGTGCGGAAAGAGACAAGAAAAGTACAGAAAGAAGCAACAGAGGTGCAGAAAGAGTAATACATGTGCAGAAAGAGGCAAGAGAAGGGCAGAAACATGCATGAGAAGTGGAGACTGAGGCAAAGGAATTGCAGAAACAGGCAAGAGATGTGCACAAAAAGACAAAACTTGTGCAGAAAGAGGCGAGAAGTGCAAAAAGAGGCAAGAGACGTGCAGAAAGAGGGAAGAGACGTGCAGAAAGAGGGAAGAGACGTGCAGAAAGAGGGAAGAGACGTGCAGAAAGAGGGAAGAGACGTGCAGAAAGAGGGAAGAGACGTGCAGAAAGAGGGAAGAGACGTGCAGAAAGAGGCAAGAGAGGTACAGAAAAAGGCAAGTGCAGAAAGAGCCAAGAGAGGTGCAGAAAGAAGCAAGAGAAGTGCAGAAAGAGGCAAGTGAGGTACAGAAACAGGAAAGAGAAGCGCATAAAGAGAGGAGAGAAGCGCATAAAGAGGGGAGAGATGCGCAGAAAGAGGGGAGAGAAATCCAGAAAGAAGAAGTGCCGAAAGAGGCAAGAGAGGTGCAGAAAGAAGAGAGTGAGGTGCAGAAAGAAGCAAGAAAAATGCAGAGGCAAGTGAGGTGCATAAAGAGGCAAAGGAGGTACAGAAACAGGAAAGAGAAGAGCAAAAAGAGGCAAGAGAAATCCAGAAATAAGAAAGAAGTGCAGAAAGAGGCGAGTGAGATGCAGAAAGAGGCAAGAGGGGTACAGAAAGAAGCACGTAAGGTGCATAAATAGGCAAGAGAGGTGCAGAAAGAGGCAAGAGGTGCAGAAAGAGGCAAGAGGTGCAGAAAGAGGCAAGAGAGGTATAGAAAGAGTGAGATGTAGAAAGGAGAAAGAAGTGCCGAAAGAGGCAAGAGAAATGCAGAGGCAAGTGAGGTGCAGAAAGAGGCAAAAGAAGTGCAGAAAGAGGCAAAAGAAGTGCAGAAAGGCAGGAGGGGTGCAGACAGAGGCAAGAGGGGTGCAGACAGAGGCAAGAGGGGTGCAGACAGAGGCAAGAGGGGTGCAGACAGAGGCAACAGAGGTGTAGAAAGAAGCAAGAAAAGTGCAGAAAGAGGCAAGTGAGATCCAGAAACAGGAAAGAAATGTAGAAAAAGAGGGAAGACTAGTTTAGAAAGACAACGGGGTGCTGAAAGAAGCAAGACCGATAAAGAAAGAAGCATGGAAAATGCAGAATGAAGCAACAGAGGTGCGGAAAGAGACAAGAAAAGTACAGAAAGAAGCAACAGAGGTGCAGAAAGAGTAATACATGTGCAGAAAGAGGCAAGAGAAGGGCAGAAACATGCATGAGAAGTGGAGACTGAGGCAAAGGAATTGCAGAAACAGGCAAGAGATGTGCACAAAAAGACAAAACTTGTGCAGAAAGAGGCGAGAAGTGCAAAAAGAGGCAAGAGACGTGCAGAAAGAGGCAAGAGACGTGCAGAAAGAGGCAAGAGACGTGCAGAAAGAGGCAAGAGACGTGCAGAAAGAGGCAAGAGACGTGCAGAAAGAGGGAAGAGACGTGCAGAAAGAGGGAAGAGACGTGCAGAAAGAGGGAAGAGACGTGCAGAAAGAGGGAAGAGACGTGCAGAA
This sequence comes from Triturus cristatus, assembly GCF_964204655.1. Lineage (NCBI taxonomy): Eukaryota > Metazoa > Chordata > Amphibia > Caudata > Salamandridae > Triturus > Triturus cristatus. The sequence goes on along the minus strand of NC_140585.1, from coordinate 330,631,027 downwards.
AGAGGCAAGAGAGGTACAGAAAAAGGCAAGTGCAGAAAGAGCCAAGAGAGGTGCAGAAAGAAGCAAGAGAAGTGCAGAAAGAGGCAAGTGAGGTACAGAAACAGGAAAGAGAAGCGCATAAAGAGAGGAGAGAAGCGCATAAAGAGGGGAGAGATGCACAGAAAGAGGGGAGAGAAATCCAGAAAGAAGTGCCGAAAGAGGCAAGAGAGGTGCAGAAAGAAGAGAGTGAGGTGCAAATAGAGGCAAGAGAAATGCATTAAGAGGCAAGAGAAGGAGGCAGGTGAAGTGCACAAAGAGGCAAGAGAGGTAGAGAAAGAGGCAAGAAAGGTGGAGAAAGGCAAGAGAGGTACAGACACAAGCAAGAGAAGTGCAATAACAGGCAAAATGAGCACAGAAAGAAGGCACAAGAAGTGCAGAAAGAGGCGAGAGGTGCAGAAAGAAGCATGAAAAGTGCAGAAAAGAGAAAAATGCAGAAAGAGGCAAGAGAGGTGCACAAAGAAGAGAGTGAGGTGCAGATAGAGGGAAGAACTGCAGAAAGAGGCAAGTGAGGTGCAGAAAGAGGCAAGAGAGGTGCAGAAAGAAGAGAGTGAGGTGCAAATAGAGGCAAGAGAAATGCATTAAGAGGCAAGAGAAGGAGGCAGGTGAAGTGCACAAAGAGGCAAGAGAGGTAGAGAAAGAGGCACGAAAGGTGGAGAAAGGCAAGAGAGGTACAGACACAAGCAAGAGAAGTGCAATAACAGGCAAAATGAGCACAGAAAGAAGGCACAAGAAGTGCAGAAAGAGGCGAGAGGTGCAGAAAGAAGCATGAAAAGTGCAGAAAAGAGAAAAATGCAGAAAGAGGCAAGAGAGGTGCACAAAGAAGAGAGTGAGGTGCAGATAGAGGGAAGAACTGCAGAAAGAGGCAAGTGAGGTGCAGAAAGAGGCAAGAGAACTGGAGAAAGAGGCAAACGAAGTGCATAAAAAGAGATGCGCACAAAATGGCAAGAGAAGTGCCGAAAGAAGGAACAGAAGTGCAGAAAGAGGAAATAGAAGTGCAGAAAGCAGCAAGTGAAATGTAGAAAGAGGGCAGAGAAGTGCGGGAAGAGAAGTGCAGAAAGAGGCAAGTGAGGTGCAGCAAGAGGCAAGTGAGGTGCAGCAAGAGGCAAGTGAGGTACAGAAAGAGTCAAACAATGGCTAGAAAGAGGCAAGAGAGGTCCGGAAGAGGCAAGAGAAGTGCAGAAAGAGGCAAGAGAAGTGCAGAAAGAGGTAAGAGAAGTGCAGAAAGAGGCAAGAGAAGTGCAGACAGAGGGAAGTGAGATGCAGACCGAGGCAAGAGAAGCACAGAAAGAAGCAAGAGTGATTTGCGCACCATTAGTACCAATTTAACACCCACATTTAGCAATAAGTAACAGTGGACCATTCCCGCTTTGCGAAGGACATTCCACAACACTAACACTTGCCGCTGCAGGTTTGGTAATGTTTGAGCTCTTTGAGCTAGAAACAAGATTTTTTTGTTCAAGTCTGCAGATTATACAGCAGATGATTGATTATGCGGTAAATGGATAATTATGCGAAAATCAGTGCAGCCAAACAGTTGCAGAATTTCAGTGGCCTTGTCATACCTCTGACTAGGTCCGGAAGTGCTCTTTAGTGATTCCTTCTTTTTTTTTTTGTCTCATTGAGTTTATAGTTTAACTTCTATAGGGACAAGGAAGACTAAACCTGAGGTTACCACTCCACAACACAGACTACCAAACCACATAATTACTCACTTTAACACATAATCCCACTCTACATGATTTCTATACATTAAATACCACATACTTTCACTACACAACATACCACATAATTCCACTACACACAACGTACATTCACTTCACTCCCCAAAAAATTAGGAAAAATCTTTTAACATTTACAACGCAAATAGCTCTAACTCACAAAAGCGAAAACTATTACATTGCAAATGCTTCTTTAACTACTAGTCGCGTTTGCAGAGTGGTGGAGAAAGGGGGCTGGGCCTCCGACCAGCGCTCATGAGTTCCCCTGCGAAGGACTTACAGGAGGTACCAGGAGGGCTTCTTGGCCCCTAAAGCACCTCAGGGGTAAAGTGGACATCATACCCCAACCCATAGTGTGCCAGGAGGCGCATTTGCTGAGTGCTGGGGAAAGGGAGCGTGGCCTCCGAAGACCTCTTAGTAATACCACTGGGTGCGACTTACTCGAGATAATAGGAGGGGTAGTTGGCCCCAAAGGACAACCCTAGGGGACAACAAACTCTCCTATTACCTCCACTAAGTCCCATACAGCAGCAATGGTAAGTTCTCAAAGCATGCCACGCCCCCTCTGCCCACCAGTCTGCAAAGGTGTTCCCTGGTGCGCTCTTAGATGGGGATTGAAGTCCCCTTCGCTGCTGAGGGTAGTTAGGGGCTGACTAGCCTACCTGACACCTCCAGGAAGCCCCAGATAGTGGGATTGCTGAGAGTGGACACAGACCACGCCCCCTTTCTCCACCACTCAGCAAACACGCCTCCTGGTGCGCTCTTGGTTAGGGGATGAAGTCCCCTTGCCCTCCCGAGGGTCCCTGGGGGCCAACTAGCCCACAGGTACCTTCAATAAGCGCCACACAGCTGGATTGCAGAGAGGTGATCTGAGGGCATGCCCCCTTTTCACACCACTCTACAAACGTGCCTCCTGGGGCACTGCTGCTCGGGGGATGAAGCCCACTTGTGTCCTGACCTCATCGCCCCATCAGCAGTGCGCCAGGAGGCACGTTTGCATTGTGGTACAGGGAGGGGATGTGGCCTACGGTGAGATGCTGGCTTTTTTTTGCTAATATTTTTGGGGCCCTGGGGTAGCCATCCCCCAGGGCCTGACCGCTTTTAAAAATAAAAAATAAAATTAAAAAAAAATTGAACAAAACCACGCGGCCCCCCTCCCGAGGGCGATTTCGGCCCGGGGACCATATCCCCTGGGGCATGGACTTCTGTTTTTTATACATATTTAAAGGGAAGGGGGGCCTTCCTTGGGCCACTTTTGGCCCCGGGGCATGGCCTCTTCTTTTTTTCAATATTTACAGGGAAGGGGTGCCGCATGGCGCCACCTTCCCTGGGCCACTATTGGCCCTGGGGACCCCATCCCCCAGGGCTTGGACATTATTAAAATTATAGCTTTTTGAGGAGGGGGCCGCGCAGCCTCCCTCCCCATGTCTATTTCAGCCTGGGAGACCCCATGCCCCGGCCATTCTTTTCTTTTTTTTTTTTTTTTTTTAACTGAAAGGGAGGGGGGCTGGTTGGCCCCCCCCCTCCCGGGCCACTCCTGGCCCCTGGAACCACATCCTCCAGCGCCGACCCTTTGCATTGGGGACCCCCACAGTCCCTGCCGGCTCTCCGCCTCCTGCGGGAGCCGGCATTGCTTTTGAGCAAGGGGAGCTGCTGACATGCAGCTCCCCTTGCTCAAAAGCAATCCTGCTTTGCTTCATTGAAGCGAGAGCAGGTTTTCCTGCTCTCGTTTCAATTAAGCAAAGCAGGGTTTGCTATGGCAGGGCGGGAGGCGTGCTTCCGCCCTGCCATAGCAAACAGCAATGTCCCGGGGTTTGCCACCCCGGGACATTGCAGGTACCGGCCCTGGGGTGTGGTGGTCCCAGGGGCCATCGAGGGCTACAGGGCCCCCTCCCTACATTTTCAAAGCCCTGGGGAGGTGGCGGTCTCCAGGGCACTGTGGGGGGGGGGTGCAGGAGCCCCCCACAATTTTTTTAATTAAGCCCAGGGGAGGTGGCGGTCCCTGGGGCTTGGGGGGGACCAGTGAGCCCCCCGCATATAATTAAACAGTGCCCCGCAGAGGTGGTTGTACCCGGGACAGTGGTGGGGGGGGTATGAGCCCCCCCACGCATTTATAAAACAAAGGTGGCGGCCCCCGGGGTTGCGGTGGGGGGGGTGCGTGCCCCTGCATATAATTAAAGAAAGCCCCAGCGACGTGGTGATCCTTGGGGCTGCGGGGTACCCTGAGGCCCCCGCTGATTTACTAGGCATAGCCCCCGGGACCTGGCCCCCCCGGGGGCTTACAGATACAGCACGGGAGCCCGCGCTTCTTTTTTAAAATTATTTTTGCGCACCCAGTGCGAATTCTGCTAATTATTTTTTTTAATGCTTTTTTTTGGGCTTAGGGGTCAGGGTGTTTTTACCTTGACCCCTTTTCTTGTTTTTTATCTTTTTTCCCAATGTTTTCTTGTGACTCGGTTACCGAGACACAAGATGGCTGCCAACACTTCCTGGTTTGGAGTGCTGACAGCCAATCACATCTCAGGATGAGATGTGTGGTTAGGCTCCGGCCAGATATCACTATTTATTTTTTTTCAATTTCTTAAAAACTACTGAACGAATTTACGCCATTTAAAAAATATATACCTTTTTGCCAAATTTGGTGTAATTCCGTTCAGAAGTTCGGGCTGTAACCCGTTTCAAAATTCCTATGGAAATTAACATGGGTAAAACGCATTTTGGGACCCCCTTTTTTCTCGGCCCCTGCTCGACTTATCATCCCGAAACTTTCCAGACAGGAGCTGACCGGTCCGCCCCATTAGTTTTGAAAATTTCGCAAAGATTCGTCAAACGGCGCCAAAGACATTGGCAAATCAAAAAACGCTTTCTTATGGAAACTAGGTCCCAACTATAACTACCTACTGGAGGATCGCCAGTAGGGGAGATATATATATATATATATATATATATATATATATATAACCTACGTGCGGTCGCCAGTAGGTAGTTATAGTTAGGACCCTCTTACCATAGGAAATCCGCAACATTCTATTTGGAATAACTTTGGCGCCGGTCGACGAATCCTCGCGAAATTTTCAAAACTAATGGGGCGCTACGCTCCGCTCCTACCCTGAAAGTCTCGGGGGGATTCGTCAAGCGGGGGCTGAGAAAAAAGGGGGTCCCAAAACGCGTTTTTCCCATGCATTTTTCCATAGGACCTTTAGACACAGCTACAGCCCGACCGGCTGAACAGAGTTACTTGAAATTTGGCAGAGAGGTAGTCTACAGGTCAAGGAAGTGCCTTTTGTAGGTTTGGTGTAAATCTGTTCAGTAGATCCTGGGAAAATAGCATTTAAATCAATATATATATCTGTGGCAGCTTACGGTGCGCTTACAGTGCGCTTACGGTAAGCTTACCGTACGCGTACGGTGCCGTGCGCGATTCTGATTGGCTGTTAGATCTTAGTAAACATTCGAATCGGTCGAAACCAGGAAGCGGCGACCGCCATTTTCTCTCTCGCACTCTGAGGGGGGGGGGGGGGGGGGTGAGGGGGGGGGGGGGGGAGGACAAACAAAGGCAAAAAACATGTAAAGGGGCTGTTTAGACAGCTCCTAACCACCTAGCCTTGATGATGGTGTCCCCAAAGAACCCCCAAGGCCAAAAAATCATTTTTAATTTTTTTTAGAAAAATCGCCGATTACGCTTACCGTACGCGTACGGTAAAAAAATTTTCAAAAAAAAAATTTATCCATACTCTCCCCACCCCGTGTGCAAATGGTGCCCGAAGGACACCTGTTGCGCATGGCATATTTTTCTTAATGAAAATTTAAAAGATTACCTTTCACAACGAAGCGTATAATATGTCCTCTATGTGCGCACGGTGCGCGAAGCGCATCGTGCGTACATGGCCCATCCAGCGTAACGTGGGCACGCGGTGCGCATAGCGCACCGCGTGCCCACCGTGCGTGCACGGCACTAACTGCGTAAAGTGGGCGCACACGCCACGAACGGCGTAAAGTAACTTAGCATTTAAAAAACCGTACAAATTCACTGAAAAAACCATAGGTTTCACACACGTTATAGTTAGGAATTCGCATTTAAAAAACCTTGCAAATTCACTGAAAAAACCATAGGTTTTACACATGTTATAGTTAGCTGGACATTTTACTGATAAAAAACCATTGAAATTCCCCCGTTATAGTTAGTGCAGGCAACTATAACTCACGCGACCGCAATCCTCTGCTGATGACATATGTGTCTTTATGAAAAAAAAATATTTGCAATATATGTATAGCTAAAATTTAATGGAAGAAGACATGGGCAAATAAGTGTCTAAATACAGTATTAGCATCAGCAGAGGATTGCGGTCGCGTGAGTTATAGTTGCCTGCACTAACTATAACGGGGGAATTTCAATGGTTTTTTATCAGTAAAATGTCCAGCTAACTATAACATGTGTAAAACCTATGGTTTTTTCAGTGAATATATATATATATATATATATATATATATATACACACACACACACACACACACACACACACACATATATACACACACTTCTTTTTTTTTTATTCTGTAGCCAATACAAAATTGCAATGCTTACTTAATTAAGCACTATGGCCAGGTTTGAACACCCAAGTCACGTTTGACCACCTAATCCCCAAGAATAGCAAAACAGTGCTATTGAATGTACCACACTGTAACAGTAAAACCTTTCAACACAGACATTTGGCAACACAATGCTTACTACAAGTACCCAGCTACAACCTAGCCAGGCCAGTGATTTTAACCTCTTCTGTTAAAAATCAAACAAATGAAGAAGAAAAAGTACAGATATCTAGAATATTAATGCTTTCTACCATTTGCCCTGGTGAGATAAGGCCCACTAATTTTTCTCCAACTTGCTATAAGGAAATGCAATAATGGACAGTCACTTTCTAGCTATGTCATGGTTTAGGTTCAACAAGCTGCATTTGGCCATTCAAATAAATCTAGTGAAAAAGGAGGACTGAATGCAAAGATAACCTTTCCAGTTGGCAGTCATTGCTTCTAAACATGCTCAAATAATGACAATTAACACCACAACACTTGGATGCCAACAACATTGCTGTACTTTATTTGTACACTGTGTATATCTACCCAGCATTAAAAAAAGGTATTTGTAAAATCGACTTACTCTCCACCATAGAACCATCATTGGGTTTGCTGTATCCTTCTCCCTTCACTCGAGTTCGTCGTATAATGCCGCCATTCTCATCATCTGTGAGATCTTCACCCTTAAACTCAAACAGTTCTATCTGCAAAAAACAAAAAACATGAACTCACAACCCTGCAATGTTAAGAAGGAACCAGCTTGACAAACCTCTTCTCTTGCTGTTAAATAGAACTTACCCATCTTGCTGCAGTCACTTTTGAGGTTTTAAAGTCCACTAAAAGCAGAAGTATCACATCCCTTAAATATGCATGATTGTTGCTTTCAATTTTACATGGAAATGTTTTCTGAGCAAATATTTGATACTTAGCAATAAACTGAGGGATAATATTTTAAAGATCAAATTAAGCTAATTTCAATTCATTGAATAAATTAACCGCAATTTTGTTTGTAAAAACAGGTCTATGTTCTTATTGAAAATTATAACAGAAAAAAGATGCAAGTGAGAGAACCAACACAATCCCCAAAATGACCGATTTGTAGCGACAATAGCGGACAAAAAAATATATACGTACAAGGGGCACACCTTTTCCATTTCTCTACGACACAGTGAAGTGATATGACTGATGCAGAAAGAGAACATAGGGTTTAAGGAACTTTGTCTGTTCCTAGGAAAGGACAGGCTCTGGCTACTTGGTATGTTGTTCAAAGTAGTAATAATTATATGGAGATCCAGCAATATATGTGCCAGTTCACTAAGAACCTCAATGAGCCAATATTCACATGCACAGATCTTATTTTCTTCTTCGCAATCGGGCACCTTTCCACTAATATACCGCATGCCTAACTTGGAGTAACCCTTTCTCTAAAGTTGCTTCCCATTCTGTATCTGAATGTAAACCAGCATATCATGAAATTTGCCCAGTGGAGTAGCATTTATGATTAAAGTTGCAAAAAGTGGTAGTTATCAGCTCCTGCAAAATTAGGAGGATGACTAGTATATTAAGCTTAAAAGAATCAAACAAAATAACTGTAGTTATTGAGTAGCTCCAATTAGATGCAATTAATCATGAGTAGGGCTCCCGGTTTTATGGTATTTATTTTTTTGACATTTCCGTCTGTAATTATCCATATTTATTTTTTGTCAACTTTATCTGGATTTATCCATATTTAGCATGGGTTTTGTGAAAACAAATAAAGCTCAAACTTGTATATTTCCACATTTAACCAATATAAAAGGAGTCCTGCTTGAATGCCTGCTAGGTTTCAGTAACATGAACACCCGCCAGAAGATAAATCAATGCACTTGTATGAAAATATGTACATTTCAGTATCAGCCTTGTGCATATCTACTGCTATTTAAGACTCTTTACTAAAATTCCTTTCCTTTTTAACCACCTTGCCTATCAATCCACACAGTTATTGGCCTGGTAGTCATGGTAAAGTGTATTTAGAATCACTCAAAAAGCACATATTTCCGTTTTTAATCAGCATTTAAAAATGAATACAGACAAGAAAATAAATGTTTTTCTGTCTGTATTTATCTGTGAAAATCAGTAAAAACTGAAAACAGGGAGCCTTAATCATGAGTAGTGGAGCTCTAACTTGCATCGTCGGTGTGCTGTGAGTTTCAACTCAGGCCCTCTGCAAGTAGTTACTGATTATATTCAGAACAACGCGAGATGCACATTGCAAATTAACCTCTACATTACTTTGACTGTGTGCCTTATTTACAAACCTCAAAGACAAGGGTGGCATTGGGAGGTATTTTAGGTGGGCTTCCCGAAGCTCCATATGCATATTCTGGTTTGCAGATGATCTGGCAAATCTCACCAGTTTTCATAGTAGCTACAGCAATGTCCCATGCTTTTATCACTTGACCTAGAGAAAAAGACCATTGGAAGATATAGTTAACAGTCTATGTGATGAAAAATTCAGACATATTATATAGTCGTATTCACTTCAAAATATCTATCAAAGCATAACCGCCTTCCATTTTCAGTGAAAAGCTTGTAAACGGTGAAAGTATAATTTTGTTTGCTTGCAATACCATTTGCTGCATTTCTTAATCCATGAGAAGTTACCTTTGCAGCTAAAGTGAAAACATACTGAAAAGGCAAAAAATAAATTACAGAATTAAGATTACAGGAGTACGAAGTGTTTGAGGGTACATGGCAGGTGAAATTAAAATGAGTATAACAGAAGAACAAATGTTACTTACCTGTAAACTGTGGTTCTCCAGTATTGGTGTCTTTCATAGATTCACATGCTTGAATATTCCCCGTCGTCGAAGTGGGAGTCCCACGGTATATAGAAAGCAATAAGTGTCATGTATATACATAAACATACATAACCACATAATAGCATATACATATCCAAATAAACTTTATATACAATTCAGAAATAACATATCAAGTGAAAATACCATAGGATAGTATTGACACATAGGAAAGCATTGAGAAAAAGAATCACTTTACTGACATATCATTGTCGTTTTATAGTCCAAACCCCAGCCAATCGGGCGCAAGCACCCTCTAGAACCTTCTCCTCACAGGCTCAGGGCCTCAGATTTTCATAGCACGAGAGTGACAAAAGAGCCGAAAGGGGAGAAGAGAGCCTCTGAGGGGAGGAGGGTGGGTCGCATGTGAATCTATGAAAGACACCAATACTGGAGAACCACAGTTTACAGGTAAGTAACATTTGTTCTTCTCCAGTATTTGGGGTGTCTTTCATAGATTCACATGCTTGAATAGAATAGTGAGCAGTAAGCAGCAGCCGCCTGACAAGGCCGTAATAATATTGCATGAAATACAATGACAATGTATTTAATACGCAATTAAGAATTCCCAAGGAGGAGGGAAGTAGCAGAGGCTCACCTTATTTAAACAGATTCCGTAGAACTGCTTGTCCCACAGCCGTGTCCGCTTCATTGATCGATTCCAGGCAGTAGTGCTTCGTGAACGTGGGCCTGCTGGACCACGTAGCTGCCCGGCAAGTCTGATGGATGGGTACACCAGCGAACAGGGCAGTGGAAGATGACATGGCTCTCGTTGAATGAGCCCTTACTCCAGAAGAAAGAGGCTTGCCAGCCCTTTGATGGCAAAAGGAGATTGCTGAAGAAAGCCAACGGGCAATCATGGGCTTGGTAACCGACTGTCCTTTACAAGTGCGTCCGTAGGCCACAAACAGCTGATCCGACTTGCGAAAGGATTGTGTTCTGCTAATGTAAAATTTAAGACATCTCTTTAAGTCCAGAGAGTGTAAACTCTGCTCCGCTGGAGACTGCGGATGCGGGAAAAAGGTTTTTAAGATTACTGGTTCATTGAGATGGAAATCGGATGGCACTTTAGGCATGAAAGCCGGATTAGTGCGGAGAATAACGCAGTCCGATCTGAATTGAAGAAACAGAGGTTGTAGTGTAAAGGCATGAATGCCACTGACTCTGCGGGAGGACGTCAGAGCAAGAAGGAGGGCCACTTTCCAAGTTAAAAATTTGAAATCCGCCAAGTGGAGTGGCTCAAAGGGCGCCTTCATGAGCTGAGCCAATACTATGTTTAGACGCCACGTGGGTGGAGGACGCCGAATGGGCGGGAACATTCGGAAGAGACCCTTGAAAAATTGCTGTATTACTCTAGATGAATAGAGAGAGAGGACGAGCCATCCTGCCGAAAGCGAGATATTGCCGCTAAAAAGACCTTTAAGGTAGAGTGTGACAGTCCAGACTACACTAACTGCAGGAAGAACGGCAGAATGTGTTCAGGGGAGGCGTGATGTATGTGAGCGGACGCACACCAAAGACAAAATCGCTTCCACTTTAGCTTATAAGTCTTCACTGTGGAGGGCGCCCTTGCCTTAGCTAACACCTCCCCTGCAGGCTGGTGGAATGTTCAAATGAGCAAATTCAAGGTGCTCAGGTTCCAAGCTGAGTGAACTGGGATTCGGATGGCATATCCGTCCGTCGTTCATTGTTAGAAGGTCCGGCCTCGGGAGAAGAAGGATGGGTTCGCATTGGGAGAGGAGGAGCAACTCCGAGAGCCATGCCTGCCGAGGCCACCGTGGAGCTATGAGGAGCATCTGGCACGGTTGTTGCCGCATCATCCGCAACACTCGAGGAATCAGAGGGATCGGCGGAAAAGCGTACGCAAATATCCTGTACCAATTTATCGAAAGGGCATTTCCGCACAACCCTTTGTGGGGAAACCAGCTTGCATAGGACTGGCATTTGGTATTCTGAGGGGTTGCAAAAAGGTCAATAGTCGGGCGACCCCAAAGGCCAAAGACAAAGACAAAGTCTAGAGTCGGCTGATGCAATTCCCACTCGTGTGTCGATGACGTTGACCGACTGAGTGCATCCGCCAGAGTATTGGAAATGCCGGGCAGATGGACTGCCTGGAGCGTAATCCGATGGACTATGGCCCAACTCGAAATCCTCTGAGCCAGACGGGAAAGCAGCGGAGATCTTGTCCCGCCCTGCTTGTTCAGGTAGTGCATGCAGGTGGTGTTGTCCGTCTGAATGAGGACTGACTCCCCTTGGAGCTGGAGGCGGAAGGATTTCAACGCCAAGAAAATGGCCATCAGCTCCAATCTGTTGATGTGCCAGAAACGCTGAGCCGTTGTCTACTTTCCCTTGACGGATAAATCTTGAAGATGTCCGCCCCAGCCTTCCATGGATGCGTCCGTGGTAAGAACGAGCTCTGGGGCTGTTGCTAGAAAAGATGTTCCTGCTGCGATGTTGGAAGGACGGATCCACCAATGCAGCGCCTGAGCCATGCGGTGTGTTACCACAAGCTGGTCGTTGAAGGAACCGGAGACCTGACGCCACTGCTTGTCCAATTCCTCCTGAATGGTACGACTCCTCAGTCTGCAATGTGGGATTAAAGCGATACATGAGGACGCCATCCCCAGAAAAGACTTTAATGTGCAGACTGAAGCTGACTGTTTTGCTGCGATGGAGCTTGCAAGCTGTCGAATTCGTGCTTGACGTTACGCAGAGGCAAAGGCCATAGCCGTGCTCGTATCGATGGTCGCGCCGAGAAAGGTCTTGCACAGAGCTGGCGTGATCTGAGACTTTTGCAAGTTGATCGACAAGCCCAGAGACTGAAACAGACTGAGACAGCGCTGAGTATCGAGGGCCGCTTGGTGGGAGGATTGAGATTTGATGAGACAATCGTCCAAATACGGGAATATTTGTATGCCCGTCAGTCTCAAATGAGCCACCACCAGGGCCAGGATCTTTGTGAAGACCCGCAGAGCTGAGCGGAGGCCGAAGGGCAGGACTTTGAATTGGAAATCCCTGTGACCCACACGAAAACGTAAGTACTTCCTGTGGCGTGGAATTATGGGCACATGGAAATAAGCATCCTGAAGGTCGATTGTCGTCATGAAATCGCCCTGAGAGAAGAATTGAAGGATGTCCTTTAGCGTGAGCATGCGGAATGATTGGTCCTTGAGAAATTTGTTGAGCGACCTTAGATCGAGGATGGGGCGCCACTCCCCAGATTTCTTTAGTGTGAGGAAAAAACGGGAATAGAACCCCAATCCCTTTTGTGATTTCGGAACCACTTCGATGGCCCCTTTTTTTAGCATTATCTGAATCTGATTGAAAAGTTCTTTGAGGTGAGCGGGAGGAGGTCCGGATGGAGAGGTGTGTGGGGGAACCTTCACAAACTCTAGGGCATGGCCCCTTGAAATAATGTCCAGAACCCAGCCGTCCGAAGTGATTGAGGACCAATTTGAATAGAACTGGGAGATACGTCCTCCAACAGGAGAAAGGGGAAAACTTGAAAGAGGGGTCGTTTGATGTACCCAGTCATTGTTTTTGGAAGAGTTTCCCTTGTAATTTGACTTTCCTCTAAAAGATTTGCCAGACTGCTGTCTGTAAGACTGTTGTGGCTGTGAGGAATAACGTTGTTGTCCTTGGTTGTAGGAGCGGTACTGGGAAGAGGAGCCATGAAAGGAGAGGAGCCACGAAAAGAAGAGGTGCCGCGGCCGCGGGCACCCCGAAAGGGCTGCTTCCGGAACTGGAGAGTGCCGAGGGAGCAAGCAGTCTCCGTGTCCTTCTTGATGGCTTGCAAAGCATCCTCCACATGCTGGCCGAATAGAGATTCTCCGTCATACGGAATGTCCAGAATCTTGGCCTGTACCTCCTGACGGAACGAGGTGGAACGAAGCCAACCCGGTCGTCTTAAAACAGCCGCTCCAGCCAATTGACGAAAACCCGTGGAGGCAATGTCGACGGAGCAGTCGATGATTTCGGAGGATGCCCTCTCACCCTCTTGCAGAATCTTTAGAGCTTCCGCTCTAGAATCTTCCGGGATAAGCTTAACCAAAGCCGCCATGTCTGACCACATTTGTCGATCGTAACGACCGAGGATGGCCAAAGAGTTTGCTGCCCGGACTGTTGTTGAAGCCATGGTTGAAAACTTTTTGCCAATGGCATCCAGGCGGCGGCCATCACAATCCGGAGGTCACGAGAGCGGAGACGATGGATTTTTGGAGCGACGTTGCGCCGCCTGGGTGATCACCGAGTCTGGCTTAGGCTGAGACACTAAGCAAGCTGGGGAAGAGTCCGGGGCCTTGTACTTTTTCTCCAGTCGCTGAAGGACAGTTAGGCGTTTACATCAGTTTAATGCCCTCGTTCCAGATAAAGTCTATAATGGGCACGGCTCGTACCTGCTTCTGCGGCTGGGACTTGAAGTCGTACAGAAAGCAGTCCTCCTCCCTAACCATCATGGGAAGGTGAAAGCATTGAGCTGCCCTGTCCATCAGTTGATGGAATCCTGATATGTCGACAGGTGGTGAATTTACTGGCGATGTTGGAGGTGATGCTGGCGAATTGACTTAATAGTCATCCCAGTCCGCCAAAGAGTCGTCATCATGAAGCTCTCCCTCCTCCGTATCCACATTGTCCACCACCTCATCTGTTGCAGGGGGAACCAATGCAGGTGCGGATGGTGTCGGCATCGTTGGCAACACAGGGGTAGATGGAACAGCAGATGGCGTCTCACGTGAAGAGCTATGAGAGGAAGCTGGAAAACGCCGATTATAATCTTCCAACATGAATTGAAGGTTGGAGATGAGCGACAACGGAAGCTGCGTCATGGGAACTTGTGCAGGGGGATGTTGCCCCTGCTAGTAATAGTCTTGCGCATAATCATAATCTTCGAAATCTTGGCATTTTATGTGAAGCTCAGAAGGACTACGAGCATCTCGAAAAGAGGACTGAACATCGTCATCAGAGTCCGAAATCTCCTCAGCAACCGTGGGGAATAGCTGATGAGATGGCCGAGTGACCGGTGGCAGCATAACAGAGTCCAGCGCAGCATGGCGACGCTGCAACAAGGAGGTGTCCACAGATACTGGCGCTGATGTAGACATTGGCACCAAAGGCATCGTTGCAAAATTTGACACCTCCGTCGTCGAGACTATCGTCGACGAAGTCGCCGTCGATGAAGTAGTCGTCGACAAAGCCGCCGTAGGCGAGGTCGCCGACGAGGCCGCCGTCGATGCCGTCGACGAGGGTGCCGATGACGAAGCCCGTGCCGACGAGACTGCCGTCAACGACGAGCCCGCCGTCGACTACTGTGAGCGTCGACGGCGAGGACTTCTTCTTTTTCAATATCGTCGACGAAGCCTTAGACGTTGACGGAAGCGCCAGCTTCCTAGTCGTCGACGAAGAAGATAGTGGAATCGTCGACGAAATAGTCTTCAGGGAAACACAGACCACTGTCGACGGTGAAGACGTCGACGAAGTCGTCGTCGTCGACGATGAAGGAAATCTGCTCGACACCGTCGTCGACGAGGTTGATGAAGTGGCAGACTGTTTTGCGCGTTTTTGACTGGAAACATGCGCTGGCGGAGTCAGAGACGCCCGAGAGCTAGGTCTCGGGGGCGCTGGCGTGGTAACAGAGACTTGGCCTGTAGACACTTCCTCAAGATGAAGTCTCTTCTTTTTCAGAAAGGGAGACGGCAAGTCCTTAACACTACCACGCTTGGAGGAGACTCCTGTTCGAATAGAGGCTACACTCTCCACCTCAGAAAGGGGGTTATCCGTATCCTTTAGTTTTTGAAGCCACAATAAAAGGCGACCCTCCCTGTCCTTCAAAGTCTTTTGAGAGAAGGTTCTACAGATTTTACAGTTGGCCACCTTATGGTCAGGGTAAAGACAATAAATACATTTGTCATGAGGGTCCTCAGAAAAGAGCCTTAACTTCCCACAAGATGAACAGGGACGGAAAAGAGACTTCTTACTTGAAGACATGATGAGAAAACTCAAACCAGAGCAAAGAACTGAGCAGAGCTCAGGGAGACTCCCTTCACACGACGTGCGGTAGAAAATCTGAGGGCCTGAGCCTCTGAGGAGAAGGTTCTAGAGGGTGCTTGCGCCTGATTGGCTGGAGTTTGGACTATAAAACGACAATGATATGTCAGTAAAGTGATTCTTTTTCTCAATGCTTTCCTATGTGTCAATACTATCCAATGGTATTTTCACTTGATATGTTATTTCTGAATTGTATATAAAGTTTATTTGGATATGTATACGCTATTATGTGGTTATGTATGTTTATGTATATACATGACACTTATTGCTTTTTATATACCGTGGGACTCCCACTTCGACGACGGGGAATATTCAAGCATGTGAATCTATGAAAGACACCCCAAATACTGGAGAAGTCCAAAATCTTCAACTAAACATGAGACAGTGCATTCTCTTGGTCTTTGAGCATTTTCTGTAGGCTAACCTAGAAATGGGAGAAGCAGCAGAAGGAGTCGTTTCAGTTTTCAGGAGAAACTTAATCGATATTGGAAGGAGCAGACATTTCTCCCTCACGTGCCCCATGTACCGTCAGTGCCACACTGCATTCCAAAGGTTTCTCAGGCACACTTGTGGAAAGTTGAGGAGAACCTATAGATCTCTGTTGCCTTCTGCTGGAATGGGCTCTGGCTGCATTCGGCAGCTATCTGCCTAGCTGCCTTTGAGGCTGCCAGCTTCTACCTGGGCATTCAACAGCCAACGGGGATGAGTTGGCACTCGACCTTTCCAGGACAATACCTCCTTGTGCAGGACAGGCTTCTACGCACATCAGAGCAAGCATGCAGCTACTCCAGCAGGAAATTCAAACTTCAGATGATGTCCCCTCTGGGAAACTGGCTATTAGGCAGCACCAGCCGTAGTTACACAGCAGTCTGAGGGCTCTGCGGAGCACCCCCTTCCTTGGTGTTAGAGTAACTGAAACAAAGTGGGTTCGTTTGGGTCTCTTTTCATCCATATCTTCTAGACAGGGTATGTGAATCCACAGTCTCCAACTATAAAATCGGCCTGGGTTTTTACTTCTTTCAAATGTCCTTCCCAAGCTGTTCTCAAGACGGTCTTTCTGTAAGGTGAGGTTTCATATAGCAGGTAAAATTGGGGCGATCTCCTTCCTGGAGTACGCACAACAGAAGCACAAAGTGGTGTGGAATTTTTGCACCAGACTGTAAAAAGCCATGGCAATTAGTAATCGGGGAAGACAAAAAGGTAGGTCTCGCATAAAGAATTCCTCACCTTTTACTACAGAATCCTCAGACCCAACACTCAGCCATACCATCCAGTAAATAGCAGTGATCAAGGAGACTAATCAGTAGCTCCTTGCTAACCAAAAGGCCTTATAGATTATCTAAATAAGGCCTGCCCCCACTCCCATCACTTCAGTGTCTGGTCTTGATTCTTTCCAGCTGAAGGAATGGAAGCAATACACTTAGACTGTCTGGAATAACCGTCCTTAAACTCCATCTTTTGCTAGTTCAAGCCAGGGTATTCAAATTGGATCCCAGTGGCCTCCATACACCGGGTTATTCACACACCAGGGCTCGACAAATCCACTCGACCGCTCGCATTTGCGAGGTAAATTTTATGAGGTCGAGCTACTTTTAGGTCCTACTCGCCCTTTATGGCGAGTAGGAAAACATACTAACTTTTGTCCTCCGCCTTTGAAAACGGAGTAAATGTGACAAGATAACAAGATTTAAAGGCCTTTTTATTGCTCACAAAGCAAATGTGCAATAAAGATGCCTTTAAATCTTGTTATCTTGTCACTTTTGCTCCGCTGTCAGAGACGGAGGTCAAGTAGGTTACTGTTAGGTCGAGGACATTTTTCAAGGTACTAGACCTGCAGGACTAGTACCATTTTTCAGATTTTTCGAGCCCTGCACACCATGCTGGCTACATATACAACCATGCTTTACACACACACTCAGGATGTCAGCGCAAGGGTTTGGGCAAGCATATAAAAAGGGGAGCTTTCCACAGGTGGGGCAGAAGGCCCACTTTACAAAGGTGACTCACATAAAAAGATCGGGTCACACTGCTGACTACTTTAACAGTATGCTGTTACCATCACTCGGTTCTAAACCCATGAGGAAACCCACTGTCAATGAGGAAACAGGTGGTGTGGCTGTTCAGGTTACAGGGAAGGTCCTGGACCTCTCACAGTCTGGGCCCATCCTAAACAGCTATGTGCATGTTAAGATTAGTGGCATGACAGGACCAAAATAACAAGTCATGGCAACGACAATAGGTTTCGTCTATGCAAAATCCATTAGCGTTGTCAATGTTTTCTTTTACAAGTTGCATATCAGTGCAAGCTGCTGTTCAGCATGTAAAAAACAAAGTGGGTGTACAAAGATAATTTATGCTGTAAATACAACCTGGTACAATGAGAATGAATCATAGTCATAACTTCTATCGTTTGCATTTAGCATTTTTATTTCCTTTTATATGGATTGTGTGGTAACATTTTCACTTCACTGAACAAAGGGGAAGCAAAACAATACATTCTGCAAATACAAGTAACTATTTATATAGCGCTGCTTAAAGCATGGCTAGAGTTTTTAAGCGCTATGCAATAGGTCTCGTAAATGCGAAACCTATTGCATTGCAAATGCTTGTTGGTCAAAGCGCCCATGCAGCGCTTTCACTTTAATGTCGGTCGCGCCCCTTTCCTTAGAAGAGCTGTGGCTAATGAAATTTACACCAAAAAAAGCACATTTGTTTGGTAATATAAAGCTATAAGGTGCTTCACAAACCACGGTTAAATGGGAGAGGAGGGAGAGTTGGTCTAATCTAAAGACAGATGAAATTTTGTGCAATTCTCCATTGACGAAATAGAGCTCATGGGGTTCTCCCTGTTGGATCCCAAGGGACACCTGCTCTCAGGCATGGTATACTATTGTCCCCCTGGTGCAGTCAACCCTCAATTCCATAATGTTATTAATACTCTCTATAATATGGACCTCACTCATTCCCGTATGGTCATTTTGGGAGATTTTAATCTCTGGACCAATGGGAACACAGGGTCGGTACATAAAGACCTCCTTCAATCCTGTGAGAAATTGAACTTGCAACAATTGGTAAGGGACCCCACTCACCAAGGTGGTCACACCTTAGATCTAATTTTCACTGAGGAAAACACGTCCAAAGTCGAGGCAATCTCTCCTCTTTGCTGGACTGACCACTTCCTTGTTACTTTTGCGGTGGCCATCCCAATAAAAGGTCAGACTCCGCACCCACGCCTAATTACCGCCGAGGCAGGGAAGGGAACAAACTGCCCGACATATCTAAACAACTGCCTGTATTCACGGATATGAATATATTTGACGCAAACAAACCTATGGAAACAAACTACTCGTAATTCTGCAAACAGATCACCAAGGCCCTCAATCTGATTATTCCGGTAAAAAAAAAATTCTGAGGAAGAATCGCAAGTTATCTGCCCCATGGTTTAATGAGAACCTAAAAAACCTAAAAAAAGGGCTGTAAATTGGCAGAAAGAAAATGGTGGAAGAGCTATGATGAAGATGATAAAGCCGTTCTGAAGGTTACACTGAGCAACTATAAAAGGGAAATTAAAGCAAAAGCTGAGTTTTTTGCCAATTCAATCTTAGAGGCACCCAACAAAATCCGCAGGGTCTTCAAAATAGTCAATGAATTGTCCAACCCAGACAGCTTAAAAAACCAGACTATCGCAACTCAAGAACTATGCGAAAGCCTTGCTACTTTTTTTGAGAAGAAAATCTCTAAAATAATTATTGGTTTCACAGGGAACCAGCAACATATGAGTGACACTGTATGAGAGGTGTGGACACAACCACTAGCCCATCAGAAAAAGGGGGCTTACGAGAACAAAGAAGTAACTCTAGACCAGTTCAAAACACCTACTGAAGAAGAGTTTTGCAAGCTTGCTATGAGCACCAATTCCGGGTCCCCTATAGACCACCTCCCTCACAAGGTTTGGAAGGAGTATGGTGGGGAGCTATTTCCACAGCTACATCAGATCTACAGCCAATCCCTGAGCAGTGGGATAGTCCTTTCCTGCTGAAAGTAGGCTATGGTGACACCCCTGCTGAAAAAAGCCACTCTTGACCCTCAGTGTTGAATTAACTACCGACCTGTTTCACTTCTTCCTAACTCTGTAAAAACTTTAAAACGTCTGGTCAGCAAAAACCTTTCGCAATTCCTGGAAACCAACCTGGGACTTGAAGACGTGCAATTTGGTTTTCGCTCGGGTCAAGAGACAGCACTAGTAATGGTCTTAGACAAACTTAGAATGCGGGCAGACAGAGGCCAGCCATTCTGATTTTCTGGACAAGTCTGCCACGTTCGACAAGGTCAACCATAAAATTTAACTGAGACGGCTTGCTGAATTAGGGTTGGAGAGCCTGGCTCTGAAATGGTTTTAGTCTTATCTGGAGAACAGGCAACAAGCTGTGGCCCTATCCCCTTTCTATCTAAATTCAGAACTGTTCAGCATGGTGTCCCCAAGGTTCATCAATCCTTCCGATCCTTCTTTAAAATGTATTTGAGACCACTGATCCCCATCATTAAATGCTATAATATCAAGCTGGTGAATTACGCAGACGACACACAGCTTATCCTGTCTCTTGAAGGAAATGAGTCTACTTCACTAAGTAACTTTCATGAATGCATGCAGAAGACTGCTAGATGGCTTACGGACAATTCCCTGCAGTTCAACGGGGGGAAACGGAAATCTTATACTGCACGGTTAAGAAAATCCCTATTCAGGCAGATACGCCTCCTACACCGGCTGTACCAGTGCGTAATCTGGGGGTAGTCTTTGATAATAAGTCTGGAAAAACTTGTTTCTCCCTCATTAAAACATTGCGGAAAATTCTCCCTATGTTACCCTTAGCTGTTTGGACTACTCAAATGCCCTGCTACTATGTGCGCCTAATTTTCTCATTATGATGATACTGCAAAGAATACAGACAATAGCCGCAAAGTTAGCCTTTAACCCCTTCGCTGCTGCGGACATTCCGCTGCAGCGCTGGGGGGGGCAGGGGGGCAGCGCGGCGGGCCTGTGCTCATGACGGAGCCGCTCCGTCATGAGCCACAGTTGAGCTGTGCTCATGACGGAACGGTTCCGTCATGACTCCGCCCATTTGCGTTGTCGCCCCGCACAGGCGGGGAAACAGCGCCGCGCAGGCGGAGCGGCCGCCGGCAGGATTGTCATGACGGAACCGTTCCGTCATGAGCACACGACAACCGTGGCTCATGACGGAACGGTTCCGTCATGAGCAGGGAAGGGGTTAAGAGGCCACGTAGTGCTTCTGCGGCCCTTAACTCCACTGGCTCCCTCTAGCTCAGAGAATTCAGTTCAAATCATTCTGCATTGTTTAAGGCCCTTCATGAACTTAGACCACTGCCACTGCAGAATAGAATTGTCTCGCATTCTCCTGTAAGAAATCTTCGATCTTCCACAGCTCATTTGGTCTTTACTGCCAGAATCAGAACCTCTAGGTTTGGAGGGAGAGTGTTTAGCTGTGCGGCCGCTCATCTGTGGAACAATCTTCCGCCAAACATCAGGCAATTAGAAGAGTTTCTTCAGTTTAGGAAGAAGCTTAACACCTATATCTTCCCTAGGATGTAGTGCAGGATAATCATCCGGTGGGTAAATATGTGCATGTAGGGGAACCCGTTAATCTCAGAGCCAGGATACCCGTGGGGTGACAGTGCACTTTACAAGTCTATATTACATTACAAATGCTTTTTTTGTTTTTTGTTGTTGTAAAAGCAGCCCATGCTGTACTTTCACTTTACTGTCGGCCACGTCCATCTCTTTAGAAGCGGCTCGTGTAAAGAAGGTGCCTGGCTGATAAAAAAGCATTTAGTAAAGAAAGGAACGCGGGCGCTCCATTTAAAGCAGACCTCAGAAAAATAAAGAAAGGCGTGCCACCGGTCTATTGAAAGCGGACCGCACTGGAACAATAAAGAAAGACGCACGGCTGTTGCAGGAAAGCACATCGTGTCTGGAGTAGGTCAAAATAATGAAAGAAAATAGTTCTCACAGACTAAACATACCATTTAACAACACAAGTAAAAGGTCCTGTCCTTATGAGAGGTTACAAATGCAGACAAGAAGTTACTAAGGAGGGACTAACAAGCCTATTAATGAATCAGAAGCAACCATTTAGAAAGGACAGTAACAGGAGCCAATTGAAAAGATGGGCGGAGCTCCAAGTCCATACCAGAGTACAGCATGCCTCGAGGAGCATGCGCTGCCCAGGCTTGACTTAAAAAAAGTTTTATTTTACCCTTCATTGTAATGGGGCAACTTAGTATTTCATTGTCATGTGCACACTTGCAGTTGGCAACTTTGTAAATATGGGCTCACTATTTTTCAGCGCCCTGCAGAAAGGAGTAGGTTACTTACCCTGCAAGCATCTATTCATAGCGTGTGGTGCATTAGATTCACATGCTATGCACACTCCTGCCATCTAGTGTTGGGCACAGACTCTGCAAATTGTTGCTCCAGGAAAGTCTTTATGGTAGACGTCGTGAATCACATCCCCTTCACCTCAAAGTATTGTGTATGTTCAACAGCTCCTTTATTAGACTGTAGTGTTCCCCTGTTGTATGGGAAGTGAGGCTAAAGTCTGCTAAGTTAGCTGTATGCTGTTGAACATGCTGTACATTATTGCCTATATATACACCACCATCTAATACCTGCTGGGGAGGTGGGAGAGTGCATGTGAATCTGCAGCACTACACATTATGAATAGATGCTTACAGGGTAACATACTCCATTCGTAGTATGTATTGGCTGCAGATACACATGCTATGCATGCCCGTAAAGCAGTACTTCTCTTGTGGTGGCTTTAGGTAGGAGATGGTGTATTTGCCTGAAATAATGTGCGAAGAGCTGTTTGTCCCACTAGAGCTTGTTGCCTGGCTTGTACATCCAATAGACATTTTCAAAGCTGCAACATGGTCAAACCTGCATGTTCAACAGCTCCTTTGTTAGACTGTAGTGTTCCCCTGTTGTATGGGAAGTGAGGATAAAGTCTGCTAAGTTAGCTGTATGCTGTTGGACATGCTGTACATTATTGCCTATATATATACCACCATCTAATACCTGCTGGGGAGGTGGGAGAGTGCATGTGAATCTGCAGCACTACACATTATGAATAGATGCTTACAGGGTAACATACTCCATTTGTAGTATGTGTTGGCTGCAGATACACATGCTATGCATGACCGTAAAGCAGTACTTCTCTTGCGGTGGCTTTAGGTAGGAGATGGTGTATTTGCCTGAAATAATGTACGAAGAGCTGTTTGTCCCACTAGAGCTTGTTGCCTGGCTTGTACATCCAATAGACATTTTCAAAGCTGCAACATGGTCAAACCGCGCACATTTTCCAAGCACTGTTAGTGAATGCTTCCTAAAAAAGCAATTGAGTCTGCTTTCTTTTTTGTAGAATGTGCCCTTGGCATTATTGGTAAGGTTTATTTTGCTTTGGTGTAGCATATATATATATATATATATATATATATATATATATATATATATATATATATATATATATATATATATATATATATATATATATATATATATATATATATATATATATATATATATATATATATATTGTACTATCCATCAGACAATTCTGGCTTTTGATATTGGATTACCCTTTCTGGGGTTTATAATTGTTGCGTTTTTCTGAGTGGTTTTGTCATTTCTACGTAGTACATTAGGATCTTTTGACATGCAATGTATGCAACACCTTTTCCGCGACTGTTTCTAGTTTTGAAAGAAGACTGGTAAGTCTTTTGTTTGATTTAGGTGGAGAGGGGATTCAACTTTTAGCAGAAACTTTGAGTTGTGCATAATCGAACTTTGTCTTGGAACACTTGGAAGTAAGGTTCCTCTATATTGAGTGCATGCACTTTACTCACTCTGCTTAGTGAGGTTATTGCAATTAGAAATGATACTTCCAAAATACTCCCTTACCGGTTGCGGCATCATACTTTAGGGAACTGGAGGGCACAGTATGGGATCTGCTATGGGAGGGTAAACCCCCCGCATTGCCACAAATAAACTCACGCTGGGGTGGTTTGATGGGGGTATTGGTCTCCCAGACATGAAACGATACTACTGGGCCTCACAGCTCGCTGGCATTAATCAATGCACTTATAGACGGCATGATGACCTGGCATTTCAGATCGATCATTGGCTCCTCCCTGGGAGTGGGTTTGAGGGAGCGCAGTACACGAAATCCCAGAACATCGTCTTGTCCGGCCCGACCAAGCATGCAGTGCAAGTATGGAAAGACACTACTAAAATCTTGGGTTGGGAAGACAGGCTCACTCGGACTACGCCGCTGTGGCACTGTGACCAGCTGGGTCGGCTGTCGTGCTCCCTGGGCTTCGACAAATGGGATACCATTGGTATTTTCAGGATAGGGGACCTTTGGAAATCGGGCAATGTCATACCCTTCTCCCAGTTAAGGCAAGAGTTTGAAATTGGCACCAGAGAACAGTTCTGGTATTTCCAAATCAGGCACGCATTGCTCGCAGCTCTCCCCAAGTTTACGGTCCTCCCAGATTCCTCCCCTCTAGAGGATATGATCCTAGATGGTGACTTGCAAGAAAAAGCCATATCACTCATATATAAGAAGCTTATTAACAATATGACCGACCCCCTAACCCACCTTAGAGGTAAATGGGACCATGACATTGCGGGCCTGGAGGATGAGGAATGGCAGGCCGCAGGGCTTCTCATCGTGAAGTTGCCATCTCTTCCAGACTCCGACTGGTCCAGCTCAAAATCCTCTATAGGACGTATTTGTTCGCACCCTCGTTAGTCCATATGGGTTATGCCCAAGACGGTGGCTGTGCACGACAATGCGGCCAAGAGGGCACCTTCATCCATACAATCCGGGAATGTGTGAAAATTCTGAAATTCTGGGAGGGGGTGGTTCTCATGATGGAGGAAGTAATGGCGCAGAAGATACAGTGCAATATCAAATTGATTTTGTTGAACATTTGGGACCCCACTGACCTTATGGCTAAGGAAAGGATCTGGACCACTTTGGGTTTCATAGTAGCCAAGCGGAATATCGCACGATTGTGGAGGGCCCTGGACCCGCCGTGTATAGCTGCCAGGGACATGGATTGGTGTATGGTGACAGAGATACCTATATATGTCTCAAGGGGGTGCCCGCAGAAGTGGTCGCAAATATGGGGGTGTTGGAACACCTTCTTGGGGGAGATACGTGTGCCGCCAGGGAGTCGTGATGAGGTTATTGATGATGTTACTTAGTGGGATATTCCTGTGGACAATTATGTAGAACCGAGGTAAAGGGGCTCAATGTCTCAACACACTGTGAAATACTGTGCCCTTATTGTTTACATGCCAAATTCTTCAATAAAAAAAAGTTTATAAAAATAAGAAAAATTATACTTCCATGTCAGAAATTGTATTTTGCATTTGTGCATGGGTTCAAAAGGTGTAGACATTAACCTTGTTTGCACAATCTTTAAGTTCCAATATGGTACAGGTGGTGTATGTGGTGACATTACTCTTACTCTCAACTCCGTCCTTTATGACTGCAATACGAAAAAGAGATTGATGCTTAATATTTTGTAGGTTAACAGTGATGGCTGCTAGATGTAGTCTTATTGATGTGTATGCTAAATGTGCTTTTTGAAGATGTAACAAATAGCATATTAGTTGTTTTTCTGTTGGTGAAGAAGAATTTGTTGTTTGCAGCACAGCAGTGAACAAAGCGTTTCCACTTTACTGCATAACACAACCATGTTTGTTTGTTTGTTTTCTGGCTACTTTGAAAAGGTTTACACATTCTGCAGGCAATTGAAAGTATCCAAATTCTATGACCTTAGGATCAGATTACAAGACGGCTCTGCCCCCACTGTGTATGCAAAGGTCTGGTATGTTCGGGAACTTCTCGTGATGTACTAGGGATAGCTTCAATAAGGTTGTGTACAATGGTGGTCGTGCCCATGTTGGAGCTTTAAGTATCATTGTTAGTGATGTTTGACTGAGTTTCCTGACCACATATTAGTAGAAGGGGGAGAGGTGGAAAAGCGTAAGCAAATGTCCCTGACCAGTAAATCCATAGTTCATTGCCTTTGAATTGCGGGTGTGGGTGTCTGGATGCAAAGTTTGACAGTGTGCATTTTCTGCGGTGGTGAAGAGATCGATTGTTGGAGTCCCCCCACCTTAGGAAGTAAATTTTTAGGACTCGAGTGTTGACTTCCCACTCGTGTACCTGTTGCTGCGTTCTGCTTAGTAGATCTGCTATAGAATGGTCTACTCCTAGTACGGATTGTGCCAGGAGGTGAATATTGAGTTTGATGGCCTACTTCCAAATGACTCGTGCTAGTTGAGATAGTTGCAATGAGTAGCTCCCTCCTTGTTTATGTAATATATCGCGTCTGGGCGTAGAAGTACATTTTTCCCTAATATGTTGGGTTGAAAAGACTTGAGCTAGTTCTATGGCTAGCAGTTCTAGTACGCTGATATGAAGTGTCTGTTGTTGCGTTGACCAGTGACCACGCACTGATGTCTTCCACGTGGACCCCCCAACCCATGAGTGATGCATCCATTCTTATCACTTGCAGGACTGGGTCCTTGAAGGCTCTCCCCTTCTGGGTGTTTCACCATTGTAGAGCCTGGAAGACCTTGGGTGAAACCAACACAAGATCTTCAATTTTGCCCTCCGATTGTGTTGCTAAGCACTCCTGAAGGGGTCTCATATGTGGTCTGGCATGGGGTACTATAGCAATGCAAGAAGCCATCATACCTGTAGGAAAGTGCCCCTTTCTGACATGGTCAACCCCACTTTTTTCCTGATATATGATGTAATTTGGACTGAAAGAGCACTGGGTTCCTGCTAACCAGGTCCCCAGTGCCAGATCTCTTGCCCCAAAACTGTACAATTGTGTCCCCAATTGGCAAAACCTTTAGCACTTTCTACAAGTCCCTACTAAATGGTACCCCTGGTACCTACGGCCTGAAGTACTAAAGAGGAGCCCCAAGGCCTGAAGCACGAATTGTGCTCATACAGGGCTGCCATCACAGGCTGCGTGTTTTGGTGTAGACAAGAAAGTGAAAACACGAAATGACACATCCCGGTCTGCCACGTCCCCCAACACTGCATGTAATATTTGTAAGTCACCCCTGCAGCAGACCTTACAGCCCTAAGGCAGGGTGCCTTATGTTACATCTGAGGTGATATTTGAATGAGCAAATATGCCCTTGTGCAGATCAGTTTCATTGCTGCCAGTACAAGTGATCAGAGAAGCCATTTGAGCCATGTGCTGGAAACCAGTGAAAACGAATTCCCCAGCTACATGATGGCTTCACTGAAAATGGGGATGTTTGATATCCAAGATCTCAGATTCACAAACCCCACCCAGATTCCAGTGATGAATTTGCGAGTACATGCAAAGAGAGGGTACCTTAGAGGTGCCCCGTGAAGACATACTAACCTGTGTTGGTTGATTGGTATCTCCCAGCCTGCCACCCGAGATAGATTTCTGACCTCCAGGGGTGAGGGCCTCAGCTCTCAGGAAGTCGGAAACAAAGTCTGCATGGGAAGAGGGTGTTCACACCCCCTCCCTCAGAATGACCTGCCGATTAAGATTCCAAGGCAGGTGAGGTACAAAGGAGCCCCCACCTTTAAAATGCAAATCTGGCTCCTCACAGGAAAGGAAACCGACCCCCTTTGTCCAGAGCCCTTTGGCACATGGATAAGCGGGAAAATTAGTCAGTCAGGAAGGCATGCCCATCCCTTAAGCTGGTACAACCCCCAACGTGGGCTAACTGAAGTGGACCTGACTTTTCAGAGAGTTGGCCATCTTTGTGATGGCACACTTAGGAATTCTGGGATAGGGTTATGCCAATTTCCAACATGAAGTGGTGACATAGGGGGCAAGTGACCCCAAGGTTAAGTAGCCAATTGGCTACTTCCCTACACTCACCTAACACTTACAAATTCAGTATTTAGGGAAGCCTCTGGCACGAGAGAAGTAGATCCTGAAGACCTGAAAGACGACAGACCAGAAGAGTCACAAAGAGCAAGAACTGAAGCCCCAGCAACTGACTTGGCGCCAACCCTGATGGCCTGCCTGCTTACTTCAACAACTGCGCCAAAAGACCACTTGTCCTGCAGTTGCAGAGTTCCCAAAGCTTGGGAGATCTGCCAGCACTTCATCCAGGAACCAATACCTCCCTGCATCTTGCAGGCAATCAAACACTCCTGAGAGGACTTTGTGACCATAGAAACAGATGCCTTAAGACACTACTGCACCAGCCGCTCCAAGCCAGAGTTGAAGTGTGCCAGCCCTCCAGAGACAAGTCTACCGCAGTTTTAGCCCTCCTTGTGAAGTCTGACATAACCTGCAGCCACTGCACGCAGGACCTCTCTACTGTGACTGCTCCAGGTAAGGAAACTCGACACCTTTGCACTGGTCGCCCCTCGGCCATGGAAAAAAGGACCAAAGATGTCCTTATGTTTCCGAGCATCGTGAGGCCGGAGCCTCTTTGTTGGACCAGCTCAACCGCCCTCCCAGTCCAACCCTGCAGCCTCTTTCCACGCAGACTGATCTCCATAGATTAACATTGGGCACACCATGCTGTTTAGCACCCCTGAAGCCAGCCGCCCTAGTGCCGCTGGTGGCGTTCTGCTGGTGCTGCCTTTAACCTTGCCCATCACTCATCTTAACTCCTGGAGACTGGGCCCGTAAGTAGCTGTACTGTACCCGAATGCCGCACTTGCTTTTCCTCCCATAGGCTAACACTGCAGCTTCACAAAATTGCTCACTTTTTAAATATAAAAAGTATTTCTATTGAAAAACGTACTTACCTGAACGAATTGCTTCTGGTGCCGAAATGTGCATAAAGATACATATTTTTATAAATTGGTGTGGCTCGCCTTATAGGAGTCGTGTGTCTCACATATTGACTATTATGTGTATATGTGAATGTCTAACACTCTCTTCTGATAAGCCTAAGTCTGCTCGACCACACCACCCTTTAGATTAGCACCTTGGTATTGCTAGAGCAAGCCTATGTGCACTCACAAGGGAACCCCTGGACTCTTTGAAAGATGTATCTTATTTTAATATATCATATAAAGAGCCAGCCCCCTACAATACACAATAGATACATCACCATTTTGACTGCTAGGTAACTATGTGGCTCAAAAGAGCCAGTTGGTTCTGGAGATTTGATAACAGCCTGGGGTTTGGTGTATGCTTTCGCTGTTATTGAATTGAGTATTGCTCCAAGGTACGGTTGTATTTGGAGCGGTTGCAAATGGGATTTTGTTGCACTTGTTGTTGGTTCCAATTTGTGTAAAAGGTTGATCGTAGTTTTCTTTGCTGGAACCTTTGATTAGCCACTCAGCTAGGTAAGGGAAGACATATGCTTCCCCTCCTTAGGTTTGCAGTTACTACTGCTAGCCATTTGGTGAACACAAGTGGGGCTATTGTTACACCGAAGGGTAATACTTTTAACTGATAGTGACATCCACTTTCCACAAACCATAGGTATTGGCGATGTGCCAGATAGATCAGAATACGAAAGCATGCGACCTTCAGATCTAATGCAGTCGGGAAGTCGCAGTCCTGTAGTTGTGGTATTACATCCTGAAATGTTACTATGTTAAAGTGTTCAGATAAGATGAATTTATTTAGTGGATGCAAGTAGGAGGGGGGGTGGGGGGCGGAGTCGTAGCATTCCTTCCTTTTCGGGGATTAGGAAGTATAGGAAATCTACTCCCTTTCCCCAATGTTTGACTACAACTGGTTCTTTACCCTCTTTTTGTAATAGCGCTTTTACTTCTTTTAGAAGATGCAGGTACTGTGGAATGAGGTTGTGTCTCCTTGGTGGGATATTGGGTGTTTTTGAATTCTAATCTAGACAATATCCCTGTCTGACAATTTCTAAGACCTATTGATCTGTTACTTTTGGCCACAGCTGATGGAATTGC
This sequence comes from Triturus cristatus, assembly GCF_964204655.1. Taxonomy (NCBI): domain Eukaryota; kingdom Metazoa; phylum Chordata; class Amphibia; order Caudata; family Salamandridae; genus Triturus; species Triturus cristatus. Next base: position 330,601,834 of record NC_140585.1, on the reverse strand, counting down.
TATAGTCATCCCCCTACAGGTGAAGTGTGATCGAGAGGGAATGGTTGGCAAGTAACTGCTTGCTGGTGGTTTTGTGGGCGTGTTGCGACCTTTTTGCTCTTCCTTTGTAACCCTTTCAGTAGCAGCCTCTTCCGGTTCGTAATATTGACTCTGCCGACTGTGGTAGCCTGGGGTCTCTTGGGTGTTATTCTTGGAGAACCCTGCCCCGCTTTGGAAGCAGCAAAAAGGCTGTGACTAGCGGACTGCAAGGCTACCATTAACTAAGCAGTTTCAGTTTCCTTCTGAATATTGTCTAGTTGAGCATCTACTTCAAGACCAAATAAGTGTTCGCCATCAAAAGGCATTTTGAGAATGTGTTATACCTTAGGTTTGAACCCGGACATGCGGAGCCATGCATGCCTATGTAGCATAACAGAAGAGTGGATGCCTCTGGCTGCGGTGTCTGCACTATCTAGTGTGGATCTTATTGTTGCGTTTGAAATTTGTTTTCCCCCATCCACTAGGTCTTCCCCTCTTTTTTTGTATTGTTCTGGGAGATGTTGCAACAGATCTTCTAATTCATCCCAGGTGGTCCTATTGTATCTTGACAGGAGGCCTGCCGAATTGACAATGCAACAATGATTGGTGTTTCCATTTGTCTCTCTTTTGCTTTCTCGCCCTAAGTGCGCTGGGTATGCCCAGACGTGGGTCCCAAGCTCACTGTGCCACTGGATTCAAGCTAGTCCGGCTGATACGGGGTGAAACCCCGAAACCGATTTCAGACATGGGAACGTTGCGAAGGAGAGCCACCGTAGAAGCTTTCCCTCAAGTAGAGTGTGCTTTCGGTCTACCCTGCAGAACCTTGTGGGACAGTTGGTAAGACAAGGCTATACAAGAGACGATCCATCTAGAAATGGACCTCTTGGAGGCAGCCAACCCGGTATTTGTCGGCCCGGTCTTGGCAAGATAAAATTTCAATACCCGCCGGAGGTCAAGAGAATGTAAAGCTCTCTCCGGGGGAGTGGTTGGCTGAGGAAAAAAAGTGGGCAACGTGAACACCTGATTGATGTGGAAGTCCGAGACCACCTTGGGCAGGAAGCTCGGATGAGTACGTAGTACCACTCTATTAGCATGGAAAACAGTGTAAGGTTCCTTGCAGCAGAGGGCCTGAATTTCACTGACCCTGCGGGCAGAAGTGATGGCTACTAAAAAAGCAACCTTCCAGGTCAAATGCTGTAACGATGCCTTATGAATCGGTTCAAAAGGGGCTCCCATCAATTTAGAGAGAAGAATGTTGAGTTCCCAGGAAGGGGAAGGAGACCTCACTGGCGGGAACACCTTCTTAAGCCCCTCTAAGAAGTCCTTGACTACTGGCATCTGGAAGAAAGAGGCCTGGGTAGGAGATTTCCTATAAGCTGTGATAGCAGCTAAGTGGACCCTGATGGAAGTATACTTTAACCCAGACTTCGCCAAGTACAATAAGTAGGGGAGGATAACCTGTTCTTGACCCCGGATCGGATCAAGGGCATTGTCCCTGCACCAAATGCAGAACCTCTTCCACTTTAAGGCATAGGACTTCCTAGTGGAGGGTCTTTTTGCTTCCCTGAGGATGTTCATACAGTCCGCTGGGAGATCTAAATGTCCGTACTGGATGAATTCAGGAGCCATGCCGTTAAGCGAAGAGAGGGGAGATTGGGATGGAACACCCTCCCCTGGTCCTTGGTCAGCAAGTTCGGTAGACAAGGCAACCTGCGGTGTGGTACCTCGGACAGCTGGAGTAGATCTGGGTACCACCACTGGCGGGGCCATTCCGGAGCAATGAGGATCATCCAAGTTCTGGCCCTGTACAGTTTCTGTATCACAGCTGGGATGAGAGGGAGAGGAGGAAAAGCGTATAGCAATGTCGGTGACCAGCTGATCAAAAGTGCGTTCCCCTGAGAGCCCTGTTGGGGGAACCTGGAGGCGAAGACGAGCATTTTTTGTTTGCCGCGTCTGCGAACAGATCTAGGTCTGGTACTCCCCACAGCCGAAAGATCTCTTGAGCGACGTCTTCGTTGAGCACCCAGTCGTGCGCTTCTACGAAGTCTCTGCTGAGGCCGTCTGCCTGCACGTTCAGGGTCCCTGGCAGGTGAACAGCGATGATTCACAGGTCTCTCGCCAGAAGCCATTTCCAAATGGACTGAGCCTCCAGAGAGAGGACTCGCGATCTGGTGCCTCCTTGCTTGTTCAGATAGAACATCGTGGTGGTGTTGTCTGTCTGAATCTGGACATGGTTGGACTGGAGGAACGGATATAGGGACTTGAGAGCCAGATGAACTGCTCGTAGCTCCAAGAAGTTTATGTGACAACTCTGTTCGGTATTGGACCAGAGACCTTGTACTTGAAGTCGGCCCATATGAGCACCCCAGCCCTGCATGGAGGCGTCTGTGACCACGGTCTGTGTCGGAGGCGCCTGATGGAAAGGAACGCCGTGAAGTAGATGGGAGCGTTTCATCCACCACCTGATGGAGTCTTTGGCAGCCTGTTGAAGAGAGAGGAGATCTTCCCAGCGTCCGGACCTCTGCGACCACTGATCCTCTAGCTCTTGTTGCAGAGGTCGCATGTGAAGACGTGCATTGGGTACAATGTAAATGCACGAAGCCATCGACCCCACAAGAGAAGACACTTGCCTGGCTGTGGGAAATGCAGCGTGGAGGATCGTGCGGCATTTCTGGAGCATGGATTAGAACCTCTCCTCCGAAGGACACACGCTTGCCTTTGCGGAGTCTAGAGAGGCGCCCAGGTAGTGAATCCGCTGAGTGGGATTGAAGACCGACTTCTTGTAATTGACCTGCAGTCCCAGCGAGTGCAGGAGATTGAGGCAAAAGGAGAGATGGCTCTGGAGTCTAGCTGGAGTGGAACTCTTCAGGAGCCAGTCGTCTAGATAAGGGTAGACGAATATCTTCTGTTTGCGAATGAAGGCAGCTACTACCTCCATGCACTTTGAGAACGTCCGAGGGGCCGATTTGAGGCCAAAGGGCAGAACTTTGTATTGGTAGTGCCGACGGGAGACCTGAAATCTGAGAAATTTCCGATGTTTCACTGAGACAGGAATATGGAAGTAGCCATCCTGCAGGTCAATGGCACACATCCAGTCCCCCTGGTGGAGATGCGGGAACATCTGGTGCAGGGCCAGCATTCTGAACTTCTCTTTTTTGACAAATCCGTTGAGTAGACGGAGGTCGAGAATGGGTCTGTATTCTTTGGCTACTCCTCGTTTTTGGACAAGAAAATACCGGGAGTACACTCCTTGATTTCTTTGTCGAAACGGAACATCCTCTACGGCGTTTTTGGAGAGGAGAGTGTCTACTTCGTCCTGTAAAAGGCGGGTTTGGATGAGAGGTAGGTGCTGCCTCCGTGGTGGCACCTGCGGAGGAGGAGATCGGAACCTCAGTAAGTAGCCATGCTGTACAATATTCAGCACCCATCTGTCTTTTGTAATCTTTTCCCACTCTGCCAGGTGAACACTGATACTTCCTCCTACCGGAGTGGCGAACGAGCGCGGAGGAAGTAATAACTCACTGCTTTGGGGGCTGTTTGGTGGAGGACTGCTGCTGCTTTGCATTACCTCTCCCCCTGCCACAGCCCCTCTGTTGGAACTGGGACCTCTGTGATTTTGAGAGGACCATTGGGGTGTTTGAACGCGCTGATGAAAAGGCCGCTTGTCGCCCTGGCGAAAGCGCTTGCCGTATTCCTTGCGCTTTTCCAGCCCCACAGCTTTCACGGTGTCCAACTCTGCCTTCATTTTGCTCATCTGGTCGTCAGCGTGAGCCCCAAACAACGATGACCCGTTGAAAGGCAGATTCAAGAATTCTCTTCTGCGCGTCAGGCTTGAGGCCCGTTAGCCTCAGCCAGGCTGATCGCCGAGAGCACACGCCCTGAGAATAGCCGTGTGTGGCGAGATAAGATGCATCCGCAGCGGCACTGATGACTTGATTGGCTACTAGCCCGCCTTCCTGGAGAATTTCCGTGAAATCCTGCCTGTCTTCTCTCGGCAGCTTTTCCGCAAATCTGGAGAGGGAATCCCACAGAGACCGATCATACCGCCCTAACAGGGCTGAAGCGCTGGCCACTTTCATGTGTGCAGCAGACGTGTTGCACATCCTTCTGCCGTACGAGTCCATCAGCTTGCTGTCTTTCTCCGGGGGGGACAGAAGAGGAGACGGAGGCAGAGTGGGACTTCATAGCGGCTGCCACGATCACCGAATCCGCTGGGGGATCTGCCCTCAGAAACAAAGGGTCCTCCGCAGGGGCCTTCTATTTCTTGGCTATCCTGGAAGGCACAGAGCCCACCGTAGCAGGAGTGAGAAAGGTGGCCATAGCTGGCTCTAGCAATCCTGGCACCAATGGCAGCAAAGGTCTGGGTGCTGACCGGCGATGCAAAGTGTCAAAAAGGATGGAGGTGGGTGCCAGAGGGGTGTGCAGAGTGATATTCAATTTCTGTGCCCCTCTACCCAGGACGTCAAAGAACGTGGCGATGTCATCAACTGGAGACACACGTGAAGGAGGTGTAGAAGAGAAGGTAGGGGAATAACCCCGGATCGAGGACCTTGTGGAACCAGTCCAGGTGGGCGATCTAGTGCGTCGCCTTTTGTGATGACGGTCGCTGTGTGGGGCCCTGGACCGTGACCTGTGCTTTGAAGTAGATCTTGTCCTTCTGTGGGGGTGAGTGACGGTCCCTGGATCGAGACCGGCGAGGAGGAGGAGCAGGGCTACCCTTAGGCGATTTTCTCTTTCGGGGAGAAATCCTGGAGGGCGAGTATGTGCGGGAATAGTCCGAGCCCGGACTTCGACATGTACCTGCACCCACATCCTCCAGCCACCGAGGTGAAAGTCCAAACTTCTCCTGGGCTTTCGGTGACCCTTCCGGAGAGATCTGCACGATGTGCAGGCCTGGAGATGATGAACGATCTCCCAAAGACCTAGATCTGACTCTTCTCTCCGCGGGCACTGCAGCCCTCTCCCTCGACGCAGAGCCCCTCGACGTCGATGACGTTTGTGTCACCATCGGCGCCGATTGCTGAGAATGGCGTTCAGGCCTCGAAGGCGGTCTCGACGTTGATCGCCTACGGCGTTGTGGAGACCTAGACGGCGATCTTCGGCGATCAGGCTTTTGACGTCGACCTGATGACGTCGACCTTCCTCGACGTCGACCCGGCGACCTAGACGCCGACTCTTCACGACGTCGACTTGACCTCGACGTCGATCTTCCATGGAGTCGACTTGGTGACTTAGTCGTCGACCTGCCATGTCGTCGAGTGGGGGTTCTCGACGTCGAACGATCCCATCGCGGCGAGACATACGTCGCCGCATCTCTCGACGCCGACCCCCTCGAGGGCGGCGGAGAGTGTCTCGACGTCGACAGAAGCCTCGACGGAGACAATACAGTCCTCACCGGACTAGCAGCCTTCGAGCCCGAAGGACTGCGCCTCGACGCCGACTTACTTCTATGCGGCGGAGAATCTTGACGTCGAGATGAATCCTTTGACGCAGAAGTCGTCCTCCGCTTTTTCGACGGTACCATCGACGTCGAATCTCCTGGCACCTTGGTGTTTCTGGAGTCAGGAGAGGTGGTGTGTCGCCGTTTCTGCGAATGTGGAGCTGAAGAAGGTGGTCTTGAGGTAGAATGATCGCCTTCCCGACAGCTTCTATCCTTCTCCAGCTGGGCATGTAGCTTAATGCGCTCTCTATCTCGGAGAGTGCGCTTGGAAAACTTCTGGCAGTGGGGGCACCGGTCAGGATTGTGTTTAGTTGGCAAACACACAATACACACAGAGTGTGGATCCGCCAGTACCATCTTAATGCCACAGGAAGGGCATTTCCTGAATAAAGGAGGCATTCTGACTGGTAAAAATCTTGAAATCTTCAGGAAACCAGCAGAACAAGCCTTCAGGAGCCAGAAAACGTCGAATTTTCAAAGAAAATCAGAATTACCAAACTTTCAGTTCAAAAACTGAAGAGCTCAAGCTCCAGGATCCTCATAGAAAGAGCCGGAAAAAAGAACTGGCCCAACTGCCACCTGTAGTGCATCATGGGAGCAGGGGGTCTCCTGCAGGCCTTAAAGGCACGGTCCCCCTACTCTAATGCCTTAAAGGCAAGGTGTCAGTTTTCTTTGTTTCTTGATACTCTACTGCAGCCTACAGGCGAATGCCTACAATTACAAGTTTGCTTTATGGTAATAAAGCATTGCTGTGTGACAATCAGCTTGGTGCTTCCTTTTTTCCTTATGGGTTAGGGGGCATTGCAATGCAAAACTATGTAATTTACAGCATTGCCATGTTTGAAACATTTTAGGCTGCATGTATATGTTTTCACACATATATATATATATATATGTGTGTGTATGTGTGTATGTATGTTTTTTCTATATGCTCCGGGATCCCGCACGTGGGCGGGGATTATTCATAGATTATGACTGATGAGTATCCCCTGGATGAGAACCGCTGGCAACACACTCCTACCTGCAAAGCAGGATCAGAGGGTGTAAGGCATCAACTGCACGGGGCGACTGAAAAGGCGGCTACGGCTCACCGTGTCCCTACGGCACCTCAAACCAGGGGCTGTGGCGTCTTCCTGTGCTACTGCTCCCAGTTCAGTCACCGGGGAGAGGCTTCGGCTCCCCTTATTTGACCTGCAAAATCCACGGCGACTCTGAAAGCGAGATGCTCTGGTATCCAACAGCCCCATTGCTGGGTCAACCGGGCGGAGAGGCCGGTGAGCCCGCCACGCCCGAGCAGCAAATATTAAGCGATCGCGTGGAGCGCACCCTCGAGAACTGGTAGTGTGGCCTAACAAGGAAATGGGGAAGACAGATACTAGACACACCAAGCTTCCCTTCGAAAATAAAAGACATACCAGAACCGGGGAATCAGAGACTGAACCCAAAAATGAACATGGATCGGGCACGGCGGGGAAGTGACAACATGTGACCTATCCTTCTTGAGGTGCGTTCCAGCCTTAAAACTATCGATATTAAAATTGATAAGCTCACGGACCGATTGGATCAGGTTAAGAAACAAGCAGATTCGCACGAACTCCGGATAGATCGATTTGAGAACCGTGTCTCCGACGCACACTAGTTCCACACGGAGTCCCGAGAACAATTACTAAATATGGGGAAAGTGCTGGAAGTCATCAAGGCCAAGAACGAGGACTTAGAGGCCAGATCCTGCCGCAATAATGTTCGCATAACTGGCATCCCAGAGACAACAGCCAAGGGCAGGGTGGAGGGCTTTGTTGAAAATCTCCTTCATGATCTTTTCTCACCGATGCTCATAGTGGAAAGAGCCCATAGATGCCTGGCCCCCAAACCATCTGTGTGGGGTACCCCAAGACCTATCCTGGCCCGCATTTTGAACTACCGGGGCAGAGACACCATCTTGCGGGTGGCCAGAGAAATGGGCCAGATCACGCACCAGGGAAACCAGATCTCCATCTTCCCGGATGTAGGAGAGTAGGGTCTGCTTTCTATGTTCACCCCCACTTTTTGCTTTTGCTTTACTGGTTTTCGACTTAGATGTTGCTGTGGGCCTGCTAATCAGACCCACAGCCCTGCTGTTCTCTCTCTAAATTAATACTATGTACTTTAGGTGCATAACCCATTTGGATAGGATCACCTTATTGGCCCCTGTACAGTGTACCTTAGGTACCCAGGGCATAGGTGTACCCTAGGCCTACCAGGGGCTGCAGCATGTATTGTGCCACCCCAGGCCTGGCCTCCCATTATGACACAACTGGCTGATCACTCAGCTGGGGCAAGGTCGTGTAATCACCCCTTGCTTAGGTGTAGTATTCCTATACCCAACTTACATATAGACACATGTGTACCTATCAGCCACTCCTATAGCAGGCCTTAACAATCCTGGAGGCAGAGTGCTTGGTAACATGTGAGATGGTGCTCTAGCATGAGCTGAGCCTGTCTGCAGCTTTCGGAACCATGTCCTTATAGCTGTTCTATGATATAGCCTACCATATACTCTTAAAGTGCCTTATAATCTTAAACGGTTATGGTAACTATGGTTTGGCTTTATCAAAACATGTCGTGTAAGGTGTCTAATCCTTTGGAATAAAACCCCCATCCCATTTCTGGGGATGAGGATATTATCCCTCCCTTCTAGAGGGAGAAGACATGTTGTAACCTACTTACCCGGTTAAAGTTAACCAGAGCCCCAGCATCACAAAATGGATGCTGCTGCCACAGACACGAGTCTGACCTCCTGCTGCGGGGAGTGATCCCGGCAAGGGAGGCTTGGACAATAGGTTTCCTGCCTTGGGAGGTGCGAGCACCACCCCAGACAGGCCTTAGTGTATTGGGGCAGGGAGGGATGAAAGGAATGAGACATGCCTGGGGCACACAAGGTGTCCAGTGCATAGTCCAGTTCAAACCGGTGCTGGGGCTCTCCAGCCCCAGTCCTGGCGTGAAACTGGACAAAGGGAAGGGGGTGTAACCACCCCCCTCCCAGGTCCCACCCATAAGGCGTGACCTAGCAGGTAACCCAGCCCCCCCAGATTTGGATAAGAGTGGTAGCTGGGCCCCAGGAGATTAGATTATCCTGAACCTGCAACTTGAACAGAAACTCTGGACCTTCGACATTCGACGAAAGAATAAGACTGAAGAATCTCCCTTGTGGCCAAGGAGTGGCTACCCTGTGCAAACAGGCACCATCAAGAGACTACCCTTTGCTTTGCTGAAGTTCTACGAGGGACCGACTGCAGAGCCCGACCAGAGCCTTGACTTCCAGACTTCTCCGACCCTGATCCACATCCGAGCTGAGATCCGTGGAGGCGACGAGAAACGTGGGACCGGCTACCTGGGAAAAGTGGCGAGTATCTTCCAGCGCAGCTTCTGAGGTACCCTCGAAGTTGTGCACCGGGGATTGAGAAGCCCCAACCCCAAGCACCATCTGCACCGAAGATCAGCCCCCCACACTCCACGAGTTCTGCGTGGGGCCCTTCTGCATTTTCCTGCTTGCCGCGCCTGTCCGGTTGCTTGCCCGTTGGCTAGTGGCCTTTGTGACGACGCATCCAGAAATCTTCACTGCTGGTTTGGCTCCTCCAGACTGGCTCCCGCTTCCTTGCAAAAGAGAAGCACCCCAGACCTTCCTAGTCTGCACCAGAAGCAAGTCCTCCGGTCTTCGTGGGTTCCGCTTGCCAAGGCTTGGTGAGTCCTAGTCCAACTTCGACGCCGCCGACAGCAAGAGCCTTCGTGGGACAGCTCGCCTCCTGGTCCTGGTCGTCCTCGACGTTCCCTGGTCCTCGTGGCCGCAGCGACAAGCTTCACCTTCACCTGCAATCTTCACGACATCGCCTGGTTCCTTCCTGGTTCCACGTGGTCACTGGCTAGTGACCTTGACTCTGTCCCTTCTGCTTGCAGGTCTCCTCTCTTCTTGATCCCAGCCTTGGGATCCACCGGACACTCTTCACTGACTGCCTGTCAGCAACTTTCCTTCAGGCATCCATAGAAGTCCACGACGAAACCCGACGCAAGTTCACACCTATGCACCCGCAGTCCGTGGGCTAGGTAACTTGGGTACTTCGGTGCTCACAAGGGTAGTGACTATCCTAGGGTCTAGTTTCCGAGTCTCGACTCTCTAGCTGCTTCAGAAGTGTCCTTAAACTGTTAATTGCTAACAACTACTATTTCTATCGACTTTTACGCATTACGCGTGAGTGTTTCCACTCTGCACCTGAATCCCGTGGGCCTCCCACTTTCTACCTGTTGCTAGTGCAGTGTAGCCCCAGCGATTCCCTAGGCCTAGGCCTATCCTATTTCCGTGACAGTGGTCCTTATACCACTTACTTAGTATATGGTTTGCGTGGCCCCTAGGGCCTAACTGTATTACTTACCTGTGTGACTTAATGTATGCTTGAATAAGACTGTGTTGTACTTACCTCTAATCTCATAAAGAGTGCTGAGGGTTTGACTAGAATAAATACACTTTATTTTATATATATATATATCTGTTGTGGTGTCCTTTCATTTGGTATTCAAGGGATTATATATGGTATCACAGCTGGCTTCACATGCCATTCAGAGTTTAGCCTAAGACTGCTCTTGTCCATGCTACCACTAGGATAGCTGGTCTATAAGGTTGACTTTACAACCAATCACCATAAGGGTTGTTTGGACTGATATAAGGTGTACACTAGAACTAGTGACATCATACATCAGGCCAACTTCTCACACCGGACTTCACTCCAGCGGAGCAATCGGTGCGACGTGAATTTGTCCACGCCAAATGTCTCCTCAGACAGGCAGGTGTCACATATGCCCTGCTATACCTGGCCAAGCTGAGAGTTACTCATAAAGGAAACCAGCATTTTTTCACGGATGCAAAATCAGCGTTAAAATTTGCCAAACACGGCGCGGGAAACAAACGGCAGACGAAAACCACAGAGCGCATGGTGGGAACACTTAGCAACCACGATTAACTTGAGCTCACTCCGTTTTGATCTGCGTTTAATGTGCTAACGGCGGGGGAAAGGAATACCTCCTTTCCACTGCACCTTATGACAGACTCTGCTGTCTTACTAGCCTTAGTCCCCCCTCACCGGACAGTCCTGTTCATTTGAGTCACGTTCTCATGAAGACTCTCAGCCACCTGGTTTTCGACCAGGGTGTTAGCCAGCGACATCTTGCCCCTAGGGAGATCTCCCATTCTTATTGAGTATATTCATATTGTTGGTTTGTTTGAAGTTGGGGGGTGGGTGGGATACTGTGACTCAACCTATTTGGGGGAGTGGTGTGGGGGGCAACACAGCAATGCTTGATTTTCTTGTCACACATCACCTGCTTTGTTGGTAATGGGAGGACTGAGACACACCCAGCATGCACAGCAATGACTTCAAATGACATCACTGAGGCTCCTAACCTGGAACATCGGAGGTCTAAATGACCACAGGAATGCTAGGTTAATGCAAGCAATCTTTATCCGTCACAAGATAGACTGCTGCTTCCTGCAGGACACGCATCCCCTTGATGCTTCAAGTGCCAAGCTGCGGCATGGCCACTGGGGTAAGACATACTCCACAGGCTATTCTAATTATTTGTGTGGTGTAGCCATATTGACCTACATTGACATAGAAGGCAGGTTTATTGTTCTCAAAGGCTCCCTCTGCCAAACGGAGGTAGTATTTGCGGCGAGGAGTTGAAGGATCATGCATAACCGTACAGCATAGCACGTGGTCCAGGCTAAACTTTTGGGTTGTGTCCCGAGACATTGCGGCATGGACCTCAGAAGTTTCCCTTCTCCCCAGAACTTTCTCAGACCACGCCCCATGCCTATTACAGCTAGATCTCCCCAAAATACTGAGGCATCCCTTCTCGTGGAGGCTCCCTAATACGGTGCTGCTAGACCAAGTATTCCGCAAGGAGATGCGACAAGATACAAGTAACTACTTCAGTGAGAATGAAGGCTCAGTTGAGACAGCGGGGGCACTGTGGGAGGCGTTCAAAGTGGTTATACGGGCAGTTGTATAGCAAAACAGGCCAGGGGTTCTAAAATTGATTAGACAGAGGCTCTGCATGCTCGAGAGTCGACTGAAGGATACTGACAAGAATTTCTTTACCTCTGACAATGGGATGCATATGGCTGCAGCTAGAGAACTGCTTTCTGGATAATCAGAGGAGGCTAACCGTGAGGTCTTGACGGCCTACCAGCCTCCTTTTACAAAACGTATAGTGACATACTAGCCCCAAGACTGGTGGACGTCTACCAAGAGTTGTTGGAAACCGGCTCCCTCCCTCCATCAATGCGCGAAGCAGTTCTACTTACATTATTGAAGCCTGATAAAGATCCTTCCTGCCGGGACTCCTATCGCCTGTTATCACTTATTAATCCGGATAATAAAATCTTAGCTAAGCTCATAGCTCAAAGATTACAGCCACTGCTTCCATTGATAGCGAGGCTAGACCAATCCGGTTTCATACCGGGCTGGTCGACGGCACATAACTTGCAAACTTATTTTGCTCTGCTGCACTACTTACACCTCAAACCCTGACGGTGTCGATACTATTAGATGCTACCAAAGCATTGGACACCCTCGAATGGTCTTATCTTTTTGCTGTATTGGTCAAGATGGGCCTCAACCCCACCTTTATAGCCCAAATGAACAAGTTACTTACCTTCGGTAACACTTTTTCTGGTGGATACAGTATTTGCCAGTGGATTCCTCACCTTGTGAATATCCCCTGCGCCAGCATTCCACAGAATTTTTTCCCCAGCTCTCTACGCCGATGTGGACGTCAGAATACATCGGCTCCGCTCGCGACTCCGTATGACATCACCGGAGCCATAAGAGAGCCACGTCGGCGTGATGACATCAGTTCCACCCATTTTTTCTGTGCCTCCGAGGCGAACAGGTGGACCAACGACAGATACACAGTATACAATATTCGAACAAACATACATAGTACATGTATCAAAGGAAAGAACATAAGCATTTCCTATAAGTGTAACAGATTGAAAGAAGAAACAATGTAAAACAACATGTCAAGCAAGGTATCCTTTAAGGTATACAAAGGTGGACAACGGGGAGGCGGGTGGGCCAGTGAGGAATCCACAGGCAGATTCTGTATCCACCAGAAAAAGCGTTACCGAAGGTAAGTAACTTGTTCTTCTGATGGATACATCGGCCAGTGGATTGCTCACCTTGTGAATAGATTCCCACAGCAGTCCCACTCCTGGAGGAGAGTGTCCACCTTCCTATACCAAAGAGTCCTGCAAGACAGAGCGCACAAAATGGCCCTCCCTCCTCATTTCAGAGTCCAAGCAATAATGCTCTGTGAAAGTATGTAGGGAGGCCCAAGTCGCCGCTTTACAAATGTCTGCCACCGGAACACCCCCGACTATAGCAGTGGTAGACGATTTGGCTCTAGTTGAAAGAGCCCTAATACCCTCAGGAGGAACCTTACCAGCAAGGGCGTAGCAGATCTTGATGGCTAGGATGATCCATCTGGACAGAGTGCGCTTGTGCACAGCTTTGCCTTTAGATTGTCCAATATAGCCCACGAAGAGCTGATCATCCAAACGAAAGTCCTTCGTTCAGTCCAAATAAAAGCTCACAGCTCTTTTAGGGTCCAATCGGTGAAGTCTTTCCTCCTCCTTGGAAGGATGAGGAGGTGGATAAAACACAGGGAGAGTAACAGACTGCCCCAGATGAAAGGGAGTAACTACCTTAGGTAGGAAAGCAGCTCTGGTCCTAAGAACCATTCTTTCAGCATGTAAGGATAAAAACGGGGGCTTTGAACTAAGAGCTTGAAGCTCACTCACCCTCCTTGCCGAGGTTATGGCTACAAGAAAGACCATCTTAAAAGACAACAACCTCAAAGGACAACTATGAAGGGGCTCAAAAGGAGACCCCATCAAAAAAGTTAGAACAAGATTAAGGTCCCACTGTGGCATTACAAAGGGAGTAGGTGGAAACCTGTTAGTAAGACCTTTGATAAATCTTAATACGATTTAAATAAAGATGGCTGATCTGGAAGACACAGAAAAGCCGATAAGGCTGATAAATAGCCCTTGACCGTGGCCACAGCACAGCCCTGCTGAGCCAAGGAAAGAGCAAACTGAAGCACATTGGAAAGATGGGCTTTTAAAGGGTCAATGGATCTCTCTTCCCACCATTTAACAAACTTAGACCACCTATAGGAGTAAATGGATTTGGTGGAGTGTCGCCTGGCCGATAAAAATAACATCCACCACATCAGGCAGGGGAGAGAAAAAAAACTCAGGTTGCCCAGTTCAATCTCCAGGCATGAAGGTGCAGGCTCTGGAGGTGGGGGTGTAGAACCAGTCCCTCCGACTGCAAGAGGAGGTCTGCCCTGAGCGGGAGACGGAGCGGAGGGTGCGATGAAAGGTGAAGTACATCTGTGTACCACACCCTTCTTGGCCAATCCGGGGCTATCAAAATAACTTGGGCCCGGTCTTGGCGAATTTTCCTCAGAACCCGAGGAATCAAGGGTATGGGAGGAAACGCGTAAAGGAGATGTGCGCTCCAACTCAACTGAAACGCGTCCCCCAATACCCCCTGCAACAGAAACTGGAGACTGCAGAATGACTGGCAATGCGCGTTCTCGCGAGTGGCTAACAGGTCTATCCGAGGAGTCCCCCACGTCTGGAAGACGCGACGAACTACCTCCGGATGAAGCCTCCACTCGTGGTCGGCAGAGAACTGTCGAATGCGACTGTTAGCACGTACGTTCAGCACCCCGGCCAGATGATTCAAGATCAAGCAAATACGATGATCATGAGCCCAGGACCAGAGCCGTAACACCTCTCTGCAGAGGCGGTACGACCCCTACTCCTCCCTGCTTGTTGACATACCACATCGCGGTAGTGTTGTCCGTCAGGACTTGAACCGACTGACCGCGAAGGGAAGGAAGAAAGGCCTCGAGCGCCGAACGTATCACCCGCAATTCCAGAAGATGGATATGAGACAATCTTTCCTCTGGAGACCAAAACCCTTGATGTCCAGATCCCCCAGATGAGCACCCCACCCTAGGCTGGAGGCATCCGTTATCACTTTGGCCACCGATGGGGGAAGATGAAAGGGCTTTCCTTGAGACAGATTGCCCCCCCCATGCTCCACCAAGATAGATCCGCCACAGCTTTTCTGGAGATCCTGATCGACTCCCTGAGATCTCCTTTGTGCTGATACCACTGCCTGCGGAGGCACCACTGGAGTGCCCCTTATGTGCCAGCGTGCATGGTTGACCAACAGAATGCAAGAGGCGAACAGACCGAGCAGGCGAAGGACCTTCAGAACTGGAACAACTGCTCCATTGTGGAATAAAGGGATAATTTCCTGAATGTCGAGAATTCTTTGAGGAGGAAATGCTCGACACACAGTAGTGTCCAGTACCGCCCCAATGAACAGGTTGCGTTGAGAGGGCACCAGGTGAGTTTTGGGCACATTGATCGAAAAACCCAAGTCGAATAACAGTTGAGATGTTACCTGCAGATGATGTTGCACCATCTCTGGGGACTCTGCTTTCAGAAGCCAGTCGTCCAGGTAGGGAAAGACCGGAACCCCCGACCTCCTGAGATGACCAACCACCACTGCCATCACCTTTGTGAAGACTCGAGGTGCAGTAGTAAGACCAAACGGGAGAACCGCAAACTGGTAGTGCTGCGACCCAACCGTAAAACGGAGATACTTCCTGTGCGACTTCAGGATTGGGATGTGGAAATACGCATCCTGCAAGTCTAGCGACACCATCCAGTCTCCTTGCTGCAATGCTTAAAGAACCTGTGCAAGGGTCAGCATCTTGAATTTCTCCTGTTTCAGGTAAAAATTCAAGACTCTGAGGTCCAGGATTGGACGCAATCTGACGTTCTTTTTGGGAATCAGGAAATACCGGGAGTAGCATCCCTGACCCCTTTCCTGCTCCGGAACCACCTCTATCGCACCTTTTTTTAAGCAATGCATAAACCTCCTTCTGCAGAAGGAGCAGATGGTCCTCTGAGCAAAAACCTTGGCAAGGAGGGTAAGGGGGAGGAAACTCCCGAAAGGGAAGGGCATACCCATTCCCTACGAGGTTTAAAACCCAAAAGGTCCGTCGTGACAGATTTCCAACCTCGCAGAAAGTGGGACACCCGACCCAAACCACAGGTCTCACATGATCTAGGATGGGGGATATAGGGCTGCTTCCCTGAAGCTTCGTTGGGAGCAGAGGAGGCAGAAGTTGAGGATGGGTTGCGGCCAGAACCTCTCCGGCCCCTTTGTCTCCCTCTATATGACCTATAGAGAGGATTCTGCTGCTGCTTTTATTGAGGCTGAAGGAAGGAACGAAATGAGGACCTCCCAAATCCTCTATACTTTAATCCAAATCCCTTAGCCGGCGTCTGCAAACCCAAAGACTTCGCAGTAACCCTGCTATCTTTAAATCTCTGTAAGGCGGAAACGGCTTTTTCCCCAAACAGCTTTTCCAATATCAAAAGGTGAGTCCACTAATGCGGCCTGAACATCAGCAGAGAAGCCGGAAGAACAAAGCCAAGCTTGCCTTCTAGTGGCTATCGAAGACCCCATAATTCTAGCCACAGAATCAGCAGTGTGTAGGCCCGACTGAATAACCTGCCTGGCAGCAGCTTGAGTGTCCGTAACAACCTCCATAAAAGATGCCTTCTCCTCTTCAGGCAGTTTAGGGGCTAACAGTTTCACCAAGTCCATCAGAGCATGAACGTAGCGCCCCAATAAACAAGTGGCATTAGTCGACTTAAGAGCCATGCTTCCAAATGAAAAGACCTTTTTTGCTTATTGTTTGATCTTTTTAGAATCCCTATCAGCTGGTGCTTGAGGGAAAGCGCCTGAAGACTGCTTCGAGCAGGAAGCTTGCACTACAAGGCTCTCTGGTGAAGGGTGATAAGAAAGGAAGCTCGGATCCCCCGTAGCCACCCTATACCTCCTTGCCACTTGTCTGGAGACTGCAGGCGAAGAAAGTGGCTAGCGCCAAACATCCATTACAGGCTCTAAAATAGCCTCATTAAAGGGCAACATGGGCTCAACAATTGAAGATGGTGCATGCAGGACTTCAGTTAGAAGTTTTGGCTTATACTCTGCAGAGGGCAACTGCAAGTCCAACAACTCTGCAGCCTTTCAGATGACTGAACGATAAGGAGCCAACTTTTTTGGAGGAGAAGATCTAGCAGAAGAATGCTCCCATTCTGGAGTAGTATCAAGTCCACTAGCATCCTGAATGCCTTCAAACTCATCAGTTGAATCCCCAATCTCACCTTCCTCCACTTCCTCCCTATATCGTTCCTCCTCCATAATCCTCTGGGCCTCTATCCCAGAACGGATCCGAGGACTCGGCGGCGCCGTACGCAGAGTCGGCGGCACCGAACATGGAGTCGGCGTCACCGGACGCGGTGCAGATGGAGTCGGCATCGGCGTCGAGGGAGGCTCCGAAGAAGGTAAACGATCCATTCGAGGCCGGGATGGATCACCAGACGGCGCCGGGAACTGCCATGAAGGAGCCATCGGCAAGAAGGGCATAAAAGGAGCCTGAGCATAATGCTGAGGCACTCCCAAAGTATACGCCATTGGACCCACAGGACCAGAAGGTGCACCAGATGGGAAGGCAGCCCTTTCGAAAACCCCATACATCGCATTGAGGAAATGCGTTGGATCCGCACCCGGAATCGGGAAATGCGGGTATGGGTTCGACCCTGGATCCGGTCGAGGAGTATCATGAACCGGAGCCGAAGTATCCTCCACTGGAGCCGCAGGTTCAGCTGGAACTGGAGAAAGATCTTCAACCTGATCCGGCTCGAGGTCGAAAGCTGGAGATTCCACTGGCGCCGGCGACTGCGCCGGAGTCAACTTCGGCGAAGGCGTCTTCTCTGGAGACACACGAGGAGAAGGGGAAGGAGAAGGAATATGCTACTTACCAGTATGCATCTGTTCTTGGCATGTAGAGCTGCAGATCTACACACTTTTGCATAGATCGCCATCTGGTGTTGGGCCCGGATGTTTGCAGTTTGTTTTTCCTCTTGGAAAGTCTTTGGAAGTCACGAGGTTGGTGACTCCTCCTTTGGATCGTGTTGCGCATGGGCTTCGGCTCCATCCTCAGTTTGTTTTTCGCCAGCAGGGAAAGATGGGGCGTAGTAATAACAGTGAAGAAACCCATGTGTGTTGTATCTAAATAAGATAGACTGCACCAGATACAGGTAGCCGGGGAGGCGGGTGGGCGTGTGTAGATCTGCAGCTCTACATGCCAAGAACAGATGCATACTGGTAAGTAGCATATTCCGTTGAGGCATATGAGCTGCAGATTAAACACTTTTGCATAGACCAGTGTTTCCCAAACTGTGGTCCGCGGACCCCCAGGGGTCCCTGACACATTCCTAGGGGGTCCGCAGGTAGCCGTTTTGAAAGCACTGCAAAGTATCTTGTTTACTTAGCAGTTTTCAAAGAACAATAAAAGTGTCAAGATAACACCAGTGATTAGTGTCCCTGCTGGAGAGAGATGAGAGTGTTGTCCAGTGGCAGCTTTGACTTATCTAATGTAGCACAGAGGGTTAATATGCCTACTGCAAAGAACGTGTACCATGTATTTTAAAAAAACAGTATTTTATATGCATAGGTCAGTGGGTTACTGCTTTTGTCAGAGAGATTCTTTTGTTACTGTGCAGTTCATAAGTGACAATTTGTAATCTAGCACAGTGACCTATAAACTGTCATCAAATAGCTGCTTGCAAACTGCAAGGTACAAGTTAGTGACTTATGTTTTTTTCCCCAGTCTTTCATTATCCTGATGCCGCTAAAAAGGTTTATTTGGGTGGAAATACATTTTTATTGTTAAAGTCAATGCTAACCACTGTGTTATGTTCTGAATCCCGAGTGTGTGCTTCTCCAAACCAAGCACTCTTTTAAAACGCCTACCAGTATGAATGACGTGAATTTTACACCTTGTAGTCCCTTTTGCCTTTTGTAACATTTTCTATAAACTGATTTACACTTATGATTCACGGTCTTTATATGTGTGTGATGTAAAGTCTTCTGACATCCTACAATGGTATGAGAGATGGTATAAAAAATGAAATACAGGTCACAGAGGGGCTATGGGGAGATGAGAAGCACTGTTGGAGGGTGATAGTGGGGGAATCATTGAAGACCCCTCAGAAAGATTGTCGTATTCTGGTGCATAGTCAGGTCTTCATTTACTATTCTTTAAAAGCTAATACAATTCAATATATAATGATAAATGTGTTGTAGACTGCACCATTGTTTCCTAAATGTTTTGAGGGGAGAGCCTCCCAAAGCCCCCTTTGTAGGGGTCAGGCTCACTCACTGCACTTGGTGTGCACCGTATGGGGACTGGTCTGAAATCATTTGCCAGGGCTGCTTTGGATTTCCAGTCTGGCCCTGGCAGGAGCAGGAGCCTCGTACTGCGAAATAAAACCAACCATTGAAAAGTTAGTCACGGAGATGCAGCAGCAACCTTCCCATTAACTTTTGTCGTTTTCTTGCAAATTCTTTCAATATAAAATACAACAGAAGTGGCGGAGAGGGTAGTTAGCCTCCTTGGCTTAACATAACACTCCGCCACTTCAGAAACGCAGGGCTGCACCATATTTACAAGAATATGGTGCAGCCCTGCGCTTCCGCTACACTTCACAGGGGAAGATTGTTTATGTACAGGAAGGTCCCCCTTCCTGCACATAAAAAATCTTGAAATGTTGTTTTGTCACTTCTATGTGTGCTGCTTAATGCAGCACATATGGAAGTCACAAAATGTCATTTTATTTTTTTTAAAAAGATTGTTGATGTGTAGGAGGGGTCGCCTTCCTGAACATAAACAATCCAAGGCGTTTTGCAAAAACGAGGTGAAATGAAGCATTTCTCCTTGTTTCGCCAAGTTAAGACCAGGTTTTCCCTTGTCTTAATTTTGGTGCTGCCTCTCATTTACGCTGCCCTTATAAATAGGGGGCCGCGTCAAAATCAATGGGCGTTGCAGGGGAAACGCCCACCGCGACTCCCAATGCCCACCCCGTTCACGCTAAGCATTGGGTGAAAGGGGGTCCTACTTACAAGGCAGCATTAAGCCACGTTAAGTGGCTTAACGCTGCCTTGTAAATAAGGCGAAGCCCCTATCGCCATGGGAACGTCTCAAAAAGTGATGTTCCCATGGTGATAGGGACTTGTAAATATGCACCTAAAATCATTAGTAATTCGAGTATTGTGTGCACACGTGTGTTAATTTTTTTCGAATTACTGTTTTAATGTTTGAAATTTAAATCCTACAAATTGCTTGGGGGTCCCCGGCTTCCAGTGGTGACTCAATGGGGGTCCTCAGGAGTCAAAAGTTTGGGAACCACTGGCATAGACTATATAGCAGTTCCCAACCTTAGCGGCGACCACCAGTATCTGTTGCAGTGGTTTGAAATAGTGTTTGAAATAGTGTTTTTAGTACAGCCTGGCCGACACTAGCTTGTTGCTTGGTTTGCACATCTACACAGTAATGTTTAGTGAAAGTGTGCTGTGTTGACCATGTAGCTGCTTTGCAGATATCATCTAATGGGATGTTCCCTAGAAATGCTATATAAGCCCCTATCTATCGTGTAGAGTGGGCTTTAGGGGGAACAGATAGCGTTCGTTTTGCTGTGTGATAGCAAATCTGTATGCATTTTACAATCCACCTAGCTATCCCTGATTTTGAGATGGGGTTGCCTTTGTGTGGTGGAGAGAAAGAGACAAGTAGTTGTTTGGTCTTTCTGAAAGGTTGTGTTCTCTGCATATAGTAAAGTAATGCCCGTTTAACATCTAACGCGTGCAGAGCCCTTTCTGCAACAGTTTGAGGTTGTGAGAAAAATACCGGTAATTCTACCGATTGGTTTAGATGAAAGGGGGAAATGACTTTGGGTAGGAATTTTGGGTTTGCACGGAGAACAACCTTGTTCTGGTGCATTTGGAGAAAAGGTTCTTGTATAGTAAGTGCTTGTATCTCACTGACCCTTCTAAGGGAAGTGATGGCTACAAGAAAAGCTGTTTTCCATGTGAGAAATTGCAGTTCGCATTTATGCAAAGGTTCGAAGGGTGGTCCCATTAGCCTTGTGAGAACTATATTTAAGTTCCACACAGGTGAGGGTGGTACTCTGGGGGGAATTATTCGTTTCAGGCCTTCCATGAAGGCTTTAATGGCAGGCACTCTGAAAAGTGATAGGTGCTGTCTGTTCTGTAGGTAAGCGGCAATTGCTGCGAGGTGTAGCCGAATGGATGTATATGCTAGGTTACAACTTTGTAGATGGAGCAAGTAGCATATGATGTGCTGTATAGATGCGTCTAGAGGATTGATTGTGTTATGGAAATAAACAACAAATCTTTTCCACTTGGCAGCGTAGCAGGCTCTAGTGGTAGGTCGTCTAGCTTCTCTGATGATGTTCATACAGTCAGGGGGGAAGGTTAAGGTATCCGAATTCTAGCATCTCAGGAGCCAGATCGTAAGGTTGAGCTGAGCTGGGTCCGGGTGTCTGATCTCTCCATGGTTCTGGGTTAGGAGGCATGCTGAGAGGTGTAGCTTTTGGTGTGATACTACCGAGAGTTCCAGCAGTGTGGTGTACCACGGTGGTCTGGCCCATGTTGGAGCTACTAGGATCAGCGTGAGGGAATGCTGTTGTAGCTTTCGCACCACTAATGGAATTAGTGGGAGAGGTGGAAAGGCGTACGCAAATTTGCCTGACCAGTTCACCCATATCGCATTGCCTTTGGACAATGGGTGTGGGTATCTGGCGGCCAAGCTTGGGCATTTTTTGTTTTCGTGGGTGGCGAAGAGGTCTATCTGTGGATGCCCCCACATCTGAAAGAACGGGTGAAGAACCTGTGGGTGAAGTTCCCACTCGTGGATCTGCTGCGTCTGTCTGCTGAGCAGATCTGCCATGGTGTTTTGGACTCCTGGGACATTTTGGGCTAGGAGAAAGATTGTGTGGAATTGCCCATCTCCATATGCTCTGTGCTAGTTGAGAGAGCTGTGGAGAGTGTGTGCCGCCTTGTTTTTGAATGTAGTACATGGCTAGTCATGTCTGTGCGAATGAGGACTGCCTTGTCTAAAATCTGTGTTTGAAAGGATTTTAGGGCTAGAAAGATTGCCAGTAACTCCAGATGGTTGATATGGAGTAACTTTTGTTGCGGCGTCCATGTGCCCTGCACTGTGAGGTGTAATAGATGAGCTCCCCAGCCGGAGAGCGATGCGTCTGTTAGGATTATTTGTGGAACCGGGTCCAGGAACGGTCGACCTCTGGAAACATTTGTGGTGTTCCACCACTGCAGAGAGAGATGGGTGCGACCGTCCACCAACACCAGATCTGTCAGTTGCCCCTGGGCCTGGGTCCATTGGCGCGCTAAGCACTCTTGGAGTGGACGCATCTGGAGTCTTGCATTTTCATAGTGCCTCACACAAGAGGCCATCATCCCTATCAGTTGCATAAACACTCTTGCTGGAAGAGAGTGGTGAGGTATGAATCTTTGACGCAAAGCCTGAATGCTTGCAATCCTGGCAGGATTGAGGTAGGCTATGGCTTTTGAGGTGTCTATGGTGGCACCGAGGTATTGCTCATGTAGGATGGTGTTAGCTGGGACATTTGGTGGTTCACCGTGAAGCCTAGCTGGTGAAGTAGTTGGATTGTAGTGGCGGTGTGGTGTACACATACGTATTTGTTTTGCCTCTGCCTTTATTGTTATTGCCCCTATAGCCGCCTCTTTGATAACCCCTTGTGAAGGTGGACTGAGCAGGGGATTTGTAGGAAGTGGACGCGCTATCTGAAGAGTAGCCTTTAGCCGTACCCCGAAAGGAAGAGCGGCGAAAGGAGCGCCTAGGAGGGTGTGACTGCAGGGCTCCCATAGATTTCGCCGTATCCGTGTCCTTCTTAATTTTCTCGAGGGCCTAATCCACCTTTGGGCCGAATAGGTGTTCTTGGTCAAAGGGATGATTTAGGATGGAGGCCTCTACCTCAGGTTTGAAGCCTGATACTCTCAGCCAAGCATGGCGACGGAGGACGACGCTAGTGTTAATGGCCCTGGAGGCTGTGTCTGCTGCGTCTAAGGCACAGCGTATGGAGGTGTTAGCTATAGTCTTACCCATTCATTGGCCCTATGTTTGTATCTTTCTGGGAGGTGGTGCATTATGGTTTCAAATTCATCATAATGCGCTCCATCGTATCTGGCCAATAGCGCTTGAGTGTTGGCGATACGCCATATATTTAGGCTGCCTGTTACGCAGTGCGCTTCCCTGACGCGTTTAGTAGCTTTGACTCTTTGTCAGGTGGTGGTGCTTCGCCTGACGCCTGGGAGTTTGACCTCTTCTGTGCAGTGGAAACCACTAGGGAATCCAGTGGCGCTGGCCCTTTGATATAGGCAGGATCTGTGGGGGCAGCTTTGTACTTTTTCTCTATGCGTGGGTTAATGACCCTAGCCCTGACTGGGTCCTTAAAAACCTCTGGCGCATGTTTTATCACCCCCTTGAGCATAGGTAGTATGGAGGTAGACCTATGTGCGGTATCAAAGGTGTCTAGGAGGAAATCCTCCTCTACTGGGTCAGTTTGTAGCTCTACCCCATGATAATGTGCCGCCCTCTGAAGTAGGTGGTGGAAACCGAATGAGTCTTCCGGTGGAGATGGCCTGGAAGGGTTAAGGTCATCTTGTGGGACGTCTGGATTATTGTAGTTGTCCCATGGGTCTGGGGATCCTGTAGGGGTGGGGTCTTGGGGCACATCCCCTGGATTGTAATATGGGTCCCCCTGATCATCATCGTCTGGAGACGGGGTCGGGGAGCGATGAGGTGGGGGTGGAGAAGGCGGAGGGGGCGGAGGTGGAGAGGGTGGAGGAGGTGGGGCAGGCATTCTGAAAGGGGAGGTAGCAGAGTCCTTCCTCTTTGGAGGTGGAGGCGGAGCCGGTTTGTCCAAATGTCTCTTTTTAGAAGAGAGTGCCAAATGTCCAGTTTTTGGATCCTTGGTAAGAGTCTTTTGCAAGGGATCCGGTGTAAACAGTTCCTGTGACAAGGTTTGTTCCGTCGGCGCCGAAGGTTTCGGGGCCGATGACTTTTTAGGCTTGTCCGTACCGTGCTTAGCACTGGGCTTGGGAACCTCCGATTTCTTGGTCAGCGCCGAGGTGGGCTTCGGCGTAGAAGTGTCGGTGCCGAGGGCCTTATGGGGTTTGGTCAATACCGAAAGGACTTTGGTGCGCGGCTCGGTGTCGAGGTAGAGGCCGATCTCTTTTTCGGTGCCGAAGTGTGTTTCTCGGCACCGCTGGAGGGCTGGCTCGAGCCCGAGCCGCCGGAAGGCTTATTTGGCTTCTTCACCGGGCCCGAAGGTGGGGTGTTTGAAGCAGTGTCTCTGGTCTTGCCTAGGCCCGGAGGCGAAGGCGTGACCGAAGCCTTTTTGGGTGTCGGCGCGGGTGCGGGAGGGGGTATAGTACTCACGACCCTCTGCGCCGGGGTGATGTCCTCCACATCTAAATCGTCAGCTTCGGAAGCACTGACTAGGTCCTCTTCGGTGTGCTACTGTCCCGGATCTTCGACGTCGTCCCCGAAGATGTCGACTGGAACGAAGGTCGAGGAGTGCGCCATGTTTCGTCTGGCCCTTCTTCGATCTGAAAGACTTGCAGGCCGGACAGTCTCGAGCCTCGTATTCAGAGGAGAGGCAGAGGTTGCACACCTCATGAAGATAGGTGTGGGGGAATTTGGACCCACATCGAGGGCACTTCTTGAAAGGAGTTCTTTCCATCAGCCGGGACCGGAGCTTGGGTAGGCCCGAAGGCCGCCGAAGACTGGAATCGAAGATGTGTCGATGATTGGGGAGATCTGGATCTGAACAATACCGCGATGAGCGAGGATTCCGCTTCGATCGTCGAACTGGAAATATTCGGTACCGGAGCGCAAAGTATTACATCCGAGCCCGATGGCGGAAAAAAACAATCTGAGGATGGAGCTGAAGCCCATGCGCAATACGATCCAAAGGAGGAGTCACCGACCTCGTGACTTCCAAAGACTTTCCAAGAGGAAAAACAAACTGCAAACATCCGGGCCCAACACCAGATGGCGATCTATGCAAAAGTGTGTAATCTGCAGCTCATATGCCTCGAACATAACTTCCTTGCTTCGACGCCGAGGCGACGGCGACCTCGAAGCCTTACTCGACAATCGGCGCAGAGAGCTATGCTTCCTCTTCTTTCTGTGTTTCTTCGACTTCGAAGAGCGTGAAGTCAACGACTCCGGTCTAGACTTCTTCTTACCTCTCCTTTCCTTCGTCGTCTTGGCCATCAAGAGTTTCGCCTCCCTCTCCTTCAGGTCCTGGAGGTTCATCCACATCATGATCTGAAGAAAGGCCCCACAAACAATCATCGTGGGGGTCAGTAATGGACATGTGGCCCCCACATTCCCTACAAGGTTTAAAACCTGACTTTCTCGTCGAAGACATGGTTAATCTAGATACAGTAACCCACTGCAAGACAACAAAGTAGCAGGAGAGTGCTGGAAAACCGTTCCGCGTCGACGGCGCGGTTAAAAGGGAACTGACGTCATCACGCCGACGTGGCTCTCTTATGGCTCCGGTGACGTCATACGGAGTCGTAAGCGGAGCCGATGTATTATGACGTCCACGTCGGCGTAGAGAGCTGGGGAAAAAATTACGTGGAATGCTGGCGCAGGGGATATTCACAAGGTGAGAAATCCACTGGCAGATGTATCCATCAGAATAGGCTTTTGTACACAGGTCCCACAGCCAGGTTGAGAGTCAACGGCCTTCTTTCAGAGTTTCCCTGTATCCAGAGGCACCCTTTGTCCCCACTCCTCTTCGCTACAGCAATGGAACCCCTGGTTGCTAGGATTCAACAACATCATGCAAATAGAGGAGTGGGGTTTTCGTCTAGGTGTCTGACCAGATCGCTTTACACGGATGACATCACGCTCTCACAGATCCAGTGACTAACACCCACCCCGTGCTGAGGAAACTGATCAAATTCGGTGGCCTATCCAGGATCCAGATTAATTGGAAAAAATCCACCATCCTTCCTCTGACCGATAGCACGATCCCCTTCACACTGGATTATCCCCGGGGATGGGCAGAGGGCCCAGTTAAGTACTTGGGGGTCTGGCTCAGTCGGGATATGCAGGAACTCTGGACGATTAATTTCGGTCGAGCAGTGAGTTGGTTTGAAAGTAAACTTTCTAAATTCCAGAGACCGAGAAACAAAATAGATACAACAGACGCTTAGATGGGCTTGGCATCAACTGCGTTTAAGAGCTGGACATGGTATTATTCGCCCAATCTGCTCCCCTTGCATATAACCCCCCCAATACCGGCAATGGCGGAGGGAGGAGAAGTACTCAGGGCTGGGGGACTGGGCTGGTCGACCTTAGCTGATCTGTATCCAGAAGGGGAACCTTCCGCTTCCCCCCCCAGATGCGGCGGGACGAGCACCACACTTTTCGGACCTGCTTTTAGATTATAGAATCAGGGCCACCTGCCGCAAATTGCATGATTCCTTTCCCTCCCCCCACCTACCTTAAATGCATTGGAGCAGTTGATATCGAATAGCGCTCAGCATAAGTTGATCACCCGCCTCTACACTACGATGCAGACCGACTTCCCTATAGCCAAACATACGTCATTCGAGGGCTGGAATGAGGAACTACCCACACCCTTGAGGAACAGTGGAAGTTCTGCTGAGGGCAGCTAGAGCTGCTCTCCCCGAACTATAAACTACGCTTGATCCATTTTAAATTCCTGCATTGGTACTATAGAACACCTGCGCAACTCATGAATATGGGTCTCCGGGGGGATGCCAGATGCTGTAGATGTAACGCTTTGCAGGCTCCCTCTCTTCACTTGGCCTGGCATTGCCCCAAGATAGCGCAATTCTGGGTTTCGATTTTTGCCTTCATAAATGAGATACTTGACCTAAGACTGGAGCCATCGCCCTTGCTGGGTCTGTTGGGGTACACAAAAGACATACCCAGTGGAGTCCAGACGCCTACTGGCCATGCTGTTACTCTTGGCGAAGAGATGTGTAGCCATGTCCTGGGGGAGGGCCGGGGTCCCACAAACGAAGTGTTGGATAGCAGATGTCACACTGTCAGGAACAACTGACTACCTTTTGGGACGCCGACAGCGTCCAGGCCCCGGGAAATCGGGGGCCAATTTCAAGATTGGGTTCGGGCCCGGGCCATGACCGGGGATGGTGCAGAGGTGTCCTAGGGCCTCGACACTTGTTGGCGCAAGCAGAGACTGGGTGGGGATATGATACTGTTGGGCCAATGGTTTCGGGGGGGGGGGGGGTTTGTCGTGGGGTCACCGTATTGTTTTTTCTTCTTATATAGGCCTTCCCTTTAAAAAGTGTATCACTGACAATTAATACGAAGCTGTGACTTTCTATTTAACCATGCTGTGATATAATGTGTTGCTGTTGGGGTTTATTTTTTTTCTCTTAGTACATGCTTCTCCTTTTGATTCTATGTAATCTTGATCTTTTCGTGTACATGCAAACCTTGATTCTTGTATGACCACATCTGTTCTATGTATAATGCTACCAGTTGATGTCCTTGAAACGATATGGGATAGGACAGTTCTTCACAAGTTTGCTAGATGATGCATTCTATGTTTTCTGTGTATCAAAACTTCAAAAACAAATTATAAATATTGTTCAGTCCTCTCTGTTTTAGAAAGTACTTCTATTTAGAAATGTCTCTCTTCCTCTGTTTTATGCATTAGTACGCTACTAAGCTGCTATTTGTATCACACTGTGGTAGGAGGAGGTATCATCTGGTGGGGACGCCTTACTGGGTATTGGTTGCTGTACGCCAGCATTCAGAAGGACAACATCTTAATCCTCCCATGGATCTGGACTATGTTATGCATCTCTGTGTGAGTCAGTAATAATCATCTTTCATCGCCTCCCTCACATTCTTGTGTTGGTGATGGTGACCTTTGTGAGGGGACATAGGTTTAGTTATGGGCATGGGGCTTGTGGCTCTATCCTCTTTTGCCACCCGTTTTGGTAGTGCCTTATGTGACATGCACAGTTGCCCCTGTCATATGCCTGCCTCTTAATTTTCTGTTCATGATTTTTAGAAAGCTATCAAAAACATTTTCTTCCTCTTCAAGTTGAGGTTGTTTTTGTATTGTCATTGCCGTCTTGTCTGGAATCATGGACAATGTTGCAGAGGAAGGTGCCTTTGTTTCTAATGTTTGCAAGGTTTTCGTCGGTGTCGAATAGTGTCCCTTGTCTTTTGTCAACTTTTTGGGGGAATGAGTCGAATCTGATCGGTGTTTCAGCTCCAACTGTTTGTCCGATGCAGTGATCTTGTATTTTGTCAGCATCAATGTTTGTTTCGGCACAAATGGTTTTGTTGTGCCGGTTTCTCTTTCTTCTGGCCATTTTGACCAATCGGAATCGAGAATGTTGCTGTCCCTTCTTGGCTCACTCTCTGTATCTACAAGAACCCAAGCGCTATGGTTCGTTGTGGCATGGGGTGAGGGGAGGGGACCAACTGGTGGCCGGTGTTTTTACTTTGGGGTGGTCTGGGTTTTCGCCCCATCCCTGAAAACAAAGTTTGCTGGGATTCGTCACTGACCTGCACGTCCAAATCTGCTTCTTCGTGTCTTCATCTGAGGCGATGTAGTGGGAGCTGACAATTACATAACCCTGTTGGCCCAGTTCCTCAGCGTCTATCTCACCCTCACTGTGGGATTAATTGCAGGAGAATTCCGCCTCGGCTACCATCTCCATCGTGTGGACTAGGCGTTGATCCAGTCATCCTTGTACGGTCTTTTTGATCAAGAAGTTGCAAGCTGCGCAGTCCTGCTCCGTATGCTCCGGCGACAGGCATAGGTTATATACCTTGTGGGTATCGGAATATGCATATTTCGCCTCGCATCTAGGGCACCTCCTGAACAAACCTTTCTTCTTTGCCTCCATTACCCGCATACAAACATTTTTAATGGGTGTGGCCGTCGACGATCTTGAAGTTTAACTTTCACTTTGTTTAATACACAGTATGCTAGAGACGTCTCAGTATTCGTCCTCCATCTTTGACCGCTGAATTCTTTCAGCCCGTAAGGGCATAACAACTATAGAGCGCGAACGTAATCCATCCGAGCTCAATGGTGGAAACAACAACCTAACAAAGAAGCAGTTGAACATGCACAATACCTGAAGGAGGAGAGGATACGACAAGCCAACCATAAAGACTCAAGAACAACAAATAGCAGAGTCCAGGCCCAACACTAGATGGCAGGAGTATGCACTACATGCGTTTCTGCAACCAACACATGCTAAGAATTTCCATTTACGTGCTGTTGAGGTTTGATAGCATGTGGGCCAGACTGCAGACTAGGCCAACCTACTGGCCTGCATGGGACACCAGGAGCCAGTTAACCAAAGGAAAGTTCGTACCTGCTCGCCCTCCTTGTATAAAGGCATAATTTCTCGAGAATTTTCACAGTCACAACTGTACACAAGGAGAACAGCAGGACTGACATCGGTGAGCTTGTGTGCCAGCGTTGAGAAAGTAAATGAGCCTGCATCGACTGTACAAATATTTAATGGCAGAGACACCATAACGTGCGCTAATGAATAGCAATTCTTGGTTGCGTTACGCCTGCATCTATTCCGAAATCTGTTCTTATTCTGCGAGGAGTAAAAGGGGATGGCAGCTCGCCTGCCCCCTCATGTTAGCCTTCCTCACTTGCTGCGTGAGTTGGTGGCTGTCTGGGGTAAAGCTGGTCTTGCACTACTGTGTGCACCACTAGCTCCGAATTGGCTCTTGGGGCAAGCAGGCGATCGGCATACAGATAGCTATCAATAGTGTAGCGAGTGCCTTGGCACCAGGGACCAGAGTAGCACTTTTCAAACCAGTAATCGCCTTTCCGGTACTAAACCAGGTGGTGATAGTGGTGTGAGATTGTGTTTGTTGGGGGTGAGGAGGTGTGTTTTCTTGCATCTTCAATTGGAGGGCAAGATACTCTTGATATACTACTGGGTGTCGTCACATGAACAGATGACAGAGGAGCTGCAGGTGCCTTCAGGGTGTAGGGCCCGTTGGCAGCTGGCAGGCAGGCTATCTGTTGGCACCCAGGCTCTGGCACTTAACCCCCCAGCCCATTGTTCAGAGAAAGATCTCCAGGGGAGAGCACATCTGCCACTAGCCTGCGAGTTCAGATCATCTCCAGTAAAGCAAGGAATATGAATTTGCATCGGGAAGGGGTTGGTAGTTGAAGGGGGGGGGGATTTTCTGGGAGGGTCTGTGTGCAACATTTTGTGAAAAAGAGGGCCTGTATAACATCCATTTTGGATGGCAAGAGATTAGCCAATTGCAATCTTCTCAGGGGAGGGGTGGGAATCAGGGTGGACAGTGTGTGCATGTGATGTGTACGAATGTACACTTTCAGGTGTGCATGACATGTTTTGCTCGCATCTGGTCTGTCTATAACAAGCACAAGTTTTCTGAATGTCAGCTGGTCTGTGTTTTGTGTGTGACAGGCAAGATGTATGAATCATGTGGGGAGTGTTCTGTGCTTGCAATTCGTGTGCAGCTGTTAGGTGAATGCCTCATTTGTGCATTGTGTGGGCAGGGGAGTAGATTCCTATTAAACAGTGAGCCGTCCTACAGCAGCTTCCCCATAGTGTCCTCAAACATGCACTCTTTTTCAGCATCTAAAAGCGTGTGAGCCAAAAGTAATAAATCCCATGAGAGCAGAGATAATTAATTGCAAGTATTTAATTGGGTGCGAATTATTGTACGTGATGTAGCACGGGAGGGAAAAAATAAAGTCAGTATGGAATGAAACACAGTAGATGTGTTTAAAAAAAGGCACAGCTACAAAAAATAGTCACCAAAGGAGCTTGATTAGAATGAAAAAAAAGTTGATAGAGCAACCCAAAAAAGCAGACGAAAACTTAAAAACGAAGAGGTGCTTGGTCCTGGCTCCACAGAACAGAGAAATACACCAGAAGAAACCAGAAACTGACAGGAAAGAACATGCGAAAACCAATAAAAGCAGGGCATTAAGAGTGACAAGCAGGCACACAAATGGTAAGTAATGGGCGAGCTGCAAGCCCCTTTTGAAAATTTTTCTCAACTTGAAAGAGATCCTGCTTCCTTCATACTGGCCCGATTGGAATGCAGTGGACAGAGGTGCATACACATGTGCCCCGTGAAACTGTGGCGCCCCTGGTGAGAGCGTGGGGGCCCTGTGAATTTGCTGGAGGCCTCCGAGGGGCCAACAATATAGCCATGAATTAGAAAACTCCCCGGGGCTGAACTGCTGTTTGAAAACACGCCCTTGGTGTGCAGGTCGTCTTGACTGGGTGCCGGTTGACCTGGGATTTCTGCACCCAAGACCAACCTTGGGATAGGTTGGCCCTAGTACCCATCTTTTATATTGGGGTCCAAGGAACAGTTGCTCGGGCCCTGATAAATTAAAGCCAATTGGATATTAAGTGAGCCCCTCTGCATGGACACAATTGCGGTCCGGCTTTAACAATGCTCGCTTGTTGGGGAGGTCCTATAGTCACGCAGATTACGCAGGTTTATGTGTGGCAAACACTCGGCAGAGGTCGTCATGGGCAAAGAGAAAGCCCAGAAGCAGTCTGGCTCCAAAACCATCACACAGTATACTACTCCTAAGCAAGCGTCGAGGGACACGCCCGGACGGGGCCCACCGGCAGCAGCAAACAAAAAAATAAATAAATAAATCGAGCGGAGTCACAGAGAGCCCCGGAGATCTTGCAATGGAGGAGAACGGTGGGCGAGGATGGAACATTGTAGCCTGATCCCCTTGTGGAGGGCACTGGGGATATTCACTTCCTGGGAGCTGCCTCTGCTGACTCTGATGCACAGGAGCAAGCGGTGCAATGGTCAATGGATACTGTGCCTGAGACATTGTTGGGAGATCTCCCTGGGAGAGACCGTGATTAAATGCTTAATGCAGGGCCTTGCTGCCCCGGGACTAACTCTTGGAACTGTGGTAACGTTGAATGGTGTTAGCTGCTGTGAGGATTACTGGTGGTCTATGCGCGAGGGGGGGGGAATATTTACCTGTTTTACACCCACTCATAACACACATAGTCGCCTAAATAGGGTACTGGCGACAGAGCATCCAGAGTTTATGGCAGCGGAGATTATACATCTGGCGCGGTTTTGTCCGACCAAGTGCCTGTGTGCTGCTCAGTGCGGTGGGCAAGCAAGACTCCTGCGGATGGCAGCTCTCTGCAGATTCCTGGAGGACCCGGTCGGAAAAGGAGGCAATCTCGAACGAATTGACAGAGTAGATGTCCCTTAATTGGGTCTCAGCGAGCACCAGAGCCCACGGGTGGGATGCAATGAAGGGGGTGATCAGGGGGGCGGCAGAGGGGCCGACGTATGGCGTTCGGAGGCAGCTACAGTCCGAGTTACAGGATAGGGAGAAATTGTTGGCCGAGCTCCAGTCAGGGCCGCAGGGGCAAGATGATGCCAAGGAACGAGAGCGTGCTCTACGTGAGCAGGTTGCAGATACTTGGGATGGGCTGGATAAGTATACACTTACGAAATATCTCCTGCGACTGCATGCAGAAGGCGATAAATCTGGTTGATTACTGGCTTGGATATTGCGTAAGGAGCAGGCCCCCCCTTTGGTTACTAGTCTGCGAGCTCAGTCGGGCGAGCTGGTCTATGCTCGGGCAGCCGTGCTGGATGTGTTCCGGCCGCACCTGCAGACAGTGTACAGGGCAGTCCCCCTGGTGGGTGCGGGCCTTTATATTCTCTTCTTGGAAGGCCTACAGTTGAGGCAGGTATCTGAAGAAGTGAGGACAGATCTGGATGCGCAGATTACCAAGGAGGAACTGATGGAGGCAATAGCAGACGTACCTAGGGCCACGACGCCAGGAGGTGATGGATTTCCTATTGAGTATTATCAGGCATATTCAGCGGTGCTGTTATGGCCTTTGTTGCAAACCTTTAACGAGTCCTTTGACAGTGGAATATTGCCCTGTACGATGGGCGAGGGTGAAATTTGTCTGATCCCAAAGCTGGTTGGCGACGTCCAGGACCCGGCGGCATACTGACCTTCAACGATTATTAACTCAGACATAAAAACCTTATGTAAAGTGCTGGCCAAACGGTCGGGACCGCACATGGCTCATATGGTTCACGAGGACCAGTGCAGCTTTATTCCGGGTCTCAGTACATCCATGAAGATACGACCACTGGCGCATATCTTGCATGAGACGCAACAGGCTCCTGAGGAGATTGCGACTGTGTCGATCGACCTTGAAAAGGCGTTTGGCACGGTGGATTGGGGGTACTTGCTGGAAATCCTTGGAAAGTTGGGGATTGGACCACGTTTTTGTAGATGGGTTAAAATATTATATACAAATCCTGCAGTGTGTGTGTGCGGATGGGTCAAACCTGTTCGGAGCAGTGGTTGTTGGGGCGTGACACATGGCAGGGGTGCCCGCTGTCGCTGCTGCTGTTCGCACTGGCCATTGAGCCTATGGCGACATGGGCAAGGCAGGAACTAGGCTGCTGGGGTATACATATTGGGCAAAGTACGCACCTTATCTCACTCTATGAGGATGATGTATTCTTCTATCTTACGTCACCACGTGAGGCCATACCGAAATTGCTGAGGTTGATGGACTAGTTTGCGACTTATTCAGGCCTGCGCACACATAGGCGTAAATCCCTGGCGTTCCCCCTAGCAGGACAGAGAGGGAGGCTGGGGAGCTGACTAGCCTGGGACTGAGATGGGAGACGGACCATTTTAGATACCTAGGGGTGCAGGTGACTCCTGGGGATGCTAAGCAGCTCCAGTTGAATATGAACAGGGTGGTTAAGTCGCTGAGGCACTCCGTGGAATTCTGGAATACCCTGCCACTGTCCCTAATGGGTAGAATAGCAGTGGCAAAGATGGTATGCTGCGGAGATGCCTGTATGCCCTAGAGAATGTGTTGTGCCCGATTCCCGCCAAAGTGTTTCGGCAGTTGAATGCTCACCTGGTGACCTTGTTTTGGGCGGGAAAGAGTTGCAGGGCTGCACTGCAGGTGCTTCTGAAATGGTACGACAAGGGTGGGTTAGGGGTGCCTAGATTCGATCCTTCAGCATGCTGTGCAGTAGTTGGATGAGGGTGATAATTGGGAAAAACGTTTACTTGTTGGGCGAGTACAGCCAGAGGATCACCCTATGATTTTGATGGAGGGTACTGGGGCGAGCGCGGATTTACCATATGTGGTTAGTCAAACGGCCTGCTTGTGGCAGAAAGTTATGGAATGAGTGCTGGGACGGGGTCCCTTCCACCCGGAATTGTCCAGTTGGCAGTTAGTACCTGTGCGCAGGATGGTGGAAAACATGTCTTTCCAGGCATGGAGAGAGGGTGGCTGCATGGTATTGGCAGACCTATATATAAATGACACTTATATTACGTTTGAGCAGGCGTGTGAAGGGTTCGGACTGGGACATGGGCAGTATCTTCACTATGCGGGTCTGAAGGAATTGGCCAAGGTGACATGGCCCACTTATCCGGATATGCCCCGGACCACCGAGACCTTGGACATATTGTTAACATGTGGAGGTGGGCGCAGATTGCAGTCTTTGTAGTACAAGGCCATGAGGGCGGACCCGGGTTATTTGGCTCTTATGGCGTTGGATGCTTGGAATGAGGATTTGCAGGCGCCGTTGCTGGAGAGGGACTGGCGGAGAATATGCACGCTAACCCGCAAGGTGTCTTGTAATGCCCGGCTGAAGTTGCCGCACTATAAGTTCTTGCAGCGAGTGTATATGACCCCGGCGAGGCTCCATCGCATCGATGCCTCCCGTTCGCATTGATGGCATAGATGTTGTGAAGCCCTTGCGGGGTTCATGCATTTGGCGTGGGAATGTCTAGAAGTTCATCAGAATTGGCTTGAGGTAGGAGCGCGGCTCCGCGGGGAAGGGAGGGGGGGTCCACGATAGAAGCTACACCTGAGCAGTGCCTCCTAGGGCTGGTACCGCAACGCAAAAAATGGAAAATGTCCACCAAGCTATTACAGCTAGCACTGGTGTTGGCTAAACAAAGGGTCACCATTTGAGGGATGAGTGAGCGGGCCCCCTCTTTTGTGAATTGGATGAGAGACGTGGAGAGTGGTCTTTAGCGGAGGCACTGCATATGAAAGCCTGCCGCAGGGACAAAAAGTTGGAGGAGGACATTGCACGTTGGAGGGAGTTATGTAGAGAATTTGACCCAAACCAAAGTCCTTCTCCTAGGACCCTCACCCTTAGCATGGAACGAGTCCTGGTGGCCCTCCATACTGGAAACCCCGCCCACCCCCACAGACCACACACGTAACCTTGGCATCATACTGGACTCCTCGCTCACAATGAACGATCAGATCAACGCAGTCGCTTCATCGTGCTTCCACATGCTCCGCCTGCTACTTAAGTTATTTAGATGGATCGCCGAACTCAGAAAAACAGTCAACCACACACTCATCAGCAGCAGACTCAATTTTGGCAACAGAAACTCCCCAGGAAATGTGATAACTTTCAAAACGCCACAACTCAAAACTCCACTGACTCCTAATCAACAAAAGAATCACCTTCAAGCTCCTCACTCACACCTACAAAGCCCTACACGACGCAGGACCACAACTTCTCATTCTGCGTCCCCACCAGACACCTACGCTCCGCCCAGCTGACTCATGGCCACCATCCCTCAGATCCACAAAACAGGAACCAGAGGAAGATCCGTCTCCTACCTTGCGGCCAAGACCTTGAACACTGCCTACCCACTTGACAATCCCTGTCGCTGACCCAATTCAGGAAGGATCTCAAGACTTGGTTCAAGACCTGGCTCTTCAACTGAACACTTAAGCGCAGACAGACCTGCGCCGTAAGACCCTCACGGGTAAATAGCCGCGCTTTACAAACCCAGGCTGATTCATTTGCTCGAGGGCAGAATGGGAGGTGTTTTACGAACCATAGAATGCACTGCGATTTGAGAAATAAGCAACACATTTAGCTCTTGAATTTCTTATGCTGCATAGGAGAGGCGAACTTGCCCATGCACTCAACATCTAACTTACATTAGATCCAAGCTACTCGTCTTTCATACCAATTTAATATTATCACTGGGATTATTCAAAATTGTCGAGGGTGCATTCCCTAATCTCTGCATAGTGCTAATAACCTGAAATGCACTCACCAACAAAAAAACAACTTACCTTTTCAGATCCCCACATTTGAAATACGGTCTCTGGAACCACCATACCCGGACCTTTATGCAAGCTAATTAGATCAACTGTTTGTCTAAGGTGCCACAATAGAGTTACCACATCAGTACATCTAAGTGAATAACAAACTTTTACTTCAGACACAGGAACAGTCCTCACAGTACGTAGATGTTTAAATATAGCACTCGTTTAAATGATCACATACTCGAAGTCTGGGTAAAAAACCCATAAAACCTACTGAATCGAAGTTTTCTATTCCTGCCTCAAAAAGTTCATTCAGAAAGTACAATCGACCTGGCTCTCATACAATTAGAAGCCATGCTTGATCCTGCTTAGGACTCAAAAGACAAATCCTGCTCAAGTGCAGGTTGAAATAGCATGAGTTTAAGACTTCAGAGCACTAACCATTAAGACACAGAATTCAGGTTCAGCAGAATGGAAGATGCTGAAACGAAATCGGGAGAGGATAATTGGTTTACTAGAACCTAAACTAAAGAGCTGCTAATGGAAGTACTGGATTTAGAGGTTCAGAATCAAGAGGTCGCTTATGTATTTCTGGAATCATTGAAGGAGTGCAAGATGGTAAAAAGTTATATTTTTTTAACCCTAGATCCCAAGCCCATTGACAGGGATCTTTTAAAGAATTTAAAAAATAGGATGAACACAGTCTAGTCCAGATTTGAAAGGCAAAGCATCCAAGAGTGTTTGTCTTCAGACCTCTGCAACACCACTAATGTTTGTCCATATGAGGAAATATAAACTGTTATAATGGAAAGGCACCAAAATATTTTGCCAGATAACAAACCAGTATGAATTTGCAAAGGCTTTCTAGCAATGGTACAACCCCCCACTGCCCAACGCACCCCAGTAAGGTCTGGCATTCTCAATATCTGGTCTTTTGATATACAGGATAAAGCATAATAGTTAAAACATACCCTTCAAGAACAGGGTGACCCTGAACAGTTGCTGGAAAACTTGCTTGAATCCAAGAATGAAACATTAATACATTAAACGCTCCAAGAAGTATATATGCAGTTTTATGTCCACTGGTGAAGTTATATTGTTTTAGGTTTATTTGCCATGTTTATAGCTTAATTTTTGTCTTTTGGTTAGACATAACCCCACACTCAAGTCTATTTTTGGCTTACAGCTTAATAAATCAGAAGTGTCTAATCTGTTCAGTTTAGGCCTGCCTGAGGATATTTAAGCAAGATTTCTGTCAGAAACAAATTGGATAGATGATGCTTTTTAACTAGCCCACCAGGTGTCATCAGAACAGTTTTTGTTGTTTAGGTGCATAACATCCGAGACTTATCTAATAAAGGTTAGATAATCTGAGTGTGCACGAGCAGCCCCTAAACCATTAACAAGGGTGTGAAGACTTCCTCTTGTCATCTTCACATTCTTACTGAGAGGGTTGCGGGCAAAGGGAGGTTGGGAAGTATGTGAAGGAGAGGGTTTTCTTACTTTTCCTTCCTCTTCAACTTTTTTGTATGCCATTACACATAGCCAATATGGTTGCAATCATAGCATTTGTTAAGAGTGTTACTCACCCAATTAAATTTTTTACAAAAGTGTTGGGCAATTTGGTTTGGATGGTATCACTTTCACATGGTGAACATGTTCTGGTATTTCTATTTAGATCTTGGCTTGCCAGATAATATCAAAGTTTTTTACAATACCTACTTCATCACATTTAAACAAGGAGCATGATTAAAGCACTATCTATTAACACAAAAACTGAACCATCCCATATAAAAAGAAGTAACATTTTAGACTAATGCTACAAACTAAAGGGGATATCATTTTTACACAATAAGAAATTTCACTAAGAATTAACTGAGCTAGGAGATGGCCTGCCCTCCATCCAAAGGCAATGTTAGACTAGAGTGCAGAAACTCAGATAAAATGGGGTCCGGTAATTAAAGCATGAAGACCACTAAACAAGTGGACAGAGGCAATTTGAGGGTCTGCATTTCAAATCACGAGTTTTACATGGGTAAATTGTCCAAAGAATCCTAGCATTTACATGCAGGGAAAAGGCTCAAGGAGTCTACATTAATTGACCTAATCCAATAAATGCAAGAGCTGCATAATAGTGATAGATGTTAAATTAACATAATATAACGTAAGGCAATAAAACAGTACCTTTTCCTAAGTCAAAGTTGAACTTGTCTGCACGATCACGACTGGAGTCGAATTTGGACCGGTCCAGCAACCAGCCTGTGTAATGGACACTCACTTTGTCTCCAATCATAGGGGTTTCATCTCCAGAGCCTTCTTTTTTAATTAGCTGAAAAATAAATTGAGCAGTTATAAAGCATGCCATCCAAAAATAAAGCTCTAGAGAAAACAGACATTCTTTCTAAAAACCTTTCATGGCACTTGTGTTAAAATAGGTGCATCTGTAGAAATTACACTTATTAGATTTATCACACAGTACTAACACATCTTTTACAAGTAAAAAATCAGCAGCTGCATTTCATTAGTCTAATACACAAATAAGGCATTACAAGGTCAGAGTACTGGTAGGACCCAAGTGTCATTACACATACAGAAACTTGTTAACGCTTAGGAGTAGTTACTTTTAGACATTAATATCAAGTTAAATTTACAACGGCCCCATACTTTGGCATGCCTTTGTGGACAACCTCTGGTTCCGTAAATGGGAACTTTCATCATGCATTTATCCATGCTGCAGATCCACTCACCCACAATCACTGCCTCTTTAGCTCACTACTTCCTGGAAATATCTCTCTTCACAATTAGCTGTCACAGGTCAATAACTGTTTTCAAACCCTTAACATCTAGAACTTTGAGAACAAATAGTAATGAAATCATGGAGCAACAGTCATGGTCAGCCTACCCCACTGGATAAGATTTGTGCAACCAAACGCTTGACTGTTATGATACTCATTATGTGGCTAGGCTTTCTTGCGGTTTAGTGTTGTGTAGTTCCTAGGAACCCCAGGATCTGCGCGTTTTGGATGACCTAAACTGAGGGCTTGGTATGCAGACAGACTTTGGACACCCCCACAGGATGAGTCAGCCATTAAGACCAGCTAGCTCTTCGGTGCCACTACCAACCCCTGTATTCCACAGCAGTGTATGTAATTTTTGGCAACTACTGAACATGACAACCCGGATTCCTCAGGTATCATGGAAACAATACGGTGTCTTTCGCTCAGTCACTCGAGCTTGCTTTTCTCAGAATACATAGAATGACGATGGGAACAGTTTCTATAATTATTTATTGATCAAGCGTCAGTCTAGTATGAAACATGTTAGCTGCAACAATCAAAAGACGGGAGCAGACAAATGTGATCGCTAGTACTAATATCGTAAATAGCAGATACATTTCTACCATAGTGCTAATAAGATAAATAAAAGCATATTATATAAAACAATAGCGTTGGCGCACTCCTACGATGCGTAGCCTACATAACTGTGCCTAGCCTAGATGTGTAGGTGAAGCATGTATGTGTGAGTGCTAGGATATTCCCCAATTGAACCTAATGGAGCCAAGAATTTCCCGGGGAAGTACTAACCCATTACCTGATGGTTCTGAATAAAGGACCCAGTCTCTGCGTCGAGGATGGCACCCCACAAGGAATGTGAGGTCTCTGCCTGTCAAAAGATCAGCCTGCAGAGTCTCGGTCTAGCCTGGAAGGAATTCTCCCCAGCCTTTGTAAAGTGGTCAATCTGGGGGTTTTCTAGAATCGATACGTTTTGAAAACATTTGCTAAACCCCTGCTAATCCTTCTCTAGACAAACATGATCATGCACAGCTGGCTGTTGGCCATGGATGAAAAAGGTGGTGACCCTTGTACAGAATAAATCTACTGTGCCTGGGGACATGTTT
The DNA here is from genome assembly GCF_964204655.1 of Triturus cristatus. NCBI lineage: Eukaryota > Metazoa > Chordata > Amphibia > Caudata > Salamandridae > Triturus > Triturus cristatus. The sequence continues at coordinate 330,562,278 of NC_140585.1, read as the reverse complement.
ATGTACGTCAGGTACATGGATTAAGATATGGTACCAAGAGCCTGATGTCGAAGAGACAGAGGTAAGCTACTAGGTAAAAAGTCACCAGTGTAAGACAGTTATGTTGTGTGGGTAGGACACAATGTATGTAATCGGTATGTACATGATGGGACTAACCTAAAGGACATGACACCCACCACTCATAAAAGGTCAACAAGGTCAGCTAGGTAATGATAGTAAATGCTAAAAAAGGCATAGTATAAAAACAAATCCTTTATATTTAAAGCATACTAAAAAGCACTTAAAATGGTCTTTAAAAAAGCGTCCATAAAAAGGTCTTTTTGAAAGGTATTCTTCCCTAAAAAGCGTTCATAAAAAGTAAAAACAAAGTCTGTTTGACCTTCAATATGGTACATGTTTAAAAATTGGCCAAACGGTTCCCAGCACAGGATAAGCCAGATTGTTTAAGAATCCTGCGCTAAAGACTCAACATCACTGTACATGGAGCCGCAGGAGTCGGTCCCTCCAGTATAATATCAAGTGAGCAGAGGTGGTCATCGCGGTTTCCCACGGCAGCCGTCGGGGAAGTAGTAGATGCCGGATTGCCTGAGACTGATGTTTGCACATCCATTGCAGAGCTGTTCTCCGGTCCAACAGGAGCTGGTAGCGTCCTGTGGAGGCTCTAGGAAAGCCATCATCAACATGGGAATACACTGTGGACAACTGTGCACATGGGCCCGTAAAGGCGCCAGGTGCAAGTCTATGTCCAGCAGCACAACCGATGGAAGTGTTAGGCAGAGGTCCAACACTCAAGAGTCCGCAAAAGAGGCAGCGGAATACTGGTAGGATGCAGTCAAGCCAGGCCAGTCTGAAAGACAGGAAGCAATGCTCAATCAGCTCTTGAAGCCGAGGTTACTCCATTAAGAACACCAATCGCTCACGACAACGTTGCTCCAGCAGTGCTCTCTCCATGTCTTGAGTGATGCGGACATCCATTGCGAAGCAACAGAAGTAAAATCGAAAGCAGGACCAAAGGAAGCTCTCAAAAAACGCTTCCAAGTACGGATTGTATGAAAGATGGAATCACTCCGAAAATGGTTTTTAAGGTGGTTAACAGACCTGATCCAATGCTCTTAAGTAAGTGTACGATACCACTCGTATTAGACATGTTAAAGATACGATGGATCATTTCTCTGAAATGGAGAAGGACGTTCGTATGGACCAACGCCTGTATCTCTGCCAAAGACCTTGCCACTTGGAGATCAAAAATCTCTTTGGCTGAGGTTAAGGCTGCATTAAGCTGAAACAGCATGGCTTTCAGTCTGCTCAGAGAATCAAACCCTATGCTGGATACATTCAGTGAAGGCCACAGTGGTGCCTCCCTAACTGTGCGAGCTGGGGGAAACAATACTTGCTTACAACAAATAACCCTGGAGTTGACGGTCACTAAATAAGCAATGCTGGGCGTCATATCACAGCAGCCTTGGTCATTAAACATTAAGTGAACTGCCATTTGAAAGTAACTTGAAAACCGGATGAATTGTGGCAGCTGGAGAACCCTTCAGGTAGCAGGACAAGTTCGCTATTGACACATTACATGCACTGTGCAGCGATATGTCTGTAAAAACTAAAGACCCACTCAAGGCCTATTCGCATTTAGAACCATACAGAAAAACGTCCTTGTCTTTGTTCCTGCACCTATATGTGTAAGGTAACTCCCAAGTTTCTAGTATGTACCCTTCGCCCAACGCTTCATACCTGCCTACTGGGTAATATTTCATGCAGTACTGGAATTGGAATGTTGCGATGGGCAGTGTGATATAGCCATGGATTAACCATTCCGTAGACAGTGATTCTGCTACAGTAAAAGTTAACCGAGTTTTTCAATGAGCAGCATGGTGTACTTCACATCTCTGCATGCCATGTACAATTGTCTGTTGGTCAGATTGTAAGCCGAAAATAGATTTGTGTCTTTAATGTATCGCCATGGAACGTGGCCAGAACGCAATGATTGAAGCGTCCAGCTTAGAAGCATAATAGCGCATAGCTGCGATTGCCCATGTTGTAAAATAGACAAATCTTGTTTCATTATGTCGATAGCTGAGGACACAATGTTGCCCAGTGAATAAATACCAGACAAGAGTGTGGTCATGCCATTGTCTACCACAGCCAAGGCCTTTTCTAGGTTAATTCTATCTATTTCATGAAGTCTCTATGCAGCTTCCTGTTGGAAGACTTTCTAAACCTCATTATAGATGGTGTATAATAAGCGTTTCCTACGCAATTTCTTGGGACCCAACAAGAAATCCCTAAGATCCATGTTGTCTGACAAAAGGGACAAGTGTTATTTCACCTGTGAAAGTGTCAAGGTCTTTAGACAATCTAGGAAACTTCCCGACACTATAGGAAGTCACTACTCCTGTGTCGTCTATGTGTACATAGCATGTGTCGGGCCTATGGATACTAAACTCTTCGGTGGTACCCTTGAATCTTGCATTACACATTAGTGCCTACAGGCCAAACCAACCAACCCTTCCAATTGGGAGATGATGAATTGTACATTCTTGTACCAGGTGTCCCTTCACTTGTTAGTGTTTTATTCGTGAAAGCCTTAATAGGTGTGGGTGAAGGGATGCTTGTGTTTTCAGGTCTTTGATTTTTGCAAACCCATAACAGGTAGTCGGTTGCACTTTTCTGTTCAGGAAAATCATCTGTAATGGTATGAGGCAAGCTCTAAATAAAGCCTCAGTTCCCTGAACCTGCCACTCTCTTGTCCCCCAGATGGATTTTGTCTATGGTGCCTCTCCAGTAGTAGAAACCCTGTATAGAAGTTGTGAGATAAAAAGTGCTGAATGTATCCGCTTTGTGTTTGTGCAGCATAATTTTCTTTGCTGTTGCATTAGATTGTGCAAGTTTGTAGTAAAATGATTCTGGGTTTGATATATTGAACCCGGAAAAGTATGCGAACTTCCGTGTGAATGTGGCAGAACTACCTTTTGGTGGTGTTGGGTAATGTTCCCATTGAAGGTACATATTAGCAGTGCGTGGTACACTTGCTCTATGCAAAAAATGATTACCATAATGCTGGTAACAAAGCAGCATATTGTTCCAAGTCTGTGAGCATAGTATTCCCAGTCTCAATGTCCCAATGAGCAGATAGTGTACTGGGGTAATGAAATAATTTAAAGAAATTTTAAACAAATGTGGAATTTTCAAATGTTCAGTGGGGCCATATACATCTTAAGAAATGTTATCCAAAACTATACCATCCGGTACTGGAATTGCTGTAATGTTCACCAGGGAAAAGTGTCTTTGTTCACGGTGTGCTGACGTATGTGGTTTCAGGACCAAGTTCACAGATTGCACTGCAGAGCGTTCTGGTAGATCATGTCCATTCAGAAGCAAAAAAATACTGTCACTGTGCCAATCCAAATTAACAGGTACACTACCCCTATTGCGAAACAAATATGCAACCAAGGTGGCACTAAGTAAGTCTTTTTGAGCAAAAGATAGATTTGGCAAAATCTTTCTTTCCTTGAGGTGGGTGGCGTTTGATCAGGTTTACTTGGATCTGAAGAGAAATCATCGAAGTTGATGAAGTATCCAGACGCGGTTCGATCTATCTTTGGTAGGTCAGCAGGTCTAGTAGAATTGGCAGATGTGTTGTTTGAAGGCACATTAATGTAAACATTGTTGTTTCTTCTTGATCTTTTTCAATTTCAACTGGAATGATTTGTGCTCCAATATTCGTTACTCCTTCACATTGCGTAGTGGAGTCTTGAAAGGTAATCAGTCTTTCCATCTGAACTTAATACAAGATGGATGACGGCTTGGGAGCTCTCACCATTTGCTCCCTGGGCTTGCGATCTCTAATCTGAGACAATCCCTGGTTATGCCCCCCCCCCCCATCCACAGCCATCATCAGCAACAAAGAAAGTCATAGAGGATTATAAGCAAATTAGACAATTTACCGGGAAGGAGACGATCGTCGTCAGACGGAGTCCTGCTCGTGAGCTCCCTGCCCAAGGAGGCTTCAGCGTGGAGAGTCTGTACATTGATCGTGAGTGCTGCTGTGCTGGTGGAAGGCACGACATGCCTGACAAACTGTTGAAAAATCGGACGGCTTGTGGGGAGATTGAGATACTATCTGGATGCGGACGGTGGGTGGTTGCTGAGCTCTCTGCTAGGAGAATTCCTCGGGCTGATCTGCAGGGACTGCGGATCGGCTCCCGGTGTGCTCTGCAGGCCCTCGAGGTTTGGGGGCAACGGGCTCTGCGCTGCCGTTGTGACCTATTGTTGACTGGTTGGAGGGAGCGTCTGTGCAGCAGCTGAACCTGTGAAGTCCGACAGGTAGTCCATCTCCCGGTACCGGCTGGGGGCGCTCTTGTCCTCTCCAGTCCCCACTCTCCTTGACTTCATAAGCCAGAGTTCTTGTCTGGGGCTGATTGGTGGCTCCCGTCGTCCTGGTCATCACAGTGGCCATATTGAGATCGCTCCATATGATCACTTGCTCATCTCCACAGCCCGCCATCTCGCGATGTCCCTGCTTCCTGAGCAGACGCTATCTAGGATGTGATTAATGCCAGCAGCTCCCAGCGCTGCACACATGTTGTAAATTGAGCTATAATCATTCTCCCGGATACCTCAAAGTCCTGATTTGCTTTGCTTGGAGCTGGTATGGGGTGTCACTTGTCCCTTTCTAACCACCGGTTAGGAGAGCGGGACCTCTGCAGCCTTTTCGCACTCATGGGCCGATGATGGAGTTGGTTAATGCATGCAAATGAGGAGGATGATCGTTCCACATTACCGACCTCTGCGTGCTCCCTCGAGGACTTTTGATGGAGTCCAACTGAATCTTAGGTCGCTCATCCCCATTTTGATTTGTTACCCCTCCTTACTATCTTCCCATTGCTGCCATCTTTCTCGTTTATCTCTTCAATTCCCTACTTTTCAGGAAACGATCTACACCAAACTAGATCTATTTTTCACGGTAAACTAATAGAATTCTCTGATCTTGCTTTAGCCTGGAGCGCCACCTTGTGGCCTATTTATGAACATCGACCAACACTGTTTTCTTGTGGAACTTATTTCCTTTAACCCTCTGTCTGGATCTTCCTATATGCTTTTATGTCTTCATTTGTGATAGCTTATCAACATTTAGCTGGTGGTATGTAGAAATACTAGAACAGCAAGCTGATATCTTCTCCACAGTTACCCATCCCTTGTTGACAATCTAGTAGCCTACTTTCACTATTGAAGACTTTGTTGTTGAACTCACTAGCCCGTTGAGCCCCTGCTAAGCTTTATCCCTTACCAGACATATATGGAAATAACTTAGCACTGTTCTTTCCATTCCTGATCTGTAAGTGTAATTGTTCTGTCCCAGACCGTCCAGACTTTATCTTGCACTCCTGTGGAGGCCATATTACTACTTTCACTTTCTTATAATCTTGTTGGTGCTCAAAATTGCAGCAGAGTAGGAACACATTTGGCAGAAGCGCACAGGCTGTGGATCACAGTTTCAGTATCCCTCCCACTCTCCTCCCCCTGATACATCCCCTATTACCGTACCCCTAATTGCCCTCACTACCTTCTAACTCTCTACTTCTTAGCCCCGTCCCAACATGCCCCCCTTCAATCACGCACACAGCCCCCATGACTATGCTCTTCCCAAACATGGCCCCAACTCCTGGACCATCCTTTAAACCACCACCCCCCCCAATCTGTCTAAAAATGCTAAGAAAAACTTCATACTACTCATTCGTAACCCTGAAACACTTATGGTCTATAACTACCTCAGCCTCTCTTCCCACACAAAAACCAACTACATCTTCTATTCCAAACGCCCATCGAAATCGAAAAGCATTTTCCTAAGTCAGCTCCCAGTCACTCACTCAATTAAAATTCCCTATGGATTTAAATTATCCACTACTCCCTCCCCAATTTTTCCAGGTGAAATCGACATCTCCATCTTCAAAATGGATAACATCCTCATACAAGCCGCCGAATCACACCTCGCCATCTTTAAGCGCCACTTCAGCACCATGTCTCTCCACCTAGTCAAAATTATCCCTAATCCTCTGTATACCCAACCACTCAACACCCCCCGCTCTCTCCCTTTCCCCCTACCCCACTCTCCCCCTCCCCTGTGTTCCCTCCTACCAACACCATACTCCAAACGCCTACTACCCACTCCCCCTCCACTGTCATCTCTATAGCCAAAGCCATCTCCCAACCACTGTCACCCATATATTCTCTCCCGCCAACGATCCTCCCTCTTCTTGACATCCCCTCTGCACACCCCCTCTCCTAACCACTCACATTCTCCAATGACCTTTCCCCCTCAACCCCTTCTAAAATAACTAACCCTTATCCTCCCTCCTGGATACCCCAACCTGAATCCCTACCCCTCCACCCTGGCTCTCCCATCGTACCATCTCCGGCCCCACCTTCACGCTCTGCTAATCCTCCATCACAACCACCGAATGTCTCGCCACCGTTAATCCCCGACGCAGTCCTACTTCAAACTCTTTGTGCCCTCATATTATCTCTATCCACATCCCCTGAGTTCTCACATCTCTTTTCCTCCATCAGGCAACCACCAACGCCTCATAGCCTTAACTCTACTCATTCCACCACCATTGACCTCACACACCCTACACACAATTGCTTCCTGTCTGCAACAAACACTACCCATTCCCTCTCACCCTCATCCTCCCCTTCAGAGATCCCCCCTCTCCCCACTCCCCTATAACCCTGACCCTACGCAACATTGAACGCAATCTCTCTTTACTGACGAATGAACTCTCTCGACTTAGAGAAGATGTTAAATCCCTCAGCTCTGGAACCCAATTTATGCGTGCAAATTTCCCCCACCCCAACTGCAAAATCCCGGCCAACTACAATCGTCATCATTGGAATACTTCACCCCTCCGCAACCGGATGTCTAGGCCTCGCCGCACCTCGAACCACCTCTCCCTATCCGATCTCTCCGACCTATGCAATTCTTAAAATCCTAGTACTTTAGTCAACAACCCACATCCCCCCCTACTCCAACATCCCTGTGCTAGGTACCAACAGAATTTTCTCCTCTCCCGCCTCCCCAGACCCCCTCCACAACTCACCACCATCCACTCCTGCCCTCCCTCCCCAAAACAACCCTATACCACTCGCCTGCATGCTTGTTAACTGTCGATCTGCAGTCCGACACGCCACCTAAATCTCCAAATCCGCCCTTAGCGAATCAATTGACATTGCGTTCCTCATGGAAACCTGGCTCAATGACCACTCAACGAGCATGCTTGATCTACTCTCCCTCCCCCCCCGCATACTCTATCCTCAGAAAAGACAGACCTGACAGAATAGGGGGTGGTCTGGCCATAATCTTCAAAAACTAACTTCAGCTCTCCCTTGCTACCCTGGTTAACAACTCTGGCCACTCCACCTTCGAATACCTTGAAACTGAACTTAAAGTTGAAGGTACCCATCCTACTCGTTTACATACTATCTACCACCCTCCTGGTGATCCACACCCCTTTATTGATGAACTTTCTGACTTGATGACACAATCCTTAATATCCAACTCAAAAAATCTCTTCCTTGGAGACCTCAACCTCCACTTGAAGGACACCAATGATCCCACTACCACCCTCTTCACCAACCTTCTCGAGATCAATGACTTCAAACAAATGTCAGTCCCCCACCCACACCAAAGGAGCCATCCTGGACGCCATCATTACCAACAATTACTTGGCCTTCCTGACCAGCATCATCCCCATTGACTGGTCTGACCACCACCTCATATTGTTCACCATTGTTATCACGCCCCCTCCCCTCATCACTAAACAAATTAAACCTATGAAATGGACCAGACATCTAAAATGTATCCCTCCTGATGAGCTTGAGTCCAAACTCCAAGCTCAACTGCTCCTCACTCCTCTCACAAAACGCAAAATGAGCTTACTGATGACTTTAATAAAGCTGTCACGGATGTCCTAGACCAATTGACCCCCCCTAAACTTAAAACTCTAAGAAACATCCCTTCCAAATCATGGTTTAACCTAGAACTTAACAATGAACGACGCTCATTAAGACGGATGGAAACAACCTGGAGACAGAATCCCTCCCACTCAAACCTGACACTTCTCAGATCAGCTAGATATAGATACAAAAAACAAATTTTTAACAAAAAGGCATCCTTCTTCCGTACACAACTCGATCTGGCCAAAACCTAGAGAACTGTTCAACATTATCTATCACCAAACCTTCTCAGCTCCGCCTAACCAGACGGCCTCAACCGCTAGATGTGAAGAAATTGCCCTAATATTCTCTGGAGAAAAAAAAATAAAAATAAAAAATAAAATAAATAAATAAATAAATCGCCAAAATAGATCAATCATTCCTCTCAACTCAGATACCAACCAACCCCCCTACTTACTCCTGACATCACCTCTAAATCACACTGACAGCCCCTGGTCCCCCTCATACTCACCAGCTTCCTCACCTCACTCTAACCCTCCTCACACATTCCTTCTCCTATTACCACCCTAAACTACCCCCACACCTTCCCACCACTACTCCTCCTCTCATACCCAACCACCAAAACTCTCAACCAAAAAACAACACCTCCTGGCATAATTTCCGCCCTGTAACTGAGCACGAAGTCCACAGCATCATTGCTAAACTAAAACCGTCCTCCTATACTAAAGACCCCCTCCCTTCTAGCCTTGTCCAAGACCTAAAGCACATCATTGTCCCATCCTGGACCACAATCATCAACACCTCCCTTGCTACTGGAAGTGTCCCTAGCTCCCTTCAACATGGTCAAATCTCCCCCATTATTAAAAACACTAATGCTGATCCTAATGACTTAATCTCCGCCCAATCACTAACCTCTCCTGTCATTCTAAAGCCCTCGAAAAATGTGTCTTGCTCCAATTAGACAAACACATAAGAAAAATTCAACCTTCTGGACCCCTTCCAATCAGGCTTCAGAAAAGGCTGCAGCACTGAAACTGCCATACTAAACACTGTTGACGACATCCACCACTCCCTTGATAATGGTGAGATATGTCTACTTATCCTCCTTGATCTCTCTGAAGCTTTTTTTTTTTTGCAGAGTTTTATATAGCGCGAACTTGACCCGAATTGGGTATCAGAGCGCTTTACACAGCACCAGTTACATTACATGAGGACACATTCATTTTTGGTAGGCACGGGGAGATTAAGGGAATTCCCCAGAATCACAGGATGTTCAGCGTCATTGCCGAGACTCGAACCCAGTTCCCCAGGTTCGAGGTCGACCGCCCTAGCCGTTAGGCCAACTGTTAACACTCTGCCCTACTTAACGTGCTCCAAGATCGTTTCGGCCTCAATGCTACTACCCACAAATGGTTCGTCTCCTATCTTCAACATCGAACCCAGCAAATTAAAATTCAAGAGACTGTCTAACCCCACTCCGGTCTCCCTAGGCGTCCCCCAGGGATCTATTCTCTCACCCCCTCTCCTTAACCTCTTTATGGAACCCCTCACCCTCATTCTAAAACAAGCTGGTATCAACTACCACCTTTATGCCGATGACACCCAACTCTACTAGAAGATCAAAACCCACGCTGACATCATACACCTTAATAACACCCTCACTAAAATCCAATACTGGTTCCACCTTAACCATCTCAAACTCAACCCCCAAAAACTGATATCATTCTCTTCTCCCCTAAAAACAACCCTCTCCCCATTAAAACCTGGATCTCTGACCTTAATGCCCGCAACTGCTCTTTCTCCTTGTCCAACTGAGTAAAATCTCTTGATATCTCCATCAATAACAGTCCTAACCTCAATCTCCACATCCAAAATTCGGCTTAAAGTGCCCTCTTCACTCAGTTATCTCAAGAAAATCAAACCCTTTCTCCCAACTGAAGATTTTAAATTAGTAGTTCAATCCCTGGTCCGCCTAGCTCCACTCAAATCTGTACTCAACCTTGCAGCCAGGCTCATCACCGAATGTAAACGGTTCGACCACATTTCCCCAGCCCTCAAAACTCTTAAATGGCTCCACATCGAAGGCAGATCCACCTACAAAAACGCATGCATCACACACAAAGTCCTCCATCAAAATGCACCACCATACCTCGCCAATAAACTCTGCAAAGCGGGCAACACACGACCTCTGAGAAACACGAACGCTCTCCTCCTTGTCCAACCCCTGCTAAAAAAGAAATCCACACAATCCCGCTCCTTCTCCGGAAATGCCCCTTACATCTGGAATGCCCTCCACAAAGACCTACGATGCAACCACTCCTACACCAGCTTTAAAAAAAAAAAAAAAGACCTCTAAATGCACCTCCTTAATAAATATTGAGGGTCTTTACCTGTGCCTGAAATTCGATTTTCCATATCTTATATGGATTTAACTCTTTACTCTGTTTACATGATATGTATAATCTCAAGCCGTTCTCTCAATGTTTTACCTGCTGTTTTTCCATGATGTTGTAATTTTGCTTTACCGTAACTAGCTCAGTCATGTAACGCGCTCTGATGTTTTGTTATTCCATGATGTTGTAATTTGTTTCTTACCGTAGCTAGCTCTATCATGTAAAGCGCTCCGATACCTTTGGGTCCAGCCAGCACTATTTAAAACCTCTAAATAAATAAGCTTCCTGTATAGTAGCAATAGGAGATCTGTGGCTACAGGACCCCACATGGCCTACAGTTGAGAATAGGCCACATGATGCGGTTTGATCAGATCAATGAGACCAATCCTTTTGCCAGCAAGAGGCGGAAGTAGTACTGTTCTTGTTCCCACAACCGCCAGGACAGGTACAGCTGTTCTGCAAGATGGCCCAAACTCTCTTCTGTCCACAATCTTTTCCCCAACTAGGTCCCCAATCTTCGGGACCGAGGCAGGTCTTGTGACATCCGCAGTGGCGGTGCGTTTGACTTGCACGTTGCTTTGTAACGCTCGGAATTCATCAGTTAAAATGGTTTGCATCTGCCACAGTGCTGGCACAATCGAGATCAGGTACCCACATTCTTGTCCCAAACAGAATTTCATAAGGGGTACAACCTCCCAAGGATTTTCTTGGCATGTTTTTTGATTGCCCTCTGGATCCCATATAGGTGATTGACCCATGTACTACCTGCACCCAATACCCTTGCTGTTAAGGATTGCTTTAGGTCCCGGTTTTTCCTCTCAACCACCGAATTTCCCTCGGGATGGTAGGGGGAGGAGTACCGCAAGGCCACGCCCATACCTTCCATGGCTTCCATGTAAGCCCTAGAGATAAACGCAGGACCACGTTCGGAATGTAACAATGTCAATTCCGTATGTCCTGATGAAGACTCGCAAATCCTTTATAACAGCTCGAGCGTCAGCTGAGCGTTGGGTCCAAACCCACAGGAATCTTGAGCATGAATCTACTACCACCAAGATATACTTGTAAGCCCCGTCTGAATTTAAGGGGACGCAGTGATCCAAATAGACACTTGCGAGGGGTCCGTCTGAAATCATTAATGGTGTTAGTGGTTGCTTGTGAATGGTGGAACCCTTCATCTGCTGGCAAATATCGCACGTCAGGCCATAGTCCTTTGTTTGTTTTGTCAGCCCGGCCAACAGTAACTCTGCTTTAATAATGAAATTGTTGCAGTGACTCCTGCGTCCGCTGAGCACAGACCCTTGTGTGCAGCTAGTATTAAACCTAATCTGCAATCTTTATTCGGTATTATTCTATACTCATGGAATTTGAGCATACGGTGTGTTATGCGCATCTAACTTGTAGGAGTACTTGAGTGGAAAGCCTTTTGGTAGGACGGGTGAGCCGTTCTTTGAGGCATTGATAGCTACTAGTATATCTCCGCCTAGTCTCGTGTGAGAACGAGTGTTTGCGGCAACGGCAGCAGTTTGCACTGTCGCCTCGGTGGCTTCATCAGCCAATGAATTCCCTTCAACGTGTATGCCAACACATTGAAAGTGTGAATAACTTGAGCCCGTGGCAGGCATGCTTTCAGATTTGCCACTTGTTCCCATAACAATTTGTTTTATCGTGCCACCCTTGGAGTCTCTAAACCCATTCTAGCCCCAGTAGTGAAGATATTTATTGTAAGATTGCACACAGTAAAACGAATCGCACATAATCAGTGTGGGGAATTCCTGATCCGTATACTGTAGTGCTAGTTTCAGGGCTTTTAGTTCTGTCAGATGCGCGATACAATCTCCTAGAGATTGTGTACTCATATTGCTTGGGTGAAACTTACCATCCCCCATCCAACCTTTCACTATAGCGCATGCAGCGCTATACTGCTGTTTACTTCTTATGGCAGTTTGCGCAGAACCGTCAGTATAAATGATGTATTCGTACTGATCTAAAGGCAAGATTTCATTCGGTGGAGGGTATTCTTGTTCGTATTGTAGGAATGCTTGTGTTCTAAGTCTTGGATTGTATCTATATTCTACATCTGTTGCAGTGAGAGAATTCGTCCATTGTATCCAACATGGATGTAGTGTCTTTGCATTTGGAATGCTGGCTTTAGTTATCGCTTCTAAAGTCGGTATCGGAGTTACAACAATGAGGTCTTTACCCTCTGCTAGTACTCTTTGTCTCATTACAGCAGTCTGTACAGCTGTCAGAATTTTTTCTGTTGCTGTAAATCGATTTTCAGCATTAATGTACAAATGAGATTTGTATGCGATAGGAACTGTCTCGCCTTTGTTGAACGGGATGTAGGTATACCCTGATAAACCGGTGACGACCTGTATTACCAGGTTGCGGACGTTTACTCGTGTCTGCAAGTGTTTTGAAGCTATCATGTCAGCTTGAACTGAACATAGAGTGTCTGTATGTTTAGAGTCCACATGTTTGCTGTGAAATCAGGTCTGATTAAGTCATAGAAAGGTGTGACTCTTTCTGCGTAGTCTTGAATGTATGTTCTGCCAAAATTTAGAAATCCTAATATGGATTGTAAAGCTTTTAGAGTTTTTGGAGCCTGTATCAGCGCAAATCTTTCTAGAAAATTTGCAGCCAGGCTTTTGCCTTCACTTAACAGCTCATATCCCATAAATAGGACGCTGAGATGGGCAATTTTTGATTTCTTAAAGTTAAATTTGCAGCACAAATTGGCAAAAACAACAATTATGTTATTCACCCTGCACAAGTGTTCAAGTAATTCATCGTCGGTCAGATAAATATCATCTACCTAGGACACTGCCTCTTCATCGCAAGTTTGTAATAGCTCTGACACTCTTGCCAAGAACAACCCTGGGCTGTTCTTATAGCCTTGAGGCAGGTGACAAAATTGACACGGAGTGCTGCCAAGGGCAGAAAATCCAGTCAAATATTGGTTTTCAGGAGCTATATTTTGGCAGAAGAATCCATTCGAAATAGCTTGTGTTGATTTGTATTTTTTCGGTACAATGTTATTCATTAATGCGGCACAATGTGGGTTCTGAACTGCAAATGTTTTTATGCATGTGTTCAAGTGTCTGTAATCTAAAACCAAATGATGTGTTGTCAGGTTTCATTACGGGAAACAAAGGGTTGTTCATTGGTGAGGTGCAAGTTTCAATCACACCTTGGTATTCAAGTTGAACTAAGATTTCTTTGACCTGTTTCTTCGCATCATTTTTAATAGGGTTCTGTGTCTGTGGTGTTGGGAGTAGTTTTTAATGGGATTTCGTGGTGTTTAGGTTCCACGTCCCACCCAACATGGTTGCGGTATAATGCCAGAGCTAGCGCTTGCACCCACTCCCACGCGTATGAGTGTTTGGAGGAAACAGGAACGAGGTCGGAAAAACCAGGCAAAATGACACTTTCACCTTTTGGGCAACCCATTATAAATTCAGACGGCCAATCTTTTTCTGCTAACAGGATGTTGTATTTAAATGTCAAATTTTCCCAAAAGACAACTTAAATTTTTCTTGAGATGTCCCCTCTATTCAGAGATTAATTTTGTGTAGACGGTGTGGGACACTCACTCTTGTCTCGGGTGTTTCCACCGTGATGTATCCATTCAATATTGCTGTCACCAGAAATTCCTTCAGGTTCTGGTGAGCTATTGTTACTTCTGCCGCGCTGTCTAGCGTGGTCAGAGCCCATTCCCCGTTCAGAAGCAGAGTCCTCAGTAACCTGGGCATTTCTAATTTTTAAGCCAGCTACTTTCTTTTTTTTTTTAAACTGAGTTCAAGGTGGCTCTTCCTGTTTGATAATGAAATCGGAAGTGCGATGTATTTCCCTTTGGTCTATCTTCAATTTTTTGTACTGACCGTCCTCTCCGAGGTTTTTGATTAACCATGAAAGGAACAAAAGGAATGTGTATCAGTATCCTGATACCGGTCAGGTTTCCTAATGTTATCACGATTCCTAAGGTTGTACCTGTTTTCAGAGGACTCCTGTTGGGGAGACCCACTCCTTGATAGTCAACCTAAAAATAACAAACACTTCACTATCATCCCATTTAAAAAAAAAAATTTTTTAGAAGAAGTGGGTGCTTGTTTTGAGTGCTCTTTTTCAGAACTACTCGCCACTAGTGGTTTCCTGAGTTTGGCTCCCTAACTTGCTCTGCCTAGTGAAGCATAGGTGTGTTCGATAATTTTTGGTAATGCCCGCTCCTGATTTGCAGGAGTTGTTTCCCTTAGGCGTTGGCATACAGCCACCGCAGCTTCTTCCCCCTTAATGTTGCTCAGCATAATTGGCAAGACTTGGTCAAAATTACCCATCAGTTTAATCCCCAATCTCATGATACATAAACCTGAATAGCGTAAAAGATTTTAAAGCATCATGTCTGTCACGCCAGAAGACAGTCTGTATTTATCCAATCTGTTCAGGCTGCCAGGACTATTTGAGCTAAATTGAGAGATACTGAAATCTACTGTACATTGCCCGTATCCAAGCATCATACAGAGTCAACTACAATTATACTATCTTGCTATGGTGGAAATTTGGCTTATGTTAGGGGGACTCAAAGTGATGTTTATTAGGTGCCTATGAACCAAATGACCCTGCACCCCTGAAACACAATTGGGTGTATTTGATGCTTGCAGACCACAAGTGAACCATTGAGCTCTTTTACGCTCATCCTGACTCAGTCCCTCACTGTGCCACTTGTCTACATATGTTCACAGGATTTCAAGAAGATTCTGCGATTTTAAGTTTTAAAATTGAAGGCTTTCCAATTTTCTCAGTGTGACCGATAATTGACAAATAAAATAGAGGAGCATTCAAATCTAAAACGTAACTACAAGCTTTCTAAATGCCTGTGGTCTGCCAATCCATCCCTACGGAATAAGCCTTGTGTAATCTATGCAAAGACAAAAACCATGGCTGCCAAGTACAATGTTCAAGGTCTCGAGCTCAAGGCGCAACCAGCTGAAGCAGTCCCTTCTGGCCGGTCTCAGCTCCTTACTTACCGTCTTAGGTGTGGTTTGTAGACTATCAGTGTGATTTGAAGCCCTAATCCAAAATTAAGTAATCAAGCTCTACCTGGAAACTACTCACACTTTATCAAAGAAAGGTGTTTCTCCAACAAATGCTTCCATTCGGAACACAAATCTGTCATAAATACATATAGCTGTTTTTATCTTTACTCAGTATTAGAGTTAAATGCTTGCTGTCCAAGGGACGTCTAAATATTTTAACTCGACACCCACATAACTGGTAGAAACACAGCTGATTACACTAAGATGTAGCAGGTTTAGAATTAAAACGTCCTAAATGGCAAATGACTGGTCTAGATTAAAAAGTGAAAAGCAGGCAGCAATCAGATCCATATGGTAGAAACATCAAGACAGTTGGAACACTTTAGTCAGTAAAACAGCTGTTTAACACATTTGCCCTCAAAATTCACTGAGAATAGAGTCAGATTCTTTTGCTGGCTAACACTACTGAAAGAAAGCAGAGTGCGTTGCAGCAGTGAGACTGAAGATCTGAATAGGAATGCAAGAAGGTAAAAAAATAGAGATGACGCAGAGTGTACTTTTGTTATAAATATATATATATGTACTGCAATTGCTGTTATATAGCACTTAATAACCCTGAAAAGGTGCCAAAGATTTGCTGTTGGGTAGCACTCTCCTTTGTGGGAGTGCATGTGATACAAGAGGGCTGTCATACAGCCTATGGGGCTAGTGTATGATATAGTGCATGAGGAACACAGTTGTGCTCTTACTTGGTTTGTCGCTGCAACTATGCTAAAAAATGAAGTGAAAAGGAGCAAGGGAGAGAATGTTTTGACAGTAAATGCTAGTGTTTGGACGCATAAGAGATATGCAAGTAAATAGTGACCTGTATGGGAAATGTTCTTGTGTTCTGCTAAATGGCAAAGACTTCTCAGATCATGCTGCTGGAAACATAACCATGGATGCAGTAGAGTGTGAGAAAGAGATTCAGTAATGCATACCCATCATCTGTTGAGATGTCTAAGACATTGGCAACCGATAAACTATGGTACCTATGGACAGTTGGGAAAGATGCTTTCTTCAGTTAGAGGAGCGTTAGGATATGGTGCAGTATATACTTTTAAGTCCACCCAGAGTGTAGAAGTTAAACGGTAAAAAAAATCCACACTTTTGATGGCCAGATGGCCTCCTATTTTCATCTAGAGCGCGTTGGTAAACATAAAAATTCAAAATATACTTGATGACTGAGGGTAAGGTCCTACAGCTGAAAAGCAAGCTCATCTCATCACTCATCCCCCCCAACATGCTTGACTGATAGAAGGAGGTGCTTATGGTTACACAGTTTTATTTTAAAGTCCATGCTGTATTACACCGAAACTCCTCCTCTTTGGTCTATCCAGATGACAATGTTCTTAATGCCGTGTGGAAAATTATGTGGTACGCAAATGATGGACGGAATTCTGAATAATTCATACATTCACCCCCAGTCAAAAGATCTGGGTTAAATCCATTGTTCTTCTGTTCACTATGCCACCCCAGTTTGCACCCAGCTACATGCAAATTAGTCTTGACCCTGTGCCTCATGGGAACAGTCCAGTCCAAACTGAACAGCCAGGTCCTCCCTGGACTGGAAACATGCATCCTGGGACCGGTTTTGGGGTATTACCCCTCATCAGCCAAGCTAGCATGAATTCAGAGGCCAAGTGAGCAAGGGGCCCACGTCTGGGCATACCCATCCCACTTAGGACGAAATGTGATACGCAAACAAATGATAGACAGAAAACAAATGATAGACAGAATGCTGAATAAATCATACATTCACCCCCAGTCAAAAGATCTGGGTTGTAGTTAATTAAGGCGCCGATTCGCAAAGTATATCTTTGCATTGTCCTTATGGAAGACAAGGAGTTTATTCATTGCTACCCTTCCACAAAAGCTAGTCAGATCTTGGTGTGAATTTGTTGAGACACCCATTCCTGGGTTGACAGGTTTCCATCCTGAACTTTCTCCATATGTAAACAACCTTTCTCACTGTAGAGAGATAGACATTCACTTTTTGATCAGCTACTGAAAGCTCACAGACTCACAATGTAAAAAAAGCACTTCTGTGCTAAGAAATGAACACAAGAAACAATCTGCACCAAATATTTTGGGGTTAGATTGCCGAAAAGTAAATAGATATCTCCTATTTTTACAAGGGAAAGGGCTAGAATAGTAAGTGTGCTAGGCACCCTCCATGTATCCACTCAAATATTCTAGCTATTCTCTTAAGCAAGACAGTTACGTTCAGATACAACAATAATAAATTGAGTAGTTTAATATTTCCTTCTCAAAATTCTATTCTCACAAATGATGAAAGGCACCTTTTTGTATGGATGTAGTGGGCAAATGCATTTGTAATAAATACGGCTCAGTGCAAGAATTAACTTCCTTAAATTCAAGTGTATTCATTTTGGTTGCAGAACCTGAAGCCTAGGGTTCTAGTCTCACCTACAACAAGTGTCCAGCAACAATGTCCTCGAGCTAAAAATTGATGTTGCTCCTTGTACCTCATGACAGGAATGTCCTCTTCATGGTGTAGAGTCATGGTCCCCTGCCTCTAATGCCCGACTGCGTGTGTCTTGGATCTAGTTTTTTTTTTTTTTTTTTTAACTTTGGCTCTAGCCTCACACTAATCTAGTATGTGTGCGCAGAGGCCAAGGTTGGTCCCTTGCAATGAGTGAGGTACTAGGTCCTTCCTGTGACATTGAGGATGCACCAAGTATGCTCTCATAGACACATTAACATGATGTTCGTAACAACTCCGCTAAATGGAGTGATTCAGTGGGCAGAATGTTTTGTAAAACATGCTCCGATCATAACCGGCCAGTGATGTCAGATTTTGGGTGGGGTGTCTTCCAGGAACCCCACATGGAGTTGACAAATCTCACTGATGGAGGGGTCAGTATTCTGTAATAAACCGGTAGAGGAAATATAACAATTCTGCAGACTAAATGATGGAATAATGAAATAATGTTTACTCCTGTTATGGGGAACATTCGAGGTGAATGAATACGCAGGGCATGTGCATCAAGAATGTAACTAGGGAAGGGAGGAGCCTAGCGCGCAACCAAGATGGCCGCGTAGGTGCGAGGCTCCCGAGGACCTCCGCAACCTCCTACGTTTATCCTGTCTTCATCCTGAATCGGTTGAGGGGACTGTGTCGGTGAACCTGAGCCGAGGTGGTACCCGTTTTCGAATCGGACCTCGGGTGCCGGGGCGAGCATCGACTGAAGTTTGCGGCCTGCTTCTCTCCTGACCCCGGACTCGAGTTTGGGGGTGATCCAGTGGAGAAGTGAATAACAACGGCAGGAAGAGCCTGGCGAGCCGCGTACCCCGCACTTTCACTTTCAAGTCCCCTTGCCGTTATCGCGAGTGGGATTGCAGCGCTTCTTTGTGTGGTGGTGGCCTCGCTGGGGGACCCTGCCTGCGGGGACCCGCTCCGCCTTCGAGGTGCCCTCCGGGGCTCTCGGCCTTGATTGCTTGCTTTCCACTGCGTGACTACTGGGGGTGCGAGATACACGACGATGGCCACGAAGCAGGATGGAGATCGGCCGAAGGCCAAATCGACCCGGCGTGGCACCGCGCTTCAAGTCAACATTATGGATCGCTACACCCTCCCGAAGGGGTCTCCGGGCGGATCGCATAAGACTTCCGATTGCCCCCCGGATGCCCCGGATTTGCCTACGGATCTGACTTTGCAGGACGTTATGGGCGCCATTGCTGAGATGAAGACCTCAGTGGGCCAACAATTCGACACCTTGGCGCACAAACTCGATGCGGTCCTCATCGATGTCAACCTTGTTAGAGCAGACTTATCTAAGACAAATGACCGGGTTGGCTCTTTGGCCCATACCGCGTCGGGCCTCACGACTGAGGTAGCGGCCCTCCAGACGAAGGTGCGCCGGCTCCGGCAGGCAAGTGCGCTCGCGGATCGGCGCCTGGAGGACTCCGAGAGCAGGGCCCGGAGGAATAACGTCCACATTATCGGAGTGCCGGGAGGATTCGGCGGCGGATCTCTTTGTGGAGGACCTGATTTCTACCCATCTCCAGCCTCGAGGATTGAGTAAATTCTTTGCAGTGGAGAGGGCCCATAGAGTTCCTGGCGGCAGACCGAAGGTCGGAGCTCCCCCGCGGCCTCTTATTGCCCGTATCTTCAACTTTCGGGACAGGGATGCGATTTTGCAAGCTTCCAGATTGCAAGGGCCGCTTAAGCTGGAGAATATGGAGGTGAACTTTTATCCTGATTTCACGCAGGCAGTCCAGAAGCAGAGACTGAGTTTCATGGGCGTCAAGCGGTGGCTTCGAGACAGGAACTTAAAATACGCAATGCTTTTCCCGGCCAGGCTGCGTGTGGAGGCTGATGGTCGCACTCACTTTTTTGACCGTCCTGAGACGGCTGGGGACTGGTTGGACACTTTGTCTGGGGGACATGATCGGGATGGGATGGGGGCAGCGGGAGGAGAGTGCCCACCGGACCGGGTATGAGGTATTGACACTGGGGCTCATTCCAGATGACGCCACTTCTCGGCCAAGCTTAGGGTCTTTTGACTGTTGTGTCTAGTCCCCCCTCCATAGGAGGTTGTGCTGTGTCTCGAGGGGGTTCTCTTTCCTACTCTCGGGGGTCTTTGTAGTTTAGTTTACACAGGGGCGACAGGCACACTGCAAGTTGGGGGGGCTGTTTGGGCTCATGCAGGGGTGCAGGGAGGGGGGAGTTTTGTTTGGGATGTTGGGTTGGGGTTGGGTATTGTTTATTTGTACCACAAGGCAGAAGTATTGTTGTTCTCTCTCTAAAGTGCTCTCTGGGGGGGAGGTTGATCGGTTTTGGCTATGATGGGGGGTAGGGGACTGAGCCTTTTGTCCTGGAATGTTAATGGACTGGGGGACAGGATAAAACGGGGGGTGGTCCTGCAGTTCTTAAAACGGACTTCACCCGATATAGTATTCCTGCAGGAAACACACCTCATTGGTAATTCCTTTCGTGCCATGAACAGACGGGGCTATCGCCTTGTAGCTCACTCGGGCTTCACATCTGGTTCGAGGGGTATGGGCATTATGGTTAAAACCTCGCTCCCGCTGGAGGTTGATGAGGTGCTCCATGATGATAGGGGGCGATATACGGCTCTGGTGGGCAGACTGGAGGGTAAAGTGATTGTTTTGGTTTCTGTTTATGTCCCGCCAGGGTTGCAGACTACTACTTTCGCTGATTTGGGGCGCCTTCTTCTTGGCCTGCGGGAGGGGATTCTAGTGGTTGGGGGGGATTTTAACGCTGTAATTTCCGGAACTGAGGATAGTCACCCGCCCAGGGATCTCCCCCGCGCCCAAGCTTGGTTGTCTGGCCTCTTGGATACCCTGGGGCTGGTGGATTGTTGGCGGCTGAAACACCCTACGCAGATACAATACACCTTTCATTCCGGGGCTCATGGCAGTCTTTCGAGGCTTGATTATGTTCTGATGCCAGCAGCACAGGCGGGGAGGGTTGGGGAGGTGCGACATCTGGCCCGGGGTATTTCAGATCACTCCCCGCTCCTGTTGCATTTCGACATTGTCCCGAGGGGGGAGGGGAGGGTGGTCCCGATCAACCCCTGGTACCTGCGTGACCCCGCCATTCGCGCGGATTTGGTTAAATCTCTTGATCGATATTTTGAAGACAATGTGGGGTCTGTGTCGTCTGCTGTTTCCTTGTGGGAGGCGTTCAAGACGGTACTCCGGGGGGAGGCCCTATCCCTCATTTCCCATTCCCGGAGGCGCGAGCGGGAGGAGGTGACCCGCATCGAATCTGAGATAACTGAGTTGGAGGGTGATCTGGAGTGTGGGGTCACGGATGACAAACTGCATGCTCTCAGACTCAAACAGGCGGACTACAGGGCCCTAGTCACGGAGGCGGCCAGGGGCCTGAGTAGAGAGCAACAGGGGCGACTGTATGATGTGGGTGATAAGGCGGGTAAACTGAATGCATGGCTGGATAAAAAGGAGAGAGCGAGTCGAGTTGTCCCGTCGATTGAGAGACTGGATGGTGTGTGTGTCACTGAGCCGGAGGAAATTGTGGATTGTTTTGCTGAGTATATCCGTGGGGTGTACTCCCCGGTATCTTCCCGCTCGGAAGAGGATTCCCATGACCTGCTTAAAGACATCGCGCTGCCTTCCCTTTCGGAGGAGGATAAATTGTTGTTGGACGCGGCTCCGACATCTGAGGAGATTGCCCTCGCCATACGTTCGGTCGCCTCTGGCAAGGCCATGGGTCCTAATGGCCTTACCATCGAATTGTACAAGTTACGACCGGATACGCTGGCTCCGCATCTCCGTGATATGTTTCTCGCGGCCCGGTTGGCGGGTTCCCTCTCGCTGGATCAGCGTCTTGCCACTATTGTGGTTATTCATAAGGAGGGGAGGCCGCGGGATCGGGTCACGTCTTACAGGCCCATTTCGCTGTTGAATGCGGAGCCGAAAATTCTCGCCAAGGTGCTGGCTAAATCGGCTGGTTGGCGTGGTGTGCGACCTGATCCATCAGGACCAGTCCGGCTTTATCCCTCATCGCAACACCGCGCTCAACCTGAGGCGTCTGCATGGGGTGCTCGCGAGGGTCCCATTCATACGAGAGCCAGCCATTTTGACGTCCTTGGACGCCACTATGGCGTTTGACACGCTTGAGTGGCCATATATCTGGGCGACGTTGGCTAAGTTTGGGTTCGGCCCGGGATTCATTGGCTGGGTGAAATTGTTGTATTCCGGACCGCTGGCGCGGGTGGCGGTGAATGGTAGAGTGTCGGCTCCTTTTGAACTGGGCAGGGGCACGCGGCAGGGCTGCCCGCTGTCGCCACTCCTCTTTGCGCTTGCCTTGGAGCCCCTGGCGGAGTGGCTGCGGTGGCACCCTTCGATTCGTGGTCTCCGCTGGACCCCCGAGTATGAGGATCGCGTATCCCTTTACGCGGACGATATTCTTTTGTACCTTGCTTCCCTGCGTGAATCACTGATGGTGTTAGTGGATGTGTTGCGTTCATTGGGCCGCAACTCCGGCTTAGTCATCAACTGGGCTAAATCCTGTGTGTATGTCCTCTTGGGGGAGGCTCCTATCCTCCCGCGGGGCTGTCCTATCCAGGTTGCCCCGCAGGGATTTAAGTACCTGGGTGTCTTCATTACCCTGGACGCTGCGGCTTGATACAGACAGAACTTACTTCCCCCCCCCCCCCCCCCCCTCCAGCACCTGAAGGAGGATTTGGCGCGTTGGAGGCGCTTGCCGCTCTCGCCGCTCGGCACTGTTTAAGATGACGTCGTTGCCACGTTTCTTATACGCTTTACAAAACACGATGGGCGTCGTCCCGGCGCGCTACTTTCGGGAGGTGGAGGGACTGCAGCGCCACCTGTTTTGGGATGGGAGGCCGCATATCGCCCTCGCGAAGCTGGTGCTCCCGTGGTATGACGGGGGGGGTCGCCCTCCCGGACATCAAACGGTATTACTGGGCCTCCCAGCTGGCTGCGATCAACCACGGCCTTTATGGGCCCGCCCTTAACCCGGCTTTTGAAATGGACAAATTGTTACTGCCGGGTGGCGACTATAACCGTGCGCTTTACTCTAGCTCGCTCGACGCCCGTCTGACGGGTCCGACGCGGGTCGCGGTACGGGTGTGGCACGCGGCGAATTTAGCGATGGGGTGGAAGGATCGGTTGACCCGGGCGACGCCACTGTATGCATCCGAGCGATTGGGCGGCTTGTGGACCTCGAAAGGTTTCGAGAAGTGGGACACGATAGGCATCAGCAGGGTGGGCGACCTCTGGACGAGGGGGGGATTCAAAACGTTCGATGCGCTGCAGATGGAATTCCAGTTGCAGGACAGGGAGTACTTCCGGTATATACAGGTCCGTCACGCGCTGTGTTCTGTATTCTCGGATGTGGCGTCCATCCCGGAGTGCTCCCCTCTGGAAGATAGAGTGCTAGATGGGCATGTACCGGATGGCACTATCTCATTGATTTATAAAAAGCTCATCAACGATCGCTCGGGACTACTGACTGGCCTGCGTGAGGCATGGGTTGCCGATGGATTGGAGCTGGATGACGAGGACTGGGTGTCTGCGGTGGCCTCCCCGAAAGAGGTGGCCATACCGGCCCGCCTTCGTTTCGTCCAGCTCAAAATACTCCACAGGGTCTATGTTACGGGGCCGGGTCTGATGCGTATGGGATATGCCGTGGATGGGCTGTGTAAGCGTGGGTGTAAGCGTGGGTGTGGTTTGTTGGGGACCTTCTGCCATACTTTGTGGGAATGCCCGGAGGTGGTGCGATTCTGGCGTGGTGTACATGAGGTGTTGCAGGCGGTCACGCATGTGACGCTGTTCCCCGAGGCTAGGAGATGTCTGCTAAATGTGTGGGAGCCGACTGATTACACGGTGCCGCAGACGTGGTGGGTGACTCTGGGATATATGGTGGCCAAGCGTGACATAGCACAATTGTGGGGCTCCCAGAGGTCACCTACGGTCTCGGTGTGGAAGGACAACATGGATTGGTGTATGTTTCGGGAGAAGGTAGTGTATGTGGCGAGAGGTAAGCCTGGGAAGTGGGTGAAAGTGTGGGGCCCCTGGAACTCCTATCGTGGCGGGATTTGTGCCCCGCCACTGACGCCTGATTTGGCAGTGGACCAGTCTCCCTAGTCTGCTTGTTACCTTGGCTATGGGTATCGCGTTCACCTTGTTTCTGTCCCGGCCCGTCCCCCCCCCCCCCCCCTATTCCTGTGGATCGGTAGGGTCCTCCCCAGGGGAGCTCATAATAGTGCTTTGACTTTTGCTGCCTTGTGGATTTGTTTGTAGTTTTTCATAAAAAATTGAACCGCCAATTGGGGGGTCCGGACGGTGTGGCCGCCAACGCTTCATTTGACTTCTGGGACCTTTATTACTTGCCTCTTGTGTTTCATAATTGTGTTTTATGCTCCCACTGTTTGCTAGCGGCCGGCCTGAAGGTTGTAGGCCCATTTTTGTATATCTTCTGCACTCTGTAATAAAGGTTTCAAAAAAAAAGAATGTAACTAGGGTGGGGAAAATGCTAAATGATCGCCAGACCAGGTTAGAGAAAGACCTGTTAAGTTGGAGTAACAAAGCTTGGAATCCCTCCTTGGATGCTAAGAAATTCATAGATAAGGGGCGTGCCCACAGAGAAATGCAGGAAAGATTGAGATGCTTTCACTACTGAGAGTACACGGCAATAAGATATACGGAGGGTGATATAACTGGTGACTGCTAACCGGATTGGCTCATTTTGAAGCCCGTGGCTGGAAATTGTAACCATACGAAGTACTGATGACCAAATAGCTACTACTCAATGAAAGACCAATAAACCCATTGTATTTTTATGTGGGCACCTACACTCATCTCTGGAAAGGGCCGACATTGCAATAGCTAACCTAGGAAAGTGGAATCTGACTGCATGGTAACCCCCACTTTTTTTCTGGTGTTTTGCTGGTTTTCGACTTAGTCTGACTGGAATCCTGCTAATCAGGACCCCAGTCCATCTGCTTTCTCCCTAAATTGGTTGTGCATGTACTTTAGGTACACTCCAGATTGGATTCTGGGGTACCCTTATAAGTCCCCAGTATACGGTATACTATGTACCCAGCGCATAGGTACCGCAGAGGCCTCCCAGGGGCTGCAGCATGAATTGTGCCACCCCTGAGAGACCATTCAAAATGACACCACAGGTCTGCTACAGCAGCCTGTGTAAGGTGGTGCGTGCACCCCTTACTTAGATATAGGTTCACTATATCTATTCTATATCACTGCACATATAAACCTATCAGTTACCCCTATGGCAGGCCTTATCAATCCTGAAGGCAGGGTGCTGGGTTTATGTGAGAGGGTGCACCTGCATGAGCAGAGCCCCTCTGCAGCCTTCGGAACCTATTTTCCAGGGTTGTTTGTGATGCAGCCAACCATATATAATTAAGTGCATTATAACCTCGCGGTAAATGCTAACTTTAAAACCGCGTTACAACAAAGGAGACATGGCTTGGCAGTTCGGGCTGGACTGTTCCCATGAGGCACAGGGTCAAGACTGATTTGCATATGGCAATGTCTGAACTGGGGTGGCGTAGTGGGCAAAAGAACGATGGATTTAACCCAGATCTCTTGACTGGGGGAGAATGTCTGCATTGTCAGCATTCCGTCCATCATTTGTTTGTTGTAACGCTTTTCGCATTAAGTGGGATGGGTATTCCCAGACGTGGGACCCGTGCTCACTACGCCACTGGAGTCAAGCTATCCTGGCTGATGACGGCTGATAGCCAGAAACCGGTCCTAGGATGCTTGATTCCGGCCCAGGGAAGACATGGCTTGGCAGTTCGGGCTGGACTGTTCCCATGAGGCACAGGGTCAAGACTGATTTGCATATGGCCATGTCTGAACTGGGGAGGCGTAGTGGGCAAAAGAACGATGGATTTAACCCAGATCTCTTGACTGGGGGAGAATGTCTGCATTGTCAGCATTCCGTCCATCATTTGTTTGTTGTAAAACTTTAAAACCGCTGCATAGAAACATGTCGTGCTTGGTGTCAAACACCTTGGAATCATACCTCCCGCCAGTAACTGGCAGGGGAGGTATGATTCCACCCTCCTAGAGGAACAAATGTGACATACTGGGCTACCCGGTACCAGCTTTCGACCTGGGCATCACAAAATAGATGCTGCCAGCCACTGACACGAGTCTGCCCTCCTACTGCCGAGCCAAGCTCGAGCAGGGGAAGGCTTCACAATAGGTTTCCTGTCACAGGGAGGTGTGACCACCTCCCAGACAGAATTTAGTGTATTGGGGCTTGGTGGGTACACTCCAAGAGTGCTTTGATGTCTGCACTGGGGGCACATTTGCTGTCCCTGTGCATAGTCCAGCTCAAACCGGTTGCAGGAGCCATTTGCTCCTACTCTGGCACGAAACTGGACAAAGGACATGGGTGTAGCCACCCCTCTGTCCTGACCCTCCCATAGGTTGGTCCTCAGAGTTTATCGCACCCCTTCCTTGGGTATAAAGTAGGAACCCCTGACTACAGGACTTTAGATTTTACCTGGACTAAACTCTGCTACAGAAACCAAGTACTTCGACGACCTGCATGACGCTGGACGACTGAAGAATCTCCCTTGGAGTAAAGGAGTTACTCCCCTGCATGGCAGGCACCTAAACGCATCTGAACGGCTTGCATCTCCCAAGCTCCTGAGGACTCTGAAGATTTCTTCAACACAGGAGGTGGGTTCCCGAGGTCTCTGAGGTTGATCTGCACTCTCAGCAATTCTGAGGCCCGTATCCCTCGTAGGGACCGTTCTATTGATTTAATATTGTGGGCTTTGTTCTCTAATCTCATAAAGAGGTTAGTAGAGAGTGTTTAGTAATAAATACATATATTTTATATATTCCTGGTGTGGTTCTCGTTTCATTTAGTCATTCAGGAGGTTCTAATCTGGTAAAACAAGCTGCTTTATATTCCTTCGAGACTTAGCCTGAAGGCTGCTCTCCATAGCTACCACTAGGATAGCTTCCAATAAAGGTGGTCTTTAACCTAATCATCAATAAGGGTTGTTTGGACTGGTACAAGGTGCCCACTTTAATTAGTGGTCAGCATATACCAGGCCAACTTCTCACATAACCAATATGTAATAGATGGAAATTTACAGAAATTGACACCTGACCAAGTAGCAGAAACACAGATAAAGCTGAAGAGACTGACACAGCAGTATCACAGATGGACATGGGTAAAATACAGTGGACTACAAGTTTTACAAGGTGTTCAAAAAGAGACTAATCAAGCTCTAAATAGTGAACATGCATATGGCAGCATTTGACAAAAGTGTCCTCCTGTCTACAACCAAGAAAGCCACAATAAAGGGGATCCCGAAACTCAACTTACACACACTGGTTCATATAGGCTATTGTAATTGCTTAATTTAGCTTGTAAACTTTTGAGCAATATGTGAGCAGACAGAACAGGAAGAGCCCTGCCACAACTTGTTGACTATGACCAGAGCAGCTTCATTTCAAGTATTAGCACAGTCGCTATCATCCGAAGACTGTCATGTAATGAGTTGTGCACCATTAATATGGAGAGAGACTGCAATACCCCAGATTGGGGATATCTCTATGAAGTTCTGTGAAATGTGGGTTTCCGAAAAACATGCTAAATCGGGTGGAGTTGCTATAAATATCCACTACAGACCACTTTAAGACTGGCAAAATGGTATCTGTGCGGTGGAAAGAGGAACAAGACAGGGCTGTATATTATTACTGAATGCATTGATAACAAAGCCTTCTGCGTGCCACATGAGGTGATTAGGAAAGAAGCTTTGGATACATGTGACTGGTTACCAAGATGCCATCTAGCTATATGTGGATGCATTTCTGAATGTAGGATGTGAGAGGGCTTTCCAATACCACTAAATAAAATGTACAGATTAGGATTTGGAACGGCCTCCGGTCTGATCATCAGTTGAACAAAATTGTGCTTACTCTATCACTGAAGCATGAGATAGAGCCACAGTTCCTGAAACAACCTAGAGACTGGTTAAAGCAGAGCAGATCAACTATTTTTGTTGTGAGACCTAGTAGGAGCTCAGAGCAGACTAAGTCTTGGTAGGGCACCTACCTCTGCGAGGCAATCGATAGCACTTTCTGGAGCAAACTTCCCCTGGCCGGTGTTGGAACTTGCAGTATTATGTAAAAAAATACCACTCACCAGGTTCCTATACCTTTTGTGAATATACCACTGCAGCTCATCTGGCCTTTATTTTCTTCAAAAATCTAGAAACATTACAGATGATTCAGGATGATGTAAGAAGGCACTAAGCAAACTGTACCTTACCATATGCAGGAGGCCTAGCGTCTCCAGATTTTGAATCATACTAGATAGAGGCCTATCTGCAATGTACGGTGTCATGATTTGTCCCGGGTGCAGAATCAAAACTTGGTTGCATGCAAGACAAACTTATACCACTGGGTAGAATATTCAACATGCATAAGTCAGTGAAGCCTAAGGTGGTGAAGAGAAACTGAAATTGCCATCTAACAAGGAGAGGAGGCAGTGTGTGTTATGCTCCTGATTGGCCACTATGGAATCTGCAGTGTTTCAAGCAGGTTTGTTGAAAAGTTGAACAAGACTTCATGGACTAAAGCTGTGGTTAAAACAATGGGTCACAGACTTTACTAGGGCACACATTCAAATGGTTCACATATACGTCACTAGCAAAGTCGGTCAAGCACTCTCAGAGGTACAGAACATTAGAACCCAAAACAGATAAGACATTGCA
This sequence comes from Triturus cristatus, assembly GCF_964204655.1. Classification (NCBI taxonomy): domain Eukaryota; kingdom Metazoa; phylum Chordata; class Amphibia; order Caudata; family Salamandridae; genus Triturus; species Triturus cristatus. The sequence continues at coordinate 330,533,604 of NC_140585.1, read as the reverse complement.
CACACTAATCCCATGGTGCAAAAAGCAGCAAATTCTAGCCATGCTTTATAAAGCTATTCGAGAAATACAGAGCGTATGCCCCCGACGATGAAATAGGAAACTGATTTGGAGAGGGCCTGGCTGATAAACAAGAGGACTGTATTGCTCTGTTATGTAGCTAATGACTCCATTAAATTGCTGCAGTGCAAGTATGTACATCACTCTTAACTGGAACCTGCACAATTATATATAAAACAATGGATATTATGCACTTGAGTAAACACATTTAACCTGTTCATTAAGGCTTACACTAATCAGATACAAAACTTAGCATGCAGTTCTATAGGGGGGCCTGCCCAGGCCAATGTCAGCACCAAGGCACTCACCCCATGTTCAAAAACCAGTTTGCCAAAAGTGGGTACCCTGAAGCTATGTTGGAGACAACATTACATCATACGTCCACATTGGATAGTTCGACACTACTACAGAAGAAACAAGGTGTGAAACCAGCACAGGAGGTTTTTGTGGAAAGATTTTCTACCCACACGAATACCATCAAACATCATTCTGCAACGTTGGGAACTCCTTCAAACGTGATCAGTCTTCAAGAGTCTTATTGTGTTGAGGACTTAAAAGAAATATTGTCCTCACCTCCAGTGAAGGTAGCTACGCCGTCCAAGGGATGAAGAGGTGTCAAAATTATATACATTGTGGAAATGTTCTAGTTATACTATTATCACCCACATGCCAGCAAATTGATCCAACTGAAAAAATTGGCAGTCTGTAACTCCCAATTTGTTGTCGACGCCATTATGTATCCAATTTAATTAAAGTAGGCAAAACAGAGCTGAGCATTAAGGTACGCATCCCTGAGCACAAAAGTATGATCTGACAACAGCAGAAACTCACCCCTTGTGGCACACTGAATGGATGACAACAACACCGCACAACTCAGATTCATAGAGTTAGAAATCATAAAGGTGAATCCCGAAATTAACACAGAGAGATATGTATCCCAACATGAAACCACTGGATCAAGTACTTGAACAGTCTCTTTCTCACTGGTCTAAACAACAAGCTGGAATTTGCTGCTTTCCCATAGACTCCTTGTCTTGCAGATATTACTGGTTCTTTTCCTTCAAGGACTGTCTACCCCACCCGAGACACGGACTCAGGATATACTCATTTACATAACGTCCAGTTGCCAGAGTCGACTTTTAGTTAGGCATTTGAGGGAGAGGGAGAGGGAGATATGCTTTAAACACAAAAGGTCACAGTCAACACCAGACCAAACTAGGGGCCCAAATGTCTCAAAAGTGCACCCATGGTATATGTCCTTGCATTAAGTGCAGCTATACAGCTTTCGTGAATTCCCAAGAATTTACAGAAGGTCAAGAAATAGTACTCCTAGAAAATATTTGTGAACTGCATGTTAGCATGAGTAAATATGCATGTGTAGATTTGCTCATGCAAAAATCGGAGTGTTTGCAAGTTCATTTATCCTCCAACCACTTTGTCCCAACTCTGGAAGAATGTTTACGTCTGCCATGGTCAGGAGTAAATTTCCAACATTTCTCAGTATGGGAAAAGATTAAAACATGCAAGTTAGTAGGTTTGCAGATTCAGAAGGGCTTTTTAACCATGGAACTATTGCTTAACACTAACTTCAGCCCCAGTATGTAGATCTGCGAAAACGTGGCAACTTAAGGGAATTGAAAAGTATTCAGACACTACTATGGTATAAGCCCTGGCATAATCAGAGAGGCTATATCAGAGCTCCTATATAATGAGAGTGCTGCCATAATTTGTCGCTGCATTATGTGGTACCACGGGGGCAAGTGGATTTTGTTACATGACAAGTAGATTTATGAAGCAACCTGCCCCATGGACAAGTAGATATTTAATTAAATTACAAACCCCTGCATTGGGGATATAAATAGCAACTTCCTGATACCAACTGCTATGAGCGAATCACACATAACCTCATTGAAGTACTAGCCACTCACAATAAATTAGATTAACAGACTGGCATGAGAGCTATCCAATGACAAACGAGAAATATAGCGACCTGTCTGTAAAAGACCATTGCTATCCGTGCATTTATATAGTACCAAAAAGTCAAACGGGGAGGGATTTTCCCCCGGGATGACAATTTCTGGTATAGCCTCACCCACCGAACGGATTTCAGAATGTATGGATACCTTTTTGAAGACATTTCTTCGTAATCTTCCTGCTTACATACAGGATAGAACTGACGTATTGCATAAATTTGAGGATGTGACATGGCCCTGGGTACTTATGGTGACAATGGATGTGACAGGTTTATATGCCTGTATTAAAAAACATTTTGGGATGAAGGCGGTTGAGTTTTTTCTTCGCACTAGGACTGCGGATCATCTGGAACACAACGAAATGCTTTTGAAATGATGAACATCATCTTATCTAAAAAGGATTTACTACATGGCAGAAACTGGTACCATCAGATACATGGTATGGCCATGGGCTCCAGGTTTGTCCTTCCTACACTGGCCTATTCATGGGTTTGTGAAAGCGGAAGCATGCCTGGAGTCGATATGCCTCACCGACGGACTTCATTGTCTTCTGGGGGAGGTATACTGATGATATTATACTATGGAATGGAACTGGGGACCAACTGATCGATTATCGTTCTTTACTTAATGGCTACCCCTACAAGATTAGGTTAACCCTGAATCATAATAGGGGAAAAGATGGAGCTCCTGGACTTATTTTATGTGAAGGACAACACCATACACAGTAAAGTGTTTAGGAAATCCACGGCGCACAATAGCACCCTTCATGCAACTAGTGCACATTTTATGTTTGTTATTATGAAAATACTCTTTGGTGAAATGGCACACATTAGGAACAACTACAGTTCAGAAGAGTCATTTGCTTCCAATATCACCAATATAAAACTGAGATTTTTGAACAGGAAGTATGATGAAAGGCCTCTGACAATGTAAAAACAAGAAATGGATGTTTTACAGACAAGAAACTAAGGGACCCAAATCGGTAAAAAAAAAGAAAAAACATTCATTTCTCCTTTGTCACACAGCGCACTACACTTAGTGACAAGATATGTAGGATCCTTAAAAAACACACTGGGGTTTGCTACGGCAGTCCCTGGACTCAGGGAAAATATAACAAACAGCTCCTAAATAACTTTCCGGAGGGAGAAACCTATAAGGAACTAGTTGTGCCCCAGCTACACTACTACTGCAAGAGAGGGGATATGGCTCCCAGTCCCAGTACAAGAGCTTAACACCTGTCAGGAATGCAATAGGTGGCCATTTGGCAAAAATAGGACTAAACAACTCAATTACAACACCAACAGAACATATGAAATTAGACACCACATCAACTAAGACCAAATTTGTTGTCTACGTCATGGGATGTGGCTGTAACAAAATGTATATGGGTAGCACAGTAAGATCTTTGCAATTGTGTATACGGGAACATGTTCAGGCCATAAAAATCATTATTTTCCTTTTTAAACCACACACCACGATCTGAGGTACCCCACAACATTTCATATGACAGAGTACCACATGGTTGACAACAGGGTATGGTTCCTGGGCATAGACCATGTCTCTCTGGGCGTGAAGGGTGGCAATCAAGAATTCTGTTATAGGTCTGAGTATTTGTGATATTCTTATATGCTTGTTGACTTCAGGCTTTTTCCAAACATTTTTTTTATCTAAGGAGTGTTATTTATCTGATTTGCATTTAAATGGAAACTTTGATCCATGTCCTGAAATCTGATCTCCTCTACACTTACTTAATGTTTTTTCGTTCTTTCACTTTTCTTATCCGAGTTCATTATTCCACCATGACCCCCGTTACCATGAATTCATTTTAGGAAGTCATTTGGACTTAGTCTGCACAATCTTAGCACCGTTCGTGCATTAGGGGAAACAGGATCCTTTTTGAAGGACATAACTAGGTGGTCGTGCTCTGCTTTGTTGTTTAATATGACCGCATACTGTGGTACATCAAATGAGATGATTACCAGGGATACATCAGCTGGCCTCTTCCTATTCTATCGGTGTACACATTTGGTACATACTCCAACATGATGGAGGGTAAATCCACACACAATGTTTTGCTAGCCTGACGTTGGTTTGAAAGTACTTCTGAGTGCAATCGCTTGATACACAATGCATGGTCTCTGACATGGCAGAAGCTTTAATTTGACATCCAATTCAGCTATTTGGAGATGCGTTTGATTAATACTAATGGACAACGTGATGGATGAATCTTATAACTTCTTCACATTATAGGTATTATCACCACCACTTGAAAGTTCAAATGACTTGTGGGGAGCTTTACTTGATTTTTTAGTATTTGTACTGATCGCAACGTCCGCACCTGCTGATTCATGGAGAGGATCAGCTGTCTATTTTATTTGTCGGGATTTCTAATCGTCAAAGATGGCCGATCACATTACTCGAATTTAGAAACATGCTCTACGACCGGTTTGATGCCCGTCGCTAGAATAATATCATTTATAGGCCCCGTTGAATGTTTAAAAGACCCGGAAATACTCATTGCTGGTTTCTTTAATCTCTTAGCATGCGGTCCAAGAGGAGTGGTTCGGTTACCCCTTGGCACCTATTGCAGTAAGTTTTCTCAATCATTTTTGTACAGTTGGTCGACAGGTTTAAGAGCATGTGTGCTTCCTATTTTACCTACATGCGGCTAAGATTAGAGAGACCCGTTATGTGTGACTGGAGGAGTTTTTAAATTTCATTCATGGCGGTGATAATGCCGATGCACACTTAAGTGAGATACTTTAGACATTTTGATTACATTTTGGTTTTTGTGAAAGGGGTTTATTGATTGGAGGGCATGTTCACCATATTATGATACGTATACTATTGGAGAACGGGACTTTTGCTTTGAGTCCTAAAAGTTCAGATGCTTATTCCAAGCATGTCGTTGGGGACTTTTACCTTGTTCTTTTATGTATGCACGAGACTTTCCTCGCTCCAGAAATTTGCTTTGATATTTTATGGGTCTCTGCTTTGTAAATAGGAGCCTGTGCTATAAGCTCTCGGGTGTGTATAACTATACATGTCAAAGATGGGCTCCATATGGTCAAACAGCAAGTCACGGTCAAACAGCAAGTCACTGGGTTATCTGTCATTTGCTTCACCATATTAAAATGGCTGAAAAAAAATCTTATGGATGATCCCCCTCTCTGCTCAAATAACGGTATTCCATGCCCTAGTTTCTTCTAGGCTCGACTATGGCAATTTTCTTTATATGGGCTCCAATAAAGCTATAACCCAACGTCTTCAAGTCGTGCAGAATGCGGCCGCTACACTACTCTGTCAGGCTCCTAAATCTTCATCAGTCTCCAGCCTCCTCCGGAGCCTTCATTGGCTGAAGGTGGAGTACCGTATTAAATTTAAGGCCCTCTGCTACATGTTTAAAATCAAAACTGGAGTGGCCCCCAAATATTTACAAAAATTAGCTTAACGCTACCAACCCTCACGTACTCTTAGATCCACCCATCAGATGAGGTTCTCGGTCCGTAAATTCAAACTCTCCTGCATGAGTGGCCAGTCCTTTTCCTATCTAGGACCTACCTTGTGGAACGGTTTACCATTCTCACTTCGTGAGGAAACCATTTATGGCTTATTCCGTAAAGGTTTGAAAACTTGGCTCTACAACTCTTAGTTCTTCTGCTAGTTTTTCTCAGCTCTCCTATTGGGCCGGCGCCTGGCAACACCTTGGGGTAGCTGTGCGCCTTACAAATTCAAAATACAAATTCAAATATGGTCCATATTGGGGGGTGGGGGGGGCAAGGCTTTGGCCCACGCCGGATAAACTATGCTCGTGTCAATATACATACTATGGTTAGACACTTTGTCCTTGTGTTTTTAGGTGCTTGATGATGGGAAAATTAGCCCTCTGTCTTACATTTGTCTAAATCTAAATAGAAGTTATATTTGGAGAATGGACTAGAAAACGGATTGAGGCTCTGGCTCTGTAACATTCTGGTAGTTACTATTTAAAATTCTCAACTTCATATGCTTCCTTCTCAGTTATGATACATGCCCTTCAACATCCCTTTTACAAGTGAAATGTGGATATGGTTAGGATTTTGGACTCTTAAACTAGACGGAAGATTCATGGAATAACTTAAAACTGGAATGACGGTTGAATCATTTACAAATAATGGCTTACTTAATTGAATTCTCCACGACAGACAGACACACAGGTTTTTCTTTTACCCAACTTGTTACCTCTTTTTTTCTACCCCATTTTCTTCTTACACATCTTTTAAACACTTGGGTTCTAGACTTCTGACATTCATCTTGATAGGAGCATGAAATTGTCCCCCCTTTTTAACTTTCATGCCCATGCTCTCCCCTCACCACTCTTTGAAAGGTTCAGGCTCTACCTTCAATTTTTAAAATACTTTTTCCACATTGGCGCACGCATTACATGGCGTAACATTGGGTCTGTGGGGTGAGATTAGCCAAAAAAGCATGACTTACACATTATGATATTTGTGAAATTGGATTTGATTGGATGAGATTCGTGTATAAATCTTGGTGTTTAAACAGTATGGGATATCTTGTATATTGAGAGAAAATGTCATGATATATGTTCTTTTTATAATGTAGAGACTCATGTTCTGTGGCGTTGTGTATATTTGATTTAATTCAATTGTGAGAATATGAAATTTACTTATTGTGTGCTTATTATATTTTGTTACATAATCATTCTTGTTATGTCAATATGTTTTTTTATTATTATAATTTATTTGTGCATGTTTTTTACATATTATAAATATTTATTACTTTAACAGCCTAAAAGAAGTCCATTTGTATACGGACATAAACGCGTTGGCTGCCATTTTGCTGAATACATATGAAGCACTTTAAGGAAAAAAAGAGAATAATGAGGAGATTTATATCGGTTACTCCTTGAGCCAGACACTATTCAATCTCTATATGAACCTCCTGGCTGACATCGAGAGTTACGGCTTTAACATAGTGTTGTACGCAGATGATACGCAGTTGATAATCCTGTTCTCCTGCAAACATAAATAAAATCTTCCCTGGCACCAACGCCTTCTGCACACGCTGTGCTACCCTCATATGACTTGCATTATAAGATATAGAAGGCCATCAAAATCAACATTCTGGCAAACTGCATTGCCTAGACTCTTGGGAGGCCTGTGCTCTGGGCTTATAAACGACTAAAGAACTGTAAGGCTGCAGCTGGGTGCCTAAATTTAGGCCTCCACCTGGAGTTTACTTCATGCTGGAAAGCCACAACTCCAAGAGAGTGGGACCGTTTCTGGACAAGACTGTGAGAGACGTCACATCACCCCCACAAGCAGAGACAGTTGCCTCTCCTGCAGCTGCCACTACAATCTACCTAAACTGCCTACCCACAAGCCTTATCCATAGCATACAACTCAGAGCTCCTTAGACAACATTTATAAGCACCATCCTTACACACCTGTCTAACCCAGTGTATATTAGCTTCTCCCAACATTGCACCACTCCTTCTCCAAGTGATCTACTGTATTCCTGCAATAAGAGATACTGCATGAAATAGCCCCAAAAGGCCCACTAAGATTCTTCAACATTTATCAGTCTTGATTCGCTTTAAGATATGCAACTAAGCTTTGAGTTGCACAAATTTGAAATAAGATAATGTGGACCACTGGGCTTCTATATAAATTTACAGTGCAAAGTTCACCACAGTGAAATAAGGTAACTTGCAAGCCTCAATACATAACTTATACGTTGTAAGCACATGATTATATATTATTTATCTACCTTTACTAAAAGATAATAAAAAGGAGTTTATTAACGTATGATACGAGGTGTGCACCATTGGTAAAAATAGAAAAGGTTATAATCCGAAAAACAACAGAGACCAATTAAAAAAGAAAAATTAGATGATCACGGCTGATAACAGCCTCTCAATTATATTAGTAATCACATCATACAATGGTCTGGATTCTAGAAAGGGTCTGATTTTTCCACCCTTTCACGGGTCTAAACGGAAGGACTGAAATCAGGCGGGTAACAGTTGCCCGGGGTTGGAATCCCATTCAATATGTGGATATGCACAAACTAACATATTTAAAGGGTATTCACCAACTCTTCTTGATGCACTGGAAAGGTGGGAAATGTACTCCTGGGAAGGAAAAAAGTAACAATTTTTCCAAAGTGTGTGTGTGGGGGGGGCAGAGGGGGGTGAGGGTATAAAGAAAGTGAATTTGCAATTGCTAAGAGTACAGATTCCAGGCATACTTCGATAAACTTTTGTGGATCCTTGAAACTCTTAATTCAGCTCCAATCCAAGGACATAACTATGGATGCATTTTTGTGACTTTAAGCACTCTGCCCCCTTTTATTTTATCTTTTTATTATTTTCAATGTTGCCCAAATACACATTACACAGATTCTCCATTTTTTGTCCTTTCTTCCAGTAGTGCCATGCTACAAAAAAAATTAATTGATGTCCTAGAATAATGTTATTCAACCCCTACACAGCTGGGCCTTCCGACCCCCTCCGCAATGCCGAGTGCTTTTTTGGCAATTTAGTGTAAAACTTTTCCCCACAGATAAGGTATCCACACCAAATGTGTCCTTTTTTCAAACATCCTAGGGATTCTAAAAGTACCCAGGGTTTGCAGGTTCCCCTATAGGAGAAGATGAAAACAGGCAAAATATAGCTACATTTTGAGTTTTTGTGGTATAGAAAAAAAAAAAAGAGCTCTGGATAAAAGTGTATTTTTTCTCTCATAAAAAAGGCATCACGTTTTACTGTGCTTAAGTCACCATCTTCCCACCTTTCAGGAACATGCAGAGCAGAATTTAAAAAAAAAAAAAACATTTTTACCACAGTTTTGGTATTGTTGAAAGAGCTAGCCAATTTGTCCTATCTTTTGTGCTCCCAACCGACTTTTAGTTTGTGGTGGAAACCAGGGTGAAACCCATGGATGATCAAGAAAAGCTATAGATTTCTGAAAAGATGAAAAAAATCAAAATTCTGCAAGGGGTTATATGTGTAAATCCCTAAGGGATTTCTCAAAGAAACCAACTGTTAAAATAAAGAAATAACAGATATTCTATGTTCCCACATCTTCTGATCAAAATGATACCTCACTGGATATGGTCCAAAACGCAACATGGATACATCACATTTCTCCACTCAAACCTGGCCCATATAATCTGCAATGTAGGTAAGCTGTGGATTTTGGGCCCTACCTCAGCCAGCACCAAGGGAAACCTAGCAAACCTCCAAATTTTTGAAAACCAGACACATAGGGGAATCCAGGGTGGGGTGATTCGCATGGATCCCATGAGATTTTTATCACCCACAATACCCTATAAATTTCAAACTTTGCCTGAAATCACGCATTTTCCCTACATTTCTCTGATGGAAACTTCCGGAATCTACAAAATTCCTATCACTCAGCATAGCCGCACCTGTGCCGATAAAAAAGAAGCTCCACTTGTGTGTCTGGCCTAGTGCCCACAACAGGAACAGATCAAACCAAGATCAATGGGTGACCTTCCATAGAGACTCCTATCGACTTCGGTTTGATCCATTCCTGTCGATAGCACTAGGCCCAGCTGCACACGTAGTGAGGCATTTTATCGCCACAAGTGGAGCAATGCTGGGTGTTCCGAATTTTGTGGATTCCTGTGTATTTAGGAAACTTCCATCACAGAAATTTAGGGAAATGTGTGATTTCAGTCAAAGTTTGAGGTTTGCAGGGCATTGTGGTTAAGAAAAGCTCATGGGATTCACACAAGTCACACCCCCATTGAATCCCCTGGTTGTTTACTTTTCCAAAAATGTCTGCAATTAGTAGGTTTTATGGGTGGCATCAGAGTATGGCCCCAAATCTAGCAGCTACCCCTATTGCTGATCTCTCCATGTAACAGTTTCAGGGCTTTTGTGTCAAGGTCTCTTGGCCCACCCATATAATTGAGGAACCTTTTTTTATCAGGAATCTAGGGGGAATGTTGTGTGGTAGGAAATTTGTGGCTTCCCACAGATTCCAGATGTTTTCTTCATAGAAATGTGTGTTTTTAGTCAACGTTTGAGGTTTGCAGAGCATTGTGGGTAAAAAATAATGTTGGATGCATGCGAAGCACACCATCCTAGACTCCCAAAGAGGTCTAGTTTTCAGAACTGTCTTTCTGGAAGGTGTGAGAAAATGCCTCTTGACATGGTAAGCCCCTCACCTTTTGTCCGGAAAATGATGTGGTCTCAATTGTAAGTGCACAGGGTCCCTGTCAACCAGGTCTCCTGTGCCAGGGCTCCTTCCCTAAAACTGTACCACGATGGGCAACTTCAGCTCCCCTGCAAGTCCCTAGTAAATGATACCCAGGGCATGGGCACTGAAGCGGGTCGCATGCCTTGGTGCAGTGAAAAACAACAAAGTCGACAAGACACACTGCCTCTGTGCCATGTCCAGCAGCAATGCCCAAGATATAGGCAAGTCACCCATCAAACAAGCCTTACAATTACCAAGTCAGGGTACACTATATCAGGTGTGGGCATATAAACAGTGAAATAAGATGTATAGTAAATTATAGAAAGTCTAAATACTTTGTTAGACACAGCTAGACGTAAGAGATGTGCGTAAAAGAATGCTCCCCTCTTTCTTTTCTATAATTGGAAATAGAAATGTATTGCAGCAGCAGAATCAAATGTATGCTGTGCAGGTACTTCGTATGAAGAAAGCTGTTCATCACAAACAGTTACTGTAGGTGCTATGCGCTTAAGGTCGACAAACTGAATGTTGCCTACAAGATTTGGTAGCCAGAAAACCTCTCAATGATAAGCAGATACTGCACCCAGTGTACTTGAATGTCAATAATGTGTTATACGCAGATTGTAACTATTTCTGGTGACGTTTTCTTCGTTTGTTTGCACTCGAGCATCGGAAAAAAGAAAAAAGAAGAACAAAAAAAAAAAAAACAGGTTTGGGCATATCTGCATGAGCTGAATATGCCCCTACAATATTTAAGTCTATTCTTAATATTGTAAGTGCCAGGGAAGCCGGAAAGAGTGCATGGGCTGGAAACTCGAGTTCTTCAGCACCATGATGGCTTCACTAAACGCATGAGTGCTTGGTACCAAATTACTCCTCTCAATAAACCCACACTAAATCCAGTGTTGGATATATTAAAAAACATACCTCAAAAGGTGCTCCCTGAAAACCTACCAACCCTGGTTTGGTCTCTGACTGGCTTTTGACAGCCTGCCACAACCAGACATGTTTCTGGTCCCCTGTGTCAAGACCCTCTGCTCTCAGATACCAGAAACAAAGCACATTGTGGGCAGGGAGCAGTCCGGTCTGCGCCCGTCATCAGCCGGAGGAGTCCAGGCTGGGCCACCCCTCTTGTTCCTTCTTTCTGTTGGTCCCCAGTGGCATGGTGAGTTCTACTGCTTATTAAAGTGTTTAGAATTTTTAGAGTGCTTCAGTCCATTGTATGCGCCTTACATTTACCGGCAGACATAGTAAAATGCAACCTCCTTGGGGAACGGGAGTGGGCAGACCGGTGGGGCTGTAACAACACTCGACTCCCTTCCTAAATCAGGGAGCGGAAGTTCTCGCTAAAGAAATTGATCTAGAGCTCCAGAGAGATAGCTGTACGCGCAGGATATATGTTGATCCAATTGCGCATCCTACACAGGTCGTACGCCTCGAGGATTGCACAATACCACATGGGTCACTGTACCTCGGTACAGTGTATTAGAGGTTGTGGTGAGACTGGAACCTTCTTCCACATGTTGTGGGCCTGCCCCAAGATTCAGGCCTTCTGGGTGGGTGCTGCCAGAGTGAGGACATTGGTAGTTGGGGAGGCGAGATGGCATATCCTTGGGGTGACAGGAGAAATAGTATGGCCCAAATGAGCCCCGACATGGCTCGCACTGACGGGGGGGGGGGGGGGGGGGGGGGGGTGGCAAAACATAACATGGCCCGTGCATGGGGCTCAAGGGTAGTCCCAACTGTGGACTCCTGAGAAAATTATTTAGGTTGGTGCCAACGGGCTGAGCAGGCAGTATATCAGAGATGGGGATGCCCACGCAAATGGGAGAAGATATGGGTGGCCTGCGTGGGTTACAGAACCGGACAGTCCCCAGTTTCGTAACGGTCCGCAGGTATGTTCAGGACTACTGTTGAGTGACTGTGAACCATGTTAGATGGGTGGAGCGGGAGGGCTAAATTGTAGTAATATTTTGTAACTATCTGCCAAACTCACTCTATGTATACTGTAATCTTACTGAAGCATTTTTTGTTTTCTTGATTATTAAAAGAATTAATTAATTTTTTTAAGAAATTGATCTAGCGGAGTAGCGTCTCTCCCTCAATCTGGGTGAGGCTCTTATTTTCACCCCTGCTTGCACTGTGAATCAGTCAGACCCTCTTGCGATAGAGAACTGGGAGGGATGTATGGCGTCTGCATCGTGTGATCAACAGCCTGGTATGCAAACCCACCAAGTACCAATTCATTGACACAGAACATCGACCCTCCTTGGTTCAGCAAGCAACCTTGCTACTGCTCCCCCCCCCCCCCGCCCGCCAGTGGCCCATCAGCTAAAAAGAAGCAGACTAGCGGACTAACAGACAAAGGAGTCCTCTGCAACTAGTAGGAGCACAAGGGGATCTTTTCAAAACACCAGTGCCCACTACTACAGAGCCCGATCAAATCCACACAGCCATGTGTTAGATCCTACCCAAACCACATGTCCCATAAAGCATTAGGGACAGCATGATTGTGTACTTTCCCACAAGACACTGGGAAGCAGCAGCTGACTGGATCAGCTTATAAGCGAGCAGTAACGACTCCCAGGTGCTTGGCTTTTTTTCCTGGTGCTTGAGCCACGCCCTGCTCCCTATGCGTGTGAAGTGGATGTCCGTTGCACTTCTTCGTAGAGATCGAAGAAATCTTGGTTTCCTGAACCCTGAGGCTATCGAGTGCGAGGACGCACTGTTTGACTCGGTGGCCGGTATAAGACTTATACAGAAGCGCGAGGACGCGCCGTTTGTTTCCTCAATTTCTTTTTTTTATCTTTTGTTGTTGGGTACTTTATTGCGACCACTAGCGCGAAGTAGCGCGGAACTCTTGGTCATAGTTGCCCTGTCTCCTACCTGCACAGATTACGCTCGGACGCAAGGACCCGTGGTTCGAAATTGACTGCCTTAGTTCAGCGCGAGGTCGCGCTTCCCTGGGAGAACGCCTTGGTGATTCCGGAGCTTCAGTGATTTATGGTTTGGTGCTGAGTGGGACTTATATCGGCACAGTACAATTGGCAGTTCCTCACGCGCTAGGAAGCGCCTTCATTTGAGTAGCTCCACTCTAAACCGCAAGTACTGTTCATTGCTGGATGAACGCATTGTGTTTTTTGGCACTCGCTTCTATGTTTTCAAGGCATGTGAGTACTGGATCTGTATAGAGATTGCGGAGCCTTATTTCTTGTGCTTCATTTCATTATTGGCTCATCTGCTTTCGTAGCTGGTTATTTCCTGATTCCCTCAAACATGAGTGCACCTGGTTACTGTCCATGAGGATGTTTGGCATGACATTTCACTTTACCATTGTGCAACACACTGTACAAGTACTAACTATTGGTCACAGTTGGAAAGTTTATCTTGTGACAATCCTCAATTCTACAACTTCCTCTGGAGAGTATGTGTAAGTGAGAAAGTACACACGATTGCTTTATTAGAGGGATTGCCATATAGACATAGAAGCAGTTATATTTCTAACCTGTACCCTGTATATGTTTTCTGTCTTGCTACAGGTTGTCGTATCCCATTGACCATCTCCCCTACAGAACCCACAAGAGCCTTCCTGGTGGCTCATTCCGGTCTCCCCACTTCTCTGATATTACTCACCTCTTTAGCTGTTCACTTAGCTGGGGTGAGTGGTCTCTGGGGAGAGGAGAGACATCATCTTCGCTCCCGTGGATTCAGGCCTGCTCTGTTCTGAGACACTTACGGTCCTCACACCATGTTTCCCTTCCCCAATGATGCTGGTTTCATTGCTTCTTCTGATTGGACCAGGTTCTTGGACCTTATAAAATACACGGTGGCTGATTGATTTTTCCCCTTATAACTCGGTTACAGAATCTGGAGGATGTCATCCACCAGCTATCCTCATCACAGGCTAAATATTTTACCCAGTTGCATGCTGCACAGACAACTGCAAATAATACTGTTAGGGTGCCATCCTCCACTACAGCTTTTGCCCCTAGTTCTACCATCTTTCGTGGCGCACCATCTGCTAAGCAGCCCCTTACCGTGATTAGTGTGGGGGCCCCGCCTTCCATTACCTTGAGTTTGGGAGAACTTTGCCTCCGCGAGGCTCGAGCCTAATCCCGACAAAGAGGAACTGTAATCAGCTATATTGTACACTGGCTGGCTGAGGCGTTACTCACACAACGCATGCCATGACGGCCCTTCGTTTACGATGGGATGCGGATAGGGGACAACAGTGGACAGACCATAAATGGGACATGCTGTTATCAAACCCCACGTACATACCGAGAAACTCTAAATTCAGCCACATACAGACATATTACACACAGGGCATACCTATCCCCAGACAAATTAAATAAATATTTAAACATGACCACCTGGGCATGCCCTCGCTGTTTACATACAGATGTGGACCTCCTCCACATGCTTTGGTCCTGCGACTCCTTACATACATATTGGCAAGAAATCACTGCGGCACTCGCAACATGTACAGACAGGCCAATATTGCATACGTGGGAAGCATGCATACTAGGTTTTTTCCCCAGATCAAAGTAACACAAGGTTAAGTCCAGGTTCGTTGACCTAGGCCTCATAGTAGCAAAGAGATGGAAACATACTAGTCCCCCTGCCGTCAACAGTTGGAAAAATTCACTCCTCGTGTGGGCACAAGAAGAAAGCACATCATTGCACAGGGAGGAAGTAGCTGAGCTACGCTAATACCCGATAGCACAGTTTGGGGATACTATCC
This sequence comes from Triturus cristatus, assembly GCF_964204655.1. Classification (NCBI taxonomy): domain Eukaryota; kingdom Metazoa; phylum Chordata; class Amphibia; order Caudata; family Salamandridae; genus Triturus; species Triturus cristatus. The sequence continues at coordinate 330,518,599 of NC_140585.1, read as the reverse complement.
TCGGGGACCTGACATGCATGAATGAGGAGACCAGGAATAGTTCTTCACAAGAAGCTGGTGAGCGAGAGATAGTTACAGATACTCAGACACAAAACACCTCAGGCTTCGGATAAGCTAGGGGCAGACATGGAGGAGGGGATAGTTCCCACGATACATAAACACCATAAGAGGGGAAGTCTAGATGCCTACCCCACTGTGTATTGCAGAAGATGGGACAACCAATTTGGCACAGTTGCAACAAAATGGTAGCATTCACCCGTTACATATACCAACCCAGGCGTGATGATCTGATGATGGTTTAGTTTGACTGTTTGATTATAAATTGTATCATATTTTGCTTTATCCTGTACTTCCAAATAGGAAAACTAGGTGCAGAAATACGTGTGAAATTCCGGCTGGGCGAGTGGACAAAAGACAGCATTAAAACGAGACCGATTACATACCAAGTCACTCCAATGGATATAAAAGTACATCTCTGTTGATAGCTGTACACAATGTAACATAGGTAGTACATATAACTCCCCAACTTTTCTGATACATGGAGTTTGTAGCGGAATTAATTTAAATGTTTCAGCAGTACATGTGACACCGCTTATTGTATATTGCTGTCATTATTTGATCCCTGCTTAAAATACGTTTATTGTTATCTGTATGTTTGGGAAACCGAAAAAAAAGCGAATTAAGATATTTTAAAAAACTTGTTTTAAAAGAGGAAGTGGAATCCGATCCACCGAGTCTTACCTCAACCTTCCACCTGAATACTGCCCATATGTAGCGGTGTTAACAAGCGTGCCGCTTTTGCGAACTGCTAGGAACACTCTTCAGAACTTTAAAACAGCGTTTGCTACTGGTTGTCCAGCAACTCTTATTTTCAATCTAATAAGTATAAGGATATTTTGCTTGCTACGAGGGTTGGCTAGTTTAGCCCTCAGGAAAAAGGTCTTAATGGGGGATTGTGTTGTCATTTGTAAATACCCCTGACTAGCTCAAAGCCTTATACAATCTGCTGCCAATAAGAACTTGTTAGGAGGTCCCATAAATATTGTTCCACTGGGCTACTTTTATCAGCATTTACAACCGGTGAGGGCAGAGGCCTTTGGCATTCAGTTTTGAGGAGTTGCTTAGCCCAGCAATGACTACTTTCAATTACTTCCTCCCTCTGTCTGACCTGTCACGTTGATTGACGCCCTAACTCAATTGCAGAATACTTGGACCTCTGTGTAGCGGCGTCTGTGTTGCAGGGGAATGATTAATTCACACCACGGCTATCATTAATAGCGGTGAGGTAGATAGAACACCACATCCTAGTTTTTCCTCTATCAGATATCGATGGGAACCCTTTGGACCCTAGTGTGGCAGAATTTGATCTTCAGGGGGATGATATTCTCCTGTCTGACCCCGGCACTTGCTGCCCTGTGGCAGCAAGTCCAATTTATTCTGGTCCGTCCATTGTTGAAGGTTCATCTGGGCCCCCTACCAGGCTTCTATCTTGGAGTATTGCAGGGCTAGCCTCCAATTTGCCGCGTGAAGAATGGCGCAAGTTTGTTAGTAAATTTTACATGTGTCTTTTCAGGAGACTTGGTCCTTAACCGTCGTTTTATCCCAGTTATGTTAAGTTTTTTAAAGCCTGCTACTTCTAAGGGGGTGGGCCGCCCACCTGGTGGATTGACTATTTGGGTTAAAAACATTCTACCATGCAGCTTAGCTGCTGTTGAGATGGGATCGCCGGACATTTTATGTGTCGGCGTGCAATTCCCTGCCAAAGCGGTGTACTAGGTCTATAATGAATATCGAAGGCCGGGGGGGGGGGGGAAGTGGGTCGGAGTCTATCATTATATATGTTTTGAATACACACATGGCAGCCCTTCCTCCGGATGCCTTCAAAATTGTTGCTAGTGATTTTCACTGCCAATTTGAGCCTCTGAGTGTCAATACCGATGAGGATTCTGTATAGGAAGAAGATCAATGTTGGTTAGTCCCCCAATTAACCCTTACAATCGTCCGGAGGCGGACAGCTATTGTAGTTCAGTTTAACGCGCTCACTTTGAATCAAGGTCTCCAAGCCTGTAATGGGGGAGCCCCTTACGTCAAAGAAGGGATGCGCACATTTAAGTATCCAAATCACACTACTCTTATAGATTATATACTGTTAGACTCTGGTCTAAATTGGTTGACATGTGTATAGTCCCTTTACAGGACAGTGACCATAATGTCCAAGACTTGCAGTTGAGCTCATTGGGAATTGCCTTGGCCAGTAATTGTACTGAACCCTTCAACAGGTTGTTCAGGCTTTCTAAAAACAGACGCAGACTCAAATGGAGCTCAGTCATGGGCTCCCCGGTTGCAATCAAGGAGGTTTATGGCATAGTGGCAGCAGGGTTTGAGGCTATGCTAGCCTAGGTTCCGTCCCAGGCTGATGCATCAACGGCAGAGAATATCTCCACAACACTATGTTTGCAAAACTGATGGATATCTTTTTTGAGGAATAATAATCAAATAAGAAACAAAACAACAAAAAGAGTCTGCTAAAACCTGATTTAATAAGTCATGCAAGGAAGCCAGACAGATCCCATCTTAAGTCATCCAGGGTCTGGATAGGTCATTGATGTCAGAAGCCAAGCAAGCTTACAAATCTACTATAGGCTGTGCCAAGAAAGATTGGGTCATTGATAGATGGGTCTCTATGCTTCATGCCTTCAAGGAAAGACCATCATTCTTTTTGGCATATACTAGCCAATGGAAGTGGCAGAAAATTGGGTTGCTCACTTTTCTGAGCTTTATCCTCCCATTTCTGAATTTCCTGAGAACTCATATGTTTTTGGCCATGTGGGTACTGGGTCTGTTTTTTTCCTCACGCGGCTTTCCGGATTACGACAGAATTCCTATAACTCTTCCTAAGGTTAGGACTGCTTTGGACTGGATCATTCCTAACAAAGCCCCATGTTTGGAAAAGGTTCCAGGAGACTTATTTAGGGGCTTAAAAGGACATCTGGTGCCTGTACTTGGTTATATTCTATAATCAATCGGTAGTTTGTAAAGCGAGACTACTCACCCGTGATGCTGTTCTGAAAGGTGCTTCAATGCCACCCACTTGGGCAGGGGCCAAGATAATTCCCTTTTTCAAAATGTGTTCCCCGTCTCTCCCCTCTAACTACAGGCCCATTAGCCTCATTGACAGAATGCAGAAAATCTTTAGTAGGATCATCTTGGCTAGGCTGCGTGAGTGGCTCATTGATGCCAATTTACTGACTCCACTACAAGCTGGCTTCAGAGAAGGCATTAGTGCAATCAATCAAGTCTTTCATCTCCAGTTGCTGCATTGGAAGTATGCATTACTCAGGGGTTGTTGACTATATGTGACGTTTGTCGACCTCAGGTCAGCCTTTAACCTTGTTTCTGGGGATGTCCTTTGGAAGTTTTGGGTGAAATGGGCATCCCTAAGTATTTCTTGTTGGTCTTGATCAGGCAACAATCCAGCAACTTTGCAGGACTCAGAGCGAACTCACAGAACCATCCCTGTCTATTGGGGTGTCAGACAGGGATGTGTATTGGCCCCAACCTTATTTTATCTTTTTATTAATGGTCTGATGGCGTACTTGGCCGATTGTGAGAATGATGCACCAAGTCTTGCGGGTGTTAGGATCCCGGCCCTACTGTTTGCGGATAACACCCTTCTGATTTCTAGATCTCCGATGGGGCTCCAAAAGCTCTTGACACAGTTTGGGTGCTTCTGCAAGCAGAGGGGCTTGTAGGTGAACATCAGCAAGACTAAGTATATGGCCTTTGACCCTTGTCCAACATCTAGGGCCAACCCTGAACTGCACAGAGAGCAGCTGGAGCGATTACCAATTTTAGTTTACTTAGGGGGTCACACTTACTGAAAGCTTAGATTGGTCTCCGTATATTGGAAAATGCAGGTTGAAGCTCGAACAGTACACTGGTGGAATTACTAGGTCCTTCAGGGGGTCCCAATATCACCCTATCTCCAGCTCTACAAATTTATAACATACAAGCTGGGGGGGGGGGGGGGCTGCATCAAACAGTGCAGAATTTTGGGGCCACTAAGATTGTAGCCTGCTGAATAAAGATGAAAACTGTTTAATGCATTCACTGACCAACGTTCCCGTTAGCTCTCCGCTCATTCCCTTGCGCTTAGACCTGTGACTAACAGCGCTTAGCTTAAAAATAGGGCTTACCCCTATATTGTACTGGAGCAGAATTTGGGTGACATCAGAGCTATTAGCCTATCGGCAGGGTCTAGAAGATGTCCTCAGATCACCTGGTGCCCGAAAAATACCATGGGTTAGGTACATCCAGCAATACCTTACTCAACTAAGATGTGTGAATCTATGGACTACTCCAGCAGGCCTTAGTGGGATAAATAGGAATGCCATAAAGAGCTTGTATTGGCAGTAGAAGACCTCTACTTATATTTGGCAATCAGAACAGGGTCTCTAGCTTCTGCATTCCTCGATTATAAATTGGAACCCTTTTTCGATGAGTTTGAGCCCCTTTTAGCTGAATCATAGTTGAAATTTCGTTACGGGACTCTTACTCTTTGTTCTTTTAAGTCTAAATGGCTGCGAGATTCTAGGAATCTGGAAGAAACCTACCCTCTTTGTGCTGGGTTCAACGAGACCATCAAACATGTTCTGTTCTTCTGCCCAGCCTACAAAGGATAGCGGGGAAAAAATGGATACTTACACTTTGTCGGCTTCTTGGCATAGGAGATATAAAGCAGCAACTAGGATATTGAGAACCGATACAAGGCAACCAATAGTGTTTGCGGTCTCATGATTTCTGTTTCGTATGTGGAGATTAAGGTCTAAATATTTTCAGTCCAGTGATCCTGGTTCTATTGTAGCTTAACTTGCACATATTTTGTACGCAAATTTGCAGCTCATGCTGGGATGATTTTTTTTGTCTATTTGCTAATGTACTGCATTTAATTAAATTATACGTTTTATGTACTTTTATGGCTCAGTGCCGTGTAAAGGCTTTATACGATATATAGTTGTTACTCAAACCAATTTCGGAATTGAAGGTTAAAATGGTCAATCTGCACCTGACCAACTGGAAAACTCCAGGGAAAGAAGTGTATACATTATATAAAATAGGACATTATATAAACACGATCGTGTAATCCTATCACATTAAATGAAATGTTTGAACTTTACTGGAAGAGCGTCTTTTGCCAATCATTAAGCATTTTAATTATATTTTCCAGGGCGACAAAATACTGCTCCTTCACTCAGCTACAGCCTATGGCTACGTCACATCTGTAGTATGCTTGTACAGGCACAGCTACATTATATAAATATGATCGTGTAATCCTATCACATTAAAGGAATACTACAAAATACTCACAAAGATCTTTAATGACTAACTGGCTGCTGGCAGGTACATCACTGATTCATAACTGTTAAGTCATGAAATGAACCTTGGATACCTAAAGACTGTACTGTACAGTCATAACAATATTTAGTAAATATTAAAGTTTACAGTAAGTGAAATTTCTGTGTTCTTTTTCTAAATGCCGTTATTCTATACCTCAATAATAACAACGAGTGGACGTAGAGGCCCAGGAGCGCAAGGGCAGTTGCTGTCGCTCATAAGGAGCAAAGTATCGTGATGAACAAACAAAAGTAGCCGATGCCTAGCATTAAGAGAGAGCGTATGGCAGGTCTGGCTTTAGCACTGGTGGCGCCCAGTGCGGCAATCGTTTTTGGCGGCCCCATTCCCTCCTCCTCAGATTCCCTCACTACTACCGGGAAAATGTGCCCCTCATCTCTCCAATCATAATTTATTGCTAAACACAGCGCTCCCCCAGAGGTCAGCGCCCCCCTCCAGAGGTCAGCGCCCGGTGCGGCCGCACCTGTCGCACTGCCCTAAAGCCGGCCCAGGCGTATGGTGTCTGGATACCAGATCCCAGTCAGGGGAACACTCATGCAAAGCAATCAGCAGAAACTGAGGTGGGCGAACTGAGATTTAGGTATGGACAACGCCTCAAGCATACATGTAATATACCTTCACACCACTCCCTGCACTGCCACCTCACCTTCAGTATACCCTCGTCTTGCTTTGGCGTGATGTCCACCCCCTCCACGGTGAAGGACTGCTGGGCCTCAGTCTTAATCTCTTCGGCGGTCATGGTGCGAAAGGCTGACAGGAGATTTGCTCGCCGAGTTCTCTGTGCTCACGCTGCACGGGATGGTTGAAGCAGTTAAAGCGGCGCACGCGCCTCGGGAGTCTACTTCCGGGTAACACGCCCACCGCTAGTAACAGCAGCGGGGAGTCCGCCCCTCAAAGAGAGTCCTGGATGTACACGCAGCGGCCGTCCCGAGCACCCGCAGTCCGGGCGGGATAGCCAGTAGGTGGACGGTTGGTAGAGTGGCTCAGCCGTTCTGGAATAGTTTTATCGTAGAAGATTGCGAGGCAGCGCTTTCAAAAGGTTCTCAAGCGGCTCTGAAAACGTCCAGAGCGGAATTTTCTAGATCGGCTCACTTCGCTGTTTTTTTTTCCCCCGTTTCAAAACACCTTCGCTAAAACAGAATTTAAAAAAAAGGTGCGCGGACCGGAATAGTAAAACGGCGTTAGAACGAGGCAGACCGGCTAATAAAATTCTGAAGCACAGATCGCCTCATAAAAGCTGAATGGGCGGTTGGCGCTGGTGCCGCGCTTTCGGAGTTGCTGTTTCCTGCAGGGTGCAGCGCCAACGAATTCGCCGACTTGCGTGCATCCAAGCAACTGCCTGCGTTTCACTTTCTGGCTGCAGCTTTCTGCTCTTCCACTCCTGGTGGAGGAAGGAGGCGGATCACGGAAGTTTCCAGACATTTCCAGAGAGGGCGGAGCGAGCCTAGAGGCGCTAGAGCCGTAAAGGGCGCTGTTGCGGAGAGTGTGCAGTGTCTGGTGTGCACGTGCGTGCGGTAAACACACTTAAGACACCGGGACCGGTGTAAGTTGAAGAGAATGCTCTGGAAAGTACCAGCGCAACATGCGGTACATATGCAGCTTATCTGACGGCTCCCTTGCTTGTTATTCTACGTTTACCAATAATGTATTGTAATAACCCTGCGAAATAAGCAAGCATTGGTAACGCCAATAGGTCCCGTCTAAAAGCTATTGACTTTGGGGGTGTTTTATAGCTATGTTGTACAGTAGCAGTGCTTGCTGTGAAGCATGGCTAAAAGAGTTATGGTGCGGCCAGCGCTAATGCATTTTGTAAACAAAGTTTTAGCATTTATTTTTTCATTTATAGCCTTGTGTTTTCTTGAGGCAATACAGAGGGAGGGCGGGAGAGAGGGTCAGTGGAAGCACCTGGACAACGATGTAGTGGTAAGCAGATGGACTATGGAGGGTGGGCGATAAGCACACGGGCTGGGCAGGAGGGACAGGCGCAACTACACGGAAAACAGACTGCTGGGTAGGGGGCTGGAGCAAACAAACGGACAACGGAGGGCTGGTGTGTGGCAGGAACTGGGGAAGGTATACATGAGGGAGAAGAGTTTTTAAAAAGAAGCTACTTGAAATTGAGCAGTAGAAGGGTGCAAGTAATGTGGCCAAGCTCCAGTAGAGGGCCAAACACAAAAAAAGAAGGAAGCCTACGAAAGCTGAGAGGGACAATGAAACCCACCAGTGGTAAACAATGGGATGCCTCTAAGCCCTCTGTAAGTTAACAAAAGGTCTTGCTGGAGACGGCACATGCACTGTCTTATATGACCCCTACAACAGCAGCTGCCACAAGTGTGCATTGAGATGCTACTAAAGGACAACAAAAATAAAGCCTGACAAATAATTTAGGCTGTTTACTTAGTAATCAAAATTGGTGACAAGTAGCTGGAGCACCTGAGGTACCAAGAACTCGTGTCTGTCTACATTTAGAGTTCTGGAAGCAGCAGAAATATCATAATAAAATCACAGGGTCCTGAAGCAACGGCTGTACAGATGAAAATTGTTCAATCCACAGATGGCTTACCGCCAAGAAAAGTTTATACATTACCAAACTAGCTTCACATCCAACATGGTGATAGTTGGCTATGGATGACAAAAACAGAGTTCAACTTTGATAGCAAATGAAAAAATGTACTGCCTACTGGTGTACAAACTTCCAATTTATCTATTAGGTCCTTGTCAGATTTAGCCTACAAAACCCTCATCTGCCAGCCTACAACGCCCAAAATCTATTGGTGAAACCTCAAATGTTGACTGTATGGTCATACAACCAATGACCACTAAGCAAATCATACTTCCAACCCAAGAGGCTTATCAATAAGCTGTATGGGTGGAAAATTCTGTACTTGCGGCGCTACAATTGTTGAGGCCCAATTTTATGTGTGGCACAATCCTCGTAAATGGCTACACCCAAGAGCCATTAAAAAGGTTAAGTTCGGAAACGGTGGAGGGTGGTGCCTTCTTAATTAGTCCACATCAGTGGATAGTCAACATCAAAGACTTAAAGACATTGCTCAAAATGAAATTACTTGTGTTGTTTTTATTTTTGGCAAAAAGTGCAGGTATAGATTGTGAGAGGAAAAGCAACAAGCCGACACGTGTTTCGCCCTAGTGGCCCATTGGCCTTGGGCTTTTTCAAGGCTAAAGTGATTTGAAAGTCAAGAATAAATTGAATGCCAAATAAGGTGAGAAAAAATGAAAGAGAAAGGGAGAAAGAAAGAAAGAACGGATGTGGCGGATTTACCAAGAATATGAATTAAGGGAAAGAAGAGAACGGGAAATTAGTCAGGGGAAAACAGATAGTCATGGGGAAGAGGAAGCAAAAAGTGCAAGGAAAAAGATAGAAAAAGAGAAATAGAAAAATAGATAAAGGGAGAGAGAGGGAAAGAGAATATGAGGGGAAGGAAAGAGACGATGAAGACGATAGGAAAGAGATGATGGTTCAAGGAAGGAAGAAGAGATCAAATAAAGCTTATTAGCGGCGACATTCCGTTATTACATAAAACAAAATATAAAAGACGGATATATGGAGAGGAAATACCTCATGGTTATACAGTCATGCAAAAAACATTATGTTAATACAAAGCAGATATCAATACAAATGCCTTATTAGGTGCATTGTCACATTGCTGATATAGTAGAATCATTGTATTAGCAAAGACATCCTAGGCACACCATCATACACAGGGCAGAGTAAACAAAGTTATATGAGAGGTGTAGTTATACCTTATATCAAAGATTAGTAAGGTCCTCGAACAAGAAGGAAATATGAAAGGCGGAAATGTGTGTCATGATTTTTTGGAAGGCAGAAGGTGAGATGATAAAAAGTCGATAGACGCATAGCCTGCGGATTGCTACAGTAGGTTGACCAAGAAAAGTACAACTTCTGATAGAGACACCAGAAAGGAGTCAAAGAAAAGAACAAACAAACATAAGAGACTCATTAGTTATGCACGTAACAAGAAGACTGCTTACCGCTTTTCAGTAAGTGTCAAGGTCTTCCTATATGTAAAAAGCAAAAGATTCAAGATATTACTCTTAAAATCGGGATTTAATGGTGATCCATAGTGAGAATCAGAGGCGGCAGAATAGGCATAAATGGGGGCTTAATTAGAAGGGAAAGCGCTGCAATGTCGGTTGAAAGTCAAAGATTAAAGAAACCGGCGTGCTAGCTAAAAGAGGATGTGAGCATTTAAAAATTGTGATTTACGAGAGAGGTAATCTAAGAGTGGGAGAGCGAACGAATATTATAGCTCCATGAGGCATTAATGATTCCAAAAACCGAAAAAAAACCTGGTAGCGGTGATGTTAAGATGCAGTGATTAGAGCCTGCGCAAAGTGTTGAAGGCCGGTTAAGTAATAAATAAATAAATCTAGCGCGCTAAGCGGGAGGCTGCATGAAGCATTAGTGTTTCGAAAATGGTAGCATTTATTAGAGTACAGTAATTGAAGATTACGCAAGGTGTTGAGAGCCGGTTAAGTGATAAATAAATCTAGCGCGCTAAGCGGGAGGTCAATAAGAGCGATGTAACACGGGCGCGCAAATATAATTGTAATGGCTAAAAGTGCAGGGTTGCGTGTTCGCTGAAACGAACACAATTATAGTTAGAGAGATGAGATATCCCAGAAGGGGAAGCGAGGGGCTGGGGGCCTCTCTCACCTGCAGATGTCAGTAGATGAGTCTCTGCGGTCTCGAGGAATCATAAGAATGAGCTGTCAGAAAGGTTGGCTCAGGTTGCATTGACGTCAGCAAAATAAAGAATGCTGACGTGCAAGTGGAGCCACTGAAGAGTTACTATGTTACTAGTGATTATAGATACTGTCAAAAAATATGAGAAAATATTTGTGCAACGTTTGGGCTTCCAGAGAATAATGTTAGTATAAAGGGAAGTGGTCTGGACGAAAATGAAGGGGGAAAAAAAAAAACGGCTTCTCTGATTTCTGGTGTCAGAAGGGGGCAAGGTTTAGAGAGTTCGAGTATGAGTCTCTCTTGGGTCAAAAATATCAATAAAGGTAAGGGAGGTCCGAAAGGATAAAGAGAGTGTAATGCTGTAAAAGAACACGGAAACGCATCAAAGTTAGGGATGGCAGATGAAAGATAATTAGTGTAGTCTGCAAAAGAAAAAGGGAAAGAAAGGTTGTAATTCGCCCATACAGAACATTGTTATTAGCATTGTAAATAATGTGAGACATACTTGGCGTACGAAGATAGATCTTGAGTTTTCAACTGGATAACACAGTATATCATGGAATCTGTGAATAAACTAAGGACAGGAACAGAGACAGCATAGTGTAAGGAAGTATAACCAAGTGAGAGCCTAAGAGCGACTAACATGCAAGGAAGTTAGTAATTATTTGAGGTCAGTGTTGTTATATATAGGTTCATGAAAGCAACAGGGAAAGTTAATACAGCCAATAATGCATTTCTGCATCTTTGTTGAGGCCCAGGGTTGTCGCGTTGAGACGTATGATGTGTTCACTCTCTCTGCGTCTCAATGTAAGTTCACGATTCCCTCCTCGTGATGCTGGTTTGATAGTCTCTAATCCAAAGAATTTAAAAGTCTTCTGGTGTTGGTGGAACTCTTGGAAATGTTCAGTTAAAGGTGGTCCTATCTCTTCTTTGTTGATGTTGCGATAGTGTTCCAAGATTCTGTTTTTTAGTGGCCTGATCGTGCTCCCTATGTAGAATTTGTTACAGGGGCAGATTATGACGTAGATTACATGTGTTGATGTACATGTGATCCAATCCTTAATTCGGATGGTGGTACTAGGGTCGTGTTTGTATTCAGTTTGTTTATTGACTCCCAATTTGCACGCATTGCAATCATGGCAGGTGTAGAAGCCAGGAGGTTTCGTCAGAAAATTCGTCTTGGGTTTAATCCTTTTATCCTTAAATTCAGACTTGCATAGGATTTGTTTGAGGTTCGTGGCTCTTCTGAAACCCATTTGGGGATATTCTTCCATCTGGATGTTTAGTGAGGAATTGGAGGTCAGAAGATACCAGTGTCTTTTTAGGGCTTTCCTTATGTGTTGATGTCCATTGTGATAGTCTGTTAGGAACCTGATTGTATTCCCTCTCTCATTGTTTGTAATATCTTTGGGTTTAAGAAGGTCATCCCTGGACAACTTTTCACAGTCCTTGTACGTTCTGTCAAGGAGTTTCTTGGGGTATCCTCGATTCAGAAGCCTCCGAGTTAGGAGATTCGAACTTTCTTTGAAGGTATCCAGTTTACTGCAATTCCTTCTCATGCCATGGTATTCCCCTTTTGGGATGTGATCAATTGTTTTATTGGGGTGACAGCTGTCTGCTCGGAGTATTGAATTGACCGAGGTAGGTTTTCGAATGGTTTTCGTTTGTAGTTTGTTATCCTCTACATATATGGTTATGTCTAGGAAGTCTATTTGGTTTGGTGAGACGTTATTCGTGGTTTGGATGTTCCATCTGTTTGTGTTGATCTTGTGTAGGAATTCTTTAAGTAGGTGCTCGGATCCCTGCCAGATGCACAAGATGTCATCAATATATCGTCCCCAGTAGGTTATGTGGGCGGTGTATTCCGCAAAGGTGTCATCCCATAACCAGAATTTTCCCACAAGTCCCATAAGGATGCATGCATATGGTGGCGCAAATTTGGCTCCCATCGCACTGCCTTGAATTTGTAGGTAGTATTTCGAGTTGAATGTGAAAACATTGTTTGTCAGACAGAAATGAAGCATTTCAAGGGTCATTTGGTTAGATTTCAAGAAATGAACTGATTTGGTTGATAATGATTTTTGTACTGCTTCCATTCCATCTTGATGACGAATTGAGGTGTAGAGACTGACTACATCAATCGTGGCCAGGAGACAGTCTTCATTCCATGGGATATTGTTCCATTTCAAAAGAATATCTTTCGTATCCTGAATGTATGAGGGAGGTCTTTCATTAGGGGTTGCAATTGGTGGTCAACATATTCACCCAACTTAGAACATATGGAATTGATGCCAGCAATTATTGGTCTGCCTGGTGGATTGGTTTTATTTTTATGGATTTTAGGTAGAAGATAGAGTGTTGGCATAGTAGGATGTTCTATATAGAGCTCCTCTCGTTCCATGGGGGTTATTAGATTTTGTGTATACCATGTGTCTAGTTTTCTTTTTAGGTCTCCTTGAATTTTAACTGCCGGATTAAAGGATAATTCCTTGTAACAAGATGTATCTTTTAATTGTCTATGTGCTTCCGCTATGTAGTCATCTGTATGTAACAGTACTACATTACCCCCCTTGTCCGCCTCCTTGATCTCCACTCCAGGAAGGTTCTTTAGTTCTTTGAGTGCATTGGTTTCATTTTTGCTTAGATTTCTTGGAAGGAATTTTTTCTTTTTCTGGTATTTCACACATCTTATCCCAACACCAGTGGGTTGACCTCAAAATCCATCTTTTGCCCCCAACTACCACCAGGCAATACCATTGATCTATTCCATACAGCAGTTTCCAAAGACCTAACTACTGAATACTACAAATACCAGAAAAAGAAGCCGTCATCAGCCAGGATAGCTTGACTCCAGTGGCGTAGTGAGCACGGGTCCCACGTCTGGGAATACCCATCCCACTTAGGGCGAAAAGCGTTACAACAAACAAATGATGGACGGAATGCTGACAATGCAGACATTCTCCCCCAGTCAAGAGATCTAGGTTAAATCCATCGTTCTTTTGCCCACTACGCCACCCCAGTTCAGACATGGCCATATGCAAATCAGTCTTGACCCTGTGCCTCATGGGAACAGTCCAGCCCGAACTGCCAAGCCATGTCTTCCCTGGACCGGAATCAAGCATCCTAGGACCGGTTTCTGGCTATCAGCCGTCATCAGCCAGGATAGCTTGACTCCAGTGGCGTAGTGAGCACGGGTCCCACGTCTGGGAATACCCATCCCACTTAGGGCGAAAAGCGTTACAACAAACAAATGATGGACGGAATGCTGACAATGCAGACATTCTCCCCCAGTCAAGAGATCTGGGTTAAATCCATCGTTCTTTTGCCCACTACGCCACCCCAGTTCAGACATGGCCATATGCAAATCAGTCTTGACCCTGTGCCTCATGGGAACAGTCCAGCCCGAACTGCCAAGCCATGTCTCCTTTGTTGTAACGCGGTTTTAAAGTTAGCATTTACCGCGAGGTTATAATGCAATTAATTATATATGGTTGGCTGCATCACAAACAACCCTGGAAAATAGGTTCCGAAGGCTGCAGAGGGGCTCTGCTCATGCAGGTGCACCCTCTCACATAAACCCAGCACCCTGCCTTCAGGATTGATAAGGCCTGCCATAGGGGTAACTGATAGGTTTATATGTGCAGTGATATAGAATAGACCTGGAGTCAAGCTATCCTGGCTGATGACGGCTGATAGCCAGAAACCGGTCCTAGGATGCTTGATTCCGGTCCCGGGAAAACATGGCTTGGCAGTTCAGGCTGGACTGTTCCCATGAGGCACAGGGTCAAGACTGATTTGCATATGGCCATGTCTGAACTGGGGTGGCGTAGTGGGCAAAAGAACGATGGATTTAACCCAGATCTCTTGACTGGGGGAGAATGTCTGCATTGTCAGCATTCCGTCCATCATTTGTTTGTTGATCCGTGTTTTTTTACAGCACTACACTCTCTTTATCCTTTCGGACCTCCCTTACCTTTATTGATATTTTTGACCCAAGAGAGACTCATACTCGAACTCTGTAAACCTTGCCCCCTTCTGGCACCAGAAATCAGAGAAGCCGTTTTTTGTTTTATTTTTTCCCTTCATTTTCGTCCAGACCACTTCCATTTTTTTAAACTATTCTTTATTAAATCATTTGACTTATTTTACATAACCCGACCCCCCCCCCCCCACCACCACCCATCAGCTTACAGGCGTTACAATTTATTTGTATAAATATAAATTTTACCAAAAAAATTATATCATAGCTTCATTTAATCTTGGTTATTCAATACCTTCTATCCAAACTCTAAGTGGATCCCAGATAGCTAGACCTTTCTTTTTCTTATTCAAACCCTTGCCTCTATATATAGCTTTTTCAAAACTATAAGTTGCAAGTAAGCGTGCCCGCCATTGTTGAAATGAAGGTGGTTGTGGGTCTAACCAAGCCGACGCTAAACAAATTATCAATATTGACATTGCAACAAATATAAATCCTCTTATTTGAGTTAGTCGAGAATCCCCTTCCACGCCCAAAACTATTTCTGCAGTTGTTATTTCAATATCTTTTTTAAGAATTTTAGAAAGAAAGATCGAAATATCCCGTCTAATAGTGTAAAGTTCTTTACATGTAGCAAACATATGTATTAAGTCCACTTCAGGAAGTGCACATCTTGGACATTTCATCCCCTTACCCTTTCTCCATTTTGAAATCTTTTTTGGGGGTGTAATATAACTGAAAAAAGGTCTTGTAAAATTGTGCTTGCAATTTGGTTGATATTAAAATAGATTGCGAAAAGTTAAATGCAGTTTGAATGGAGTTTTCTGAAATTTCTAATTTATCCTGCCATATCTGAAAATGTTTGTCAAGATCATCAGGTAAATTAGTAATTAAATTATTGTAAATTTCACCAATTTTAATAGTATTCTTTATAATCATGTCTATTATCTGTATTGTCTGGAAAGCTATGTTACCACCCCCTTTTTTCAACAGAAAGTCTCTTACTTGCAGATACTTGTAAAAATCGCGATGTTCTAATAAAAATGTATTCTTTAATGATTCAAATGTTTTAAGCCCGGATAAATTGAAAAATAAGCCAAGTTTTGAGATTCCTGACATAACCCAGCGTTTCATACATGAATCTGAGAAAATTGCGGGGAGATTCTGATTACCATAGATAGTCGTATAATATGAAAATCTACCAATCCCCAATATTTTGCGTATGTTACCCCAAATGTAATAAATTCCTTTAAGGGTTTTAAACCGGACCTTTTTAAAATGACAGTCATAGGTCAAACGCCAAAGATGATCTCCCGTTGCGGCCCCGAGAATAAGTTCTTGTGGGGTTGGAACCACTTCCCTTTATACTAACATTATTCTCTGGAAGCCCAAACGTTGCACAAATATTTTCTCATATTTTTTTTTTTTTTTTTTTTTTTTTAAAAACCTTTATTTGTGCATATGAAAAGGACAAATACGGGCCTACAACCATAAGGCCGGCCACAAAACGGTTAAGCACTGAGACACACATTACAACCCCTGTGCGTCAATGGTCAAGATTAGCAACGATTCAGGAGTTATACACTGGAGAGATCCTTGACACCAGGGGAAGGAGAAGTAAAGGTTAATTTTAAGGTTTTCAAAATAATTTTATCGAGGAAAAAGTCAGTAGAGGATAGAACCAAGGAGATTCGAGTCCGCAAGATGGCTTCATCACACGGGAGAGCAGCAGCATCATTAAAACGGAAAATCTCAGACAGTGAGGCGATGCAGTTATATAACAGGATAGTCACATGAGTAAATACGCACCCCTCCAAAGCCGCCCCCACTCAATCCACCCCACACCCGGACCCCGAATCGGAAACCAGTATAGCGCAGAGACATAGAAGAAAGAGGCCCATAGAACTAAAAAGAAAAGGTAAATTACCCCCCCACCCTACACCAATGCGGAGGCTACGGCCTGCCCCCCCCCTGTCGCCCAATGAACCCGAAATATAGACAAGAGAGAAAGTAGGAATAGAGTAAAGAAAATAAGAAAACAAAGAAGAAAGCGGGGAGGAGCCCACGTAACCTCGGAGCGCCCGAAACCACCGGCCCACTACGTCTCCACACACTGAGAACCCACTACACCCAAAGGCGGTCGTGTGTAGATAACGTGTCACAACAATATAAATGAAGACAGACAAATCGCGACGAGTGCGCACAACATATGCAGACAGTTCCAGTCCCAGTCCAGCCCATCCGTGACACCATGGTGATAGAAGTCGATCTAGCCCTGGCCCGATCGCGGGCGTAAGATTAGACTAGCCCCCCCCATGAAGGCCCCGCAGCTCGTGCAGACAAAGACAATATGGCCGCTTGGGAGAAGATGGAGAAGTAGAGTCACAAAATGGCCGCCGATCATCTATTGAGGTCCCCTTGTGCACCATATAAAATCCAAACCTGGCCTGTAAAGTACAGGAGTTCCACATAAAAGAAGCCGTAGGCCACCGTGAACGGTTCCTCGAGGACGTCAGGTGTCGCTCAGTTGGATACTCTTGCGGACGCGGTGAGGCAGGCAACAACAAAGCAGGCAGCAATGAACGGGGAAACAAAGTGTCCACAATTGAGCAGGAGATCGATTGATCCTGGGTGCCGGGAAAGCCAGATGCAGACACCAGTGCAGCACGGTTATACACAGTCGTTACGTCCCCGCAAGAGGACTGAAGCACTGGCAGACCCACGTCTTGTTGAGAACAAACGGGGCGCTCACGACCCGCAGCCGACAGTATGGAGTCGAACCGCTCACTCAGCGTTTGCAAGCCAACACACAATTGCAGACGAAGGTCCCGCAGGGCAGCCAGAACGGAGCCGCATGTCAGCGGAAGCTGCGCCCCCACATCGGCAGCAATCCGGGACGGCACTGTGGAGCTGGAGTCTGGTAGAGGGAGGGCGAAGCGGGCAGCGGGCGAGACCGGAGTATCGCCCCCCAGCAGCGAGCAGGCAATCAACGCCATGTTTTACCGCTGGACGGTACAGTGGCCAGGGGGGGGGTCGTAACAAGGAGGCAATTCCACGCAGGTCTGCGCCGCAACAGGTGAAAGCCAACAGTCGCTTCCCCTCCCTCGGACTCTCTTTGCAGCCGACTAGGCAATAGAAGAAGGGGGTCCGCAGCCTTCCACAGCGCGGGCCACAGAGCGAAGCAGGAGACCCGCCACACCGGGGCTTACCCTATAGCTCCAGCCCGTCAGGTGAAAGGTGAAGGAGGTGTCCGGGCGTCTCTCCCCCGGCTCATCTGGCGACAATCCGTGGTGTGAGGCGGGATCGGGGCCGCGGGGCTCAGATTTGCGCCGGGGGTCCAGTGACTGCGGAGCTTCCAGGGGGCCGGCCAAGGCCACAATAGAGCAGGGGTCCAACGCGGAGAACAAAGGCACCAAGAACTCCGGCATCCGGGCGGGCTCAGACTCCGGGAAAGCGGCGGCGCGGTCAGTGCGTCGTCGCGCACGTTGCACCTCGAAAATCGGCGAGGATAGGAATCAGGATGATAGTCCGAGGCCAAGGGCCGGCGGAGCCGGGCGCTCAAGCGTCTGCTCCGGTCGCCATCTTGGCTCCTCCCCCTTTTCTCATATTTTTTGACAGTATCAATAGTCACTAGTAACATAGTAACTCTTCAGTAGCTCCACTTGCACGTCAGCATTCTCTATTTTGCTGACGTCAATGCAACCCGAGCCAACCTTTCTGACAGTTCATTCTTATGATTCCTCAAGACCGCAGAGACTCATCTACTGACATCCGCAGGTGAGAGAGGCCCCCAGCCCCTCGCTTCCCCTTCTGGGATATCTCATCTCTCTAACTATAATTGTGTTCGTTTCAGCGAACAAGCAACCCTGCACTTTTAGCCATTACAATTATATTTGCGCGCCCGTGTTACATCGCTCTTATTGACCTCCCGCTTAGCGCTAGATTTATTTATCACTTAACCGGCTCTCAACACCTTGCGTAATCTTCAACTACTGTACTCTAACATAAATGCTACCATTTTTGAAACACTAATGCTTCATGCAGCCTCCCGCTTAGCGCGCTAGATTTATTTATTTATTACTTAACCGGCCTTCAACACTTTGCGCAGGCTCTTATCACTGCATCTTAACATCACCGCTACCAGGTTTTTTTTTTTCTCGTTTTTTTTTCTCGTTTTTTGGAATCATTAATGCCTCATGGAGCTGTAATATTCGTTCGCTCTCCCACTCTTAGATTACCTCTCTGGTAAATCACAATTTTTAAATGCTCACAGCCTCTTTTGGCTAGCACGCCGGTTTCTTTAATCTTTGACTTTCAACCGACATTCCAGCGTTTTCCCTTCTAATTAAGCCCCCATTTATGCCTATTCTGCCGCCTCTGATTCTCACTATAGATCACCATTAAATCCCGATTTTAAGAGTGATATCTTGAATCTTTTGCTTTTTTCAGATAGGAAGACCTTGACACTTACTGAAAAGCGGTAAGCAGTCTTCTTGTTACGTGCATAACTAATGAGTCTCTTATGTTTGTTTGTTCTTTTCTTTGACTCTCCTTTCTGGTGTCTCTATCAGAAGTTGTACTCTTTCTTGGTCAACCTACCGTAGCAATCCGCAGGCTATGCGTCTATCGACTTTTTATCATCTCACCTTCTGCCTTCCAAAAAATCATGACACACATTTCCGCCTTTCATATTTCCTTCTTTTCCTTCTCGTTCTCGTTTGAGGACCTTACTAATCTTTGATATAAGGTATAACTACACCTCTCATATAACTTTGTTTACTCTGCCCTGTGTATGATGGTGTGCCTAGGATGTCTTTGCTAATACAATGATTCTACTATATCAGCAATGTGACAATGCACCTAATAAGGCATTTGTATTGATATCTGCTTTGTATTAACATAATGTTTTTTGCATGACTGTATAACCATGAGGTATTTCCTCTTCATATATCCGTCTTTCATATTTTGTTTTATGTAATAACGGAATGTCGCCGCTAATAAGCTTTATTTGATCTCTTCTTCCTTACTTGAACCATCATCTCTTTCCTATCGTCTTCATCGTCTCTTTCCTTCCCCTCATATTCTCTTTCCCTCTCTCTCCCTTTATCTATTTTTCTATTTCTCTTTTTCTATCTTTTTCCTTGCACTTTTTGCTTCCTCTTCCCCCATGACCATCTGTTTTCCCCTGACTAATTTCCCGTTCTCTTCTTTCCCTTAATTCATATTCTTGGTAAATCCGCCACATCCTTTCTTTCTCCCTTTCTCTTTCACTTTTTCTCACCTTATTTGGCATTCAGTTTATTCTTGACTTTCAAATCACTTTAGCCTTGAAAAAGCCCAAGGCCAATTGGCCACTAGGGCGAAACACGTGTCGGCTTGTTGCTTTTCCTCTCACAATCTATACCTGCACTTTTTGCCAAAAATAAAAACAACACAAGTAATTTCATTTTGAGCAATGTCTTTAATGTCTTTGATGTTGACTATCCACTGACGTGGACTAATTAAGAAGGCACCACCCTCCACCGTTTCCTAACCTTATCAATAAGCTATGTATCCACGCAAGATCACACTGCATATGAAAAATGCAATTTTCTTTGTATGTCAATGAGAAATGCATCTAGCTAGAGATTAGCAAGTTTATTTAGAAGCTACAAGCATGCATCCATTAAAATGGATGGATACTTCTGTTCACCCACTGCTACAAATTTAAAGCACACACATCAATTAAAGCTCCAGCACCTCAAACATGGCTAAAAAAATTGCAAAATCTGGTGCCACTTGAATTATTGGATTGTGAGGCCACATATTTTTGTATAGTTATGAATGTGTCACATAATCTATTATTTGCTGCATAATGTGCTGATTTTAACCCACATCTTTTTTGTTTCTAGCTCCGATGATTCAAAAGTTATTAAAAAGACAGTGACAGTAGAGGTCTGAGACTCGCAGTCAAGGTAGGCCCACCCTAGTGAGGGGTATAGCACTCGGAAATTAAATCTGGACTGGGGCCGATTTTTGGGGAATAAGAACTGGGATCCTTGGGCCTGTTGGACTGGAGATGTTCTGTGCAAACTGGGCACCAGTAACAGGAGCGGGGCCTGCTTTACATACCAGCGGGACAGAGAGAGAGGGGGGCTTATTGACTTTGCACGGTGTGGCCTTGGTTGCACGTAAGCATGGTGTGGTAAAGTAGGATCGGCTTCTATGGTTACCCCCACTTTTTGCTTGATACTACACTGTTTTTGACTAGTCTGACTGGGATCCTGCTAATCAGGACCCCAGTCTATCTGCTTTCTACTTTAAATGTTATGCATGTACTTAGGTACACTCCAGATTGAATACTGGGGTACCCTTGTCAGTCCCTAGTATATCATACACATGTACCCAGGGTATAGGTACCCCAGAGGCCTCCCACGTGCTGAAGCATGTATTAAGCCATCCATGAGAGTCCATGCAAAATGGGACTACAGGCCTTCCATTGCAGCTTGCGTAAGCTGGTGCTTGCACCACTTACTTAAGATATAGGTTTACTATATCTATAGGTCACTACACCTAAAACCTATCAGTCACCCCTCTAGCAGGCCATGACAATCCTGAAGGCAGGGTGCTGAGTTTTACGTGGGAGGGTGCCCCTGCATGAGCAGAGCCCCTCTGCAGCCTTCGGAGACCATTCTCCCGGGTTTTCGATGACACAGTCAGACGTAGAGGTGCATTATATGCGTGCGTAAAATGCTATCTCGAAAACGGCTACAACAAAACATGTTGTGTTTGGTATCAAACACCATGGAATCATACTTCCACACCGGTAACCGGTTAGGGAGGTATGATTCCACCCTTCTGAAGCAAGCTTCGTGGGGTCACTGGTCTTCCCGGTACCAGACTTCTTGACCCGGGCAGCACCTAATGGTTGCTGCCAACCAGAGACACATTTCTGCCCTCCTGCTGCTGAGCCGAGCTTGAGCAGGGGAAGGCAGGACAATAGGCATGCTGTCACAGGGAGGTGTGCATTGGGGCTGGGTGGGTGCACTTCCAAAGTGCCTGAAAATCTGCATCTGAGGCATCCTTGATGTCCCTGTGCATAGTCCAGTTCAAACCACTCCTGGGAGCCGTTGGCTCCTGCTCTGGCGCGAAACTGAACAAAGGACATGGGAGTATCCTCCCCACTGGCCTGAATCTGTCTAACCCTCTCCTGTGGGCTTACCTGGCTGTAGGACCCTAGATTCGACGTGGACAAGATTCTAATCAAGAAACCACTGACCTTCGACTGTCTGGACTTCGACTGGGCCCGACTTCGTCTCTCTCTGTCTAAAGCATGGTCTTTGCCCGTGCACCATACAGGCTCCGTGCAGGACCTGTGGAGCATCAAGGACAACTGAAGTATCTCCCTTGGGGTGAAGGAGCCACTCCCCCGCATTCGCAGGCACCGTAACACAACTGACCGGTCTGTTGATCCTGAGCTCCTGCGGACTCCGAAGGCTCCAGCAACACAGGAGGTGGGTTCCTATGTTCCTTGAGGTCGAGCTGCCCTCTCACCGAGTTTGAGGGCAGTATTCTTCGTGGGGACCGCATAACCCGAAACCCCTGTGCACCGCGTACATTTGCAAGTGCATATGCTTGTTGGTGTTCCCCAACTAAGTGCATTGGGCTAGCAATTGCCCCAACCTCTGCGCACATTTCGTACTCTGTGCCCTGCAAGCTGTTGTTTTGTGAAACAGCTAGCGGTCCCGTCGCGACTCCTGTGCCTTCGGCCTGTGTGTCCATTTGAGGGACAACACTGATTTTCTTGGGCTTCCCTGGTTACTCCAGGCCTGCCCTGACTCCCCTTGCTGTGGTGAGTCTTCTGGTTCTTGCTGGGCCAGACCGTGACCTTCCTCGACCTTATTTGTGGGTTGCCGCTGCCAAGGCTTGTTGGTGGTCCCGCCGGACACCTGCCCCCTCAGCACTCAACATCCTTCGTGGTACAGCTCGTATCTGGCCCCTGGTCATCCTCGACGTCTCCTGGTCCCTGTGGCTGCAGAGTCGAGGTCTCCTTCACACCTGAAGCTCCCAACATCGGTGGGCATTCGTCTACCCAGCCCCTGGTCACTCCTGAGTGACCCAGACTCTGTCCCCTCTGCTCTCAGGTCCCTTCCTTCAAGAATCCACCTGTGGGTTCCACCGGACACTTTTCTTCTTTCCAGCAGGGGCATATCTTTGAAGGCTCCCATTTAGAACGACAGCAGTTTCCGACGCCACTTCGACCCTATGCACCCGGCTTCTCTGGGATAGGTAAATCTGGTACTTCGGTATCCATGGGTGGGGTAGCTCTGGTTTCTTTGTAATCCACTGGGAAGGGTGCTTAAACACTAAAACTGCAACCGTGACTCTCCCATTGAATTGTACGTAGCACGCAGTCTTGTTCTCACACTGCACCCGTCCTCTGTGGGGTCTCTCCTTACTCACCCTGGGTGGTTCCTTGGAATCCCAGCGATTCTACCACCTCTAGACACTGTCTTGACTCGAGTCGTCGTTCTTATACCACTATTTCAGTATATGGTTTGGTCTCCCCTTTGAGCCTACTGTGAATTAATGCTACTTACGATTGTTTCTGTGCTACAGTATTGTGTGCTTTGTGTTTATCTGTGTGTAGCAGATCCTGTGAAGTATTTAAGGTGTGTTATAATAATAAATACATATTTTTATAACTAATGTGGTGTTCTCCATTTAACCAATACATTAAGGTTGCATTCTGGTAAAACAAGCTGCTTAAGATTCCTTCAAGACTAAGCCTGAACGCTGCGCTCCACAGCTACCACTTGGATAGCTTTCTAAGGTTATGTTTGACTTCTTAAATCATCATAAGAGTTGTTTGGACTGGTGCAAGGTGCCGACTTTAATTAGTGGACATCATATACCAGCCCAACTTCTCACACATGGGCAAAAACAAGGCAGCCTGAGCCGGGGCATCCAACACCCTCGAGCAAAACACTACGACTCAGTATCCACCACAGCGCATAATGGGGCAAACTGCCAGCACCGATTAGGAAGACGGCAGCGGGAGGAGGAGCCGGCGCGGGCTGAACTGTTGTCTGCCATACAGGGATCCCGAAAGGCGCATGAAGGCCTGGATTGATACTTTCTCTATTGATGTATTTATGTTAATCTTCTACAGGCAGACTTCCGCAAGGTGGCGGACAGTGACATAGTGGTGGAAGAGAATGTATCGGGCCTCAAGGGAGAAGTGGTTGCCCTGAAAACAATTGTAACAGCTATCCTCCACAAAGAAAGCCATCGAGCGCCGTGCGGAGGACGCAGAGGGCCGGACCCGGCACAGTTCTATTCGCATTTTGGGCTTTCCCGAGAGGGCAGAGGGGAGGTCCGCGGAGGGGTTTCTGGAGCAAAGGATCAGGGCTCAGTTGTGCCCGGATGTCAGGAATCAGGCTAAATGTATAGTCACAGGATTGCGATTTTGAAAAGGTACCTGAATACGTAGGAGTCGGAGACTTATAGACGGCCTCTTACCTTCCGAGAGGTGACCCAGATAGATACTTTTTACACGATCCCTAGATCACGTAAAATAACGCATATGGAAGAAGAGGGCGCTTGGCTTTCCGCTGTGCTCGAGTATCTTCGAAATTTCCCTTTGGAGTCTCTGTTCCTGAAACCCTCGGATCCTTCGTCCTCGTCCAGTTCTGAATCTCGCCTGGAATATGTGAGTTACGAGGCTTCCGCGCCCTCTACCTTGCGCGTCCTCGTTGTCTCGTCCCCCGGCTGGTTTTCTGAGCCACTCCCCTCCCTTTTTTGCTTTCATCTCCTCCGGCTGGTTTCCTGTGCCTCGCATCTTCCTTTGTTTTTTGATCGGGTCAATACCTGTATTAGCCTTTGTGGTTTTTTGAAGTATTTTGTTTGCCGCCTACAATGGCTACGTTGTCTTTGCTCCGTAGTCCCTACCTTCCAGAAGCAGCTGCTCCTCCACGCCTCAGCACTATCGCTAGTAACCATTCCCCTGCTCCTTTTACTCATATCATTACTGGAGTATTTAATTTTGCACGTTGAGATTTATTTTTGGCAGGTCTAAGCAACGCAAATTCCCTGCTTAATTTGTGGACATCAGTTTTGGTACAGACTCTATTTCGATGCCATTATATTTTTTGTTTAAGTCGGGTTTTACTTTTGGGACTTAAACTGCACTAACCTGGCTACTGTTCATTTAAGTTCCTGAAGGAGTCTTCGTATTATTTGGGCCCTGTCCTGGATATGACACTGTTTCGCGACAGTGTCAATTAAGGAGTGACGCAACTCCTTCCCTCCAAGACCTAGTGATTGCTCCAGCAAGCTCATTGGTTGTTAAGTGGGCAGCCTCCTGTTTCTTGACTTGTTCACGTGCCTTCTCATAAAATTAATTGCCTCTTATTTATTGGATTAACTAGGTTTATATTTCATTTTACAGCTTCTTGAATCCTCTTGTCCATTCATCTGGGGCGGCCTGACACATCAGGAGGAGAAGAGTGGGGTTCACTCTGGTTAAGTCTCCTCACCTTTTGGGAGCAGTGTTCTGTGACGGGGTTCTCAGTTCCGCTAGAATCTGCTTTCAGTGGGTGAGGGTGAGTTTGTCTTCGCTCCTGCGGAACTTTTGTCACCCTCACCTATACAACAAGGGGTAACCCCTAACAAAGCCAAGCCCAAGAATTGTGTTCCACCCAAGCAAAGATGAACCTAGACAGCGCTAGGACTCCCTTAGACACCGAATTGCGTACCACTCTGCAAAGGCCTTCTATGGAAGACCTCGCAGCAGCATTGGTAGACCTGCAATTAGAGGTAGGGAGACTATAGGCTGAGAAGCAACACCTCCGTGGAGAGGTAGATCAGTTGAAAGCCCAAAATCCAGGAACCATTCCAAAAAGTAGGAAGAGTTATATCCAGCCTGCTCATTTTTCTATTCCTTCCCCTAGTAGTGGGGCCTCTGCGAGAGGTGAAGTGAATATCCCTCCAGTGCATTTCACGGTACATACACCTAGCCCAGTCCCCCTAGCAATGCCTTCAACGGTGATAGCGCTAAATATAGTATCTTCATGAACCAGTGCCATCTGCAATTCTTATGTAAGGCAGCCGCCTTCCCAGACGATGCTGCCTAAGTCGCCTTTGTCATTTACTATCTAGTTGGTAACGCCTCAGATTGGGCTATTCCTTTAGTAGAGAACAACGATCCATTATTGAATGATTTCCCTCAGTTTCAAGACAAAATGAAAAGCCTTTTCTCAAAACAAACTTTCAGGCTAGCTAGCGACAATGCTTTACTAAATCTAAGACAGGGGTCCAAGGATCTGCTTTCGTACATTACCAGCTTCAATAGATTAGTAGTCAAAACACATTGGCCAGAAGAAAAAAGAACCTCTCTTTTTTATAGGGGGCTGTGTGATGAGCTCAAAGACCTGTTATCCCAAATAGTGGATCCTCCTGAAGATTGTCCAGCATTTATCGATCTAGTGGTCAAGTTTGATTGATACTGCAACCTCCTGAGGCGGAAGCCGGGAGCAGCGTTAGTCAATTGCGATTTTTAAAACTGTGTAAATATTGTGTTTTTAAACCCTCACCGATCCTTTTGGGCATCAGTCCTCAGACCCAGGCATCCCCGCACAGCGGAGTTAGCGCTGATACGGGTAAACGCTTCCTTGTTGCCGCCATTTGACTTCGAGCTCATTGAGCCACGAGACACGCCTACTTGTGCTGGCCACGACCCCCCTTCCAACACACTCAGCAATCCCATAAAGCATGTGCTTTTGCCGGAAGCGCAGCGGACGAGCGCAGCGGGCGCGACGATGGCGCGCCGAAGGCGTGCTTAAGGCAAGCTCGTCCGCGCTAGGCAGAGCACAGAGCCAGACACTATAGATAATGCTATCCACCTTACGCATAGATACTCAAGGGATGCTCTGCTACGTTTGAATAGAGAGGTAAAAAGCTCTTGCTTACACTCTGTAATTGGGGACAACCTCTCCAACCACTGCCTCCACTGCCCGTATAAATTTACACCTACTGTGCCTCAACATTCCTCTTCCATCCTAATGCGCATGGTCCTGATTAATTGCAGATCACTCCCCAAGCATTCAATAGAAATCTACCACACTTTAGAAAATCGTCAGTTAGACGTTCTTTTTCTAACAGAAACCTGGTTGGGACCAGATTCCAACCCAGACATCGTCAAATCCCTCCCTCCCGGTTTCCTAATTCAACATGTGGACCGTTCCAAAGGGAAGGGAGGGGGTATTGCTATAATTTATAA
The DNA here is from genome assembly GCF_964204655.1 of Triturus cristatus. Taxonomy (NCBI): domain Eukaryota; kingdom Metazoa; phylum Chordata; class Amphibia; order Caudata; family Salamandridae; genus Triturus; species Triturus cristatus. The sequence continues at coordinate 330,492,220 of NC_140585.1, read as the reverse complement.
AGACCATCTTTCCTGCCGATTGCAAGGCAGCCCCCTCCTAGATTGTGAAAATGCTCTATTCTCTATTCAAGCCTCTCCATGTAGATCTTTGTCTGGAATTCTTATCTATTGCCCTCCAGGACCCATGGGCCAGTTTAGTGAATCTCTCATGGAACATACTTGCATATTTGCTGCCATCCACTCCACTTTTATGATCCTAGGAGACTTGAACATTCACTTTGATAAAGAGGAAGTCAAACCAGCCTCTGACCTAATAGCAGACCTTGAAACCCTTCAGCTTAGGCTACAAAGTAAACAACCGACCCACTTACTGGGCCACCTGTTGGACCCTATTTTTTCCAACATTAATGATCTTACTATCTTAGACCATACTCCGGTACCATGGTCTGACCATTTCTTAATTTCACTGAATTTGCAGCTATACAACATCCTACGCCCTAAATCTCTACCTAATAAGCCCACTCGCTCTTGGGCTACCTTAGACCCAGAAAAATGGAAGGCCAATCTAGAGCGCTCCCCCCCCTAATCTTGTCTCCAACCCTATTCATGCCGATGCTGAGTTTTCGAAATGGATAGGCGAGACACTGGACAAAACCCTACCCCAAAAATCTTCCTGTAAGCCTCGAGGTAAAATTACCTCTCCATGGTTTACTCAGGAAATGCGAATTCTAAAAAAAGTCTGTAAGAAATCGAAAAGAGACTGGAGAAATTTTTTTGACCCTATTAAAAAAATTGAATATAAACAGACCATTCTCAACTACAAAAAGGCACTTAAAATCACCCAAGTCAAATATTTCGAGGAAAAAATCAAATCATCTACCAACTCATCAAGGGAGACGTTTCAAATTGCAAAAAAACTTCTCAAAGCACCGGATCCTCCCCCTTTAGTAGAGCCATCAGCTAACCGATGCAATGAACTTGCGGAATTTTTTGAATTAAAGATTAAAAATATTCTCAATTTTCTTCCGTCACAAACATCTGACGCTCTTTCCATTTCTAATCCGCCTAGTTCCACTTCCCATGCTACAGCATATCAACTGTCCCACTTCACCCCCTTGACAATAGAGACTCTCTCCCCAATACTATATTCAATCAAAAGTGGATCCCCAATTGATCCTGCACCCTTTAATTTCCTAAAGTTAGTTCCGCCTACCATTCTTCCTTATCTGGCGAACTTGATTAACATCTCGCTTACCTATGGCGTTGTTCCACGTAGCTGGAAAAAAGCAACTGTCAAAGCCCTTATCAAGAAATCGCATTTGGACCCACTAGAATTAGGCAATTTTCGGCCGATCTCCCTGCTCCCAGGCATCAGCAAGATAGCCGAGAAATATGTCAATCACCAACTTTCCGAATACCTTGAAACCAATGGTCTCCTGGAGCCGTCTCAGACGGGATTTAGGCCCGGCCAGAGCACAGAAACTGCGATGTTGGCGGTTGTCAAGGAAGCAAGAAAAATCATCGACTCAGGAGGATCAGTGGCAGTGATCCTCCTGGACCTGAGCGCAGCCTTCGACACCGTCAATCATTCGACACTAGTCCATAGGCTTAGAGATCTTGGAATCATAGGGACGGCCCTGTCCTGGTTGGAATCCTTCCTTAACGATAGATCCTTCCAGGTAGCAGATGGTAATTTCACCTCTAGGTCCACTGCCATCAGCTGTGGGGTCCCTCAGGGTTCGTCCCTGAGTCCGACCCTTTTTAATGTTTACATGTCCCCCCTGGAGAAGATCGTCACCCCTTTTGGGATTAAGCTTTTAACGTATGCTGACGGTACCCAATTGGTAGTCTCCTTAAGTCAGCAAGATCAATCCCTCACCGACCTCCACAACTGTCTTAGCGACATAACCAAATGGATGAACATCTCACATCTCAAACTTAATAATGATAAGACAGAGATAATGGTCCTAGGCAATCAGTCACTTTACCAACCAAATCCCTGTGGCCGCCCTGTATGGGCACGCCACCCAATCCGAAACAAGAAATCAAGAGTTTAGGAATCTGGCTGGATGAAGGCCTCAATTTCTTCACCCAAGCAAGAAAAACGGCCGGTGTGTGTCATGGCCTTCTACGGACCGCTAGAAAAATTCTGCCATTACTTCCAACACAGTCACAAAAACTTTTGATTCACGGCCTTGTGCTGTCCCGCCTAGTCCACCGAGCTGGCGCGGTCAGAGGGTAGGAACCAAGGCATTCGGATTCGCGGATTGCCAACACTGTACTTTTCAGTGTTTTCTCAGCGCCATCTCGCTGACACCAGAGACCCGGGATACCAGGGCGTATAATTTTATATCTTAAAGTAACCACTTATTAGGGTGCTGTATCGGTGGTAAGTATTAGTTGCTACCACTACCAATAAGTGTGTGAACTTTCTGGTCCTGAAGAATTGCGGCCAACTTGACCGATGCAAGAAACATGTTGACCACTATTCACTAGAGCGTAATTCAGACACCCTCACTGGAAGATTACGCATGTTATTGTTTTTAATTAAGAGTGGGACCTTTCTTATTAAAATTTGTTTTCTAGGATCTCCACTACTTATTTTTAACACACTTAGTCTCACACGCACATCACAATAGGGCCCTCACTTGCACTCACCAACCGGCAATGAATGGAATAAAGATCTCCACTAAAAGGCGCCTCTAAGGTCACCGATCGGGGATTGCAGCGCCGCCCCGATTCGGAGCAGACCTGATGATGATACTTGACATCTGGGCCACCTGCTGACGATACATGACAGCTAGTTTGCCGGATGTGTGAGGGTCTTTTTCCAGAAGGAGATACTTCCTCCTGACTTACACTTTTCCACAATCTTTAACAGCCTCTCTAGGAACAGCATACCTTTGTACTTTTAGATTCCGCCTAGACTACGGCAATGCCCTCTATCTGGGGCCCCCTAAAAAAGTACTATCAAAACTCCAGATAGTACAAAACACTGCCGCCCGTCTTCTCACTGAAATCCATCGTCGTTGTTCAGCCAAACCTGCCCTGAACGCCTTGCATTGGCTGCCTATCCAGGAGAGAATACAATTTAAGGCACTTTGCACGACACATAAAATCCTGTATGGTAAGGCCCCACCCATTTTAAAAAACCTTATCACCTATACCACCAAGAGAACGTTACGTTCTTCACATTGCAACTTGGCATCCGTACCCAGAATTAAGAAATCCCGTTCTGGAGGTCGACTCTTTGCATATAATGCTTCCAAGTTATGGAACTCACTGCCCCCAGACATCAGAGCCCAGCCCAACCTACTCGTATTTCGTAGGGCACTCAAGACCTGGCTGTTCCCGTAATGCTTCACTCGCACTTGGTTTCTCTATCACTAGCGCTGGGACGCTTACGGGCAGCCATGCGCTTTACAAATCTGTAAAATAAATAAATAACTAAGTTGGATCACAGACTAAGTGAGAGAAAAGGAGAAAAGAATCGGAGTGTTCCTGCTAGACTCCTAGTCGTCCGCACTGAGAAAAAGGAGGTTAAGGACAGCAAAGAAACATGTGAACCCATGCAAATAGGGGGAATCGGAGGACCTCTCACTGCGGAAGCAAAAGACAAGAGAAGAAAAACTAATCTTTGTCTTTATTGTGGCAAGGGAGGTCACTTTGCCAGAGAATGCCCAGTCAAACCTTGCGCGTCTATGAAGAGTTATGCTAGCAGCGGATCTGGTGCAGCCTTGTCGGGAAACTAGATCACTTGCAGAAAAGAGAGACCGCTTCTTCAAGTGTTGCGAATGTTAAGGTCTCGAAAGCCAGAACCATCAATGATTCTTCTCTACCCAAGCATTTTACCTTGACCGTCTCATTGATCATATCATTGCAAAATAGACAACAACTATCCATCCTTCTGGATTCCAGTGCCACGGGGAACGTTCTTGATCTTAAACTGGCTCGGGCATTAGGAATCTAATTCGAGCAAATAATGCGACCTGAACCAGTGAGTGCTGTAGACGGCACAGAACTTTCATCAGGATTAATCAAGTATCAAACACCTCCGCTGTTCATGGTGTGTAGTAATGGACACTCAGAATCCATCACTTTTGATCTGATTGGTACCCCTACCTTTGGTGCCATACTAGGCGTGCCATGGCTAGAAAAACACAACCCGATCATTGATTGGGTGACCAGGACAGTGACATTGAAGTCACAACAATGCCTATTACATTGTTATAAGGATGCGTGTGATTGGAATCAACCAGTATGTTGCGCTCTGAACACGACGTCTGACTTGTCTTCCCTACCATCCTATTACCTCAGTGTAGGAGAGTAGGGTCTGCTATCCTATGGTCACCCCAAATTTTTGCTTTTTGCTTCACTGGTTTTTGACATATTGAGGCTGTGGGCCTGCCAATCAGACCCCCAGCCTGCTGTTCTCTCTACTAAATTAAAACTATGCACCCTAGGTGCATAACCAATTGGAAGTGGATCACCCTGTCAGCCCCTGTACCAGTGTACACTAGGTACCCAGGGCATTGGTGTACCCAAGGCCTGCCAGGGGCTGCAGCATGTATTATGCCACCCCAGGCTTGGCCTAACGATTTGACACAACTGGCTGATCACTCAGCTGGGGTAAGTTGGTGTAATCACCTCTTACTTAGGTGTAGTATACCTATACCTAACCTTAAATGGGACACCTGGTAACCTATAAGTCACTCCTATGGCAGGCCTTAACAATCCTGAAGGCAGAGTGCTTGGTTCCATGTGAGATGGTGCTCTGGCATGAGCTGGGCCTGTCTGCAGTGGTCGGAACAACTTCCTTCTACTGTTTCCAGATATCGTCATACCATATACTCTTAAGTGCATTATGAACCTCGCGGTTAAATGCTATCTTTGGTTTGGCTTTATCAAAACATGTCGAGTAAGGTGTCATACGAATTGGAATACTAACCCCTCGCCAATTCTGGCGACGGGGTTAGCATTCCACCCTTCTAGAGGGACACGACATGTACAGTACCTGAAACCCGGGTAAAATCAGACATAGCCTCAGCTCCACAAAATGGATGCTGCCACCACAGACACAAGTCTGCCCTCCTGCTGCTGGGAGTCCTTCCAGCTTGGGAGGTGTGGACAAAGGGTTTCCTGCCAGGGGAGGTGCGTGCACCACCCCAGACAGGATTTTGTGTATTGGTCAGGTAGGGCTTGAAAGAAACCAGACATGCCTGTGGCTCACAAGGAGCCTCGGTGCATATGCCAGTTCAAACCGGTCCTGGGGCACACCAGTCCCGGGCCTGGGGCGAGCTGGACAAAGGATTGGGGGTGTAACCACCCCCCTTCCTGGTCCCACCCATAGGGAGGGACCTAGCAGGTAGTCCGGCCCCTAGAATCCGAATAAAGGTAGGAGCTGTGTCCTAAGACTTCAGACATCCTGGAATCAACTTGAAACTAAGAAGAAGACGGGAACTTCGACATTCTGCTGCACAGAAGACTGAAGAAAATCTCCCCTGTGGTCAGGGAGTGACCACCTTGCTAACGCAAGCACCATCCAGCGAATCACCGTCTGCTTTGCCGCCGCCTCCCGCCGGAGCCCGAGCCCAGAGACTGACAAGACCTGGACCTCCAGACCTCTCACCGCCCGATCCACAGTCCCTGAAAAGAGGAGACCCGTGGAGGCACCGAGACACGTGGAGCCAGCCATCTTGGATCGACTACGACAAGCTGACAAGTGCAACAACCGAGGCTCCCTCCAAGTTGTGCTTTGGGTCCTGAGAAGCCCAACCCTCGAGCAGCATCTGCACCAAAGGTGAGCCCTCCAGCATCTCCACGATCTGCGTGGGGCCCTTCTGCATTTTGCCACTCGACGCGCCTAACCGGTTGCTGGCCCGCTGGCTAGTGGCCATCTTGGCGACGAAATCTACGACAAACACCGCTGGTCTGGTTGCTCCAGACTGGCCCTTGCTCCCCTCCAAAGGAGCAATCCCTCTGACCTTGCTGGTCAGAACCAACAGCTGATTTCCGAATCCTCCTGCAATTGCTTTTGCCAAGGCTTGTTTGCTTCGATCAAGTCGCCGACACCGCCGACAGCGAGAGCCTGCGTGGGACAGCTCGTGAGCCGACTCCTGGACGTCGTCGACCTTCAGGGACCACGTGGCTGCGGAGACAAGCTACCCCTCATCACCTGTTTGCACCCGACATCGCCTGGTACCCACCTGGTGCCACGCTGGTCACTGGCTAGTGACTGTGAACACTGTCCCCTCTGCTTACAGGTCTTCAACATCTCCGATCCACTCTTGGGTCCACTGCATCTCTCCCGGACCGACCGCCTGCAGCATCTTTGTCTTCAAGCTCAACGGAACAGATAGAAGAAACCCGACGCACTTTGAGGCCTATGCACCGCTTCCTGTGGGTGAGGTAAAGCTGGCACACCTGTGCCCAAGTGTAGTATTACATCTCTAGTGCCTGTGTTCCAAATCTTAAGTTCCTAGGTCATCCGGAAGATTCCTTTTGCAGTAACTTTGTACTTTTTACGCACCCATTGAAACCTATGGGAGCACGCGTGTGACTATTTGCTCTGCACACGCCACCCGTGGACCTCCTGGTCACTAACTGACGTTAGCTCCTTGAAGGCCCAGCGATTCTAGAGGCCCTAGGCCTTTTCCCTTTTCTGTTCGTGGTACTTATACCACTATTTTAGTATATGGTTCGAGTGGCCACCAGGGCCTATCCATATAAAGTGCAACTTCTGTGTATTCTGTGATAATCTTGTTTGACGATTTGTGCTCCTGTGCTCATAAAGAGACTAGGGGTTACTTTGATAAATAAATACATATATATTTTGAATATATATCTGTGTGGTGTCCTTTCATTGGTATAAAAGGGGGTTGCATTTGGTAAAACAGCTGGCTTAACACGCATCACGAGTTTAGCCTCAAAGACTGCTTAGCCTACGCTACCACTAGGGCAGCTAGTCCGAAAAGGTTGACTTACAACCACACCATAAGGGTTGCTTGGCATGGTACAAGGTGATCACTTTAACTAGTGAGCATCATATACCAGGCCAACTTCTCACATTGGTGAGCAGCGGTTGGATTTGAGCTTGCTGTGTTTTACCATTGTAATCTCTTGGTTACCAATTGAAAGATCACATAGGTACCTGTAGGTACATATAAAACAAGATTAGATATACATAAGTTCTACTGAACTTAGTTGTTGTAGAGCAAAGGGAGTAGCACACCCTGACTACAACTACTAGATAGGTTTAGTAGGTAAACCCAAGTGTAGGTAGATTGCAACACATCCACCCACACTTAAGAGCAATGGCCGGGGCAGAGGGGTCCACTGTACCCATCTCTGTTGAGAGTGACCCCCAGAGGGCACCATCCAGCTTTGCTACCCTTAATCAGAATGAGCTCAGGCATTTGGCAACTCTTAGAGGCCTTAAACAGCCCAAGAACCCAAACTCTGCTGAGCTCAGAGAGCTCTTACAGAATGATGAGAATCAGAGAGCACTCAAGAAAGCTTCCCAGTTAGCCCCCTTAGGGTCAGGAACAGGAGGCCCCCCTTCTGAAGATACTACAGAGGTACCCAGTTCCAATAGCCATCCCTTAGATGAGAACCATACTACAGGGGAGGAAAGTGGTGAGGATACAGAAAGTAGTGATGATGAAGGGAGAACTAGCCCAGTGCCAAGTATTATACTTGGCCCAGCTAAACTAAGGCTATTGGGGACTGACAATGGGTTCACCCCATTGGATCTCCCCAGTGGACTTAACACAGGGCTTGGGAGGCAGAGGAATCACTCAGGTGACTCCAATGCTTCTCATGGCTCTAGAGGCTCTCAAGGTCACTCCAGGAAAAGGATGACCACCCCTCAGAGGAGGGAACATGAGGCCAGAATGCAGGAAGCCCAGCTGAGGATCAGGAAGCAGGAGCTAGAAGTAGCCCTGATGGAAGAAAAACTGAACAAGGCTAGGCAACCTAGAGAGAGTGGGTCTATACCCACTGGTGGCAGCATTGTCCCTAAGGACAAAGATAGGGTTTTCGATAATAGAAACCTGTCTAAGGTTGTGCCCCCCTACAAAAGTGGGGATGACATCCACAAGTGGATAACTGCTCTTGAGAGAGCCTGCAAAGTACAGCAGGTTCCTGAAGACCAGTGGGCAGCAATCCTCTGGCTCTCCTTTGAAGGAAGAGGCAGAGACAGACTCCTCACTGTTAGAGAAGAGGATGTCAGAAACTACAGAGTCCTGAAGAGTGTTCTAGTTGATGGGTTAGGCTTAACCACTGAGCAGTACAGGTTAATGTTCAGAGACACCCAAAAGACACAGACTCAGGACTGGTCTGAATACATTGAATGTGCCACTAAGGCTTTGGAGGGTTGGTTGCTGGGAAGTAAGGTATCTGATTTTACAGGATTGTATAATTTGATGATGAGAGAACAGATTTTAAATAACTGTCAAAACCAGCAACTGCATCAACACTTGGTTGACTCTGATCTGACCTCTCCCCAAGAATTGGGAAAGAAGGCAGACAAATGGGTCAGAACCAGGGTTAAGCAAAAGAACCAGAACCAGGGCCAAGGGGGTGATCAGAAGAAAACAGACCAAAAGGGTGGAGATCAGAAACCTAAAGACCAGAAGTCTTCAACAGGGCCCCAAACTACTACTAAGGAGGGTGGGTCCCAACAGTCCAAGAAGAAGAAAGAAGGTCAGAAGAAACCCTGGTGCAATCATTGTAAAAATACAACTCACTGGACTAGTGATTGCAAAAAGGGTGGAGCCCCCAACACTGTTGCCCCTAAGGCACCTGCTCCCAGTACTACTGTTAGCAGTGTTGGTCCCCAGACAAAGGGTGTAGTGGGAATCACTATGGGAACTGAAGGAGATTCTGACTTAGACAGAACCCTGACACAGGCAGTCTTGATCTGTGATGGGGACATTGATTTGTCCCTGACTGTGAGCCCCAGTAACCTGGGCAAGTACAGACAGACTCCTTTAATTAATGACAAAGTGGCTCAAGCCTACAGGGACACATGTGCCAGTGTCACTATGGTGACACCAGGCTTTGTGGACCCTGGACAGTACATACCAGGTGAGAACTACCTGGTGACCAATGCCAGCAATGCCACTACTTCACATAGTGTGGCAGTTGTTAACTTCTCATGGGGAGGGGTAACTGGCCTCAAAAGGGTTGTGGTTAGTGCAGACCTCCCAGTAGAATGTTTGTTGGGCAATGACCTAGAGAGTTCTCTATGGTCAGAAGTGGAGTACAGGACTCATGCAGAGATGTTAGGTATATCATCACATGTCCTTGCTGTGACCAGGTCACAGGCCAAAAAGTGCCTCACTGAACCACAGGTCTTGGATCCTGGAACAATGGACCAAGCACCTACCAAGAAGAAGAACAGGAGGGTCAAGGCTGTGCCTTCCCCCCTGCCTCAGAGTGATGATCAGCCTTCCCAGGAAGCTGATCTAGAGGACCCTGAAGGAACTGTCCCTGAAGAGCTTGAACCTGACCAGGTTGAGTTTCTGGGGACAGGGGGACCTTCAAGGGCTGACTTGAGGCAGGCTCAGTTATCCTGTCCCTCTCTTGAACCCCTCAGACAGCTGGCTGCTGCTGAGGCTGCTGGGAATGCTCAAGGTACCCATAAAGTGTATTGGGATGAAGGGCTCCTTTATTCAGAGGCTAGAGACCCCAAGCCTGGTGCTACCAGGAGGTTGGTCATACCTCTGCAGTTTAGGGGCTTCCTTCTTACCTTGGCCCATGACATTCCTTTAGCAGGACACTTAGGCCGGAACAAGACTTGGGACAGGCTTGTCCCTCACTTTCACTGGCCTCATATGAATGAAGATACAAAGGAGTTTTGTCGCTCCTGTGTCACCTGCCAAGCCAGTGGCAAATCAGGTGGCACAACAAAGGCCCCCCTAATCCCACTACCTGTGGTGGGGGTCCCCTTTGAAAGAGTGGGAATAGACATAGTGGGTCCCATGGATCCTCCCACTGCATCTGGGCACAGATTTATACTGGTGGTAGTGGATCATGCCACCAGGTATCCAGAGGCAATTCCCCTTAGGACCACTACAGCACCTGTTGTGGCCAGGGCCCTGCTGGGAGTATTCTCCAGAGTGGGGTTTCCTAAGGAGGTAGTATCTGACAGAGGTACCAACTTTATGTCAGGATACTTGACAGCTATGTGGAAGGAATGTGGTGTCAACTACAAGTTCACCACCCCTTATCACCCACAATGCAATGGGCTTGTTGAGAGATTCAACAAGACCCTAAAGGGTATGATCAAAGGATTACCTGAAAAGCTCAGGCGAAGATGGGATATCCTTCTACCCTGCCTTCTGTTTGCTTACAGAGAGGTCCCACAAAAAGGAGTTGGCTACAGCCCCTTTGAATTGCTGTTTGGGCACCCTGTGAGAGGCCCACTGTGTTTGGTGAAGGAAGGATGGGAGTTACCTCTCAAAAAGCCTAAGCTAGACATAGTGGACTATGTACTTGGTCTCCGCTCCAGGATGGCTGAGTATATGGAGAAGGCATCTAAAAACCTTGAGGCAAGCCAGGCCTTACAGAAAGCTTGGCATGACCAAACGGCTGTCTTGGTTGAGTATCAGCCAGGACAGAAGGTATGGGTGTTGGAGCCAGTGGCCCCAGCAGCACTCCAAGACAAATGGTCTGGACCCCATACAATCCTGGAAAAGAAGGGAGAGGTCACCTACTTGGTGGACCTAGGAACTCCCAGGAGTCCCCACAGGGTACTCCATGTTAACAGGCTTAAAGCATATGTTGACAGGGCAGACATGGGCTTGCTCATGGCTACAGATGAGGGACAGGAGGAAGAGAGTGACCCTCTCCCAGACCTGTTGTCTCAGAACCCTGAAGATGGCTCAGTTGAAGGAGTGACCCTTGGAGGCAACCTCACTGCCCATCAGCAGACTGAATGTAGACAGGTTCTACAATCATTTTCACATATGTTTTCCTTGATACCTAGTCAAACTGACTGGTGTACCCATGTTGTGGACACTGGTGACAGTCTGCCTGTAAAGAACAAACTTTACAGACAACCTGACCACGTCAGGGACTGTATAAAGGCTGAGGTACATAAAATGCTGGAATTAGGTGTCATTGAACCCTCAGAGAGCCCCTGGGCTAGCTCAGTGGTTCTGGTCCCCAAACCTCACACCAAAGATGGCAAGAGAGAGATGAGGTTCTGTGTGGATTACAGAGGACTCAATGCTGTCACCAGGACAGATGCACACCCTATTCCAAGGGCAGATGAGCTCATAGACAAACTAGCTTCTGCAAAGTTTTTGAGCACATTTGACTTAACAGCTGGCTATTGGCAAATCAGATTAGCTGAGGAGTCTAAGGCCAAAACAGCATTCTCAACCCCAGGTGGGCATTATCAGTTTGTGGTGATGCCCTTTGGTCTGAAGAATGCACCTGCCACCTTCCAAAGGCTGGTGAACCAAGTCCTTACTGGGTTGGATGACTTTTGCGCAGCATATCTTGATGACATTGCTGTCTTTAGTTCCACCTGGGAGGATCACCTGATCCACCTGAAGAAGGCTCTTGAGGCTCTGCAGAGGGCAGGCCTCACTATCAAGGCCACTAAGTGCCAGATAGGGCAGAGTAAGGTTGTATATTTGGGCCACCTTGTAGGTGGAGGCCAAGTTCAACCACTGGAGAGTAAGATACAATCCATCAAGGACTGGTCCCCTCCAACCACCCAGACTCAAGTTCGAGCTTTCTTGGGCTTGACTGGGTATTACAGGAAGTTTGTTAAGAACTATGGGTCCATTGTGACTCCTCTTAATGATCTGACATCCAAGAAGATGCCCAAAAAGGTTCAGTGGACAGTAAGCTGTCAAAAGGCATTTGATGACCTGAAGGAGGCCATGTGCTCTGCACCTATCCTGAAAAGTCCTGACTACTCCAAAGAGTTTATTGTCCAAACAGATGCTTCTGAGTTGGGTGTGGGAGCTGTGCTGTCACAACTTAATGTAGATGGTCAAGACCAACCCATTGCTTTTATTAGCAGAAGGTTGACCCCCAGAGAGAAGAATTGGTCAGCTATTGAGAGGGAGGCCTTTGCTGTGGTGTGGGCCCTGAAGAAGCTGAGGCCATACTTGTTTGGCACTCACTTCAAGATTCAGACCGACCATAAGCCCCTCTTGTGGCTAAATCAGATGAAGGGTGAAAACCCCAAACTGCTTAGGTGGTCCATTTCCCTACAGGGGATGGACTTTACAGTGGAGCACCGGCCAGGTACTGACCATGGGAATGCAGATGGTCTCTCCAGGTACTTCCACTTAGGACATGAAGACGAGACTGGTCAAGGCTAGTTTAATGTCCCAGCGTTTGGGGGGGGGTTGTGTAGGAGAGTAGGGTCTGCTATCCTATGGTCACCCCAAATTTTTGCTTTTTGCTTCACTGGTTTTTGACATATTGAGGCTGTGGGCCTGCCAATCAGACCCCCAGCCTGCTGTTCTCTCTACTAAATTAAAACTATGCACCCTAGGTGCATAACCAATTGGAAGTGGATCACCCTGTCAGCCCCTGTACCAGTGTACACTAGGTACCCAGGGCATTGGTGTACCCAAGGCCTGCCAGGGGCTGCAGCATGTATTATGCCACCCCAGGCTTGGCCTAACGATTTGACACAACTGGCTGATCACTCAGCTGGGGTAAGTTGGTGTAATCACCTCTTACTTAGGTGTAGTATACCTATACCTAACCTTAAATGGGACACCTGGTAACCTATAAGTCACTCCTATGGCAGGCCTTAACAATCCTGAAGGCAGAGTGCTTGGTTCCATGTGAGATGGTGCTCTGGCATGAGCTGGGCCTGTCTGCAGTGGTCGGAACAACTTCCTTCTACTGTTTCCAGATATCGTCATACCATATACTCTTAAGTGCATTATGAACCTCGCGGTTAAATGCTATCTTTGGTTTGGCTTTATCAAAACATGTCGAGTAAGGTGTCATACGAATTGGAATACTAACCCCTCGCCAATTCTGGCGACGGGGTTAGCATTCCACCCTTCTAGAGGGACACGACATGTACAGTACCTGAAACCCGGGTAAAATCAGACATAGCCTCAGCTCCACAAAATGGATGCTGCCACCACAGACACAAGTCTGCCCTCCTGCTGCTGGGAGTCCTTCCAGCTTGGGAGGTGTGGACAAAGGGTTTCCTGCCAGGGGAGGTGCGTGCACCACCCCAGACAGGATTTTGTGTATTGGTCAGGTAGGGCTTGAAAGAAACCAGACATGCCTGTGGCTCACAAGGAGCCTCGGTGCATATGCCAGTTCAAACCGGTCCTGGGGCACACCAGTCCCGGGCCTGGGGCGAGCTGGACAAAGGATTGGGGGTGTAACCACCCCCCTTCCTGGTCCCACCCATAGGGAGGGACCTAGCAGGTAGTCCGGCCCCTAGAATCCGAATAAAGGTAGGAGCTGTGTCCTAAGACTTCAGACATCCTGGAATCAACTTGAAACTAAGAAGAAGACGGGAACTTCGACATTCTGCTGCACAGAAGACTGAAGAAAATCTCCCCTGTGGTCAGGGAGTGACCACCTTGCTAACGCAAGCACCATCCAGCGAATCACCGTCTGCTTTGCCGCCGCCTCCCGCCGGAGCCCGAGCCCAGAGACTGACAAGACCTGGACCTCCAGACCTCTCACCGCCCGATCCACAGTCCCTGAAAAGAGGAGACCCGTGGAGGCACCGAGACACGTGGAGCCAGCCATCTTGGATCGACTACGACAAGCTGACAAGTGCAACAACCGAGGCTCCCTCCAAGTTGTGCTTTGGGTCCTGAGAAGCCCAACCCTCGAGCAGCATCTGCACCAAAGGTGAGCCCTCCAGCATCTCCACGATCTGCGTGGGGCCCTTCTGCATTTTGCCACTCGACGCGCCTAACCGGTTGCTGGCCCGCTGGCTAGTGGCCATCTTGGCGACGAAATCTACGACAAACACCGCTGGTCTGGTTGCTCCAGACTGGCCCTTGCTCCCCTCCAAAGGAGCAATCCCTCTGACCTTGCTGGTCAGAACCAACAGCTGATTTCCGAATCCTCCTGCAATTGCTTTTGCCAAGGCTTGTTTGCTTCGATCAAGTCGCCGACACCGCCGACAGCGAGAGCCTGCGTGGGACAGCTCGTGAGCCGACTCCTGGACGTCGTCGACCTTCAGGGACCACGTGGCTGCGGAGACAAGCTACCCCTCATCACCTGTTTGCACCCGACATCGCCTGGTACCCACCTGGTGCCACGCTGGTCACTGGCTAGTGACTGTGAACACTGTCCCCTCTGCTTACAGGTCTTCAACATCTCCGATCCACTCTTGGGTCCACTGCATCTCTCCCGGACCGACCGCCTGCAGCATCTTTGTCTTCAAGCTCAACGGAACAGATAGAAGAAACCCGACGCACTTTGAGGCCTATGCACCGCTTCCTGTGGGTGAGGTAAAGCTGGCACACCTGTGCCCAAGTGTAGTATTACATCTCTAGTGCCTGTGTTCCAAATCTTAAGTTCCTAGGTCATCCGGAAGATTCCTTTTGCAGTAACTTTGTACTTTTTACGCACCCATTGAAACCTATGGGAGCACGCGTGTGACTATTTGCTCTGCACACGCCACCCGTGGACCTCCTGGTCACTAACTGACGTTAGCTCCTTGAAGGCCCAGCGATTCTAGAGGCCCTAGGCCTTTTCCCTTTTCTGTTCGTGGTACTTATACCACTATTTTAGTATATGGTTCGAGTGGCCACCAGGGCCTATCCATATAAAGTGCAACTTCTGTGTATTCTGTGATAATCTTGTTTGACGATTTGTGCTCCTGTGCTCATAAAGAGACTAGGGGTTACTTTGATAAATAAATACATATATATTTTGAATATATATCTGTGTGGTGTCCTTTCATTGGTATAAAAGGGGGTTGCATTTGGTAAAACAGCTGGCTTAACACGCATCACGAGTTTAGCCTCAAAGACTGCTTAGCCTACGCTACCACTAGGGCAGCTAGTCCGAAAAGGTTGACTTACAACCACACCATAAGGGTTGCTTGGCATGGTACAAGGTGATCACTTTAACTAGTGAGCATCATATACCAGGCCAACTTCTCACACTCAGCATCAGAGAAGTATTCGATGAAGTCAAGGCCAGGGTACTCCCTCCTCATCGCAGCTATGACTGCCGCATTGACCTTATCCCAGGAGCCGAACTACCGGTTAGCCGCATATATGCTTTAACCGCACCTGAAACAGAATATTTAAAAGCCTATCTGGATGAAATGCTGTCTAATGGGTTTATTAGACCCTCTTGCTCTCTGGTCTCCTTGCCCCTATTTTTTATCCCTAAGAGAGAAGGAGGATTGTGTGCTTGTCTAGACTATCGCGCTTTAAATAAAGTAACTGTGAAGAACAAATATCCCCGTCCCCTTATTTCTGTATTGTTGGATCAAGTGCGTGGAGCAAAAATCTTCACCAAGATCGACTTACGTGGTGCTTATCATCTGATCAGAATCAAGGAGGGAGATGAATGGAAGACAGCATTCCGCACAAAATTTGGTCTCTTCGAATATTGCGTGATGCTGTTTGGCTTATGCAGTGCCCCTGCGGCATTCCAATTCTTTGTGCATGAGATACTACGCGAATACCTGGATATTTTTGTCATTGTGTATATCGATGATATCTTGGTATATTCTAAAACAGAAGAACAACATGTGGAACACGTGACAAAAATATTGCAGAAGTTGAAAGAGAATCACTTGTTTGCCAAGCTCGATAAGAGCTTCTTTCATACGACGCAGGTAGACTTTCTTGGATTTATAATTACTCCACAAGGTGTTTATATGGACCCCAAGAAGATCGATGCGATAGTGAAATGGCCCAGTCCCAAATCTGTAAAAGAAGTGCAGTCTTTTATTGGGTTTGCCAACTTTTATCGTCAGTTCATCGATCATTTCTCTGATCTTCTGACTCCCATCACAAAACTTCTATGTAAAGGTGTGTCGTTCGTATGGTCTGAAGAAGCTGAACGAGCATTCACAACACTTAAAGAAAAATTCACTACAGCGCCTATTGTACAACACTCTGACAACACATTGCCCTTTTCATGGAAGCTGATGCATCACAACACGCCGTGGGAGGGGTGTTATCCCAACGAAATCCAGTAACTGGACAGCTGCACCCTGTAGCCTATTTCACAAAAACCTTGTTAGCAGCAGAACAAAATTATACTATTGGAGAGCGAGAACTTCTAGCAATCAAGTTGGCATTTCAGCAGTGGAGACATTTTTTAGTAGGTTCCCCACATACCATCACCATCTACTCCGACCACCGAAACTTACAGTTTTTTAGATCTGCCCGAGCTCTCCCCCCTCGCCAAATGAGATGGGTCTCATTTTTTAGCGAGTATAATTTTCTGATCACTTACCGACCGGGACCCCAACACGGCAAAGCAGATGCCTTATCTAAGTTGGATTCAGATACAACAATTGGTCTAGATGTCCCTCCCCCCATAATACCCTCCGACAAGATTGTTGGACTTGGGGAGATTAGAAGGGAACCTGAGAAAACATTTGTAGACAAATTGATGAAAGCCTGCATCACCATTTCTCCATCTCAGTGGAAAGAAAACCCTGCAAATCATGTGAATCAGGGGTTATATTATCATGAAAATAAACTATACGTACCTACCCCTTCGTTGCAGCTGCAGGTCATGAAATGGTGCCATAACAGTGCCCTTGCTGGACATCCTGGTGGCGATAAAACCCTACAGACCTGTCTTAGATGGTTTAGGTGGGAAGGGATTAGGAAAGATGTAACTGCCTTTGTTAAAGCTTGCCCTGTTTGTGCAAGACAAAAGTCTCTGCATGGTGCTCTTGTTGGCTTACTCCGACCCGCATCTGTTCCCCCCCATACCATGGCACTCCATTAGCATGGATTTTATTACAGATCTTCCTCACAGTCAGGGGCACAACACGATATTCGTAGTGGTAGACATGCTTTCAAAAATGGCCCATTTTATCCCCCTGAAAAAATTACCTTCATCTAGTGAATTAGTGCAGGTGTTCCTTACGCATATAGTGCATTTATATGGACTCTTGTCCATTATTATATCTCACAGAGGTACACAATTCGTGTCGAGGTTTTGGAAAGGCATGTGCACAGCTTTAGGGATCGATCATAGATTATCTACATCATATCACCCCCAGACAGATGGACAAACAGAACGCACCAACCAAACCTTGGAACAATATTTGCGTTGTCTTCTAACCACCATAACTAGTGAATGGGTGCAGGCACTTTCTTTAGCAGAGTTTGCATATAACAACACTACACACTCCTCTACTGGGATCTCACCCTTTTATTTTCTCGCGCACATCATCCACGTTTCCTTCCCTGTACACTGCCCTCGGTATTGACTAATATTCCTGCAGTTAACAATCATCATGAGCCTCTTCTAGCCACTTGGGAGGTTGCAAAGAAAGAATTGCAACGAGCTAAAGAAGACATGAAAGAACAGGCGGATAAACAGCGTAGCCTAGAACTAGGGGTGGGCGGAATTTGCGAAATTAACTTTTGCAAATTATCGCGAAAATGCTGAAAATCTCCGCAAACACGCCGGAAATATCGCAAAGACACGGAAGTTTTTTCCCGCCTGTTCGCGGTATTTTTTGCGTGATCGCGGGTCGCCAACTTACCCATGCGGTTGCTCACGGGCGCGGCCATCTTGTTTTCACTTGTCCCACCCTCTCGCAATGCTCACTTCCTGTTCCGGGTCGCGCAATGCATGTTCGCGCCCGTTCGCGGTCGATATTTCCTGTTCACGACCACTTTTACTTGATCGCGTTGCTTTTTGCTTGCTCGGGGAGAAAATATCGCGCGAACTTGCGCACGTGGTCGCAATGGGCGCGGCCATCTTGTTTTTCACTCTATTGCATGGTTCTGGGGCCTGATTTTGAATCCTCCCAAAATCTTTTCAATCCTTTGTTTATAGCCAGCGGAGGGGGAAGGTGCGCCGGACAGTGTCACGCTTCTCTGGTGTCCGGCGCACCCAGGCGGAGCTGACGCACCGGTGGTCCGACATCTTGGACCGTGAGCAGGACCTGCTGGACCTGCTGGGAGTGGAGGTCCCGGGGCTTGGTGAGTACCTATTTAATTATTACTACTTTGTGTCTGTTCTTCTGCTCTGTGTTCTATATTGCGAATATCTTTTTTTTCTTCCAACCAGCTAGAATGTTGCTGCTTACATTCCAGGTTAATTACGTTTAAAAGTCTGTGATTTTTTTTGACACATGTGCTCTTCTGCGCTACTACTAATCTTACTTGTTTGCAGCTTTGCGTTTGCGCTTGCTTAGCGTGATTCTTTACGAGTTTATTTTAGAGAAATTAAGTTACGTAATGCTACAGTGACTCTAGTCCACTCCTTACTTTGTCCTGTCACTAATAGATAGGGGCGGATTGATACTTAGGTTTAGGTACTTTGTATGAGCTTCTAATTTGTTAGTGGTATGCGTGATGCCCCCTCACTCAGTTACGTGACGTGCTGCTAGTACGGCAGTCTTTATTAGAACCTTTTCTAGTTTGTTCAATGAGTGGTGGTAGGCTTAGCAGTTACTTAGCACTAGCAGATCAGCATCAATCAATCAAACCCAAATTTGGTGTATACAAAAAATGTAGTCATGTTCATGTGTTCTCCATGATTTGACCATATGCATTGTTGAGCAATACAGTGGAAATGCATACTTAATGTACAATTGGCATGCCTGGAATAGGTGGGCTAGGTTGGGTGGTACGTTGTGCTTAGGCTTAGTTGTAACTTAGTATTCTGGAATAAGAATGGAAGACTGGATTACTGTTGATAAATAGTAACTTAAGTAGTCGAACTGCGAATCCCCCGATATTACTTGTTGACCAGATGATATCGGTCAATTTAGTTATTGCAATTGTTGTTTACATAAGTGTTTTTTGACCGTTGTTGAAAAATATTGTATTTGTTTGACACCATCCATCAAGGTTTGTCTCTTTCTTATATCTTTCCTGTTCATCAGCACCCAGGGGCAGACCGATAGGGACTGGGCAGTCGGCGAGACACTCAGAACACCACCACCAGGAGGACACCGCTGAGGGCTCCTCTGCTGGTCCCAGTAAGTCTTCTTGTTTTTAATAATATTTCTTATTCCATAACTTTTACTGCCCCATACTTTTCCCGAACTATTGTTTGTTTCCAAATGCTATTTTTTTACCACCAATTATCCTTCGATCTGTACGGTTTCAAAAATCTTATCCCTGCCTCCGCTATGATGACTCTGAGTACTACTACTACTACATACTATCAGTCTGTCTGTACTGTAGTAGCTAGTCTTGCCCAGTTGGCCAGTGCCACTCTTTGTGAAAGGTTGTAATATAAAACTCATATTCACCAGTAGCTCGAGCCATTGAGTCCAATCCGTTGGGTCGTCGTCTTCTACTACTGTTACTCTTGTTGATTTATTACTATTTTGATATGATACCCTATAGGACATACTACTGTTGTAGGGATCTTGCACATACACAGACATTTGCACCAGAAAATAGGATGTTGGTGATGGTAGGTTGGACCTTCCTTGCACACCTCAATCAGAAATTCCGCACCCACCACAATTCCACTGCTTGACTATAGTACTGTCTTGTCATCAATCAATCAATCAAAGACATTTATAGAGCGCACTACTTACCCGTAGGGTCTCAAGGCGCTGGGGGGAGGGGGGTGCCGCTACTGCTCGAACAGCCAGGTCTTCAGCTTCTTCCTGAAGGAGAGGTGGTCTTGGGTCAGGCGCAGGTCGGTCGGGAGGGAGTTCCAGGTCTTGGCGGCCAGGTAGGAGAAGGACCTTCCTCCTGTAGTCGCTCTTCGTATGCGGGGGACGGCGGCGAGGGCGTGGTTGGCTGATCGGAGGTGGCGTTTAGGAGCGTAGAAGTTGATTCGGTTGTTGAGGTAGCTCGGGCCTTGGTCGTGTAGGGCTTTGTGTGCGTGGGTGAGGAGGCGGAAGGTGATTCTTTTGTTGACGGGGAGCCAATGTAGGTCTCTCAGATGTCCGGAGATGTGGCTGGTTCGTGGGATGTCGAGGATGAGTCTGGCTGAGGCGTTCTGGATCCGCTGGAGTCTCTTCTGGAGCTTGGCGGTGGTACCGGCGTAGAGGGCGTTGCCGTAGTCCAGTCGACTAGTGACGAGGGCCTGGGTGACGGTCTTCCTGGTCTCGGTGGGGATCCACCAGAAGATCTTCCGTAGCATGCGTAGGATGTTGAAGCACGCCGAGGAGACGTTGTTGACTTGCCTGGTCATGGAGAGGGAGGAGTCCAGGATGAAGCCCAGGTTGCGTGCGTGGTCTGACGGTTTGGGTGCGGTGCCCAGGGCGGGAGGCCACCAGGAGTCGTCCCAGGCGGAGGGTGAAGAGCCCAGGATGAGGACCTCCGTCTTGTCTGAGTTCAGTTTTAGGCGGCTGGTCGTCATCCACTCGGCTACCTCTTTCATCCCTTCGTGCAGGTTGGCTCTGGCGGCGGCGGGGTCGTTGGTCAGAGAGAGGATCAGCTGGGTGTCGTCGGCGTAGGAGATTATGCTGAGGTTGTGTTGGCGTGCGATGGCCGCGAGGGGGCTCATGTAGACGTTGAAGAGGGTGGGGCTCAGCGAGGATCCTTGAGGGACGCCGCAGATGACTTCGGTGGCCTCTGATTTGTACGGTGGTAGGCGGACTCTCTGTGTTCTTCCGTCGATGAAGGAGATGATCCATTCCAGAGCCTTCTCCTGGATTCCGACGTTGCTGAGGCGCTGTACTAGGGTGCGGTGGCAGACAGTGTCGAATGCCGCGGAGAGGTCTAGGAGGATGAGGGCCGCTGTTTCTCCGTTGTCCATCAGGGCTCGGATGTCATCGGTGGCGGCGATGAGGGCGGTCTCGGTGCTGTGGTAGGCTCTGAAGCCCGACTGAGGGGTCGAGGGATCCATTCGTCTCAAGGAAGGCGGCCAGCTGCTTGTTGACGGTCTTCTCGATGACTTTGGCTGGAAACGGGAGGAGCGAGATGGGGCGGTAATTCTTGAGTTCGGTGGGGTCTGCTGTGGGTTTCTTGAGTAGAGCGCTGAGTTCGGCGTGCTTCCAGCTCTCAGGGAAGGTGGCGGTGTCGAAGGATGTGTTGATGATGTCTCGCAGGAGGGGTGCGATGACAGCGTCGGCCTTGTTGAAGACGTGGTGATGGCAGGGGTCGGTCGGCGATCCGGAGTGGATGGAGTTCATCGTGCGGATGGTGTCTTCGGTGCTGATCGGAGTCCAGGCGTGGAGGGTGGTGGTGGGGGGTGGTTGTTCGGTCGTGGTGTGCGTTGGTTGGTTGTTGAAGCTGTTGTGTATGTCCGTGATCTTGTTGTGGAAGTATGAGGCGAGGGAGTTGCAGAGGTCTTGCGATGGGGTGATGTCGTTGCTTCCTGCGCTGGGGTTGGAAAGCTCTTTCACGATGTTGAAGAGTTCCTTGCAGTTGTGTGCGTTGTTGTCCAGCCGGTCCCTGAATGCAGTTTTCTTGGCGGCGCGGATCAGCTGATGGTGCTTCCGGGTGGCAAGCTTGAAGGTGGTCCTGTTGTCCGGTGTTGGTTCCCTTCGGTTCCCTTCTCCAGACTTTCTCGAGGGCTCGGCAGTTCTTCTTGGAGCTCTTGAGTTCGTCGGTGAACCATGGGGCTTTCTTGCTGCCGGGTCTGCTGGGCGGGGTCCTCAGCGGGGCGAGCTCGTCCGCGCAGCTGCTGATCCACTTCGTGAGGTTGTCGGCGGCCTGGCTGGGGTTCGCTGAGCTGGCAGGAGGGTGCTGGCTCAGGGAGGTGGCTAGCTGGTCGGCTGTGATCTTGTTCCAGCTTCTGCGGGCAGCCTGTTGCTGGTGGTGGTGGGTCGTCGTTCTTTTGAAGGTGAAGTGGACGCAGCTGTGGTCCGTCCATTGAAGCTCTGTGGCGTGGCTGAAGTCGATGTCTGTGCTGGATGAGAAGACTGCGTCGAGTGTGTGTCCGGCGAGGTGGGTGGGGGTGGACACCAGCTGCTTGAGTCCAAGATTGGCGAGGTTGTCGAGCAGGGTGCTGGTGTTGCGGTCGTTGTTGTTCTCCAGGTGGAAGTTGAAGTCCCCCAGGAGGATGTAGACAGCGGAGGGGAGGGCATGCGGGCTGACGAAGTCGGCGATGTCCTCGCTGAATTGGGTGCGTGGTCCCGGAGGTCGGTAGATCAGGGTGCCTCTGAGGGTGGTCTTCGGGTCGGTGTGGATCTGGAAATGCAGGTGTTCGGCGGTGGTCAGGGTGTTGTCGGTGCTGGTCGTGAGACGGATGGTGTTCCTGTGGATGATGGCGATGCCTCCTCCCATCTGGTTGGCGGTGCGATCCCTCCGGGTGATCTTGTAGCCCTCTGGGATGGCGATGTCGGGAGCTGAAGAGGCGTTCATCCAGGTCTCCGTGAGGAAGGCAACGTCTGGAGCTGTGGTGTCTAGGAGGTTCCAGAGTTTGATGGCGTGTCTGTGGACGGAGCGGGTGTTGAGCAGGATGCACTTGAGGAGGGTGCTGCTGGTGTTCGACTTGGCGGGTGCTGGTGCGAGGCAGGTCCGGATGCAGGTGAACTTGCAGGCGTGACAGCTGAAGGGTCCGTGGGTGTGTCTCGGGGTGGCTTGGTGGCATCCCGGGGTTCGGCCGGTGTTGAGTGCGTTGAGGGTGGCGGCGTCGTACGTCTGGCGGGTGGGCTGGGGTCTTCGGGAGCCAGGGGTTCGGGCGCTGGGCGCGGTCCAGGCACGGACGGGCGCAGACGGGCTTACCTTTGGCGCACCTTCGGCGCACAATCGGCGCGCCCGCTGCGCGTGACCGCTGTGCGTTCGCACGGTCGCCATATATGGCGAAGTGCGCGGGGGGGCGGAGCAGCTGGGAGGCGGGAGCGGGGAGGGTACAGAAGGCAAAAGGGGCGGGGTTTCGCGGCGGTGGCGGGAAGCGGGGAGGGAGGGTGAACGGCGGCGAAAACAGCGGCAAACAGGAAGGAAATACACAATACAGAAAAGAAACAGGCAATACAATTTAACAAAAGCGGATTGACAAGGCAAAACAGCAGGGGCAGGTTAGGAGAGCAGGGACCACGCCGCTCGGGGGCCGGGGGCGTGGTCACGTGCCGGTAGCGAGGCAGTCAGGCAGGGAGGGAGAGCACACGCAGCAGCTGGTGGCCGTGCGGCACGGAGGTGTCCTAGAGCTAGGTCACACTCACCTGCGTCGCACGGTCGCCATATATGGCCAAGTGCGCGGGGGGCGGAGCAGCTGGGAGGCGGGAGCGGGGAGGGTACAGAAGGCAAAAGGGGCGGGGTTTCGCGGCGGTGGCAGGAAGCGGGGAGGGAGGGTGAACGGCGGCGAAAACAGCGGCAAACAGGAAGGAAATACACAATACAGAAAAGAAACAGGCAATACAATTTAACAAAAGCGGATTGTCATAACTATTAGGTCTCAGAACCCTCCCCCCAAGATACCCAACAAGTAGACAACCCAGAACATAACACACCCAACCTCTCAGTCGTGGAAGCAATTCACATGCACACCCTTACTTTAATTTGCTCACTCGTGTAAGTTAGTCCACACCAAATACCACCAAGTCTATGTAAGTTCAAAATGTTAATTTCAATTTGAGAAGGTCTGTACACTGTTTTCTTCTAAATGCAGCACCAACCGGAAAATCAATAACATTAAAACAATATACATTGTTACACTTATACAGTTGGGAATTAAATCATGATAACTGAACAGTGGTGGAAGGCAGCACCACCATCCCCTAGGAATTTAGTTTATATAAATTTATAAATGAAGATGTGAGTGAAGGGACCCCTCCCCATAGAAGAACCTAGTACTGGTAGTTGTTGCATCATTCAGAAGCTCTGGTTCGTAGAAGGGAATCTTGCGTCTAATGCGAAAAATGAAATGGTGTGCGTTAGTATATTGCAACTTGCAAGCATTTCTCAGCCGTGCCAAAAAGTGTAGCATTTATGGATAAGCAATATGGACTAACAGTAACAGTAGTACACCAGTACTTCCTAAAAAAGTGGCTTGTTAATGTTTGTTGACCGCTTGTACGCAGCGCGTAGACTAGACAGTAGCAGTGTGAGGCAGGTCATGTGGGCTCAAAGGTGTCTTAAGAAGCTGCAAGGTAACGTCACATGTGCAAAAATAAAAGACACAAAGGAAAAATGGTAGCATGGCTAGGGCTAATTAAGCAAAGGCTACAATGATCATATATAACTATTAGTGTCTACTCTACTACTACCTGATTTGTACTAGTGATGTATGTTAGTATTAACTCATTTTTCAACCTTGCTACTGATCAATAGGGGGGAGGTGTATATGACGCCTAATAAATGTGTAATGTTTTCTAGGCGCACTACCGACCACCATTGCCGGGGCCAGCGAACAAGGCGACGCGGAGGGCGAGGATGCGGCAGTTGCTGCCGATACCGACGATGGAGCGGTAGGGGGAGTGGCAGCACCAGTGGCAGGCGGTGGTAAGTTAGATTCATAATCCTTAACTATTGTTGAACTTGACAGTACACTCACTGCAAGGGTGTACTGTATGTATATGTATACTGTACAGTTGTGACTTAGGGCCCCATTAGGATGGTGGGCGTATTGCCCCCGCTGGGCCGGCTGGAATTCACTGCCGACACCGCAGGGGCAAACCTCCCGCCATCCCTGTAGAAAATATTCAGACCCCCCACATATCAACCAGGCGGAAAAGGGTTCAATATGCCGGAGGTGTCTCTCTGAACACACCGCCAGCCATATAATCTGCATTTTGGAATGCCTTTGCGTGGCGGCATTTCCGTCCGCCACGGAAAGGCATGCAGACATTGCAGAGTATGCTTTGGTGCCCCCATGGAGGGTACCTACCTATGCTATGGTACCCCCGCGCCTTTCAAAGCAAAACGTGACAGGCTCCGTGCGGGGCCCGTCATGTTGTGCTTGTAAAAGCAGCACAACATTTTAGCATTGCTTTCAGCAAAGCCAACCAGAATGTAAAAAAAACCAGGATGCGCCCGCCACTGTGCTGGGCGCATCATCCTAATTAATTGTCCCCACGGGACCCCCACCCTTTTTAGCATGAGGATGGCGGGCGGACAAAGTCCGCCCGCTATCCGATGTCGTAAGTAAGTATGAGTTGTTGGGGACGTTTGAAGAGTGAACTAGAAGACTAGAATTCCCTTTAATTGGCATAGGAGCGGGAGTATTGAGTAACCAATGGCCTCATCTATCTGATTTCAACTCCGCTTTGAAAGTTTTATGGAGAAGAGCACCTGGTGCACTGGTCAACTAAAAAGTGAAAAACGGGTGGAAGGAAGAAGGACGGGCGACATTTAAAATGTTCTCATCCAGGGGATACTCATCAATAGTCATAATCTATGAATAATCCCCGCCCATGTGCGGGATCCCGGAGCATATAGAAAATACATATATATAAATATATATATATATACATATGTGAAAACATATAAATGCAGCCTAATAATGTTCAAAACATGGCAATGCTGTAAATTACATATTTTTGCATAGTAGTGCCCCCGTAACCCGTAAGGAAAAAAGGAAGCATCAGGCAAATTATAACACAGCACTGCTTTATTGCCATAAAGCAACATGTAATTGTAGGCATTCGCCAGTAGGCTGCAGTAGAGTATCAAGAATCCAAGAAAACTGACACCTTGCCTTTAAGGCATTAGAGTAGGGGGACCGTGCCTTTAAGGCCTGCCCGTGACCCCCGGCTCCCATGATGCACTACAGGTGACAGTTGGGCCAGTTCTTTTTTCCGGCTCCTTCTGTGAGGATCCTGGAGCTTGAGCTCTTCAGTTTTTTGACTGAAATTTTGAATTACAGCTTTTTCTAGCTTTTTTCGACGTTTTCTGGCTTATAAGGGCTAATTCTGCTGGTTCCAGTGAATTTTCCAATTTTTTTCCAGTCAGAATGTCTCCTTTATTTAGGAAATGCCCTTCTTGTGGTAATAAAATGGCACTGGTGGATCCACACTCGGTGTGTATTGTGTGTTTACCATCAAAACACGATCCTGACCAGTGTCCCCACTGCCAGAAGTTCTCAAAGCGCACTCTGAGGGACAGAGAGCGCATTAAACTGCATGCAAGACTGGAGAAGGAACGAAGCCGTCGTGAAGGCGAGCATTCCTCATCAAGACCACCTTCTTCAGCTACGCAAGTACAGAAACGGCGACATACCAGCTCCCCGGGCTCCAAGAAGACCAGGAGTCCAAGAGGTTCGCCGTCGACGTCGAGGATGCCGGCGAAGAGGCAGAGAACTTCGGCGTCAAGGGATTCATCCCACCATCAAGAGTCTCCGCCGCGCAAAAGTAAGTCGGCGTCGAGAGGCGGCCCTTCGGGCTCGAAGGCTGCTAGTCTGGTGACATCTGAACTGTCTCCGTCGACGTCGAGGCTTCCGTCGACGTCGAGACACTCTCCGCCACCCTCGAGGGGGTCGACGTCGAGAGATGCGGCGACGTACATTCCGCCGCGAGTGGGCCGGTCGCCGTCGATGGTTACCCCCACTCGGCGACATAGAAGGTCGACGTCGAGAGGAAGATCGACGTCAAGAAGTCGACGTCGAGAGAGGTCGCCGTCAAGATCACCACGTCGACGTCGAGAGAGGTCGACGTCGAAGTCGCCCAGTCGACGTCGAGAGAGGTCGACGTCGAAGTCGCCCAGTCGACGTCGAGAGAGGTCGACGTCGAAGAGTCGACGTCGAGAGAGGTCGACGTCGAAGTCGCCCAGTCGACGGCGAGAGAGGTCGACGTCGAAGACACGGCCGACGTCGAGGTCATCTAGCCGACGTCAGGTGCCAGAGAAGAGGAGATCGACATCGAGGTCTCCACGACCGGCGTCGAGACCAGAACGGCATACCTCACACTTGCCGATGGTGACGCAGACGTCGTCGACGTCAAGGGATTCGACGTCGAGGGCTAAGACTGGACCGCCCGCGGAGAGGTCCCCAGGAGAACAGTCATCATCTCCGGGACTGCACATCGTGCAAATATCTCCAGAAAGATCACCCGAGGCTCCAGAGCGGTTTGGACTGTCACCGCGCTGGTTACGAGATGTGGGCGCTGCCGCATGTCGGAGTCCGGGATCGGACTACTCCCGCATGTATTCCCCACCGCGCAGGAGTAAATCGCCTCCGAGGGATCCACGGCCAATTTCACCACGCCGGTCTCGTTCCAGGGACCGTCGCACCGCGCCAAAACGTCCAAGATCTCCGTCCAAGCGCAGATCAGGATCAAGGGCTCACCAAAGCGAACGCTCCCACAAGAGGCGACGCACCAGGTCGTCCACTGGGACTGCATCCACAAGATCCTCAGTCCGGGACTACTCTCCTACTTTTTCATCCACGCCTCCATCGCGAGTGTCCCCGGTGGATGACATTATAACTTTCTCGGACGTCCTGGGTAGAGGGGCGCAAAAGTTGAACATCGCACTGCACGCCCCTCAGGCACCCACTTCTGTGATCTTTGACACTTTACACCATCGGTCAGCTCCCAGACCTCTGCTCCCGTTGGTGCCAGGATTGTTAGAACCAGCGATGGCCACGTTCCTTACACCGGCTACAGCGAGCTCGGTCCCCTCGAGAATAGCAAAGAAGTACAAGGCTCCGGCCGAGGACCCTTTATTCTTGAGGGCGGACCCGCCAGCGGATTCGGTGATAGTGGCGGCGGCCATGAAGTCTCACTCAGCCTCAATATCTGCTTCTGTCCCCCCTGAGAAGGACAGCAAGCTGATGGACTCCTACGGCAGGAGAATGTGCAACACATCTGCCGCGCACATGAAGGTCGCTAGCGCTTCAGCCCTGCTAGGGAGGTATGATCGTTCCCTATGGGATTCCCTGGCCAGATTCGTGGAGAAATTGCCTAGGGAGGACAGGCAGGACTTCACGGAGATCCTACATGAAGGCGGACTGGTGGCCAACCAAGTAATAAGCGCAGCGGCGGATGCATCAGACCTAGCCGCGCATGGCTACTCCCATGGCATCTGCTCCCGCCGTTCGGCCTGGCTCAGATTAACAGCCCTCAAACCAGATGCGCAGAAAAGGATTCTTAACCTGCCGTTTAATGGATCATCGCTATTTGGAGCTCATGCGGACGACCAAATGAGCAAGATGAAAACGGAATTGGACACTGTAAAGGCTGTGGGACTGGAAAAACGCAAAGAGTTCCGCAAGCGCTTTCGCCAGGGCGACAAACGTGCCTTTCACCAGCGCGTTCAAACGCCCCAATGGTCCTCTCAAAACCAACAGAGGTCCCAGTTTCAGCAAAGGGGCCGGGGCAGAGGAAGAGGAAATGCTAAACAGCAGCAGTCCTCTAACAAGCAACCTCCCAAGCAGTGAAAACTTACTTCCTCCGCACTCGTTCGCCACTCCGGTGGGAGGAAGTGTCACCGCTCACCTGGCAGAGTGGAATACAATTACAAACGACAAATGGGTGCTGAGTATTGTAGAGCGTGGCTACTTGCTGAGGTTCAAATCTCCCCCTCCGCAGGTACCCCCACGGAAACAGCCACTCCCTCTCAGCCAAAACAAGCTTTTAAAGGACGAAGTTGCCACTCTCCTCTCCAAAAACGCCATAGAGGAAGTTCCAAACAGGCAGAGAAATCGGGGAGTGTACTCCCGGTATTTTCTTGTTCAGAAAAGAGGAGCGATCGGAGACTACAGACCCATCCTCGATCTCCGCCTACTCAACAGATTTCTCAGAAGGGAAAAATTCAGGATGCTAGCACTGCACCAGATCTTCCCACATCTACACCAAGGGGACTGGATGTGTGCCATCGATTTACAGGATGCATACTTCCACATTCCTGTCTCAGCGAAACATCGGAAGTTTCTCAGATTTCGCATCTTTCACCAACATTATCAATACAAGGTCCTGCCATTCGGCCTCAAGTCCGCGCCACGAACGTTCTCAAAGTGCATGGCGGTGGTGGCTGCATTTCTCCGCAAACGGAAGATATTCGTCTACCCATATCTAGACGACTGGCTCTTAAAAAGTTCCACCCCGGTTCAACTCCAGAGTCATCTCTCGTTCTGCCTAAACCTTCTACACTCGTTGGGCCTTCAGGTCAACTACCGGAAGTCGATCCTCAATCCAACTCAGCGGATCCACTACCTGGGCGCCTCTCTAGACTCCTCAAGCGCAAGCGTGTGTCCTTCGGAGGAGAGGTTATCCTCCATGCTGCAAAAAAGCTGCACGCTTCTCAGCACGGAATATCCCACAGCCAGACAAGTGTCATCTCTCCTGGGATCCATGGCCTCGTGCATCTACATCGTGCCCAACGCACGTCTGCACATGCGTCCTCTGCAACAAGACCTAGAGGATCAGTGGTCGCAGAGGACCGGCCGCTGGGAAGATCACATTACCCTTCATCAAGCCGCCAAAGATTCCATCCGGTGGTGGATGAAGCGCTCCCATCTGCTTCACGGCGTCCCATTCCATCAGGCGCCTCCGACACAGACGGTGGTCACAGACGCCTCCATGCAGGGCTGGGGGGCTCATATGGGCCGGCTTCAAGTACAAGGTCTCTGGTCCGCTACCGAGCAGAGCTATCACATCAACTTCTTGGAGCTACGAGCAGTCCATCTCGCTCTCAAGTCCCTGTACCCATCCCTGCAGACCGACTATGTTCAGGTTCAGACGGACAACACCACAACTATGTTCTATCTGAACAAGCAAGGAGGGACCAGATCACGGGTCCTGTCTCTGGAGGCCCAGTCAATCTGGAAATGGCTTCTGGCGAGAAACCTGACGATCGTCGCTGTTCACCTGCCAGGGACCCTGAACGTGCAGGCGGACGGCCTCAGCAGAGACTTCGTCGAAGCGCACGACTGGGTGCTCAACGAAGGCGTCGCTCAAGACATCTTCCGCTTGTGGGGCATACCAGACATCGATCTGTTCGCAGACGCGGACAACAAAAAATGCCCCGTCTTCGCCTCCAGGTTCCCTCAACGGGGGTCGCAGGGGAACGCGCTTTTGATCAGCTGGTCGAGGACATTGCTTTACGCTTTTCCTCCTCTCCCTCTCATCCCGGCTGTGATTCAGAAGTTCTACAGGGCCAGAACTCGGATGATCCTAATAGCACCGGAGTGGCCCCGGCAGTGGTGGTACCCGGATCTACTCCAGCTGTCGGAGGTACCACAGAGGAGGTTGCCATGCCTGCCGAACTTGCTGACCAAGGACAAGGGGAGAGTGTTCCACCCCAATCTCCCCTCCCTCCGCTTGACGGCATGGCTCCTGAATTCATCCAGTACGGACATCTAGATCTTCCACCGGACTGTATGAGCATTCTTCGGGAGGCAAAGAGGCCCTCCACGAGGAAGTCGTATGGCTTTAAATGGAAAAGATTCTGCTTCTGGTGTAGAGATAACACCCTTGATCCGATCCGGGGTCAAGAACAGGTTATTCTCCCCTACTTACTGTACTTGGCGAAGTCTGGGTTAAAGTACTCTTCCATCAGAGTACACTTAGCTGCTATTACAGCCTATAGGAAGTCTCCTACCCAGACCTCATTCTTTCAGATGCCAGTGGTAAAGGATTTCTTAGAAGGGCTTAAGAAAGTTTACCCACCTGTGAGGTCTCCTTCCCCTTCCTGGGAACTGAACATCGTTCTCTCTAAACTGATGGGAGGTCCTTTTGAGCCGATTCATAAGGCCTCCTTGCAACATCTGACCTGGAAGGCTGCCTTCTTAGTAGCCATCACTTCGGCCCGTAGGGTTAGTGAAATTCAGGCCCTCTGCTGCAAGGAACCTTACACGGTGTTTCATGCTAATAGGGTGGTGCTCCGTACTCATCCGAGCTTCCTGCCCAAGGTGGTTTCGGACTTCCATATTAATCAGGTGATCACGTTGCCCACCTTCTTTCCTCAGCCGACCACACCCCCGGAGAGAGCTCTACACTCTCTTGACCTCCGGAGGGTTTTGAAATTCTATCTAGCTAAGACCCTTACTCTTAGAAAGTCAGACAGGCTCTTTGTTAACTATGGACCCACTAATACCGGGCTGGCTGCGGCCAAGAGATCTATCTCTAGATGGATTGTCTCTTGTATAGCTTTGGCTTACCAACTGTCCCACAAAGTTCTGCAGGGTAAACCTAGAGCACACTCTACTCGGGGGAAGGCTTCTACGGTAGCACTCCTTCGCAACGTTCCCATGTCTGAGATCTGTAAAGCGGCTACATGGCGCTCAGTCCATACTTTCACGCGCCATTATTGCCTAGATTCAGACGCACAGGCCGACGCCCAGGTGGGGCAGGCCTCTTTGAGGAACCTATTTGCATAACTGTAATGCAAGATGTGTCTTTTAATGTATGTTTTAACTGCTTTGTTGCTCGTCCGCGAGACTTTGGGTATGGGCTTGCTACTCTATTCATAGATTATGACTATTGATGAGTATCCCCTGGATGAGAAGGATTAGTTACTTACCTGTAATCCTAGTTCTCATCCAGGGGTATACTCATCAAAGTCATAAGCGACCCACCCACCTCCCCGGACGAGCAATGTTTTCTCTTTAAATAAGTGATGTATGGAAGGCAGATCTACTCAGGTGCGGAGGCACCGCCAAAAAGAACTGGCCCAACTGTCACCTGTAGTGCATCATGGGAGCAGGGGGTCACGGGCAGGCCTTAAAGGCACGGTCCCCCTACTCTAATGCCTTAAAGGCAAGGTGTCAGTTTTCTTGGATTCTTGATACTCTACTGCAGCCTACTGGCGAATGCCTACAATTACATGTTGCTTTATGGCAATAAAGCAGTGCTGTGTTATAATTTGCCTGATGCTTCCTTTTTTCCTTACGGGTTACGGGGGCACTACTATGCAAAAATATGTAATTTACAGCATTGCCATGTTTTGAACATTATTAGGCTGCATTTATATGTTTTCACATATGTATATATATATATATTTATATATATGTATTTTCTATATGCTCCGGGATCCCGCACATGGGCGGGGATTATTCATAGATTATGACTTTGATGAGTATACCCCTGGATGAGAACTAGGATTACAGGTAAGTAACTAATCCTTATGTACTACTGTGCTTTATTTTATAGTGCTACTCTACCATGCCACTATGTGTATAAATAATTACCTTGTCCTACTGTTTTTCTAAGAGTATATTTTACAATTGTCTTGTTTTTTCCTTTTTGATACACAGCTACTCCGAAACAAAATCTGAAGGAGTTGGCCGCCAAGGCACGGCGCCGGAAGCTGGAGGCAATCCAGCGAGAATACCGGTGGCTGGTGGTCTTAGCCGAGGAGGAGGAGGAGACTGCGGCTGCAATTGTTGAAGCCTCCTCCAGTGGTCCGGGCCCCAGCCACCGCCCTCCAGCGGTACGGCGCCACCGTCTGGCGGCTGCCCGCTGCCACCGTGCCATCTCCGGTGCCCCCCCACTGTGGCTGCAACTGCCGCACCCTTAGACGCCGCGTCGCCCGTTTAGAGGGCGAGATGCGCCAGATGCGTGTCCTCCTTGAGTCCCGCCCCACCACTTAGTCCCTGTCATCCTGTTCTGCCCCTTTTTTAATTCTTGTTTGGGTGGGTGGGTGGGAACTTGTTTGGGCGTTACGGAATTCTATGGACATTGGTTGGGGTTAGGGAGGGGGGTGGGTCAGCTTTTGTGGGTTTAGTTTATTTTTGTTAGGGTAAATTAAATTTATTTTTCTATGTTACATGCAATGTTGTTAATGTTTTGTAGGTGGGGTAACTGTTTTACATCACACTGTTTCCTTGCTGGTGCATGGCCGCCCATAGCCTGTGTTTGATTTCAATAATTGGCTGACTGTATAAGACACAAACAGATAGATGCGACACACCTCACTCATTGACTGGTCCTTCTAGTACTTTCAGTCTGTCCTCTAGTCTATGCATTCTTTGTACTGGTGTGTGAAAATGAAATCATTGACAACATGTCCATTATTAATTCTGCCTTCCCCCAAACTTCTCTCTTACCGGTGCTTGATGTTTATGTCCAACTGTGGCACAGCACTGGCTGCATGGTGAAGATGGTTTGCTTTTTCATACATGCCATGATTGGGGTGGTGGGGGTGGTAGCATAGTAGTAGTAGTAGACACTGGCAGGGCGGCAGCATTTGCAAAAAAAAGAAAAGGAGACAGTCAATCGCCTTTGAGAGACTGTTAGAGGAGTAGTTGAATGAAGTACAGTACAGAACTTACCGAGCAACAATAATATGCTCAAATATTTGACAAAAAAACAGAATGGTGGTTAGGATAGCCTACTAGACAGAGTTACAAACTATAGTTGTGTCGAGTCACTTGACTAGGCCTACAGCCTAACAGTTAGTGCTGTATATGAGGAATGACAACAAACAAATCCAATCAATGCCGGCAATTCATGCTGAGGTATATGTTCCTTTGTTAAAAAAAATAACCTCTGAAATATCCTACTCATGGGTGGCCAAGCAGAAGAAGATCATCGCTCTGCCTTGAAATTGAAGTACTGTTGCTTTCACCACATCCGCCCCAGCAAGTGTGTGATTAAGTATTGGTGTACATTTAATTTAGTCACACCTCGACAATAAGTCACACAGCCCGGGGGAAGAGGGTTAGGGTTTGTTGAATGGATGGGAAGGGGGTTTTTGGGAAAGGTTTGACATAGAAAAACAGTAGGCATGGACAAACAAACGACAATCATTAAAGACTACCATATCCATATGTTAAGGGAGAAAAAGGAAATGCATGCATGATGATGAGAGACCCGGATTACATACACTTCTAGTTCTTGTTCTGTTGTTCCGGCCTTAATACTTTTACAGATAGCAAATAGAAATTTTAAATATTGGTAGGGACGAATCGTAAACACAGAGCAAACCTAATGATGATAACAACAACTCCAAGAACACACTGTTGTAAAGATTGCATACAAAATATTAATCAAATTATTTAAAAGAAGATTTAAGTGGATACTGTTACTGTGTTATCCTGGTAAAAAATGTGGACTGGATTTGCATCTCGGCATTCCTCTTGCTCCTCTCGTCCATCAATCTTGGATGTGTCGCCTCGAGTCGCCACTCGCCACTGCCCGGCTGGAAAAAAATTGTTGATTTATTGGTAAGGTAAGTGTGCATTGTAATGTTTTCCAAAGTATAGGGCAAGGCCCGGCCTGTAATTGTAGATGGAAAACCAAAGGGGATATTGAGAAAGAAAGTTAAAACAAATGCACACCTTATGGTGTAGTGCAACAAGAAAACTTTCCGAGGTGGCATGTATGCATCATCTCAGTCTACTCTAGTCTGTTTCCAGCATTGACCTTCAACAATAACAGGAGAGAGCAGGCCCACAGTGCTTAGCAGTAGCACATCCTATGTTAAGACTTTAGAGTACTTTTTTTTTTTTAAAGAGTTGGACAAAGGCAAAGCACATTATCCATTCCAAACATAGCATTTTACAGTTTAAGTTAGTAAAATCAATGCACCGCAGTCATCCCACCGCTACACTCTATTCCACTTCTACACAGACATTTGGGTCTGCTGTGGTTGTTGTTGACGTGTTTACCTTTAGGCTTTTACGTTTTATGCCACTCAAGAAACATCCTCCTGACTTCATCATCATCTCCGATACTTTTACTGACTGACTGTGAAGATCGGCCTGCAGTATAAGTACAATTTTTATGACACAACACAACAAGAGTAGAAATATAAATATTACTGACTTGAGTCATTCTTTATTGTGTACAGAAAGATAGATTACTAGTACACTTTGACATCACTTTGTGCACAACAAACAAACAACGGAAACACAAAGACCAATCGCTCAGAGTCAGGTGTCCAATGCATGCCATTAATTGTCATTACCTGTTCCTTCTCATCTTAAGTTAACGGGCCGTCTATTTCGCCATCATCACGATGGACGGTGCTGTTGTGTCAATCATACTCATTGCGCAGATTGAGTGCGTCCCCTTCCTGTATTGAATTAAAAGCAATGTATCACCAAGCTGCAGGAGAAGTACAAATTTCTTATTTGCAAGAAGGGGAAAATTGAATTCACCTTGAGTTAAGTTTAGTATGTTCTGTAGAAAGTTGATTAGTGGCAGTGCACCATTACATAAATTCATGCACAACAAACACAACAAAATCTAAATCATTCAGTCTGTGACTCTGCGTCCAATGCATGGCATCAATCATTACCTGTTCCTTCTCATCTTAAGTTAACATGCTGTCTATTTCGCCATCATCACGAAGGACGGTGCGGTTGTGTCAATCATACTCATTGCGCAGATTGAGTGAGTCCCCTTCCTGTATTGAATTAAAAGCAATGTATCACCAAGCTGCAGGAGAAGTACACATTTCTTATTTGCAAGAAGGGGAAAATTGAATTCACCTTGAGTTAAGTTTAGTGTGTTCTTTAGAAAGTTGATTAGTGGCAGTGCACAATTACATAAATTCATGCACAACAAACACAACAAAATCTAAATCATTCGGTCTGCGACTCTGCGTCCAATGCATGGCATCAATCATTACCTGTTCCATCTTATTTTCAGTTAATGGCCAGTCTCTCTCGGCTCTGAAAGGAGGATAGCTATAGTAGTCATCTGATTCATGCTCCACTTCTTTTGGAAGGACTAGGAAAGTTTGAATTTGTTGTTACCATCATCCAATCATCATTCATGAGGGACATGGAATTGAGCAGGAGATTCAGTATGATGGAGCGGAGGAGCTGGATTCGGAGGACTGTACTGTCAAATAGCAGACACCTGAAACTTGTATATTAAATTAGAAGAGTAGAAGACGGTGATAATGGATTTGTTGTGATTCACAAGTTTATAACCGGAACGACAGACACATAAAAAAAGAGGGAAAAAAGGGAGGAAGACAGTAAGTGCGAGCCTAATTGTCAGGGAAGTATAGCTCGTCCTCAAACTCTGGGGGTTCAGCCAGTAGTAGGTAATCATCTGACACAATACTTCCGTCACCTGAGCCGCTGTCCTCATCTTCCTCCGTTGATTCATGTATGGTGTAATTCGGTGGTATGCAGTGCTGATTCATTTTGATCATTGTTAACCTCTCCACCTTTTTTGGAGATAGACTGGTCCTTCTCAATGTTACAATGGAACCAGCAGCACTGAAAACACGTTCGGAAGAGACACTTGCAACAGGGCAAGCCAGATAGCTTATCGCCAGCCTGCTGAGCTGTGGCCATTCAGACCTTTTCCTATACCAATACTGCAATGGGTTTTGATCAACGTACACCTCTGTTGGGTCGTCCAGATAGGCCTGGACCATCCGCTCAATGTTCAGGGTTGCTGCTGGTAAGCTTTTGTGCTGTTTTTTCTGTGCATCAGCACTGTGCTTACAAAGGCCCATCTTTACATACCAATCCTGTAATGATAATGATTGTACTCGGCCTAATGATCCAGTTATTGTTTCTGTAGTCGATAGTGATGGTGAGTGTTGTGATTGTGAGCCAAACGCACTGCCCTCAGCCGACGAAGTTGCACTTGATTCTGCATGGCCTGCTTCAGTACTTGTTGTGGGTTGATCTTTCGGGCTTTTAATTAGCAGCCCTTCGTTTTCCAACTTACTGGCTGCTTCAGCTATACAAGTTTTGTAGCGGGCAACATCAATGTCGGAAAAAGCAAGGAATGTCTTCAGTAGTCCTAATTTTGCACGTGGATCCAGAATTGTGGCACAAATGTAATGTTCTTGTGACAACATTTTATTTTGTATCCTTACATTTTCAGCTAAGCGCCGGGATAAGCTCTCCACCAAGTCATGGGCTTGCCTTCTGTCCTCTACACCTTTGTATGATTC
Organism: Triturus cristatus; assembly: GCF_964204655.1. Classification (NCBI taxonomy): domain Eukaryota; kingdom Metazoa; phylum Chordata; class Amphibia; order Caudata; family Salamandridae; genus Triturus; species Triturus cristatus. The sequence goes on along the minus strand of NC_140585.1, from coordinate 330,455,462 downwards.
AGACACATTATTCAGCTCATGCTCTAGCATTTGCAATAATGGGATAGCATGGCCCATTGTACAGTCCTCCTTCCTGACTTCACGTGTGAAGACCTCAAAAGGAGACAGCATCTCAGTCAGGCATTTAATTAGGCTCCATTGCTCCATGTCAAGGTTCATGCCTTTAACAGTAGCATCCCCTCTTCTGTTCCAGACATATTCATGGAGTGACCTGTACTGCTCATACAGACGATCAAGCATGTAATACGTTGAGTTCCAACGTGTTGCCACCTCCTGGATGAGTGCCTTGACTGGCATCCTATGTTCACGTTGGATGATCCTCAGCTGCTTCCGAGCTTTAAAAGAATGGCTGAAATGAGTGCATATTCTTCGGCAGATGGCCAGTAAATTGCTGACTATGGATTCCTTTTTCAGAAAGTCTTGAACTATAATGTTTATGCAGTGCGCCAAACACGGAACCCTGAAATTGGAACCAAGTTCCATGGCCTTAAGTACATTACTGCCATTGTCTTTGGCAACAAAACCAATAGCAAGCCTTCTGGGCCGCAGCCATTCCAAAACCTTGCTGCGAAACTCGTGTAAAATGTTTTCAGCCGTATGAAATTTCTCCATGGCGAACATGGCTACAGTTACATGTTTCCGAGTACCTTCAAAAATCGCAGCTGTGTCAACAACACCTCGTGCAGATAGTTTATCTCTAACCCCCACAAAAGAGATCCAGTGTGCAGTGATGCACATGTAATCTGTGGCTTGGCAACTGCTCCACATGTCTGTTGTCAGGTGGATATTGTGCACAGCACTCTGCTGCAAAGCTTGTCCAATCAATTCCAGCACATCATGATGTAGTGCCGGAACAGCAATTCTTGCGAAATAGGACCGGCTGGGAACTTTCCAGTTCGGGCAGATGGCAGACACAAATTCAAGGAAACCCACCCCTTCCACAAATGAAAAAGGAAGAAGGTCCAGCGCTAACATTTTAGCCAGCTTCGCATTGTACAATCGTGCCATTGGGTGGTTGCGTTGGAACTGCCCCTCCAACCTAAACATGCTCTCAATGGTAGGCTGGCTTACTTTCCTTAGTGGTGCTGTTTTCATTAACCCACTAAGGCTCAACGACACAGATTGTCTCATTGAGGTACTCGCCGGTCGCCTTGGTGTCTCACCCAGACTCTGAGTATGGCTCTTACTGCGGTGCCACTCTGATGGTACTGAGGAGGATGTGGGCGTTACCACTGCACTACTGGGGACAGGGCTAGAAATGCCTCCCTCTTCTTCACCTGCCACCGCAATAATATCGCTCTCTGATTCATCCTGACCAACTTCAATGGGTTGAGTTTTTCTACTTTCTTTTAACTTAAGTAGGTGATCATCCCACACGATAGTGTGGTGTATTCTTAGATGACTTGCTTGTCCTCCGGTACCATAGTTTGTACCAAGCTTACCACGCCGAACACCTTGCAGACAAATTGAGCATATAGCAATGTTCTCCTCCTCGGCGCTAACAGAAAAGAAGTCCCAAACTGGGGAGGAGAACTTTCTGGCACTGCTGGATGTGCCACTTCCAACACCAGATGAACTGGAGGGGGTGCTTGAAATGTGACCCTGTGCACCTAGACTGTGACTTTTACTACCACTACCTACTGAGATGGTTGAGCTGGATGTAGGTCCCTGCCGGGCCTTGGAAAATATGGCAGCTGGAGGTAGTGGTGGTGTAACCTGTGTTGGTGATATCCGTGCTACATCCCGCTCAGTAGCAGCCTTTCTGGATAGGGTGAGAATGTTGGTCTCCAATCCCTTTGGGGCGGGAGTAATGTGCGTGATGACTGGCTCGTCTTCATCAACATCATCACCCCCCTCTTCTACATCTACCTCCATAACTCTAAGTTTTTCTGGGACCTTCCTTTTCAGAAGCATTGTCTTGTGGCGTATATCACTCTCAGACTGAGCTGGTGGGAGCCAAGTGGCATCACGATCATCAGAAGCGGAGCTTGAAGAAGAAGATGATGGACTAAGCCTCCTTTTCCTTGCTGGTGGTCTGGAAGACAATAGATCTTCTGAAACAGTGGTTTCACTTTGCTCCACTTTGTCTGCAGGAAGCTCGATTTCCTGAAATGCCCCTACGTCAGGAGCAACAACTACTATGGTGGGCTGCGGCGGCTGCTGCTGTTCTTGTTGCGGCGGCTGCTGCTGTTCTTGTTGCGGCGGACACTGCTGTTCTTGTTGCGGCGGCCGCTGCTGTTCTTGTTGCGGCGGCCGCTGCTGTTCTTGTTGCGGCGGCCGCTGCTGTTCTTGTTGCGGCGGCTGCTGCTGTTCTTGTTGCGGCGGCTGCTGCTGTTCTTGTTGCGGCTGCACACTGATCTGCTGAGTTTGCGCCTGCGTTGAACTTGATTCTGTACTACTTTGCGGTAATGACATTTCTTCAACATCGCTGCTCGTTAGTAGACTGGCTACCTCTGCGACACTAAAGTCCTTGTGCCTAGGTTGGTGTGGTTGGACCACTGTGCTGCTCCCAGCTTGGTTCCCGGACAACGCTGCTGCAGGCGTAACTTTTTGGGTGCCAAAAAAAACATTGGCCGGCACACCACCAGTCGTGGTTAATGGCACTTCCTTTTTCTGTTCCTTCTTCTCACCGGCAACTTTCTTGGTACTGGACCTGGTACCTTTCTTTGGGGCCATCTTCTTCAGATGTCAGGCAGGATGCAGATGCACAACAAGTTCTGGTCTCAAGTGGACGTGATGCGCAGCAGGACTTCTGTCTGGCTGGCAGGCAGTACAACGGGTAGCCGGGCGATGCTGATGACACCTCCTACTCTGTCTTTTGTGCACCTAAAAGCAAATAAGCCAGGAGAAGAACATCAGTGAAATGTTGCATTTGTTGTTGTGGTTCAGTTACTTAGTACTGTACTAGTGCAAACAAAAGATAGTCTAGCCATTTATGACTTTTTTTTTTTAACTACGGCTATGTTATACTACTGTGTACAGCCACACACTACACTCTCAGTAAGGATAGGAAAGTTAATAATAACCACCAAAATACAAATGTAATGGAAGTGGGGTGGACCCTATTTGACATTAAATTATTTGAGCATCTCAGCATCCATGGAGCTGCTGCTGGCAAAGGGGGTGGATGGATGGAAGCAGTAAGCCAAATAGCCAATAGGAAAACCATGCAGGCCTATGGCAAAAGCAGGACACTAATAACTCCCAGTCCAAACACCAAAAAAGGCCACCACCCACATGGACACTCACAAATCACAAACAAGCCGGGGGCCTGGAGAACAGAACACCAGGAGCTGACAAAAGGCCTATAAAAGCCAGGTAAAGGATGCATGCTAAAGCACACTGCTCTGCCTTTTTAATGCAACAAAATGTAAATACTAACATTCACAGGCCCCAAAAAGGTCTGCAGGGTGCATGCATTGCACACCAACAACACACCAGTGACCAGACACATACAACAAAAGTATGTCTTTAAGACAACCAACATCAGAAAGGCCACCCCAAAAAACACACTTCCCCAACTCAATCCAATGCCATCCATGCCCTAAATGATGTCTAAATTTAACAGACCACACAGAAAACACTAGATTAATAAAGCTGTGGCTACATGCTCTGATCCTAGTGGATGAAAAAGCAGGCCTGTTGGCAGACAAGGCCAGGCAAGCTTGCAGGCCTAGGCTTCAAAATGGCCACCAGCCACATGGCCAGGCCCAACAACATCAGAAAGGCCACGCCCAAAAAGCACACTTCCCCAACTCAATCCAATGCCATCCATGCCCTAAATGAAGTCTAAATTCAACAGACCACACAGAAAACACTAGATTAATAAAGCTGTGGCTACCTGCTCTGATCCTAGTGGATGAAAAAGCAGGCCTGTTGGCAGACAAGGCCAGGCAAGCTTGCAGGCCTAGGCTTCAAAATGGCCACCAGCCACATGGCCAGGCCCAACAACATCAGAAAGGCCACCCGAAAAAACACACTTCCCCAACTCAATCCATGCCCTAAATGATGTCTAAATTCAACAGACCACACAGAAAACACTAGATTAATAAAGCTGTGGCTACATGCTCTGATCCTAGTGGATGAAAAAGAAGGCCTGTTGGCAGACAAGGCCAGGCAAGCTTGCAGGCCTAGGCTTCAAAATGGCCACCAGCCACATGGCCAGGCCCAACAACATCAGAAAGGCCACCCCAAAAAACACACTTCCCCAACTCAATCCAATGCCATCCATGCCCTAAATGATGTCTAAATTCAACAGACCACACAGAAAACACTTGATTAATAAAGCTGTGGCTACCTGCTCTGATCCTAGTGGATGAAAAAGCAGGCCTGTTGGCAGACAAGGCCAGACAAGCTTGCAGGCCTAGGCTTCAAAATGGCCACCAGCCACATGGCCAGGCCCAACAACATCAGAAAGGCCACCCCCAAAAAGCACACTTCCCCAACTCAATCCAATGCCATCCATGCCCTAAATGAAGTCTAAATTCAACAGACCACACAGAAAACATTAGATTAATTAAGGTGTGGCTACATGCTCTGATCCTAGTGGATGAAAGCAGGCCTGTTGGCGGACAAGGCCAGGCAAGCTTGCAGGCCTAGGCTTCAAAATGGCCACCAGCCACATGGCCAGGCCCAACAACATCAGAAAGGCCACCCCCAAAAAGCACACTTCCCCAACTCAATCCAATGCCATCCATGCCCTAAATGAAGTCTAAATTCAACAGACCACACAGAAAACACTAAATTAATAAAGCTGTGGCTACCTGCTCTGATCCTAGTGGATGAAAGCAGGCCTGTTGGCGGACAAGGCCAGGCAAGCTTGCAGGCCTAGGCTTCAAAATGGCCACCAGCCACATGGCCAGGCCCAACAACATCAGAAAGGCCACCCCAAAAAACACACTTCCCCAACTCAATCCAATGCCATCCATGTCCTAAATGATGTCTAAATTCAACAGACCACACAGAAAACACTAGATTAATAAAGCTGTGGCTACATGCTCTGATCTTAGTGGATGAAAGCAGGCCTGTTGGCGGACAAGGCCAGGCAAGCTTGCAGGCCTAGGCTTCAGAATGGCCACCAGCCACATGGCCAGGCCCAACAACATCAGAAAGGCCACCCCAAAAAACACACTTCCCCAACTCAATCCAATGCCATCAATGCCCTAAATGATGTCTAAATTCAACAGACCACACAGAAAACACTTGATTAATAAAGCTGTGGCTACCTGCTCTGATCCTAGTGGATGAAAAAGCAGGCCTGTTGGCAGACAAGGCCAGGCAAGCTTGCAGGCCCAGGCTTCAAAATGGCCACCAGCCACATTGCCAGGTCCAACAACATCAGAAAGGCCACCCCCAAAAAGCACACTTCCCCAACTCAATCCAATGCCATCCATGCCCTAAATGAAGTCTAAATTCAACAGACCACACAGAAAACACTAGATTAATAAAGCTGTGGCTACCTGCTCTGATCCTAGTGGATGAAAGCAGGCCTGTTGGCAGACAAGGCCAGGCAAGCTTGCAGGCCTAGGCTTCAAAATGGCCACCAGCCACATGGCCAGGCACAACAACATCAGAAAGGCCACCCCCAAAAAGCACACTTCCCCAACTCAATCCAATGCCATCCATGCCCTAAATGTGCTTGAAAATGAAATACATTAAAAAAACACCAAAAGGAACAGTTGCTTCATCATGCACACACCCATGAGGCCATGCCCATGGCTAGCTCGGGCCTACTACTACTACCCACAAAATGTTTTTTAAAAAGGAATGATGATAATTTTAAAAAATAAATTGTAGTTACAAGTACAACAACTGCAATGCCCACAATAAACAGACACAACACAACCACTTACTTGTAAAATATCCTATTCCAAAAATCCTCAAATCCAATTGCAATGATGCAGCAGACAAAAAGAGTGATCTTTCCAGCTCCAAATCCAAAGGCAGAATGAGCAGGAGATGGACAAAGCACTGGGAGGAGCCTGCTGGACAGGAACAGGAAGTTGGAGATTCTGTGTCACTTCCTCCCTCTCTCCACCTTTTTAAAAAAGGACTCCTTGCACAAAAAAGGACAGCCAAATGTCAATGTAAGGAGTTGTTTTCATCCAAAATCAGCATTTGCAGAAGGTTTCATGCTGCTAGAGCTGATATTCCTCTCCAAATTGAAAATTTTACATGTTCGAGTTCTCGAGCTTCACATTACTTCCGCCGGCGTGTCGAAAATGACATGATCGCGTTCTCTTTGTCCCTATCGCGTTGGATATGACGTGTTCGGGGTCTCTTTCTCCTGTTCGCGTTCGATTAGACGTGCCCGCGTCCTCACCCTCTCGCTCGCGATGTAGAATGACGTGTTCGAGATCTCAATCTTCTCATACTCGCGCGGTGCATGATCGCGAGAAGAATGACGTGTTCGCGCAACAAATGACGTCATCGCGCGACAATGCGAGCGCAAACTGTTGCGAGACAGCGCAAAATGGCTACCAACAGTCCAATATCTCGTGGAGAACGCGACCGGGTCGGGAAAACTTGTCAGCGAACGCGGGGATTCAGGGAAGGCGATCGCGCGAACGCAAGAATGTATTTTTTTACAGCGTGAGCAAGAAACAAATTATCGCTAAGCTGCGGAATGTGGAATTTTGACATTTTCGCGCTTTCCGCGGAACACGAAAATGCCAAATTATCGCAATTTCCGCGAACGGAACGGAATTTTGGCCCAGGCCTACCTGGAACCCCAATATGAATCAGGTGAGAAAGTCTGGTTATCCACTAGAAATCTACGATTAGAAGGCCCTAGAAAATTACAACCTCGATTTATAGGACCTTATACAGTGCAAAAAGTTCTAACCCCTGTCACTCTAAAATTAGAACTTCCCCCTGAAATGAAAATACATCCCGTATTCCACAGCTCTTTGATCAAGAAGTATGCCCCCTCCCTAGAACCAGAAAAAACCCCTCCTCCTGTATTGGTTAATGGAGAAAGAGAATATGAAGTCAAAAGAATTTTGGATTCTCGTAGATACAAGGGGAAGTTGCAGTATTTCATTGACTGGGTAGGATACTCCCCAGAAGATCGATCATGGGAACCTGCTGATAACGTACATGCACCTCGCTTAGTTCGCAGGTTTCATGCCCTTCATCCTACTAAACCTCGTCCTGTGAATCGACCTTTGGGTGGGAGAACTGTCAGGAATCAGGCTACATGTATAGTCACAGGATTGTGATTATGAAAAAGCACCTGAATACATAGGAGTCGGAGACTTATAGACGGCGCCTTACCTTCCGAGAGGTGACCCAGATAGATACTTTTTACACGATCCCTAGAGCACGTAAAATAACGCATCCGGAAGAAGAGGGCGCTGGGCTTTCCGCTGTGCTCGAGTATCTTCGAAATTTCCCTTTGGAGTCTCTGTTCCTGAAACCCTCGGATCCTTCGTCCTCGCCCAGTTCTGAATCTCGCCTGGAATCTGTGAGTTACGAGGCTTCCGCGCCCTCTACCTTGCGCGTCCTCGTCTCGTCCCCCGGCTGGTTTTCTGAGCCACTCCCCACCCTTTTTTGCTTTCATCTCCTCCAGCTGGTTTCCTGTGCCTCGCATCTTCCTTTGTTTTTTGATCGGGTCAATACTCAATACCCATATTAGTCTTTGTGGTTTTTTGAAGTATTTTGTTTGCTGCCTACGTTGCCTCCCTTTTCTTAGCTCCATAGTCCCTACCTTCCAGAAGCAGCTGCTCCTCCACGCCTCAGCGCTATCACTAGTAACCATTTCCCTGCTCCTTTTACTCGTATCATTACCAGAGTATTTCATTTTGCACATTGAGATAAATTTCTGACAGCTCTCAGCAACGCAAATTCCCTGCTTAATTTGTGGACATCAGTTTTGGTACAGACTCTATTTCGATGCCATTATATATTTTTTTTAAGTCAGGTTTTACTTGGGACTTCCGCTGCACTAACCTGGCAACTGTTCATTTAAGTTCCTGAAGGAGTCTTCTTATTATTTGGGCCCTGTCCTGGATATGACACTGTTTTGCGACAGTGTCAATTATGGAGTGACTCAACTCCTTCCCTCCAAGACCCAGTGATTGCTCCAGCAAGCTCATTGATTGGTAAGTGAGCAGCCTCCTGTTTCTTGACTTGTTCACGTGCCTTCTCATAAAATTAATTGCCTCTTATTTATTGGATTAACTAGGTTTATATTTCATTTTACAGCTTCTTGAATCCACTTGTCCATTCATCTCGGGCGGCCTGGCACATCAAGAGGAAAAGAGTGGGGTTCACTCTGGTTAATTCTCCCCACCTTTTGGGAGCAGTGTTCTGTGACGGGGTTCTGAAGGTGTGCACTGCAGTGGCGGATGTAGGGGTGGGCAGGGCCTGACATCGTGGCTTGAAGTGAGTACAGTCCATGATGGGGACTGAATAGAAACGTTTGCCCTAGAATGTGAGGGGGCTGGGCACTTGTACCAAGAGACACAGGGTGTTAACATTTCTTAAACGTCATCACGTATCGGTAGCTTGCCTCCAGGATACACACCTGGATGATATAGGGGCTACCAGAATTGCTAAGAAGTGGCGAGGTCAGATACATCATTCCTCCTACTCTACCTACGCTAGGGGTACCATGGTCAGGGTACCGCCGGGCACGCCATTCACTGTAACATATAGCAAGGCTGATGTGAATGGAAGATATTTACTGTTGCGTGGCTCCCTGGATGGCAAGGAAATTGTTATACTGAACACGTATGCACCCAACATAGACTACTCCTCTTTTTTCCAGGTCGCTCGGGAATTACTGTCTAACGAAGTAGATGTTCCCTTCATATGGATGGGTGACTTTAATTGCGTACAGGATCCAGCTGTGGATAGATTCCCCTCTAAGGCTGGCATGAAACCTAGAATGGCCCAAATACTTAGCAAGGTCATACAAGATTTGGGGGCTCATGACATATGGAGGGAAACTAATCCTGCACTTTCATTGTTTACCTGTCAATATCAGATGTGTGGCACACAGAGTAGGCTTGATAGGGTTTTAGTGTCGGGAGCACCAACATTCCCTGAGGCAGCGGTAACTGATAAGACGCGTTTCTTGTCTGATCATTCACTGGAGCGATGCACGGTGAAGTGGGGATCTCCTATTCTGGGCCCTAGGCGTTGGAGGCTCCCGCCTGACCTTTTGGAAGACCAAGTGGGGAAGACTACATTAGCACAGATGATCACAGACTGTTTAGAGATGACCTGGGGGGGGGGGCAAGACTGGTAGGGCCCCTGAGTGGGAAGCCTTAAAAGCAGTGACTCGCGGTGTGAGTATGGGGCTCGTCTGTGGGGTGAGGAGACAACTGCTTGGGGAACTTGATAAGGAGGAGAAGACACTGGCCGCATTACAGGCGCAAAGCCCAGCTGACCCGGGAGCGGATACGAGGGAACGTGAACAGCGCGAGCACATTGCTGACATCTGGGATAGACTGGACAAGTACAACCTGATGCGTTATCGTCAGCGGTTGCCCGCTGAGGGTGACAAGTCGGGCTGCTTATCGGCCTGGATTTTACAAAGGGAGCAGGCTCCCACGCTGACCACTGCCTTGATTGCAGAGGGAGGGGGACTTGTTCATACCAGGGCTGACGTCCTAGTGGTATTCCAGCAGCACCTGCAGCGGGTCTATACTGCAGACCCTGGAGTGACTGCGGATAGGTATATGCCAATTGTCAAGGATTTGGCACTGCCGCTGTTTGATTGCAGAGGGAGGGGGACTTGTTCATACCAGGGCTGACGTCCTAGTGGTATTCCAGCAGCACCTGCAGCGGGTCTATACTGCAGACCCTGGAGTGACTGCGGATAAGTATATGCCAATTGTCAAGGATTTGGCACTGCCGCTGCTTTTGCCGGCGAGGGCGAAGGAGCTTATTGCCCAGTTCACAGTCGAGGAAGTGCAGGCGGCAAGCTATGCCGGGATCATCCACGGCCCCTGGAGCGGATGGGTTCCCTATGGCTCTTTTGCTGGCATACTCAGACCACTTGGTGCAGCCCCTACTGCAGGTGTACGAGGAGGCCTTTGAGTTAGGGGTGTTATCACCCACAATGCGCAAGGGCGAAATCGTCATTCTCCTTAAGCCAGGGGAGAATGCACAGGACCCCTCGGCATATCGACCTCTTACAATGATCAACTCTTACATTGTAAAGCCCTGGCCACCAGGCAGGCCCCTCATATGACTCACTAGGTGCATGAGGATCAATGTGGGTTTATACCAACTCGTAACACGGGCATGAATATCAGGAGGTTGTACCACATACTGCATGAAACACGACAAAGAGACAAGCATCTAGCCCTAGTATCTATAGATCTGGAAAAGGCCTTTGACTCCGTGGACTGGGGATATTTATTGGAGGTGTTAAGGGTAGCTGGATTTGGACCGAATTTTAGAACATGGGTACAGATTCTGTATACAGCACCCAGCGCCAGAGTCCGGGTGGGATGCAGCAGATCCGGTGAGTGGAGGCTAGAGAGGGGAACGCAGCAGGGCTGTCCCCTCTCCCCACTGCTGTTCGCTCTGGCAATAGAGCCCCTGGCGATTAGGTGCGTAGGGATCTGGCCGCTTGGGGCATTAATGTAGGCGGAACGTCTCAGGTGATATCTTTGTATGTGAATGATGCGTTGTTTAATGTCTCCTCGACCAGGGAAGCAGACCTAGATTGCTGCAGGTGTTGGAGAAGTTTGGCAACTGCTCTGAACCAGTGGCGGCTGGTGAAGTTTGAGAGTGGTGAGGTGTTGGAGTTCACTTTAAGGGGACACAGCATTTTTTAGGAGGCCAGTGGCCATTTTCAGTGCAAATCTTTTTTAACAAACAAGCGTCTCCACCTTGGGCACCACAGAGTGTAGACTATTTTCAAACAAGTTTTCTATGAGGACCATCCTAAGGCACCATGAGGTGTAGACCACCAAGTGAGGGATTCTCCCTGGGAAGCATGGGGTATGGGCACCTCAGACCGACTCCACATAGTACATTGTTACTAAAGTTAGCTACTGTAGTAGGCCCATCCTGAGAGGTCACAGAAGCTTCTGTTTACTGAACACACATCCAGGTGAGGCCGTTTTATTAATGCAATGTTATGGTGGTATCTCTTGGACTAAAACAAGACGCCTGGTTTTCGCAAGCCAATACTGGAATGACTCACTCTCAGATCCAGTCTTGAATGTTAAGACACCGATTGGCATCTGACTCATTCTGAAAGAGTAGCAGGACTGCTCCTGCAATACATACCCTTAGTGTAATGGAAAGAGGAAGGATTATTGCTGAGAGGGACAAACAGTGAACCCTTGGGATGATGATCCGGGAGGAAGAAGGAGAAAAAGCAGAGGAAAGCGTAAACATATGGGGGGTTCCTTTGAAATCACTTTTTCACCTGTGCAAAATAAAAGGCTGTTTGGAGTGACATTGAAAAGAAGATGGTTCTTCACTAGTACTGCACCACCAGGCCCACCTTGTAATGCTAATGCAGAGTGAAAAACAAATAAGTAATACCATATTTATAATCCATACATTATCCTTTGGGTATAAATGTAAAAGACAATTTAAAGCAAAGAAACCCAAAGAACTGAGCCATGAGACGCAAATTGTGTAGGAATCACTGCTTCTAGAGGCTTTGCTACTCCTCTGAGTACATAGAGCACTATAAAAGAATGGTTTGGGTGTAGGAGCAATGAAGTAAGAAACTGCTTCAAGAACATTTAAAATGCAAAAACAGAATTAAATGGGACAGGAACCATTCTGCAGACTGCTCTAGATGCAACTTTGGAGTGTACAAAATCACACAGCCCTGGAGCTGGCTTAGCAGCTGTACAGGAGTATACACAGCCGTTCTCCTGCCCACCCACTTGAGCTGTTCCCAGAACCCTTAAAATGGTTCCAATGTCCAACGGAATATGCAGCTCGGGCAGCACTTCTGTGGGAGAACAAGTGACTGAGAGATGTGCAGCCTAGCAGCAGTCCTGCAAGTGCACAGATCTGGAAGATAAAGCTATGCCCGCATTCCATTAAGGTAGCCAGATACACACCATTGTGTGGGACCCTTCATAGTCTTTAATGTATACCAAGTACCGGAACTTCAGAACTTTGATATCTTTAGAAAAGAGAACATGGATACATTTCATTCACAGAAGAAGTAATATCAAGCAGAAGCTTACGAACTGAGTTAGACTGTCATCTCAAGTTAGTACAACAAACCGGTACCATTTCCCTTTTGGCACCAAGACTCTTGCTTTAGAATAATGCTTTTAAAAATGAAAAGGACCGACTCAGGGTGGTAAAGAACAAGAACAATAATTTGCACAGTTTCAACCATATCAGTTTCCTGAAAAGGTTCACTTGGATGAAACCCACTGTGAATACATCAGTCTCCACTCAAGTAATATCTGCCTATTCTTGACCCAAGAGTGGTTAGTGTAAATAATACTATGCTAGAAGAGTTGGTCTCACAGTCCCTTAAGTGATTGTTCTCCATTTTTGTGTTTATGAAACTTCACTGCTTTGTTTTCCTTTTTTTAAAACAAAAATATATACTATTTTCAAAAGTAAAACGCCTATTTCAGTTGTCAATCAAGTTGAATAAGCAGGCAAAAGTTGACCAAAAATAGTGTATACATCCCAAATTCGGTAATTGGCCCAGCTAACCACCCACGAAGCCCATTTTCACAAACATGGCCTATGAAGTACTGTGAGTTGTAGGAGAAGGCAACCCATCAAACAATGGAGTAATCTTGAGTACAGTTTCTTAGTTCTACAAATTTGTCAAAGCTCACAGCACACATGCTACGACTGTCAATGCCAGGCCTTCACCATGATATGAAATCTCGCATCTTCAAACAATAGCCCAAGCTTGGGGTTCAGCTTGATTGTCGTTCTTGCAGATATTCCAGCGCATTATTGGCAGATCTTTTTTAAGCCATCATACACACTGCAACTGACCTTCAACAAGTTCAGAAAAGTGCCACAAAAAATGTAACTGCAGGAATGCTGTAAAAGTTAGCAATTAGCATTAATCGAATCGACTTCTGCAGACTGGCACATGCGATCACAGCTGCTGATTTATAGCCAGTGATAGCTTCATGCCTGACCCCCCACCCTCAGAGGGGTTTGCACCTCACAGCCGAGCTCATTTCCTTTCATAGAGCTGAAAATAAATACTTTGTACAGCACTCCAAGTTACTCGCTGCTGAGGCCGGACCCTGGTGTAACAGTACAGTCACTGTCAGAGCAGCATGCTCTGTTCCGGTGACGGTGATCCTGTGTGGCTTTGCAAATGCATCCAGCAGTGAATTCAGTGTGCTAGTGCCTAGACTCACTCTGTGCCAATACTTCAGTTTTTCTGAGCCCGCTTTTTTTCACTTACTTACCTTCACTTGGTGCCTGGTCCACTCACAGGGTTGGGGATGCACTGCAGGGAACCGTCGGGAGTGTCAACAGTGCTTAATTTGTAAAATAATAAGTACCAGGACTCTGACCAGAAGGCCACTGCAGCTTTCACCACCCATCGCCCCTGTCACCGCTGCTAAAACAACAACTGACCATCTCTCTCGCATGTGAATGCGACAGTTCAGATTATTCCAGGTCCCCAAAGCTAAAGGAATGGCTGGGGAGGCAGGTATTAGTAATTTTTTAATGTATATTGTTTTCCTAAACACTTTTATACTGCTAATCTCTAAATTACATGAGCAGCGCCACCTTGTGGCAGACTGCCCTAAGTGTGGTCTTGACAATTAGGTGCCGGGGCCGAGCACCGGAAACCAATTAAGTGCCGGTGCTCAGCACCGGAAAGCTCAGGCCCAAATTAAGCACTGAGTGTCAAGGGATCAGAGAAGCATATAGTTGATGCCGAAATGTACCTGCTGTGCGCACCACCTTGAATGCTGCTCCTCAGCTACTGGCTGTCACTGCCAGTCAAACACAGAGGCTGGAGCTGCAAATGGTGTCCACTCGGTCCTGCAAATAACAGGAGCACGGGGGGGAAACAGCCACTACAACGCGGCCGTTTAAACGCATGACAATAACCACGCATGCATTACAACGCATGCGTGGTTACAACAAATAGCCCTTACCCCTCATACCTTTACTACGAGATACGTAGTAAAGGCATATGTGATAAAGGTAAAAAAAAGAGGGGGGTTGGAGGGGTCTAACCCCCCCCCCCAAAAAAATAAAAAAATAAAGCGTGGGTTTAAAAAAACGCACCTGTTTCCGTCGTTTTAAGTTAATAAAGAGAAACGATGTGGAGGCAATCGGCGGTGTTAGAGGAAACGGAAAGACACTTCCGCTTCCTCTTAACGACGTAACATGCAAATCAGAAGTGCTTGGAGTGGAGAGGTAAGGGGGAATGGGGGTGGTGTCGCGCAGGGGTAAATTTTAAGGGCACATTAGGGTTAATTTGTAGGGATAGGAGATATCCTTTAACATGAAAATGCCATTAACATGCATAGTTTAACAACGAAAAACGTTGTAAAAATATGCGTGTTGAAGGCATTTTCGTGATAAAAGATATGCGTGGTGATGGCATTCCTGTTGTAACGCATGCGTGGTAAAGGCATACAACCGAGCGCAATGTGTCATCAAAAATCATGATGACAAACTGCTCAGACTCGTTTTCACAGCTTCCCAGTTGCCTGCAGCCTCTACCCCACTCTTTGCCAACACGTCACAGGATGGGACCCATCTCCTTGTGACGAGTTGGGAAAGGGTGGGGTGCCATTCTTTACTAGTTCCTGACTGACGTGAAGCCCCTGGCGCTACAGGGCTTCAGCCTAAGCGCCCGGGGCTAACTTTACCTGCACGTCATCAGGGGGGTGGAGACTGGTCCTCAAGGCTATGGTATTTGCCGAGCTGATGACATCACAGACCTCAGGGCTTTGAGCTCGTCAGCCTGGCAAATACTGTAGACTCAGGACCCGCCCACAGGCAGCTTTAGGTAATGCAAGGGTTTGGAATGTCTCGAAGTGTGTCACATGACATGAGACTTATCAGTCATCCCTGCAACAACAGCCACTGCTCCAATCTAGACGTGTATGTGTGTGCGTGCATGTTTTTCTTTTTTTAAACAGATAAAAACAGTTTGTTTTCACTTTTTCAATTGCTGATCCTGGGGGGCGAAAGTAAAGGGGGCGGAGCCCCGACGCCCTCACTCAGAAACCGCCACTGCTCTGGACTGAGACTAAATGGGAGCAAATCTCAGCTTTTTCCCCTGGCTCGCTTGTCTGGCCACTGTGTGTAGTCGTTCCCACGACTGGGACTGAGATGGGAGACTGGGCATTTTAGGTACCTGGGCATACAGGCAGCGGGCGGGGATTCCCAAGTACTACAACTCAATATCTATAAGACGATGGAGGCTTTAAGGGGCTCATTTGTCTTCTGGAACACGCTACCACTTTCCTTAATGAGCAGGATGGTGATCGCCAAAATGGTAGTATTGCCCTCTTGTCTTTACATGCTTCAGAAAACGATGTGCCCCATATCTAGACGAATATTTAGGGCCCTGGACTCACTTTTGATAGACCTCTACTGGGCAGGACGGCGAAGCAGAGTTGCACTAGCTCCGCTAAATCATACATATGATGAGGGCGGGCTCGAGGCTCCCAGAATGGAACTATATTATTATGCGGCTCAATTGCAGCTCGCTGCTAGGTGGTTTGCCAAGAGAGCCTCTGCGATAGAGTACCAGCCACTAACCTACCGGCTTTATTCATGGAAGGCGCGGGCGCCTCTGAAGCAGCACCGTATGTGGCTAGGCAGACAGCATGCATGTGGCAGTTATTTGCAGAGCAAATTAGCAGGCATGCCCCCTTTTCATAGGGAATTGTCAGTGTGTGATTTTGGCACCAGTCCGGAAAGTAATGGCCAACATGTCATTCAAGGCTTGGCAGGAGGGGGTGTGTGATTCGTTAGCTGACTTGTACCCAGGTGAGTGCTTCATCAAGTTTGAACAGGCTTGCAGGGATTTTGGATTGGGGCACAGACAATATCTACAACATGCTGCCCTAGCTAACATATTTAAAGAATTATGGTCCATGTATCAGCAACTACGCAGACACTAAATATTATACTCGCGTGCGGGACAGGCAGGCGCATCATATCTTTGTTACACAGGCCAATGAGGGCAGACGCCGGTGCTCCCCCTCCTGTCGCATATGCGGCTTGGAATGCAGATCTGGAGGAGCCATTAGAAGAAAAGGATTGGATGGTGGTGGGCTCGCTCACTCACACGCATGATCTCCTGCAACACTCGGTTCCGCTTAATACATTATAATTGCGTACACCGCACGTACATGACCCCGGTCAGGCTACATCGCATGGCCCCTAGCGGGCCTAATTCATGTCCCAGGTGTCACACAACGGGGGTCAATTTCTTGCACTTGGCTTGGGAATGTCCCTTGGTCATTGATTTTTGGTCAGAGGTAGCGGAGTTAATAAGAGGTCAGGTGAACAGAAGAGTCCAATTAACGTCAAAACATTGCCTACTAGGACTGATAAGGATAGTGAAAAAACAAAGAAAAATGGGGTATAGACTACAGCAACTATTGTTGGTGCTGGCAAGGCACCTAATTTCAATAGTATGGATGGGAACGCCCTCCCCGGAATTCTCGGCATGGATACGGGATGTGCGCGAGTAGACCCTGGCTGAGGAGGTGCATATGAAGAAGTGCTGCAAAGATGAGAAGCTAGGGGATGATTTAAGGCTTTGGAGGGAGTTATGCCATGATCTACTGGCCGGTAGTTCCAAAATAGGCACACAAAGCACCACCATAGGGGTAAATTCTGGAAGCTCTGAAGAGGAGGAGGAGGGGGAGTGAATGTTTCAAATGTCCAGGTCATGTCTCAGAATTTGGAGGAGGGTCAGATGTCTTGCAATATTGTCGTTGTTTTACATGTATCTGTATTGCCCTTGCTCGCTACTGTGTGCACACCTATGGTTATGTTTTTGATAATTTTAAATAAAGTTAAAAAAATAAAATAAAAAAAAGACAGTGACAGGTGTTGCCATGTAGTGGAAGGCCCTTTGCATAGGGTGACTGGTCACATTTCTGTTGCTTATTGCTATATTTGGTTGTTAAACTAGTACTTATGAGGTGCAACCTATGCCCAGAAAGTGCTAACAAATGTAAAAATTGGAAAATAGTTAAGTAATACTATCACAAAATGTACAGTATGTATAGTTTGCCTTTTCTTGCTACATAAGTTAGTCGACCCTGACACATAATTTGCCCCTCTCCAATTGCATAATTCCATTGGCCTGTGCTGAACTAATACATTTATTAACAAGGTTAAAAAAAAAAAAAACTACAAGCTCACTAATACTCAAATAAATGGTGCAAACCAAGTGTTTGAAACCTTAAATCGTGTTGTGGGTTTTATAATTTATTACATTTCTAAATTGAATAACAGGATATGCTACTATTTCTGTATTAGCAATGGCAGAGTTCATCTCTGGATGTGTGGGTTGGATATTAAAATTAAAAAGTACAAATAAACTTGGTTTGCGTCGCCCACTGCTGAGCATTACAGTGAACTAGAAGTAAGGATAAAATCAAGCCACATCAAGCCAACAACAAGGCAGAAAAAAACTTACCATCAAGTCGAGCAATCTACTTAATAGAGAATCTATTAATCAGGTTACTCTGCAAAATATGGTAAAAGATGTCATGAAAGAGGCAATCTCTGATTGTGGCACACTGGAACCTGGAGCTTCAACTGCAAAGGCAACAAACCCCTCTCAAACACTATTCTGTTTTCAAATTCAACATGAAAGGAGAAAAAGTAGACTTATTACAAGGTGCTTACTTATGTCTACTACCCCTCCTGTGGTATAGGCCATCAATCAAGACTCTCCAGCCATCTCTGTCCTGGGCTTTTCTTTCTGCCTGACTCCAGGTATAACCCATCTCCTTGCAGTCAGCTTCAGTGCCTCGGCTCTTAATGTTTCTTGGCCTTTTTTTTCTTTTCCCTTAAGGGTTCTAGGTCAGGGCTTGTCTGGTGGTGTTGATGCAGGCTTGCGGAGGGTGTGACCTATACAACCCCAGCATCTTTTCAGGATTTCTTCATGAGCAGTGTGTTGGAAAGTCTGCTGCCATAGGTGGTTGTTGCTAATGCTGTTTGGTAGGCGTATTTGGAGGATTTTACTCAGACATGTGTTAATGAAGGTCTGAACGTGGTGGTGGTCGCTGTTGTGCTCCAAGTTTCTGCTCGATACAGAAGGACTTATTTTACGTTACGTTGGTGTTAAAAGTCTGATCTTGGTTTGGTATGTCCTTGGTGCTCCAGATCTTATTTAGCTGAATTAAGGCAGTCCTTGCTTTGCAGATGTTTGCCTTGATGTCGGTATCTGTGCAGACCTTCTTCTCTGTTACACTGCCCAGGCAGGTGAAGGCCTCACCCTCTTCCAGTGCATTGCCTGCAAGAATGACTTTAGTTGTGCTGTCCATGTTAGTCTTCAGTATTTTGAATGTTGAGGCCAAGTTGTGCTGATGTGGCTGCCACATTGTTGGTCTTCTCTTGCATCTGCAGATGGGTATAGGACAATAGGGCTAGTTTGTCTGCAAAGTCCAGGTCATTAAGCTGTGTCCAAGGTGTCCACTGGATTCCATTTCTTCTTCTTTCTGTGGATGTTTCTTGATCCAGCCTGTGGCCAGCAGGAAGAGAAAAGGCGAAAGTAAACAACACTGGTGGACTTCGGTCCTCACTTGGAAAGTTTCCCAGAGCTATCTTCTATGGACTACCTTGCAGATCATTCCCTCGTAAGGGTTCCTGATGATGCTTTTGAGTTATTGTCAGAATCACCTCCGTGGCACTGAGGCGCCTTCCTAGCCGTCAGCGGACTACAACTCCCAGAAGGCCGGAGTTCCGATGACAGGATTTAAGGGCCAATGGCGCCCGAGACGGCGCGCGTAATTGACGTCACCCGGATCTCTCGCGGTGGCGAGAACGAAGAAACTGATTCCTAAGCGGCCAGGAGTCGAACGCTACGTTGACGGCTCCTTGGCGAACTTCCCGAATACAGGGGGTCGAGGCGGAGAAGTCAACCGCTCGTCCCGCATTTCAGGAGCAGACGGTGAGTCTGCGAGTGTGTTCGGTGGCAGCATCCCGGGAAGTGCCGGACCTCCTGATTCCGAAGGGCTGCCCTGCCACCCTTCGCTCCGCGTCAACAGCAGGTCGGAAGAAGTCTATTCCGAGCGCCGCACGATTCGATTGGGTGCCCTCCATCTTCACCTAACAGGTACCGAACCGTGACTGTGTAGGCGGCAGAATACAGAGGCGGTCCCAACCGCGTATTCTGATCGCCCTTTCCCTTTGCTTTACTCTGTCCTCCTGCATCCCAAGCCCGGTGCGAGGGGTGCCGAACTATAGAAGTTTCCTGCCTTCTAGGTAACCTTGTACATATCTCTGGAACTATGCCAGGATTGCCGGCGAATTGTTTTTCCATTGGCTCTGAAATCTCTGAGTAAGGTGGAGTTAACCTTATGGGGGAAAGAGCCTAAGGATATCCGTGACTACCAATCCACTCCTACTGCTGCTCGGAGAAGGATGTATGTTTGCTGGGAGGGCATGTTTCTACTCCAGGACCTCAGGCTATTCATTTGCAGGTAGAGGCATTACTGCACTAGTGAGAGGGGTGTAGAGTAGCCAGCAGTTCCCATATTTAACACTGTTGCCTTTGTCGTTTCAGGTTTCCCTTTCCCCGCTATCCCTTCCCTTTCCTTTCCCTTGCCTGATAATTCGAATGCCCTGTTTTGTTAACTCTTCAGGGACTTGGTAATATCAGGAGGTGGACGCTCTTTCTACACGACTGACCCTTGCGGAGCCTGGCCTGACAGAATTACGCGCCCAAGTATTTGGCTCCGCCCGGTTCAGACGGGGTGGGAAGAATGGCGTCCATAGAGGACGTTCTTCAGGCACTCCATTTGGTGCAACAAGAGCTGGCCTCATCTAGGGCGGAGACCGCCACCTTAAGAGAAAAGGTAGAGAGACTAGCACGAAACCCTTTTGATGCCAGCCCAGGGCCATCCCAAATACAGGTCACCGTGCCCCCACCAATACCGTTGGCTAGCCCTGAAAGATATGCCGGGGATCCCTCCAAAGTGCAGATCTTCTTAACACAAGTGATGTTGCACTTTTCGTGCAGGCCTGCCTCCTTTCTCACCAACCACTCCCGTGTGGCGTTCGCCATTTCGTACTTGATAGGGGACGCGGCCAGTTGGGCGGTCCCGCTTTTCGAAACAACGATGCAGTGCTATCGGATTGGATGGCTTTTCGAACAGAATTCGAAAAGGTGTTCGACCGAAGAGCCACGACATTTAGCGCTGATAGAGAGCTTCTGGAACTCAAACAAGGGAGAGGGGATTTGGTCACCTATTTGACCACTTTCAATCGTCTCGTGGCCGAAACCTCCTGGCCGGAGGAAAAGAGGATGTCCCTCTACTATCAGGGGTTACGAGACGAACTGAAGGATGTGGTGGCGCAAATAGACCCACAGCCTACCTCTTGTGCCGACATGATTAGTTTGACCTTATGTTTAGATGGGAGAATGTTGGAGCGTGGGGGGGAGAGTAAGAAGTGGGAGAGGGGGAGCCCTAGAGCCGATAGACCTCCCCGTAGACCCCTTCCCAGTCCGGACACCGCAGCAGAACCATGGAGCTAGGGGCCATTTGCCCCCCATTATCCAAAGACGAACTGGAAACCCGACGAATCCAGGGGTTATGCATGTATTGTGGCAAGAAGGGGCACTATGTACAAGAATGCCCGGCTAAACCCAAGGCAACAGACGCCTGGTCCCGGTCGAAGCGGGTGGCGGTGTCCGTCACTCATACTCCTGAACCCCAGGGCCTAACTCAAGAAGGTAGCGAGGGGAAAAAGGGTTTACAGCTCCCTTCGTTAGCTACGTCACCTCCGAAAGACGCTGAAACAGAGCTGATGCTACCCATGCACCTTGGTCGCAATTTACAGCTAAGCCCCGTCCTAGTCATGCTGGATTCGGGTGCGACGGGTAATTTTATAGACCACGGCCTGGTGACACGATTAGGACTGCAACGAGTCCGTAAACCCGTAGCCGAAGAGGTGTTAACTGTGGACGGGAAACCTTTGAAGTCAGGGCGGGTGGTGGAACAGACAGAGTACATAGAGTTGACATATCAGCTAGCAAGGGGACAGCACAGAGAAAGGATGTCTCTTAACATTATTGAAGCATCCCAATACGATGTGATATTGGGTATGCCCTGGTTAAGTTACCACAATCCCGTCATAGATTGGCGAGCACGGACAGTCAGCTTCCCCTCGGAAGAATGTCAAGGACATCTAGAACCTCGCCCCCCTTCACAGAAAGTGGCCCTGAGGCCCTCGTATGTTGTGGCCACGGCCGCCGAAAAGGAAGTAGCCTTACCTCGACAATACGCACACTTTGAGGATGTGTTCAGCGAGAAACAAGCGGAGCAACTACCCCCTCATAGGGAATATGATTGCCGCATAGATCTAGTGGAGGGAGCCACCATACCAGCCTGTAGGGTTTATGCTCTGTCCGAGCCCGAGACTAAGCACTTAAGGGAATATCTAGATCACTATGTGGCCATAGGGTTCATAAGGCCATCGAGATCACCCGCTGCCTCCCCCCTCTTTTTTATAGCTAAAGCCAATGGAGATCTGAGGGCTTGTGTGGATTATAGGGTACTGAATAAAAACACTGTCAGAAATAGGTATCCTTTGCCCCTTATCTCTGTACTGCTCGACCAAGTGCGAGAGGCACAAATATACACACGGTTGGATTTGAGGGGGGCTTACCACTTGGTGCGTGTCAGGAGCGGAGATGAGTGGAAGACCGCCTTTAAAACGCGGTATGGCCTTTTTGAGTATACTGTAATGCCGTTCGGCCTCTGCAACGCCCCAGCGGCATTCCAGTATTTTCTCAACGATGTGTTGCGTGACTTTGTGGACATCTTTGTGGTCGTCTATATAGATGATATCCTCATCTATTCCGGCTCCAGAGAGGAACACGACCATCACGTTCTCCAGGTACTGTCCAGGTTGCGTACTCACAAGCTTTTTTGCAAATTAAGCAAATGTGAATTTGGGGTGAGAAGCGTGGAGTTCCTGGGGGTAATGCTTTGTCCTGAGGGGTTACAAATGGCCGACCGCAAGGTATTGGCCGTCCAACAGTGGCCAACCCCTACCAACGTGAAAGAAGTGCAGTGTTTTCTGGGCTTCGCAAATTACTACAGGCGATTCATCCTCCATTTCTCACAAATCGCAGTACCACTCACACGACTGCTCCGAAAGGGACATGTCTTTCTGTGGACCCCAGAGGCGGAGGAGGCCTTTGAAATTCTGAAAACCGCCTTTACGGCCTCTCCGGTACTGGCACATCCCCAGCCGGAGCACCCCTTTATCGTAGAAGCCGATGCCTCGGATGAGGCTATTGGGGCCATCTTATCCCAAAGAAACGCGGGGACTGGCCAACTGCACCCGGTGGCGTACCTCTCAAGAAAGTTAAACTCCGCGGAAAAGAACTACACCGTGGCCGAAAAAGAACTTTTGGCAAGAAAGAAAGCCTTTGAGGAGTGGAGACATTACCTGTGGGGGGCCCGACACTCCATCACCGTTTACACCGATCACCGAAATCTGCAATACATGAAGGAAGCCAGACATTTAACCCAAAGACAAATGAGGTGGATGTTATTTTTTGCCGAATATGATTTTGTTGTCACGTTTAGACCCGGAACAGAGAACCGCAAGGCGGATTCCTTGTCTCGTCTGGGATTGAGCGTTTTCCCTGGCCAAGAAACCAAAGACGAGGCCATCATCAGCCCTAAGAAAGTGGTGTGTGTCCTCAGAGCAGAAGCTTTTTTGAAAGAGGTAAAGGACCACTCTCCCCGTGCAGTCTGGGAAAGATGGGCCAGTAGGGAGGTGGAGCGCTCCCTGAAACAAGGGCTACCTTTCTATGGGGGGAAGTTGTTCCTTCCCACAGTGGCGTTGAGAAGGAAGGCCTTTACTTGGTGCCACGAAGCCCCGCTGGCTGGACATCTGGGAACGCGGAAATCGATCCACCTCGTACAGCGGCACTTCTGGTGACCCTCGTTACGCTCGGATGTCACCACATGGGTGTCTAGATGTGAGGAATGCGCCCGAGCAAAACATGAAACAGGAAAAAAGAAAGGCAAACTCATCCCGTTGCCCACACCGCAGTACCCCAGGCAAAACATAAGCCTGGACTTTGTCACGGGGTTTCCGATGGAAAAAGGCAATTCCGCAGTCCTAGTAGTGATCGATGGGCTCACGAAGATGGGACACTTCATCCCCTGTAGCAATCTACCAACAGCCAGTCAAACCGCCAAGTTACTATTAACGAACGTAGTACGAATCCATGGATTGCCAGAAGTCATTGTATCAGATAGGGGTCCCCAGTTTGTGGCCCGATTCTGGAAAGTATGGTGCAAGGCGTTGCACATAGAACCCGCCTTGTCGACGAGTTTCCACCCTCAGACCGATGGTCAATCGGAAAGGTTAAATCAAACCTTAAAGACGTATCTCCGATGCTACGCCGAAGACGCCCAGAACTCTTGGACAGACTTATTATGGATGGCCGAACTGGCCTATAACAACGCTTGGCACACGTCTATCGGACAGTCCCCTTTTTATGCAACGTATGGATATGACGCCCGAATCCTACCCCTTAACATTCCTACGGACATCGACTCCCAACCCTTGGTTGAAAATCACGTTAAAAGACTTCACAGGCTACAACGCAAGATACAAAAACATCTCAGCAAGGCCAAACAGACGTATAAACGGTGGGAGGATCGCCACCGTAGAGAGGGGCCGCAGTATCAGGTGGGAGACAAGGTGTGGCTCTCCACGAAAAACATACGTTTTAAACTTCGCAGCATCTTCCATCCGAAGTTTATCGGACCCTACACCGTGCTGCGACAAGTGAATCCGGTGACCTATAAATTGAAACTACCCGGTACTCTGCGCATCCACCCTGTATTTTATTGTAACCTGTTGAAACCAGCCATTGGGGCACGCAGAAGAACCCCGCCTCCGGTGGTGACCGATGAAGGCCTGGAGTATGAGGTCCGTAGGCTTTTGGACTCCAAGATCAGGAGAGGAGTGCTATGGTATCTGGTTTCCTGGAAGGGCTATTCAGCTGAGGAAGACTCCTGGGAGCCCTCTACTAATGTGCATGCACCGGCCGCAGTCCGGTCATTTCATCGCCACTTCCCCCACAAACCCGGGCCTAGGAGGTGCTAGGGGGAGGGACCTACTGTCAGGATCACCTCCGTGGCACCGAGGCGCCTTCCTAGCCGTCAGCGGACTACAACTCCCAGAAGACCGGAGTTCCGATGACAGGATTTAAGCGCCAATGGCGCCCAAGACGGCGCGCGTAATTGACGTCACCCGGATCTTTTGCGGTGGCGAGAACGAAGAAACTGATTCCTAAGCGGCCAGGAGTCGAACGCTACGTTGACGGCTCCTTGGCGAACTTCCCGAATACAGGGGGTCGAGGCGGAGAAGTCAACCGCTCGTCCCGCATTTCAGGAGCAGACGGTGAGTCTGCGAGTGCGTTCGGTGGCAGCATCCCGGGAAGTGCCGGACCTCCTGATTCCGAGGGGCTGCCCCTCCACCCTTCGCTCCGCGTCAACAGCAGGTCGGAAGAAGTCTATTCCGAGCGCCGCACGATTCGATTGGGTGCCCTCCATCTTCACCAAACAGGTACCGAACCGTGACTGTGTAGGCGGCAGAATACAGAGGCGGTCCCAACCGCGTATTCTGATCGCCCGTTCCCTTTGCTTTACTCTGTCCTGCATCCCAAGCCGGTGCGAGGGGTGCCGAACTATAGAAGTTTCCTGCCTTCTAGGTAACCTTGTACATATCTCTGGAACTATGCCAGGATTGCCGGCGAATTGTTTTTCCATTGGCTCTGAAATCTCTGAGTAAGGTGGAGTTAACCTTATGGGGGAAAGAGCCTAAGGATATCCGTGACTACCAATCCATTCCTACCGCTGCTCGGAGAAGGATGTATGTTTGCTGGGAGGGCATGTTTCTACCCCAGGACCTCAGGCTATTCATTTGCAGGTAGAGGCATTACTGCACTAGTGAGAGGGGTGTAGAGTAGCCAGCAGTTCCCATATTTAACACTGTTGCCTTTGTCGTTTCAGGTTTCCCTTTCCCCGCTGTCCCTTCCCTTTCCTTTCCCTCGCTTGATAATTCGAATGCCCTGTTTTGTTAACTCTTCAGGGACTTGGTAATATCAGGAGGTGGACGCTCTTTCTACACGTCTGACCCCTGCGGAGCCTGGCCTGACAGTTATAGTGCACACCATAGTGGCACAGAAGTATCTAAAAGATCTGCCCATTCTGTCAAATGGCTTCTCATAGTTGATGGGGTTGAAATAGAAGTTGACAGAGAGCAATTCCATTCTATCAACTGCTCAATGATGATGCACAGTGTTGCAATCTGGTCTGTGCAGGATCTATCCAACTGAACATCGACTTGTTCCTTCATTGTGTTCAGGATGACTCTGTAGAACACTTTGCCTGGGGTTGATAGAAGAGTTATCCCTCTGTAGTTTGCACAGTTACTTAGATCACCTTTCTTGGGGATCTTGATGAGACAACCCTCCTTCCAGTCTGATGGCACATTTTCCTTTTCCCAGGTTCTTCCAAACATGGGGTAGAGCATGTCTACTGATGTATCAATGTGTGTCTTTGGTGCCTCTGCAGGAATGTTGTCGGGTCCTGCTGCCTTCCCATTTCTCAGATGTTTGATGGCTTGCCATATTTCTTCCTTGTTAGGTATGCTCCAGTCAGCTGGCAAGTCCTTGTCAGCTCGCTGTTTGTCTGGTGGAGACCGGCACGGGCCGGTTCAGCAAAGTGCTCCACAAATCTTCGTTGTTGGCCTTCGTTGCCCATGATTGCCTTCTTAGTGTTGTCTTTAACAGGTCTTTCTGGCTTGCTGTATCTGACAGAGAATTTCCTTGTTATGTCGTAGAGTTCTTTTAAGTTTCCATAGCTTGCTGCTTCCTGGGCTTCTGTGGCAAGACCACCAATGAATCTTCGCTTGTCTGCTCTTAGGCTTCTCTTTGATTCCTTGTTGGTCTTGGTGTATTTGCCTTAAGCCATCACTGTTTCTGCTCTTGTTCGGCTGGTGTTGAATGCATCTTTATTTTCCTTTCTCTCTTGCATATTACAAACGGTTTAGGTAGAGATCCATTCTTAATGCTGGTGTTTCTTGGGACCCAGTACCTCCTGGCAGGTTGATGTTACTGTCTTTTTGATTCTCTCCCACTTACGTTCTACTGGGTCTCTGTCGTCCTCTAGTTTAGCGGTTCTTAACTTTTGACTTCTGTGGATCCCCACTAAATCATTACTGGATTCTGGGGACCCCCACTGAGTTATTAATGGAAGCTGTGGACCGCCATCCTAAGAAAGTTCTATGATTTAAACTTCAAACCAATAAACAAAAATAGAACAACGGAAGTGTACACCAAAAAAATGCTCAAATATTGAAATATTTTCTTTTATTTACTATCAAATAAAGAAAAGGTTATCACATTTTAAATTGTGCTTCTCTATTTGTATATACTTTATTCACAGTTTAAGAAGCATTCTAGTACTTGCAGGACTTGAAACTTGTTACGAAGGGTGACTGATTATTCACTCCGTTTCTGTGTATCTATGAGAATGGTGATGTTGTATCACTGGCGTTGGTTTGTGGTTTCCATCCATCCTTTCTTCAGCTTTAGCTTTACCTTGACCACAACAAGATGTTGGGCTGACGCCACATCCACACCTCTCATCTCTCTCACATCTTGCCGGGACCTCCAGAACTTCTTGGCAATGCAGACATGGTTGATCCCATTCTCTATGAATGGTCTGGTGACACCCACGTTGCCTTGTGTATTCTTTTGTGGTTGAATACACTGCCTCCTATCACCAGCCTGTTCAGGGCTCAGAGATCTGTGAGCCTTTCACCATTCTCATTCAAGTCGCCAAGTGCATGGTTGCCCATGACTTCTTTGCACCCAGTGTTGTTGCTTCCGGTCTTGACATTGTGGTCTCACATCCATATGGTGATATCTCTTTCAATGCATTTATTCAGGATAGACTGGAGTCTGTGTAAACTTTTCTTTTTCTCCTTCTTTGCTGTAATTTATAGGTAAATAGCGGTTAGAAATGGGGGTCTCTAGTTGGCAATGGTTTGTACCTTTGTTCAAGTAGGGACCCTTCTTCCTAGTCATGGTAAGGGAAATACACTTCTAAAATAACCCTTGCTCACTCTTTTGGTAGCTTGGCATGAGCAGACAACGTTATATCAGAGGCATGTTTGAAGCATTTGTGCATGCATACAGTAACAGAGTGAAAACACTACAAATGGACACCACACCAGTTTAGAAAAATAAGTAGCCTTTATCTAAACCAAACAAGTCCAAAAATGACAAAAATCCAAAATACAATACTGAAAAATAGGTCTTTTGCACAACAACCTTTAAATTGCAGAAATTCCTCTGAGTCGGTACCGCTGTCAGGGGCTACAGTGAGGCTGAAAACGACAGAGTCTAACAGTTCCAGCCGACTGTGTCAGTGTAACGTCCTGGCTTTCTCGGGGTTGGGACAAACAGACAACGGACCAGAGAAAGGGAGGTTAAGGAGGATTTAATAAACAGATAAACAACTACAGACAACAAAGAATACCGGTACTGGAATCACCAGTTAAAGTACGATACCCATTCACAGCTCTTCTAACCGTCCTCCGCATGCACACCGGTCCCGGTATGCTCCAACGGAGGGCACAGTGCTAAGCAGTGGCCGACGATGCCACTCGACCGCTGTGAAGGGTAGTTCCAAGGTTGTGGAATATACGGGGGGCATGTGGGAGTCACCCGGCCGGGCTCTCTACCACCTGGGAACAGCCGCTCTACCAGTTTCCCCCAGAGTACTGCCACAACACAAAGACGCTGGGAACACCTCCTAGTGTGCGTCTCTTGTATCCGGGTTTAAGTGATGATACCCAAGGTGGTTCAGAGAATGGATGGGAGCAGCCGCTCTACCTATCCCAGTTCTCCTACGAGTGTCGATGGCTAAGACGCGGAAACACCTCCTGGATAGCGTCTTAGCTCTAAGCGTGTGTTCACCCAAGTAACGAGGGTTGGGAGCTTCGGCTCGCACCAACATCGATTTCTCCAAATTGTCAGGCCGTTGGGAGCTTCGGCTCTACCAACGGTACTTGTGCCCAATGACGTTGAATACGGCTCTCAGAACGGGACAGGACACGGGCAGGAAGCACACGCCAGCACCTCTCCTCCGCTCCTTAGAATGTTCCTTCCGCCGCTCCACTCTCCAACGGGTCCGTGTACCTCAACCAGGTACTCCGGCAAAGATCAGAATATCCGACGCCGAGTCCCAGTGATCTTCTCCTTAAGTAGTACTCTCGGCGTTGTATAACATGAAAACTAGGCGTTACCCTTGGTGTTATGCAACCAGAACTCTTGAGTTGCATGAGGCAATTGTTGCCGGAGGGCATTCTGGGAGTTGTAGTCCGCTCTCCTCCAAGCGCAGCAGGTTCACGGAAGTGGCATCGTGGGAGGGAATCCATGTGCGGGAGGGGATTCCTGACAGTCAGTGCTGGTCAGCTCTAATGTCAACAGACTTGTAGATAGTACCTTTTTCGTGGAGGCCAATCCCCTTCGTACAAGTCAGTCGAGGCAACCGTTGCGTTGCAAAGTGAAGCGGTGCGGCGTACGGTGCCCTTGTGGCAAGGTGCAGGCAACCGCTCGGTGATGCTCATCCAACGGCGTCGATAAGACCAGGACTGCGATGCAGAGTGAGGCGGTGCTTGATGCGATGCTGGCGGGTCACGGTGCAGGTGACGGAGTCAGTTGATGTTCAGGCGGGCAGCGACAGTGTCGGTGAGGTCCGGGCAGCAGAGTGAAGCAAGGCAGTGCGGAGTACGAGGCCACCCAGGACGCAGTGCAAGCAGCAGCTCGGACACAGTCGTCCAGCAGTGTCCGTGAGACCAGGGTTGTGATGCGAAGTGCGGTGGTGCTTTTTGCGGTGCCTTCAGGACACGGAACCAGCAACAGACTCGGTGATGGAGTCAGCTGCTCTTCTCCTATGTGCCGACTGAAATCCACAGTTCCAGAGATGGTGCACAGAGGGATGATGAAGTCTTTGCTGTTCCTGAGACTCGTTGAACAGGGTGCTAGCTGTACCTCAAGCCCTTGGAGATACTTGTCAAGCAGGATACACACACAGTTCCGCTCCTTGGCAGAAAACTGCAGGCCAACCCCAGACAGCACACAGCAAAGGGGCAGTACTTCTCCTTCAGCTTTCCCAGCTCTTCTCCTTGGCAGAGGTTCCTCTTGAATTTCAGAAGTAATCAAAAAGTCTGGGATCTGGACCCCACTTTTTATAGTCAAAATTCCTTTGTTTTCTTGTGGCAGAGAGCGTCTGTGCTCAGCAAAAACCAGTTCTGTCCTCCCTGGCCCAGCTTCCTGGCAGGAGGTGGAGACAGCATTGTCCAAGGCAGACCAGGCCCATTCAGGTGCAATGGAAATCTCAGCATACTCAAAATGCAGCCCAGGTCTATTCAGCCCAGCCCTTACTCACCCTGGAAGGGCAGGACACAACTCACCCCCCCCCCCTCCAAGTGGCTATCTGAACAGAATGCACATCCCCAGCCCCTGTCACTCCAAAGCCAGACAGTCAATACACAAAGCCTAGTAGAGGCACACTGGATGGCTAATCAAGAAAATACCCACTTTCTATAAGTGGTATTTCCAAACCCGTAATATAGAAATCATCCTTACTAAAAGGTGCATTGTTATATTCTGAGTTCAGGCATACAAAACTCCACTTTCCTATCTTGTTCCAATGGGTAGTTATAAGTTGTCATAGGTAAACTCCCCATTCTATCCTATGGGACAGATAGCCTTTCAATAGTGAAAACAACATTTGGCAGTATTTTAGAATCAGGACATGCCACACACATCAGGACATGTCCTACCTTTCACATACACGGCACCCTGCCCACGGGGGTACCTTGGGCCTACCTTAGGGGTGACTCTCATGTGAGAAAAGGGAAGGTTAGGGCCTGGCAAGTGGGTGCACTTGTCAGGTCGACATGGCAGTACTAAACTGCACGCAGACACTGCAATGGCAGGTCTGAGAACCTTTTGCACGGCTGCTTGTGTAAGTGCCACAATCAGTGCTGCAGGCCAACTAACAGCATTTGATTTACAGGCCTTGGGCACACAAAGTGCATGGTACTAGGGACTTAGTAGTAAATCAAATAATCCAATTATGGAAACACTAATCCATGACAACAATTTACAGAGGGAGCACTTGCACTTTGTCACTGAACAGCAGTGGCAAAGTGCCCAAACACCTAGACCAGCAGAAACGAAGTCCAACACACAGTAAAAATACAGGAGGCCAAAGCAAAAATACAGTGGAAACCCACGCCAAGGATGCCAGGTCTAACAATAGGACCGAGTAAAGTTCTGTTGATCCTCTTTTTCTTTGTGCGGAAAGTCACTGTGATGATTCTGGGACTGTGGGCTTCCCATCCAATAAGAGCTCTGTTGACTGCTGGCATGAGCCACAGTGTGAAGTTGGCAAGTGAGAATTTGCGTCCATTAGTGTGATTGTTAGGCTTGAGTAAAAAAATCTACTCAAGCAGCAGAAAGCATCAGTGCCCTTTGGTGCACCGCATGGTGCTGTTCACGCTAATTTTACAGTGCGGAACAAGCTCACGGCGCTAAAAATCAACGTGACATGGCAAATTCAGCCCGCTCGTGGAACTCTGTGGAATCTCTTGGAGATTTTTATGGAACTCCACTGCAAGTTCCGCCCTCCTTGATTTGGGATATAGCTGGATACATGGAAACAAAATGTCAAGATAAATCTATTGCCTTCAATAAGAGGCAGACCTTCTGTATGTAGAAAATTTGCCTGGTTCATGACAGAAGAAAGCCAGTGTATACCTTTTCATGTGGCTCAGGGTTCTGTGTGTTTTGTAATAAGAGGTATATAGCATCATGTAGCCTAATACTGACAACTACCACATAACTTTACTACCCAATATTATCTTGTCACTTTGTAAGCATGTTTCCTTTAGCACCCAAGGCACTACTGAAAAATACACAAATTGCTTCAAATGCATGACAGGCAGGATGGGGTGGCCGGTAATACACTGCAGTTATAATATGATGTTGAATGGTTGGGTTCAATAGGAAATCCCATTTTACAGAGACCAGCATAGTAAATTTAATATATGCACCTTACTTACAAGGAAATAGTGTAAAAATCAGCTGTGCTGATCCTCCAACATGATGCGGTGGAAAACGTGTTTGCAAAGACTATATGCAGATATGTGCAATGTTCATTACTGAGTGGGTGACTTTTACACCACAGCCAGATCCAACATGCTAAATATGAAACATTCTTCATCGACTTCATTTGAAAAATTGGTCTTTTCTTTTTCCACTGGACCCATCAGAGCTCAGCTCGACTGTAAAATATTGAATTGAATATTACCAAACAAACTGTCCACTGAGTAGACTGCTACTGCTTATTTTAATAGAAAGAAATGGCATGTTTGAATCATTCTAAAGTAAACTGTATTTGGAAAAGTATAAAAAGACATTGTCAAAGTGTTTACCTTTCTATGTTCGACAGTTTTAACAGACAGGAATGCAACATAGGAGTATGGGGGAGTAGGGAAGAATCACAAAGGCAGGAGAGGAACACCAAACAATGTGAAGAGAGGAGAGATGTACACAAGGGAGATAATTGTAAAACACACATTCTCAGTCTTTAAACACAAGAAAAAGGTTTTGCTTCAAAAGCAGGCAGTGGAACATCACAAGTAATGCGTCCTTGCTCCAGGGGAGGGACAAACACAATCAGGAGAAGGAAAGTCCACACAAACTATGAGTAAGAAGCAGACAAATGAGAGTAACAATAAAACCAACTAATAGTAAGCAATGGGTAGGCTATAAGCCCACTGTAAGCTAGTAGTAGGTCTCACAACCGACTGCACATGCACTTTCTAGTTGGCTTCTACCTGAAAAGCTAGGCACTGCAAAAGCAATGTGACATGCATATGGGTATTTATTTATTAATGTAGTTTTATATTACGCTGACATTACTCAAAGGTCTTAGAGAGCGTTAAAGTAGCACTGTATTGTTACATAATACATCATCATAAATATTGAGTAGCACAAAGAGCACAGGTGCAAAGCTGGGAAGACACCAAATTAAGTTGAGGCAGAACAGAAGGTTTCCGCAATGGAGGATCTACGCAGCCATTCCCAGGTGTTCAAGCTCTTTCTGTGACAAATAGAGTATTACATTTTGCACATAGGATTGCAGCATGCCATTTAATATTTACTGGAATTACCAGTATTTTTAAGTCCCAGCTGGTACAAAACTTAGGGCTATCCCTTAAGCTGGGATTTTTTTCTCCCTTAACAGTACATACATATAACATTAATTATTTACAAATCTGTCTTCAATCATTATAGAAAGCAGCACTTTATAATGTGGAGCCTTAATGACCCCTGACTAATACTTAAATTGAAAACAAGACACAAAGACCATGTTAAAAAAAAAAAAAATTATGATAAATCTATGCCTAAGTTTTATGTCCAGCCTTTGCAGAACCTTGAAACATGACAGATGCCTGGACTTTTTCTGTGGGGCAGTTGGCAACTCTGATTGCATAGTTCGAATCATTGAGTGTCAGAATGAAGGTTTGCACAATGTTAATAGACAACCAAGTTATATCAAATTAATGTTGCTTCCCCAGACTTGTATCATGGAGGAGCATTGGGAACTAGGGGCCAGATGTACGATTACCAGAATTGGGCTGTTTACGACCAGAAAAAAGCATTTTTAAATGTTCCAAGGGGTGTCTTAAGGGAGTCCCTTCCTGATACCAAATTGCAAGGTTGTGTATGAATGTTTTGCAACTAAAATGCAGTCGAAAAACATTGGCATTTTACTACCAACTTCAAGTTGGTGGTAACCCATTCACAAATGGAAAGAGGTCCCTTGGGGACCCCTTCCTCTTCGTGTATGTGAGGCCAGCATTTTTTTAGAGCAAGCAGTGGTCCACAACTCTTTAAGGAAAACGGGCTGTATTTAAAAAAAATTCTTTATTTAAAAAGCCAACACAGACATGGTGGTCTACTGTCCCCAGCAGGTCACCATCACTATGCTTTTAGCGATTCCCAGTGGATCTCAATTTGCGACCTACCTCATGAATATTAATGAGGTAGGCAAATTGTGTCCCACTGGGAATCGCAAGCAGTGTAAAACACACGGTTGTCTATAGTTGTTTACGATTTCCTAATAGCGTATTGCAAAAATGATCTATTATGAAATCACAAACCCAAAGCTACGTATACATCTGGCCCCAGATGAGTAGGGAAGAGTAGAAATATATGGTGGAACTCACACAGGGAGAGAAGTTGAATTAAAATAGGGAGAATTTAGTGTGACCTCTGATGTATTGAAGGTGAGTGGTGTTCTAGGATATTTTGAAAAGACTACAGCCATCATGACCAAAACATATGAGAACTCTTTTTGTATTCTACCCTGTGGATGCATGTCTTCAATGGGGCCCACAGCACGTGAGCCCTTGTTTGAATGTCAGCTGTGCTCCCACTCCCTTTTGGCTAGGTTCACTCTCTAGAAATACCATATAAATACATGTGCATGTCCGCTTGATTTTGCCTGCATAGTTCCGCCCAGCCATGGTGAATATGTTGGCAGCGTCAGTGTCTTAATTCAGATGCAAGTGCTGATGGTGGTGCATAGCATCCATCAAAAATATTAAACAGAACAGTCAAACATATCAGGTGCATAAACTTCTTGTTTAGTTGCAGAGTAAAATTGTCTTTAGAAAAAGTTAAGCCAGTGTGCATTACAACACACTGACACAATGTTTGATCACACAGCCATGTTCCTGGGAACACCTGCTGCCTGTGTCACTAGAGGCCACATTCTTCTGGGAGGACAGCCCAGGGTTCATCATCTCATCCAGCATGTCTAGCCTTGCAGCAGCACACCTGAAATGACAGGCACCATATGCCCACAACCCCAGGCACCAGACTTCAACTTCCAGCCTCATTTTCTTTTTTTTAACTTTGTTTTTATTGTATTTTATATATTTTATATAACATCTGATATATCTGCAAGTCTGCATAATTAGCATGATAAAACTGCGTTACACGGTAAAGTTACGAGAAGACACAGCACAGCTAGTTCCATTATTTTCTAGTCCGGTGCGCGATCAGCAGGCATAGAGTCTTGGCAGTCAGATTTTGGTTTGTAACCAAAGTAACATTACATAACGTATATCTCACAACCTCGCATTCTCTGTATTGTGCTTGTACATCATCCCTAATCATACTCGATGCTATCCCATGTCTTCAAGGTGTCTCAGCCGCCCAGCCTTGCTTGTGTATTATGCAGTTTTTAGATTCATGTGCCTGTCACTGTCTGGGTTCCTTATCAGCATATTGACTCCGTGGTCTAAGTATGTGTTGGTTCCCCTGCTGTGTGTTCCCCATCGCTCTCAGGTGTGTCCGCTAGTGCTAGTGCGTTCTCGCGGCGGAGTGATATGCCTTCTGCCTGCGCCCAGCATAATAACAGTTGGTACCAGGCCTCAGCCTCCGGAGGAACAGGGGACTTCCAGCGACGTGTGAGTAAACGCTTAGCCACTATCAAGCCTAGATCTATGTACCTAGACGTCACTGTGCACTTCTTGGGTCTCTGGTATGGGCCCAGTATGCATGTCTACCAGGTCAAGTCTAAAGTACGTTCCGTGCACTTGGATAGGCACGTAGTGACATTTCCCCAATATGTTTGGATATGCAGGACCACAGCATGTGTAGTAGGTCTGCCCCTGCCTCACCGCATGCACAAAAATATTTATTTATTTTTGCCGGTGTCAGGTAGGCTCTATGTATTATAAAATATTGGATAAGCCTAAACCTGACATTCCGGGGAATCCGTGTGGGGCTTTCAAGTATTTACATCCACTCCTGGTCCGTGGCGGGTCTCTGTAGGTCTATGTCCCAGTGAGCGCGCAAGGAGAGCAGCTGTGGTGTCGTGTGGGCTCTGAGGGATTCTGCGAACCATCTAGTGAGGTGGCGGCCTGAGCCTAGATCATGCAAATACTGTATGGTTAAATGAGTGGCCGGTTCCTGTATCATATTCCCCCATGACGTACTCAGTGTGCGCGTTACTGGGGCGTGAAGCAGGAACTGGCCTTGCAGTAGGTCTGAGCTAGCTTCTAGGTCTGCAAATGGAATGAGTTAGCCATCGCTATATAAATCCCCCAGTGTTAATATACCCGCCTCCTCCCAGTGTATCAGTTCCGCAGTAGATATCGCTTGATGTCTCCTGGGTGTGCCCAGTATAGGGCGAGATAGGGCATATGGTGGTACTAGACGCGTGATGCGCAGGCAGCGGCAGTAGCGTTGGCATGCCACTCGTACCAATAACTGTGTAGGTGCGTTACTCCTTCTATTGGGCTGGAACAGCGTCACTATCTGCGGTTGAGTGAGCCCAGGTGTTTTTTGTTGCTGTTTCCTCAAGATGACTCAAGCTCAGCCAGCATGCCACCCATTGAAGCTGCGCTGCTAAACAATATTGTTCCATGTTAGACAGTGAAAGGCCTCCATGGATCCTGAGGTATCGGAACGCTGTGCAACGGCTTGCTGCCGATGGTTAGTTGCAGATCTGGGGTAGATTCCGCGAAGGGGTACAAACATGACTTCTCCCAGTTTACTTTCAGTCCTGATACTGACTAGAATTCTGATAGTGTAGCCTCGACTGACACACACGGCCGCCCAACATTCCTGAGGTATATCAATAGGTCATCTGCATACAGCGAGACCGCATGCGTGCCATCTCCCAACGGGATTCCCCTTTCGTCCTGGCTACCGCATAGTGCCTCAGCCAATTGCTCCACAGCCAGTGCGAACAGCAGTGGAGAGAGTGGGCAGCCCTGCCTCACTCTGGGTTCGATAGGGATCTTATCCGATAGGTAATGACCCGTCTTAATTCTGGCTACCGGGCAAGTGTACAGTAGTTTAACAAGGCCTGGGAACACATCTCCTATGTCGTATTATGGCAGCACTGCGAATAGGACCCCCCCTTCCAAGGTGTCGAACGCCTTCTCCAAGTCTAAAACTATGCTCCCGGCATGTGCCCAGCTATCCCTAGTGTAATGCGCCACTCGGAAGAACCAGCGCAGGTTTAGTGACGTGCTGTGGGCTGGCACAAACCGTTCTGATACGTGTGTACTAGCCGCAGCACCAATGGGGCCAGCCTAATCGTTAAGATTTTAGATAATACTTTATTTTTTTTAAACAATGTTTTATTAGCAGTTCTTCATGTTATACAATACAAGTACTATTATGCCTTAGACATATGGGACGTTATCCTCAGCATTGTAGTCATAGTAATTGTGACATGTACAATAAACTGTTGTGCATCTTAAACGGGTGTTATTAGCATTTTTTACCTACTATCCGAATAGTTCGTGGATAATTCGTTCTAGCAAGGACAAATACATCCATATCATTGTCTGGGTGACCATGTGCATTTCTCGTCCCATCGTGTCACAGTCTGCGATAATAAAACATAACTTTCCCAACCAAATTCCCCTCCCCTCCCTACAGTCCTTTATGTACATGTAAATATCACCTTTAGAGTGGTTGTCCACACAAAGCCCAGCTGACATTTCCACTTATCAAACAAAGTCAATAGTGAAGCGATATTTCGCACTAATCAACCTCAGTCAGTGAAATACAATCATGTGGGTAGTAGTAACGTGTACAATACAGGTTCTTGGAATCCGCAGGCATTATTGTGAGTTGCTGCGAGATTCCACCACATCCACCTCCTGCGTTTTTAAGGATTCTAACATTGTATCCCACTCCAATGCTATTGGGGTTTTACGTAATCCCCTGGCCTCTTTTCGCCTTAGGGCCGCACTTTCTGCACTACCCCACTTGATCACTTTGCTATGCCACATATGTATGGGGGTGGTTTCTTGGACTTCCACCGCATAGTGATGGCTCGTATCGCTAGGATGAACGACAGGTTCGCAAATCTGTATTGTACCTAGTGTTTCGAGGGGGACTTATGAAGGCCCAGGATACATTCCTCCATAGTATTGGCTATGTCCCTCTGTATGGCTGCAGAAATGAGCCGTCTGACCGAGTCCCAAAAAACCCTTTTATGAGGGCAGGACCACAACATGTGTGCTAGCTCAACGCCAACTGCGTAGCATCTAGGGCAATGGTGTTGTGTTTGCGGAAACATGTTGTCCAATCTATGAGGGGTACGGTAGGCCCTATGAAGCACCATGGTTTGGATAAATTTAAAATTGGCGTTCCTGGTAAGCTTCCTGGGGTGTTCTATAATTGTTCCCCATTCCTTGTCTTCTATGGCCCGCCCAATGTCTCCCGACCATGCATCTTGTAACTGGGTGAGGGCTATTCCTGCATGTGCACGGATGCCCACGTACAGCCATTTCACGAGTTGTCTGCCCCTTCCCATGTAGTATAGCATCTTGACTAATTCATGCGTAGCTGGTTCCTGTCAGTGCGGGGCCCAGTGTGTCTTCACATATTGCGTTACAGCTGCATGTAGGATGTACAGATGATCTGGCACTCCCGTGTCCCTGACAAAGTTACCATAATCTAGCAATTACCCTTCATGGAACAGGTCCGACATCGTGCTAACTCCTGCTTCAGTCCAGGGAGCGATGGCATGTAGCGTTATACGCCCAGCCGTCAATGGTATGCCCACCAGGGGGATATTACCTGCATAGGCAGGGTGTGTGTTCGTGTAGTGAAGTGCTGCTTTCCAGCATTGCAGTGCTGTACGCAACAATGTAGGGAGCAGTTGTGGGAGTTTGCAGCGTGGCAGTAACAGCGTGTGCAAGGCTCCTGCTGCTATATCACACTCGGTGTACCCTATTTCCTGTAGATTACGTCCGGCCGTCCAAAAGGATAGCCATTGCAAATGGCAGGTGTAATAGTAGGCCCTAAGATCTGGAACCCCGAGCCCCCCTTTGTCTGTACCAAGTTGGAGCTTCTTGAGACTAATCCTCCGCCTACCAGTCCCCCAGATGAGATCAACTAGCATGGCGTTTATGAGTTTAAAAGTACGCTGTGGGAGAAGCACTGGCAGATTCGTAAAGTAGTAAATCAGTCTTGGAAGGACTACCATTTTTGTAATGGCTACCCTACCAACAGGTGAGTGGGAGTCCGGTATACATGTATGCCCAAGTATTTAAATGTATGTGGTGCGACTTGTAGCGCTATTGGCACGAATTAAAACGTCGTCGGTAGTGCCTGTTCTCGGAATAAAAAGGCGTGAGATTTCATCGGGTTAATGGCCAGTCCCGATATACTTTCAAAGACAGTAAATATCTCAGCCAGAGGTGCTAAATCGGATCTAAGGTCTTTGACATATAGGATAATGTCATCCGCGTATGCCAAAAAAAGGTGTATGGTGGGCCCAATCGGAATACCCATCTCTTGTGCATCTGCACGCAGTTTAATAGCCAGGGGCTCCAGCGCCAATATAAACAGGAGTGGCGATAGTGGGCACCCCTGTCTCGTCCCTCGGAATATCGGATATGCAGCTGAGATATGGCCCCCAGTACGGACACGAGCAGTGGGGGCTTGGTATAACAAGCAGAGCCATTTAAGATAATCCTCCGGTAGCTCAAACTTTCCCAGCGCTTTAAACAAGTATTCCCAGTTTAACGTGTCAAACGCTTGGCGGAGATCCAGTGACACGCATCCAGCGTGAGTGTAGTGTGGTGGGGCAGCCGACATTAAGTAATGCAATCTCCTGGTGTTCAAAGACGTGCTACGGGCTGGTAGGAAACCCATTTGATCTATGTGTATTAATTTATGTAGGAGGGGTAGGAGCCTATTCGCTAGAATCTTGCTAAGGATTTTATATTCCGTTGCCAGTAGCGACAGTGGACGGTAGCCTGCCATGTCAGTGGGGTCCCTACCCGGTTTCAGGAGTGTGACCGTCAACGCCTGTGTCGTAGTGAGTGGCAAGTCGCCTTTCTCCGGTGCCGTGTTATATAGGAGTTCCAGGTGGGGCAGGAGTGAATCCTTGAAAGTGTCATAGAATTCTGCAGGCAACCCGTCCAGTCCAGGGTTTTGTATTGCGGGAGAGTCCTTTGATTGCCATTTTTATTTCAGCTTTGGTAATCGGGCCCCGAAAGGTCTTTTAAGGCAGCTGGAGTCGGTTGTGGGCACGTCAGTGTGTGTAAGAAGTCGTCTATTTGTGTGTCCACACTATTTGCAGGTTTGCTATAGAGCTTGGCATATATTGGCAGAAGGCTGTGTTGATGTCATTTTGTGTATGTGCTGTACCGCCCTCCAAGGTAGTGACCTCCCTAATCACCGTGGCCGGGGGATTATCTCTCAATAGTTTAGCCAACAGCGCCCCTGATTTGTCTACCTCAGTGTGAGTTCTCTGTGTGTATCACCGGTAATCTATAGTTCGAAGGGATTCTAGAAGTTCCGCATGTTGTATGTGGGCTTCTTGGAGTGGCCCCTGTTTCTCCTTGTCTCATGCTGCCTCCTGTTCTAGACGATCCATCTTACGTTCCGTTTCTATGAGGGATTTATTAACCTCCTGTCTAGTTCCGACAGTCGTGCTGATGGCCCTTCCGCGTATTACTGCCTTAAAGGCGTCCATTCAATTGAGCCGCTAGAAGATGTGTTGCGATTTTCAGTAAAGTAATTTGTAATGGTGTCATGGTGTCAGCCATGGCGGCACGGAACACTGTGTGCTCTAACAATTGTGGCCATAATCTCCAGGTTGGCACCGGAGTAGGTACTCTGCCCCATGTGATCGTTAGCTCTAGTGGATTGTGATCCAAGAAGGGTTTTGCGACATATGTAGTATGTGTAACCTGCATTGCTATATTGTTAGAGCAATAAATCCTATCTATTCTGGTGTGCAACATGTGAACCGGGGAGTAAAACGAGTATTCTTTGTGCGACTGGTGCCGCATCCTCCACACATCACACAGGGCCCAACCAGCACCCCAGCCACAAAGCGCCTTCGCCTGTTTAATTACTCCCGCACCATTCGGGGGGGGGGGTAGGTGGGACCTGTCTTAGGAAATGTCCATAATCGTGTTACAGTCCCCTCCTATAATCCAGGGGTGTGCTTCCCATCCCGCCAGTGCTAGGTTCAGGGTGGTAAAGAATCGTTCCTGGTCGGTATTTGGTGCATATATGCTACCAAGCACTACCATTTGGCCATCTAGGGACCCACGTATAAATATATAGCGCCCTTGCTTGTCAACTCAGTGTTCCAGTGGTGTAAAGGGCACCCCATGACGAATCCAGATGGTGACACCCCATGCATACCCGGAGTAGCTAGTGGTAAAAACCTGCCCCCTCCACTTCTTACGGTGCTTCACCGCCTCCTGAATTAACATGTGGGATTCTTGCAAATATACTATTTGCGCCTTAGTAGTTGGGCGTGTATTCTATGGTGTTTCTGTATGGAGCCCAGTCCCCGAACGTTCCACGTTACAATGTTATACGGACTAATTGTATGCATTGGGATATTACATTGGTCCTATAGTCAGACCATGACGCATTTGTGACAGTGACCAGACGTTGTGGAACTAGCAGATAAATAGGACTGTACCTCCCCCCCAAAACCTCCAATACTCGGTCCGGTCGAAGAACTATACCGGACCTCAAAACAAAGCACGGTAAAAAGAACTATAGCCTGTACTACAACAGCATTCGCAAATTGCGGGACATCGCGAACGCCGTCCGCAGAGTGCGGGTCACGCTCCATTTTGTCAGCGAGTTCAGAACCTCACGGAACCTGGGCTCAAGAGAGTATAAACACAGTACATAACGCTGCACCATACATTTAGCATAATGAAAAACCAGAAAGGATATTACACCAGCGATCAGGACCAGTTCGTAAGTGGTTGCACCATACTATTTTCAGCCAAACAGTCCATCTGCCGTTTGAGGGGTTACGGAGGGAAACACTTCCCTCAGAGTCTGACTTGTTCAAATCTTCCTCGGAAGAGGCTGAGTCCTCTACAAGCGCAGGCTGTTGAAATGTAGCGGCCGCTATAAGTGCCTGCTCCTTGCCCTGTTGCTGTTATTGTGATGTCGGATTGGGTCGTCGGGAGTTTCCACATATTCATCTACTTCGGCGGACGCCACTCCGTTCCGTACGATTGGAGCTGTGTTGAGTACTTTGGGAGGCGTCATCACCAGTCCCAGTGGGATCCATTAACTCCAACCATTCTTCAGCGTCTTCTGGGCTTTCAAAGAAATGCGTCTTGCATTCATAAATGACTTTTAAACGGGCCGGAAAGAGAAGTGCATATTTGAGGTTCAAATCCCTCAATTTCCTTTTAACAGCCATGAAAGAAGAGCGCTGCCGCTGCACCAGTGTGTAGTCTGGGTACAGTGACACTCGTGAATTCTCGAAGTTTATCTGACCCAGCTCCCGTGTTTTTTGCAGTAGTGTGTCTCTGTCCCTATAATTTAACAGCCGGACAATGAGGGGTCGCGGTGGGGGGCCCGGTTTGGGCTGAACGGTGGGTATACTATGAGCACGTTCCACACAGTATTGGGTGAAGAGGCCCTCCA
This sequence comes from Triturus cristatus, assembly GCF_964204655.1. Classification (NCBI taxonomy): domain Eukaryota; kingdom Metazoa; phylum Chordata; class Amphibia; order Caudata; family Salamandridae; genus Triturus; species Triturus cristatus. The sequence continues at coordinate 330,413,758 of NC_140585.1, read as the reverse complement.
GGGTAACGTGATCGCGGAGCCACTGTTCCATGTACGTAGCCGGGTCTCGTCCCTCCCAGCGCTCCGGCAGGCCAATGACGCGGACGTTGTTCTGTCTTGTCCTTCCCTCTGCATCTTCCACTCGGTCCAGTAGGGTGTTGACTTCCTTCTGTAGCTGCTGTACATGGGTCGTGGTCTGAGCTTGTTGCTGGGAAAGATCTGCCAGCGCCATGGTATTATCTTTCACCTTGTCCGCCAGTTTAGCGTGGTCTGCCTTGAGTATTGTGAGACCCGTCATGGGAGCACCTATTTGATGTCCAATGGCCCTCCTCCATTCCCTGACCTCCTGCAAGATGAGGCCTAGTTTGTCCACAGGTCCCGTCTCAGCGGGAGGCCACCGGTGCGTTCTCGCTCCATGGAGCAGGAGCAGGTGGAGAGTCGGGCGTATCACAGCCCAGCGAGGGCGGCTCCACAACTACCGGGATGTACACTACAGGTAGGCTTCACTAGGGACAACGCTGGTCACGACGTTCCACAGGTCAGGGCTCCGTGGAACCCCTCGTTTACTCCGGCAGCGCAATATGTGTAGGTACCCCACCAGGGCCGATAGCAGGGCCGTCCAGGCACCGTGGCACTCAGGTTTCTACTGCCTCAAGCAGGCATGCGGTAGGCCCCCTGCTTCCAAGGACATACACTTTCCACCAATGTGCTCCGCAACTCACCGCCTCCCCTCTCTCAGCAGGGTGTCCATATTGACTCGCTGTGATGGCACCTTCCAGCAATCCTGAAGCCCCGGTGCCGGGCCGGTAGTACAGTGGGCGCTCCCTCGGGAGGGCCCCCACTGCTGGTGCACTCGTCTCTGCACCAAGGGGGCCGCCGTGGCACAGCACTCTCGGGGCAGCGCCCTGTTCGAGCGCGTCTGCCGTAGGCCACAATTCAGCCCCGGGACTTGCGTAAATCAGCCCCGGGGATTCCCTCTGTCGCGCGGCAGCCGTCGCCAACCCCACCTGGTCCGTTCCGCCGCCGGGTGCACGGTTGCCAGGAGGGCACTCTGTCCTCATCCGGACACCTTCTGCCGGCCCTCCTCTGTAGGGCAGCCACCGTCTGGGGCCGGCTCCGATCGATCAGGCGAGAAGAGGGGCTCCCGTTGGTTGGCCCGCCTCGTCCCCACAGTCAGCGTGTCAGCCCCGGGCACCAGCAAACGTCGATCCCGGGTAGCGGATGGGCCGAGAGCCGGTCCGAATGTCGCCACTTCTCCGTTGGGCCAGGGTACACTGAAAAGGGGGTTCAGGTGCAGCATGAAGCAGATTTAGGGCAGGATTCATGAGCCCAGGTCCGGAGCTCCGCTAAAAGGCAGCCGCCATGCTTGGCTGTCGGCCACGCCCCTTAGCTAATACTTTATAATCTGTGTTGAGCAGCGCTAGTGGTCGATATGACCCGATCAGCTCCGCATCTCTGTTGGGTTTGGGCAGGAATACAAGTAGGGATTCACAAAGTGTTTCTGGCACAGTCCAACGCCGACACGTAGCGATCGAGCACTGCCCGGCATTGACGTTTAAATACCACGAGGAGCGATGCTTTGCCCTCGTGTATGCAGTAATTTGGTGTAAAGAGCAGATTTGTGCTGCTTAGTCTCTAGCTGATACTTTTTGGCAGGACTTCCTTCAGAATATGGCTTGGACAAGTCTGATTTATTTGGATTAGCGTGCAGTTTGTTCCGCTCTTGTTTCCTTGGTGCCCACGGGCCCGCACCCTTGCCCCACTATAGCCCTGTCCGTAGGGCTACTACGGTGCCCTACACCACCCGCACCCTCCACCCCCTCCATGAAGACCCCCCTACATCCAATAGGGGTCGAAACGTCGACACTCCCTTCTGAGCCAGCCACAAAACAAGAGAGATTGTTCCACTGTGTTTTTGCAATTCTTAGGCCTGGCTACATTGAAATCATGTATATTATGATGCATTAATGGCATAAATTGAATTTCGAATCTTTCGTTGACGACTATGAAATAATTGTCTGCACAATTATCACTTGCTCACACACTTTACCTTCACAAAATCACTTCTTTTATCATCCCTTCTTTCCTTGTCGCTCTGGGCACTTTGTGTATGCATTCTGATTATGTATTAGATGTATTTGAGAACATGACAGTGTGAATAAATAACACAGTTCAATCCTTCACTCTATGTATGTTTTTTCCAAAATCTGTGATTATTCTTCTTAAGCTTTGTGGCAAAGTACATTTTACTGGTCACTTTCCATTGGATCGACTATAACCCAGGTCCCAGTACCATTGGGTCTACCCATATATATAACCAGTTTCCTGTGCGGCGCCAGAATTTATTGGTATGCTTTGTAGTATTCGACTGGGTAGCCAGCGTGCGTATCGCGTCTTGAACCTCCTGCAGAGTAATCGCCTCATTCAGCTCATCCCCCTGCACCATTGTGATTTGGGGTAGGGCCAAGGGAGAAAGAAAGGAGTCGATATCCGCTGACGTTGCATGGTTTGACGACTGATACATACTGGTGTAATGTGTAATGAATGCTCCGTGGATATCTTGTTGCGTGGTAAGCACCTGCCCAGACGCTGACTGCAGTCGCAGCACCGGCTCCGCGTGCATTCCTGCCTAATCATGCGCGCTAGTAATCTACTGGCTATGTCCGCCGCCGTGTGGGTACGTGCGGCGTGTGACGTGTAGTTCAGGCAATGCAGTCGCTCTAATACTTCAGCATGCTGTCTACGCCTCTCGTCTATATCCAGCTGTACAAAAGGGCCCTGTGACAATTCTGCCTCAAGCCAGGTCAGGTCGTCTACAATATGTTTCACTTCACTATCTAGCTGTCTTCTGATACACCCGGTCAACCCCATGCATTGCCCCTGATTACTGCCTTGCCTGCATCCCACAGAACACCTGTGTCTGTGTCTGACCCTTCGTTATGTTCAAAATATGTTTCTATTGCTGCGTCGATTGCTGCTCTGTATGCGGGGTCCTCTAGTGCTAAAGGTTGCAGCCGCCAGATATGGCTGATAGGACCCTCAATCTCTCCCTGCAATGACAGTATATGTGGGTTGTGGTCTGAATGCGAAGATAATCCGCACTGAGGCATTTTGTTATTAGTAACATACTTGCTGCAAAGCGATCGATGCGGACATGTAGGCCATATTGGTGTGAATAGTATGAATATAGGCGTGCCTGTGGATTGAGGGCCCTCCACACATCTACGAAATCCCAGCAGCGCAGCCACTCGCCCAAATGTCTAGCGTTGAATGTTGCTACAGTTTGCGGTAGTGGTGGGAACGATCTGTTTAGCATAGTATCTAGGACCAAGTTAAAATCACCCCCCAATAACCTGAGAACTTCGCTCCAGCGTGAGAAGAGGTCTGTCAGTGTGGACCAGAAGGTGCCCTGTTCCGTGTTGTAGTGGAGGCGGAGTTTTAAATGACACACATTGCTATGTTAGCATAAGCGTCTTAGATGTTAGAAACACCATCTTGCCACTTTTGCTGCTTTTGCACACGACACTGCAGATAGATGTTATTTGAAAACTGCTTGCTTGCCTTTTCTTCACATGAGAACTGTCTGTTGTTCACATACCTAGACGTGCACTGCGACCTTGGTCTGAACATTGTGTGCAGAAACAGTCTGAGCCACCAAACAATGTATGTTTTCGAGTTCAGGTTGATCGGCCCACGCTCTAGCCATAACACGCACACAGCTGCAAATATCAGAAAGTCGAGCACCTTTAATATTGCAGTTTGCATGCACTAGATAGACATTCTGGAGAAGAACTTTTCCAGGCGCAGAGCAAAGCTGATCCTGTGATGTGATTCACCTAAGCAGATCTTTACGGTATGGGGTTCCCCATTCAAACCAAGAGACCTTCTATTAGTCTAATAATACTAGCTTACTAGCGAAGGGAGGGTGGTTGTATTCCACTGTCATTTGTAATATGATTTCTCCCTTCATTTTCTATGGTATTGTAACAATGCTGATGGTTTTAATTGTAATCATTTGTATGCTTATGTTAGCCAAAGTACTGCACCTTAGGACACGTAGTTTATAAAATAAACATTTTAAACTTTACTGTGTCTCTGAATACTCTTGTTGTGGACTGATATGAGAATAATAACGAACAGGTGTTTCTGATTCCCACCATTCCTGAGAGTACTCTAAAGTCGCATGTTCTGGGTTGTCTAATCATTGGTAGCTTATATATGGTATGAAGAGCGACTGAGACACTGATGCTGGTCGGATAGGGGTTCTGGGTACTGAGGTGAGTTTTTGGTACACCGCATTTCACTGAGGTCCTGGTTTCCTGTGCATAGTTCTGTGCATGAGCAGAATCCCCGCAACAGTGTTGGAGGCATATATGGAGCCTAGCACAATGTGATGCACATTGAGGCAGCCTTTTGTGAGTACATATCTGCCGTGTGTGTCTATTTCGAACTCTCCCGATTCAAACTGGGTACCTGGTCGAATCCATATTAGTGCCCCCCTAGCATAGGCCGAGTATCCCGTGGCTAGTATTTGGCCTTTCCATCTCTGTTTCAATCTGCGAATTTCTGGCTGTGAGATGTGCGTTTCTTATTGAACGCTAAGGGTGCAGTGTGGCGATTAAGGTACGCATATATTTCATACCTACGGGCTGGTGCATGGATTCCAGTGACATTCCAGGTCACTATGTTTGTAGGCGGAATGTAACATGATTAGATGACCATCCACCGCATGGTCGGCTTATTATACGATTAGTTAGGTGGCAACATGGTAAGTATCATGAGTTTACGAGATGTAACTGCGAGATCCATTGGTGGGCGAGTGTATTAACATTAACCAGGGGTGTGGATAAAAACTTTGTGTGCCATAACTGGTAAAGAGCAGAGAGGCAACATGCACCTGCCCAAACAACTAACAATGCCATATGGTGACTCACAGCTGCAGTGTGAATCCTGTTGAGAGTATGTGTATGGTATGGCTGCATAGGGTACAGTTCTCCCTCTGTGTCAGAGTGCCACTATTAGCTATCCTGGCCATTATATATGTATGGTTACTTGTGAGACCTCTGTGTTAGTTCACCTACAGTGTCGCACAACATGCATATATGTGTTTCCTAGACTTTAGTAAAGAGCATTGTTCATGAGAACTAGTTAGCCCCGTACCAGGCATGGTAACTGAGTCAGTACTTGCATGCATAGTTCCACTCCCTGGATTCGAGGCCCACGATCGGTCAGATAATGTCATCAGCCGTCTGTGGGGTGACAGCGGGTGTCTGCGGATTGTCCAGATCGTCCATTCGTGGGGATGACGAGCCACTGGAGATCGACGACTCAGGGGGGCTCAGAGTTCTGTCTCCCCGATACGTTGTGGTCCCAATCATCGCTGCCACTTGTATGGCATCCCGTCGTTCCACTCTCCACTGCTCAGGGTCAGGAGCCACGGAGGGCACAGTCTCACTGCGATGGCCTCCACGTCTACCTTGACAACAATTTCTTCTTCCCGGTGCCCTGGGGGCATCCACCGTAGGTCTCGGCCCGACAGCAGACCAGACTCCTCCAACCAGTCCCAGACCTCATCGGGCAAGTCAAAGAAATGGGTCACACCTTTCGCCACCACCCTCAGTTTAGCTGGAAACAACAGGGAGTAGTTGAGTTCCAGTTCGCGGAGCTGCTTCTTTACTGCAGTGTAGGTGCTCCAGCGGCGCTGTACCTGTGCCATGTAGTCTAGAAATACCATGATTGGGCTGCCGCCGACTTTGATGTCTGTTAGTTTGAGGGTCTCCCGCAGCACCACATCTCTATCCCTGTAGTTGAGGAGCCTGAAAAGGAAGGGGCGCCGACGGGCACCTGGGGGAGGCCTGTGGGCCGGTACTCTGTGTGCCCTCTCAAACACAAAGTGTGCCGGCAGAGCTACAGGCGGCAGGATGTCACTTAGCCAACGCTCAACATATTCTTCTGGGCTGCGCCCCTCCTCGTCCAATGAAAGATCCACCACTCGGATATTATTGTGGCGTGAGCGCCCTTCAGCGTCTTCAGCTCTGTCTTCCAGCGCATGCATACGGTCCAGCAGATCTTGTAAGGCCGCAGTGTGACTATGGGTTATGGGCTTCAGTTCTTGTAGTGATTGTTCCTGCATATGGACTCTCTCTGTCAGGTTATGGTGGTCGGCCTGCAGCAGGGTGAAGTCCGAGGTGACCTTGTCTATTTTACACTCCAAGGAGGTCCGCGTCTGGTCTAAAGTGGCTCTAATTTTCTCTACTGCCGCAAGTACTCAGTCAAGTTTAGCAGAGAGCGATATATGCGGCTCGCCGTGTGTCCATTTACCCTCTGTTTGTCCCGACTCTGAGCTGCCGGCACGTGTGCACGTTTGCTGGGCATTCATACGCAATCGGCCCATTGCCAGTTGCTGCGCTGAAGGCATATACTATGCACAGCGGGCACCCACACCAGCAACGTCGTGCATGTCAGTTAGGAGTCACGTGGGACAGCGAGGACTGGACACTCGACAAGCGGCGGTCTTCTCCAGCCAGGCCTTTCATGGGTGTTCTGTTCTGTAGGTATGGGAGGCAATAGGGGTGTCCGCAGCAAGGTTACGAGTGCGTCCTGCCTGACCGCACCGTTGAGGACCAGGTGCTTGTCGCTGGGTCCCCCGCAATTACCTGCATGTGCCTCTTAGCTAGGCACCACTCAGTCAACGATTCCACCGGGAAACATGGTGTCAGCGGGCTCTACCAGATTCCAAGCAGCAGCTCGATCATCTGGGGTGTTCCTTCAGCGTCTTCCCCAACACCAGCGATGTCCAGCATCCGAAGGATGGCCTGAGTTTGCAGTGAAATGTCTCTGGCAGATGTCGCAGGTGTCTTCAAGCGACAGCAGTCTGGCCGCAGTACCCTACACAACTCCAGTATTCTGCGGTGCATTATTGAGGCCCAGCTTGGCGCAGGTGTCCGTGCTCGCCCATAGTGTCCACTGTGTCAGCGCTGGATCTCCTTCACCGAATTGTCTGGACCCCACCGATTCTCCCATTCACAGGAGAAGATTTAAGGAGGAGGGCGTTATTGCATCTTCGTGCGGCCTCTCACCTGATGGCGCAGGCCGGGTCCAGTGCAGTGCGTTGGCCCTTCTCTCGCGTGCTCCTCCTTCCTTTAGGGTGCGCGCTCTGCAGATAATCTCAGGGCCCCCCCCGGCGGAGGGCCCAACCCCAGGCTTGAAGCAGGTGTGCAGTAACACTGGTTTCTCCTCTCGGCCTCGTCATCCACTGCACAGTCAGGTCTCAAATTACTTCTGACTCGGCTGAAGTCACGGCCATTACTGCTGGCGGCGGTTTAATATTGTCTGCGTTCGCCTTCAGGAACCTCCGTTCTGGTGCTGCCATTCACGAGCCCGCCGTCCGGTGTGGGTCCCCGTTGTTCCTGCGCGTGGCCCCTCCCCTGATGCTGTGGGCCGTTTGCCGGGTCCGGCAATCACCGTCAGGGCTCCAGACGACAGTGCGGCGGGTATTCGCAAATGCGCTCCACCTTCCTTTAGTTAGCGCACTCACTGTGTTCAGCTCCTGATTACCCCCAGCGGGGGGAGCCACCCGTGGGCTCAAGACAGGTATGCGGCATCACTCCAGTCCAGCCACTGTCACATCCGTTACTGCCAGGTGTGTGGCGCGCATTCTTCCTCTGCGCGCAAACACTGCTGCCGTGGTGGCGGTTTATGCCGAGGACTATGCTGCTTCTGAGCTCCAAAGACACCGGCAGCATCCGCAGGTGATGTTTAGGCCACCTCTCTGCTTTCCGAGCATGCATCATGAACTCCATGCACTCGGGAGCACCCATGGACCCCTTTCTCCACTACATCTTCAACCTCAGGAGCAAGACAATTGGCGACAAGCTCAAGGAAGTCCTGAACACCTCATCACCTCTGCCCCCTTCCCTGAAGACTGGGAACACACTGAAGTGAGGCCCCTCCTAAAGAAACCATCCGCCATCCCAGCAGATTCGAAGAACTACCAGCCCATCTCCCTGCTCCCCTTTCTAGTGAAGATACTCGAGAAGGCAATCAACCAGCAACTCCTCGAACACCTGGAACACAACAACCTCTTGAACTCCTCTCAATCCAAATTCTGAGCCAACCACATCACCGAGACAGCCCTGATCGCAGCCACCTACAACATCAGGGCCCTTCTGGACCGCAGTGAAACTGCATCTCTCATCCTCCTGGACCTATGAGCTGCTTTCAACACCATCTCCCATCACACCTTGATCAACAGACTCCACCACATTGGAATCAAGGGAGACGCCCACAAATGGTCCGCCTCATACCTCATCGGAAGAACCTAGAAAATCTGTCTCCCACTGTTTACCTCGGAACCCAAGAAGATCATCTGCGGTGTCCCTCAAAGATCATCCCTCAGCCCTAACCTCTTCAACACATACATGACCCCCCTGGCCAAAACCGTCAGGTCACACGGACTCAACATCATCTCCTATGCCAATGACACCCAGTTCATCCTCTCGCTGTCAGAAGACCCCTCCACCACCAGAGCTAACTTCCACAGATGTATGATGAACTGCGCCAACTGGATGAAGGACAAATGTCTCAAACACAACACGGACAAAACAGAAGACCTCGTCTTTGGGAACAATACCTCTATGAAACGATGCTTGGTGGACTGCTAAACTCGGCCCATTCCCCGCCCAACAGACAACGCCCACAACCTCGGCATCATCTTGGACAGCAAGCTATCTTTGAAGAAACAGGTAAATGTAGGCTTGTCAGCCTGCTTCCACAGCCTACGCATGCTCTGCAAGACCTGCAGGTGGCTCACAGTCAACACCAGAAGGACCGACACACAGGCCCTTGCCACCAACAGGCTTGACTACAGAATCACTCTACGTAGGAGACAACAGACAATCTAAAACACAGCAGCAAGACTCATTCTCGACCTCCGCAGATGATCCACCCTCATCACACCCTAAATCAAGAAGCTACTCTGGCTCCTGAGCCAGAAAAGATGCCAGTTCAGGATGTTGACCCACGCATACAGGGCCCTGCATAATAAAGGACCAGCATACATCCACAAACGCATGACCTTCCAACAACCGACTGGACACCTGTGAAGTGCCTCCCTCTTCCTCGAAGATACCCCCCGGATCCGCCAAAGCAACAATGGAGGATGCTTCTTCTCACAGCTGTAGGCCAAAGTTTGGAACCACCTCCCCCTGCATCTCAGGACCACCTCATCGCTACGGGAGTTTAGGAGGGGAGTCAAAACCTGGCTGTTCGAATGAACAGGTCACCACTAAGCAGTTAGCAATTCCAGTGCCCTGACACCCTCACGGGTGATTTGCTGTGCTTTATAAATCTCTGATTGATTGATACTGACCTTGGGAAGGGCCCACAAGCTATCCAACTACGGGACCGATGAAATTGAATACACCATTGCCAAGCCATCCATAAAGGCTGAAATAGAAGAACCACAGTATACCAAGACTAGGGCAGTCAATGCTATCTGTGGGTGCCAAACTCCAAGTGAAGCCATCCAAACATGGAGTGAATTTTCTTCAGATAAAACATATTACTTGTACTCCCCCACCAAGCCTCACTATGCTGCTGACTGTCCCACACATGGCAAGACTTGCTTAAACTGTAGTAGAGCATGGGCGTGACCTGCAAGATGGCCGACTAGCAGCTCTAAGTGCCGGTTCCGCCAGCCCATGGAATAATCCGACACCTAATCCTGCTTAAATATATCCTTTTGCCAAGAAACTGTGCCCTGAGATTGTACTCACTGTCCGGCAAGAGTGTGAAATGGTGTATTGGACCGAAATCCGACCCGTCTGACAGACTGAACAGAGACAAGTTGTGTGCCACGAGCCTGCTGGGGCACACGTGCCGAAGACCTGACAGTGACGTGCTGCCTCTCTCATCCTTTACGGAGAGCGCTGACAAACGCAGAGAGCTGAGTGGAGGCCTGCTGTGAAAGCCAGGTGATGGTGCAGAGAGCCCTGAACCGACCGGAACTGCCCCGTGGTCGGCCCATGGTGCGGGCCTGGATGACAGAAGGAGCAGCGTCCGCCCTATAGGCGATACAGAGGAAGAGACGCCGAGACACGACATCTTCTGCAGGAGAGGCCGCGGCTTGTGGTGATCTGAGGTGGTGAAGAAAGTGACATCTTCCTCCCCCGTGGCTCTAACCCTGTGAATCCACCAAGCCAGAGAGCAGGCCTGAAGACTACGGCATGGCAAAGGTATGGAGTGAGGCCAGGCAAGTCAGGCAGCATTTCAGAGAAGAGGGGAAGGAGCCTCCCGGGGGAGCAAAGAAGTGAATGGCCCCAGTGTTGAAGCCACCCGCATCTACAGAGAGGCAAAGGGAATCCCTGATGCTTAGGAGTGAGGCAGGTCCAGTGCCCCACCCCCTTCCAAAGACAAGGAACCCAAACAGCAAGGCAAATTTGACAAATATGCGAAACCTATAGAGACAACGGCGGACCTGAGTGGGCCACAAACCCCCAGCCCGGACAACGCAATACCCCTGCAGGCCATAAACGCCTTCAGAGATGCTGTGGAAGGTAGGGTAGGCGAGGTGAGATCTGAGGTAACACTACTACAACAAGACCTGCAACAGGTGTCCGAAAGGGTGACGAAAACGGAAGGCAGAAACTCAGAGGAGAAGGACATGACCACCATGCTGCGAAAGGAAGTCCTTGATATGCGTTGAACACTGAAAGAGGTGGATGATGCTGAAAAAACGGGTGCTTTGTCCAACAAAACCTGCATTTTGTTGGATTCCCAGAGGCGGCGGAGGGCCCAGACGCGGGGGTGTTCTTGAAGAACTAGCTCCATTTCTCATCCTGCTTGGTGATCGAGTGGGCACATAGAGCCCATAACGCCAAACCACCGGTGGGGCCCCCCCCCCGCGTCCACTAATACCCTGATTTCTTAACTACCAAGACAGAGACTTATTACTATGGGAAATGAGGAAAATAAAGGAACCCACAGGCAAAAATCATGATCTTCCCAGACTGCTCCAGAGAGGTGCAAAAACAAAGGCGCACCTTTGACTCAGTGAAAACAAAACTTGGCAATGCAAATACAATATATGCTCCTGTTCCTAGCTAAGCTCAAAGTCATTTATAACCAGAAGTTCTTCTTCCAGACCCCTGAAGAAGCTTGGACATGTGTAGAAGAACGCTCATAGCAACGGCCAGATGAGACAGAACCGAAGGATTCCGCAGGGACCTGGCAACAAAGGATCAGACCTAAACCAAAGCAGTCCGAGCGAAAGCTTGGGCGGTTCCGGACCCAGCCCAAGCTACAATGCCTTCCACCGCTGCCTGGGGGGAGCGCCTGATGAATGGGACTCTCCCTGGATGCAGAAAATGGAGCACATAATCACGAAAGGGTGATGCCCCATGAAACGGACTTGGAAGATGAAGACACAAATGTTTCAGTCAGTTCTCCCTCAACTGACTCTGAATCGGAGCACCGTCTATTGACTTCAATTCTGAACCTGGAACACTCTCCCCACACACATCTGGGACAAGATATGGAAGCACAAGGCGGGGAGGAAGAAATCTGACGATACTGGGGGTGGTCGAAGCCCGGCAGCAACACGAGAGACGGTAACCCTTCACCGGTACGGCCCGGTGCTTGTGAGAGACTACTACCCCATACTCATGTGAAAGTTTAATTGTTTGCTTGTTTATTCGTTTACTTGCTTCACATACCTTCCTATTGCAGACTTTACACATGTCTAACTGGCATAATTAGGGAGGGATAATAGGACAGAAATTCGGGGGAAGGTGGGCGACAGACCTCTCTAAACCACCCATGACACAGTTGTCATGTTAACATACAGGGGAAGGTGCTTGGGGGAAGGGGGAGAGTTGGGGAGAATGAATGGGGGTCAGTTAGTGCACGGGGGACACACAAAAACTATAGTGACACAAGCAGACAGCGAGAAAGGACCACCCAAGACAATAGTACTCGATACTTTGATGAGCAGAGGGGGTCACATAAATACAGTAAATACTCCATCCTGTCATGGAACGTTAATGGACTGGAAAACAAGGTAGAACTAGGCCTGGTGGCTGCTTACCTCAAACGGCTGAAACCCGAGGAGATTCTCCTCCAAGAGACACACTTGAGAGGTACGCAATGTGGGGTTCCTCGGCAGTGGGGCACACAAAACATTGGCACACGCGGGCTTCTCATCTGGTGCACGGGAAGTGACAATCCTTATCAGGAAATTCCGCCCATTAATGGCAGAGCGCACTTGTATAGATGAAAATGGGACATACGTGGCAGTTAAGCGGACATGGCATAGACGCGATGTAACGCTGATCAGTGTTTATGCACCCCAGCGCCTACAAACATATACACTAACTAAACTGATAGAAACCCTGTTGGAGGTGGGCTCCTGCACTCACATAGTTGGAGGAGACTTCAATGATGTGGTAGATCCCCTGATGGACCATAGCACCCACACAACTGCCACACACAGGGACACACAACTCAAATGCTTCCTCACTACAATGGGAATGACAGAACTTTGGAGGTGACGCCACCACTGTATCCGGGTCTAGTCATACTACTTCGGAGCAGATAGTCTTCTCAAGGATAGACTACGTCCTGGCTCCGGTGGGCAAAGTGGAAGAAATAGACAAAGCAGAGTATTTAGCCAGATGTCTTTCAGACCACTCCCCATTATAGTTCACACTAGGAAGGAGAGATTGTGCTGCTGAATCGGGCTGGAAACTCAATGCCTGGAAACTTAGAGATAACAGGGTAGCCCAGGAGATTAGAACAGATACGGAGCTGTAGTTTAATGAAAATGTGGGCTCCTTATCGTCAGCTGTTACTCTCTGAGAGGCATACAAGACAGTCCTCCGCAACAGGGTGCAGAACATAATAACGTATAAAAAAGGAGGGAAAAGGGGGAGATGGAGGGAATAGAAACACGTCTCCTCCAAATCGAAAGCCAGATGAAGACATCCGTAGACCCCTCACAATTACGAGCCATGATGATCCTCCGCAAGGAATATCAGGCATGAGCACATTGCAATCCAGACCCCACACCGGTGACTTTATGATGCTGGAGATAAGGCTGGAAGGTTGTTGGTGTGGTTGAGCAAAAAAGTATCAGAGGCATGTTGGGTAACACATATAGAATCGGAGAGGGCCATATCAGCGTTATACCTATAGACATTAGCAAGTGCCCCACAAATAGAAAACTATCTTACAGAGATTTCCACCATTACCTTGAATGCCACTGCCGTCCAGCTACTGGAGGAGGAGATCACATTGGCTGAAATAAGAACATCCATAGATAACCTGAAACCTGGGAAAACCTCAGGCCCCAATGGCATACCAGGGGAATTCTATAAACAGAGTGCGGATCTGTTGAGCCATACCTGTTAAGTCTATTCCTGGAAGCAAAAGAAACAGCTACCCTCCCCCACGATCTTAGAAGCGCCACGATGGTGGTAATCCACAAACCGGGAAAGCCACCCATAGCCTAGAGTTCGCATCGCCCAATTTACCTACAAAAATACTGAAACCAAAATTCTGGCTCTAATTTTGGCCCATAGATTGACGAACGTCATATCCCCTCTTATCAACCATGACCCATCAGGCTTTATGCCCAAAAGATCGACCAGATTAAATCAGCATCACCTGCATAATTGGCTGGAAGCTACAAAATCTAGAGAAGACCCATATCTAATATTATCATTAGTCGCTGAAAAAGCGTTTGACGCAGTACACTGGCCCTTTCTAAAACGAACCTTCCAGAAGTACAGGTTCGGACCCAAATTCCAGGCATGGATAGACATACTTTATGAAAGCCCAGTCACCTGAGGGCAAGTGAATGATGCAATGTCGAGTGAATTCCCTATTGGACAGGACACAAAGCTAGGGTGTCCCCTATCTCCACTATTATTTGCACTGATACTTGAGCCCTTAGCATGTATAATCCGCACACATCCCGAAATCACAAGAAGAGGTACAGAGGGCGTAGGACGAACAATTATCTCTATACGCAGACGATGTCCTTTTGTATGTAACTAACCCTCGACCAACTCTCACATGCATATTTAATGTATCCGAGACATATGGGGCATACGCGGGTGTAGCGCTATTTAGAATGATATATTGACCATTGACTAAATTTTGCATAACTGACTCTATTTTCTGTGCTGACTCCATCTTGTGTAACAGATTCCATTTTCTGTGCTCGCACGTAGCTGCAAAGTGGGGAGGGGATGTACTGGAACGGGAAACAGCCTTTTCCACAAAGTTTTTAGTACGAGCTACAATTACCACGCATTTTTTACATCACAATTACTTTTTCAAGCGCATGTCACTACAACGTAAGTTTTTACCCCGCAATTCCCATAATTACTGTTTCAAAGAGGAAAATTAGTAAAAGGTACTTCCCTTTTGTTGTTTTTCCCCCTGCATATTTTTTTTATTTCCATTGAGGATGTCAAACATGCAATAGTGGAAACACATGGCAATAATTTAACACAGCTGTCACACTTCAAAAAAAGAGAAACAACTTTCCTTGAATTATGTTGAAGTGACCATAAAATATTTTTTTTTACAAGCAGGAAGAAGTTTCTATGTTAAAAATGTTGGTACTAATAGATTGTACAAATATTGGCAGCATGTATAATAGTGGTGATTATGAAGAGAATGAGGACTGTCTATCTGCTCTCAGGTCACGATGCCGGCACAGCTAATGGTGGTGCGTGTGATGCGCAGCATGGGCATTGAAAATATTCATATTGCAGGACGTTTCTGGGGGACTGTTTTGGTGACATTTGGGAAGCTGTTGACACTCTGGTATTATTTTTAAATACCTGAACATTAATTTAATTAGTATTATAAAATGTATGCATTTTTGGGACATTTTCCACGCATAACATTCCCAGCAGCAAAGAACATAACGAAGCTCAACTCAATGGCATTTTATTCTCCAGTGCTGTCAGCATGTCCTTTCCTTGCGCGTTTCGGCTAATAAAATAGATTTGATTACAGGTGAGCAATTACGTAGTACAATTAGTTGCCTCCTTAAATCCTAGTGAACATGTGACCAGGGCAAAATCCTACTATTACCACAGTGCACCAGCAATATCAATACTATATTGAAGACTAGTGAATTTATGCAATTCTGCTCAATTAATTTAAGTTGCAGCAATATTGTTGTTGCTGATATTTTTGGAAATCTGCTATTTTAAAACTTCGAAATCCATTGGTGGCAGTGTTACTCTGTCAGTGAAATTCTGGTATTTGTTAGCACGTCTGATCACGAAAGTAATATTACATAACCGTAGTAATGAAACGCATGGTGACAGTGTGCGTGCTAGTAGTTTGCCTGGCAAGTGTTCTTTTTTAATGTATGCGAATGTTAGCGTGCTAATGATATGCATGGTAAAATCTGCGGAGTAAAGACGCGCGGAGTAAAACCACGCGTGGTAATTACATATATCCACTGGAACATGTTATGTGGGATGCGTACTTGGTACCTTTCAGGGCAGAGATTGTTGTTGCCAGAAAAATGTGTGGAATGTACAGCTCTGTCTCAGAGTCAAAATACAGGGGCCTGGCCAGCTTCTGTCTTGACCTTGACACAGACCGGTATTGTTAGCTCGGTTTTTCATAACAGAAGAAAAGGGGGCAAGGTTTCTAGAACTTTCGTCTCACATTGAGTAAAAGGTATTAAAGGCGGAGGATCTTGGCAGGAGCTCACTTGTGGGGCAGACGTGTCGTCACAAGAGAATCTGGATTTGAGTCCTGATCGAACTCCGACAGGTGCTGTCAGAGGGCTCCTCCAGCTTGAGTTGGCAAGGATTTTGCATGAACAATTGGTGAGGTGTTACTTACTTTATGTATATAATTTCTACGCTTCTCTTCTGTATATATGCTACATATTATCCTGGTTTTGTCCCTAAGGTACTTGATATTTGCGAGTGTGCATTAATTGATATATTTTGCCTTCCTTTTCAAAGTATTGAATCAATAAATATATGTGTGTCACTTTAAATGAACCTGAATTTGTTTTCTTGCCTCACCTTAGGAGAGTGCTGGGTCTTGTTTTATCGCCTAGTCTTTAAGCAGTGCTGTTTTTCGTGTGTTATTTAAAGGTGCAGTGTTGCATTTGCCACCTCTCTGGAGTGCAGGGTTTAGGTGTGTCAAATTAGAAGCACAACATTTTGGCGTCACTTGAGGGTTCGAAAAATTAAAAGGGGAAATAATTTTTTTCTCCAGAAAAACGAAGGCAGATTCACAGATACCAATTGAAATACCTCGGTGGGAGAAAGCTCCCTATGGTATGCTTGCCCACAAGTGGGCTCATTGTGCTGGGCTGAGTGAAAACTGGAATGTGTGTTTAGCTGACGCTGAATCAGCACAAGTGGTTGCGTGTTTGCAAAAAGTGCCTGTTGAGAAGGGGAAAGAGCTTAGCACGTTAGGGCGACAAGGCTGGATCCTCTAATGTGCTTATCGTAAAATGCATGAAAAATGTGTCCCGCTGCAGCAGGATCATGAAAAAATAGAAAAATAATTTGTTGAAGCCAAAAATACCTCTACGATATTAACGTGTCAAAATAAGCTATTACAAGATAAGTTGGAAACTTACCAGACTGTAGCGGAAAAGGTGGCGGTATGTATCGCACAATACAAGTGCAAGAAAAGGAGGGAAGGGTAAGGGTTAACAAGAGAAAGGTGCATTTAGCTATCGCAAAGGTAGTAATTGGCTGGGACCCAGAAACGTGGGATGGACATTTTTGGGACACTTCAGAGTTTTCAGACTCTGGAGGAGAATGTGATCAATCCAGAAGCCAGGGTGAGTCAGAAGAACAAAAAGTGGTTCAGGCACAGCCCATACATCATCGGAAAATACAGAGTGGTCCAAATTTTCCACAGGGGGTTGCAATGAATTCCAGGAAGGATTTTACTCAGCAGGAGAGTAATGACATTTTAGACAGATTCCGACAAAGACCTGGAGAATCTCTGCTTACATGGATGGTGAGGCTGTTTGATATGGGAGCCTCTGGGGTATTGTTGGAGCACGGAGATGCAGTGAAATTCTGCACACTCAGAACTGATCCTACAGTGCAGGAGCAGTTTAGGAATTACAGGGGCAATAAGCAAACTAACCTGTTACAATTGGCAGTGGTTGGATGCAATCATAAATATCCAACACAGTCAGATTGGCTAGTGAATCTTACACCTTGGTATACATTGAGAGATGCAATACAGAGGCTGAAGGAGGAAGTGATGAAAACTGCTATTTTTCTCGATAATGCACATAAGTTGATGGATGGACTGTTTACTGTGTCAGTGCGAAATAAAATAATCTGTTTGGCTCCCACTGCTTACAAACAGGTGATGATGACATTGCTAATTAACCAGACTGGTAATAATTTGGCGCAGGTGATTGCGGCATTCCGTGAGTTGGGAGAGTTGGGAGACTGGATAAAGACTGAAAGAGCCTCCAGGTCTGAAACTCGTACAGATAATAACAGGCTGTCGTGAAGAGCTATGTTTTTGGCTATGTTTAATGATGGAGTGAAGAAAGAGCAGATAGAATAAAGACTAAAAGTCTGTGGGAGGTGTATTGGAAAAGAGGGTTGCACAAGAAGGAAGGAAGCATGAGAGTAAATAAACAAAATAAAATATGAAGATAGCCAGAGGGGGATGAAGAAGAAAAGGAGGGTGAGAGAGCAGCCCATTTGAAGATGAAGGAAGGGAGAGATTCAGAAAGTGAATGGCTCATTGAGAACCAGAGGGGGGAGGAGTTCCCCCAAGTGTATGACAGGTTGTACCCGGATTAGACCCGGGCAAGGGTTGACAGGTTGAAAGCAGATTAGGAAATAGATCAAGCTCCGGTACAGAGATGGGCTCGCAAAGACAATAGACCTTATGTTGACATAGACATTTATTGGAAACATCATAATGTTCAGAAGGCCCGAGCCCTAGTCGATACCCGAGCGGAGGCCAATTTAATATATGGAAATCCCAAAAAGTTTAAAGGACAGTATTTCACCATTACAGACTTAGGCGAAAAGAGACACCAGCTGTGCAGACAAAGCTCCAAATGAAAATAGGGAGAATACCAAAAAGAAAGTACACTGTATTGATTGTGCCCCTCTCTGAATATATTATTGGAATTTATATTTTGAAGGGGAAGATTCTGTTTTTGGAGGACGGGCACTATCAATTTGGGTCAAAAAGGTACATATCAATTGGTGCCGTAAGGGTGGGTCACTTGAAGATTCCTCCAGTGAAGGTGCCCCATGCCAGTAAGGTAATTCATTTGAAAGAGTACGGAATTCCAGTAGAGCATGAGGAGATAGGTGCAACCATACAAGACTTGATAGAGGCTGGGGTGGTGATTCCAGTCACTACTGCCTGGAATAACCCTGTGCGTAAAATTGAAAATAGTTGGCGCATTACAGTTAATTATCGCGAACTGAACAAGCACACACCTCCTTTGACTGCGGCTGTCCCAGATTATGTTTCCTTAATTGAGAAAAAACAGAAGCATCCTGGGACTTGGTATGCGACTATTGACATTGCCAATGCTTTCTTTTCTATATCAATAGCCCCCGAGAATCAAGAGCATATCACGTTCTCGTGGAATGGTAGGCAATACACATTTTAAAAAACTGCCTATGGGGTTTTTGCACAGTCGTACTATCTGTCACCAACTGGTGGCGGAGCACTTAAATGAGGTGCCATGGGGTACAGCTTTGTCATTACATTGATGACGTGATGATTCAGGGAGAGACACAAGAGCAAGTGCAGATTCAGCTGGACAGGATTCTGGAGCATTTGCAGAGTAATTGGTGGGAGATAAATCCCGCAAAGGTACAGGGACCATCTCAAAGTGTGAAGTTTTTGGGCACTCAGTGGCATCAGGAACACAAAGAAGTGGTGACACAGGTGAGACAAAAGATCAAAGAATTTGCTGTGCCACGAAATAGAAAGGAAGCTCAGAGGTTCATTGGATTGTTTGGTTTTTGAAGACAGCATATCCCTCACTTGAGTCAGATTTTGGTCCGTTTGTACAAAGTTACGCGAAAGAAAAATGCATTTGAATGGGGAGAGCAGCAACAAATTGCATTTGAATCAACAAAAGAGGCTATACAGCATGCTTTGGATTTGTGGCCAGTGCGAGATGGGGATGTGGAGCTGAATGTGACAGTGCAAGGAGCGTATGTTAATTGGAGTCTGTGCGATAAGCAAGGAAAAATAAGGGGGCCTTTAGGATTTTGGACAAAGAAGTTACCAGATGCTGGAGAGCGATATCCTCCTTTTGAGAAAAAGTTGTTTGCATGTTATTGGGCCCTGGTGGATACTGAGCAGTTGACCATAGGGCACAATGTAATTTTGAGACCTGAGATTTCTATAATGCAATGGGTGATGAGTTCCCCCAAGACTCACAGAATAGGACATGCGCAAGAAGCCAGCATAATCAAGGGGAAATGGTACATAAAGGACAGGGCCCGAGTAGGTCCCAAAGGCACTGCAGTGTTGCATAAGCAGGTGGCACAAACCCAAATGGGAAATACAGAGGTGTTGCATGATGTGCCTGAGATACAAGAACCTCTTGTGAAGTTGGGTGGGCCATTCGAAGAATTGTCTTCAGAAGACAGGAAGCATGTGTGGTTTACTGATGGTTCAGCCAGGTATGTGGGGGCTAAAAGGCACTGGAAAGCGGTGTCATACAATTCAGTGACCAAGAAATTGTTGACCACTACTGGAGAGGGAAAAAGTAGCCAGGTTGCAGAACTATATGCTGTGTATCAAGCTATGAAACAAGAATTGCCAGGAAAATGTAATATATACACTGACTCGTGGTCCACTGCCAACAGGTTAGCCACTTGGCTTACCACGTGGCATGCCCATAACTGGATAATACATTCAAAGGAAGTGTGGGGTAAAGAATTGTGGAAAGAGATCTGGGCCATGTTGCCGCAAAGCAAAGTTACTGTGTATCATGTAGATGCTCACTCTCCCACGGGCTCACTAGACTGCTGGTTCAATTCCCTCACAGATGAAAAAGCTAAAATAACAGAGGATGAGGTGGCAAGGAAGGATTCTGACCTGGTTGGGATTGCAAAATGGGCACATCAGAAGTGCAGACACTTTGGAGAGAAAATTACTAGCAGGTGGGCAGAGAATAGAGGGATACACATTCCCCTAGACCTGATTAAAACCGTATTCCTACAATGCCCTATTTGTCAGCATACCCAACATAGATCAGTCCCACAGATAGTGAGAGGCCGGCTATGCAGAGGAAAATTACCAGCACAGATTTGGCAGATTGATTACATTGGACCCCTGCCAACTAGTCGAGGATGTCAATATGTGAGCATGGCTGTAGACACATAGTCTGGATATTTGATAGCATTGCCATGTAAACGTGCTACTCAGTTGAACACATTGAAAAGATTAGACTTGTTGATTTTGTACTATGGAATTCTGTTGCATATTCAAAGTGACAATGGGTTTCATTTTCAAGGCAAATTGGTGCCGGATTTTTGTGCACAACACAATATTGAGTGGGTCTTTCACATTCTGTATTACCTAATCGAGTCTAATCGAGTGCATTAATGGATTGTTGAAAGATCAAATGAGAAAGTTGTCTGATGAGTCATTGAAAAATTGGAGAGATCATTTAAATGAAGCATTACAAATACTGAACAATAGACCCTTAGCAAATGCATAAACTCCTCTGATACGGATGCTAAACCCCAGCCTTGCAGATTAAGCCCCATGTAGCCACTAATACAATTCTCTACTGGGGGACAACTCCTGGAGGTCTTGATTTGCATGCTTTGAAACTGTACAAGCTCAGACCAAGAGATATAGCACTCATTGAGACAGGAGTGGGAATCCAGATTCCCCCGGAGCACTTTGGCTTGATTGCCCCTCGGTCTGGGTTGGCTCTCAAAGGCATTCAAGTGCTCGGAGGGGTCATTGAGGCAGACTATCAAGGTAAAATCAAGGTTATCCTACTGAACAGTGGAGACGCTGATTTTATAATACAACCTGGAGACAGAATTGCTCAAATAGTGATTGTGCCAATGAACCGAGGGATAGTCAAGAAGGGGACTGCCCCAGCTCTTCTCACCGTGCGAGGGAAAGGAGGGTTTGGCTCCACTGACAAGAATCCAGGCACCAAGGTGTGGGTAGAATCTCTAAATAGTCCCCCCAAACAGCCATAAGTTATTGCAACAGGAAAGGGCAACGTCCTGGTAATCATGAAACCAGGGCAGGAAAAGTGGAAGTATGTGCCTACTGATAAATGTAACTTGCGAGAATGAATAATACCTGTTTGTTCTCTGTTCTTTTAGATCACAGCATGGCGTGTTTATGCTCTGCATGCCCTCGCTGGAGTGTGTTTGGTCGTGTTTGAGTGGGGCCGGGAGGGACCGGGAGCCCCTTACTCCGAAGTGGCCAGCCTACAGCGCAGACTGACAGCGTTGCTGACTCGACCTGACAACGTGTGGTCTTATCTTGCACAAAAAGTCCTCAACAGGTCATACTTTTGCATGACGAACATGTAGAGCACCATGGATATTATTTCCACATGCCTAGTAGCTATACCTACCCCGTCAATGTACTGCTACAGTCATTCAAAGTCACAAATGCAGACGAGGCAGTGGAGGAAAATGATGTGAGAACTCACCTGTCACCTTATGAGTTTTGCTGATTTTGTCCAGAAACTACTGATGGTACTTGAAATAATCTAACACAAATGATAGCGTACGATGTCACTGAAGGCGACATTTGTTATTATCTGACCTGTGACCCAATTAACATTGGTAAATATGCTCAAATACGACTTGAAGGAACTGAATCAAAAATGATATGGGAACAACATATTTTATGCAAAAATCGATATGAGAGTACATGTAAAAATATGCATAACAATATGACGTAAAAATTTAGTATCTGCTGCCAGTCATTTTAGGCATGTTAAATTGCCTGTAGGGTGGTTATTTTCTTGTGGTAATGTTACATACACGTACATTCCAGCAAATATCGCAGGTGGACCATGTACCTTTACTAGGTTAGGCCTCATGATGTTCCCATTATATCCATCATCACATGTCCGGAATACAAGAGAAGCTGTTCAACTCAGTGAACAGTGTGACTCTGAAGTTAATTTATTATCTAAGTCTGAATATATCAGTTTAGCTCCTTCAATAGTAGGAATTCCAGGCTTAACCATTTATAATTCTAGGACTGTTAGTGAATTAACATGTTTAATGGTGAGAAATATTAATCATACATACATCAGTTGCTTTAGCAGAAATATTATTGGATGTGCGGGAGGCAAGAAAAGCTATCTTACAGAACACAGTTGCTATTGATTATTTACTCTTGAAACATGATCCCGGATGTTCAAACTTCGAGGGAATGTGTTGCTTTAATCTCTCAGATCATTCTAAATCAATTCAGTCCCAAATTGAAGCTTTACACACGTTAGTTAAAGACGTCAAGCAGGATGTAGAAAAAGGATGGTGGGATTGGTTGTTTGGGTGGTTGCCAGATTTTGGTAAACTTCGCTCTGTTTTAGGCAGGATAATATTAGCAATATGTATCTTGATATCATTATGTTGTTGTATCCAGTGTGTATCTAATCTCTTATCTATGCTTCGACCTAAATCAATTTCAGACCAATATGTTATGAGAGTCAATGGTCAAGAGGTGGAATGTAGCTCTATTAAAAATGATGTATTGACCAATGACTCCATTTTGATTAACTGACTCCATTTTTTCTGCTGACTCCATCTTGCGTAACAGACTCCATTTTCTGTGCTCGCACGTAGCTGCAAAGTGGGGAGGGGATGTTTTTGCTCTTTACTTGTTTTCACTCCTCACCGATCAGAGTGAACTGGAACATGTTGTGTGTAATGCGTGCTTGGTACCTTTCAGGGCAGACATTGTTATTGCCAGAGAAATGTGTGGAATGTACAGCTCTGTCTCTGAGTCAAAATACAATGGCCTGGCCAGCTTCTGTCTTGACCTTGACATAGACCAGTACGGTTAGCTCGGTTTTTCGCAAAAAAAGAAAGGGGGCGAGGTTTCTAGAACCTTCGCCTCATGTTGAGTAAAAGGTATTAAAAGCAGAGGATTTTGGCAGGCAGATGGGAGCTCACTTGTGAGGCAGACGTGTCATCACAAGAGAATCTGGATTTGAGTCCTGATCGAACTCCGGCCTATGTTGTCGAAGGGCTCCTCCAACTGGAGTTGGCAAGGATGTTGCATGAACGATCGGTGAGGTGTTATTTACTTTATGTATCTCATTTCTAAGCTTCTCTACTGTATATATGCTACATGTTATTCTGGTTTTGTGCCTAAGTTACTTGATATTTGGGAATCTGCATTAACCAATATATTTTGCATTCGTTTTCAAAGTATTGAATCAATAAATATGTATATGTCACTTTAAATGCACCTGAATCTGTTTTCTTGCCTCGCCTGTTTTATTGCCTCGTGTTTTGGGAGTGCTGTTTTACTTGTGTTATTTAAAGGTGCAGTGGTGCATTTGCCTCCTCTTGGAAGTGCAGGGTTTAGGTATGTCAATTTAGAAGCATGACAGCGGGCTACAAAATAAATTGGGAAAAATCCAGTCTATACCTGGTAAACCAAACCTTTTACCCAAGCGATACTCCCAGGCAACTTAAAATAGAAAAGGAAATGATCATGTATTTGGACATGTACATCTCCATGAACAGACTATATAGCCTTTATCGTGATATCCAAAGGGTCATCTTAGAGTTTAAAGAGGACTTGAAACAGTGGAAAACACTACCACTGACACTCCTGGGGAAAGCAGCAATGTATAAAATGAAAACGTTACCGAAATGACTGTATGTCCTTCAAAACACGTACCAATCACTGCCAGAATAGATCTTTACCAAGGTAGAGGGGACACTAAGAAAGTTTCTATGGAAAGGCGGCACACAAAGAGGGACACTCAACACCATACAACGAAACTAATACAACGGGGGCATATCCCTCTCGGACATTAAAGCTTATTACTGGGCAGCACACTTGATTGTTATCAATGATTGGGAACACTTGCCAGGAGACCATCCCACATATGACCTAGAACGCACCCAATTTAGTCCTCATCCGCACACACACTACCTATACAGAGGCAAGAGTGTGAGGAAACTACTGCCAGCGACGCAATTGACTGTAGCCGCATGGAAAGGGGCGGAAAGGTGGATGCGGTGGTATGATTGGTATGACTGAATAACACGGAAAACCCACTTGTGGGTAGCATGGCGACTGAGGGAGTTCGCTAAGTTAAAAAGGATTTAGGACATGGAACACGCCGGGCATCTCAAAAGTGGGCCATATAGTAGAGGGAAAGGGCCATATCCCATTCACCTCCCTACAAAAGGAATACGATTTACACGCGTAACAATATTACAAGTACCTCTAAATGGCACATGCTTGGAAAGCGCAGGGGTTTCACTTGGAAGATATACCCGAGTGCGCACCACTGGAGGGGAGACTATGGGGGAAATTGGTGAGAAGGCAGTCTCGTGGACTTATAGAACACTTATCAACAACAAGCCAGACACCTTAATAAGATTAAGGGCGAAGAGGGAATCAGAACTAGGATCCCTAGAAGAACTCCACTGGGAGACAGCTTTGAGGCACCCCAGAGAGGTCACCATTAAAACAAGCCTCCGCTTAATACAGTAAAAAAAACTGCATAGGGTAGTACTTTGACAGAGTCCGCCTGTACAAGATTGGGGAAGCAGAAACAATCGAATGCCGTTGTTGCAGCATGGAGAGGGGAAACTACACATACTGTGGGAATGCCCTATTATTCATAAGTATTGGAAGACCCTAACATCAGAACTTAGTGAGATCTGGGAGAGACAATACCTATGGACCCCAAATAAGTGATATTGGGAATACCCACATAAATAGACCTCTCTAGAACCAAACTACTTTTTGCAAAACTAGGCATGATAGTGGCTACACGAGACATGGCAAAGCATTGGGGGCCACCGGACCCACCCACACTACAAGAGTGGAAAGGGTGGATGGATATGTACATGACAGCTGAGAAGGTGACATATAAGACCAGCGGGTGTCTGAGGAAATTTACCAAAATATGGGGCCCTTGGATGGGACTCCCCATGGGGGCAGAAGGAAAAGACACAGTCCCACGATGAGAAACAAGCCACAGTAGTGGGAACACCTGGGGAACCTTAACCATTATGGGGAGAAGGGTCTGGTCAAACGCACCCACACTGTCTGGTCTGTTAATAAAGTTTACCACTGTTTCATGACAATCACTCTACGATGTTCCTTCAGATACCAATGACTGTGATGCTGCAACTGTAATTGACAAAAGCAATAAAAAACAGTAGTAGAGCAAACCACTTTCGAAGAGTGTGTTGTGCTCTCAAAGACAGAAACCCATGCCTTGGTCGCTACCCTTGGTGACATTAAACTAGGTAGATGTCTTGAACCACCCCACTTTGTTGGTGAATAACCGAATACCTAATGTGGAAGTTGACAAGGGAGGTGTATTCCTAATCTCTTTTGCTGACAAAGCATCCGGCTACAGAAAGCCACTGCCTAAGTGCCCACATAGGACTGCGTCTCATAAGCCTGGTTGAAAGGGAAACTTTGGTAAATGTAATGGACTGACAAAAATATCTGAAACTGAAACCACATACAAAGTTGGTACCCACAATGAGAAGCAAGCAGAAAAGTTCCAAACCTTTTGTCCCCTGGTACTCAAGGGAACTGTATGCCAAAAGAAACCTTTTTGAGAAAAGTTGGAGA
Source organism: Triturus cristatus (assembly GCF_964204655.1). Lineage (NCBI taxonomy): Eukaryota > Metazoa > Chordata > Amphibia > Caudata > Salamandridae > Triturus > Triturus cristatus. The sequence continues at coordinate 330,387,955 of NC_140585.1, read as the reverse complement.
CAAGTACCCTATCCAGCCAGTCTCACAAATCTAGTCATAATAAAACTATGCTTCAAGCTATTAAAAACCTTCAACCTCCCCTTTGGTATCATTAAACAGTCCAATTCTTACTTCCCCACAAGCATGGCCTCGATACCAACTAAAAAATGTAATGAATGTGCAAATAAAGTGGCTCAAATCACATTTGTTTAACCATTCACAACTGTATGAAAATAGGGAGCTTTCTCTCGAGCAAAACCTCCGTAAAGCAAGTGGGTCCACAGTTTTTTTCCTCAAACCTGTTTCATCTTTAAATTGAACTATTCAACAAGATTCTGAGGCAATCTGCAATACGTTATCATCAATATACGGAGGATACACAGCTTTATCTGAAGATCCAATCTAAAGATATCAGCCGTCTTTCCATCACTCAGAAGGTTCCAGGAATGGATGACTGACCATCAGTTAAAATTCAGTCCAATAAAAACTGAATTTTTACTACTCTAACCCAAAAAAATCCAACTTCCCGATTGTCATGGTACTGGACCTATAACCGTAGCATCACCCAGTTCAGTGCCCTAGATACGAGTGGCGCAGTGTGTATGTTTGAATTGTGCGGAATGGTGGTGTAGGCAACTACCTTCCCCATGATGGTGCTTATTGTTATAGTGTTTTTCATTTGTTTCTACACTATTAGAAATGGGGTCTCTAGTTGGCAGTGGTATGCACCCTGTCCAAGGGATCCTCAATCTAGTCAGGGTAAGTTACACACTAAAGATAACGCATGCTCACCCCCTTGGTAGCTTGACAAGAGCAATTAAGCTTATCCCTAGATGGAATGTGTGAAGTATTTGTACACACACACACACAGTAACACAGTGAAAACACCACATAAGTACTCCACACCAGTTGAGAAAAATAGCCTATGTGTATTTGATTAAAACAAGACCAAAATGACACAAATCCACCATACACAACTCAAGATATGAATTTTCAAAGTTAAATAAAGTTATAGGTCTCATAAATCAATGGTTGCTCTTGATCAGGACAAAGTACCTTAAATGCGTTACAAATCAAAGACGATGTGTGGCGCAGGGGAGGTGAGGCATTGGAAAATCCGATGATGAATTAGTTCCTTACTGCTATGCAGTTCATAGTCACAGTGATGCCCGGGGAGAGGGTGTTGCACAGAGGAGGCGATGCATCCCTGTAGACATGGATGCATCAGTTCCTTAAGGCGGTGCAGAGTCGCTGAGCCGTCCACGCGTGGGTATGATGCGTGGCACAGGGGAAGTGATGTGTCATTTGCAGGCATGATACCTCTGTTCCTTACTGAGGTGCAGTGTCGATGATGAAATTGGGGCCCAGAGACGATGCGTCGATGGTGCATCATAAGTTAAGTCGCGCTGTGTCCATTCCACAGCTTCACAGCCTTGCGCTGGGTCAGCGTTGGTGCAATGCGTTTACGGACTTTGGTGAAGCAGTGCTCGAGACTCATACACTGGTGGTCCTTCGGAAGCCCTGTGTCAAAAGGTTGAGGCTTGGGTTGAAAGCTGTAGTTGTTGCGTTGAACAGGGACCATGCTTTGGTGCAGACAACGGCGATTCAACGAGTTTTGCGATGATGCACCGATTCCAAATGATGCTTGGAGTTGATCCTTTGATTTTTCTTCTTGTTGCACCAGAACTCATTTCCAAGGGCCCAGAAATGGAATTGGCACCACTTGGCAGTGCAGGACTCTCAGCCGAGGAGCCCAGGTGCTGGCAGATGAAGTTTTTGATGGCCCTGAGATTTTCAACAGCAGTCAAGCTCAACTCAAGCCCTTGGAGAAACTTGGAAATCCGGATGTAGAAAGCAAAGTCCAGTCTTATCACTCCAAGATAGAAGCAGCAAGCTGGAGGCCAGCACAGCAAAGCAAACAGCAAAGTGGCAGTCCCTCCTGACAGTAACACAGCTTTTGTTACTGGCAGAATGTCCTCAGTCCAGAAGTGTTCTGAATATATGGTGTCAGAGAACCAGTACTTATACCCAATTCAGCCTTTGAAGTAGGCAAACTTCAAAGAATGGCCTTTGGAGTGCACTAGACCCTGTCCTTCCTTGCCCTGGCTCCAGACACACTACAGGGTGTGGAGATTTCTTTGTGCAGGGACGGCACAGCCCTAGTCAGGTGTTAGTGTCAACTTTTTCCACCCCTGTAGCTCAGGAAGACACATCAGCCGGGGGATGGCCATAAGGATATGCAAGGCACACCTCAGATCCCTTTGTGTGACTATCTAGTGTGAATGTACAAGAGCCTAACTGGCACCCAGATGTGTATTCAAAGACAGAACGAGGCATAGAATGGTTAAAGTAAGAAAATGCTCACTTTCTAAAAATTCAATTTTCAGACATGCAATTTAAAAAACAACTTCACTAAAAGATGTATTTTTAAATTGTGAGTGCAGAGACATTAAACTACAATTTTCTATCAGCTCCCAATTGTAATATACACTTGTAAGATTTTACAAGGCAGATCCAATGCTAGGCTATGAGAGAGAGAGAGATAGGCCTTGCTGTAGTGACAAACGAAATTAGCAGTATTTCACTACCAGGACATATAAAACATAACAGTACATGTCCTACACTCCACCCTGCCCATGGGCTACCTTCATCCTACCTTAGAGGTGCCTTTCATGTAATAAAAGGGAAGGTTTGGGCATGACAAGTGGGTGCACTTGCCAGGTCGAAATGGCAGTTTAAAACTATACACACAGACATTGCAGTGGCAGGCCTGAGACAGGTGTGCCGGGCTACCCATGTCGGTGGCACAATTGGTGCTACATGACCACTAGTTCTCTAGAAAAAATGGTACAACCCAGTAATCCAGGGACCTGGCTGGACAGTAATTATGTAAAATGTGTTCCCCCGTGAAAGTGACCAATAGTCAAAAAAGTGCATACATGCCATGTACAAAAATATATACATGTGGCTGATAGGGATAGTAGAGTGTTTGAAGTCAATACTCGTCAAGCGAGTACTGATATAAACACCCTCATAAATGTTTTTTAAACTCAGTCCACATATATTGTTTCATCAATGTTCCGACCCTGGGGCATAAATAATTTAGAGCAGGGTCATCATCAGGACATAAAATGTACAGAAAGCACCAAAAAGTATGGCAGGAGATAGCACTAACAAATGGAAATCCAAATTCAGGTAGGTGAAATAACTTCAAGATGGGTATTATTCACAAAAGACTGCTGAAAAACGGATGCTGTGCAGGATGTCTAAATCATCAGAAAATATGCTCCTTCTTTCAAAACATTCCGTACATCACGCTTTGATAAGCAGTATCCACCGGATGGAAAACGGGTGAAATGCTGGATGTCTGAATAATCTGAAATTATGTTCCTTCTTTAATTATATTGCACTTCCATGAGCAGATTCCATGGTTTCTTTGAGTGGCACCAGCCCAGCTCGCATTACATAAGCCCCACTAGTAGCATTTTACTTACAGGCCCTGTGCACACCTGATGCATGGTACTAAGGCTTACTATTAAACCAAATAGGACAATCATAGAGAAACTAATTCACCATCAGATTTTAGACATAGAGCACTTGCACCTTAGCACTGGCCAGCTGTGGTAAAGTGCCCAGAGTCATGAAGCCAGCAAAATCGAAATTCAGCACACAATCAAAAGCAGGAAGTTAGAGGCAAAAAGACGGGGTAAACCACAGCAGAAGATGCTAGGTCTAACACGACACGACTACCGCTACAAGGTTAGCTATGTCTAGCCTCCGAATAGTGAGAACACACATGATCACAGTGTGTTGCGACAAAGTCAGGACTGTGGTGCACAGAGACCGATACGTATGGTGTGCCCACAGTCCAGATGCTGCTTCGCTCTGATTCTTCCTCATGGGAGCGGCTCCTACTTATTCATGGAACGTGCTGTGTTATAGATACCATCGATCCTGGCTCGTTTCAAGACCGGCTATGCCCATCACTTCATCCCCTTCTTCATAAAAGTGTACACAAGCCTGCACCCATTAGGATTTGGGTAGTTACAAAGGGCTATTGCAAGGTGGAACTCACAGAGGGTGAAACACTTGGTACTGATGTTGTCCCTAACTTCTTTAAGGTGCCACAGCTGTCCATTCCGAGAGACTTCCATTACCCACACCCAGGACCACCCCCACGGTACCCCAGCTATTCTTACTTGTCTTACATACATACAAAGAAGAGGTAAGGGACCGTGGAGTTGATTCACATTATCTTTGCATGGCCATGCCTCAGGCTGAAGGTAAGGTTCGTAGTGGTCCAACACCTATTCAAGATTCAAGAGTAGTTGTAATCTTTCTCTCCCCTGGACTGCAATCCGGCTATTGTGGAGAATGCCAACTCACTGGGATTTATACTCGACAACCAGTTGAAAATTCAGAGTCAAAACTCAGTGATGGCCAAAAATGCATGCCACTAACTAAGACTCCTCTGGAGCGTCAGGCAGTTTCTCCCTGACCTGGACTTGAAATCTTTCGTTAAGGCATTGGTTCTTTCGAGGCTGGATTGTGGAGATTCATTCCTCTCCAGTCTCCCTAAAGCACATCGTGTGCCCCTGAGAGCAGTACTTGATGGTGCTGTCCGCTTTGTGACAGGCCACAAGAAATGGCTCCCCATTGGGGCAAGAACCTAATTTAAGGCTGCATGCATCACCCAAATAAGGTCCTTCACAGCTCCACACATTTCTACCAAGTCAGAAAATTGAGCGTCCCGTGTGCCTAATGAGAATCAAAAATGCTGAATCCCTCCTGCTCGATTCTCTTGATTTTCAGACAAGAACGCTGTCTGAAACAGTCATTTTCTGGGGGTGCAACACTGCACTGGAACTTTCTCCCACTGGCCATTTGCAGAACCTCTTCTCTTAAAAAGATGAGTAACAGTACTGGCAGCAGGGCTAGGATTGCACGTACATGCTGAGAGACATTGACAAAAAACATGAAGTCAGACGTGCTGATCCTAACACTCTACTTATGCCATCATCACATGCCTGACATAACTCGTCAAGATTGGAATGATACCACACCACATGACGCAGAAGACATCGACAACATTGTAAGTAAGGGCAAGCAGCACCTGCAGTCTAATAAGGACAGGCAAGAAATATGAGTTGGATATTCAGACGGCTGTGATCTTTGACCGATGTAAGTACGAAATGGTACCAATGTGTCACCTCTGATAAGTCATGTTATGTTTTGGAGTTTTTCAATCAATAAAGTTTGACTACAAGCAGGGCCGGCTTTAGGGCAGTGCAACAGGTGCGGCCGCACCGGGCACTGACCTCTGGAGGGGGGCGCTGACCTCAGGGGGAGCGCTGTGTTTAGCATTAAATTATGATTGGAGAGATGAGGGGCTTATTTGCCCGGTAGTAGTGAGGGAATCTGAGGAGGAGGAGGGAATAGGGGTGGGGGCGTCAAAAAAGATTGCCGCATAGGGCGCCACTAGTGCTAAGGCCAGCCCTGACTACAAGGTCCGCTCACCTATAGAACTATGAGAGGCCATTACTGCCAATGACGAATTAACCCACCTCCACCCCCACCTTACCCCACACATAGTTTTATCACAAGAAAAACAATGGAAAAAGGGCAATCACCAATAACACAAAAAGAATTCCTAACATCATAAATTCTAAAAACAAACAAGAAAAACATATATCAGTTAAATTAATCCTTTAACACCCGGTTTAGAATTCAAAAAGTGCACTAATTTGGGGATTAGAATCCACACACTCATCTGGTTCAGATTTAAAACAAAATGATCCATAAAGTGCCCATGCAATTTAAATATTCGGCGGTTTAACCCAGTTAGATAAGCATTTCCAAATTCTTATTCCCTTTTTAGGTCTCGGCTAGCAAAGGCTGTGCTTGCGCCGTCTCGTTCGCGAGATTTAATGACTTGGAGAAGAGGGCTTGAACCCGCCCCTCTTCTCTCCTCTTCTCCATTGGCTGGCCTCTTGAATGCTGGCCAGCCATTGGAGAAGAGGTTTGTCACTCCGAACAGGCCCCGTCCTTTTCGGATTGGGGGGCGTTTTTTTTATTGCTTTTTTGTTGCTTTTTGCTTTTTGGCAGCCCGCCCCTTACACGCCCACAAGACAGCATGTCTTCACGCTGCCTACACGCGCCAGTCGGCTCTCTGATTGCTTGGCAACTACCAAATAAGCAATGTGATTGGTGGACCTTGTCAACCAATCGGAGAGCCGACTGGCACGTTGTGTGATGTGTCTTGTTTACCCTGCAGGCGTTTGTGCCGATCTGCCGCTGCTCCTCGCAGCCCGTAAGCGCTTCTTTGGGGTGCATCGCGGTCCGTGGAGGCCGGGGACGGCTGCTTCACGACAACACCCTAGACTTAGAAAGCACGTGTTTTCATTCCGGGCAGGAGGGGGGCGGAAGAGGCACGGATGAGCCATGGAGACGTGGATTGCACAACCGGCGTCTGCATGAAATCTGTCTGGAATGTCCTCTCAAAGGACGCTCTCTTCTTCGTGGGCAGGTACACAGGTTTCAGGGCGCTTTGAAGCGCGGCGCTTCAGACTCTAGCAGTGCCCTGACACACGCAGATCCAGAAACGGGAGCTATGAGAAGTGAGGGGGCTCTGTTCCAGGCCCGCTTCCGGGCACTGACTAACGCTGAGCTCAGCCGGGACAGCTCATTTATACAAGGGCCTCCGCTCCCCCATCCCCTGCCCGGAAAGAAACACATTCTCAGATGCGATAAAGGAAGCAATTGGGCCTTTTTCATCTTTTCAAAGATCGCTCCCGGGGCTGGCGCGTGCACAGGGCCTGTGAAGCGTGGTGACTCAATCGCCCGGCTTCAGGAAATCAGAGGAGATTAAAAGTAGTTCTTAGCGACTGCACATGACATGAGCCGAGAGAGTAAACACAGCACGTGCCCGTGACTCACTGGGGGTTTTGATGTACACACCTCCAGGCCGGTGCCCTCTGCGACGAGGGCAGGCAGCAGCGGCCAAGGAAGTTATTACTAGAGGGCTAGTGGGCACAGAAAGGAGCACTGGTAAAACCGTTGTGGCCTCTATTGAAAAATAGTATATTAGTTCAAAAAAAACCATTACAGAACATGGCGTGGCCACTAGGAATGTTCGTGCACTTCTTATGTGTATACGTTTGATTCAGCGAAGTGCGGCGTGAGGTCAGTTGTATGGTCACTTGTTGATCTCGCCAGTACCATTGTTTTAAAATATGTTTCACATTCTGTGCAGCGCTTCGTTTAGCAAACTCGACAAGACAGGGCTTTGTTATTTAAGTGTGGCTGCTCAGGATCTCCATTTCAGCAGAAAACTCCCCATTTAATAGATTTATTTTGCAAAGAGTGACTTTTACTTGTCCGCCTTCTATCTGGGGCGGTATGTTTAGAGCGCATTGGCTTAACATTACGTATAGTTGCGTGTTGGCATATTTAACGGGGTAGTGTTCATTTTCTTTGTCGGCTCTAAAGTGCTTCACTCTGCTTCCGTTTGGGAAATCATTACGTCATTCTGGCGATCTAGCTCATCCAGTTGAATTCTCGTTCCTTGAAAAGAGCGCTGATTGGCAGTTCACGAGTTCGAATCCTAGGAAAGCCTTCTTTAATTTTCTGTCCTTTCCAATGTCGTAAATTAAGCAACATAAACCGGGAAATACTAAAGTGTTCTTCAATGGGTGGAAAGGTTGGGTTGTCCGTGCCTTCCGTGGGTTGTCCGTGCCTTCTTCCACTTCCCGTTGTCCGCGCCTTCTCCCCTCCTCACTCCCATTGTCCATGACTCCTGCCCCCCGCCCTCCCTCCCGTTGTCCGTGCCTTCTTCCCCTTCCCGTTGTCCGCCCCTTCTCCCCTCCTCCCTCCCATTGTCCGTGATGATTATCATTTGCAATGTAATAGGACTCGTGTAAATGCGAGTCCTGTTGCATTGTAAATGCTTGTTTTAACTTTTGTAAGCACATTTGATTTCACTATATGAAGTCTGTAATGATTTCAATTAATCGTACAATAAACATATATCTATCTGTAGATGGGGTGCGGTGCATGGACAAGGACTTCAGTTTAAATGCCACATGACGTCTAAGCGTGTGGGTGAGAGTTCCGCTCTGAGGGGCCGTGTACAGTGCCGAGTATGAGAAAGGGAGGCAGCGAGGGACAGCCTCGGCGAGGGAGGGGTGGGGGATGGATATGTTCTAACCTCTCCGAGCAAAGACGTGTGTAGTGCGGAGAAGGGTCCCGCTCAGCAAGGACTCGGCCTGGTAAGGAACGGGTATGGAGTGGTTTAGTGAGAATACGTGGGCCGGATGAATCCAAGTACCTCAAAAACCACGCATCCAGTGTTGATGGATCATTTTTCAAATCTTGATTTTCGGATCTGAATTATGTCCCCCAAAAAGCAGTGACTTCTAATAGCACTGGGCTGGATAACAGGCATTTGGCAAGCATGCAGCAAAGCTTGAAAGGGAGAGGTTCAGTGAGTGGGAGAGTCATCAAGGGAAAGGTTCAACAAGAGAGATATTAAATGAGGTAGAGGTTAAAGAGGAGCTTTATGAAGGGTTTTCAGTGACGGAGGTTTACTGAGAAAGGTTGCATGAGTGCGGGTCTGTGAGGCAGGGGTTCAGTTAGGGTGACTCAGTGAGGGTATGTTCAGTGAATCTGATTCTGTGAGCAAGGTTCTGTGAAAGGGGTTCAACAAGGGAGAGGTTCAGTGAAGGAGGTTTAGTGAGAGCAAGGTTCAACGAGGGAGAGGTTCAATGAGGGAGGTTTATTAAGAGTGAGGTTCAGTGAGGGAGAGTTTCAGCGAGGGCACTTCAGTGAGGAAGAGATTCAACAAAGTCAGTCCGTCCAGTGATGAAAATTCAGCGAGCAGATTCTATGTACTGTGCAAGTCATTTATGATGATACGGTTCAGTGACGAGAGGTTGAAAGAGCAGAGGGTCAGAAAGTGGAGGTTCACCCAGTGAGGTTCAGTGGGTAGGTTCGGTCCGAAATAAGTTTAATAAGGAGAAGGGCGAGTGAGAAGGTGTTCATTAGGTAAAAGCGAGCTTCTTTGAGAAAATACTTTTCAGGAGCTTCAGTTCGGGTCTTGATGCAGGTGGCTCTGTGGGTGGCTCTATTTGTGTGTGGGTTGCTCTTTGTGAGTGGCTCTGTGGGTGGCTGTGTGTGTGGGTGGCTTTGTGTGTGGCTCTGTGTGGGTGCAAATGCAATAGGTCTCGCATTTGAGAGTGATTAAGCTATTGACATTGTAAATAACAATGCTGTTTCTTTAAATGTTTTAAAAACAAAAACATAAACAAAAATAATGTCATGAGCAATGCCAATAGCTCTAACTTTAACAATGCCGAGACCATTGCATTGCAAATGCTTGTTCCTGGCCTGGTAGCCCTTTTGAGTATAGATGCCTTCTCCAGGATAGATACCACAAACCGCCAGGCCAGCCACTGTTGAAAAGAAGGGGGGGTTGAATCCAGCCAGGCTGAAGCAATAGACAGTTTATAAACAGCCATTACAACACTTAACAGGGCCCCTCCAGCCTCCAAATTTACATGATTTATTCTCAATAAAAATAGCGGGGTTATGTCAATATTCAAAAGCAATTTGTTTCTTAAAAAATTGTTAAGTTAATTAATGGCACAAGTAAATTACAGGGTGCAAACATCTGTACCATGTCTGCCCTATAGAGGACACAGCGAGGACAATGCACTCCTTTCCCATCACCCCACTTGGCAATTCGGTACGGGGTATAATAGAACGCAAAACAGGTCTCATAGAATTGAGTTGGAAGGTTGGCAGGCATTGAAACCATTTGAGCGCATGCAAAGGCTTGTTGAAGTGCCGCATCAGTAATATCTAATTTCACCTGCCATCTAGCGGAGCACTTTTCTATATCATCTTTCATACGATCGCTAAGCAAATTGTAAATACTGCCAATACGTGGGGGAATAGACCTGATCAGTTTGTCAACAAACTCCTTCTTACCAATTCCCCCTGCCCCACCACCCTTCCTTTGTAAAAAGTTTCTCATTTGAAGGAGTTTAAAAAGCTCTCTATGGGTATGATTAAACTTTGATCTAAGTTCATCATAAGAAATAATATCAAATATTGAATAAAAACATCCTATTTGATTAATCCCGGCCTTAAACCAATTATTCATATAAGAGTCATCATAAATCTCAGGTAAATTAGTGTTAACCTGGAGGGGAGTATACAAATTCAATCTTCTGAGCCCTAATACACGATGTACGGAAGTCCACACTTTTAAAGCTGAAAGAAGGATCTTGAAAAAAAACCTTTTGTAATAGCAAAGTCCAACTAACGCCATAGACATCCCCAAGTTTCGGGACCAATCAGTAATTCATACGTGGAGGGGTATCTTCACCTTTTACTGCTAGGAGCTTCCCGCAAAAGTGCAGTGCAATGTACTAATGAAGCCGCTCACCAATAAAATTTAAGGTTAGGGATGGCCATCCCCCCACGCTTGCTAGGTAGCGACAGGAATTTATACAATCTTCTTGGTCTCGAGTAAGCCCAGATGAATTGTGAAAATATATTTTCAAATTTCTTCAGCCATTGGCTAGAGAAGACAAGGGGAATAGCTCATATAAAATACATAATTTTGGGGAAAAACATCTTAATTAGATTGCATCTGCCAATCAGTGTCAAATGTAAATTGTCTAACTTTGCCAGTGCTTTCCCAGTTTCATCTGCTAGTGAGAGCAAATTTTCAATAATAACCTCATCCAGCTCAGATCTTGTAATAACTCCCATATATACGGCTTTCTTGACTACTCTATCATCAACCAGGGATGCATACTCATTAGTGATAATCCGTGTCTTGTTCTTATTCAGAGAATACCCTGAAAGCACACCATACTTCAGAGCTTCTTCTTCTATTGCCACTATAACCTGTTCAGGATGAGGGGTGACTAAAGCTATATCATTGGCGTAATACCATGTCTGTGGAATACCATGGGGGGAATATTAGTGGTTAATTCCAAACACTTTGAAATTGGGTCAATGTATATTGCGAAAAGTAGCAGAGAACACAGGCAACCTTGCCTCGTCCCTCTTGTGATTTTAAATGGCTCAGCCATCTCCCATTTATAAAGACACTGGCAGCCGGATCCCTATATAGAGCTTTAACTGCCCCAATTAATTCAGGGTCCATCCCCTTCCTTCGCATCGTAGTCCAGAGAAACTGCCAGCAGACCCTATAAAATGCTTTTTCAGCATCAAGCAAGATAGCTGCCATAGGGTCTCCTGAGACCTGTCCAGCATCAAATGTGGCAATGATCCGTCTAATGTGATCCTTCTAATGTGATCCATTGCTCACCTGCCGGGTATGAAACCATGTTGCCCCACTGATACTATTCTATGGATAACCTGCGATAAGCGGGAAGCTAATACTTTAGAATTGATTTTTGAGTCCCAATTAATTAATGTAATTGAACTGTAGGAGCCGGGCTCCTGGATGGGTTTATTTTTCTTGGGGAAAACAATTATCTTCGCTAAAGCCCAAGACTTGAGTGAAACATCTCCAATAAAGATTTGTTTAAACAGAATTGTCATAACTTCCTTTAACTGATCCCCAAAGATCTTATAAAATTCGGTAGGGATTAGATCGGGACCGGCAGCTTTAACTTTGGGCAGATTCGACATTGCCACTAAAATCTCATCCCATGTCAAGGAACAATCAAGCTGCTCCTGTTAAGTCAATAATTCCGTGATATGGATTAAGTCCTCTCACTGGACCCTCAAGTATTCTGAATCTTCCGAGTGTAAAGCCTGATAATCTTTATGAAAAGCAGCTCGAATTTTATTTGGTTCTGATACCAGCCCAAGTGTAGGAACTCTAACTGTCACAATTTCATTGCAGGTAAGCTCCCACCTAGTTCTCACTGCTAATGAGTGTCCCACTTTTTCACTACATACATCTTTTCCCGATAAGCAACTGATTTGTCTAGTGACCTTTTCAAAAGAATTTCCCCAATTGCAGCTTTAGCGAAAGCCACTTCAGTCTGAGCCTTCTCGGTTCTTTTCTTCTGCTGCAACGCTACAACAAAGTTTTCTCTCGCTCGAGCCAATTTTAGCTGACAATCCTGCAAGCTGTCTTTTTCCTTCTTCACCTTTCTTATGGAGAGCTGAATAGTTTCTACCCAAATGCCAGCTTTTAAAGTATCCCAGACTATGTCCAAAGGAGCCGTTCCCAAATTCCTCTCCAAATACTCAGGGATCCACTCCTTTATATGCCTCACATAAGCCTCATCATACAATAATGCCCTCTTGAAAGTCCATGAAGGGGTAATTTTAATCAGCCCCAACCCTGTCAGTTCCAGAATTAGTGGATTATAATCGCATAAAAATCTTGGGAAACATTCAATTCTACTCTCCTGGTTTAACGAAGGTATAGCAAAAAAATAATCCAGTCTGACATGCTTTTGGTGTGGGGCGGAGTAAAAAGTAAACCCATGTTTCAATGGTCGCAATTTGCACCATACATCGCAGAACCCATGTGTGTAGCATAGGTTAAGCAGTGATTGAAACACTTTGAGCTTCGTTCCTACATATTTTTGATCCGGACCCCCATTATTTGGCAAATTAATATTTAAATCACGCATAAAATAATAGGTAGCGGCCAATGTGCTAACTCATTAGTCAGCCAGTCAAACACTGCTGGGTCATCTACATTGTACCATACATTGAGCATAGCGTAAATATGGCAGCTCCTGAGGCCCTGCACACAACAATAACCCATCGTCCTAGGGGGGCGTGGCCAAGCACCTAAGATGGCGGACGTGCTCTAGTGGAGCTCTGGGTCCCATCCCCCAGTTATCCTGATCATCACATCATAAATCTACTGCATACTGACCCGACTGGAAAACTAGGTGAATAGGAGCTCCTGCTGCGGCCAGGGAGGGGCCGGTTTCTGCATCAGACTCTCTATCAGTGGCAGTTCGTGGCTGCCCCAGCACCTTCTGAAAATGGCAGCAGGCACTATGAAGAGTCGAGCCCCCCTGCCCTTTAGGTGACTCATGGTGCTGCTGGGGGCCGTTGCAGACAGGTGCAAGGCGTGAGTGGAGCCTAGCATCGGCGGTGTCGGCGGAGCTGCTACCTGCCGCCCATGCGGCCACAAAAGAGGCCCCTGCCGACGTGAGTGGGGCAGCTCCGAGACGCCTGTTGCTCCTCGGCTGGGGAGCCACCGGTACAGGTGAGCCCGGGGACTGGAGCTTGGCTGCCTGCGGAAATTTGGGGGGAGTACGGGGGTCGGTCGGGCCCAGGCCCTCCTTGTGTGGTGATACGCTGCAGCAATACAGAACTACGGGGCACTCAGCGACCTGAAGTGGGTCATTCGGCGCGTGCAAACAGCACGGGGGCCGCTTTGGGCCTAAGCTGTCCTACTCCTGGTGACTGATACTCGAGTGGGCTCCGTCGTTGGAGACGCTTCGGACTGGGCTGAGTGGAGGTCCAGTGGCTGCTCAGACCTAGACTCCCCCAGGAGGCCGATTCCCAGAGGCTGCAGCAGAGACGCCAGGGTCAATAGGAGACCCGGAGACCGGTCAGACCCAAGTACTGTGGGGAGCCGCAGTCCAGCGGAGTTCTGTTGAGCGGGGCGGTCTCTCTGGGTGTGACTGACTGGACTCACCACTGGGGTCGGCGCAGCGCGTCCTGTCCCCCCTTGCAGTTGCAGCGGCCTCTGGAGTAGATCGAGATGGTGCTGCTGTGGTCGTCAGCCCCTGGGCTCGCCTCAATCATTCAATTTTAGCGGAGGGTGGAGGTCCTGGTGTGTTATTAGTTCCCCCCGGGGCTGCCGGTGCCGTGATTCTACACTGTGGAGTACTGACAGAATCTCCTGGCCAGATACGGGGCCCGCCAGTAACGGATACGGGCCCTGGGGCACACCAAGCCAAACCCGCGCCACGGAGACAGTTTCTATGGACAGGGGACAGTTTTGAGCAGGCAGAGCACCGGATTAGTGGGGGTGTTGATGGGGCGTGGCTTCCCGGCTCCCCCCCTCCTCTTGCTAACAAGATCGGCTTCATCTTTGGGAGCCGGGGAGCGAGTGTGTCCTCAGCAGACACCGGAATGTCAGGAGTCTCAATCACGACTGGACCGCATTCATCTTAGAGAGAGTGGGGCACCATCTGCAAATCCTGTATGCTCTTGTGAGGAGCATAAAGAAAATAGCACCGGTCTCAGGCCAGATTTGCATATAACTTGATCCAAATGCCACATGACGTCATGGGACATCTTCGATCGACCTCCCAGCAAGACAATGCATCACATGACATGGGCGACAGAGCCCCCAGAGGCATGGGGAAGCCCTCAGAGCCTAGCCACCCAGACCGCTCGGTTAAGTTGGATACAGTCCTGGCAGCATAGAAAAAAATAGGCGCGGTGCTGGAACAGACCCGTGCTTCCCTAGAGAGCAGAATAGACGGCATCACATCAGACTTCACGCTCTTGCGAGCAGACCATCACAAGTTGGCAGATAGCGTACATGACAATGAAGTTGCCCTTGCGGACCTCCAGCCTAGATTCCGTAATCATACAGCAACCCTAGAAGAGAAGGTCGATGATGCTGAAGGGAGGTCATGACTCAACAATGTACGGGTAATTGGTCTGCCGGAGGGGGTGGAGGGCCTGAACCCAGAGGGCTACATAGAGACCTTGATGAAAGAGTTACTCCCCCTGGTTTGCATTCTCCACACTTTGTTGTAGAACGTGCACATAGGGTCCCCACCCGAAGCCTCCACCAGGAGCCAACCCATGCCCTTTCTTGTTTTGCCTGCTGATCTTCCGAGACTGTGATGCGATATTAAGGGAAGTGGGGAAGCACCCAGGCCCGAGAGTACACAATGTCACCATCTCCTTCTTTCCCGACTACACCGCCCATGTGCAGAAGCAACTTTTCGCCAGCTTAATTCTGTGAACACAGTCGGCGTGAGTCAGACCGCCGAACACAGCGAGAAAGAGCAGTACCCAATGTCGAAAGGATTCAGTTGGCGATAAGAAGTGGAAATACAGTGGGATAAAAGTGAGTCCGCCGGATATAATGAGAAGGACTAACATCTGCCGGTCAAAGAATTAAGCTGGCGAAAAGATCGCACCTCCCATCTGAAACATGGTTCTTTAAACCATCAAAGAGAAACGAGCGAGCTTTCACTAACGCCTTCTCAAGTATCGAAATAATAAAAGACACGCTCCCATGTAAAGAAAGAAAATACACTTAAAATATTTGTCCTGTGTTATAGATCGGCTGATCTATCCACCGTTTAATTGAGTTTACAGGTCCTGATGAGAGCCCCGTGATTGAAGGGGGCTTGAAACGCGAAGACCTTTATTCTGGCCATAAGAACTACAAATTAATTTAAAAGTGTCGAACATAGTTACAACTTTGTTTAGCATTTTTCTATGGCTTATATGAAAGGATTTTTAGAATTTGCCAAATGTTGATATTGAGAAATGAGATGATGTATGTTTTGAGTGTTTGAGGTGGATGTGGTAGAAACGTAGAGCAACTAGCATCACTCTGCTGCAGAAACACACCTGACAAGCTCAAAGACTGCCCAGCTACACCTCCGCTGGCGCGGCACGTGTACAGCACTGACTATTCATCCCTAGTGAGAGGGGTTTTGATCTGGGTGAAGGCGGGTGTCTCATGGGAGGAAGAGGAGGTGGTGACAAATCCCGCGGGGCATTACGTATTCCTCAGGGGTGACTCAATGGGCAACCCATTCTATTGGGCTCCAATTATGCACCTAACACAGAACAGAATGCCTTCCTTAGTGGACTTTCAGCACTCCCGACCCGCTGGAAAGACATTCCTTGGCTCGTGGGGGGAGATTTCAATTCGGTATTGGACGTCTCACTTGATCGCTCCTTCCCTCCCCTAAACCGCACTACAGCCTCTTCAGATGCACACTTCCTACGCACTTGGATGGGGCACTGGTCCTTGGCAAATGTCTGGTGTCAACATAACCCTGACATACGGATATACTCCTTTTACTCTACGGTCCATAACCTGCATGTGCGATTAAATCGCATACTGTCCTCGGCAGCCCTGATCCCCCTAATCCAAAACATGGAATACCTGGGTCGAACGCATTCCGATCATAATCTCCAGATAATCCAATTTGGCTGGGAGGCAGGACGCCCTCCGGTCCCTGCATGGTTGCTACAAATAGCAGCATTGGAAGATAAGACGTTCCTTGAATCCCTAGTTGACTATTTTTAACACGTGGGCACACTGACTCACCCTTAACGGAGTGGGAGGCCTTCAAGGTCGTAACCAGGGGGCACTGTTTGGGCCACACATGGGGCATCCGCAAGCAACTAGACACATCCCTATCTGCAGTCGAGCGGAAACTCCTACGACTAGAGACATTAGCCATCACCAACCCTGAAGCAAAAACGCAACTGGACGTCATTCATGCTGAATGGGCAGAATTACTAGAAAGAGTGCGCTGTCACAACTACCTGGGTCACTCAGCTCGCACAGACAAACCAGGCCAATTACTTGCCTATTTAATCTTGCGGGAACACCCACACCGACCCATACACCTGTTAGTGGATGAGTCAGGGCAAATGAGATGCACACAAAGAGACATTCATGTGGTAATGATGAAACATTATGCCAAACAATACACATCTGGCTCACGAGGGGACGATCAGCACATCGGGGCATCAAATGCCTACATTGACTATTAACCAGCACCTTGAATTATACTCCCCCTTAACAGTAGATGAAGTCCGGGAAGCACTAACGTCGCTGGCGTCCGGAAAAACCCCGGGACCAGACGTGCTCCCAACTGAATTCTTCAAGACACATGCAAGAACCCCAGTGCCCCGACTGCATGACTTATATTCCATTGGCAATAAGTAACATGACCCTACCGCCATCAATGTGCACATCTAATGTGGTCTCATTACTGAAGCCAGGCAAAGATCCGTTGTCCCCTGGATTGTATAGACCTCTAGAAAACTTAAGCACAGACTATAAATTATTAGCGAAGATTCTAGCAAACCGGTTGGCGCCATGTATCCCCGCCCTAGTGCACCTGGACCAGAACGGGTTTGTTCCTGCCCGTAACACTACTCTTAAAAGCCGCCACTATTTTAGGGTGGCGGAGTACACCCTTTTGACTTGACCTTGCTCGGGCTGCCTGATTCTTGACCTCGAGAGAGCTTTCGATTCTCTGGAGTGGAGTATCACTTTACATCCTTGCCTAGATTTGGCATAGGGCCTTACTTTCTTAACATGGTTAGGCTACCATACAAAGGCCCGACGATCCAGGTCAAGACGGACCTTATATCTCAGACCTATAAAAGAGGGCGAGGGACAGGGCTGCCCGTTGTCCCCTCTTCTCTTCTTGCTTGCAGTGAAGCCACTGGCGGTTTACATCCGGGCCCACGTTGACATGGGTATCCCCCTGGGAGATGGCAGCCATACAATCTCGCTATATGCAGATGACTTGCTGCTGTATGTGAGAGCTATCCCGCCATCGCTTGACCTGGTGCTAACAATGTTCGCCAGAGCGTCAGGGCTGTGCGTAAATGCTACACACTCCATTCTCTCTCCTTTCCTGAGGACAACAGCGGACCCAGGGAGGTCTCGGTGCCATGGTGCACTGGAGCTTTTAGATATCTGGGGTACATGTGTACCATGGGGGAGTATCCCGGACACTTGGAAGGGGGCCGAAGTGATACCCATTTTTAAAAAAGGGGAAAGGTCGAAGCCCGCTAACTACCGCCCAATCAACCTGATAGATTGTGCCCACAAGGTCTTCTGCTGGTTGCTCTTAGCTAAAATCCAGACCTGGATGGACGAGAATGACATCCTCTCCCCACTCCAGGCGGGATTTCGGCAGAGGACCGGCACTATCAACCAGGCGTTTCGCCTCGTTTTACTGTATTGGAAGGTAGTTGTGTTGGGCAAAGGCAGTTTATATCTTGCCTTTATAGATCTCAAAACAGCTTTCGACCTAGTCCCCAGGGACTTACTTTGGCAGGTCCTCCGCAACATAGGAATGCCCTTGGAAATTTTAGAACTGCTGGTCAGGTTACACGAGGACAACTTTGCTCGTGTGAGCTGGGGAAATCAGGGGCAAACCACCGAGCCATTTAAGATCCGGCGGGGGGTACGACAAGGGTGTGTTTTGGCCCCCACCCTTTTTTCCCTATATGTAAATTAAGTTGTCAACCTTTTGTGTTCCATTCCGGCCGACGCCCCCTCCCTAGTAAATCATAAAATAGCTACATTATTGTTTGCGGATGACACCCTTTTGGTGTCTAAAACCCCTGTGGGCCTCCAAAAGCTCTTAAACCACTTCAAGGCCTTTTGCGATTTGAGGGGTTTGGTCATCAATACTACCAAAACCAAGTTGATGATGTTGAACCCTCACAAATCCTTTAAAGGTACTCTGGTTTTTGATAATGTCCCGCTCGAGAGGGTCAGTTCCTTTGAGTACCTAGAATTTAGGCTGTCTGAGGGAATGGCCTGGAAGAACCATCTAGAGAAGGCGTCCCTGAAATGTTGCCAGCTCACAGGGGCTTTACGGCGGGAGCACAGCCTTTCATACACCAAGCCTGTAGCCCCCGCCCTCAAACTGTATTTTTCTAAGGTAGTGAGTAGCATGCTTTATGGGGCTGAGTGGTGGGGTGCAGTTAATACAAACATGCTTTCAATAGTGGAAAATAAGTTCCTTAGGACTTGGTATTACTTCCCCAAAGCACCCCTCTCCTCCCCTTGAAACTAGATTTGGGCATTAAGCCCATTAATGACCAAGTGAGCCTACTCCCATTGTTCTTTTGGCATAGACTGGTCGGCACCCCTGATTTGGCTCCCTATGCTGCTGCCTACAGTGAAGTTTCTGCCCTGGACAGAAACCAAAAGATTGAGTGGATTAAACATGTGGACACCCTCCGGGCATGTATAGGCCTGCCAAAGGAGTTTGTTGGTCCTTTGCCTTCATACTCTAAGGATCAAATAAAAACTCAGTACTGGGCATGGGTAGAGCAGAATAACTTCTCGAAAAATCTGTTTCGGCACCTTAACTGATGTCTTCACCGACATAAAATCCATTAATCGGTTAGAAAGCTACCTCGATATCATTAAGGTGCTGGTAGACAGGAAATTGTACACCCAGTTCAGACATGGCAGTTTACCTATAAATGCCTTAACCAACTCCTGGCTGACAAACAACTCTCAGCCAAAGGGCTGTCCTTTCTGCTTATGTCCCCAAGAAACTATAGGCCACGTCTTCTTTGTCTGTGCTGCTTATGCCAGACCGAGAAGAAATTGGCTAGCCCCCGTATGTAGACAACTTGGGACACACAGCCACAATGAAGCCATGAGTATTTTAAAGTCAGATACGAGACCACTTTTTGTTTGTGCAGTCGCAAAATCTTTAGGCCAGTTCTGGGCTTTTAGAAGGAGGTCTTTGTTTATCTCCCTGACTGTTGTGGACTAAACATACTGAATCTATAATGATTAGTTAAGATGGGTGTGCTCTCAAAAATGTTAATACTTTTATTGTGAATTGGTTTTATGGTAATATTTTAAGTGCTTTTATTTCTTTTAATTGGTTATTGTGACAAGGGTGTTATAATGGCTGATGATGTTTAGCTAGGCTGTACATTGCAGTGCCTGTGACGCAAATAATATTTATTTATGCACTAGCTCCTTAGTCAGTGTCCGTATAGGCTGAACCAGTAAAAAGCGAGCCTGTGTAGGGTTGATTTTCTCCTGTGCCTATACAATGTAACACGATTATCTTATCTTTAAGAGCTTGTATATGGAGCATTTTACAGTATTCTTATTCCGAATAATATCAACAAGGACTCGTGTGTTTGCATCCTTTATGGTTTTATACATCGAAATAAAGATTTATTGATTGATTGAGTGTACCGTGGCAGGGAGGACCTTTTTGAGGGAAACATTATCAGAGCCACCACCGCCATTCAGTCACAAATGGGCTTCTGGAAGACCCTCCCGTTAGCCGTCTTGGGGAGAGTTGCCCTCACAAAGATGGTGATCCTCCCTCGCCTCCTTTATTACTTCACTACCCTACCTATTTTCATTCCACCCCTCTATTTCCGTAAGTGGTAAAAGACAATCAGGGATTTCATTTGGGGGGCATCAAGACATAGAGTCTTCCTTAGGAAACTATATTTGCCAACAGGGCAGGAAGGGCTATCAGTACCCAATTTCGAACACTATTATCTAGCCGCGCAACTGCAGTGGATGGCCAGATGGCTGTCTTCCCAACACCTGACAGATACAGCCTCTTTGCAACCTCCAGTATCACACCACACCTTACTTAGCGTATTTTACATGTGCGAAACCTGGGGTCAAAATAGCATACAAATGCTACTGCAGATGCCTCTTTCTCACAAAAGGCACTATACCGTATGCCCCAGCTATCCCCTTACTGGGGACGCCATGAGGAAGCATATACACCACAGCAGCTGAACTGCGTAGCTGGGACAGAGTGAGTATTCGTGACATGGGGAACCTTTTTCTTGATGGCTTATATCTGATGAAAACATGCAGCCTGGACAAACCCTACTACATTGTGCACTCATAGCCCCTTGGTCATCTAAGTGGGGCAATCTGGACTCGGAACCGCACACGCACCACACAATTCAATACCTGCTTGTGATGGGAAACGGGGGACACCTGACTCGTTGGTTTGCAGCATCATTACGCCAGCACATGGCAATTACCCTGACCCCCCTAAGACAGCACTGGGAGGACGACCTAGGACACGCACTCATGGACAAGGAATGGGTGACTGCTTTGGAGGGTCCAGCATATGTCCCTCGTAATCAGCAATTCAAGCAGATTCAATTTTTCATACTGCACCAGTCTTACCTCGCCCCCGGCCCAGATTAATAAGTATTTTCACCTAACTGACGCAGCTTGCCCCAGATGCCTCTTACCGAACGCAGACATATTACACATGTTATGGTATTGCCCTGCTCTATGCGAATACTGGACTAACGTAGCAGCTACATTGGCCAACAGCACAGGACACAACATCCCTTTCCGTTGGGAGATATACATTTTACACCTCTTTAGTAGAGATAGGAAAAACAGAGCTTCCTCCCGATTTTTAGACTTGGGCCTAGTTACTGCGAAACGCTTGATCACCAAGAGATGGGAATCCCTGATAGCTCCCAACACAATAGCCTGGCAGCGATCACTGCTCAACTAGGCTAGGTCAGAGGGGGTGTCCCTGCATAGAGAAGACCTGCTGGGACTGCGTAAGTTTCTCTTGGCTAGTACCTGGAAGGCCATAGTAGCAGACCTACAGGGCCTAGGGGCAGTTGCTGAGGAAATACAAGGGGAGACGCAGCGCCAACCTAACCAACACTTGGGTTCAGAAGGTGCACATGTAGAAGCCCAAGAAGAACAAAGTAGGCTATGTCCCGGCGTCAAGTGATTTATAAACAGCTACAACTGACAGGGATTTCACTTGAGAGCATACCAGGTAACAGGTCTCAGGCAATCACCCTACCCCTGATTTGTTTGCTTTGTCCCCGTTTTGTTGTAACCTACTCCCACAGTTCCAATAAGTGAGGCATCATGTTAAGAAAATGGATACATTGGGTACCACAACGTCTTACCAAAGTCATTTTTTCTAGCGTAATGATACTCTCAAAGTAAGCTGTTACTGTATCACTGAATGCTGCATCATGAGCTGCATCATCCTAATGCTTTAATGATGTATGATCCCACTGCACTCATTTTCTTGTTCGGAAAGTTTATGCAAAAATGTCAATAACAAGATTTGAAAAAAAAACCAATAACCCATCGTCCTAGTAAATCCACCAGAACTTGAACAAATTGTAGCAGCTGGGTTAATACTGCAACTCGTCGTGTAAGTGTCCCTTGGGTAGTTGCTATAGATAGGTACTCTATATCCTAAATTCTTTAAAAGGCCTTTCCGTGCGTCCTCTAGGTGGGTTTTGCAAGCAAACAATGTCTGTCTGCAACAGTTGGGGTCCTTGAGGGACCATCTGTCTTTTTCTGACATCATTTAAACCACAAACATTCAATTTAGCTATCCACAACTTCCCCATTCTTGTAGTACCTTTAGCCCTAAAATCAATTCCAATGAAAAACATAAACACACAAAAAAGAGAGAAGACAAAACCTAGAAAACAAATGCAGCCCTTTATACCTGTTCAACCCTTTGTGTGTGATCCACCCCTCCCCACCACCCCGCCCCCACAAAACAGGCAATGAACGATGAACGTTTGATCTGCTGCCCCACCGCTCCCCTCCCCCATAGCTAACGACAAAGATTTACCAAACTAATAAATTGCACTGGTCATCAAGCAACCGAAGGTAAATAGCAAAACAACTGCCATTTTCATGTTCGTTAGGGGTGGAACGCTCCCCCTATCCTTTCGACTGATCTCTTCTAGGTATTCTTGAGCTTAGACCTCGGAGTAAAGCTACGAGTGGACCCCTTAAATTTTATCTTGAGCCTGGCTGGATTCTGAAGAAATACCTCTGTCCCAATTTTTTTAAAAGGTGTGAACAACTGCGGGAGACGCCACCTTCGTTCTACAGTTGCATGTGCAAAGTCGGGTTTGATACTCCATTGAATAACTTCCGGGCATTAGGGTGAGCCTGATTGTAAACAAGTTGCCTGTAACCGGGTACCGATTGGGACACGCCTCCTACCTGATATTCCACGGCACTCTGTCCAAGACTGTTTTCATTCTATACGCGAACAACAGAATCGGAGTTCCCTCCAAACGTCCTCTGAAAGGAGAACCCCACCCCCGTGGACTCTGTCCATACAGGAAAGAGCAGCTCGAGACGACACAGCGAAAAGGGGAAGGATTGACCCCAGAAGTACTAATCTTTGGAAAGAGAAAAACACCGAATCCAACAAGGAAGGGCACGAACGTGCAGGAGAAGGTGAGGAGTCATGAGACGTGAACGTGTGGAGAAGACGGACGGTGAGACGGAGAAGGAAGAAGACTAAACCGGAGAGGAAGACAAGAGTTGGAGTGAAGAGGGGTGGTGCCCTCTGGAGGATGCTGGGGAGCGGCCGCAACTTAAGAGAGTTGCGGCGGAGCCGGTGAGTAACTGAGGGCAGTAAAGAACGTTGCGCACACCCTGATAGACCATCCCTCACGTCTCTTTGTTTTGTTTATTAAGATACACTAGGCACCAATTAGGAACCCTTTTGATCGTTTACGCCTAATCTCAACAAAAACCGCCCCTTCCCTCACGCTTTCCCCTGAATCATACTAAATCCACAAGCACCCATCAGGTGTGGTGACGGGCACTTTACAACCTACGGTCATACCGCTGAGTAGTGATTGGCGGCTCCTTGTGTTTTCCTTCCCTCTTTATGAGCCTCCGTGGGAGATCCCCAGACCCAGAAGACCGGACAAAGGTGACGACAACCGAAGTCGAGGTTACACAGAGAAAAGAGGAAACCCAGAAGAAGAAAGTAGAACCGCCCCGATCACACGCAGCTCAAAGAATAGAAAATTTAAATATAAGCCGTACACTTGCCCAATATATACAGCCTCCACATCTGTTTTTTAGGCCCGCCCTCCCACATTGCCTCAACAAGAAGTTGCTGAAGTACACCAACATAGCTCTAGGCCTTTCGTCTCATTTCGTGAGTACTTTTTCAGCATTAAAGGAAATCAATGGGCTAGCTGAATTTCTGAATCCCAGTCCCATTTAGATTGATCAGGGAATGCGCCTTTCAGTAAATTAGCCATGTAGGCTCTGGGTTTGCTTCCCTCCACTCCTTCTGGGATCCCGAGAAAGCTTAAGTGGTTCCGGCGCGGGTGATTTTCTTGATCTTCAAGTTTTAACATAACGTCAGACATACCTGCTCCTTGGGTGGTATTTTGTCATTTCAGGGACTCCACCTCCACTTCAAGGGAATCCGTTCATGCTTCAACAGCCTTAGTTGGTCAGCAATCTCTCCGTAAGTTTTATTTAGCTTCTGAATCCCAGCTTGTAACTTCTTGAAGGCAATTTTTGCCCTACGGCTATCATTCCTAGCCTCCTCTTGCATTTGTTTAATCGACAAAAAGATGGTAATCAGTGAAGGTTCTTTGGTCTGTATACCAATATTTGGACTATCGTCCAAGCAGTATTCCTGAGGAGTTATCTGGGTATGTGAGTAGTCCCATTTTAATTGTTTCCAACTAGTCCCCGATTGATTCTCTTTCCTTTTTTTGTAGAAGATTTCTTGCTTTGTGTCAGTCGTAAATCATCAGTTGAGGTAATACTGTTAGAGTCCTAAAGAGAATCATTGCTTGAAGAAGTATTGTCCTGCTTAGCAGAGTCTGAGTCATCAGTTAAAGAGACATTTTTTTTCTCCAGGTAGGTCTGTAGAAAGGGCCTCCAGTCGGTGATAAATGGTGCTGACTGGACCGGGATTTATAGATATATTGGATCACCAATGTCCATATTTATTCTTCCAAATTGATTTCTGTCTGCTCCTTGCATTGCAAAATCACCAGTTATCAATTGGGTGCAGCTTTGGGTGTTTTTTTCCATTGGCCCAGGCAACCTAAACACCAATGTAGCTGTCAGGGGGAGGGAATCCTTACTGATAGTTGTACTGTACTGATCATCCCCTGCATCCTGGTTTGTTGCGTTAGCAGCACCCTCATTAATTGTAATGATTCAATGGTTTCTTCCATTGATTGCTTACCGCCAAAATTCTCTTCAGCCTTTGAGTTGTTTTTTTTTTAGATCAGCTGCCAAGGGGAGAGAAAACAAAGCAGCCACAGAGGGTTGTGTGGACCCATCTTCTGTCTGTGGTATAGTCTTCAGTGATGCTTTCTTTGCTCCAATTTCCCATTTCATTTTGCCATGACCTGTACGCTGCTTCGAGTCCATGCTTGTTTCACCCGTGGTTGTGGGCTGAGTGCTTCCCGCAACCACAAGACCGCCAGAGGGAAGGCCTTAGGCCCGCATCTTTGCTGTCTTTCCACCTCTACTCGACATCAGGAAACCAAAGTATTCTCTTCAGTACTGCCGAAACCGAAGCCCAAAGCAGGACGAGGGAGAATACAGCGAGGAAATCACAGCAGAGATCCGGAGGAGCAGCCCCAGGTGCTCTGAGCACAGCAACCAGTCAGCCAGGCTCAGTCCCAATAGTCGAATACCGCGTAATTGAACCAAGGGGGAGATTGTGAGAGATGCAGAAGTCAGTCACGTGCCTTATTTTCCCCACACCACTCTGTTCCCAACTGATGTCTCTGTATCCACAGATGCAGACCTAGAAATCTCAGCGCAGTTTGAATTAATTACATCAATAAATGAATGCATGTTACAGAGTGATTGATTTCCAAAGGAACATTGTCTCGTATATATACCACAGAATTCAGGGATTGTTCTCATCTTCCTTGTCACACACACATTTCACATGCTTCTTCTCAGGCTTGTTCAACTTCTTTCTGAATACCTTGGCAAAGTGTCCCATTATGCCACAAAACAGTACATTTGGACTTCCAGGCAGGACAGCTCCTGTCTCTAGCTATGTGTCCCCTATTCCCACACCCAAAACAAACCGGGCATTTATCCTCCTTGTCTGCTTTCCCTTTATTTGTGCCCTTCCAATTTGTATCACTGTAGTCCTGTCTCTCACCCTTTTTGTTATCCCCTTTAGGAAAAGTGGAGATTTTTCCTACTACTTCACTATCATTTTTAGGGCTGCTTTGGCACATCTTCTATACATTTCAGCTTTCTTAATTAAAGCAATAACCTCATTCTAAGGAGCTTGCCGCACACCTACAATTTCTCCTGAATGCCTGAATTGTTAGAATCCATAACTAATTGGTCCCTTATAAAGTCATCATGAATAGATCCAAATTTGCACGAAATGGCAATTTTTTTTAATGCAGAAATGTAATCTTTAACTTTCTCCGTACTTGCTTGCTTCCTTTGAAAGAAGGAGTATCTGCCTATGGCTACACACACTGTGGGGTGATAGTAAATGCCTAAATCCTCCAGTGCTTCTAAGAAAAGATTTGCATTTTCACCCGACCTAGCCTTCTTTTCCATTTGATTAAAAATTCGTAGCCTTTCCGGGCCCAAACTGTGTAAAAGCATCTTTGTCTTCCTAAATGCCGAGAATTCATCTTTGTTTTCCCCTTCTAAGGCAGATAAATAATTCAAGAAAATATCCTTCCACTCTGGCCACTTTAAGATTGGTTACCCTGGATGTGCTAGAAAAGTAACTGGTGGAGTGAGTCCACAATTCTGGGAGCTTATTCTGACCGTAATTAAGGGTTTACTAAAAAATGTGAACACTGGGCTAGTACAATATTGTGATTAACTTCCTAACAAAAATAAGGGTGCTGATGGTGTAATGCTGAATGTTGCTTCAATACCCACTATTAACACTAAAGTTTAACTCCAGCAAAATGTACAGGAGAGAAAAAAAATATGACTTCCTCAAGCCTTGTAATAACTGTGTGGTGTGACATCGCTCTATGCTTCACTTTGATAACTTTATTTCGGTCGCAAGACCATAAAAGTACAATAAAATATATACAAGTACAAAAATAAGATCATAAATAGAAAAATGTTAATTTAAAAGACAATTATTAAACAATGAGTTATCATGATCAGTTGATAGAAAAATAAAAACTGATAGCCATTGCTATGAATTAATAAAACTCATCCTTCTCCTCCACATGGCAAATAGAAAACGGGAAACTGCATAGACAATAAGTGGGTTGGTATCGTAGGTTAGAGCTTGTACACATTTTCTGAGGCCCAATTTTTTGCACAAAGGGAAAAGCCAGCATTTTCGGGTCGTGCTGTATGCTGGACAAAAGAACAAAATGTGCACAACATCTTCTTTGCATGTTTTGCATATTGGGCAGTTGGCCTCGATCGATTTTCCCCAGCTTGATGTAAACACCCCAATTGGGAGGCAACCATATCTCAACTGGGTATAAAGTTTTCTCGCCAGTGGAGGCTGTACTACATCCAGAAATACTTCCAATTTAGATTCAGTTTTCATCAATAGAAACTCGGAGGTCAACCTGCCCAGAGACGTTGAGCAGCTTAATATATTAGAGTTAAAAAGTCTGACAGCTGCCAATATCTCAGTCCTTTGAGTCCTCATACAGCTAATATCCGGGGTGTCCCAAAGTTGGGGCAGGCCGATTTGGTAAAAGGAAGACTTTATATGGAGTAGCCAGGGAATATTCTTACACTTTAGCATCCCCCAGATTGCACTAAATTCTGCTCTGAAGAATTCAAGCTCAGGAACAGACCAGAGCCTTCTCCAAAAGAGCGGTGGTCGTGCGGCAGCCAAGTCATTAACGGGAACCAAATCCATATCCAAGCGTAATGGTATTAGAGGCGTACTCTGGGGGAGGCCAACCAGACCACGCATGAAGGCTTGTTCCACCTTCCGAAGATTGGATGTGTTTGTATGACCCCACAGTTCTGCAGCGTACAATGCTGCGGACCTAACCTGGGTTTTATAGATCTCTAATACAGGGGTAACAGGTTTGAAAGTAGAAGTTCTGTGAAGTCTACCAATACCCCCCGATATCTGAGATAGCCTCAAAGAAGATTTTACCACTTGAGCATCCCAGGCAAAGTTCTCAGTAAGCGTGACCCCCAGGTATGTGAAGGTCTTGACTCTTTCCAAGGGTACACCCCCCAGTACAGGGTTCGGGCGTGTGTGCCTCGGGGGATTGAAGATCATAAACCTGGTTTTCCCCAAGTTGATCTCCAATCCCCGCGAAGCACAGAAGGTCGCGAACCCGTCCAATACACGCTAGATGCCCGATGATGTCCGGGATAACAACAATGTGTCGTCCGCGAACATCAAAGCGGGCACCCGACCAGAAGCCAGTCGTGGGGCATCAGTATCCTTAATACCATTTAGTTCGTCAATCAATCCATTGACGTACAGGCTGAATAATGTAGGGGCCAATACGCAGCCCTGTCGTACCCCCCGAGTTACAGGGAAACGTGCAGATAGTTCCCATTCTTCCCGCACCTCACCTGTGCAAAGTTCCCTGTGTGGAGGCGAATCAACACATCAAGTAGGTATGGTAGGAGACCAAGGTCCTTCAGTACCATCCAAAGTTTCTGCCTAGGGACCAGATCAAATGCGGCCCGCAGGTCCACAAAAACAAGGTAGAGGCTGCCACCCTCCACTCTTGCTGTTTTCCAAAAAAGGACCTGGAGCCGAAAGATCTGGTCCAAGGTAGATATGCCGGCTCTAAAGCCAGCTTGTAGGGGAGTCAATACTTTGTTCGCCTCCATCCAGTCTAGCAGTCTGTTCAATAAAATTCGGCCCAACAATTTTTGAGTGGAATCCAATAGGCTGATGGGTCTATAATTGGATGGGGCTAGTGGGCAACCCTTCTTAAGGATCGGTACAATCTCAGCCCCTAGCCATGTGTCTGGCAATGCAGAACCCGTCAGAACCGCATTAAACAGAACAGTCAGATATGGGGCCCAAATTTTAGGTTGAGAGCGAAAGAGGTCCCCCGGGAGCTTATCGAGTCCTGGGGCTTTGTTTGGGGGCAAACCCTCAATCACAGATTCTACCTCCTTAAAAGTAATTGAATCTGGATAGTTGCCCTCAGTCCTAACCTGAGGATCCGGTAAACTAAACCCTGTCCGAAGGGCCAAGGGTCCAGGCTGGCTATATTCGGGTGTAGGGTCTGAGGCTACAAAGGTCCCAGGAGATGCTCTATTGTCCCGATCGTGGCACAGAAATGCCCTTGACTCCGGACTTGCATATAGTTCTTTAAAGTGCGCCTCCCAAACTAGAGGGGCGATGTTTGGAACCCCTAGCTCTCGTTCGCCACTCGATGCTGAGGTGGCAATAGCCCAGAAAGTCCTAGAATCCATAGAGAGGAGTGCGTCTCTTAGATCGTTCCACTTGAATTCCTCCCACTCACTCTTAGCCCTGGTCAACTCCTTTTTGTACAGCAATCTAGATGCCTTAATAATAGGTCCATCTTTAGATTTAATTGCTACAAGCATATTCCTCTTTGCGCATTTACAGTCATGGTCATACCAAGGATGTGTTCTGGGCCTTGATTGCCTGGGCCTAAATACAGGATAAAATATCTCCCCAAGGCTCGTAATCAACCTTCTATGTATGTCTGGAGCCTGCTTAGGAGAGAGGGGACCCCCCATTTCACTTATTAGCGGGATGGCAATCCGATAAATTTCAGCAAGACGTGTCGTTCCTTCCAGGCACATTGCCCATTTAACCCTTCTCCTATTATTGGATATAGTAAGGGGTAATACAGACAATACTGTGTTTAGCTCTGGATTGGTTAGACCAAATGCGCCAGGCTTAAGCGTCAGGAGCAGAGCATTATGATCACTATCTTGTCTTAGTACAACCTGGAAATCTTTGGGTTTATCCCAGTGCTTGGCTTCCAATAAAATGTAATCTATGATGGAAGTACTATTAGACCTATTAAATGTGGGTAGACCAGAATTAGCATTATCAGACCTTCCATTGCACGCCCATAAGGACTTTGCAAGTGTGAAGGATTTGATTTGCAGTACCAACTTGGTCCAGGCCTTCACTGGGGTAATAGCAGGAGCCGGAATACACCAGAGCGAGTCTACTTCATCTTGGTTATCTAATTCAGGGAAACTCAAGGGTTCAAACTGGCAATTAAAATCACCTCCCACAATTATTGTTATTGAAGGATCAAATGATTGGATGAAGAGATCAAGAGCAATAAAAGTACTTGATTCGTTTCCATTTATAGTAGGCCTAGAGTAAATATTAATAATGGCCACACGTGACTTATCAGGTGAGGTTAAAAGGACGCATTGAATGTCAGGCGAGTTTGTTTCAAGCTGGGCGGCCCGTAGTCCTAAATGTGTACCCACCCAGATGGATAACCCGCCCAAGGAGCGACCCTTACCCCTTGAAACAGCGGAGATGTCAAAGGTCGCAAAACCAGGACATTCGCTCCCTTCCAGGGCCCAAGTCTCTTGCATCAAACAGATGTCATGCTTTGCCATAAATACGAACCACTCTGGGTCAAGTAATTTATTCTTGAGTCCCGCTATGTTCCAAGAAAGTATCTTGATACACCCTTCCATCACTCTATCAGAACCATGGTCAAACCCCTGCTCTTTTAGGGGGCTCTGATCTCGGCTATCTCCTACACTCTTATCCACCGGCCCACTATCGATGGAACAAGGATCATCACCAATAGATAGGGTGGGTATATTCTCCCCAGATCCAGATCCGTCCGTACGGTCCCTATAACTCAATTTCAAAACAGGAGTTTCAATCTGGGCCAGTCAATCAACTTCTTCCAGGACGCTAAACCTATTCCAATGGACGTACGACTGGAAAGGCGGAATGGGGATTAAGGGATGCACTACAGATGGCTTCCATTGTCGAGTCCCACCAGATGGCAAAGAGTGGTTCCTACCATAGTGAGTAAAAGTCTGATTATAATTGGAGGTGGGATAAAAATAAGACAAATGGAGAGACAATATCTGGGAATTCCGCCACATGGAAGATTTACAAATACAATCCACTGCAGTAGGATCCCTGAGGTTTATTGTTATAGCATCTCCTGCCACTGTTTTGGGACCCCTTCCAATCCACTCTATTCTTCTCACCGCCAAGATTTCCCCCGAAATATTAGGAGGGAGGGGTCTATTTATACTTAGCCACTGAATGCATTTATTCTTAAGGTCAATCTCAAATTCTTTTTTCCCCTCTCTTAGAGCTGGAACACCCGCTAAGACAACCACGTAAGGTAGAGCTTCTGGGGGCAGATTTATTGTAGGCAGCTGGCAAGGATCTGCCCTACGCTGGGCGGATCTCATTGGCAAGGTTGTAGCACTTTTTCCAGGGACTTCAACCTCCTTAAAGTGTAGGCTAGAACTGTCGGCTTGGGCCCTTGAGGTCTGGGTGGAATGACCTAAATTATTAGAAATAGAAGGAGGTGGTGGCATAGAAGTTATAGGGTTGGGGATGGTAATTGCGCTCCCTAAATTTGTGTTCTGGGCCACTGGAATGTCAACAGGATCAGCCCCCAAGTTACCAGAAACAGAAGATGCCAACTTTTCAGGGGGATTGTTAACTTTGTTGTTCCCACTAC
The DNA here is from genome assembly GCF_964204655.1 of Triturus cristatus. Taxonomy (NCBI): domain Eukaryota; kingdom Metazoa; phylum Chordata; class Amphibia; order Caudata; family Salamandridae; genus Triturus; species Triturus cristatus. Next base: position 330,356,851 of record NC_140585.1, on the reverse strand, counting down.
CTTATTATTTAGAATGGTAACAATTCTGTCCAATTTTGACATTAGAGGTTTAATGTGTGCAACAATAGTCTGTTCCAGGCATGCCTGTAAGTCCGCCACTATATTTGTGACCCAACATGGCACCCCTCGTTGGGAATTTGGAGTGCTATCCAGTGGGGTCACCAAGTTATGATTATAGTTGGCCAGCGTTTTTTTACCCGGCTTTCTAGCTTTTTTGGGGAGACTATTTTTCCTCAGCTTAGAATCTAACTTCCCAGATTTCGATATTAATGCGGGGGAAGAGGGAGTCAGGGTAGCATGGGAATCCACAACATTGCTAGGGAACTCCTTTGTAACCTGCCTCAACTCCACACCACTTAGTGATTCAGAAAGCATCTGGGAGCATGGCAGCTCAGCAAAGGTGGGTGCAAGGAAAGAATCACAGACCGTAGGGTCAGTAGTTAGTACAGAACAATCCCCTTCAAAGTCTTGCAAACATACAGTAGGAGTGAGAGATAATCTTCTTTCGGTATTTTCAATTGCAGTGGCCACAACTCCAATTGTTTGTTGTAACATTTTATCGATGGCCGTAAGTGTAGGTAGGGGCTGGGGAGCAGCTGCATGTAATCTGGTATTTGGGCGAGACACAGCAAGCTTAGATGTTTTGCCCGGTTTACTCGTCATCTTTTAACAAGTATATCTTAGGTGCCAGAGAGCAGGTACAATTGCAATATCAAGTCAGAGTCCTGGGCAGTCAAGTGTAGCACAAAGATCAGACTTGGGCTAAACCAGTCAATACATAAAGGCAACAGCTATGTATAAATCAAACAGGGTACCTTGATGTAGTAGGACCCAGCGAGCGATTCCAAGATCCTCGGGGAGAGGGCGGAAGGGAGGTGGCCCAGCCCAGCCTCGGACGGCCACAGACGGCCCGCCCTTTGCCCGGGCTTCGCCCGGCGCCGCCCGCGCGCGTCCCGCGACGCGGAGTGAGCCTCGGAGTTTTCTGCGCCTCCAGGCGCGTGCGTGGCGTCAACAGGCGCTAAGTCACCTGGGGGCTGTAGTCTCCCCCTAATCGCGGCCGCGTGATGGATAGGCGGCAGTAGGGGAGACAAACAGCGAAAGGTACCCAGCAACGGCAAGGGAAGGATCGAAGTAGCAGCAGGACCCCCACAGCAGGTAATGCAAGTCTTGTCAGGTTTCCCGCTCCACCGAGGGAGCCTCGGAGTTTTCTGCGCCTCCAGGCGCGTGCATGGCGTCAACAGGCGCTAAGTCACCTGGGGGCTGTAGTCTCCCCCAACTCGCGGCCGCGTGATGGATAGGCGGCAGTAGGGGAGACAAACAGCGAAAGGTACCCAGCAACGGCAACGGAAGGAGCGAAGTAGCAGCAGGTCCCCCACAGCAGGTAATGCGAGTCTTGTCAGGTTTCCCGCTCCACCGAGGGAGCCTCGGAGTTTTCTGCGCCTCCAGGCGCGTGCGTGGCGTCAACAGGCGCTAAGTCACCTGGGGGCTGTAGTCTCCCCCTACTCGCGGCCGCGTGATGGATAGGCGGCAGTAGGGGAGACAAACAGCGAAAGGTACCCAGCAACGGGAACGGAAGGAGCGAAGTAGCAGCAGGACCCCCACAGCAGGTAATGCGAGTCTTGTCAGGTTGCTCTATGCATATTGACCGACTTCAGATTGATGCCCATATTTCAAAACTAACCGGTGTGCATATCACCGAGATATGAGTCATGCCCCAAATGTGTGCTTCCTCTTCCTGTTTGCCTCTTACCCCGCTATGCTTCCGGGTGAGACAGCGCGTGAAAAGAATGCAAATGCAAACACTGCTTGACGCGCTTATTATTTCCTGGTATGCGCATCAATGAAGTTATACAAAATTTTCCAGCTTTCGCAATAAGAATTTTAGATTCTATTAAGGACACGGAGGCGAGAATTATGCTTCTCAATTTCTTTTACTACTCCACAGCAGCCAATGAAAAAACAGTAAAACAGTAAAAACACTACACATCCCATGATGCTTTGAACCACGCCTCCTTCATTAAACTATCAAGCATGAATAAAGCATACAAAATAACGAGGCACCATCTTGGCTTCCTCTTTCTTTGCTATAAGCAGTTAAAAAAAGTCTGAAAATATAAAGCAATAGTCCTGGCTCTCAACGGAGAGTAATAAACAGCAGATCAGGCTCCCAACGGGGAGCAACTCTCGACCAGTCCCAAACGAGGCAGCCATTCTCCAACCGAGAAGAGGTATTTGATATGAAGACGCGTCGAATTAACTCTGTTTGGATTCTGCTCCTGAAACAGAAACAAGTTTGAAAATATGGAACCAAAAGAGTTTTGATATCTCAGTGTGGGAAATAACATACTTATGCATCATTAAACAACATGACAGCTATAAATCTTACCTGTCCCAACGGGTGGGATAATCCTCGCCTCCATGTCCTTAATAGAATCTGAAATTCTTATTGCGAATGCTGGAAAATGTTGTATTCTATGGCAGGACCGGATGCTCAGATTATGCTGGTTCAAAGCTGACCAACAACAACAGAAGAAAAATGAACAATAGGCTTATAATAAAACACTTTAAACACTGGATCAGATGACCAATCTGCAGCATTTAAAATACCTTCCAGACGAGACCCCATGATGAAGGCCTTAGACGCCATAGCGCCCCTTGCAGAATGCGCCCCATAAACAGTAATATCAATGCCCGCTTCAGCCATCACCCACCTGACCCAACGTGCCAGAGTGGCTGCCGAGACAGGGCGAAACGGTTTCTGGATGGCTAAGAGTAATGGTCCTAGAGGATCAGACAAAGTACGTTCTTCATATACCTTTAAACATTTTAAAACACATTATTTTTCATTATGAGGAAAAGCGTGATACTCACCTGAACGATATATTGTTTTAGTCCTTCTACAGATGAGAAAAGACACACCTTGGGAAATAAAATTCTTCCTGCCAAATCTAAAGCGTGAAAATCAGACACTCTACGACAGGAACTAAGACACAGAAGCATGGTAAGTTTTGCAGACAATTGTTTTAATGACAAATCGTTATTATGTGGCGAGGCTTCTAATAAAGAAAGAACCTTAGAAACATTCCATAAAGTAGTATATCTGGGTCGTGGAGGGCACGCCACTCTGATACCTTTGAGTAACTTACATACTAAGGGATGTACTCCCACTGGCTTTCCATCAATATGATTATGGCCTGCGGACAAGGCCGATCTGAAGTTATTCACGGATCTGTAAGACAGACCTGATTCCGCACATTCAGATAAAAAATTAAGAATCTCCGTCAAATCAGATCCCACAGGATCCACTTGACGTTGAAGGCACTATTGGAAGCCAGAGTCCCAGTCCTGCCCCGCTGTCACCAAATGCGAGACCCGGGACTCCTCACTCAATGTTAGGCCAAGTAAGGACACCGTTTGAGATAGCCCTGCTCACCCCCTTAGTAGCTTGGCACGAGCAGCCAAGCCTATCTCCAAGGCACAAGTGTACAGTATGTGCAACCACTCTCACACCAACCCACTGGTGACACCACAAATGGACTCCACACGAGTTTGATAAAATAAGTATAAACTTTATATGAAAAGATATACGATCAGACCACACGATACAAAAGCCAACATATAATAAAGGGTAATATTCGTTCCGGCTGGCTGGTAGGTTCAAATCCCAACTACCGCTTTCCAAATGCTATGCTGGTCATAATGCTAGAATCACACACGTTGCAATGGACAAACAATAGTGCACTGCGTAACGATACAATCCTTTGCTTGGCAAAGGAGAAATAATACAATGCGTAACGATACACCCCGGTACCTTGCAATGGGAGAAATAATGCAATGAGTACCGCTACAATCATGTACTGCGCAATGAAGGAATAAGGCAGTGCGTCACACCCCAATCACATGCTTTGCAAAGAAGAAATAATGCAATACGCACCGCTCCAATCATGTACTTTGCAATTAAGGAATAATGCAATGCGTAGCTACAATCCTGTACTTTCCAATGAAGGAATAATGCAATGCGGGCCACAACAATCCTGTACTTTGCAATGGAGAAATACTGCAATGCGTAGCGCTACAATTGTGTACTTCATTATGCAGAAATAATGTCAGGCGTCATAAGACAGCCCGGCAGTTCATTAGCAGCAATATTAGCAATGTGTATTACGACAATCAGCCTCTTCGATAACAGTTGCCCCCCCACACGTTTCCACGATGACATAAAGTACAGCTTCTCACTCTGGCCCCAGTAATGCCACTCCATTGGTTAGTACGGGACCCAATCTGAGCCGAAGCAAAGGCTCACATCGCCAGAAGGACTGAGAGGCCAAGAGAGTGTCCCTCCGAACCCGCACCCCACCCAGGTAGTGATCCCCGTTACTTGGGGGCACGACCCCACTCTCCTCTCCTCCTTCAGCGAACTGGGTGTTCTGTGCAGAACTTTCTCAATGGGCCTCATCGGCTCGGCCTGGCAGCTCAGCTCCTCCGGGGCTGCCGGTCCGGGCCGCGACTGTTAGGAAGGTCTCAGGTGGCCGCAGGGCACACGTACCCCACGCCTCTGAGATTACATTACTCCGGGTGCACGTTCACCACAGCAGCCTCCGGTTCTCTTCTGGCACAAAGCCACACACACAACGCTGATGGAATTCACATCGACTCCGAGTGCACGTTCACCAGGCACTCCTTCCTGTGGTCTCAGTTGGCACCAAGACACGCACACCACGCTGCAGAGACTCACTTTCTTCCGATGCACACGATGATCAGCCGATCACCTCCACAGTCCCAGGTTGCACCAAAGCACGCACACTGCTTCACTGAGACTTACTCCAACTCCGGTGCCCCGATATCCAGGCGGTCTTCACCAATGCCTTCGGCCGCACCACAACACGCTCACCGTGTCCGAGCCTCACTCGATGACCAGGCGCTCTTCACCAGCACCTCCGGTGCACCCCGACACGCACCCTGCACGTCCGAGACTCACTCCACTTCCGATGCACACATTGACCAGGCGCTCCTCACCAACGCCTCCTGTGCACCACGACACGCACCCTGCACGCCCAAGACTCCCTTCACCTCCGATGCACACGCTGACTAGGCGCTCTTACCCAACGCCTGCGGTGCACCACGACACACACCCTGCGCGTCTGGGTCTCACTTCACCTCCGATGCACTCGCTGACCAGGCGCTCTTCACCAACGCCTCCTGTGCACCACGACACGCACCCAGCGCGTCCAAGTTTAATTTCTCCTCCGTGTGTCTAATATCACAGGGCACACCTTCTGAGGGTCTCAAGCTGCCACAACACGCGACCACCGCATCGCTTGAAACTTCTCCGGAAACGTTTATGTTCCTGTGTTTCCAAACAGGGAGCCAGCTCACCTCGGGCCCTTGGGGTAACAAGACACAGCACACAGCACAGTCTTCTTCAAGCAGGGAGGCGCAGCGCACAAAGCACAGTCCCAACAGCCCCTTCCTTGGTTATAACAGCAAACTGCAGACCAGCCCCAGATCATCAAGCAAGGGTCGGTCCTTCCCAGCAGTCACTTCAGTTGTTCCTTCCTTAGCAGAGGTTCCTCTTCACCACGAAATGGGTCCAAGCCTTTTCAGTCTCAATCCACTTCTATTTCAACGTTCAGGGGTCTCAGCTCTCATAGTTATACCCCTAAATGTCTTTGAAGGCCACTCGCTTTGGTTTGTTACACGTCAGTTGCTGTCCCTGTCACGCTACTGGAGTAGCGCAACGATCCATTTATCACCGGAGGAGCCGCTGGGACGCCGGCACCAACTGCCCAGCAGCCGAGGAGGGTGAGGCACAGGCCCCGGGACTGCGAGGACCAGCATTCCATAGCTCCAGCTGGTCCTCTTCCCGCGTGAGCCGCGCCCCCTCACAGCGCCACGCCCCCAGCCAAGCCCTACAACAACTCGCGGCACCCGCTTCGCGGGTGCCACTCGCTTTGGTTTGTTACACGTCAGTTGCTGTCCCTGTCACGCTACTGGAGTAGCGCAACGATCCATTTATCACCGGAGGAGCCGCTGGGACGCCGGCACCAACTGCCCAGCAGCCGAGGAGGGTGAGGCACAGGCCCCGGGACTGCGAGGACCAGCACTCCATAGCTCCAGCTGGTCCTCTTCCCGCGTGAGCCGCGCCCCCTCACAGCGCCACGCCCCCAGCCAAGCCCTACAACAACTCGCGGCACCCGCTTCGCGGGTGCCACTCGCTTTGGTTTGTTACACGTCAGTTGCTGTCCCTGTCACGCTACTGGAGTAGCGCAACGATCCATTTATCACCGGAGGAGCCGCTGGGACGCCGGCACCAACTGCCCAGCAGCCGAGGAGGGTGAGGCACAGGCCCCGGGACTGCGAGGACCAGCATTCCATAGCTCCAGCTGGTCCTCTTCCCGCGTGAGCCGCGCCCCCTCACAGCGCCACGCCCCCACAACCTACTTCCCTTTAAAGTGCGCGCTTTGGACCGCGTTACGCGGGACGCGCGCGGGACGCAGCCCGGGGCGAAGACCGGGCAAAGAGCGGGCGGTTTAAGGCCGTTCAAGGACGGCTGAGGACGGCCCTGGCCCTGAACCCCTGCCTTATTGCCTATATTTATCATCCAACGACTAAGGTAGGCGGAACTGTGTACTGTTTCTTCGCATATCAACATCAACATTAACGGCCACTACCTTGTACATCATTTATTGTTGACTTTGTGCTCAGATGTCGGCCATGCGCAACAGAACTAGAAGTTGTGCGAAAAAGCTGCGGCGGTCACACAGGTGACAGGACCTATAGACCTCTTTATTTCCCGTGTAAATGAGACTATTGATCAAAGCATTGTTGTACTGGAAAAAAGAGTCTCCATGGATCTTGCAAATGCTAAGCGTTCATCCTTGGGTTCCCTTGCCAATGCCAAATCACCCGCATTGCAGCCTTCGAATGTCTGCTCCCTACCCTTAACCATACCCACCAATAGTGCTCCGATTGTGCCAAATATTGTTGATTTATCGGTTGCCCTATCAGACTTGGACCCGTCTTTTTCGGACCTAGAGGTTACTCCAGACCTAGAGGCCTGTCAGTCTTCCGGCATAGCGGCCCCATGTCTGAGTGGGTCTAATGAGGTGGTAACAGCTCCTGTACCTATAGCTTCTCGGGGAAGGGCCACCAGTCTCCCAAAGGCTATATCTAAGAGAAAAAGCAAAGCTAAAGTTACAGTTAGGAATCATAATTTGATTTCCCCTACTCCACAAATGACTTCAGGTATTCCTTGTTGGGTGCAAAACTTGGTAATAGATTTAAAACTAGACCTTGAAGCTACAATAGCAGCACAAATCAAGCCTCTAATTTCCAAACTGGATAGGCTTACGTCTTTAATACATTCGAAATGGCCACAAAAAACGAATGGGCAAGGGCCTGATCAGCCACATGGGAGTACAGAAGCAGCCCCTAAATGTTCACCATGTATCCAGCCCCCTAAAGATGTATTAACTAACGTTCAAGTAACTGTAGCCCCCGGGAATCCAGTTATATCTCATTTGTTGCAAACCGGGAGTAATTCTGCTCAATCCACATCTATACCCACTCCGAGGGTGGTGGGACCGATTTCGACTTCTCAACACTTTGTTGTTGGCAATAATACTACCACTACACAAGTAAAAGATGTTGTAGGGAAATCTAATACCCCTTTAGCACCTTCCCTTTCCACGAACATACCTGAAGGTCCTAAGCCAAAGCAGGCACGCTTTAGGTCAATCACTTTACCACCAGAGGTTTCCCCTTTTGTGGTCGTGTTGACAGCAGTCCCCCCGTTGAAGGAGGGAGTAAAAGAAAGTCATGTCGAGCTAAGAAACAAATGTGCCCAATGGTTCCACCTACATAAACCTCTACCCAACGGTATGAATGGTGAAATTCTTACTGTACGTAGAGGGGACTGGGTGGGCAGAAGCAAGAAAACAATAGTAGGGGATGTAATTACAGTTAATTTTAGAGATACAGGGACAGTTAGTTATATATGTAATGTTCCCAACAGTGGTCCTGCGACTCAAATTAACCCACTCCCCCTATCTTACTTTTTACCGATGCCTTCAAGATCAAACCCTCCCTGCTCCACTTTACAAAGTAACAGAGGATCTGTGTATCCCCCGCAGCATACCACCAAACCATGGCAGCAACCACCATATCCCTCTTCTTCTTTTTTTCCACATTTTGTCAATTTTCACCAGCAGCCACTACATGTTCCATCTTTTCCCCAGCACCATGTTAATTCCCATTGGTCACATCCTCCCCATTTTCCACCACCTTCATTTCAGTCTGGCCATCAGTGGCAGCAACCCTTTCAGCCACTACAACCAGTTAAACCCCAGTGGCAGCAAGCATGGCAGAACCTGCCCCCTTCCCAAGACTTATTGTATTCACAATTTGCTCACCCCAACAGATATGCTGTGTTGGATGAGGTAGATTGACTGAGCTCTACTGAAGCTTTGGATTTAAACATCTCTTTGTCCTGTTCAGATATGGCGAGTGCTTCTCCTGCTACACCTTTAATCGCACTCCCCGAATCCCCAATGGTGTCATCAGTAATACCCCACTCGTGTTTAAAAAACAGGGATAGCTATGATGCATGCACAGATACTGTCATACCCAGATTAAGCCCAGATATCATCTCTCGGGAAGATGGTCCTAATCTATCACGAGCAATTCAGCCAGAGCCATCTGTAGTTGGTGATTCTGGCAAACCAGCAGGTCTCTCCCTTGTTTCCTGGAACATAGCTGGCCTTGCCAGTAAATTAGGTACACCCTTCTGGACCAGTTTTTTGGGGGAGGGATTTGACCTAATTTTGTTGCAGGAAACTTGGTGTCTGGATCCCATTAACATCGAAGGGTACATATCCTATTGTCTCAGAGCCACCAAATCTAGCTCGGGTAGGGCTAAGGGGGGCCTCCTGTTGCTTATATCTACCAAGCTGTGCGATTGTACAGTTAAATACAGCACGACAGTTGGGGCTCATAGCCAAGTTATAAGGTTGGAGTGCAAAAAGAATATCGATTTAGTTGTGATACATTTTTATAATAATCTCTTTGATGCTACTAGAGGGGATATTCTACCGCCTCTAGAAAGGGAAATAACTAAAGCCCTCGGTATCTCGAAAAGAATGGCCGAGGTTGTCTGGGCAGGGGATTTTAACTTGCAACCCTGCCATTTGTCCAACGGGAACATCTGTGGCTTTGGTGCAGCAATGAGTAGTCATTGGGGGGGTTTGGGCGTGAGGGAGGATTCCCCTCATTTCCAACATTGCAGTTATGGTTCCACCTTAAATAATATGCTAGTCACATTAGACATGACCCTGTTAAATTGTAATACAAACAATCAGGCGAAAATATGCCCTACATTTACAGGCAGAGATGCAGGATCATTTATAGATCATATTCTGTTGTCTAGCAGTGGAGGTTTCACCGATTTGCATGTAAATGAAGAAAGTCTCAGTGACCATAATAGCCTTCGTGTTACCCTTTTGAGGCATGGTACCTCGACGGTTTCAGGTGGGAAATGTTCTACTGACTTAGTACCTATTAGACCGAAGGGTCTAAGGATCAAATGGACTGGTCTAAATTCTAAGGTTAAGCAGAAGGAGGTTATCACCAGATGTAAGAACCAAATTAGTTCCTGCTTGGAGGATGATTGTGACCTAGGCTGTTTATTAGTTCACTTTATCTCCATGAATAGTATTATTGATGGTATTTTTACTAAGACCTCGTTATCCAATAGCGGTCCGAAGCAGGGGTGGTTCGATAAGACCTGTATAGTCGCCCTCCATGATCTAAAGAATGCCTTAGGCACTAACCCACGTGTTAAGACGGACATACAATTTTTTAGGGCAAGATATAAAACAGCAATTAATACCAGGAAAAGGGTATTACAGACCGAAGCATGGGATAAGCTGAAGGAAGCAGCAGAGACCAAAAACTGCAAACTGTACTGGGAAACCATTAACAGCCCATTTCTTAATAAGGAAGATGTTCCAGAATTAACATCTTATGTGGCATGTAGCGATTGGGTCAGTCACTTCTCCAAAATCTTTAATCCAGACGGGTTACCTCTTGAGCTAATGTTACCTGAGTCTATCTCATGGCTACCCCTCTCGTTGGGAATTACATTAGAAGAAAGCCATGAAGCAATTTCTTCAAGCAAAGGAGGTAAGGCCCCTGGCCCCGATGGGGTCCCGCTGGATCTATACAAAGACGAACCAGCTCTATGGGCTCCCATCCTGGCGAGGTTATTTAATTGTGCGGCAGAAACTAATCCTCCGCCCACTTGGGGTCAATCAGTCATTATTCCTCTACACAAGAAAGGTGACAAATCAGAGGCCTCTAACTATCGTCCAATTTCATTATTGGACGCCTCTGTGAAGGTGATGAGTAGGATTTTGCTCAAGAGGCTGGAAGATTGGGCAGCCGATTTTAACATTTTAACTAGAGTCCAATATGGCTTTCGGAAAGGCCTAGGCACATTGGACCAATGTGTAAATTTGGACCTTTTAATTAATAAATACACTGTGGCTAAAAATGGCAACCTTTTTTTATGTTTTGCTGATTTGAGCAGCGCTTTTGATTTGGTTAACCACACTATTCTTTGGGAGGTTTTGCTAGATGCAGGGGCTCCGAGGGAAATAGTCCACTTTTTAGCTAGACTTTACGAAAAACTTTCCTGCAAGGTCCGCTATGGCACCCTCGGCGAATGTACCCCGTTTTTCAAAGTGTCTCGGGGCATACGCCAGGGATGCGTTTTGGCCCCGTTGCTATTTTCCCTCTTTATTAATGACGTCGACCGTTCACTGGTTGACATCCCAGCAGATGCCCCCTTGATTGGTGGTAAACCTGTTCCGTTGTTACTTTACGCGGACGACGCTGTTCTCATATCCCGTACACAGTTGGGCCTTCAGCGCCTAATTGATAATTTTATGCATTTTATTCAAGTTAGGCGGCTACGCGTGAATAAAACTAAGACGTATGTTATGTCATGCGGTCGGGCAGCTAAGCAGGTAAAGCATACCTTTTTTCTGGATAAGGAAAAGTTGACTCCTGTCAAGTCCTTTTGCTATCTAGGAATTACATTTAATAATATCGGGTCTTGGACCTCGGAATTTGATTCCATAAGACTAAAAATGCTGCGATCTACTGGCAGTATTTTTCGTTTTGCCTCTAAACTCGGCTCACGAAGCATTTTAGACATGATGAACATATACAATGTTCGTTGTGTCTCCTCTGCACTGTATGGGGCAGGTGTATGGGGCCATAGTGTGGGTACATCTCTGCAGAAGGAGGAAAATAAGTTCTTAAGAAGGTTGTTATGTGTTCCCCCTTCTGCCTCCACTCTGCTGATTCATGAAGAAGTTGGGATCGAGTTTATCTCTGATTTAGCAGCAGTCCGGCCACTTTTATTGTGGCGTTCTATTTGGGCTAAACCAGAGACTCGATTTACTCAGGATATCATTCTTGATTGTATAGGCCTGGACCACTCCTCACGCATACAGTGGTTGAGATACATCCACCGCTGGTATCTCCTTCTTTTCAATATAGATGCATTTCGCGAGCCAGAGGAGGTTGTTTCTATTTCAAAAAAAGAAATCAAGACAACGTTTTTAAACTTTCGAAAGGCAGAGCGAGATAAAATTTCTGGCAATCTTGTTACCGTGAAATTTTATAAAGATTTAAATTTAACTTCGGGGTTCCAATCCTATCTTGCGTATGTGACCCGTCCCTCCCATCAGTATGTTTTAACACGCGTCAGATTGGGTATTGTTCACCATCTGGTTGCATTTCCAAAAACAAGAACCAGTTCAGATATACCCTGTCCGTGCGATAGTATTTCCCGACAGAATAGTCGCCACTTTTTACTTCTTTGTAAATTTTATCATTCTCTTAGGTTAAAATACCTTAAGCCAATTTTTATCAAATATAATACTCGTAATACAGAAACAGCAATGATACTTTTATCCTCATTAGAGAACGAAGAGATTTGTTTTTTCCTGGCTACTTTTATTTTGAAATGTACAGCTGCCAGGGAAAGTATTGTACTATAAGATTTTTATACTTACCTGTCTGTACTTATGTTATACAGCCGCCAGGCATTGTATTATGCTGCTATTACTGTTTATATTTTTGCTTATATATATAAGTTCCAAGTTTTATATCTTCTTTGTAATTAGGGTATTATTTTTGTTTTTTGATCACAGTATTTTACGACTATTTATAAATTTTGATGTACAGCTGCTAGGATAGGCCCATTGAGTAACTTCCACTGATCACCTGTTTGTTCATTCATTTACGTTTTTCTTTTATAACAGTATGTTGACCCAAACTGGCATGATTTCCTAATTGTTGCACTTTAGCCTTTTGTACAATGTCTTCTCATTGATTCATATAAGAGGTCATATGGTGATTTTACACATTTTTAACTATGTATTCTTTTGCTTGTATGATTTGTATGTACAAATCGAATAAAAGCTTTAAATTGAATTGAATTGTCTTTGAAGTTCGTTGTGCTCAAGGGTACCTGACCCCTGCCTAAATCAGTTCTGGGTGTCTCCCTCCCAGTGTCACCTTTCTCCCTTTGATACTGGGGGTCTGGATCCTTAATCACTCAGCAGGAGACGGGTCAATTGTTTTATAGCAGCAACCCAGGCCTCTTCACCTCCCGGGCTTCTCCTCTACCTACTCTCCAGATGCCGGTCAGCCTGGTGCCATCTCAACCCCTCCCTGGGTCAAGACCTCCCCCAGCTCCTCTCACCTCTCAGATCCAGACAGTCAATCCACATTTAGCAGAGACACACAGAAATGCTTAAAGTACAAAACTCAGCCACTTTCTAAAAGAGTGGTTTCTGAACACACAGTGACAAAACCACTTTCATAGAAAGATGTGTTATGACACTGTGAGTTCATACATACTAAACTTTACCCCTCATTTTAAACCTATGGGAAACTAGGCTAACAAACACAATACCCAGCTTCCCCCATTCTGTTCTATGGGCAGGATGGCCTTTCACCAGTGAAAAACGAAATGGAGTGTTTTTCACTGTCAGGACATAGCACACACCTCAGTATATGTCCTGCCTTTTACTTACACTGCACCGTGCCCAGGGGTTACCTGGGACGTACCACAGGGGTGCCCACTGTGTACACAAAAGGGAAAGTAAGGCCTGACAAGTGGTTGCACTTGTCAGGACAACATGCTAACTTAGCAAACTGCGCGCAGGCCCTACACTGCAGGCCTGAGTTCCCTTCTCCGTGAACCTTTGCATTACTAGCCCTGGCACACACAGTGCACATCACTAGGGACTTTACTAGTAAGGCAAACATACCAATCACGGCCAACCACTTACTATTACACTTTACACAGGGAACACTTGTACTTTGACACTGATCAGCAGTGACACGGTACCCAAAGCATCTAAATTGACAACATATGTCAGGAAAACGGTCTAAGGGGAAAGTAAAACGTTTAGGGAACTTTAGCCAAAAAGGCCAAGTCCTACAGGCACCAACCCAACCATCGCTTCCAGGATGCAGAATACCTCTTGCGGGTGGATGGAGCCCGAGCTTGTATAAATTCGGCAGCCACCAATGAAAGGCCCTCAATTTGTTCATGTCATCTGAGAGCGTCCACACCATGAGGGATATTTGATTCTGAAGGACCAGGGGATGAGGAGATCCCACTGGGTCCTGGAGCAACATCAGGAACACTGGCAGAAGAAACGGTAGGTCCACTGATAATTCCAGTAATGTCGGAAACCACGATTGTGTCTTCCAAAATGGTGTGACTAACACTGAAGACATCTCTTGCCACCGGACTTGAGCCGCCACTCTGGGAATTAAGGCGAAGGGGGATAGGCATAATTCCTTTGAGACCCCCAATGTTGGAGAAACGCATCCGTTCCCAAGGCCATCGGATCCGGTCTCCAGCTGTAAATGCAGGGAAGCTGAGCATTGAGGCAAGAGGCAAAAAGATCTATCATACAAGGGCCTTGAGTATTCATGATCTTTACAAAAAGGGGAGGGTGAAGTCTCCAGTCACTGAAGTTCCTCAGAAACCTGGAGTTCCAGTCCACTACCTGATTGTCCTTACCGGGAATGTACTTCGCTACAATGCTGATCTTTTGGGCTAGGCAAAACTGGCAAAATTCCTTCGCAATATTGCCCAGGAGTCGTGATCTCGTCCCTCCTAGGCGATTTATGTATCACACTGCTGAGACATTGTCCATCCTGAGAAGGATGCAACAATTGCTCTTCAGAGGGGAGATTGATTTTATTGCAAATGAGCTGACCAGCAACTCTAGACAGTTGATGTGTAACTTTAATTTGTCTGCGGACCATCGCTCGCCTGTGGCAAAGTCTCCACATCTTGCTCCCTGTTAGACCTGGTGCCATTGGCGTGACTGTCCCTTCAATTGTTTTACTGATTGTCTCCTCTGTTTTTGATATTTTTTGCTGGTTTAGATGCTTTGGGCACTGTGCCACTGCTATTCAGTGCCACAGTGCAAGTGCTCCCTATGTTAAATTGATGTATTGATTAGTGACTCCATGATTGGCTTATTTGATTTACTTGTCAGACCTTAGTATAGTGCACCATGTGTGCCCAGGGCCTGTAAATCAAATGCTGCTGGTGGGCTTGCAGCACTGATTCTGCCACCCACAGAAGCAGCTTGTAAAGTGTAACTCAGAACTGCCATTGCAGAGCCTGTGTGCAGCCTGGGGCTGCCATGTCGACTTGGCAAGTGCACACACTTGGCAGTTCCTAAACCTTCCCTTTTCCACATATCAGACACCCCTAAGGTAGGCCCAAGGGCAGGGTGTATTGTATGTAAGAGGTAGGGCATGCTCTTATGTGTGTGGCATGTCCTGATAGTGAATTACAGCCATTTTCGTTTTTCACTATTGCAAGGCTACCTGTCCCCATAGGCCAGTTTGATTATACCATCTTATAATCCTAACTGACTCAGGGAACTAGGTAGAAATTCAAGTTTAGTATGCCTGAACTCAGAATGATAAAATACATCTTTTAGTGAAATTGGTTTTAACATTCTGTGTTTGAAAATACCACTTTTAGAAAGTGAGTATTTTCTTACCTAACTGTCCAGCCTGCCTCTGCTAGGGGATGGGGAGGCTCCAGGAAACAGGGTGAGTCAGCACAGGGCTGAATAGACCTATCTGCATGTAGAGGGGTGGGAGGAGTAGCACCTGGGCTGTGTCTGCCTTCCACAATGCTGTTCCACCTCCTGTGGTGTGTCTGAGGACCCTGACCCACCCTGACAAAGGAAGAAGGTGTGCACTGGCAGAATACACCCAGAACTGGTTTGAACTAGGTACAGGACCCTCTGCCTTCAGAGGACAAAGGATTTTGCAGTATAAATATTGGGGCCCAGACCCCAGGACTTTAGATCACTTCTGGAACAACAAGACAAACCTTTGCCAAGGAGAAGAACCAAGGAAGCTGCAGGAGTTTGGACTGCTCCCCTGCCAGTGTGCTGTTTGCTGGGTTGGCCTGCAGTGGTGTCTTCATTGCCAAGGAAAGGAGAAAGAACTTTTAAAGAACTTTCATCATCTTGCAGAATATTTCTCCAAGGGCTTGAACATGTGCTTGCCTCCTGCTGAAGTCTCAGGGCTACAAGACTTCACCACCAGCTCCCCCCTGAATTTCCTTGCTGGGAATTCTGTCTGCCGAAGCCTGTGTGTCGCTGGGAGTTGGAAGTGCGACTCAACGATAAGAAGCGTGTCGCCGTTGCAGCTGTTGCTGTCGCATCACCAGAGAAGCGTGTCACCGCCGCAGAGGATGCCGCCGCATCACCAGAGAAGCGTGTCTTCGTCGCAGCTGTTTGCTGTCACATCACCGGAGAAGCGTGTCGCCACCGCAAGGGTCGCCGTCGCATCACCGGAGAAGCGTGTCGCAGGGCCTGTCGCAGCTCCAAAGTTACAGAGTTCGCCGCATGGCCGTCGGGCATGCATGCATCGTCTTCACATCGTCGCATTGCATCAAGGGCGCCATCTTATCGCATCGGCCCGGATTGTCGCATGGCATCGAGGAGCCATCTTGCTGCATCGTAACCGGAACGCAGTACGAGAATCAACGCATCACCTCCTCTCCGGTAAGGAACAGACGCATCCCCTACTCTGCGCAAGCATTGAGGCGCGACGCATCACCTCCCCCGAATCAAGGAACCGACGCATCACCCTCCCTGCGGACCTTTTGTTTGTTTTGCGTTACGCATCCCAGGTACTTTTATGAGAAACGTGTCGCATTTATCATCAACTTGAACTAAGTTACTTCTACCATCTTTAAGTCTCTTTTGAGTACAGTATTGTGGATTTATGTCATTTGTGGTCTTGTGTTAAGTCTATATAAAGAATACCTATTTTTCTAAAACCTGTGTGGCGTCCATCTGTAGTGTTTTCACTGTATTACTGTATGTGTTCACAAATTCTTAACACACTGCCTCTGAGATAAGCCTGCCTGCTCGTGCTAAGCTACTAAGGGGGTGAGCAGGTGTTATCCAGGAGTGTAATCCCCTTTCCCTGACTAGAAGCAAGTGTCTCTGTTTGGTCAAAGGTACCTACCTTTGCCAACTAGAGACCCCCAGTTCTAACATTGATGGTCACCGGTGAGGATTCTGGACTTGCATTTGTGACTCATATACAGTGATTGGTGTACACTACTAGTATTTGTATCTTTATATATTTATAGAGCGCGACATTCATCCCAGGGGATATCAAGGCGCTGATAGCAAAAACGAGGGTATTAGACTGCTGGAACAGGCAGGAAGGCGTTAGTTTTTTGGGACCAGATGAGTTTTCAATTTTTTCCGGAATTCCAGATAGTTGGATGTAAGTCGTAGGTCTGTGGGGAGATCGTTCCATCTCTTGGCTACCAGGTATGAAAAGGAGCGTCCTCCGGACCTTACTTTCTTCATACGTTTAGTTCTGGCTAATGCCAGATATGAAGACCGCAGGTTCCTTGTCGGGACATAGAACTTGATTCTCCCCTGCAGTATTTTTGGCCCATTTTGGAATAGTGCTCTGTGAGCATGGCTGAGTAATTTGAAAACCGCTCTTTGGTGCATAGGAAGCCAGTGCAGGTCTTTCATGCACTTTGATGCTGAGCTTAGTCTGTTTTTGTTGCATACCAGCTTGGCTGCGGCATTTTGGAGCACCTGTAACCGCGTGAAGAGAGACTCGTTCATGCCCACAAATAGAGCATTGCCATAGTCAAGCTGACTCATAAGCAAGCCCTGCGTGACTGTTCTTCTACAGTCTAGTGGGATCCAAGGAAAAAGCCTGTGTAGCAGTTTCAAGGTGGCAAAACCCTTGCCACAAAGGGCCCGCACATGGTCCTTCATGGATGAGGTATCATCAATGAGGATACCTAGATTTTTTGCATAATGTTTAGGGATTGGAGCAGTCCCGAGTGTTTGTGGCCACCATGTGGCGTCCCAAATCCACTTGGCCCCTCCAAAAAGCAGGATTTCAGTTTTCCCTGCATTTAGTTTCAGGCAGTGCTTCTGCATCCACTGTGCCATTTCTGAGAGACAGTAATGTAGTTTTGTTTTGGTGGCTTCAGGTCTTTCTTTGAGGGCCACCATTAGCTGTGTGTCGTCCGCATAGGAGCAAATGCCAATACCCCATTTTCAGTGAGTAAAAGTCTGATTATAATTGGAGGTGGGATAAAAATAAGACAAATGGAGAGACAATATCTGGGAATTCCGCCACATGGAAGATTTACAAATACAATCCACTGCAGTAGGATCCCTGAAGTTTATTGTTATAGCATCTCCTGCCACTGTTTTGGGACCCCTTCCAATCCACTCTATTCTTCTCACCGCCAAGATTTCCCCCGAAATATTAGGAGGGAGGGGTCTATTTATACTTAGCCACTTAATGCATTTATTCTTAAGGTCAATCTCAAATTCTTTTTTCCCCTCTCTTAGAGCTGGAACACCCGCTAAGACGACCACGTAAGGTAGAGCTTCTGGGGGCAGATTTATTGTAGGCAGCTGGCAAGGATCTGCCCTACGCTGGGCGGATCTCATTGGCAAGGTTGTAGCACTTTTTCCAGGGACTTCAACCTCCTTAAAGTGTAGGCTAGAACTGTCGGCTTGGGCCCTTGAGGTCTGGGTGGAATGACCTAAATTATTAGAAATAGAAGGAGGTGGTGGCATAGAAGTTATAGGGTTGGGGATGGTAATTGCGCTCCCTAAATTTGTGTTCTGGGCCACTGGAATGTCAACAGGATCAGCCCCCAAGTTACCAGAAACAGAAGATGCCAACTTTTCAGGGGGGATTGTTAACTTTTTTGTTCCCACTACCTTATTATTTAGAATGGTAACAATTCTGTCCAATTTTGACATTAGAGGTTTAATGTGTGCAACAATAGTCTGTTCCAGGCATGCCTGTAAGTCCGCCACCATATTTGTGACCCAACATGGCACCCCTCGTTGGGAATTTGGAGTGCTATCCAGTGGGGTCACCAAGTTATGATTATAGTTGGCCAGCGTTTTTTTACCCGGCTTTCTAGCTTTTTTGGGGAGACTATTTTTCCTCAGCTTAGAATCTAACTTCCCAGATTTCGATATTAATGCGGGGGAAGAGGGAGTCAGGGTAGCATGGGAATCCACAACATTGCTAGGGAACTCCTTTGTAACCTGCCTCAACTCCACACCACTTAGTGATTCAGAAAGCATCTGGGAGCATGGCAGCTCAGCAAAGGTGGGGGCAAGGAAAGAATCACAGACCGTAGGGTCAGTAGTTAGTACAGAACAATCCCCTTCAAAGTCTTGCAAACATACAGTAGGAGTGAGAGATAATCTTCTTTCGGTATTTTCAATTGCAGTGGCCACAACTCCAATTGTTTGTTGTAACATTTTATCGATGGCCGTAAGTGTAGGTAGGGGCTGGGGAGCAGCTGCATGTAATCTGGTATTTGGGCGAGACACAGCAAGCTTAGATGTTTTGCCCGGTTTACTCGTCATCTTTTAACAAGTATATCTTAGGTGCCAGAGAGCAGGTACAATTGCAATATCAAGTCAGAGTCCTGGGCAGTCAAGTGTAGCACAAAGATCAGACTTGGGCTAAACCAGTCAATACATAAAGGCAACAGCTATGTATAAATCAAACAGGGTACCTTGATGTAGTAGGACCCAGCGAGCGATTCCAAGATCCTCGGGGAGAGGGCGGAAGGGAGGTGGCCCAGCCCAGCCTCGGACGGCCACAGACGGCCCGCCCTTTGCCCGGGCTTCGCCCGGCGCCGCCCGCGCGCGTCCCGCGACGCGGAGTGAGCCTCGGAGTTTTCTGCGCCTCCAGGCGCGTGCGTGGCGTCAACAGGCGCTAAGTCACCTGGGGGCTGTAGTCTCCCCCTAATCGCGGCCGCGTGATGGATAGGCGGCAGTAGGGGAGACAAACAGCGAAAGGTACCCAGCAACGGCAAGGGAAGGATCGAAGTAGCAGCAGGACCCCCACAGCAGGTAATGCAAGTCTTGTCAGGTTTCCCGCTCCACCGAGGGAGCCTCGGAGTTTTCTGCGCCTCCAGGCGCGTGCATGGCGTCAACAGGCGCTAAGTCACCTGGGGGCTGTAGTCTCCCCCAACTCGCGGCCGCGTGATGGATAGGCGGCAGTAGGGGAGACAAACAGCGAAAGGTACCCAGCAACGGTAACGGAAGGAGCGAAGTAGCAGCAGGTCTCCCACAGCAGGTAATGCGAGTCTTGTCAGGTTTCCCGCTCCACCGAGGGAGCCTCGGAGTTTTCTGCGCCTCCAGGCGCGTGCGTGGCGTCAACAGGCGCTAAGTCACCTGGGGGCTGTAGTCTCCCCCTACTCGCGGCCGCGTGATGGATAGGCGGCAGTAGGGGAGACAAACAGCGAAAGGTACCCAGCAACGGGAACGGAAGGAGCGAAGTAGCAGCAGGACCCCCACAGCAGGTAATGCGAGTCTTGTCAGGTTGCTCTATGCATATTGACCGACTTCAGATTGATGCCCATATTTCAAAACTAACCGGTGTGCATATCACCGAGATATGAGTCATGCCCCAAATGTGTGCTTCCTCTTCCTGTTTGCCTCTTACCCCGCTATGCTTCCGGGTGAGACAGCGCGTGAAAAGAATGCAAATGCAAACACTGCTTGACGCGCTTATTATTTCCTGGTATGCGCATCAATGAAGTTATACAAAATTTTCCAGCATTCGCAATAAGAATTTTAGATTCTATTAAGGACACGGAGGCGAGAATTATGCTTCTCAATTTCTTTTACTACTCCACAGCAGCCAATGAAAAAACAGTAAAACAGTAAAAACACTACACATCCCATGATGCTTTGAACCACGCCTCCTTCATTAAACTATCAAGCATGAATAAAGCATACAAAATAACGAGGCACCATCTTGGCTTCCTCTTTCTTTGCTATAAGCAGTTAAAAAAAGTCTGAAAATATAAAGCAATAGTCCTGGCTCTCAACGGAGAGTAATAAACAGCAGATCAGGCTCCCAACGGGGAGCAACTCTCGACCAGTCCCAAACGAGGCAGCCATTCTCCAACCGAGAAGAGGTATTTGATATGAAGACGCGTCGAATTAACTCTGTTTGGATTCTGCTCCTGAAACAGAAACAAGTTTGAAAATATGGAACCAAAAGAGTTTTGATATCTCAGTGTGGGAAATAACATACTTATGCATCATTAAACAACATGACAGCTATAAATCTTACCTGTCCCAACGGGTGGGATAATCCTCGCCTCCATGTCCTTAATAGAATCTGAAATTCTTATTGCGAATGCTGGAAAATGTTGTATTCTATGGCAGGACCGGATGCTCAGATTATGCTGGTTCAAAGCTGACCAACAACAACAGAAGAAAAATGAACAATAGGCTTATAATAAAACACTTTAAACACTGGATCAGATGACCAATCTGCAGCTTTTAAAATACCTTCCAGACGAGACCCCATGATGAAGGCCTTAGACGCCATAGCGCCCCTTGCAGAATGCGCCCCATAAACAGTAATATCAATGCCCGCTTCAGCCATCACCCACCTGACCCAACGTGCCAGAGTGGCTGCCGAGACAGGGCGAAACGGTTTCTGGATGGCTAAGAGTAATGGTCCTAGAGGATCAGACAAAGTACGTTCTTCATATACCTTTAAACATTTTAAAACACATTATTTTTCATTATGAGGAAAAGCGTGATACTCACCTGAACGATATATTGTTTTAGTCCTTCTACAGATGAGAAAAGACACACCTTGGGAAATAAAATTCTTCCTGCCAAATCTAAAGCGTGAAAATCAGACACTCTACGACAGGAACTAAGACACAGAAGCATGGTAAGTTTTGCAGACAATTGTTTTAATGACAAATCGTTATTATGTGGCGAGGCTTCTAATAAAGAAAGAACCTTAGAAACATTCCATAAAGTAGTATATCTGGGTCGTGGAGGGCACGCCACTCTGATACCTTTGAGTAACTTACATACTAAGGGATGTACTCCCACTGGCTTTCCATCAATATGATTATGGCCTGCGGACAAGGCCGATCTGAAGTTATTCACGGATCTGTAAGACAGACCTGATTCCGCACATTCAGATAAAAAATTAAGAATCTCCGTCAAATCAGATCCCACAGGATCCACTTGACGTTGAAGGCACTATTGGAAGCCAGAGTCCCAGTCCTGCCCCGCTGTCACCAAATGCGAGACCCGGGACTCCTCACTCAATGTTAGGCCAAGTAAGGACACCGTTTGAGATAGCCCTGCTCACCCCCTTAGTAGCTTGGCACGAGCAGCCAAGCCTATCTCCAAGGCACAAGTGTACAGTATGTGCAACCACTCTCACACCAACCCACTGGTGACACCACAAATGGACTCCACACGAGTTTGATAAAACAAGTATAAACTTTATATGAAAAGATATACGATCAGACCACACGATACAAAAGCCAACATATAATAAAGGGTAATATTCGTTCCGGCTGGCTGGTAGGTTCAAATCCCAACTACCGCTTTCCAAATGCTATGCTGGTCATAATGCTAGAATCACACACGTTGCAATGGACAAACAATAGTGCACTGCGTAACGATACAATCCTTTGCTTGGCAAAGGAGAAATAATACAATGCGTAACGATACACCCCGGTACCTTGCAATGGGAGAAATAATGCAATGAGTACCGCTACAATCATGTACTGCGCAATGAAGGAATAAGGCAGTGCGTCACACCCCAATCACATGCTTTGCAAAGAAGAAATAATGCAATACGCACCGCTCCAATCATGTACTTTGCAATTAAGGAATAATGCAATGCGTAGCTACAATCCTGTACTTTCCAATGAAGGAATAATGCAATGCGGGCCACAACAATCCTGTACTTTGCAATGGAGAAATACTGCAATGCGTAGCGCTACAATTGTGTACTTCGTTATGCAGAAATAATGTCAGGCGTCATAAGACAGCCCGGCAGTTCATTAGCAGCAATATTAGCAATGTGTATTACGACAATCAGCCTCTTCGATAACAGTTGCCCCCCCACACGTTTCCACGATGACATAAAGTACAGCTTCTCACTCTGGCCCCAGTAATGCCACTCCATTGGTTAGTACGGGACCCAATCTGAGCCGAAGCAAAGGCTCACATCGCCAGAAGGACTGAGAGGCCAAGAGAGTGTCCCTCCGAACCCGCACCCCACCCAGGTAGTGATCCCCGTTACTTGGGGGCACGACCCCACTCTCCTCTCCTCCTTCAGCGAACTGGGTGTTCCGTGCAGAACTTTCTCAATGGGCCTCATCGGCTCGGCCTGGCAGCTCAGCTCCTCCGGGGCTGCCGGTCCGGGCCGCGACTGTTAGGAAGGTCTCAGGTGGCCGCAGGGCACACGTACCCCA
The DNA here is from genome assembly GCF_964204655.1 of Triturus cristatus. Lineage (NCBI taxonomy): Eukaryota > Metazoa > Chordata > Amphibia > Caudata > Salamandridae > Triturus > Triturus cristatus. Next base: position 330,333,963 of record NC_140585.1, on the reverse strand, counting down.
CGCCTCTGAGATTACATTACTCCGGGTGCACGTTCACCACAGCAGCCTCCGGTTCTCTTCTGGCACAAAGCCACACACACAACGCTGATGGAATTCACATCGACTCCGAGTGCACGTTCACCAGGCACTCCTTCCTGTGGTCTCAGTTGGCACCAAGACACGCACACCACGCTGCAGAGACTCACTTTCTTCCGATGCACACGATGATCAGCCGATCACCTCCACAGTCCCAGGTTGCACCAAAGCACGCACACTGCTTCACTGAGACTTACTCCAACTCCGGTGCCCCGATATCCAGGCGGTCTTCACCAATGCCTTCGGCCGCACCACAACACGCTCACCGTGTCCGAGCCTCACTCGATGACCAGGCGCTCTTCACCAGCACCTCCGGTGCACCCCGACACGCACCCTGCACGTCCGAGACTCACTCCACTTCCGATGCACACATTGACCAGGCGCTCCTCACCAACGCCTCCTGTGCACCACGACACGCACCCTGCACGTCCAAGACTCCCTTCACCTCCGATGCACACGCTGACTAGGCGCTCTTACCCAACGCCTGCGGTGCACCACGACACACACCCTGCGCGTCTGGGTCTCACTTCACCTCCGATGCACTCGCTGACCAGGCGCTCTTCACCAACGCCTCCTGTGCACCACGACACGCACCCAGCGCGTCCAAGTTTAATTTCTCCTCCGTGTGTCTAATATCACAGGGCACACCTTCTGAGGGTCTCAAGCTGCCACAACACGCGACCACCGCATCGCTTGAAACTTCTCCGGAAACGTTTATGTTCCTGTGTTTCCAAACAGGGAGCCAGCTCACCTCGGGCCCTTGGGGTAACAAGACACAGCACACAGCACAGTCTTCTTCAAGCAGGGAGGCGCAGCGCACAAAGCACAGTCCCAACAGCCCCTTCCTTGGTTATAACAGCAAACTGCAGACCAGCCCCAGATCATCAAGCAAGGGTCGGTCCTTCCCAGCAGTCTCTTCAGTTGTTCCTTCCTTAGCAGAGGTTCCTCTTCACCACGAAATGGGTCCAAGCCTTTTCAGTCTCAATCCACTTCTATTTCAACGTTCAGGGGTCTCAGCTCTCATAGTTATACCCCTAAATGTCTTTGAAGTTCGTTGTGCTCAAGGGTACCTGACCCCTGCCTAAATCAGTTCTGGGTGTCTCCCTCCCAGTGTCACCTTTCTCCCTTTGATACTGGGGGTCTGGATCCTTAATCACTCAGCAGGAGACGGGTCAATTGTTTTATAGCAGCAACCCAGGCCTCTTCACCTCCCGGGCTTCTCCTCTACCTACTCTCCAGATGCCGGTCAGCCTGGTGCCATCTCAACCCCTCCCTGGGTCAAGACCTCCCCCAGCTCCTCTCACCTCTCAGATCCAGACAGTCAATCCACATTTAGCAGAGACACACAGAAATGCTTAAAGTACAAAACTCAGCCACTTTCTAAAAGAGTGGTTTCTGAACACACAGTGACAAAACCACTTTCATAGAAAGATGTGTTATGACACTGTGAGTTCATACATACTAAACTTTACCCCTCATTTTAAACCTATGGGAAACTAGGCTAACAAACACAATACCCAGCTTCCCCCATTCTGTTCTATGGGCAGGATGGCCTTTCACCAGTGAAAAACGAAATGGAGTGTTTTTCACTGTCAGGACATAGCACACACCTCAGTATATGTCCTGCCTTTTACTTACACTGCACCGTGCCCAGGGGTTACCTGGGACGTACCACAGGGGTGCCCACTGTGTACACAAAAGGGAAAGTAAGGCCTGACAAGTGGTTGCACTTGTCAGGACAACATGCTAACTTAGCAAACTGCGCGCAGGCCCTACACTGCAGGCCTGAGTTCCCTTCTCCGTGAACCTTTGCATTACTAGCCCTGGCACACACAGTGCACATCACTAGGGACTTTACTAGTAAGGCAAACATACCAATCACGGCCAACCACTTACTATTACACTTTACACAGGGAACACTTGTACTTTGACACTGATCAGCAGTGACACGGTACCCAAAGCATCTAAATTGACAACATATGTCAGGAAAACGGTCTAAGGGGAAAGTAAAACGTTTAGGGAACTTTAGCCAAAAAGGCCAAGTCCTACAGGCACCAACCCAACCATCGCTTCCAGGATGCAGAATACCTCTTGCGGGTGGATGGAGCCCGAGCTTGTATAAATTCGGCAGCCACCAATGAAAGGCCCTCAATTTGTTCATGTCATCTGAGAGCGTCCACACCATGAGGGATAGTTGATTCTGAAGGACCAGGGGATGAGGAGATCCCACTGGGTCCTGGAGCAACATCAGGAACACTGGCAGAAGAAACGGTAGGTCCACTGATAATTCCAGTAATGTCGGAAACCACGATTGTGTCTTCCAAAATGGTGTGACTAACACTGAAGACATCTCTTGCCACCGGACTTGAGCCGCCACTCTGGGAATTAAGGCGAAGGGGGATAGGCATAATTCCTTTGAGACCCCCAATGTTGGAGAAACGCATCCGTTCCCAAGGCCATCGGATCCGGTCTCCAGCTGTAAATGCAGGGAAGCTGAGCATTGAGGCAAGAGGCAAAAAGATCTATCATACAAGGGCCTTGAGTATTCATGATCTTTACAAAAAGGGGAGGGTGAAGTCTCCAGTCACTGAAGTTCCTCAGAAACCTGGAGTTCCAGTCCACTACCTGATTGTCCTTACCGGGAATGTACTTCGCTACAATGCTGATCTTTTGGGCTAGGCAAAACTGGCAAAATTCCTTCGCAATATTGCCCAGGAGTCGTGATCTCGTCCCTCCTAGGCGATTTATGTATCACACTGCTGAGACATTGTCCATCCTGAGAAGGATGCAACAATTGCTCTTCAGAGGGGAGATTGATTTTATTGCAAATGAGCTGACCAGCAACTCTAGACAGTTGATGTGTAACTTTAATTTGTCTGCGGACCATCGCTCGCCTGTGGCAAAGTCTCCACATCTTGCTCCCTGTTAGACCTGGTGCCATTGGCGTGACTGTCCCTTCAATTGTTTTACTGATTGTCTCCTCTGTTTTTGATATTTTTTGCTGGTTTAGATGCTTTGGGCACTGTGCCACTGCTATTCAGTGCCACAGTGCAAGTGCTCCCTATGTTAAATTGATGTATTGATTAGTGACTCCATGATTGGCTTATTTGATTTACTTGTCAGACCTTAGTATAGTGCACCATGTGTGCCCAGGGCCTGTAAATCAAATGCTGCTGGTGGGCTTGCAGCACTGATTCTGCCACCCACAGAAGCAGCTTGTAAAGTGTAACTCAGAACTGCCATTGCAGAGCCTGTGTGCAGCCTGGGGCTGCCATGTCGACTTGGCAAGTGCACACACTTGGCAGTTCCTAAACCTTCCCTTTTCCACATATCAGACACCCCTAAGGTAGGCCCAAGGGCAGGGTGTATTGTATGTAAGAGGTAGGGCATGCTCTTATGTGTGTGGCATGTCCTGATAGTGAATTACAGCCATTTTCGTTTTTCACTATTGCAAGGCTACCTGTCCCCATAGGCCAGTTTGATTATACCATCTTATAATCCTAACTGACTCAGGGAACTAGGTAGAAATTCAAGTTTAGTATGCCTGAACTCAGAATGATAAAATACATCTTTTAGTGAAATTGGTTTTAACATTCTGTGTTTGAAAATACCACTTTTAGAAAGTGAGTATTTTCTTACCTAACTGTCCAGCCTGCCTCTGCTAGGGGATGGGGAGGCTCCAGGAGACAGGGTGAGTCAGCACAGGGCTGAATAGACCTATCTGCATGTAGAGGGGTGGGAGGAGTAGCACCTGGGCTGTGTCTGCCTTCCACAATGCTGTTCCACCTCCTGTGGTGTGTCTGAGGACCCTGACCCACCCTGACAAAGGAAGAAGGTGTGCACTGGCAGAATACACCCAGAACTGGTTTGAACTAGGTACAGGACCCTCTGCCTTCAGAGGACAAAGGATTTTGCAGTATAAATATTGGGGCCCAGACCCCAGGACTTTAGATCACTTCTGGAACAACAAGACAAACCTTTGCCAAGGAGAAGAACCAAGGAAGCTGCAGGAGTTTGGACTGCTCCCCTGCCAGTGTGCTGTTTGCTGGGTTGGCCTGCAGTGGTGTCTTCATTGCCAAGGAAAGGAGAAAGAACTTTTAAAGAACTTTCATCATCTTGCAGAATATTTCTCCAAGGGCTTGAACATGTGCTTGCCTCCTGCTGAAGTCTCAGGGCTACAAGACTTCACCACCAGCTCCCCCCTGAATTTCCTTGCTGGGAATTCTGTCTGCAGAAGCCTGTGTGTCGCTGGGAGTTGGAAGTGCGACTCAACGATAAGAAGCGTGTCGCCGTTGCAGCTGTTGCTGTCGCATCACCAGAGAAGCGTGTCACCGCCGCAGAGGATGCCGCCGCATCACCAGAGAAGCGTGTCTTCGTCGCAGCTGTTTGCTGTCACATCACCGGAGAAGCGTGTCGCCACCGCAAGGGTCGCCGTCGCATCACCGGAGAAGCGTGTCGCAGGGCCTGTCGCAGCTCCAAAGTTACAGAGTTCGCCGCATGGCCGTCGGGCATGCATGCATCGTCTTCACATCGTCGCATTGCATCAAAGGCGCCATCTTATCGCATCGGCCCGGATTGTCGCATGGCATCGAGGAGCCATCTTGCTGCATCGTAACCGGAACGCAGTACGAGAATCAACGCATCACCTCCTCTCCGGTAAGGAACAGACGCATCCCCTACTCTGCGCAAGCATTGAGGCGCGACGCATCACCTCCCCCGAATCAAGGAACCGACGCATCACCCTCCCTGCGGACCTTTTGTTTGTTTTGCGTTACGCATCCCAGGTACTTTTATGAGAAACGTGTCGCATTTATCATCAACTTGAACTAAGTTACTTCTACCATCTTTAAGTCTCTTTTGAGTACAGTATTGTGGATTTATGTCATTTGTGGTCTTGTGTTAAGTCTATATAAAGAATACCTATTTTTCTAAAACCTGTGTGGCGTCCATCTGTAGTGTTTTCACTGTATTACTGTATGTGTTCACAAATTCTTAACACACTGCCTCTGAGATAAGCCTGCCTGCTCGTGCTAAGCTACTAAGGGGGTGAGCAGGTGTTATCCAGGAGTGTAATCCCCTTTCCCTGACTAGAAGCAAGTGTCTCTGTTTGGTCAAAGGTACCTACCTTTGCCAACTAGAGACCCCCAGTTCTAACATTGATGGTCACCGGTGAGGATTCTGGACTTGCATTTGTGACTCATATACAGTGATTGGTGTACACTACTAGTATTTGTATCTTTATATATTTATAGAGCGCGACATTCATCCCAGGGGATATCAAGGCGCTGATAGCAAAAACGAGGGTATTAGACTGCTGGAACAGGCAGGAAGGCGTTAGTTTTTTGGGACCAGATGAGTTTTCAATTTTTTCCGGAATTCCAGATAGTTGGATGTAAGTCGTAGGTCTGTGGGGAGATCGTTCCATCTCTTGGCTACCAGGTATGAAAAGGAGCGTCCTCCGGACCTTACTTTCTTCATACGTTTAGTTCTGGCTAATGCCAGATATGAAGACCGCAGGTTCCTTGTCGGGACATAGAACTTGATTCTCCCCTGCAGTATTTTTGGGCCATTTTGGAATAGTGCTCTGTGAGCATGGCTGAGTAATTTGAAAACCGCTCTTTGGTGCATAGGAAGCCAGTGCAGGTCTTTCATGCACTTTGATGCTGAGCTTAGTCTGTTTTTGTTGCATACCAGCTTGGCTGCGGCATTTTGGAGCACCTGTAACCGCGTGAAGAGAGACTCGTTCATGCCCACAAATAGAGCATTGCCATAGTCAAGCTGACTCATAAGCAAGCCCTGCGTGACTGTTCTTCTACAGTCTAGTGGGATCCAAGGAAAAAGCCTGTGTAGCAGTTTCAAGGTGGCAAAACCCTTGCCACAAAGGGCCCGCACATGGTCCTTCATGGATGAGGTATCATCAATGAGGATACCTAGATTTTTTGCATAATGTTTAGGGATTGGAGCAGTCCCGAGTGTTTGTGGCCACCATGTGGCGTCCCAAATCCACTTGGCCCCTCCAAAAAGCAGGATTTCAGTTTTCCCTGCGTTTAGTTTCAGGCAGTGCTTCTGCATCCACTGTGCCATTTCTGAGAGACAGTAATGTAGTTTTGTTTTGGTGGCTTCAGGTCTTTCTTTGAGGGCCACCATTAGCTGTGTGTCGTCCGCATAGGAGCAAATGCCAATACCCCATTTTCTGCTAATTTCCGCCAGGGATGAAATGTAGGTGGTAAATAAAGTGGGGGGCTTAGCGATGCTCCCTGTGGAACACCACAGTCAATGATATTGGGTTTGGATTGGAACTGACCTAGTCGGACCGTTTGTGTTCGGTTGTTGAGAAACGAGCCGATCCATTTTAGCGCTGTGGAGTGGATTCCCTTTTTATGGAGGGTTTCCAGCAGTCTATTATGGGAGACCGTGTCGAATGCTGCCGACAGGTCCAAAAGTATCAGAGCTATGGCTCCTCCCTGGTCGGTACAGGACCTGATGTTGTCCGATACTGCCAGTAGAGTTGCCTCAGTGCTGTTGGTAGCCCCGAAGCACACCTGTGAGGGGTCCAGTAGGTCATTAGATTCAAGGTAATTGGATAATTGTTTGCTCACCAATTTCTCTAGAACTTTGGATACGTATGGGAGTTGGGAGATTGGACGGTAGTTTTCAGGATTGAGAACGTCTGCCCCTGCCTTTTTTAACAGAGGAGTAATTACTGCCTGTTTCCAAATATCTGGGAAGGTGGCAGTGTTGAGTGATTTATTGAGGAGCTGGGAGACATATGGGCAGAGGGTAGAGGCTGTCCGAGCAAAAATGAAGTGTGGGCATGGATCCCGGAGGGATCCTGACTTAACTTCGCCCATTGCCTTCAGAACCTCAGGTTCCGTGAGGGGAGTGAAGTTGCTCATTTCAGACATCGCTTCTGGGTGCGGAGTCTGACATTTCTGGTTCATGATATCTATTTCCGTAGTAGGATTAAAAGTGGAGTATATTTGACTAATTTTGTCCGAAAAGACCTTACTAATTTTTTCGCAGGATTCTGCAGAGGGGGGAATGGTTTGGGACATGCTGGTTGGTTTGCAGAGTTCTTACACTATTTTATATAGCTCCTTGGTTGAGTTGCAGTTTTCATTTATTCGTTGCACAAAGTAGCTTTTTTTAGCATTTTTAATGGCGTGATAGTACATTTTAAGTTCAGATTTGTACCGAAATCTGTCTGATTCGAGTTTGGACAGTCTCCATTGATGTTCGGTGTGTTGGCACTTTCTTTAAAGTGCTTTGAGTTGAGGTGTATACCATTTCTCAGTAAGAGGTCTTTTTGATCGACTGGGCTTAAGTTTGGGGGCGATTTGGTTCAAGGTTGTTCTGATTTCGGACTCTAAGTGTGCTGCGGCTGTGCTTGCCGAGAGCTCACTCAGGGATAGGGTATTAGGGAGGGGAAAGTGCTGTTGGAATGTTGTTTCAGTCACTAGCCTCCATGCTCTGTTATTTGTCTCTTTGGGCTTGCATGGATGCATTAGTTTAGCTGGTAGTTCCAATGAGAATGATACTAGTGAGTGATCTGTCCATAATAGTGGTTTAATCTCCTGGATAACAGTTGATTCGATGTTGGAGAAAAGTAGGTCAAGGGTATGCCCTGCAATATGAGTGGGCTCCTTAATCCATTGCTTTAATTGGAGAATTTGCAGGTCACTCTCCAATTGTGAGACCACCGGATGATCAAGTTTTTCGTAATGGACATTAAAATCGCCTATTACTAAGTAGTTCTTGTGTTTCATGCAGACTGGTAAGAGTTGGGTAAGTAGCCTGGTGCTCAGATTGGCTTGGTAACCAGGAGGGTTGTATATCACGGCGCCGGCGAGTAAGATGAGACCGTTGTGGAGTATTTGGAAGGATAGTGTTTTGAGCTCATCTTGAGGGGCTACTTGTATGGGCTGGCAGGTCAGATGATTTTTAAACAGTATTGCTACCACTCCCCCTTTTCGATCTTTCCTGTCTTGGCTGACAATTTTGTAGTTGGCTGGTAGGGCGTTAGCGACATCCGGGGAGTTGTTTTTGTCCAGCTATGTTTCTGTAATAAAAACAAGATCAGGATTTCTTTCATTGAGAGTGTCCCAAATATTGGTAGAATGCTTTGGGACTGATCTTGCATTAAAGTATAGGCATGACAGTTTAAGGGTGTCAGGTTCTATCTGCCTTCTCATCTGGCTTTGTCCCAGACTGCACCATTTACATGCATGGCAAGAGAATGGGCCATGCATATCTCCCAGGCGAGTTTTAGAGCAGAGTAGTGAATGCAGACCAAACACAACCACATACTTTTTGGTAGAATTTGTTCCTCCTTGGACTGTTATTTTTTCTGAGAACTGTCAATTCTTACTGCCATGAGCAGGCCAGCATCCGTTGCATCCATGGATATAGATTTTGAGGCAGAGAGGTTGTAAACCTACAATGTGAAACAGCTTAAGCACTTCTGCAAAAAATTTAAAGTTGCTACCCAAGGCATTGCCAAAAAGGATGAGTACCAAAAGGCGCTGAGTGCCTTGGTGGAAGCAAGAAATGCCCCATATCTTGTGGTGGAGCCAGAAGGGGATACAGATGGGCAGCTGGATAGGCCATTGGTTCCAGCCAGGGAAGGGGTACCGTCCCCGTCTGGCAGTAGCGTCTCTTCCAAGGACCTGTCCCCAAGAGAGCTGGAGGACAGGAAGAGAAATAGGTTGCACAAGCTGGAGATGGCTAAGCTCAAGATGGAGGGTCAGAGGGACCTAGAAAATAGCAGGTTATCTTTGGAGAGAGAGAGAATGAGATTGGAACATGAGAAGATGTTGAGGGAGATAGAGCTCGAAGCGAAAGGCTTAGAAATCAATCCCTCTGGTGGCAGCGCACCATCTGTGCCTGCAGAAGGCAGAGTCTACATTCCCAAAGATGCCATCAGAGAATTCCATAGACAGGAAGATATTGGGCAGTGGTTTGCTGCCTATGAAATAGCAATGTTGGCCCACCGGGTCCATGAGAAGGATTGGGGAGCAGGGTTGTGGGGCCGCTTTGTGAGTGATGGAAAGGATACATTGTTAGACCTACCCAGTGAGAATAGGATGTCTTATGCCCACCTGAAGGAAGCCCTGATGACAAGGTATGGTTTGACCCCAGAACTCTATAGACAGAGGTTCAGGAATTGCAAGAAACAGGAGGCAACTACCTGGGTGGAGCATGTGTCTTTCTTTTGCAGAGCTATGGATGGTTGGGTGAAGTGGATACTTTTGAAGCGCTCTATGATTTGTTTGCATAGGAGCACTTATCTGCTAATTGTTTTCCAGAGTTACGCCAGCACTTTATTGATAGCAAGTTAACTAACCCTAGGAAGCTGAGGAGGAAGACCGCTGGGTCAGCACCCGGGTCCACAAGGGTCACGTGGGAGACTTCGCGAAAGGTGGGCAGAGTCTCCAGCAGAAGAGTGGGGGAACAAGGGTAAACACTGAGAAAAAGCAAGAGGCCCCGACAGGTAAACATGTTCACAGGGGCCCCTCTAAGTGCTTTACGTGTAGTCAAGTGGGCCACCGTTGGTATGATGCACAGTATCCCATGAGGGATTCCAAAGCACTACCTCGTGCACCACCCCGTCAGATGGCGAGTGTCGCCCTATTAGGGAGGAGATGGGTACCCAATGTGGGTGGGGTCCCGCAGGGATGTCCCTTGTCTCTTTAGGAGACTTTGAGATGGTCCCTAAGACCCAGCTGCCTGATAACACTAAGAAGTACAGGCAGTGGGTGACCATTAATGGCCAAAGGGTGGAAGCTCTAAGAGACACCGGGGCTAGTGTGACAACTGTCAGTTGCCGGCTGGTGTCCAAAGAGCAGGTTATCCCCATGCATTCTTCCCTGTAGTTGCCACGGACAACTCGCAGAGCCAGTGTGAGGTGGCTCAAGTTCCCTTTGAGTGGGGGGGTCTCAGGTACTCTCCAAGTAGCTGTGAGGCCAGCCATGCCTGTTGATTGTCTGTTGGGCAATGATTTAGAGAACTCCCCTTGGGCTATAGTGGAGAGAAAGTCTCATTTGGAGATGTTGGGTCTGCCTGAGTGGGCGTCGGTGATCACTCGGTCTATGGCAGCCAGTAGGGGTGTTCAAGAGGTTCTGGAGCCTGAAAATATGTCCCAGACCCCTGCCTTAAAGAGAAGAGGTAGGGGGCGCAGAAAACCAGCCCCCATAGTTCTCGCGGTCCAGGAGGAGCCAGACCTCGAGGGGGATGCCCTGGAACCTACAGGGGAACAAGTGGCTGAACAGGGGGACCTGCCTGAGCTGACCCATTGGCAGCAGGAAGGAGGCCCCACCAGGGAGGAATTTTGTGCAGAGCAGAAGAAATGCCCTCCTCTTGTGGGTTTGAGGCAACAGGCCACAAACCAGGCAGCAGGTGATCAGTCTGGATCACACTGGATCTACTGGGAGAACGACCTCCTGTATAGCGAGCCTAACGTTGCTGAGCCTGGGTCAGACCATGTGCTGATGGTACCCCAACGTTTCAGAGCCTTCCTACTGGGTTTGGCTCATGATGTGCCATTAGCTGGACATCTGGGGCAGGAGAAGACCTTTGAAAGGCTTGTCACCCACTTTTATTGGCCCCAGATGCGGAAGAGTTCAGACACTCATTGTAGGACTTTTTAAATTTGCCAGGCAAGTGGGAAAAGTGGAAGGAAGCACAAGGCTCCTCTCCAACCTTTCCCTGTAGTCAGTACCCCCTTTGAACGGGTGGGCATTGACATTGTGGGGCCACTGGACTCCAAGACAGCCATAGGCAACAGGTTTATCCTGATCTTGGTGGACCATGCTACCCGGTACCCATAAGCCATCCCTCTCAGAACAGTGACGGCCCCCGTGGTGGGACGTGCACTGATGGGGATTTTCTCCCATGTGTGGTTCCCCAGAGAGATGGTGTCAGACCGTGATACAAACTTCATATCTAATTATATGAAGTCCCTGTGGCAGGAGTGCGGTGTTACATACAGATTCACCACTCCTTACCATCCCCAAGGTAATGGGCTGGTTGAGAGATTCAACCGGACCCTTAAAGGCATGAAAGTGGAAGTCAGGCAAAGCCTGACTGGAGGCGTGCCCGGCCGGAAGCAGCGCTGCTGGAGGCGCGGCAGCGTCGTAACCTGAAGGAGAGCGGGAGCCTACCCCGTCTCCGAGAGCAAAGCAGAAAAGCAAGAAAAGGCTGCTGGGTCCAAGACGGGCCTCCCGTGGCCAGAGAGAGCCCCACGTGTTGTTGGCAGGTGGGACCCATGTGGAGGAGAAGCCCCGCACATCGGCACTGTAGCGAGACGGAGCCTGCGCATCCCATGCCCTGGTGAGTGGGGCAGAGCTGGAAGTATTGGTGGGTGCCCTGAAGGCACCAGGAGAAGCCCTGGTGAGTGGGGGCTAAGCGGAGCAGTGTTGTGGCTCCCCGAGGCACTGGTAGTGCCAGTGCTAATTTCTCTTTGGGGGCAATATTGTTTTTAAAGTCCCGGAGTGGGACTCAGGAGGCACTGCAGTGCCAAGACTATTTTCCAAAGCTGTCCCGCCGGACAGCGGGCAGCTGCAACACGGGGGCATTTTTCTTCGCTTGATGAGGAAGGGGTGAGTTGCACCCCCCCTTGCCCCAGTGCACTACGAACATTGCTTTTGCTGCATGGCAGCCAAAGGGCCAGTGGAAGGTCCCAGTTAGAGCCCTGACATTTGGGACAAAGGGCATTGGTTCCCAGAGGAAGGCCAGTTGTGTTCTAGTGGGAGCACAAAGAGGATGAATGCACCATGTTAGAGTTTCTATGGTGCCTTACTAATGTGATATTGCATAATGTGGGTATGCTGATGGTGATGTATGCACCTGGGGAGTGTTACTACGGTGCACTCCTAAAAGTGATTTATGCTTATGATGTTTATGTATAATGTGTTTCATGCCTAATGTGATCCAGACATAATGTGTTTCTGTTGGTAGTGCTAATGCTGAGTACAGTATTTTACCAGTAGTTACTGGTTGTGTTTTATATTTGCTACTCGTGCTTTTTGATGGTTCTGACAGTGGGCCGATTGGCCCTGTCATGTATATAATCCCCTGTAAATTATTACCCGGTGCCAGTTGACAGAGTTTATATGTGTGATTATGATTCTAATGTGTTTATGACGATACAAAGACTAGTCTTTATATAACTTTGCGTGGAGTTTGTGTTGTGGTGTGTCTAGTGTGTTGCTGCTTTGTGTGTGTGTGTTGCACAAACGCTTTACACATTGCCTCTGGGATAAGCCTGACTGCTTGTGCCAAGCTACCAAGGGGGTGAGCAGGGGTTATCTTCAGCGTATAACTCCCTTGCCCTGACTAGAGTGGTGGTTTCTGCCTGGCTTAGGCGCAAGCCCTAGCCAACCAGAAATCCCATTTCTAACAGACACTAAATAGTTTGAAATTAAAATATCCACTACAAAATAAAACAGTTTTCATGATTTATCCCAAAATAACAATATTACAAAGACAACCATATAAGATGGCCGCAGGGAAGGAGTTGCAGGGCTGAGCTCCAGGTCCGTGATCACTAAAGTGCAAATTCTGACCGTTTCGACCACAGCAGCCCCCCCTGACGATAGGCACTACCAATTCAATACTCACCGGGCTGACCTTAGATGAAAACGTGGATCTCAGATGAAGCTTCTACGACGAAAAGGACCCTGGTTGCAGTGTGGGCAGTGCACCCGAGTGAAGCCATTCTTGGAGGTCATCAGAGCCCCTAGCGCTAACGAGGTGAACGAGGGAGACCGCCGTTCAGGACAGGAGAAGCGCAGCAATTACGGAAGATAAGGACTCCCGAATCAACGCTCCGGACCGCACAATCCCACGGCTTCACCGCACTCCCGAATCTAGACACCGAACTATAGCCGCATTGCCTGACTAGGCAATGGCCGCCATACTCGGAGCTTCAAAGAGATTCAGCCAGCTCCAAGACCACGGGAGGACCCGGAACACCTGGATCCTCCTTAACTGGGGTGAAGCAGGTCAGTGGCGACCCTTGAAAGAGACCGGGACACCCGGTGACGGCAATGGAGCCCTGGGTCTCAACGTGGCTGGAACCCCAAATGCATGACCCTGCAATGGCCGCCAGATTCGTAACAGAAAGCGGCAGAAGCATTTGCTCAGGTCACTAATTTTCACAATTTACTTAGAATGTCATTACCGATAAATACCAACAAACAGTTCAAAAAATTATACGCAGCAAGTATTCTTCAAAGAGAATGAGATGGTCGTCACGATCATTCGTAATGAAACTGACAGATAAACAGTTCAAAAAATTATACGCAGCAAGTATTCTTCAAGGAGAATGAGATGGTTGTCATGATTATTCGTAAAGAAACTGACATTATGACCCAAGCCCCTGATGCCTGATCCATTAATGGCCGCCAGAAGCGAAACAGAAAACGGTCGGCTATAAGACATCTAGAAGATCTTGGACTACCGCGATCTTTATGATAAGTACTTAGGGGTCATTAGAGACCCGTGACGCCACAGAAGCTGTCATGAGGTGGGAGCGGAGCCCCGGCCACAACACACGAGAATCCCCCGATGCTTGATTGGGCAATGGCCGCCGTTCTCTGATTCACCGAGGTAACTACCCAGAAGCAGGTCCCCACGTTGACCCTGGGTATTGGAAGCCTCACCTACAGAGTGAAGCGGGTCACCTGAGACCCTTGAAGGATATGGATCGCCCGAGATGGGAGCGGAACCCCAGGACACAACACGTCAGAAGCCCTAGATGCCTGACCTAGGAATGGCCAACATTCCCAGAACCAACACCAAAAACGACCAAAGATAAGGCCATAACAAGACCCCCTGTCAGCCTCGATATCTCTGACATCTTCAACAAGGACTCAAGGTCAATGTAGTAAGGGTCAGTGGTCCTTAACGGGCTACTTGGGTCCAACAAAGGACCGGCCACAAGAAAGGCTTGACCCAACGCCCCTCCAACGTAGCCTTGGCCCGATAGGGCACCGTACGTGCCCTCGCTATCCCTACCCGGGACTTAAGTCTCTGATCCATGATCACAGCCAGACAGAGATATCCCTGTCACCTATTGAGAATACCGCTATTGACACAGGCCCCCTTACCAGGAGATCAGGCCAATTCCAACTCCCAAACCCAGGCCCAGAGAAGCCCTTCTCAGCATGCCCCATCCCCCACTGCCCCCCCTCCCGAGAGGCAAACCCCCTGTCTCCTCAACCCCACCTCCCCCTTTCTGACCAGACTATACGCTCTCCTCTGCACGACATTCCATCCTATTACATATTGGAGAGTACCCGCCTCCCTCACAACACAGAAAAATGCCACCAGACACGCAATTGGATGCCGCCCCGCAAACACCAAACTATCTGAGTCTCCATGGGCCGAACTCCTTCGCTATCACTTTCCCCCCTAACCTCTCTAGTAAAGCGATGAAACTCTTCAAACATAGACTGCTCAGACAACATCCCGAGACACTATTTGTAGACACTTACCACTGCTCCTCTAGAGGGCAGATAAAAATGGACTTCATTTTCCACACTGAAAGACCTGACAACTGGTCCATCATTTTCAACACACATCTCATCATCTATAAAACCACCATTACATACCACAGCCGCAAATTGACGACCTCTCTCTCGAATCACCAGTCGATGAGCGGCAATATCTCCATAACCATCTTCGCTAACGGCACAGTTCTGATACAGGCTAAGAGCGTTCACCTTGAGGTCTTCGACTCCCTCTTCCTCTCATTAAAAGAGGCCCCCGTGATCACCTCTCGATCAGGACTGACCCCATCCCTCCCCCCAGTGAGCCTTTCATGACAGGGAGGCACCGGCCCCCTTCTCATCCGCTTCGAGATCCCCCTCGCCACCATCCCGAGACTCCCACTGTAACTCTGTACCCCCGAATAACGATCTCTCCCCCCTGGCAGAAGACCCGCCCACCCCTGCCCCCTTCCCTTCCCCTACCAACTTCCAGGATCGAGTATTACCCTCTAGCTCAACCTCCTTACAACCCCCCAGTCCTCACGCCACACGAGAACTGACGCCTGTCACGAGGCAGCACTCCCTCTGCCCTTGAGCCCTCCCTCAATCAAACCAGGCAGCTCCTCCCCCAATAACCATCAGGACCAGGTCACACACCCCTCCTTTAACGACCATCTCTACAGGGACCCATCACCCTCCCCCAAGGGCAATGCGGCCCCAGGCACCCTCCCTCCCACCTCGGACCCTCCCCCCTCACCCAAGGGTATCGCTGCCCAGGATACCCTCCCTCCCTCCTTGGATAACATGACGCAACGCCTCATCCTCCTAGAAACTTAGCTTGAAATCCTGATCCGAAGTCTGAACAAAACTCTATCCAACCTGACCTTGTCCCGAAAGCCCACACAGCCACACACCGAGCTAACTAGTCTCACCCAACCCAGTCAAGGCAAGGTTCCACCCCCTAGCGAGCCTCATGGTCCCCTCAGACCCCGACTCTGATCCAACAGAAAAGGGAATGATAAATGCTACGAAAAACCCAGAAGAGCAACATCCCCACTTTCCCCTCAGGAAGTGGCTCACCTAGCTTCATCCTACGACCCTCCGGCGAATTCCTCCCCCAAATCCTTGATCCAAGTAATTACGGGATTTAGAAGTGAACACCCCCCTTCAAGAGTCCCCAGACCCCCAGCCCACCTAGCCTTCCTACCTAGAGCCCAATCCACTGAGAACAGGAGCAAAGAAGGACCCCCCGTCAACTGCATGCTCCTTAACTGCAGATCAGCCTCTAAACATGCAACCGAACTAGCAGAAGCCATCCTCTCCCATGATATAAACATAGCATTCATAACGGACACCTGGCTCAATAATCTCTCCTACCCCAGCATGGACATGCTGGTGCCTCCCGGATTCACAATGATCAACAAAGACAGGCAAGTGAAAAGAGGTGGGGGCATAGCAATCATCCACAAGAACAACATCTCCATCACGGAAACTTCCTCCTGTCTGTATAGCTCCTTTGAATGTCTCTCAGTCATCATCAAAACACACGACACCAGGCCCACACTTTGCCATCTTCTATACCACCCCCAGGCAACTCCTCAGAATTCGGGGTTCACCTTTCTGACCTGATTGCACATTGCGCACTCGGCAACTCTAACAACATAATTCTGGGCGACCTCAATCTAAGATGGAACGAAACAAAAAACCCGCTCATTCAAACCCTAAATAACCTACTACTAGAAAATCTGACCCAACACTGCTCAGAACTAACTCATCATAGAGGAGCAATCCTCAACACAATTATAGCTGAAAGCAATGCAATCTCCATCGACCACATCCTCCCCGTTGACTGGTCCGATCACCACATAGTTCTTTTTCACATCAACCATGCGATCTTGTCCAATCAAATCCCCAAGCAAGACCCCCCCAAATGGGTCAGGAACACAGCCCAGATCCCTCGAGCTGACCTAGAAGAAAGAATTAGCTCGCTCCTCCCCAACACCACTGACCACCTCTTAACTACCAAACTCACCTCTCTACAACTGCAATATGACGCGCACCCTGGATCACCTTGCCCCCTTGAAACTAAAAAAATCCAGGAACATTCCCTCCAGATCATGGTTCTCCTCTGACATCAATGATGAAAGAAGACAGCTAAGAGCCGCAGAAAGAATCTGGAGGAACAATCCCTCCGCCCTCCATCGTGATCAACTCCAAGTAGCACGCAGGATGTACAAAAAGCACATTAAGAACAAAAAGACAGCTTTCTTCTGCTCTGGGCTAGATACCGCAAAAAAACGTCCCAAAGAGCTTTTCAATATCATCAGGAATCAAACCTCTAAACCTATACCCTCCTCAACACTGGCATCCAAAGAATGATGCGACAACTTCGCCATCTTTTTCAATAACCAAATTGCCAAGATAGATCTCTCACTTGGCTCAAATCTCATCCCCTCGACCGAGATCAAATTGACCGAAACTCTTATTGGCACCTCCTTGAACCCCCCAAAACATTGGTCGTCCTTCATTCCCATCCAGGAAGCAGAGATAATCAAACTAATCTCCAATGCTAAACCCTCATCCCACGCCCTGGATCAGCTACCCCCTCACCTGGCCAAAGACCTGAAGCTCGTCCTAGCCCCGCTATGGTGCAGGATCATTAACAGCTCATTGAGCTCTGGAATCGTACCTGACTGCCTCAAAGTAGGCAAAAAACAGGGCTAGGCACTGAGGATCTGAATAACTTCAGACCTGTATCGAACCTACCTCTTTTGTCCAAGATCTTGGAAAGTTGTGTACTCCCTCAGTTGACCCAAAACTTGGATAACATCAATCTCCTTGATCCCCATCAATCGGGCTTTAGAAAAGGCTGCAGTACCGAATCCGCAATCCTCAATGTCATAGACGATCTACTCAAGTCACTTGACTCGGATCAATGCTGCCTTCTCATCCTCCTAGATTTATCGGCAGCATTTGATACAGTTGACCACAAACAGCTCATCAAGGTTCTACAAGAAAGGGCAGGTCTTCAGGAGACGGTCCTCCACTGGTTCACTTCCTTTCTCTACAACCGCTCACAAAGAATAAAAATTCAAAACTTCGAGTCCGACCTCCACCCCGTCATCAGGGGTGTTTCACAAGGGTCAGTGCTCTCCTCTCAGCTTTTCAACATTTACATTGAACACCTCACCACTCTACTCAGGAAATCCAACATCCCCTTTCACTTATATGCAGACGACACACAGCTCTATCTGGAAACCACTTCAATTGATGACATCCAGAGACTTAACACCACGCTCCAGGAGGTTCAACACTGGTTCACAAGTAATCACCTGAAACTCAACCAAGAGAAAACGGAAATACTCCTTATCTCCAACAAAGACGAAAAACCCCAAATCGAAGAATGGCTCAAAGCCATTGACGCCCTCAATGGTAACCTCACCTTAGCGGATTCAGTAAAATCTCTAGGGATCACCCTTGACCCGAAACTGGACATGAAGAAACACATTTCAAGATCCGCTAAAAGTGCCTTTCTCAACCTGAAACTACTATACAAAATAAAACCTTTCCTCCCACCCAAGGACCTTCAACAAGCCACACAAGCACTGGTGCTCTCCAGAATAGACTATGGGATTGCTGCCCTGACAGGGACAGCAAAATCTCACCTCGCCCCCCTGAAGACAACCTTCAATGCAGCTGCCAGAATGGTTACAGGAACTAAGAAATTCGAAGACATCTCTCCCGCTCTCAGCAAACTTAAAAGGCTCCCAGTTGAGATGCGAGCCAGCTTTAGAACAGCCTGCCTCACGCACAAAGCTCTACACACAGGCAAACCGGAATACCTTGCCACCAAACTCAAAAGGGCCGGCCAGTCCAGAAACCTCAGGAGCTCCAACTCTCTACTACTCATCCCGCTAAAAACTCGCAAGCAGAAAACCGCAGCCAAATCATTTGCTGGAAACGCACCAAAAATTTGGAACTCCATCGCCCCCACATCAGAACAACCCCCTTGTTTCCAAAATTCAAGACACTACTCAAAGCCCTCTTCCTCGACCGCTCTCGAACGAACCGATAGAGCCAAGGAAGTTCCTCAGCCGACGCTCCACCTTACCTTAATTTGGTACTAATGACACTGTCTTGGATCAAGAAAACTTTCTGTGTACGAACTAATTGAACAATGAATACGCTTGGATGATTGTCTGGTTTGTCTTGCACCCTCCTCCCCTTTGCCCCTTTGCTTATGTACCTGTTCTCTACCCGGCGCGATCCCTCATGCTCTACCTATTACCTGTACCGTCTATTTGCACATAATTGTATATGCTGTAAAGCGCTCTGATACCCCTGGGTCCAGCCAGCGCTATATAAAACTCCTAAATAAATAAATAATAATAAATAAATAAATAAATACATATTCTCACATTTTTGTATAGTATAAAATGTAGTGATTTTTATACAAAAACACACTAATTTAACTACCAACCTTTATATTCATAGTTATATTTTAAATTTTAAAATTACTATTTGAATTACTATTAACAAAAACATATTGATCAAAATTCATAAACAAATATACATTTTAAAAACACAAAATTGACAATTATACATTTTGAATACACTTTGTATACATTTCATATTTGTTTACTTTTATTTAAAAAATGTTTTTAATAAAATGTATTACTTTTTTTTAATGACAAAATTTAGTTTAATCAATTCTTTTAATATGCAAACATTCCTAAATATTCAACTTTTTTTTAAATTAATGTGTATGTTTTTATTTTTAATATGTTTTTAATCATACCATTAACCTATATAGTAATTAACATCAATGTAAAATATATTTAAATATTCAACATTAAAGAATTTGCAGAGCATTAATATATTTACCTTATATATTAAAACATACCTATAAATTATTTAACAATTTCCCCACCTTTATCCCCTAAAAATCCAATATCCTATGCCAAAAAAATAAAATTATCATGTACATTATTACAACAACAAAAATAAACATTTTCATAAAAAGTAATACATTACTAAAAAAAGTTGAAAATAAAATTAAAAACATGCAATCGACACACTACAACATTAACACTTACAAATGATATTACATACAACGATATTTTAACATCTATTTATTGTATACAGCTATATTAAAAACCACACTAAAAATTATATTTTTACAATCGAAATTCCTGTCAACGATATTCTTGACACAATATTTTTCACAATATTTTTTTTGATATTCTGTTGAAACACCGCATTTAGGCCATGCCTTTTTGTGACCATATAGCGTGTGTAAGGAAAAGCCTCTTTTTGACTAATGCTGCTGGCTTTTTGACACTGAGAGTGCACTGAGGCCTGAGAATCAGACTTCCGTGCCAGTGCCCTGACGCTAAAACTTGTATGCTGAATTGGCTCACACCTAATTGACCAACCCTAACTTACCTGTAAGTTGTTAGTATATGGTCCCCAGGATGCCTTGAGCATGTAAGTTAGATGGTCACCCCGGGGATTGCAGCACTGCTAGCGCCACTCTGGGGTTGACACGAGTAAAATGAGTCTCCCAGTCTGCCACTGGAGACTCGAAGAGCAGTTTTTAAACTGCTAGCTCGACTTTGCCATTTAAACCAATAGCAAAGTCAAGTCATCCCTGCACTATGTGTAATCACCGGTATGGCAGCCCTATTGAGTCCTAAAAGCAGGGTGCAGCATACTGCCTGGGCAGAACATTTATTTTTGTTGTTTTGACCATAAAAACACAAAAACATAGTTTTTAGTGAGGAAAGTCTTGGTCGCCCAAATAGTGAATAGAGATTTACATGTTGACCCCGCAGCTGTGCTAACTCTGGAACGGTGCGACCAAAGTATATACTCCAAGGTAGAAAACAACTTGTTACATTAAGCCTGACTTGATTCTCAGGTCATAATTTATTATAGCAAGTTGCATTGTGCAACTTTTACAAAGTTGATACTCTGTTGCCTTTAATCCCCTGTGGCCTTACACACGATTACACATGGGGTCCTGCTCTCCTTGGGAGACGTGCTAATGACTCCCAGGAAGGGATATAATAGGGGCCTGCATTGGGAGGAGGTGCTATCTTCTTCCTGCAGGAAGCCAAATTGGTGTTGGTCTGTTAATATTGAGAAAGTTGGTGTCAACATGAATAACAATACATTCATTTATAAAAATGAGATCGCATCTTTATTGATGAATTTGCCCGTTTAGAACTCCTCATCAACCCTGACTCAGAAATACGTGGTTAGACAGGCCCTGAGACTCAAACCCAAGGTTACTCATTAGCAGATCAAAGGTGAGGCAGCTTGTAGCCAGCATATAAATGTGTGAACAGGAAATACCAGATTAATCCCACAGATAGGCGCAATGACACCTTACCAAAAAAGGACTGCTGGAAGAATTTTATTACGTTGAATGAAGTGTATAAAAGTCTGTGTTAGACCGATTGTAGATTGAGACAGTCCTCAGACCCTATTTCTATGACTGTACTCCCAGCCTCATTGTTTAACTAAACAAACTGTTCCTGTTTTGCCAAACGCCTCTTGTCTTTTCAGAGTATTTCATGTTCAACAAAAGGCCCAAAAGGCGAGCTTGAAAGGGGAAGCTGCCTTTGAAGGGCAAACAGAAAACATTTGGGAGAAGGGCTACTCTATATTTTAGGCAGACAGGCTGGCATTGGGGACAGGAGAGGGGAAACCAGTTGTCAAACTGGTTTTCCGAGGTGTGTAGTCCCCTTGGTAGCCACACCTCTTGACTGGGCTAAGGAGCTCAGGACGCCGAGAGAGAGGTCTTGCCATGTTGGAAGTGGGTAGAATCATGCATTTTGGGATAGTCAGATGCCACACTTCACAGGAAGTGGTCATCAAGTACGAGGGAACCTGGTATCCAATTGGCTACCAACCTCATCATATCCTGAGGGCATTTTCTGGGCACAAAAGGAGCACCCCTGTCACCCTGAACTCAGAGCTCATCTGGACTGGAGGAAGGACTGAAGAAAGACTGCCCTGCTGCATTGTGGAACCAGCAAGGAGAGGCTGAAATGGCATGGACTGCACCTGCTGAACCTGGTGGCAAACAAAGGAGAGGGGCTGTGCCTGCTGTGTCCTGCTCATGGAGAAGTCGTCTCCAAAGCCCAGCCAAAGTCAAGAGACTCCAAGGGTCAGTTAGCTGATCTCCTGTTCACAATACAGGGTAGTAACAGATTAGGAGCCTGGTGGCACAAGTTGGTAGCCCAGTATTTTCAGATGGCCGCCAACCACCGCCTCCAGAGACCAGAACTTGATGCCCAACGTTGTACATGAATTTGTTGAGCCTGAGAGAGTTATCAGAGTGCCGCTTGGCTGCCTAGAATCCAAGTTATCACTCAGTGAAGGACTTGGCTGTGACCGCAATACCAGCAACTGGTAGCCCAATGGTGACTGGACTTCTACCAGAATCAAGAGGAGTTTGAGGGACTTCGACCCTGTGATCAGGAGCACCTCAACTCTTTTGTGGACTGAGGATTGGCCACAGGAAGACCCCCATCGACTGCATTACATCCACAGCATCCTTGAGCTTCCTCAGCATCCTGCATCCCTTGCATCAGGACCACTTTCATAGGAAACCACTGCAATGGATAAAAGTGCCTGGAACAAATTGAGGATTGCTTCTACCCTGGAAGTAACTGTTTCTGAGGACTTTACTTTGTCTCCCTGACTGGCTCCCTACTAGAGTTGGTTGCCTAAAGTGACTCTAACTGACCGCATAACAACTAACCCAGCTTTTTAGTGAAAATGTTTATAAGTGTCAAATTTGTTGAATTTGCCAGTGCTTGTTCGAAGTTGAGTGAAATTCTTTGGTTCACTAGACCGCGTAAATTCTATAGCTCCGGAACCCGGTGGTGGATTTTTTTCACTGTGGTGTCTAAAAAAAACTAAAAATACAGTCTGTTTTTATAAATTGGTGTTGGATTTTTTATTGTCTGGTCAATTTCTTCATCTATTGTTTTGGTGCTGTTTAAATGCTTTACACTTGTTTCTATTCGTAAGGCTCTTTGTTCAGTGCCACAGTTACTCAGGGTTGAGCTGAAGGTTTGACAAACAAAACCTACTGGTCCCAAATGGGCTGGTAAGTGTATTACACAGTGAGGTTGCACAAACACACCATATAAGAGACCCCACTTCCTCACAGAGTGTGTGTTACATGCATGGGAGTCTATTTGTTGTATGATGGCTAGCCCCAGACACTGCTACACTGGGTGTAGGTTCCCTTTCGGGTTGTCCTTGCGTAGGTGACAACATACAGGAAGCTTTCCCCTGTAAGGCAATTTTAGATCTCACCTGCTACAGCGCATGCACTGCGTGTGCTCTTGCGTGCAAGAGATATTGTATAAGGGGCTTGCAGCCCACCATTGCTTACCATTTATTGGCATCATTGTCTCTCCTATTTGCTGCTGTCATGGTTACGCGCGGGTGGCGTGACCTTCGCACTCACGCCGAGTAACACTACCGCTGCCCGAGGGGAAATCGGGTTAGCGGTCTATGCTCCGAGAACCGGAAGCGGACGTCACCATGCCTCACTTCCGGGCGGACGCGCTTAACTGACGGGGATTCCGGCTGCTCCAGCGCTTTGGATTCACGCCGATGCCACCGCCGAAGATACGCTGATCCGGAACTCTACCTCCTTCAGGTATCGTACCTTGCAAGGTTTCTCCATTTTCTGGTGCCATTGTGACTGCTGCTGCTGCCTGCCTAGCGCCAGTGTTGCCTCCGTAGAAGCCTCGTTCCTTGTTCCTAGCCACTTGCACACAGGTGTGTGTTAGGTGGTCTGGGCTACTTTACAGGCCAACTTTATTATTTGCGCAGGAGCGCTGGTTTTATTATTTTGGTTCTCACATACAAAAGCTCTGACTGGCCTGGACTGTCCTAATGTGCTGGCGTCTTACAAGCCTGTTTTATCTTCGTAGAAGCCTTGTTCCTCGTTCCTAGCCACGTGCGCACAGGAGTGTGTTTGGGTGGCTACTCTGCAGGTCAACCTTATTATTTGCGCAGGAGCGCTGGTTTTGTTTCTTATTTTGGTCCTCACACGCCGGAGCACTTCCCCGTACGCCTATGAGCAGATTGGTTACTGGCGCAGGAGTGCTGGTTTGTCGTTTGCCACGGATGTCTTCACGGGTCTCACGACTGAGGTAGTCCCGTAGTCAAGTGGGTCTGACAATCCTTAGAGCGGTAGGGAGGTTGGGAATGCATTGAAGTAACAGTTGTTCCCTTATCACCCTATACAGACCAGCGTCAAGGAAGACTCCAGAGACGTAGTGAGACCCCCAGACTTATTACCTGTACTTCTCCTTGTCTGGCTTCTACCCCTGGTACCCCCTCTATCCTAGTCAGTATTCACGCGTTACTAGGGTAAGGTGGGAAACAGTGGTGGTAGTTCATGTCGCCTCTGCAGGATCGCCTCACAAGTAGAAGGTAAGACTTGGGGGACTCTGACAGAATCCAAAGCCCACGTAGTCTATCTTGCCCGGGCGACATGGGTGACCCCGAGATCACACTACAGGACATTGCAGCCATCCTTGCCACCATGCAGGCGGAAAACCACAGTATACGTCAGGATATCACAGCGTTACAGACACAAGTTGCAGATAGCGGAACCGGGCCCTGGGGACAGTTCCCTATGGCTAGGGTGCTACGGGAAGGCTTATTGAGACCCGCCATGTTCCAACTCGGTGGTTCTGCCACCGCTCCCGCTCAGGACACCACCATCCAGGTGGTAGCCCCTCATGCAGTACAGCTAGCTCCTCCCGAACGCTTTTATGGCGACAGCAAGAAGTATAGCGTCTTCATTCATCAGTGTCATCTGCACTTTATGGCGCGAGCCTCAGCTTTCCCGGACGACGCTTCTAAAATCGCCTTTATCCTCTCCTATATGGGAGGTGATGCTTCTCAGTGGTCCATACCCTTGGTGGAGAACGACGACCCCGTGTTATACAACCTTCCAGCCTTCAAAGACACCATGCGAAGGATGTTCGCCCGCCACACCTTTGTGCAGGCCGCAGATAATGAACTGCTCGGATTAAAGCAAGGAAACACGGACTTGCTGCATCACATCACCACCTTCAGTAGATTGGTGATTGAAGCTTGCTGGCCTGAGTCCAAGCAAGTGTCGGTGTTTTACAGGGGCTTGCGGGACGAGATGAAGGACCTGCTTTCCCAAATACCGGATCCTCCAGAAGACATAGGCCCTTTTATTGATTTGGTGGTGAAGCTAAACTTCAGGCTACAGGAACGGAAGACCGACAGAAACAGAGGCGGTGATCCCCGATTCCTGACGCATAAAGAAAAAACCACAGACGACTCTGTATCAAACCCTGACACACCGGAGCCGATGCAGATTGGAAGCGTTCGAGGACCCCTCACCAGAGAAGAACGGGAGAGAAGGAGAAGACAGAACCAGTGTTTGTATTGTGGCAAAAGCGGGCACTTCGTTAGAGAATGCCCAGTGAAGCCGTCTAAACTAAGGGGAAAGAAACCCTTTGTTCTCCCTGTTTCCAAAGGTGACTGGTCGGGAAACGGGGAAACCCAGTAAGCGGTGGGGTCCGGCTACTGGGTTCTTCATCCATCAAGATACCGACCCCTGGCAAATGCAAAGGTTACCATCATCTAGGCGTAGAAGTAACCTTACATACACGGATGGGCCTGGTATGGCAGGTAACAGCCCTTATCGATTCGGGAGCCACTGGAAACTTTATTGACAACCAGTTTATGGGGGGTATGGGTATAGCCACCGTACAGAAGAAGACACCGGAAACAGTAAAGGCAGTGGATGGGACGGATCTTCTTTAGGACACTAGCAGAACACATACAACATGTGTGCACCGTCTTACAACGGTTACAACACCATGGAATATATGTCAAGTTGGAGAAAAGCGTCTTTCACGCCATCGCAGTTGAGTTTCTGGGACACATCATCACTCCTGAGGGGGTTACCATGGACACCAAGAAGGTCGAGGCTATACTGCAATGGTCTTCCCCTGCTTCAGTGAAACAAGTACAACGGTTCCCGGGGTTTGCTAACTACTACCGCCGTTTTATCATTGGTTTCTCTAGGATCGTCACCCCCATCACCCGCTTACTGCGCAAAGGCGTCCGCTTTGGATGGGACCATGAGGCCGAACAAGCCTTCCAAACCCTGAAGACGAGGTTCATTACAGCCCCTGTCTTAATACATCCTGACCCAGAGCGGCCTTTCATCGTGGAAGCCGATGCATCCCAAGACGCCCTGGGAGGGGTGTTGTCCCAAAGAGATACCAACACGGGCCTGTTGCACCCCGTGGCGTTCTACTCCAGGAGGCTACAGCCAGCAGAGCGTAATTACACGATCTCTGACCGCGAGCTATTGGCCATAAAGGCCACCTTCGAGGAATGGCGCCAGTACCTCAAAGATGCTAAACACCCAGTAACCATATACACAGACCATAGGAACCTCCAGTTCCTTCGTTCTGCACGGGCCCTGACCTCTCGGCAGCTGCGTTGGACCTTATTCTTCAACGAACATGATTTTCTCATCACGTATCGACCCGGCAAGGACAATGCCAAGGCCGATGCCCTGTCACGTCTCGAGGAGACTGATGACATCACACCCATGGTTGAACCAGCTTCAATCATTCCGAAACGTTGTTTCCAGGGGCTCATCCTGTCTTCTGGCTTTTTGACCCAACTACACGATGACTTGCAACAGAAAGAAACCTCATCTTGGATAGGTGAGCATAAAGGGCTCACCGCTCTGGAAGGATTCATATACCGGGGGGATCGTTACTTCTTGCCTCTACCGACACACCAACAACAGGCCCTGTACATGTGCCATGATCATCCCCTATCCAACCACCCAGGCCGCCATAAGACTATGGACCTGCTGCTGAGACATTTCTGGTGGCCTACCATGGACGCTGACGTACACACCTATATAGCACGCTGCGCCATCTGCGCACAGGGAAAAAGCTCATCTCAACCCTCAGTGGGATTGTTGCATCCTATCCCTGTGCCTCCGTACCCTTGGCATACCATCTCCATGGACTTTGTAGTGGAGCTGCCCAGAACTAAGGCGGGATGCACCACCATTCTCACCATAGTGGACCACCTCTCCAAGATGGCTCATTTCGTTCCCCTGGCAAAACTACCCTCAGCAGCTGACTTGGCAGTGATCGTCATGCACAACGTGGTGCGATTACATGGTATCCCGTCCGTTGTGATCACGGACAGAGGCTCCCAGTTCGTGTCCAAGTTTTGGAATGAAGTATGCCGCATTCTGCACATGGAAGTACGCTTGTCCACAGCATATCACCCCCAGACCAATGGACAGGCTGAGAGGACCAATCAGACCTTAGAGCAATATCTCCGATGTTTATTGCTGTACGTGGAAAAAGATTGGTCGGAGGTTCTATGGCTGGTGGAATACACCTACAGTAACAGCAAACATTCCGCTATAGGCATGTCCCCTTTCTTTTGCCTCCAAGGGCGTCATCCCCGTACGGTCCCCTGGGAGGTGCCGCTGAACAGTCCCTTACCCACAGTACAGGCTTACCATGGCTTTCTTCGTGATCTCTGGCAACAAGCCCGATTTGAGTTGGCCAAAGCTAAAGAATCCTACAAACTGTTCGCAGATAGGCACAGACAGGCAGAGCCACGGTACAAGGCAGGTGACAGGGTCTGGGTGTCCGTACGGCATCTCAACGCTCACGGTTCCAAGAAACTGCTGCCCCGGTACGTGGGTCCCTACGTCATTGCTAAGGTTGTCAACCGTGTTTCCATGAAACTGTCTCTGCCCCCTCACATGAAAATCCATCCAGTTTTTCATGTTTCCCTCCTACGGGCCACGCACCCTGATTGTGTGGCCTCCTCTCCTCCATCTCCCGTTCTTCGAGGTGACCACATTGAGTTCGAGGTCTGCGCCATTCTTGACTCCCGAAGGACCCGGGGACGGCTCTACTATCTGGTGGACTGGAGAGGGTATGGTCCGGAGGAGAGGTCTTGGGAGCCATTGTCGCATGTCCGCCACGCTTCCCGGTTGGTTCGGGCCGTCCATGTGGGTCATCCTGGTTGTCCTCGCCCTGCCACCCCGGTGTGATCGGCCAGCTGCGGGGTGGGGGTCCTGTTTGGTGGTGGGTGCTGTCATGGTTACGCGCGGGTGGCGTGACCTTCGCACTCACGCCGAGTAACACTACCGCTGCCCGAGGGGAAATCGGGTTAGCGGTCAATGCTCCGAGAACCGGAAGCGGACGTCACCATGCCTCACTTTTGGGCGGACGCGCTTAACTGACGGGGATTCCGGCTGCCCCAGCGCTTTGGATTCACGCCGATGCCACTGCCGAAGATACGCTGATCCGGAACTCTACCTCCTTCAGGTATCGTACCTTGCAAGGTTTCTCCATTTTCTGGTGCCATTGTGACTGCTGCTGCTGCCTGCCTAGCGCCAGTGGTGCCCCCGTAGAAGCCTCGTTCCTTGTTCCTAGCCACTTGCACACAGGTGTGTGTTAGGTGGGCTGGGCTACTTTGCAGGCCAACTTTATTATTTGCGCAGGAGCGCTGGTTTTATTATTTTGGTTCTCACATACAAAAGCTCTGACTGGCCTGGTCTGTCCTAATGTGCTGGCGTCTTACAAGCCTGTTTTATCTTCGTAGAAGCCTTGTTCCTCGTTCCTAGCCACGGGCGCACAGTAGTGTGTTTGGGTGGCTACTCTGCAGGTCAACCGTATTAATTGCGCAGGAGCGCTGGTTTTGTTTCTTATTTTGGTCCTCACACGCCGGAGCACTTCCCCGTATGCCTATGAGCAGATTGGTTACTGGCGCAGGAGTGCTGGTTTGTCGTTTGCCACGGATGTCTTCACGGGTCTCACGACTGAGGTAGTCCCGTAGTCAAGTGGGTCTGACAATCCTTAGAGCGGTAGGGAGGTTGGGAATGCATTGAAGTAACAGTGGTTCCCTTATCACCCTATACAGACCAGCGTCAAGGAAGACTCCAGAGACGTAGTGAGACCCCCAGACTTATTACCTGTACTTCTCCTTGTCTGGCTTCTACCCCTGGTACCCCCTCTATCCTAGTCAGTATTCACGCGTTACTAGGGTAAGGTGGGAGACGGTGGTGGTAGTTCATGTCTCCTCTGCAGGATCGCCTCACAAGTAGAAGGTAAGACTTGGGGGACTCTGACAGAATCCAAAGCCCACGTAGTCTATCTTGCCCGGGCGACATGGGTGACCCCGAGATCACACTACAGGACATTGCAGCCATCCTTGCCACCATGCAGGCGGAAAACCACAGTATACGTCAGGATATCACAGCGTTACAGACACAAGTTGCAGATAGCGGAACCGGGCCCTGGGGACAGTTCCCTACGGCTAGGGTGCTACGGGAAGGCTTATTGAGACCCGCCATGTTCCAACTCGGTGGTTCTGCCACCGCTCCCGCTCAGGACACCACCATCCAGGTGGTAGCCCCTCATGCAGTACAGCTAGCTCCTCCCGAACGCTTTTATGGCGACAGCAAGAAGTATAGCGTCTTCATTCATCAGTGTCATCTGCACTTTATGGCGCGAGCCTCAGCTTTCCCGGACGACGCTTCTAAAATCGCCTTTATCCTCTCCTATATGGGAGGTGATGCTTCTCAGTGGTCCATACCCTTGGTGGAGAACGACGACCCCGTGTTATACAACCTTCCAGCCTTCAAAGACACCATGCGAAGGATGTTCGCCCGCCACACCTTTGTGCAGGCCGCAGATAATGAACTGCTCGGATTAAAGCAAGGAAACACGGACTTGCTGCATCACATCACCACCTTCAGTAGATTGGTGATTGAAGCTTGCTGGCCTGAGTCCAAGCAAGTGTCGGTGTTTTACAGGGGCTTGCGGGACGAGATGAAGGACCTGCTTTCCCAAATACCGGATCCTCCAGAAGACATAGGCCCTTTTATTGATTTGGTGGTGAAGCTAAACTTCAGGCTACAGGAACGGAAGACCGACAGAAACAGAGGCGGTGATCCCCGATTCCTGACGCATAAAGAAAAAACCACAGACGACTCTGTATCAAACCCTGACACACCGGAGCCGATGCAGATTGGAAGCGTTCGAGGACCCCTCACCAGAGAAGAACGGGAGAGAAGGAGAAGACAGAACCAGTGTTTGTATTGTGGCAAAAGCGGGCACTTCGTTAGAGAATGCCCAGTGAAGCCGTCTAAACTAAGGGGAAAGAAACCCTTTGTTCTCCCTGTTTCCAAAGGTGACTGGTCGGGAAACGGGGAAACCCAGTAAGCGGTGGGGTCCGGCTACTGGGTTCTTCATCCATCAAGATACCGACCCCTGGCATATGCGAAGGTTACCATCATCTAGGCGTAGAAGTAACCTTACATACACGGATGGGCCTGGTATGGCAGGTAACAGCCCTTATCGATTCGGGAGCCACTGGAAACTTTATTGACAACCAGTTTATGGGGGGTATGGGTATAGCCACCGTACAGAAGAAGACACCGGAAACAGTAAAGGCAGTGGATGGGACGGATCTTCTTTAGGACACTAGCAGAACACATACAACATGTGTGCACCGTCTTACAACGGTTACAACACCATGGAATATATGTCAAGTTGGAGAAAAGCGTCTTTCACGCCATCGCAGTTGAGTTTCTGGGACACATCATCACTCCTGAGGGGGTTACCATGGACACCAAGAAGGTCGAGGCTATACTGCAATGGTCTTCCCCTGCTTCAGTGAAACAAGTACAACGGTTCCCGGGGTTTGCTAACTACTACCGCCGTTTTATCATTGGTTTCTCTAGGATCGTCACCCCCATCACCCGCTTACTGCGCAAAGGCGTCCGCTTTGGATGGGACCATGAGGCCGAACAAGCCTTCCAAACCCTGAAGACGAGGTTCATTACAGCCCCTGTCTTAATACATCCTGACCCAGAGCGGCCTTTCATCGTGGAAGCCGATGCATCCCAAGACGCCCTGGGAGGGGTGTTGTCCCAAAGAGATACCAACACGGGCCTGTTGCACCCCGTGGCGTTCTACTCCAGGAGGCTACAGCCAGCAGAGCGTAATTACACGATCTCTGACCGCGAGCTATTGGCCATAAAGGCCACCTTCGAGGAATGGCGCCAGTACCTCAAAGATGCTAAACACCCAGTAACCATATACACAGACCATAGGAACCTCCAGTTCCTTCGTTCTGCACGGGCCCTGACCTCTCGGCAGCTGCGTTGGACCTTATTCTTCAACGAACATGATTTTCTCATCACGTATCGACCCGGCAAGGACAATGCCAAGGCCGATGCCCTGTCACGTCTCGAGGAGACTGATGACATCACACCCATGGTTGAACCAGCTTCAATCATTCCGAAACGTTGTTTCCAGGGGCTCATCCTGTCTTCTGGCTTTTTGACCCAACTACACGATGACTTGCAACAGAAAGAAACCTCATCTTGGATAGGTGAGCATAAAGGGCTCACCGCTCTGGAAGGATTCATATACCGGGGGCATCGTTACTTCTTGCCTCTACCGACACACCAACAACAGGCCCTGTACATGTGCCATGATCATCCCCTATCCAACCACCCAGGCCGCCATAAGACTATGGACCTGCTGCTGAGACATTTCTGGTGGCCTACCATGGACGCTGACGTACACACCTATATAGCACGCTGCGCCATCTGCGCACAGGGAAAAAGCTCATCTCAACCCTCAGTGGGATTGTTGCATCCTATCCCTGTGCCTCCGTACCCTTGGCATACCATCTCCATGGACTTTGTAGTGGAGCTGCCCAGAACTAAGGCGGGATGCACCACCATTCTCACCATAGTGGACCACCTCTCCAAGATGGCTCATTTCGTTCCCCTGGCAAAACTACCCTCAGCAGCTGACTTGGCAGTGATCGTCATGCACAACGTGGTGCGATTACATGGTATCCCGTCCGTTGTGATCACGGACAGAGGCTCCCAGTTCGTGTCCAAGTTTTGGAATGAAGTATGCCGCATTCTGCCCATGGAAGTACGCTTGTCCACAGCATATCACCCCCAGACCAATGGACAGGCTGAGAGGACCAATCAGACCTTAGAGCAATATCTCCGATGTTTATTGCTGTACGTGGAAAAAGATTGGTCGGAGGTTCTATGGCTGGTGGAATACACCTACAGTAACAGCAAACATTCCGCTATAGGCATGTCCCCTTTCTTTTGCCTCCAAGGGCGTCATCCCCGTACGGTCCCCTGGGAGGTGCCGCTGAACAGTCCCTTACCCACAGTACAGGCTTACCATGGCTTTCTTCGTGATCTCTGGCAACAAGCCCGATTTGAGTTGGCCAAAGCTAAAGAATCCTACAAACTGTTCGCAGATAGGCACAGACAGGCAGAGCCACGGTACAAGGCAGGTGACAGGGTCTGGGTGTCCGTACGGCATCTCAACGCTCACGGTTCCAAGAAACTGCTGCCCCGGTACGTGGGTCCCTACGTCATTGCTAAGGTTGTCAACCGTGTTTCCATGAAACTGTCTCTGCCCCCTCACATGAAAATCCATCCAGTTTTTCATGTTTCCCTCCTACGGGCCACGCACCCTGATTGTGTGGCCTCCTCTCCTCCTTCTCCCGTTCTTCGAGGTGACCACATTGAGTTCGAGGTCTGCGCCATTCTTGACTCCCGAAGGACCCGGGGACGGCTCTACTATCTGGTGGACTGGAGAGGGTATGGTCCGGAGGAGAGGTCTTGGGAGCCATTGTCGCATGTCCGCCACGCTTCCCGGTTGGTTCGGGCCGTCCATGTGGGTCATCCTGGTTGTCCTCGCCCTGCCACCCCGGTGTGATCGGCCAGCTGCGGGGTGGGGGTCCTGTTTGGTGGTGGGTGCTGTCATGGTTACGCGCGGGTGGCGTGACCTTCGCACTCACGCCGAGTAACACTACCGCTGCCCGAGGGGAAATCGGGTTAGCGGTCAATGCTCCGAGAACCGGAAGCGGACGTCACCATGCCTCACTTTTGGGCGGACGCGCTTAACTGACGGGGATTCCGGCTGCCCCAGCGCTTTGGATTCACGCCGATGCCACTGCCGAAGATACGCTGATCCGGAACTCTACCTCCTTCAGGTATCGTACCTTGCAAGGTTTCTCCATTTTCTGGTGCCATTGTGACTGCTGCTGCTGCCTGCCTAGCGCCAGTGGTGCCCCCGTAGAAGCCTCGTTCCTTGTTCCTAGCCACTTGCACACAGGTGTGTGTTAGGTGGGCTGGGCTACTTTGCAGGCCAACTTTATTATTTGCGCAGGAGCGCTGGTTTTATTATTTTGGTTCTCACATACAAAAGCTCTGACTGGCCTGGACTGTCCTAATGTGCTGGCGTCTTACAAGCCTGTTTTATCTTCGTAGAAGCCTTGTTCCTCGTTCCTAGCCACGGGCGCACAGTAGTGTGTTTGGGTGGCTACTCTGCAGGTCAACCGTATTAATTGCGCAGGAGCGCTGGTTTTGTTTCTTATTTTGGTCCTCACACGCCGGAGCACTTCCCCGTATGCCTATGAGCAGATTGGTTACTGGCGCAGGAGTGCTGGTTTGTCGTTTGCCACGGATGTCTTCACGGGTCTCACGACTGAGGTAGTCCCGTAGTCAAGTGGGTCTGACAATCCTTAGAGCGGTAGGGAGGTTGGGAATGCATTGAAGTAACAGTGGTTCCCTTATCACCCTATACAGACCAGCGTCAAGGAAGACTCCAGAGACGTAGTGAGACCCCCAGACTTATTACCTGTACTTCTCCTTGTCTGGCTTCTACCCCTGGTACCCCCTCTATCCTAGTCAGTATTCACGCGTTACTAGGGTAAGGTGGGAGACGGTGGTGGTAGTTCATGTCTCCTCTGCAGGATCGCCTCACAAGTAGAAGGTAAGACTTGGGGGACTCTGACAGCTGCCTTCTAATTGGCCAGTGTATGCCAGCTTCACTTCCTCTTCTTTTTTTTTTTTAACAACAAATTGTATTGATTTTCCACAGTGCCAAATGGGCGAAGCCCGACATGAATCAAGCATGTGATATACATATTGTAAAATTACAAGGCACCATATAACCCCCCCAGAAGGTCTGCAGAACATCAGACCCATCCCCCTCTCCTCCCCCTGCCCACGCACCATACACCTTATATACAACATCATACAAACATAATGTGAACCTGCTCTACTACCCTTGCACAATACCATTACCCTAAACCGGTGAGTTGCTCACAACCAGTCTATCTATGGGGTATCGGGATACCGGAGGCCCCAAGAGAGACAAATCGATGCCTCGGTATGTGGCCCAATGTGCCCAGATCTTCTTGTGCTTTTGTGGACAGCCGCATGACTGAAATACTGCAACTATGGCCGACAGACACCTATCCATTGCCTTTTCCCAGGTACCTATACTTGGTGGGGATGTTGCCTTCCAATGCTGCGCAATGTCGCGCTTAGCTAGTGTGAGACCTAGGAACAATAGATGTCTTTAATATCTGTTCCCCCCTCTGTCCTCAGTGCTGTGTAAGAGAACCAGCCTAGGGTCTGATGGAATGTCCCATGCCAACACCTGCCCCAAACAGGACCGTATGCCCGACCAGAAGTGCTGTAGTGCCGCGCAACTCCATACAGTATGAAAAAACATCCCTTCCTCTGACTCGCAGCGGAGACACATGGAGGAATGATTAGCTCCCATCTTACAGAGGCGCAGGCGTGTATAGTATATCCTGTGGAGATACTTAAATTGAATCAGTCGATATCGGGTGGAGACAGCGGAGTAACGGGGGCTAGCCAACGCCTCAGCCCAGTCATCGTCTGTCAGGTGGGCACATCCGCCTCCCATGACGCCCGAGTCCAGTGTAAAGTGGTGGTGGAATGTGCAGTGATTGTTTGGTAAATTTGTCTAATTTTGTGAGCATCAAGATCCTCCATAAGTAGCTGGTCTTCCAGCGGGTGAAACTCCGGAAGGGTCGTGAGGCCCCTTGTTAAAGGGGACACGGCATGGCAGAGCTGCAGATATCTGTGAAACTGTGTTTTAAGAAGGTCAAAATCCTCTTGTAGCCTCTGAAAGGACTTGAGAGTGGACCCCTGCATTATGTCACCCCACATGGAAATCCCTATGTCGTCCCACCTACGGAACCCCACCAGTGTCAAGACCGGCCGGAGGTGTGAGCCTTGCCATAGAGGCGTTGCACCGGTCAGCTTGCCCCACCATCCAATTTGCCGAACCACTCGCCTCCAGATCTGAATGACAGTCCTGCATGCCGGGGGAAGCTCCACCAGAGAAGAGGAACTATACAAGAAGTGAAGCAGCGGGGTTTCAGCCATGAAAAGTCATTCCACTGCATAAGCTGGGTCAGCCTGTGAGCCATACCACCATTCATTTATCACGAGGAGATGCAACGCCCAGTAGTATGCCCGAATGTCGGCCGCCGCTATCCCACTGCAGTATGTAGATTGAACCTATTAAAAAATGCATTGATTTGATGAAACCACGACGGGGAAATTGGAAAGGGGTAATTTTGCAGTCGATAAAGTAGGCGAGGCTGAGACACCATTTTGAAAATGGCTGATCTGCCATATAACGAGAGGGGGAGTTCACTTCCTCTTCTTTAACCTGGAGCATGGACCAAGTACTGATAGTTTCAGCTTGATTGCTGACTTTTTGCTGATCACGCCGTGATTGAGGTACTGTTTTTATTTTTTATTTTCCCCCTGTCCTTCTTGTCCGTGTTGATTTTGAAGGCTGTGCAGTGACTTTCTCGCCACGATGTAAACAAACAGATGGCAAGGCATTGTTAGCTTGACTCTCTACCTTGCTGCTGATAGCAGACTTATCAAAGCAGAGCCATGCAATAAACGGGACACAGCAAAAGAAGCCGTCTCCTCCTCTTGACAAGAGACTGCTTCAGAGAACAGAAAACACATGTCTGTGATCAGAAAGCATGATTTCGGAGGGATTCCAAATTAATGGATTTTCACAGCGTGGTTTCTCTATAGTGACAATTCGCGCATGTCCATGAAACTTCGAATGCTACATGCCAAAGCCCAGAAGCTTTACATTGTACATATTATAAAGCAGACAGCTGGAATGTGCTCAACTTTGAGCGACATCTATTCTAGAGTGTACTTTATCTATTTAGGAACCGTGAAGCCCCTAACAGGTCGTATTTGGTTACGTCAGGAAGCTTTTGGTCCACTGCTTTAACAAGGCGCTATCCGACTCTTGAGTTCCCTAAAGATAATGTCCACCAGCCCACTCTTACTCGGACCTTGTGGTTGTGGGACAGAAGCCTCTTGGTCTCTCAGTGGAAAGGGAAAGCAGGACACTTTGCGAGGCTGTGGCCTTTCTAAGGACAACTTATGAGAGGGAAGTGGGATGCAAGTTTAAGGAGGAGTGTCTCTTTGAACCAGAAAGGGAGTTTGTCGGTATGTTTCACCAGCTCCACCGGTGAATCACACGGGCTGGAGAGCTTGGGGTTATGAAGAGTGTTGTCCGTTTGTGCCTGAGACTATGACATCTGGCTCTGCTGTGGTCCTGGCCTCCAGTCTCTCCACCTCGGAGCATTAAATAGTGCCAGCCTGAGGCCAGGAGTGTCACTGTCCTGGTGCCGATCATGGGCGTTATTTGGGGGTAGCCAGGAGAAGTAGGTTAGCTGCAGACTTTTCTTTGACGGGGCTCCCATTTTCCTGCTCGTGGTTGCCTCTCTGTGCTCTCTCTGTAGCCCTTCAGCATCAGAGAGGAAGAGTCTGAGAGAACGGGTCAGGCGGCCCATGATGTAATTGCAGCCACCCCCAAGCATTTCTGTGAATTTAATAGGTGTAAACATAGCCCTCGGCCCAGCTGGTAATGAAGTCTAAGTTCATAATGAGAAGACACATTGAGCTAGAGGCTGTCAGGGGCGTCTCTGCTGGGCATGTGCTGTGTCTGCACCGCTAGTGCCACAGTGGCTGCTTTCTTCATACAGTAAGGAGGGGTGTGCCCGTTCTACCACTGGAAACGGGATTCCCTCTTTCATTTTCTGCCCAAGTGCTGGTGGTGTGCCAGTGGAAGCAGAAATAGACACATGACGTGTGTTTGCTCTCCAAAATTAGAATGTGATCTCTGTGCCAACGCTTTCCTCGGGCAAGACGGTGCCAGGCTAAGCAAGAAAAGGCTGTTTTAATGATACAGGTCTGTGCTAATGTGATATAACATATCCAACAACAGAAGGTCCCACTAATACATAGGAAGAAAAGAACCCCCTGTCCCCTCTTCAGAGACCACCCCTCAGAGTCTAAGGGTCCACTACCTCTGTCACTCTCCCTGCCTTGGCTTTCAAATATACCATGCCTTTCCCTCATGAAACTGGCTCACGCGCCTCCCATTGGGCCTGCTGGGAATCTGCGAACCACTATTAATATTAAAATACAAGAGTCAATTTCAACCCGTACATATTCAGCAAAACATGTGTCAGTAAGCCACCAGATGTTGACGCACCAAATCCTTCGAAACACTTCGTGCATCGCCTATGCATAAATTGAAAGGGCAATGGCTAAAAAAAAGAAAACACTTTTTTTCATATCCTTGCCCCAGAGGCAATGTACAAGTCAAGTGAGGGTAAGAAAAAGTAGTTTATGCGATTGTAGAGCGTGCGCTGCAGAATAAAACATATATTCCAGCTTCTACGGGTTACAAGCCCTCCAGGGATCACTCAAACCCAATGAGGCAGCCATGATTGTGTGCCCACCCGACATTACCTGCCCTGTACTGTGAAGGTCCACGTTGGGCCAAAAGAGGGGGGCGCAGCACAGACCACAAAACACTCTCAAATATGTGTGAAGACAGGTGCACCTCACAGAACATTACCATTCGCCTTTGCCTTACAAAACTAATCCTTGCTATACTTTTTTTCACCTACCGTGCCTCCTCCCCCAACCCCTAAGGTTTCCCCCTTTTTAATTCCTTGCAACTATTTACACCCCTACTCAATCATTAACTGTTGAACTTTAACCCTGTAACCTCTTACCTACTTCTAAAAACATTGACCTATTTGAGCATCTCATGTCTTAACTTCCCATTATTGCGTGCTCCCGGATTAACTTGTTCCCAACCATAAACTTTAACCTGTAAACCTGTAAAAAACTAGCTACCAAATGCCTTGCACCTACTTCCAGCGACAACCAATTACATGCTTTCCCCAACAGCCCACATGTGCACAACAAAGCTGCCCAAACTCCCCCAAAAATGATCTGGTCCTATAAAAAAAAACACTCCCGCCAAAAAGGGATTGCGGGAGGGGAAAAAACTGTCCTACACCCAGCATCTGGACCAGCTGCCATGTCACCTTACTAAAATGGTGACAAGGCAGAAAAAATGGCAGATTATATATTCCCCACTCCCCCAGCTCCATAAACGCCCAACAAGCCTAATTGTGCTCTGGGCCGCACCACTGGCCCATAAAAGCCTGGGGGTACAAGCCTCCCAGGCGGTCGGCTTCCCCCCCCCCCCCCCCCCCCCCCAAAAGCTCCATTAGCACACATCATCCCGTTAAAGTTCGCACACAACACCGTTCTTCTGGCTGGAAAGGTTGCCATCTGTGAGCAACGTTTATCCAGTTCTACATTCAACAGAGGGGTGGACATGGCTGTTTAGGAACGCTCAAGTTTGTCCCCATAGACTATCTGTCAACATGATGTATTGCCGTTGCCTATGTAAATATGTTCAACATAGGTGGAACGAGGAAATTGGTCTTAAATAAGCCACGTGACCCTGTAGTAAATCCCACATGTAGGAGCCCCTCAACCACCTACAGGATACCCCATGATCGCAGAAAGTGGGAACCTAACAAAAGATAGGGAGTACGGTTTACTCATGCACACGTCCCGGCTTCCTCACGTCCAATTTTCAATTGAGGGTACAGTTTGTTTTTAAAAGAAACGGACAAAATCACACATGACGAGAACAGTCGCGCGCATTCAGTTCCTTTGCGTCATTCTCATGCTCCCATGATGTATTTTTACCTGCACTAAATTACGGTGTAATGGGGTAATCTCGAGCGTTTTGCGTAACAATTGTAATACAAAATGCCAGAAAGGTTGTGAAATTGCGCCTGCATAAATAACATTGCCTGGGCCTTGCACCTAAACACCTAGTGGCAGATTTACAAGCCCCTTGCGCCACTTTTGCGTCACTTTTCCGATGTTAAAAGTGACGCAAAAGTGGCGCAAGGAGCTTGTAAATCTGCCCCCTAGGAGGAAATACCAGGCGCAAGGTAATTGAATCATAGGACCCCCTCAGGGTTACTTAATATAGACATTGATAAAGCGCGCAAAGGCCCGAGTGCGTCTTGGCGCTAGCATATGCAAGGTTACTGACAAAAAAAGACTAACTAAAGAATGTAAAATACTGAATTTGAAATGATTCCTAAAACTAATATGGGAGTGCTAACAGCCCAGATTTCAGCTGCTTCCTAAATCATGCCAAATTAGACCGATTTTTGAACTACACAGTACAGTAGTGAGATGCTTTTCAAGACTTTTCGCCTTGCACGGGGCGCCTTATGGTTTTGTTACACCACTGTGTATATATATCGACTAGAAATATATACACACATGCGAAGTCATAATTAAACACATTACACAAATATGTAGGCTCGTGTAGTCCTCAAACAATCGCTACTTTGCAGTAAGAAGTAGTCCGACTTAATGTATTTCACCTTCTGCCACAAACAGTCAACACCTGTGGAGGTGGGGCCCAAGGGAGCGGCCAGGACAAATAGAGCTGGGGCACGGGCCTCGCCTGGCCCATACACATCAATGCACCAAAATGCCAGCAGTAGCGGAAGTGACATGCAGGTAACGTGACCCCCAATGACATCACCGAAAGTGAACTTGCGTTATCTTAGACTGGAAGGACATCACCGGAAGTGGTATCGTCCAACCTTTAACCTTGTTCTTTGTCTCAGTAATAAAACTTTTATTGTGCAGCGATCCGCACAATGAACCTTATAAATATTATAGGGGGCTTCCAGGGAATGGCGTCACTACATCTCTCATTAGATGCCATCAAAGAAAGCAGCATTCTAGAATGCTTAAAGTTGATTGATGTTAGTGATGTAGGGGTGGGATATGAGAGATGTGTTATTTTTACAGTATGCGCCTTTATGGGAAAGCACAGGGAAATACAATATGCAGTATTCTTCAAACAAAAATGAATACAACAAGATTTCATTCTGCATGGAAAAATGCAGGAATCTGCACAGATGTGTTGCTGGGTCATTAATGCCCATACATGCTGTGCAGGCTGTCAGCTGTCACCTAGACATTTGGAAAATTAAAAGTTGAAATGCCTTGGTGCATTATATTATGGGATTGCGGAAGACCTTCTTACCTCTGTCAGTTTTCACATTTGTATTGCAGATTTTATGTTATTCTGTGAAAAATTAAGAGAGGCAAGGGGCTGGAACAAGGGAAAGAAAACATGGCTCATATAGGGCCCTCTTTTGTCTGTGTACCTGACGAGATCTGACCCGGGTTTGCAAGGATGGCGCTAGAGATGCTAGTGCAGAGGAGGAACAGAACAGTGACCAAACAGAGAGGCCAATTGTCTATCTGAGAACAGTGCATTTGTAGCTATCGCCCAGTCCGGAGAAAAAACAACCTATAGTAAGCAGGCATCAACCCTGTCAAAGGAGAAATGGGGAGAAGACAAGATGGCCACTGCCATCTGGGTACCCACAGTGTCCCCAGGGCTTCCTCAAGTTCAGGGTCTCAGTTGTACATCACCCCTCGTCCACATTCATGCTACTGCGGTCCACCTTTATCCAGTCAGAATTCCCCACTGAGCAAACCGCCCAGAGTGGAACCTAGCAGATTCCGTCCCAAACATCTGGCGCCTCCATTTTGTAAGAGCAAAGCCCAGCAGTTGCTCTCACCTCATGACTGACCAGTGGTATCTGCTCCAGGCCAGTGCCAAATTGCTGCCCAGTCACTATTCCAGGGTCTACAAGGAAGAGGGGTCACAACTTCTCCATTAGCCTTTTGCTTTTTAATAACGTATTAAGCATTTTTGCCAAGGAAGAAATAACAAAGCCCTAATTTTTTTCAAGTTTCATTCACTTTTTTACTTTTTACTATACTTTACCATAAAGAGATTGCCGCCACTGAGGTGTCACATTGACGGGAAGGCGCCAGTGGTGTCAGCATTCTCTGGGTGCGACATGTCTTTGGGGCCACCCTCAAAAGTCTCAAAAAACATCTCCGGTCCTTCAGTTCATAGAACTCTTTATTCCTGCAGTCCACTGTAATTAACATAGTGGTTGGCTGCAGCAGGACATATCTGAAGTCACATTTCTAGAGTCGTGGACGTAGGACCCCACATCTCTTCCTTTTAACTTTCGTCACAGATGTGACTCTCATATATAATGGGACCATTTTTCCATTTTGAAGCCATTATAATCGGTGAAGTCTGTTAGTAGTGAAGAAGACAGGTCAGAATAAGTCAAGGGGATCCAGCTTTGGGCAGACATTTTAAACATATCTGGTGGGCTCGCTGGCTTTCTAAAGGAGGATAAAATGTAATTTATATCATTGCGGGGAGAAAGTTGGCCATGAAAGAAATGATAATGTTGCCCTTCTCTAGAGAACCTGAGATCCTAATGTTGTCCTGCCTGCTTCTGTTCTCCAGGTTTACAGTTTTTCTTTGTAGTGCTAATAGATCTTGACCCCAGTGTGGCATCCTGCTTAGCTGGTCTAGCTGGTGCTTGACTGTAGCAAGGTGATGTTCAGTTGAATCCAGTCTTGTTTGGAAAGCAGCGATGCCATTAAAGATAGATTTGATCTCTTTATTCTTGTCGGTCATATTCTCTTGAACAGCTGTTATGGATACTTTGATGGAGGTGAGATCATTCAGGATCAATTCCATGTGGACATCAGCTGTGGTGGCGGGATCATGAGTCCCTGGTCCTTTCTTGGACTGCCAGGAACTGCTTCCTTGAAAAGCAGCTGTCTCTCGATGTTCTGACAGTACATAAGATCATGCAGTGAGGTAATGGTGCTTTGGATCACTCCACCTAAGTGTCCTGAAGCGGTATGCACCCTGTACAGTTTCTTTTGGGTGGGTTTGCATCAAAATCTAGAAGTACAACATTCGCTCTATCGCACATCGAGGTGAGAAATGCTAATAATGAAGGAGCAACGTAGAGTGATGCAGCTGGGCTCCCCAACACTCACTACCATGAACAAGTGGAGAGTCTGGGGCAATCCCAGAATACAATTTGGAGGTACATCAAAGCACAAAACCACAGTTATTGGACATCGACTATGGATAGGCAGTCAGTGTGAGGGTCTTGTAGTTCTTAGTTGACCCCTTACACAGGTGCGGAGGAGACAGGCCCAACATGCAGGCAAAGCGCAATTCACAAAACAGAAATTATTAGGCCAATGGGGCCTTATGATAGCCACAGCACGCACAGTACAAAAGGAACAAATACATTCAGGATATGCGGCAAGTAGCCCTATCTGGGCAACGGTTAGTAATTTAGCACCCTCCACTCCAGAAGAGGAATCCCTGATTTAGTATCAGACAAGCGAGCTCAAAGCCCATTGTATCAGTTTGGGGTGGGGTATGCAGAGAGCACCTCACAATTCATCCTCTTACAGCTTCTGAAAATTCACCATCATCTCCTCACTGACAGGCACTGTGTGCTCTCAGTGCCTTACTAGTCTTTGCAGCTATCGACGGGTATTTCTAAGCACCATGCAGGCAGTTCAGTAGAACAGGCGGTGAAGTGCAAAAGAAGACAGCGCTGTAAGATCAGTTGGATCCCCCATGCAGTTTGGGCCTTGGCTCTCCTATAGCATCACGGGGCTTCTGTACCAAACCACCCCATGCTCTACCTGTCCACTGGTGGGCCACAAGGTTGAAATGTGAGTCTCACCAGGTTATCACCACTGTCTACAGGGGGTCTTAGTTGCCACCAGTGCTAGGTGCTTCTCTTTACTCTGGCGCAGTAGGACCGATGATAGACATTGTGGCGAACATGGGGTGGGGTGGGGTGGGAGTTTGGGCCAATCTTCTGCACTTCTACTTTTTGGTCTAGTGTTCCCAGGGTATCTGCACCACTCCTATCCACCGCTATTGACCGGTACCTGCAGCTCATTTCCCTCGCCGACGCACCCTCCCAAGTCACTAGCACTTTCGCTTGCCTAAACGCGGTCTAGTGCTCAGGGGGAGAACAGCTCCTGCAACGCAGAGTTGATTGGTTGGGGGGCGGAAGGGGAGTACCTATATAGCCACGCTGGAGCGGAGGCGCAGCAGGCGCTCGCAGCGGACGCGCCACTGGCACGCCGAAGGCGCACCAAAGGTAAGCCCGTCTGCGCCAGTCCGCGCCCGACCGGGTCCAGGAGCCAAGACCCCTGGTCAATCACTGGTTTACTCAGCAGAAGAACTACAGACTTTAGCCACGGGAAGCTATGGTCTAAGCGGTAATGTAGTAGATAAGCTGAGAGAGGAAAAAATCCTGAGAGAAAAAAAAGGGGGGGGGCATACCTATAATCCCGCCTCCAGCATCCCACAAAAATACCGTACCCGAAAACCAGCCAAGATTAAAGGTGGCAATCCTTAACACACGCTCCTTACAGAAACACCACCTCAAAGTCTTTTCTCTCCTCCAAGATGGAGATATAGACCTCTTGGCGCTTATAGAAACCTGGCTAGGTGACACCTCAGTCCCTGACATCATTGCAGCCCTTCCGGGAGACTTTGATGCACTCTGGCATAACCGGGGAGATAAAACGAGAGGAGGGGGTGTGGCCATTTTCTTTAAGAGGCGGATAATGGTTGCCAAAATAGTGGTGAAGAGCATTGATAATGCAGACATACTTGGGGTCTAAATCTCATTTCAATCCTCCTGCCTTCTACTACTGGTAGCGTACCGTCCTCCGCGGTCAACCCCCAGCTTCAACGATCTCTTCTCGGACATTATTACTGACCTCTTCTCATGGTACCAATGACTCCTTGTGGTTGGGGACTTCAATTATCACTGGGATAAGGTGCAGAGAGAGCCACTGGCCAGCCAATTTGAGACAGCAATGGGCTCGATGGGGCTCTATAAATTGGTCGACGGCCCCACCCTAATTAAAGGTCACATCCTGGACCTCGCAACCACGGGCTAGTCTAATAGACATTAGCCCCTGTGCCTGGTCTGACCACTCATTAATTAGCTGCTGGATGGACAGCCAACTGTCACAACCACCCCCAGAGTGGAAAAGGGTGCGAAGTTGGAATAAAATTGAGGCAGTGAACTTAGTGGACACCCCACACAGGCTCCCCCCCCCCAAAATTTGAGATAGGAAACTTGGATCAGGAAAGTGAAGCCCTCACTGGACCTCTGTGTGCAGCCATAGATCAAGTGGCACCAGAGCAGAGGGACAGAGTTAGAGACAAGGGCAAGGGGGCCCCCTGGTTTAGCGAGATCTTGAGGGAAAGGAAGCAAAAACTCCGCCAAGTCGAGAGACGGTGGCGTAAAGCATATGACCCAGCCGAGCTGATAATTTACAAAACTCTACTTACCTCGTACAAAAAAAATCTATTATGATCAGGAAAGCCGAGTATTACGAGACAAGAATTACAGTCGCGGCAAACAAACAGAACTCAGCCAAAAGTCTGAACGGAAATCGGCAGCCGCGCCCATTGACTGCAATGCATTCCAATCTTTCTTTCTCCAGAAGGTCAGGGATATCCTCTCCGAGATTGATAATACCCCAACTAATCAGAACTCCCTGGTTCAGCTCCAAGCCCCTCCCCACCTGTAAGCTACTTACCACCATTCCCAACCTAGACTCAGCCTCTATGACATTGCTGATGAATCGGACCAAATCGGGTTCTCCAGCAGATCCCTGCCCCCATAGGATTTTCCGAAAGGCCCTTCCCGGGCCTGAAAGGCAGATCCTTGCTCTATTAAACAACTCCTTGGAGTCTTGATACTTGCCATCCAACCTGAAGGAGGCCAAACTCACCCCCCTGTTAAAGAAACCAGGGGCAGACGCTGCTAACCCCAAAAACGATAGGCCCCTCTCCCAGGTTTCCTTCCTGGCGAAAGTTGTGGAACAACATGTTCTTAAGACACTCTCGTCATTCCTGGAGGATCTCCAGCTACTCCAGGGGCGACAGGCTGGTTTTAGAGCCCATCAAAGCACTGAGCTGGTGATGCTGTCAGTACTCGACGAGCTCAGAATCATGGCTGACAATAAAAAAACAAGCGCCCTGATTTTACCAGATCTATCAGCGGCGTTCGATACGGTCTACCATGCACAACTGCTGGCCAGACTCACGGATTTGGGCATCTGTGGGTTGGCACATCACTGGCTAGAA
This sequence comes from Triturus cristatus, assembly GCF_964204655.1. NCBI lineage: Eukaryota > Metazoa > Chordata > Amphibia > Caudata > Salamandridae > Triturus > Triturus cristatus. The sequence continues at coordinate 330,289,049 of NC_140585.1, read as the reverse complement.
TCCTTCTTGTCAGGCTGGTCCCAGAGGATTCAGTTGGGTGAGCAGGTATTGGACAGTGGCATCCTTACTTGCGGTGTTACCCAAGGTTCTGCCCTGTCCCTACTCCTTTTTAACATGTACCTACAGCCCCCGGTAGCAGCCCTAGCCAGCTTGGACTGCAGAGTCTTCAACAACTCGGATTACACCCAGCTCATCCTCCGTATTGACAACTCTTCCCATGCGCATGATCTGGCACAAAACATTTTCAAATTTACAGTGACAGCCAATTCACTGAAAATCAACCCGGATAAAACAGAAGTCCTTGTTATTCCTACCAAAAGCAACCCCTGGAGTGACATTTTTTGGCCCCAGGAGCTAGGTGTCACCCCCACACCAGTGCCGGTCGTGAAAAGCCTGGGCATAAAAGTTGATTCCAAGCTTTCCAGGGTCAACCAGGTCACCTCTGTGGTCGGCACATGAACAGGTCTCATGAGGCAGTTGCGGAAACTTGTCCCCCTCCTTTCAACCACCTCATTACAGACGATTGTGTCAGCCACTATTGTCTTGAGGTTAGACTATGGCAATGCCTTATATATTGGCCTCCCCCAGTTGATGCTGGCATTGGTAGGTGGCTGGAAGAGTGAAGCAGTGAGGGGGGCTGAGCTCAGGAAAAAGCTATGGGAAGGGCATAAGAGCACGGGTATCATAACCGCTGAGTGAGTGTCACCATCTGGCCTTCACTCACAAGAATGAGGGAGAGTTCATGAGATATTGGGGCATGGCTCAATGAATGCTACATTCCAGGCCATATGCTGGGCCCAGCAGTGCTAGCCGCTGGTTCTGATGCAAGTACATTAGCATCATAATGTTGGATTAGGTTTGCAAGTGAGAGGAGAACATTGTCACAAAGTCGTTATCAGTTGATGAAGTCTGTCAGGTCCTATGTGATATCCCCATCACTTTCATTCCTCTGAACAGACAGGGCTTTATGACTGCCCGTGGTTTGACCATGACACCTCTTTGAGGTTAGTTATGTCTGAGTTTTGTCCTCTTTTCCTTTGGAGGGTTCCAGTGCACCTTGATCTCCTGTACCTCCTACTACTCGGCCTCCTGATGCTCTCTGCAACTCCTTTGCCAGAAATGATGGATACATGAAACCCATCTGAAGCCAAGCTGCCATCCCAGCTGGCAAACGGACAGTCTGGGAGCTATGGGTGTCTTACATGTCTGGAGGGCAGGGTCTTGAGTACCCCCACCAGGGTGTTGTTTCTGCATGTTGGATTTCCCTACTGTGAAGAAATTCAGTATATTATAAGGGGTGGTTGTGCAATCTCACCGTGTAATAAACTCACAAACCCATCTTGGGTACAGTCAGGCTCGTCTGTAAAACCTTAGCTCAACACTGGACAGCTGTGGCTTTAAGCAGCCAGGCTTCGACAAAGGAACTTGTGCAAAGCATTTAGAAGTACCAACACAATTCAATAAGATAAAAAGCAATACAAAGGTAATCTGACACCAAATTGAACAAACTCCACTGGAGGGTTCCAGAGATATAAATTATGAATCAAATTGTAAATCACCCTTTCTCCGGCAGATATCGCAAAGTTAGACTCCACCAGATCTGCTGCATGCTTGAAGTGTCAGGCCCCGAGTGCTGATTTCGCTCATCTCACCTGGACATGCTCGGTTAACGCTAAATTCTGGGAGAATGTATTTGCCCAGATTTCCAACATGACTGATTTTGAAATGACCCTCGACCTGGTAGTTGCCTTACTAGGCTATACTCATAATGTACCCCAGGGGAACCACCCCTTAGTCTCTATGGCATTGCTCATTGGAAAGTGGGAGATATCCCTGAGATGGGGGCGAACCAGACCACCCTCAGCCAAGGACTGGCTTGGAAACATGAGCAGATGCGAAAGTCTGGGAGAAGTTTGCGCCAATCTACAACCCCTCACATCACAGCACAAGGATATTTGCTCCCACTTCCATCCGTATTTGCTGACTTTGGACCAAGGGGTGTCTGCACCCTCCCACACCTCACCTAGGCCCTCGGCAGAGGTCTCTTCTGTAGGGACGCACCCTAGTGCCTGATTGCACGAACGAATAGCTGCCACTCACACTACCACCTGTTTCACTGTAAAGATTATGTGGAATGATGTCACGGGTATTTTATTCTTATGGACCTCAATCTATTGTAGTTTGGAGCATTGCCTCAGCTCTATTATGCAATACCTATTGTAATAAGTATCTTATGTCTAAAACGCAATAAAGACAATAAAAAACAAATTGTATATCACCACCCCTGCCCTTGAGATTTATAACATCAAAGCAATGGGGTAGGTATTGTACAGAGCTGAGAACTGGGACTGTACGAATAACCAACGCCTTACCTTAGTGGAGCACATGTTCCTAAGAACTGAGCTGAGAACTAGGGCTGTACGAATATCCAAAGCCTTACCTTAGTGCAGCACAGGTTCCTAAGATCTGAGCTGCGAACTGGAACTGTACGATTCTGGAACCAGCGTCAGTCGCCCCTGTGCCTCTTGATCCCGAGGTAAGGACAATCCCTTTCAGCAGCCGCTATTCCAAATGAATGCACCTAACACCATCTGAAAAGTGTCCACAAAAAGAAACTGCAATAAGCATAAGCCATAGAAAAAACCCTCTAAAGGTGGAGCGAAATGGCGAGATGGAGAACACCACCAGACAGCAGAAGAGGAGTGGCACACCATGGAATCCAGCTGCCAGGAACAGGACTGAACATATCAGGTCTAGAACTAGGAGGTAAATCAAAGAGAAACAAGCATTGGCATAGCCCAAATGTGTGGCCTATAACTCAATTGTTCATTTGATGTGGTACTGTGGATGGGTGAATGAGAGTTAAAGAAAGAATGGAAGACTTCTCATGATAGAGGTGCACCACGCAGCAAGAGTTACATTACATAACAATAATACTTCATCCTCTAAAGTTCGACCTAACAACTACATCACAGGGTACATATAGGTCAGTAGCTGTGGAGATAAGAATAGTAAATAACAACATACTTTGAAATGTAGTGGTTACGTCAATGAAGTAGATGCATTACTACAGTATGTTGATATTGTAAGCGTTGATATAGTGGCACACAAACTGTCACATGCTTGCGGAATGATGGTTTGAAATGGAGGGAATAGCTCAGGAGAGTACTAAGGTCTGAGGTACAACAGAAGGATCTTTCATCATGAATCACTAAGATTGAGTGCTGCAAAGCTCTTTTATTAAGTGGGCCATTGAAGGACAATACAAACAGGGCAAAGACTTTACAGATGTTGAACTGCATCGCACTGTCTGAATCTTTCACAGCAGATTATTAACATAGACAGTGGAAGTGATCATCCAGGCTGAAGATGTGAGACTATCGGTAAGGAGAGGAGGAAAGGAAAGAAGCATTAGCAAAGCCAATAGGTTTCACCTATGCGATATCTATTGGCTTTGTCAATGTTTTTTAAGACATGTTGTGCAGTGGCGTAGGCTGCTTTGCAACATGGATTAAAGTAAAAGAAAAAAAGCAATATAACACGACCAGCTCTGACCACGTCATATCTCTTAGATTTTTATGGTCTGGCTTGACAGCTCAGCAGTCGCCAGAAAATTAGGTGAGAACCACCAGGAGATGGGCGTTTGGTTCCGCCCACATGTTGGGAGCAAGGAGAACATGTTTAGATTGGGCAGGAGTTGTGTGTTTCCACAAAAAAGTGCCAGCCCTCCATAAAGCTGTGATCATTTGTTTATTTATCCATCTGTCTGAGTTTGAAGTATTGTATTGTATTGAAATGCTATTAAAATGTCTTAGATAACAAGATAATTTGGGGTGTTAATCTCAGGCCACAGCGGGAAACAACCTTTACATCGCGGTCATTAGACGGCGATGCCTTTACAACGCGGTCGTTACAACAACCGCGTTGTTACAACGCAATGCCATTACTACGCAAGTCATTACATCAATTTGCAGTAGATGGCGCTCTAACATAAGGAATAGTATAATTTACTATTCCAACACCTTCCATACTGTTGCGTAGGCTGGAGTTGGAATGGTAAATTATACATTCCTAATGTTACAGCGCCATCTACTGCAAGTCGATGTAATGACTTGCGTAGCAATGGCATCGTGTTGTAACAATGCGGTCATTGTAACAACCGCATTGTTACAGAACACGCTGTATTTGCATGCGTTGTAGCATGCTATATTAACAACATCACGTATGGCCGGACGTATGTGGATATTTTGGCCTGGCTTGACAGTGCAATTTTCACCTCACCTCACCTTATTACCTACAACAATATTATTCTAGATTTCTTGCTTCCATGCAAATACATATCTATTTCCATTGTATCTACTTGTTATTACCATACAACATTCCTTCAAAGCCAGACCTACTGGCATTGCCAATGCTTGTCATTACTTTAAGCCATGTTGTGCAGCAGCCCGCGCCACTGTGCAATATGTCTAAAAGACATTAATGTAATAGCGCATAGGAGGGGAGACGGGGGAACAATGCCACGGCGCGCAAGAACGCGCTGTTGACGCTAGAGAAACTACATCACCCAAGCACCCCTGCGGCACGCCGTGAACGTGATGCCGTTCCATCCAGGAAGCGCTCAAGAGCTTCCGGAGACGCCGCCCGGGTGCCGATTACTTTGAATCTGGTGCAGTGCTGTGGGGCCGTCGTGGCGGTGAATGCTGGTAATCTCTCCTCAAAACCGCTTTTTCGACTAACAGCACTGGGTGGCATGACAGGACCTTGCCCCTTAAGTTGCTCCGTTGGGGGAACCCGCTACCGGGGTTCCGTGCGGAGCAACCTTCCACCTGCATGAAGAAGAGGATTCCTTCGTGGCAGGTCAGACCTATGTTTTCTATTCTGGTGAATGCTACGAACAGCGTTACACTGTCTAGTCTTCCTACGCTGTCGCTCGTGGTGAGAGTGAGCTGGGGGTCGGGTTATCGATCCTTAGGAATTGCCATTGACACTTTGAACAGGAGGGGAAAGACCCTCCCTTTGAGGTAAACATTACCCCAGAGTTCCTATTTCCAAGGAACGCGACATTGTAACCAATCCGGCTCTGCGTGATGCAAACTAAGGCTATACAGAGAACGCCTGAGCCCTGATTGGGAACGACATTTCTATTTTTTGTTGATGTGAGCTGGATGAGTGCAAGCCCCTCCCAAGACGTATTGTGGATATGAGTGGAACCATCCCTACCGTTTGCTGAGTGGGTGTACGCGAGCAACTGGGAAATGATCTATATGTTTGTTATGTCTTCCCGAGCAGGGGATCAGTGAGTGAGCGGACGGAAGGCTCTACGCTCCCCTGTTATATGCCTATTCTTTGTAACGCAGTGGTAGGTCGAGACTGCATCTCTAACTCCTTCTCAAGGCTGCCACTCATGTGTTAGAAGGGCGTAATCTGTAGTTAATGCACCTTTCTTTTTCTATGCAGTCCTGAGCACTACCCCACGCGGCATGAGTACCTGCCTCGACATCATTGTTATTTTTCTTTACAGGTACGCGAGGTTCCCTAGGGTTGGAGGGAAGGGCGCAAAAGGGATGGATAGGAAAGCATAGTGGATTCTAGTGCTGATATCTGTCTTCTTCTCTCTACAGGTCTCCCTCCCCGCTGTCCCCATCCTTTCCTTCCCCCGCTTGATCACCTCATGGAGTCTGTGTATATCTAACCAGTCCGTGGGGGTGTCGAGAGGTGGACCCCTTAGAGCAACGTACGATCCTGAGGATTCCCGGCCACCGCAACAGAGTAATTGGCCCACGGATTCTATCCTCCCGGTCGTACGTTGAGCTATGGCGACCTTAGAGGACGTTCTTGCTGCTTTGCACTTAGTCCAGGCTGAGTTAGTAGCTTCCCGAGCAGAGACCGCAGCTTTACAAGCCACGGTCGATAGAATACAGAGGAACCCTTTCAGTGCAGGCTTTCCCGTCTCGTCGCACTCGGCTCACTTGGTGGTAGAAATACCCACTCCCGTTCCTTTAGCCTCACCAGAGCGGTTCCATGGGGAGGGTAGCAAGGTACAGGTCTTCCTGACCCAGGTCATGCTGCATTTTTCCTGTAAGCCCAAGGCCTTCACAACCAATCATGCAAGAGTGGCGTTCCTGATTTCTTATCTGGCAGGGGATGCTGCCCAATGGGCGGTTCCTCTAGTGAAACGAGATGACCCCCTGTTGTACGACTGAGATTTGTTTCTCAGGGATTTTGAGAGAACCTTTAACCGAAGAGCGGCCACTCTCTCGGCTGATAAAGACTTATTAGAACTACGACAGGGGAACAGGGATCTTATCTCTTATCCCAATAACTTTCGGCGGCTGATCACCGAAACCGAATGGCCTGAGGCCAAGCAAGCGGCCCTCTTCCACCGTGGTTTGATAGAAGAGATGAAAGACGTGCTGGCCCAAATCGAACCCCAACCTGCAACGTGTGAGGATCTTATCACGTTAGTGTTTCGATTGGACCATCGCCTGAATGAAAGAAAAGGGGATAACAAACGGAAAGACAGAAGTTCCTGGCGCTTCGAAACACCACGGTCTTCCGCCCCTTCGAGTGTCTCCCGACCAGAGCCGATGGAAGTGGGGGCTGTCCGGTCCACACTCACCAGCGAAGAAAGAGAGTTCCGACGAAAGAACGATCTCTGCATTTATTGCAGGAAAAACGACCATTACATTAAAGAATGTACTCTGCGAAACAAAGCCCCGCGCACTGACACTCGCAGACAGCTGGCTGCTACCTCTGAAGGGGGATCGGGAAACGAGCATGCTTGACGATGGGAGAAGGGAATTCTTCAAGCATAACCTATATCTCATTCCTTGAGCGATAATTCCCCGACTTTCCAACAAAATTTTTTCATTAACCTCTCCTTATGGATTAATGGCAAGTGGTGTCAAGTAAAGGCAATGTTGGATTCCGGAGCTACGGGATGTTTCATAGACCAAAGACAGGCCTCCCAAATAGGTCTGGAACTCCAAGAAAAAGAGACCCCAGAAAAGGGAAACGTCTAGCTGCTGGTCCTATCCGTTTTCAGACGAAAGCCGTGGACGTCCGTCATGAGCTCGGTCATGAAGAAAGGCTCACATTTAATGTAATTCAAGCCCCCCAATATGGGATAATATGGGGGTTACCATGGCTGAGGTTACATAATCCTCAGGTGGATTGGGTGGATAACACCGTTCTATTTACCTCTGACTATTGCTCCGTACATTGTAGACCCCCGCATCAGCGACCATCGCAGTGTTTGGCAGTCTTCTATCACGTAGCAACCGCAGCCGAACACCCGGTTACGTTACCCAAGGAATTCCAGGATTAAGCGGAAGTCTTCAATGAGGAAAAGGCCGAGACGCTTCCTCCTCATCGGCAATAAGATTGCCAAATCGATTTAGTGCCTGGGGCGGTGGTACCCACCAGCAGGGTGTATGCGCTCACTGAACCTGAGAACACCGATCTTCGAGCCTACTTGGATAAATACTTGGCGCTGGGGTTCATCCGTAATTCCATGTCTCCTGCGGCTTCTCCTATGTTTTTTATCCCCAAAGCTAATGGCGACTTGCGCGCCTGTATTGACTTCCGAGCGTTAAATGCTATAACAATAAAGAACCGTTATCCTCTGCCATTAATCCCGGTGTTATTGGAGCAGGTGCAAAAAGCCGTTATATATACCAGGTTGGATCTAAAAGGGGCCTACCACTTAGTCAGGATGCGAAAGGGCGACGAGTGGAAAACGGCCTTTAAAACACGTTATGGACTATTCGAGTATCTCGTCATGCCCTTTGGACTGTGCAACGCGCCGGCGGCGTTTCAATTCTTTCTTAACGATGTCTTACGCCAATATCTGGATCATTTCGTCATCATGTATATCGACGACATCTTGATATACCCCCCTCACGGTAGAGAGTCACGTCACTCATGTGCGCACCATACTACAGACCTTGCAGACACACCACCTTTACTGTAAGATAAGCAAGTGCGAGTTCCGGGTCTCTACCGTGGAATTCTTGGGCGTGATGTTGACCCCGAGGGGACAGGAGATGTCCGAAAGAAAGGTAGCGGCGGTGAAGGATTGGCCCGTTCCCACGTCTGTCAGAGACATCCAATGCTTCCTTGGGTTTGCCAATTTTTATTGTCGATTCATTGGAGGGTTCTCTGGTTTGGTCAATCCGTAAACCCGTTTACTACAGAAAAAGGTTCCTTTCCAGTGGACCACGGACACTCAAAAAGGATTTGATGCGTTGAAAAAGGCCTTCATCTCTGCCCCGGTCTTGGTACATGCTGATACCGAACAACCGTTCATAGTGGAGGCGGACGCCTCAGATCACGCGGTTGGAGCGGTGTTGTCACAAAGACATCCCGATACGGGGCAGTTGCACCCAGTAGCGTTTCGCTCCAGTAAACTTCACCCAGCGGAACGCAATTACACCATTGCTGAAAAGGAGCTTCTGGCGATTAAAGATGCCTTGCAGGAATGGCGTCACTACCTTATGGGAGCCAAGTATGTGGTTACGTGTTCACCGATCATCGCAACCTACAGTTCATGACAGCAGCTCGACAACTTTCACCACGACAATTTCGATGGACCCTGTTCTTTGTGGAATACAACTTCGTGGTTACGTACAGACCTGGAAAAGACAACAAAAAGGCTGATGCCCTCACCCGCCAATCTAGCGCTCCTCTACCAGTAGAAAGCACCAAAACATCCATCATCAGCCCTCTCCATGTCATCGGCGCAACTATCATGAAACCCTTCCTGAAGAGCATCTCGCGCTGCATGAAAACAGACAAGTGGAAGACATGGTTGGCCCAACACGCGGAGTGGAAACTGAAGAACGGGTTTCCTCTTCGTGGAAAACAACTGCTGATTCCAGTCCCGTCTTTGAGAAAACGTATCTTCTCCTGGTGCCATACCCTTCCCAGCGCCGGACATAACGGCGTAGAAAAGACCGTGGAGAAAGTACAACGCCAGTTTTGGTGGCCCACAATAAACGTTGACCTCTGTTTATGGATCAAGGAGTGTTTGGTATGCGCCCAGATGAAGACGTCACATACATGCCAAGCAGGTCTCCTCCAACCCTTGCCCACCCCTGAGAAACCTTGGCAAAATATCTCCGTGGATTTCATTACAGGCATGCCTCCTGATAAAGGGCACACGGTGATCCTAGTGGTCGTTGATTATCTGACAAAAATGGCCCATTTCATCGCCTGCAAAAATCTTCCCTCAGCAGGTCAGCTCGCCCATGCGTTGCTTATACATGTGGTACGTCTCCACGGATTGCCAGAGAGGGTCGTTTCGGACCGCGGGTCCCAGTTTACAGCCAAATTCTGGAGGGTCTGGTGTGCAGCTTTGAAAATAACCCCCAATCTGTCCACGAGTTTTCACCCCCAAACGGACGGCCAAACAGAAAGGGCTAACCAAACTTTAAAACAGTACTTGAGGTGCTACGTGGACCAGGCCACAGAAGCATAGGTAGACAGTCTATGGCTAGCCGAGATAGCCTACAATAACGCTACCCACAGCTCCACGAAGCACACTCCCTTCTTCTGTACCTGCGGTTTTCACCCTAGATTCCTGACGTTTATACATCCGGAGAACACAACATATATACCCGAGGTGAAGGAGAGAATACTTCACATACAGAAGACGCTGGCAAACACGCAGAAGACACTAAAGGAGGCAAAGACAAGATACAAAGCCTATGCCGATAAATACCGACGTCCGGTTTATAAGATTGGGGAGTATGTCTGGTTATCCACTCGGAATATCCGCTTCAAAAGACACAGTGTCTTTAACCCCAAGTACATAGGCCCATATAGGATAGTAAAGCTTATAAACCCTGTAGTGGTAAAATTGGCCCTGCCCTCCTCTCTTCGCATCCACCCCACATTCCACACTTCCCTGCTAAAACCCGCAGGGGCTGCAAGAAAAAAGGGGGCCCTTCCAGTGCTAGTAGATGAGGAAGAGGAGCATGAGGTTCGGTACATCCTTGATTCCAAGATCCATCGTACCAAGTTGTGGTACCTCAAAGCTTGGAAAGGGTACGGGGAGGAAGAGAATTCCTGGGAACCCGCAGAAGGAGTGCACGCGCCTAGATTTCTCAAGATGTTCCACAAGCGCTTTCCTAATAAACCCTGCCCATGACAGTATTCCTCGGGAGGGGGATGTAGTGTAACAGCGCATAGGAGGGGAGACTGGGGAACAATGTGTAACGCCCTGAACGTCTCAGGATCGTTTAACAGACACGACAATGAGGACGCAACCACTTGTGAAGGGTTAGTTCTTTTAATGAAGGCAAATAAAATACAAAGAACAAACAAAAGTTATAGTCACTGGAATCCTCCAGGCTAAGTACGTTACCAGCCCACAGCACGGATGGTCCTAACCGTCCTCTGCATATACGCCGATCCCGGCGTATGCCAACAGAGGGCAGAAATGAAATGGCCGACAATGCCAATCGGTAGGCTGTGAGGGGCACGAAGAGTGTTGGGGAGAATCGAGGAGTCAGGGAAACACCCAGCCGGGGTCTCTACCTGAAGGGAGCAGCCGCTCAACCTCTTCCTCAGACTGCACCGGGACGCGGAGTCACCTCCTGGTGATGCGTCACCGATACCCCAATCACAAGCAAGAAGACTGAACCGAGAGCAGCCGCTCGATCGATCCTGTGGACTTCCGAGTCTGTAACGCGGCAAACACCTCCTGGTGTGCGTTACAGCTGGCAGTCCCTGTGTCTCTGGTCGGGCTGGGAGTTACGACTCCAACCAGCAAAAGCGCCACTGCGCTTGGACTCAGCCGAGTCAAAAAGCGAAGCTCAATGGTTGACCGGTAGAGCTTCCGGGTCCTTCACAGGTGACGATGGGGCAAGACACGGCCCAGGGAGTAACGACTCGACCTACCTCCGTTCTTGCCTTACTGGAGCACCACTCCGGAACACTGCTCTTCACGAAGCAGGTACGTCGGTGTAAACACAATATCCGACAGCCTTGTACCTCCCGGTTCCTCCCTTTATAGGGCGTGTTTCCCTTGAGTTATGTAACAGCTCTCCTGTTTACATAAGGGCGTGTTTCGCTTGAGTTATGTAACAGCTCTCCTGTTTACATAAGGGCGTGTTTCCCTTGAGTTATGTAACAGCTCTCCTGTTTACATAACCTCTCAACCGCTAAGCATCCTGGGAGATGTAGTCCGTTTTCGCTGGTTACCGTTTTCCTCCCCTCGTATGACAGGAATTCTTGACAGTACATCCTCCCTCTCAGCGGCTCCCCACGGGTCCAGCGCTGGCAGGAAAATGCCGATGGAACAAGGAGACCAAGCGCGGAGCATGAACCCCTTCAGCCGGTTCCCATGAATGCTCCTCCGGGCCATAGCCTTTCCACGCAACCAGGTACCACAGCTTCCCCCTGCGCCATTTGGACGCCCGTATGCCCGACACTTCATACTCCACCTCCGACTCCACGCATACCGGCCTAGGTGTCCCAGACGGCTTGGAGGGTGCTGGTTTGAGCAATGATACATGAAAGACAGGGTGTATCCGCAATGACTGGGGCAAGCACACCTTCACGTTCACGGGACCCATACACTTGGTAATTCGATAGGGGCCCATGTACTTGGGATGGAACACACTGTTCTTTCGAAACCTCATGTTTCTTGTGGATATCCAGACGTAGTCTCCAGTGCGGTACAGTGGCCCGGGCCTTCTCTTCCTATCTGCCGCAGCCTTGTATCTTCTCTTGGCCTCTATTAGGACAGCCCTTGAGCGCATCAACGTGTCTTTTATGTGTGCCACCCTGTCCGCTGTGGCGGGAATCCTGTCCTCTCTGAACGGATGTAGAAATGGCAAGAACCTGGGATGTTGGCCATAGTTGCTATAGAACGGAGATGACTGTGTGGAGCTGTGAGTGGCGTTGTTATAGGCTATCTCTGCAACCCATAGCAAGTCGACCCATTCTTCCCTGCCCTGGTCCACAAAACATCGCAGATACTGTTTGAGCGTTTGGTTCAGGCGCTCGGTTTGGCCGTCCGTTTGAGGGTGGTAGCTGGTGGACAGGGCGGTCTTAACATGCAGCGCAGTGCACCAAGTCTTCCAGAATTGCGCAGTAAACTGCGACCCCCGGTCCGACACGATCACCCCAGGTAATCCATGCAGTCGTACCACATTCTTTAGGAGTAGTGACGCCAATTCCCCGGCCGTAGGGACTCTCTTGCAGGGGATGAAGTGCCCCATTTTCGTCAAGTAATCCACCACCACCAGTATTGCCGTCATCCCCTGGTCTACCGGTAGGCCCACCACGAAGTCCAGTGATATGCTATCCCATGGTCTATCCGGGGTCGGAAGTGGATGTAAGAGCCCTTGGGTTCGGCCATGGTCGGCCTTCATGGTAGCACACGTAGGACACTCCTGTCCCCACCTCCTGACATCCACTCTCATGGTTGGCCACCAGAAATGCCGTCCCATGCTAGCCACCGTTTTTTCAAAACCCAAATGACCTGCGCATGGAGAGTCATGGCACCAGATGAATGCTTGTTTCCTTAGCCTAGGCGTGGGTATCAATAGGCACCTGCCCTTCAGGGGTATCCCGTCCTTCAGCTGCCATTCTCTGTGACTGAGGAGCCACCTCCGCCATGCGAATGACCTGATCCCTCTCTTTATTCCTCTCAGGAAAGTATCCGGTTGGATAACCCCCAATACCATCCTCGGGGAAATGATGGAACGCTCGGTTGCAGGCAATGGTTCCTTAACTGCAGATTGACGGGACAGGGCGTCCGCCTTCCGGTTTTCCGTCCCCGGCCGATATGTGATGCGGAAGTTGAACCCCGCAAAGAAGATCATCCACCGCAGCTGCCTGGGAGAAAGGTGTCTAGTGGCCGTCATGAACTGTAGGTTCCGATGGTCCGTGTACACCGATACCACATGTCTTGCCCCCATCAACCAATGCCTCCATTCGGTGAAGGCGTCCTTGATTGCGAGAAGCTCCTTCTCCGCAATATGGTAGTTGCGTTCGGCGTCGTTGAGTTTGCGGGACATGTACGCAACGGGATGAAGCACCCCTGTGTCGTGGTTGCGTTGGGACAAGATAGCCCCCAGCGCCACATCCGACGCGTCCGCTTCCACCACGTAGGGGTGATCCGGATCGGGGTGAGCCAACACCGGCGCCTTACCAAAGGCGCTTTTCAGGGCCTCAAAGGCTTTGTTCGCTTCAGGGGACCAGACAAACTCCTTGGACTTCCTCAGTAGCTGTGTGATTGGGGCCACCACTCCTGAAAATCCATCTATAAACCGCCTGTAAAAGTTGGCGAAGCCAATGAAACTTTGGACGTCCTTCACGCTTTGGGGCACCGGCCATTCTTTCACCGCCTTGATCTTTCGTTCTGCCATCTCCTGTCCCTCTGGACTCAGCATCACTCCGAGGAATTCCACGGATGTGACGTGGAAGTCACACTTGCTGAGTTTACAAAACAGCATGTTTTCCCTCAGCTTTTGGAGCACAGCTTTGACGTGGTGTACGTGCTCCTCCACACTGGACGAATAGATGAGGATGTCGTCGATATATACGACCACGTAGATATCCAACTCCTCTCTGAATACCTCATTCAAAAAGTACTGAAAGGCTGCCGGGGCGTTGCACAGACCGAACGGCATGACGAGGTACTCAAAAAGGCCGAACCTGGTCTTAAAGGCGGTCTTCCACTCGTCTCCGTCCCTCATGCGCACCAGATGGTATGCCCCTTTCAAATCCAACTTGGTGTAGATACGAGCTTTCTTGACCTGTTCCAGAAGTACACTGATGAGAGGCAAGGGGTACCGATTTTTTATGGTTATCGCATTCAATGCCCTAAAGTCCACACAGGCTCTCAGCTCCCCATTAGCCTTCGGGATGAAGAAGAGTGGCGAGGCGGCCGGAGACTTGGACGGGCGGATGAATCCTAGCTTGAGGAGTTTATCCAGGTACCCCCGGAGATGCACGTTTTCAGGCTCCGTCAGGGCATACAGCCTGCCGCTGGGAACGCTGGCCCCTGGCACCAGGTCGATCTGGCAGTCAAACTGTCTATGTGGTGGTAGCACTTCCGCCTTCACCTCATCAAATACATCCTCAAAACTGTGATAAGCCTGGGGGAGAGCCACATCTTTTTCTGCCGCTGTAGCCACCGTCTGACTCCCGCTCTCATCTGCGTCAAGGGATTCCGTTCTTATTCCACAATGCAGGATGCAATACGGTGACGTCATTTCGATGCGATGTGTTGGCCAATCCACAAAGGGGTTGTGTTTCTGTAGCCACGGCAATCCCAATATGACGCCATATTGGGGCGCTCGGATGATGTTAAAATCGATTTGTTCCAAATGGTTCCTCCCATATCTCATCGGAAGGACCCCCGTGTGCTGTCCGATGGGCCCCGTCACCCATCGCCTTCCGTCTACCGCATAGACGTCTTCGGGTACTGCTTTGGGAAGAAGCACTAGCCCTAGCCTGCATGCCTCGTTGTGGTCCATAAACATGCCAGTGGCCCCTGAATCCACCATGGCCACAACGGGTATCCACTGGTCATGCACTCCCACGTGCACCGTGATAAACAGGTGTCGTTGTCCCTTAGTGACCGAGTTGGAAAGTGAAGGGATGGATGAGTGACTCCGAGATGCCCCTTCTCTGGTCTTGGAGTCCTCTAGTTTTCCGCCGGTATGTCCACCACGGCTGTTACCGACCGGTTGGTCCCGATAACGTGACGTCTTCGGTTTGGCAGGGCATTCACGTACGTAGTGGCCTTTTTTGCCACAATATAGGCACAATCCTTGTTTACGGCGTGACTCTTTCTCCGTGGCTGTGAGGCTCGCTCGTATTGCGCTGATGTCCATGGGTTCTCCCTTGGATGCGGTGGAAGTTTCAGGACTTCCCACCGTCACATAGGATGGAAGGGATTTTCCTTTTCTCCCATGATCCCCCTTTCTTTCACTTAGCCTATGTTCCAGCCGTAATACCAGGTTGATAAGGCCCTCACATGTCTTGGGTTGAGGGTCAATATGAGCCACGGCGTCCTTGAGCTCATCGCACAGCCCTTGATGGAAGAGCGCCGTCTGTTTAGCAACAGGCCACTTGGTTTCCGCAACCAGCCTTCGGAACGCGTTGAGATACTGCACCAGGTCGTTGGATCCCTGTCTCAACTCAAGCATTTCACGGTCCGCCGTGTACGAGTCAGCCCTTCTGTCGAATACCTTCAGGAATTCCTCGCGAAAAGCACCCCAATCACATAAGAGGGGGTCGTCCCTGCTCACCAGAGGTACGGCCCATTGTGCCGCGTTTCCAGCCAAATAGGATATAAGGAAAGCCACACGAGCCTGACTCGTGGGGAACGCCTTTGGTTTGCACGATAAATGTAGCGCCACTTGTGTGAGGAATACCTGCACTGTGTTAGGATCCCCACTGTACCTCTCTGGTGTTGCCAAGGGGATGGCTACCGGCATTTCCACTACTACCGCAGGGGTCTGGTTCGTGAGGGAGGTGCTGGGCGTGAGCGGGTCCAATTGGATAGCATCCAGTCTGGCTTTTACATCGGCTGTTTCTTGCCTAGAGGCAGCCACTTCAACTTGCATGGCCGCTAAAGCAGCCAGCACATCATCAAGTGTTGCCATGTCTGTTATCGACCGGGAGACAGTTAGTGTTATTAAGGTCGGATATTTTGTAACGCCCTGAACGTCTCAGGATCGTTTAACAGACACGACAATGAGGACGCAACCACTTGTGAAGGGTTAGTTCTTTTAATGAAGGCAAATAAAATACAAAGAACAAACAAAAGTTATAGTCACTGGAATCCTCCAGGCTAAGTACGTTACCAGCCCACAGCACGGATGGTCCTAACCGTCCTCTGCATATACGCCGATCCCGGCGTATGCCAACAGAGGGCAGAAATGAAATGGCCGACAATGCCAATCGGTAGGCTGTGAGGGGCACGAAGAGTGTTGGGGAGAATCGAGGAGTCAGGGAAACACCCAGCCGGGGTCTCTACCTGAAGGGAGCAGCCGCTCAACCTCTTCCTCAGACTGCACCGGGACGCGGAGTCACCTCCTGGTGATGCGTCACCGATACCCCAATCACAAGCAAGAAGACTGAACCGAGAGCAGCCGCTCGATCGATCCTGTGGACTTCCGAGTCTGTAACGCGGCAAACACCTCCTGGTGTGCGTTACAGCTGGCAGTCCCTGTGTCTCTGGTCGGGCTGGGAGTTACGACTCCAACCAGCAAAAGCGCCACTGCGCTTGGACTCAGCCGAGTCAAAAAGCGAAGCTCAATGGTTGACCGGTAGAGCTTCCGGGTCCTTCACAGGTGACGATGGGGCAAGACACGGCCCAGGGAGTAACGACTCGACCTACCTCCGTTCTTGCCTTACTGGAGCACCACTCCGGAACACTGCTCTTCACGAAGCAGGTACGTCGGTGTAAACACAATATCCGACAGCCTTGTACCTCCCGGTTCCTCCCTTTATAGGGCGTGTTTCCCTTGAGTTATGTAACAGCTCTCCTGTTTACATAAGGGCGTGTTTCCCTTGAGTTATGTAACAGCTCTCCTGTTTACATAAGGGCGTGTTTCCCTTGAGTTATGTAACAGCTCTCCTGTTTACATAACCTCTCAACCGCTAAGCATCCTGGGAGATGTAGTCCGTTTTCGCTGGTTACCGTTTTCCTCCCCTCGTATGACAGGAATTCTTGACACAATGCCACGGCGCCCGAGAATGCGCTGTGGACGCTTGAGAAACTACATCACCCAAGCACCCCTGCGGCACGCTGGGAACGTGATGACGTTCCATCCAGGAAGCGCTCGAGAGCTTCCGGAGACGCCGCTCGGGTGCCGATTACTTTGAATCCGGTGCAGTGCTGTGGGGCCGTCGTGGCGGTGAATGCTGGTAATCTCTCCTCAAAACCGCTGTTTCGACTAACAGCACTGGGTGGCAGGACAGGACCTTGCCACTTAAGTTGCTCCGTTGGGGGAACCCGCTACCGGGGTTCCGTGCGGAGCAACCTTCCACCTGCATGAAGAAGAGGATTCCTTTGTGGCAGGTCAGACCTATGTTTTCTATTCTGGTGAACGCTACGAACAGCGTTACACTGTCTAGTCTTCCTACGCTGTCGCTCGTGGTGAGAGTTAGCTGGGGGTCGGGTTATTGATCCTTAGGAATTGCCATTGACACTTTGAACAGGAGGGGAAAGACCCTCCCTTTGAGGTAAACATTACCCCAGAGTTCCTATTTCCAAGGAACGCGACATTGTAACCAATCAGGCTCTGCGTGATGCAAACTAAGGCGATACAGAGAACGCCTGAGCCCTGATTGGGAACAACATTTCTATTTTTTGTTGATGTTAGCTGGATGAGTGCAAGCCCCTCCCAAGACGTATTGTGGATATGAGTGGAACCATCCCTACCGTTTGCTGAGTGGGTGTACGCGAGCAACTGGGAAATGATCTATATGTTTGTTATGTCTTCCCGAGCAGGGGATCAGTGAGTGAGCGGACGGAAGGCTCTACGCTCCCCTGTTATATGCCTATTCTTTGTAACGCAGTGGTAGGTCGAGACTGCATCTCTAACTCCTTCTCAAGGCTGCCACTCATGTGTTAGAAGGGCGTAATCTGTAGTTAATGCACCTTTCTTTTTCTATGCAGTTCTGAGCACTACCCCACGCGGCATGAGTACCTGCCTCGACATCATTGTTATTTTTCTTTACAGGTACGCGAGGTTCCCTAGGGTTGGAGGGGAGGGCACTAAAGGGAAGGATAGGAAAGCATAGTGGATTCTAGTGCTGATATCTGTCTTCTTCTCTCTACAGGTCTCCCTCCCCGCTGTCCCTATCCTTTCCTTCCCCCGCTTGATCACCTCATGGAGTCTGTGTATATCTAACCAGACCGTGGGGGTGTCGAGAGGTGGACCCCTTAGAGCAACGTACGATCCTGAGGATTCCCGGCCACCGCAACAATTAAACATATCCAAATATCACACACATCGTGAATCCTTTACTTCACTGTCCTTTAGAAGTTAATTCGATGCCATAAAGAATTCCCCCTCTGGGGCCCTTTCCTGCAGTTCTTCCTCCCACCACAAGGAGGCCTGTCCTCATACAAGAAGTTGCTGTTGGCATCGGGCAGGCTCTGCTGGACAATTTCACCCCGCATTTCCAAGGACGTTAATAGTTGCTAACTGCATGGCCCCTGGGGAATGTTTGGTCGGTGAATGGCACAGGTGGAGAGTGCTGCTGGGGCTGATGTCCTGAGATTGAGGTGAATATGCATAGTGCTTAAAGTGGTGCATTTCAATTCCGGTTTGAGCATTCAAAATGTAGGAGGTATCTTAAAGCTAGGGTTCGCATCAGAGTGGGTTTAAAACAAGCCATCATTCCCAATGTGCCACCCCCAGAAATAATTTCAAAGATTAGGAAACCATTCTGCAAACTGAGCTAGACCACTGTGTGTAAACACAAGGCAAAAGTGAAGTCCACTGGCTCGTCAACAACCCTTCTGCTGCAACTATATTGAACAGAAATCATCATCATTTGCAATAGACCAGCTGGAATTTTCTGTATGGATATTTCTACTCTCAGGGTCACTAGCTAATAAAAAAGGCCAGAGAAAACCTTTCTGAAGCACATCCCTAAGTTGGGGTTGGGACACTTCAAGAGTCATTTAACCATACTTGTTGCCTTAAGCTGTCCAGGCTGGTCAAACATTTACCCGTTTTCTTTTGCTTTTCCTCTCTGATTGCCATGGAAACTGGCCATCGCCCTTACAGTGCACAGCGAAATGAGAAGACCTTCAGCTTCCTCCTCTTTTGGTTGTGGGAATCTATAAAGCATTGACAAAGCCAATAGGTTTAGCAAATACGAGATCTATTGACCTTGTCAATGTTTTTATAGACATGTTACACAGCAGTGCAGGCTGTTGTGCAACTTGGCTTAAAGTATGGGAAACAAGCAATATGACGCGAGGAGCATTGATGGTGTTATAGCATTTTTTCATTTACTTTAAGCCATGTTGCACAGCAGTCACGCTGTGGTGCAATATGTCTAAAACATTAAACAAAGCCAAATAGAACTTGCATCCACACAAGCATTTTGGCTTTGTTTAATGTTTTTTGTGGCGAACATAAAGATTGGATGGGGCTGGGAGAACCAATTAGTTCTACAATGGACAGTGAGAGGAGGGCGGGGGGGATGGGACATCTCTTAGGATTGTGTAGTGTTAGTTGGTTATGGAGAGATTTGAAGGCTTACCAAGTTTGCAGGATCTGTATGTCAGAGAAACGCGCATAGAGGGTTACTTTTCAAACCATTTGCAAATCTGCGCCAGTAGAGCCTTTTTTTTAATTTGTTTTACATTTTTGTATTGTTTTCTCCTCTTATAATGCACAGTACACAGATAGTATAAATGATATCCTTGGAGTACTTTGTGTAGGTTAATGTGGAGGTCTATCTGCAGACACAGAGGGAAGGTAATTCATCTTTTCGTACTACAGGTTAAATGTATGTAATATTATAAATAATCCTTTGTATATTGTCTTTTGAAATTAGGAAATCGTCAACGTTTTAACAGTGCAGGTACAGCAACAAAACACGATAATCTCACACTATTGGCTAAAAGGTTTCTAGCTTAGGCAACAAGAATTTCCAATTCTATTAAGGACTCAGAGGCAAGGAATATGCTTCTCCAAATTTACAGAAACTTTCAACAACAGCCAATTAAAACACATTAAACTTAAAACTACATTTCTCATGAACAGGTTGTATATGTCACCCATCACATGTTCTAATCACCATGAAGCTAGTCCTCTAAGTACTGGAACTAACATTTTGAGTCATCTTTCTTTGCCTTCTTCACATAACCTATCCAAATTTCTGAACAATTCGTAGTAACATAACAATGCCCAAAATTCAAACTAAGAACCAACTCTTCTCACAACAGATAGAATGACAACTTCTTTCCTAGACCCGGAAGAACGGACGGACGCCCAAGATCATGTGAGGCGTTGCGAGTCCAACAACGTTGAACTGGACCTGATCCATTGGATAAATTCCTCCACCGGCTCCTGCTGTGTTCATATTCGCATCATCCTTGCTTCTGATCATTCCCTGAGAATAGAAGAGGGATGCCATAAACCTTGTCAACATGATATGAACATCAGCATCACCAAAGCAACATAGGGTGAGTATATTTGAGCAACACTGTGTATAGCATGTTCTATTAAATCATTGCAACTCATGTAAGCAAAAGTTTGTCAATGTAAATGTTCAAAGGTGGTATAATCCTTGCCTCCCAGTCCTTAATAGAATAGAAAATTCTTGTTGCATAAGCTAGAGCATTTTTCATTCTATGCCAGGACCAGAGGCTCCGCTCATGCTCGTTTAAATCTGTGCTACCACCAATGATACCCCGTCCACAACGGGTTTGTAATAGAAAGCTTTGAAAGTAGATTCTGAGGACCAATTTGTCACCCTCATGATGTCTTCCATCCCCGGAACGTAAGGCATATGAATTGGAAGCCATTGTTCCCCTAGCAGACTGAGCACCAAACTTGATATATCAATATCTGCTTCTAATAGCCAGTGCATCCATCGGGCCAAAGACACCACTGCCACTGGCTTGTATGGCTTCTGTAAATCAATTAGTAGTTGCCCACTAGGATGACCACACACAATTTCGCATTATTGGGAAGAACTGGAT
Organism: Triturus cristatus; assembly: GCF_964204655.1. NCBI lineage: Eukaryota > Metazoa > Chordata > Amphibia > Caudata > Salamandridae > Triturus > Triturus cristatus. The sequence continues at coordinate 330,268,351 of NC_140585.1, read as the reverse complement.
ATGAAACAGATCTAGATTTCAAGTTAGTGTGCTTAGTATAGAAAAACAAACTCCTTCCGGAGAATGCCCATATATCTGATACCCTTTTACAGGATACATGACAAAACAGTGAATCTAGCTGAACGTTGCTTACAAAATAATACACCGTTGCCTGGCCACTGTTACAAGAACTTGAGCACTGTGTATACATCCCATAAAAGCAAATATTTTGGTTGAGGAGGCTTTGACAATCTAATGACCGTCATGAGCTTATATTTCAAGGGGTGTTCTCCAATTTGTTTCCCTTCTACAGGGAGATGACCTGTGGAAATTGCTGACTGAAAGTTATTTATCCATCTGTAAGCTAATCCGGAAAGAACCAATGATGATAAGAAATTAATAATCAAGTGACAGGCTTCTCCCAAGAGATCAGCACCCAGTTCATCACACCAGCTTGCCCATCTCCTCCATGCTGAAGCATAATGTAATGGATATTTACAGACCAGGCTGCTTGATATAGAATGCAGCCTTCTACAAAATATCCAGTGTATTCAATCTTTCCTTGAAACCTTCCAGGCTACCAAAATGAGTTGTTCCAACAGGATCAGAGGATAAGGTTGACCTACTGAGTCCAACAGTAGGTTCTGATGAACTGGAAGTATGACCGGGAGGGCAAACGGAGACGGGAACCATGACTGTACCTTCCACATCCAAGTCACGTGAATGATCTCCATTTTCTGCCATCTGACTTGAGATAGAACTCTGGGAATCATTATGAAAGGGGGAAAAGCATAATCCCAAATCTGCAACCAGTCCTGGAGAAAAGCATCTGCCGCTTGCGCTGTCAGGTCCAGACACCAACTGAAGAATATCAGTAGTTGGCAGTTAAGCCAGGATGCAAATAGGTCCACTATGCATGGACCCCAGTGTATGTTGAGGGTTCTGAATATGTTTTGATGCAGTCTCCAATCACTTTTGTCTATGAGGTAATGACAATGCCAATCCACTACCATATTCTTCTGACCTGGGAGATACTTTGTTAGGAATGGCGATGCAGCACCTGCCTTGCCATTAAACTATAATTCACAGAAGGCAAAGTGGAGGAGGAACAAGCGTCTATAAGAGGAAGCGTCGCGCGCTTGCTAGCATGCGTGATTCTGTTTGCTTTGGTGATTGAATTCGGTGGATGACGGTGAGAACAGCAAAGGAGTTTAGTGAACCGTGAGGCGGCACCTGCGGAGAAAAGCCATGGTTTTGGGTGCTCTGCGGAGCACGTTCCGGTCCTGGTAAGGATTTCCTTCAGGCTGAACTTGTCGTCGGACGGTGAGTGTGCGCTGGAGCATTGGTGGCGTAGAGCGTCGTTCGCATTCCACCGGATGGTGAATGCTCGCTGGCTTGAAGAGGCGGGCAGCAGTAATGAAACAGCGAAAGCCTTTTCATTTCCCCTGTAATTCTATGAGCGTATCGGGCAGCAGTGACGTAACCGTGTTCGCTCCTTGTAAGGAGCAGCTGGTGGGCTTCCTGGAGTATTGAGACTACCTATCAGATTCCGTGGAGTCTTGAGTGTTAATGGATGTCATCGCTGGTACAGCAAGACAATGTGCCAATGAGTTACTTTCATAATTTTAGGAAATTCAAATGGAACTCCATATTTATTTGGAAGAAGAGTTGCTACTGTCTGTTGGCAAATTCCAGGAGTGTGCCACAAATAACACTCTGGCTAGGTCCACGGACCATTTATACTTTTGGGGTTGATATACTTTCTTTTTATCGAGACTTTGGCCTTTTTCTTTGTTTGATGCCTATAAGAGAACCGGTGAGCAGTGGGAGATCTTTGATTCAAGCAGGTGCTAGGCACAAGGTTCTATGGTGTTAGCATATGGATGTGGCATGAGTGTGGTTTAAACCAATGTGTTATGTTTTGTAGGATTATCCATCAAAAGGGACTGGTTGTTTTCAGAAGCTAGATGCAGGCGTGAGATAGCTTTTTTGTGGATAAGGTATTTATGTCCCATTAGTGAGACCATATGAGAGTAGCCATATATAAGTATGTATTTTTGATCTCTGTTGTTTTGTCTTACAGGTTCTCCTCCCTGCTGTTCCCAACCGTTCCTTTCCCTCACTTGATCACCCTAGCACTCTGTAACTTTCCAGTTGGAGTTGGGGATGTCAAGGGGTGGACCCCTTATTGCGTCATACGGACCCTGAGGAGTACAAGATCCTGTCATATTTTGTCCATTCTCAGCAAAATGCAATAATACGTCTTTGTAGGAGACAAGCTTTTGATGACAAAGATGCCCACTCAAAGCTCCAAGTAATTTATGTGTAGATTCAATTCTTACACAGACCATCACCCACCCCCCGGAGAATGGGCCCTCTTTCACCTCCCAGCCCCACATGCTGGCTTCGGACTCTTTAATAACCTCTGGGGAATTGCAAAAGATCGCTTTACTGTTCCATGACTCCATGTGGTCCAACCACCATGACATCTTCATCCTGGCTTCCTCCAATAAGTTGATTTGATCAGTAAAGGAAATGCCTTTCCAAAGATGCTAGATCTTTAACCGTTGCAGGGCTCTGCAATGGAGAGGCCCAGGAAAGATCACTTGGATCGAAGAAGCCAGAAGGCCCACAATCCTAGCCAAAGACCCGATGAAGCTGTTGAGCTATTCATTGCAGATTCCACCTCTTTCTTGAAAGTCATTATCTTCTGAGGGGAAAGGATCAATTGAGTTTGTATTAAATCTATTTGAAATTCCAAGAACTCGAGGCACTGGCTGGGCGTCAGAACAGATTGTGGTTCACTGATGACAAAACCCAGATCTTGTAATAACTGGATTGTCCATGATAGGTGGAGTATCGCTGTTTGTTAAACTTATGCCATCAGAACGGGATTGTCCAGATAAACAATCAGGAAAACTTCCAATGCTCAAAGTGCTTTCACTACTGGTCTCATCAGATAGGTGAAGCATCATGGGGCAGCCGAGAGACCAAAGAGGACTTTCAACTCTAAACAGTAGTTTTGCCAAAGGAAGTGCATGAACCTCCTGTGTAGTGAAAAATTGAGACTGTCAGATATGTGGCTATCAGATCCAAGCGAACCATCTAGTCGCCTTCTCGCAGAATGTCCCTTAACAGGTAGATGCCCTCCAGTTTGAAATGCCTGTACATTATCCAAGAAATCGGTGCTGATGAAACCGTTTGGGTGATGCTCAGTCAGACAAGGTGCCTCCTTCTGAATGAGAGCTTGGATCTTGGAGTCTATGCATTCCTGTTTGGTTAGGGAAAAATACAGTTCTTTGGGGGTTGATTTTGGTGAGGGGTCTCGTAAAACTCCAGTTTGGAATCCGGGACTGCTTCTAAGACTCACGTTTCCTGAGAAATAATTAACCAGTTGTCTAGAAAAAATCTATTTCTGCCCCCAAAAACCATCTTCGAAAGAGGGATAACTCTCACCTTCAAATCCAGTGTATTGACTTGTTCCTTTCACACCTTTGTAGTTTCCTTAACGGAAATGGACTCGACCTCCCCGGAATTGGGAAGGAAGCAACATGGAGCCACTTGATGTGTCATATCACCTTCCTCATATGCAAGGTTTATAGTCTTGTTGGGAGCCTTGGAAATGACCATGGCCTGACGATCACCCCCAGAATCGTCGGGCCCTGCCAAAAGGGGTCTGTCAGAAAACTTTTTAAAGCAATAGTAGGGTGAGTGGAGCTGAGCCAGACTAGAACATTATTATTCTGATGTAGAGGGAGCCGGCTGACGACCTTCACTCTAAGGGGGAGGCCCTGACAAATTTTATAACACAGATCTGTCTGCCAATCAGGGTGTTTTTTGGGGAGCCTTGGAGGAGCTTTTTAAATTTGGCGCTGGATTCTCTCAACTCCCATAGTTGTACAGCTTGAGGTGGCCGTAAGTGGTATTTTTAAAGACCATGCCAACTAGGTTCATCGGCACAGAAATAGGACTGTGCCTGTTATGATGGACTGAGACTGGCACAGCCAACTCCCTGATCCCGCTTCACAATTGAAAAGCCCAGTGTTGGGCAACTACTGGGTATTGGAAGGCTGTTACGCATGCTCCCTAGCTTCACAATGCAAGTGTTAGGCAAAACAAACAAAACAAAAACCCTTGGTAAATAAAAACAATAGGCGTATGCAGGGCTAAGGAAATTTGGTTTCTATCAGGATATCGCCTGAGGCGGCCTCGTTATAAAATCGTACCTTGCATATCACAGACAATGCATTTAAAAAATGTTAAATAGATGTGAAATTCAAAAGACAGGTACTTAACTGGCTGTAGAGCAGCGAAGAAAGAGGAATCAAAATGGTGGTTCCAGTACTTAAAGGACTAGCTTCACAGGATATGGAGCACATGATGGGTGACACGTACAACCTCTTCATGGGAAATGTAGTTTTAAGTTTAATGTGTTTTAATTGGCTGCAGTTAAAATTTGCAATAAAAATGAAGAAGCATAATCGGATCCTCCGGTCCTCACATGGAATCTTACACACATCATCAAAACAATACCTTATGTGCAACATTCTTCTTGTCTCCAAATCCGCTTAGGCTCCACATCAGTGGCATGAATCTCTATATGATTACAACTACAATGCAAAACCTTCTGTTTTACTCAGCAGCGTGTCTGCCAATTTTCAGATGTGGCAGTGTATCTTACGGAAGAATTTTGCAGTTAACAGAATGAGTAAAACAAGCTTTTTCCCCCCACTGGTGAACCATGAATGGAGCGAGAAGGAGCCAATAGGCAGCCAGGCGGAGGAAGCGGGTGCCACTGCCTGCAGTGATACTTCAGCATGAAGAGGCAGCATGGCAAATCTGGGCGTGAGGGGGATGGTAAGCCTTTTCTGGAAGCAACTAAAGAATACATGACTAAGGTGTACACAAATTCCTAGAAGGGCAATGCTGTTTGAGTGCTTGTTTATCTTGTTTACCTTGGTGACTCTTTTTAAAAGGAACACTGTGTCTAGTTAGTTATAATATGTGTGCTTGAGCTATGAATGAATGTTATTTGCTTTTAAAAGCACAGCAAAAGGGTGTGCTTAGAACTCGCTTTTTGGCACAGTGTCGTTGAATATAAAGCTTAGGTTGTGGATGATGAGCAGTCACAAATATTGTTTAAAGCTGTCTAACTTGACACATGAAAGGCAGCACCATCTGAGGTGGACTAAAGGCGCCTTTAGAGCTGAATGCAAATGTTGCCCTATTGGTTGCTTTTTGGACACCCATAAGCTAAAATAAGTGACGGGTAACATCTCCCTGTGTACCTTGCACACATCCTGCGTTTTTGCAGTCGCAACTATTAGTTAAAGCTGTCTCACAAAAGAATTGAAAGACAGCATTGTTCGAGAGGAAGAAAACTGAGTTTGTGGTTGAGATGCAGTCACACATATTGTTTAAAGCTGTCTAAAATAAATGAAAGGGCAGCATTGTCTGAGGTGGAATGAAGGCGCCTCACACAAACAAGCCCTCACATGCAAGGCCCGTTTAGTTTGAGATAAGAACATGGGCTTTCCATACTGCTTTCACTTGCACTGCTACGGGGGAGGGGAGGTTTGATTGTTCGTTTTTTTACACGACAGCATTAGCTAGTTTGCACCACAGTCTCAAGAAGTTGTGGCACTTCTAGGAATGCCAAGGCTGTACACATGACAAAACACACAGCTATGTGGGTCTAGTTATCTGTTTCAACTCTCATTCAGTAATACATTCCTGTTGTTCCCACTGGAAGGCCTGATCACCAGGTAAACTTCAATCCACTGGTGGCAGCCAGGAAGGCACCACCTCTTACAGATTATGCTGATGTTAGTCTCAAAAATGCACAATTTCCAGTTAATGAATGCAACCTATGAAGCAAGCGTATTTGTTGCGTTGCTAAACAGGCTTATTCTGGTTGCATTCAAAAGTGTAATTCTCTCGCAGCATTTGTTTTAGCTCAGACCTAACTACGTGGAGCAAGAGTGGTGTACCCAGCAAAGGATCACCTACATATAATAGGAACAATGGATGTGACATGCATACAAAAGAGCTACAAAACTGTAATACTAGGATAGCAGTGAAAGGACTCTTGCTGCTGGCAGACAATTATATGAATATTTAATTCGGATGGGGTAGGATTTCTCTGACCAACAGATACGCAAATTGGCTACCAGTTCAAAAGACTGTTACAATCTGCAAAATAACCTAACATTGAAAATACATGTGTGAATGTTTTCTAAAAACTGTTCAATACACAATAGCGTTGCTAACCTTGGGAAACAGAATCAACTTTCTGGCACTCACGTTCAACGGAACACAATTTTAATCATTTTTATTAGTTTTTCCAGTATCAAAAGTACTTCACAATATGATAAAGCATTTGTTTTATGTGCGATTAGATAGTTGATTATAGTATTGGCAACTGACAATATGATGATAAATTATGAGGATGGTGTTGCACGAATGGGAAAAGGATTCAGAGTTTGAATTTTGTAGGATGTGGGGTGAAGGGAAACGAGATACGAAGAGAATGAGTTATAAAAGACAAAGGCAGTTAGGAGGCAACAACCAGCTCAAAAAGCCAACATTATTAAGATCTAGCAGAAAGAACACAGGACAGCTATCTTTTTTAAAAAAAAACATTTGTTTATTCATTTTAACAAAAGAATCATTCACCATACACAGGATATCATGTTCCCACATAATCAATTAGGTCTCCAGAGAGGTCCCCATTCCTAGCCCATCATATAGTTCCAGTCTGCGGTCAAAGAGTTCAATGCAAGTCATTAATCCGGAATAACACAAAACAGCTCAGACATTAGTGCAGGACCATCATATCTGTGCCACTGTGATGAAGTTCCAGTCAGCAGCTTGCAAAGAGCAAAAACTGAATAAAACCAACCCAAAATCCCCCCCTCCGTCCCCCAGACTCCACCCACCTTCCGCTCCCCCCTCCCCATCAGACGTGGCATTTGGTATGAAAATTGAATGGAAGTAGTATCTAGGGATAGCAAGACAATCAGTTACAACATGCTTATACATTTCTATGGCTATCAGTAGGGTCTGTAGTAATTCCAAGATCAATTACAGGTCTCGCCCTGGTTTCCTCACATCTATTGCACCCCAGCAGACATCAAGCAGGGACACTCGGATCATTCAGATCATTCAATGTAGAGTCCCTATCTGAGTCCGTTTCTGATTTTTTCAGCAATAATGTGAGCGCTTCCCAAGGCCTTGCAGCCTCTAGTACCTTTTCACTATTTGCTCGGCTTGGTGCCTAACACAGGAAAGCTATCCTAAGAGCAGAATCTATAAAGACAGATACACGAACGGAGGTGTATGGGCAGATGGGATAAAAATGTAGAAGCATTATATTTCAAGAACCCAGGACATTAAGAATTTTAACCTTTTCCAATGGTATGATTCCTATGGTGGACTCTCTCACTAAAGAAAAACTGTTAATGAGTTATTAGAGTTTCATTTATGCATTCCTTTAGACATGAATGTGGTTAGATACACAGAGGAATTTGCAACTGCCTTCTATATGCCTTCAACACCGCCACCTTCCCTGAGAGCTGGAAGCACGCCGAACTCAGCGCTCACTCAAAAAACCAACAGCGGACCCCACCGAACTCAAGAACTACCGTCCCATCTCGCTCCTCCCGTTTCCAGCCAAAGTCATCGAGAAGACCGTCAACAAGCAGATGGCCGCCTTCGTCGAGACGAATGGATCCCTCGACCCTTCACAGTCCGGCTTCCGAGCCAATCACAGCACCGAGACCGCCCTCATCGCCGCCACCGATGACATCCGAGCCCTGATGGACAACGGAGAAACAGCGGCCCTCATCCTCCTAGACCTCTCCGCGGCATTCGACACTGTCTGCCACCGCACCCTAGTACAGCGCCTCAGCAACGTCGGAATCCAGGACAAGGCGCTGGAATGGATCATCTCCTTCCTCGACGGAAGAACTCAGAGAGTCCGCCTACCACCGTACAAGTCAGAGGCCTCCGAAGTCATCTGCGGCGTCCCTCAAGGATCCTCACTGAGCCCCACCCTCTTCAACGTCTACATGAGCCCCCTCGCGGCCATCGCACGCCAACACAACCTCAGCATAATCTCCTACGCCGACGACACCCAGCTGATCCTCTCCCTGACCAACGACCCCGCCACCGCCAGAGCCAACCTACACGAAGGGATGAAAGAGGTAGCCGAGTGGATGACGACCAGCCGCCTGAAACTGAACTCTGACAAGACAGAGGTCCTCATCCTGGGCTCTTCACCCTCCGCCTGGGACGACTCCTGGTGGCCTCCCGCCCTGGGCACCGCACCCAAACCGACAGACCATGCACGCAACCTGGGCTTCATCCTGGACTCCTCCCTCTCCATGACCAGGCAAGTCAACAACGTCTCCTCGGCGTGCTTCAACATCCTACGCATGCTACGGAAGATCTTCTGGTGGATCCCCACCGAGACCAGGAAGACCGTCACCCAGGCCCTCGTCAACAGCCGACTGGACTATGGCAACGCCCTCTACGCCGGTACCACCGCCAAGCTCCAGAAGAGACTCCAGCGGATCCAGAACGCCTCAGCCAGACTCATCCTCGACATCCCACGAACCAGCCACATCTCCGGACATCTGAGAGACCTTCACTGGCTCCCCGTCAACAAAAGAATCACCTTCCGCCTCCTCACCCACGCACACAAAGCCCTACACGACCAAGGCCCGAGCTACCTCAACAGCCTCATCAACTTCTACGCTCCCAAACGCCACCTCCGATCAGCCAACCACGCCCTCGCCGCCGTCCCCCGCATCCGAAGAGCGACTACAGGAGGAAGGTCCTTCTCCTACCTGGCCGCCAAGACCTGGAACTCCCTCCCGGCCGACCTGCGCCTGACCCAAGACCACCTCTCCTTCAGGAAGAAGCTGAAGACCTGGCTGTTCGAGCAGTAGCGGCACTCCCCCCCCCCCCCCCCCCCCCCCCCAGCGCCTTGAGACCCTACGGGTATGTAGCGCGCTCTATAAGTGTCTTGATTGATTGATTGATTTCTAGAGCTAAATTTAACTTGAAATATGTTTTTGTGCAATGTTTAGCAAATGGGAGTACATTTTGCATTCACTTCACCATAAGATTTGGTGGCAAATCATGTTAGTGAAATATATGTCCAGATTGGTATGGTTAATTAGAGATGATATGTATCGAGCCACGAATAGTGGTAACTAAAACCAAAAGCATTCAAATTCATACAATGTTTCTTCACATATTTGTGTCTGGCAAAAAGAAAGCCTTGGTAGAAACTTGAAAGAGCAACAGGCACAAATGCAAAGGTTTTCTAATATAGTCGGAAGAATATGGGGGTTCATTTGAAACTGCCTTTGTCCGTAAGATTTGAACAAAATACCTGAGTATTCAATTGTGTTAAAACAATGCTCCGTGGTAAACTGCTATGCATTATAGTATTGTGTTTATAACGGTAGTTGTGTTGCTAAGTATTTCTTGAAATTCAAGCAAATAAATTACACCGATTTAAATGTTCCATAAATGTATTGCTAGATAGCAAATATTGGGCATGCCCGCACCCTATACACAGTGAAATAATAATGTGATCACTCATAATCGTAATGAAACAATGACGTGCTTCAATGCTCTTTTTGTAAAACATATTCAGAATACAGGTACAATTTCAATTTGGTTGTTTTAAATAACTGTAAAATTGTTTTATCATTTAAACAACGTATTTTATTTAGTTGCCACATTTTTAAGAAAGAAAACACAATATTCTAGTTATTTGTAACCCTATTAAAGGGGATGTTTGTTCAAAAGCACAATGAAGCGTATACAAAGCGGATAATCCGGCTTCTGTCACAACACAAAAGACAAAAATTCATTATAAATTAATTGACAGCTTGTAGTGGGGCTAACTCATCTTTTTATTTTACGAATTAAAGTTCCCATCTATACATTACAAAAATCGAACAACAAATTTGTAAGCGTAAAAAACGAAATTCAGTTGTGCCACACCTAACAGCAGTATATCGTTTGTGTCCTGCATTAGCCACAGAATGTCTTCCGTGGCCGCGTTACTATGGTCGCTATGGGCGTGTTTAATGTATACTTCGTTTTTTCTATAGCTTGTGGCTTCTATTGAAATGTCAAAAAGGCAGCAGTATATTTGTGACTGTAAACAGGAACATGATTGTGAAAACTGGACATATGTTTAATTGTATTTGCATTCTCCTCTCATGAGCTGGGATGTGCTTACACAATTGTATGCACTGAGAGTTGGGAGTTGTTGTGGGTTCACTGGAAGATTCAAGGACGGCGATCTTAAATCTGGCTCTCCTAATGATCCCTGTCCTACCAGTCTGGGTCTAGGCGTGGTTATTATCAACCCCATCTTGAACGGGTGCTGAACAAGTCTTTCGCCACTGCCTTTATGTTGGAAGAGAGCCACAATTGCTCCTCTGCTAAAAAAACCTAGTGCAGGTCCAATTGTCCGAGGCAATTATAGGCCATTTTGTCTTCTTCCTGCGTCTTCAAAATTAGCTGAAAAATGTGTCAATCGCTTAGAGGTCAATGGGCTTCTTCATCTGAGCCAATCTGGATTCAGACCTAGGCATAGTACTGAGACTGCCTTGGTTGAGGTCTCGGATCTCATTAGAAGTAATATTGATGCAGGCGATAGCGCAGTCTTGGTATTGCTGGACATGTTGGCAGCATTCAGCATGGTTCCACATGCCAGCCTGCTCACCCGCTTTCTTGAGATTGACATTAGAGATAATGCCTGGAAATAGCTTAAGTCCTTTCTTGAGGATAGAAATCAGGAGGTCTGGCTACCCCCTTATTCCTCTATCAGCCGAAGAGTGTCAGTCGGAGTCCGTCCCCCAGGGATCGGCATTTAGCCCCACAATGTTTAATATCTATCTGTCCCCTCTAGCTAAGGTGGTGGAATCATTTGGGCCTAAGATTATTTCTTATGCAGATGACACCCAGATCTTCTTTTCTTTTATCAAAGGGGTATCTATCAATTCTGATGCTATCCTACCCTGTCCCTCAGCTGTTTTTCAATGGCTGACTTGCAACCACTTGAAGTGTAACACCAAGAAGACGAAGGTGCTTAGTTTTGGTCATAAATTTGTTTTATACAAAGTCCACTGGCCTACAGGGGTACACCCTCCGGACACTAAAGCTGTTGTTGCAAAAAAATGTAGGGTTCAAATTTGACAGTAGAATGTCATTTCACAATCAAATTACACCAGTGAGTTTTAGGGGCTGATGCCCACATCGGGGAGGACGCGGTGAAGGTGCGGTGGAAGCGTTGAGGCCCACTCTGCCTGATAGCGATAAGGTTGCTGCAATAACATCGCAATGGTGAAATAAGTGCCTTTGAACGAGAATCCCCAAGCCATTAGAGACTTTAGAGGTGGGGGTTCCCATCGGAGGTGATAGGTGTACGTTGGGAGCCATCTGTGAGCGGGGACTATGTGGTCCGGGGCTGCGGGACTTATTCTAAGATGGCGGCCCCGGACCTGAATGACGACCGGAGACTCCATACGACTGGCGAGACCACTGGCGGGGGGCCGTGGATGCACCGGCAGAGAACGAGTGACTCCGACACGACCTGAAGGGCGATACCGCCTCTTGAAGTTGCCTGTTGTTTTTTGCTGCAGCTGCCCAGTCGGATAACGCAAGGCTCCTGAGGTGAGAAACTGCGGCCCACAAAGTGCGGGAGAGGTCATCCGGCATAATGCTGCCCACCGCTTTGCCCCCAGGGGCTGATGAGAGGGCTCTGCACGGATATCTCTGCGGCGAGGTCCGGAACCTGGTTTGCCTGACCCTAAAATGGCAGAGGTCAGGCGTACTTAGGCTTTGAAGGCGGCCTCGTGGCTGAGCATCGGACTGGGCCGATTGCTTTCGTTCGGTGCTGGGGGTCCCTCACTGTGCCACGAGGTCGAGCCCAGGTGCACAGTCACGCCCAGGAGCCCGGGCGTTTGCTCTTCTCGCAGTAGACCATCCAGACACCTGCAGCTCCCATGGTCAAGATGGCTGACATGGGAGGCGCAACGGCCGGGAGCTCCTTTCCGGCTCTAATCCCCTGAGTTCTACCCCCTCCTTGAACCTTCAGACTCACCTACGGTTATATGGACGGCTGCCCTTCAATTCTCCAATTCCCGCGATTTTGGTTTCTGATCTTACGATGGACCGTGAATTTTGCTAACCGCGGAGCCCGAACAATCATGGCGGCTGCCTGGTGGAGTTGTTTTATCAGCTATAGAGGAGTTTAGGCTCTGATTCACCCCCTCGGCCATCACCTACCCAGCCGGACATTGGACATTATTTCCCTTGTCTCTCCGCTGTGTCTCCTTTCCTCCCCCGCCCTCCGACGAATCCATCCCCTGAAATACGTTCCCCCTTGCCGGTCTGCCTGACCCAATCTGCGTTACCTATCCCTTTTTACCTTCCCCCCTCTTCCTTCTTTGCCCCTTGGACGTGTGTCTTGGTTATGCTATGTGCTAGTAACTCATGTTATTGTGTAACACTGTCTGTTTTTCCCTATGTAATACTTGGCTCCTGTAACTGTTGGTCATTTTGTTAACTTGTAATTCGCTGATCCTCATGTAAAGCGCTCTGATACCTCCGAGTCTAGCCAGCACTGTATAAAACTCTGCAAATAAGTAAAAAATAAAATAAAATAAAAATAAATTATCTCGGTGGTGGGCGTATGCTTTGGCATCCTGTGTGTGACGAAATTTGTTTTACACTTTTTGTCATTTCCAGCTAAGATTACTGTGATACTGGCCCTGGTGATGTCCAGGTTGGACATTACCAACGCATTATATGCTGGCCTGCCAAAATATCTTCTGAATAGACTCCAGATCGTTCAGAATGCAGCATCTCGGCTTGTTCTTGGTCTCCCGAGATGGGAACATATTTCCGTTCATTTGCGCAATCTGCACTGGCTTCCTATAGAAAACTGATTTTTTTTAAATCAGCTCTCTTGATGCACTGAGCCCTCCATCAGTCTGGACCCGACTATCTTGTGGCTAGGATTGCCTTTTATAGCCCTCAGAGTCTGATGCTCATCTGGTAACCATCTGTCCAAGGTCCCTAGGGTACGTTTGGCTACAGCAGGCAGTCACTCTTTTTCTTTTCTGGGCCTTGTAGGGTGGAACAAGCTCCCTCTTGACTTGCGTCAATCAAGGGCAGAAGCTGTTTTCAAGAAAAAGGTTAAGACCTGGCTTTTCTCTCAGTAATTGCTGTAGGAAGGTGGATATCTGACTATGGTTACCCCCAACTTTTTGCCTAGTGTCTAGCTGGTTTTTCGACTTAGTTGGCCTGAGATCCTGCCATTTAGGGTCTCAGGCTGTCTGCTCTCTCTGTAAAATGGACTCCATGTACCCTAGGTACATAACCAATTGGTAAGGATCACCTTATTGGACCCTGTACAGTGTACCCTAGGTACCCAGGGCATAGGTGTACCCTAGGCCTCCCAGGGGCTGCAGCATGTATTATGCCACCCCTGGTCTGGCCTTCCAATCAGACACAACTGGCTGATCACTCAGCTGGGGCAAGGTCGTGTAATCACCCCTTGCTTAGGTGTAGTATTCCTATACCTACCTTATATATAGACACATGTGTACCTATCAGTCACTCCTATGGCAGGCCTTAACAATCCTGGAGGCAGAGTGCTTGGTAACATGTGAGATGGTGCTCTAGCATGAGCTGAGCCTGTCTGCAGCTTTCGGAACCATGTCCTTATAGCTGTTCTATGATATAGCCTACCATATACTCTTAAAGGGCCTTATAATCTTAAACGGTTATGGTAACTATGGTTGGGCTGTATCAAAACATGTCGTGTAAGGTGTCTAACACTTTGGAATAATACCCCCATACCATTTCTGGTGATGAGGATATTATTCCCCCCTTCTAGAGGGAGAGACATGTTAAAATCCTACTTTGCTGTGTAACCTCTGACCAAAGCCTCAGCATCACAAAATGGATGCTGCTGCCACAGACACGAGTCTGACCCCCTGCTGCTGGGAGTGATCCTGGCAAGGGAGGCTTGGACAATAGGTTTCCTGCTTGGGGAGGTGCTAGCACCTCCCCAGACAGCCTTTAGTGTATTGGGGCAGGGTGGGCTGAAAGGAATGAGACATGCCTGGGGCACACAAGGTGTTCCTTGCATAGTCCAGTTCAAACCGGCGCTGGGGCACTCCAGCCCCAGCTCTGGCGCGAAACTGGACAAAGGGAAGTGGGTGTAACCACCCCCTCCCAGGTCCCACCCATAAGGCATGACCTAGCAGGTATCCCAGCCCCCCAGATTAGTATAAGAGTGGGAGTTGGGCCTCAAGACTTTAGATTATCCTGAACCTGCAAAACTGAACAGAAACTCTGGACCTTCGACATTCGACGAAAGAAGAAGACTGAAGAATCTCCCTTGTAGCCAAGGAGTGGCTACCCTGTGCAAACAGGCACCATCAAGAGACTACCCTTTGCTTTGCGACCGTTCTACGAGGAACCGACTGCAGAGCCCGACCAGAGCCTTAACTTCCAGACTTCTCCGACCCTCATCCACATCTGCAGCAGAGCTGAGATCCGTGGAGGCGACGAGCGACGTGGGACCGGCTACCTGGGAAAAGTGGCTAGTAACTTACAGCGCAGCTTCTGAGGTACCCTCGAAGTTGTGCACCGGGGATTGAGAAGCCCCAACCCCAAGCACCATCTGCACCGAAGATCAGCCCCCCACACTCCACGAGTCCTGCGTGGGGCCCTTCAGCATTTTCCTGCTTGCCGCGTCTGTCCGGTTGCTTGCCCGCTGGCTAGTGGCCTCTGTGACGACGCACCCTGAAATCTTCTGCGCTGGTTTGGCTCCTCCAGACTGGCTCCCGCTTCTCTGCAAAGAAGAAGCACCCCAGACCTTCCTGGTCTGCACCAGAAGCAAGTCCTTTGTTCTTCGTGGGTTGCGCTTGCCAAGGCTTGGTGAGTCCTAGTCCAACTTCGACGCCGCCGACAGCAAGAGCCTTCGTGGGACAGCTCGCCTCCTGGTCCTGGTCGTCCTCGACGCTTCCTGGTCCTCCTGGCTGCAGCGACAAGCTTCACCTTCACCTGCAACTCTTCACGACATCGCCTGGTTCCTTCCTGGTTCCACGTGGTCACTGGCTAGTGACCTTGACTCTGTCCCTTCTGCTTGCAGGTTTCTTCTCTTCTTGATCCCAGCCTTGGGATCCACCGGACACTCTCCCCTGACTGCCTGTCAGCATCTTTCTTCAGGCATCCATAGGAGTCGACGACGAAAACGACGCATCTTCACCCCTATGCACCCGCATGTTGTGGGCTAGGTAACTTGGGTACTCCGGTGCTCATCAGGATAGTGACTATCCTAGTGTCTAGTTTTCAAGTCTCAACTTCCTAGCTACTCCGGAAGTGTCCTAAATCTATCTATTTCTAAACTGTAATATTGCTATTGACTTTTACGCATTACGCGTGAGTGTTTCCACTCTGCACACGAATCCCGTGGGCCTCCCACTTCCTAACTAACGCTAGTGTAGTGTAGCCCCAGCGATTCCCTAGGCCTAGGCCTATTCTATTTCCGTGACAGTGGTTCTTATACCACTTACTTAGTATATGGTTTGCGTGGCCCCTAGGGCCTAACTGTATTACTTACCTGTGTGACTTACTGTATGCATTAATAAGACTGTGTTGTACTTACCTCTAATCTCATAAAGAGTGCTGAGGGTTTGCTTAGAATAAATACACTTTATTTTATATATATATCTGTTGTGGTGTCCTTTCATTTGGTATTCAAGGGATTATATATGGTATCACAGCTGGCTTCACATGCCATTCAGAGTTTAGCCTAAGACTGCTCTTGTCCATGCTACCACTAGGATAGCTGGTCTATAAGGTTGACTTTACAACCAATCACCATAAGGGTATTTGGACTGATATAAGGTGTACACTATAACTAGTGACATCATACATCAGGCCAACTTCTCACATTGGTGGCAGCGGTGGGATCTGAGCTTGCTGTTGTAATACCGTTGTAATCTTGAGATACTAAATTGAAAGATCACACAGATATTGTCTAGGTACATATAACATAGATTATTATACTTAAGTCCTACTGGACTTTGTAGTTGTAGGTTGAAGGGAGTAACACACCCTGACTACAACTACTAGAGAGGTTTAGTAGATACAACTAGTGTAGGTAGGTGCACACACCACACCCTCACTAGATCATGTCTCTGAGAGGAGATCAAGTAGATGCTCCATCAGGAGGATCAGGTCTGCAAAAGACCCCCTCTAGATATGATACCTTAACATTCCTGGAGATGAGACACTTGTGTACCTCCAGAGGAATAAAACAGGGTGCAAACCCTACCCTCCTTCAGTTAAGACAACTCCTAGAGGAGTATGATGCTCATAGGGCATCTCAGGCAGGTGCCCTAGGCACAGAGGAGGGTCTACCCACCACAGAGGAGTCAGATGGGGCTTCAGATGGAGAGGTAGACAGCCAGGGCCAAGTAGGAAGACTTAGCCAGGCTAACCTAAGTTTACATGGGAGTTTGCATGGGGTCCCCCCATACAGACCCCCAAGTAGGCTTTCACAGAGAAGCAGGAGGGACAGATCCCCTTCAAGGGAATCCATCCACTCCCATGTTTCTAGCATCTCTAATGCTTCCTCTCACAGGGGAATGACTTCACCTGAGAGAAAGGAGCATAAAGCCAGAATGAGGGAAGCTAATCTGAGGATTCAGAGGGAAGAAATTGCCCTTGCCAAAGAGAAGCTTGCTCTGGCTAGAGAGTAAAAATTGTGTGGGTCAGAACCCACTGGTGGCAGCAACATTCCTAGAGATAGGGATAGGTCTTATGACCATAGAAACCTAAGCAAGATAGTCCCCCCATATCAGAATGGGGATGACATCCACAAATGGATGACTGCTTTGGAGAGGGCCTGCAAAGTACAGCAGGTACCCCAAAGTCAGTGGGCAGCTATCTTGTGGCTCTCCTTTTCTGACAAAGGTAGAGACAAGCTCCTCACAGTCAGTGATGAGGATGCAAACAATTACAAAGTCCTGAAGAGTGCTCTGATAGATGGGTTTGGCTTAACCACTGAGCAATATAGGTTGTTGTTCAGAGACACCCAGAAGACACAGACACAGGACTGGTCTGATTTTGTGGATTGTGCCACTAAGGCTTTGGAAGGTTGGTTAAATGGCAGCAAGGTGCCGGACTATACAGGATTGTACAACTTGATTATGAGGGAGCAGATCCTTAGTAATTGTCAGAACCAGCTTCTCCATCAACACCTGGTAGACTCAGATTTGACCTCTCCCCAAGAATTGGGAAAGAGGGCAGATAAATGGGTCAGGACCAGGATTAGGCCTAAAAATCAGGGTGGTGACCAAAAGAAAGATACCACCAAGCCTCAAGAGAAGGGTGGGGATAAAGCAAAAGAGAAATCTTCCTCAGGGCCCCAAAACTCCACACAGGGTGGTGGGTCCCAAGCTCCCTCCTCTACCACAGTTAAAAAGCCTTACTGCCATGTGTGTAAAACACCTGGGCATTGGAAAACTGACAGCAGTTGTCCACAGGCTAAAAACAAAACTGTTCCTCCAACTACTCCTGTCACACCACCTATTACTGTCAGCAGTAATCCCCCAGGTGGTGGGAGTGCCCCCAAAAATTTGGTTGGGTTTTCTTGGGGAACACAGGGGGATCCTGGCTTAGCCAATTCCCCTGCAGCAGCTACTCTTGTCTGTGATGGTGGCATGGGGTTTGCCAACTTCACTGCCTGTCCCAACACTTTGGGTAGGTACAGACAGGAACCCTACATCAATGGTAGAAAAGCTGAGGCCTACAGAGACACTGGAGCTAGCATCACTATGGTGGCCCATAGGCTAGTTCCCTCTGAGCAGCTTTTGCCTGGTTTCTCATACCAGGTCACTAACATTGATGGCAAACAGAACAGTCATCCCATGGCAGAGGTATGTCTCAGCTGGGGAGGTGTCACTGGCCCTAAAAGGGTGGCAGTGTCTCCAACCTTGCCTGTGGACTGCTTACTGGGGAATGACTTAGAACTCTCAGCTTGGGCTGGAGTTGAACAAGACACCCATTCCAAAATGGTAGGCCTTTCCAAAAAGGGTAGTGGGGTTGTGCCAGTCACAACCCCTGTCCAAGTAGCTTTCCTCCCTGAAAAGGTTGGAAGGGCAGTGGTAGCCACCGCCCAGGCACAGACAGACTTCCCTGTAGAAATTGGCAGAGCTGTGACAGTCACAGCTCAAACACAAACTGAGTGCCTTCCTGAAAAGGTTGGCAGGGCTGTAATGGTCTCAGTCCATACTCAGACTGACCTAGGTGTAGTGAAGCCTGAAACTATGGATCACTCCACACAAACAGAGAGTAGTGGGGAGGAAGAAAAGTCTCCCTCTCCCCAGACATTAGGAAAAGGTCAGCCTCCTCAGGGATCTGACCTCACCCCTTGTGAAGGAACTGCCCCAGAGGTAGCCAGGCCTGGCCTGGCAGAGCCTCTGATGTCAGTGGCCCCTTCCAAGGTGGGACCCAGTCTGGTGCAGGTAGCCTGCCTCTCTCTACCCTGCCTCAGTCAGCCCAGGGCTGCAGAGGTCAGGGAGGCCAGTGGACCCCAAGAGGGCCCCTGTCCACAAGAACCCCCCCATCAAAAGAATGAGGATTGCCTGGCTAGTAGCCCTAGCCAGGTGATGGGTAAAAACATTCCTGAGGGATCCCCTTTACAGGTAGTTAGGGACCTCCCCCAGAGGGATTCTGTTGGGCACAAGCAAACATGGGACCTTAAGGCCCCAAACCTGACCTGTCCCTCCAGTAAGCCCACAAAAGGGACCCAGCCTCCAGCTTTAGGTAGCCAGAGGCTGACCCTGAGAGCACAGTGCAACTCAGTTAGAGAAAGAAAGGCATCCATGGTGGAGGATGATTGGAGGAAGCTGAGGCCTCACTTTGAGGACACTCACTTCAGTACTCCATCTCAACACCAGCCTTTTACTTTGCAAAGACACACCAAAGGTAGAGATTCCCTATGGTGGAGACCCTATGATATCTTTAGGATGAGGGATTGCTTAGTGGACCATGAGACAGGGGGTAACCATGCCAGTGCTGGTTCTTCCTTATATGGCCACTCAAGCAATAGAGGCTTACCTTGTCAAGGCCAGCCTTATCTCCTTTCGTTTGGGGGGGGGTTGTGTAGGAAGGTGGATATCTGACTATGGTTACCCCCAACTTTTTGCCTAGTGTCTAGCTGGTTTTTCGACTTAGTTGGCCTGAGATCCTGCCATTTAGGGTCTCAGGCTGTCTGCTCTCTCTGTAAAATGGACTCCATGTACACTAGGTACATAACCAATTGGTAAGGATCACCTTATTGGACCCTGTACAGTGTACCCTAGGTACCCAGGGCATAGGTGTACCCTAGGCCTCCCAGGGGCTGCAGCATGTATTATGCCACCCCTGGTCTGGCCTTCCAATCAGACACAACTGGCTGATCACTCAGCTGGGGCAAGGTCGTGTAATCACCCCTTGCTTAGGTGTAGTATTCCTATACCTACCTTATATATAGACACATGTGTACCTATCAGTCACTCCTATGGCAGGCCTTAACAATCCTGGAGGCAGAGTGCTTGGTAACATGTGAGATGGTGCTCTAGCATGAGCTGAGCCTGTCTGCAGCTTTCGGAACCATGTCCTTATAGCTGTTCTATGATATAGCCTACCATATACTCTTAAAGGGCCTTATAATCTTAAACGGTTATGGTAACTATGGTTGGGCTGTATCAAAACATGTCGTGTAAGGTGTCTAACACTTTGGAATAATACCCCCATACCATTTCTGGTGATGAGGATATTATTCCCCCCTTCTAGAGGGAGAGACATGTTAAAATCCTACTTTGCTGTGTAACCTCTGACCAAAGCCTCAGCATCACAAAATGGATGCTGCTGCCACAGACACGAGTCTGACCCCCTGCTGCTGGGAGTGATCCTGGCAAGGGAGGCTTGGACAATAGGTTTCCTGCTTGGGGAGGTGCTAGCACCTCCCCAGACAGCCTTTAGTGTATTGGGGCAGGGTGGGCTGAAAGGAATGAGACATGCCTGGGGCACACAAGGTGTTCCTTGCATAGTCCAGTTCAAACCGGCGCTGGGGCACTCCAGCCCCAGCTCTGGCGCGAAACTGGACAAAGGGAAGTGG
Organism: Triturus cristatus; assembly: GCF_964204655.1. Taxonomy (NCBI): domain Eukaryota; kingdom Metazoa; phylum Chordata; class Amphibia; order Caudata; family Salamandridae; genus Triturus; species Triturus cristatus. The sequence continues at coordinate 330,248,160 of NC_140585.1, read as the reverse complement.
GTGTAACCACCCCCTCCCAGGTCCCACCCATAAGGCATGACCTAGCAGGTATCCCAGCCCCCCAGATTAGTATAAGAGTGGGAGTTGGGCCTCAAGACTTTAGATTATCCTGAACCTGCAAAACTGAACAGAAACTCTGGACCTTCGACATTCGACGAAAGAAGAAGACTGAAGAATCTCCCTTGTAGCCAAGGAGTGGCTACCCTGTGCAAACAGGCACCATCAAGAGACTACCCTTTGCTTTGCGACCGTTCTACGAGGAACCGACTGCAGAGCCCGACCAGAGCCTTAACTTCCAGACTTCTCCGACCCTCATCCACATCTGCAGCAGAGCTGAGATCCGTGGAGGCGACGAGTGACGTGGGACCGGCTACCTGGGAAAAGTGGCTAGTAACTTACAGCGCAGCTTCTGAGGTACCCTCGAAGTTGTGCACCGGGGATTGAGAAGCCCCAACCCCAAGCACCATCTGCACCGAAGATCAGCCCCCCACACTCCACGAGTCCTGCGTGGGGCCCTTCAGCATTTTCCTGCTTGCCGCGTCTGTCCGGTTGCTTGCCCGCTGGCTAGTGGCCTCTGTGACGACGCACCCTGAAATCTTCTGCGCTGGTTTGGCTCCTCCAGACTGGCTCCCGCTTCTCTGCAAAGAAGAAGCACCCCAGACCTTCCTGGTCTGCACCAGAAGCAAGTCCTTTGTTCTTCGTGGGTTCCGCTTGCCAAGGCTTGGTGAGTCCTAGTCCAACTTCGACGCCGCCGACAGCAAGAGCCTTCGTGGGACAGCTCGCCTCCTGGTCCTGGTCGTCCTCGACGCTTCCTGGTCCTCCTGGCTGCAGCGACAAGCTTCACCTTCACCTGCAACTCTTCACGACATCGCCTGGTTCCTTCCTGGTTCCACGTGGTCACTGGCTAGTGACCTTGACTCTGTCCCTTCTGCTTGCAGGTTTCTTCTCTTCTTGATCCCAGCCTTGGGATCCACCGGACACTCTCCCCTGACTGCCTGTCAGCATCTTTCTTCAGGCATCCATAGGAGTCGACGACGAAAACGACGCATCTTCACCCCTATGCACCCGCAGCCTGTGGGCTAGGTAACTTGGGTACTCCGGTGCTCATCAGGATAGTGACTATCCTAGTGTCTAGTTTTCAAGTCTCAACTTCCTAGCTACTCCGGAAGTGTCCTAAATCTATCTATTTCTAAACTGTAATATTGCTATTGACTTTTACGCATTACGCGTGAGTGTTTCCACTCTGCACACGAATCCCGTGGGCCTCCCACTTCCTAACTAACGCTAGTGTAGTGTAGCCCCAGCGATTCCCTAGGCCTAGGCCTATTCTATTTCCGTGACAGTGGTTCTTATACCACTTACTTAGTATATGGTTTGCGTGGCCCCTAGGGCCTAACTGTATTACTTACCTGTGTGACTTACTGTATGCATTAATAAGACTGTGTTGTACTTACCTCTAATCTCATAAAGAGTGCTGAGGGTTTGCTTAGAATAAATACACTTTATTTTATATATATATCTGTTGTGGTGTCCTTTCATTTGGTATTCAAGGGATTATATATGGTATCACAGCTGGCTTCACATGCCATTCAGAGTTTAGCCTAAGACTGCTCTTGTCCATGCTACCACTAGGATAGCTGGTCTATAAGGTTGACTTTACAACCAATCACCATAAGGGTATTTGGACTGATATAAGGTGTACACTATAACTAGTGACATCATACATCAGGCCAACTTCTCACAATTGCCATCTGCATCTGCTGCTTTTTTCCCCTCAGACCATATAGCTCCGGGACACTCTTTAGTAGCTGTACTCTCTATCAATCTCTTCACTATCACTATCACTTGTGTATTGACAGCATTTCAGAAATGTCCGAGCTTGTTTGCCGTGTTTCCAATTCCCTTGATCTTTTGACATTTTTGTTTGCACTGAGGAGACCCGTCCTCTCAAACGCCCTACCCCACAAACCTCCATTGTACTCTGTGCAAACGAGGGAATCAAAAATGGCTTCTGGAAGCGAACGGGGAAAAAAAACACAGTGAAAGAGAAAATATTTATTTTCTTCTTGTTACTACACGGAGGTACTCCTTCAACCACGTTGTGTTTATACAAGTTACTTTGTAAATGTGACATGAAAAATCAGTAAAGAACAAGCAGCCACGGGGGCGCAGGACGGGATAAGGAAACAAAACCAGTGCTCGAAGCGAATGAAAACAGCAACACTCCGAGTACGGCTCATAAACCAAGAACAATAAAGGCAAAGTGATCATGGAAAAGCACAGGGCAAGCAGCCACAGAGGCAAGGGACGGGGTAAGAGAAATAAAACCCTCAAAATGAATGAAAATAGCAGCGAAACACAAAACTGAACATTTCAAAAACACGGTCTGAAAGCAACAAAAAAAAAGTGTGCATACACGATCAAACATACAAAAAGTGGAAGGATACAAGTAACAGGCTACTGCTCCGTGGGAGGCAGCACAACACAAAAAGGAGGGGCCAACAACATAGATTAGCCAAATAGTAGCAAGCTTTTAGAAAAGACACAGAAAGGAACAAATGAATGTAAGCCCACAGAGTAGATACAGCATGTTTTGAAGAGACAGCACATGATGTGCTTAGGTGTGACCTTAATAATTTACCTGGAGGAGCAAGCGGCCAGTGGAAGGACACTGGTCACAGACAGAAAGTATGGTCCACGGTAGGGATGGACACCTATAAAGCCCCAGTTAGAAGTCAAGGCGAGAAGGAGGATCTGACCAATAAGAAGGAAGGAAACAAGAGTAATGTTGGAAATTCCCAACCCCTGCCTGTACCCAGCGCAATCTGAGCGAGAGAGTGCAAGGAAAAACATTAATGGACCCCAGAAATGCCCGGCTCTGTAAAAGGCGTGTGCATCTTTCTAGACACTCTCACTGCTCCGAGGTGGTACAAACTCATGTGCAATCTTGTGTTAGTTTACTTTCTGCAGGAGCTGCAGAAACAAGAGAGGCAGACGAAATTACATACCAGCCACCTATTATCATGACAGCCAATCTTCCATCAGCAGATGCCCTTCCAGCGGGCTGTAGCTACAAATAGTGCAGCAGGTATGGAGGCGTAACAAAAGCAGCAAGTGCCGGGCAGTGCTTCCCTGGGGTTGGTCAGCCCTCTATGTATGAGATAATTTCATTTTTTTTTGCTAAGTAAAAAAATCCTCTTTTCAAACTTTGTTCCTTCCACACCTCCTTCCTCTGGCTCATCCCAAACCTTTCTCACTGCTATGAACCCCCAAACTTTCTTCTCAAACGTCCCCCTCTTTTTTAGCCATCCACCTAACATAAACACAGAACCACTACTTACCAAAACAACTTACTACTTAACCTTTCAAATCCATTCCCATCATCCTATCGCTAATGTAAAGTCTACTAAACACACAAAAGCACTAACCTAACACAGATAATGCAACAAAAGAAAAAAAGTATTACTTATCTACTAACTATTAACCTCTAATCCTGGGTTCTGGTGTAGTGTTCAACTTGCCCCAAACCTCAAGCGCTTCAATGGTCAGAGAAAATTGCTAGGGCTACTTTGAGTTCTCAGTCCGGCCCTGTATACATACATATATGTACATGACACTTGGTAGGTTTTATTGGCTGGCGGAAATCCCTCTATATTAACACCCATATTTGCACAGAAGCAACAATATTTACAAGGTTGGATGTGCACATTTATCTTGTGGTGAATGATGTCAATTATTTTGTGACATTTCTTAAAGTTTTGGTTGCAAACTCCTCTATTTAAACTCTATATATGCATATGAACTTAGAAGCAGCGATTATGACATTGTCTTAAATACACATGTATCTTGCGGTGTGATATACATGTTTTTCCTTATATAACTGTATCTGCTTAATAGTAGGAAGTATAGTTCAATGTGCAATGACATATGTTTAATTATAACTTTATCTCTATACCGTGAGATGCATACATTGTCACTTTCGTGAATACTGTTGTGGTACACTGTTGTGCTGTGAGTATAGTTGTCATGTGGGGAAGAGCCACCTTGAGTCATTTTTTTAAGCTGAGAATATTTTTACTGTATTTTATGTGTGTGGGAGTGGATTTCCCAGTTTGGCTGCTTGAACAGAGAAAGATATTCTACCCAAGGTTTTTTTATTGTCTATAGGAATATTGAGGCAGGGAGCTGTTCTCAAGCTTGACTCACTCAGCATAGTGAGGTCAGTTACAGATCTGGGTTTAATCCATCATTTTCACGCCACCCCAGTTTTGACCCAGCCATATGCAAATCAGTCTTGACCCTCATCCCCATGGGAACTGTCCATCCCAAACTGCCAGGTCAGGTCCACCTTGAACCGGAAACAAGCATCCTGAAACCAGTTTCGGGGTATCACCCCTCATCAGCCAAGCTAGCTTGAATCCAGTGGGACAGTGAGCACGGGCCCCATGTCTGGACATAGCCTCCCACTTAGGGATCAAAAGCAAAAAGAACAAATGATGGACAGAATGCTGAAAAAATTAAGTATTCAACCCCAGTCACAGATCTGGGTTTAATCCATCATTATTTTGCTCGCCACACCAGTTTGGACCCAGCCATATGCATATCAGTCTTGACCCTGCTCCCCAGCCCGGACTGCTAGGCCAGGTCCTTCCTGGACCAGTAACAAGCATTCTGGGACTGGTTTCAAGGTATCATCCCTCATCAGCCAGGCTAGCTTGAATCCGGTGGCACAGTGAGCACAGGACCCACATTTGGGTATACCCTTCCCACTTAGGGTGACAAACGCAAAAATAAAACTGGTCCCAGGATGCTTGTTTCCGGTCCAGGGAGGACCTGGTCTGGCAGTTTGGGCTGGACTGTTCCTATGAGGAGCAGGGCCAAGAATGATTTGTGATGGAACAATAGAGTAAGGTGTAGTGCTGGGTTAGTGCATCATGAATTTCTCTCAGCGAATGGACAAGAGAACCGGCAGTAGGGCATAGTCCTCTAATGGGTCCACTAGGATGCTCCTAACAGATCAGCCAGGCAAGGCAAGTGCCCGCCCTGTCAGCTACAACATGAGATTTGGTCAAGTGGGCAGTGTAATTATGACAACACAATCTTTCTAAAAAGGCTGCGTGCTCTGCCTGTCCTTCCGTCAGGCCTGACCCTCTAGCAGGATCGTCAGCTGTCGCATTTCCCAGATGAAGCTGCTTTCGCTCGATATGCATTAAGTCAGTGTTTGAAGCTTACAGATGTTCCAGTGTAGACCGAGGCAGATGCAGCGAAGTGTCACTTTAAACTCGTCCCACTCTAGTGAGCGTGTTCTTGTGGTGGCATCATTAGAGTAAAAATATTCCGCCTTCGAGGATGGACAACTGCGACCGTTCCACCAACTGGTGGAAGATCATGATCTCCCCCCCCCGGCCAATTTTTACTCCACAGACAGATCATAGAAAGCTACCGCTCATTACATGATTTGACCGAGGGAGAACCAGCAACACATCTGGTCCTGCACGCAATCATTCACATGGGGGCGGGTCAACATCTGGTCACTGCGCTCTATAAAGCCATCCAAGAGCTTCTAAACAAACCATTGGATGCGCTACGGGTAACATGGGAGGAAGAGCTGGGGTGCAGCACAATGAGGAATGGGAGCAAGCACTCGAATATCCTACGAAGATTCCTTGAAACGTGCGCTTTAAAAACATACATTTTACACAGAGCGTATCAAATGCCAGCACCCCTCCAGTAATTTTTTCCATCCACACAATTTCTTTGCTGCAGATGTCAAACACCAGACACGAACTTTCACCAGCCCTACAATAGGCCCATATTGGCACACCATTCACGAGACCCTCAGGGAACTCACGGGCCTTCCTAGCATGAACACATGGGAGACCTGTGCACTAGGAATTTTCCAGAGATGGAAACAGCACAAAGTACCAATTCACTTTGCTTCACTGGCAACACTATTGGCAAAAAGAGGCATAGCTATGCACTGGCGAGCTCCCGGAGGACCACCGATAGCAGCCTGGTGGGAGCGGTGAACAAATGGGCAACAGCGGAGGAGGAAACGCTCAGGGAGGAGGAGGTAAAAGGAATACGTAAGCACCCCATATCCATGGAATGGACCCTATTGCTACACCAATTCAAACAGCAAACAACGCCAGACAACTCCGACACCTTGTCGCAAATACCTGATACCCTCACAACCACAGGTCCAGATCGACAACACAGTAGCTCCCACATAATTGTAAGTGCACACCGAGGCATGACAGAGCGACCACTCGCATACTAGCTCAAACAGATAGACGGTGGGGGCAGGCCAGATTCCAACCCGTGGACTTTACACATAAGCGCGAGTGGACCATGCAGAAGCCTTGTTACCCTGTCTGACTCATACACCTCAGAATTTATGAACACTACCCCAGTTAGAATCCCCAGTTAGTAATTAAGCATTATAACCAGTAGTTAACACACTGGCAACCTAAGGGAAGGAGATGTATCATCATGTGAAAGGACATGCAAAGTTGGGTGATACCGTTTATGGCAGCAATTATACTATGTATTAGATAACTATTAACCCAGAGATACGACCGTGGTTCCGCAGATCGGAAACACGCGAAACAATACCAATTTACATGTACTATCATGAAATGTGTTTCTCTTAAGAAAATGTTAATAAAAATACTGGGCAAAAAAAAAATAATTAGAGTCAAAATATTCCACTATGGCTCTGCTCACCCATGAACAGAAAGGGGGGTCTTCCAAGGCCATTGGCTGTAATAGCCAAGTGGGAATCGGGGGAGTATCTGTGGTCCACACCATCTGTGCATATTGCGGGTTATGGTCCGAGTGAGTACGGCCCAGGTAATCCGTGCTTGTAATAAATTGTGCCAGGTCGGGTGTGCCTATCAGTCTGTCTGTCCTCACTTAGAAAATATGGTGCAGAGTACAAGGATTATACCTTAGTCGTAGTATTACGTGTTTGCCAGATATCCACCAGACCCCAATTTCTTAGCCAGTTGGTAAGTGTTCTAGCATTTGATGATACATTGGTCCAGGGTAGTGGGGGAAACAATTGGTCTAAATTGTCATCAAGGACAATATTAAAATCACCACCCAGCAACAATGGCATCCTATTCCATTTCAAAATAATCCCAGAGAGGGTGCTGAGGTATGTTGTTTGATCTGTTTTAGGAGCGTAAAGGCTCCAAATTAATATCTGCTTACCATCCAACCTATGAAGGACGAGGGATTGTGTCCACTAACTAGTGTAGTTATATGGGGTGGGGTAAGTAGAGTTGCATGTCAGTTGTGTAAACCCCTAGATTCGCAATCAGTATCAATTACCAGCATAGCAATTGTGCCACTATACAGCATGGTCTTCCGAGACAATCCCAGGCCTGCATGTTTACTATTGAAGCGCACATCTTACCATGTAGTGAACAAAACTAGCATCACCCACAAAGATCAATGACATCAGACATTTTAAGTATGGCAGTATACAGCAGAAGTGAGTAAAGGCTAGGTATGATGATGATGGCCTCAAATGTCTCATCTGATGTTTGCAGAGTTACATCTGGAGAAGGAACCACGTCCAGCCTGGATGGCTAGGTGATGGCAGAATTATCATCACTAGAAGAGTGGAGTGATTCTGTATCAGGGCTTGAGTGCTGCTATGACTCAACAAGCGCAGACACATTCTCCAGTGCCTGGCGGTGCTCTGTAATTATCTGTTCTAAGTCTGATGCAGCCTTGGGAGCAGGGCGCCCCTTGTCTTCATGCGGTGCTTGCGAAGACGTCCATGCTCAGTGGTCCTGTTTGCGTAAATGCCAGTTTGTGACTGTCGAGTGGCGTGAGGGCCATTGGATTCCAGTCAGCGCCAGGCTTACTCTGGAGAGTCAAAGAAATGCGTGACACCATCTGCAACCACACAGAGTTTCGCCGAGAAGTGAACCGCATATTTCAGGGTTAATTCGCAGAGCTATCTTTTTACAGCTGTGAAGGTACTTGCTGCCACTTGACTGCAACTGTATAATCAGGAAAAAACATAACATGTGAGAGCTTCTGATTGATTTCTCAGTGAGCGTCCTGACTTCTATTACAATAGAGTCTCTGTCATGGAAATGCAACACCCTAAATACCAAGGGCCTCAGATAGGCACCAAGTGGGAGTTTGGGTGTTGGGACACGATGCTTGCGTTCAGTGGTGAAATATTGGGACAGAACATGCAGAGGCAGTTGGTCGCGCAATCAGCCCTCCAGATATGAAATGGCATCTCGGCCCTCCGTCTCCTCTGGCATTCCTATAACGCGGATGCTGTTTATCATGCACCTTCCCTCAGCATCTTCAGTCTCTGCTCCAGTGAATGTACACGGTCTGTCAGTGACTTTAGGGAGGATTCCATGATTTTGGTTGCGGGATGTAGTTCTTTTATGATCTGCTCCGCCGAGTTAACCTTACCCGCAGGTTTGTGATAGTCTGCGTGTAGCAGTGTCAGGTCTGTGACAAAGGTATCTATCCTGGATTCCAGGGAGGTCCTGGAATTTTCTAAGGCCCCCAAGAGAGTGTCAAATTTGCTTTCCATTGCTGCTGAAAGACTTGGGGTCCAAAGACACAAGACATCGCCATCCGATGCGTTAGGAGCCATAGTGTAGCGTGCAGGCGTGATCTGAGTGGCCAAGCGTAGTCGCCCTATGTTGTGTCTGAATGATCTGTAGCCCAGTAGGCCAGTTGCGCTATTCTGTGCAGTAACAATGTGGTATTGTAGGACACAGCACTATGCTCCCCCCGTCTGTGCTGTATCAGTAGCCTGCTTCCACACACTTCGCTTTTCCCAGACGTAAGAATGTGACGTTCGACACCTAAGGGGGACTGGCAGTGGGAAGGGGACATGAACAATATTATCCAGCTGAGAAGTTCACCACTGCTGTCACAAGGCAAGCATGCAATTGAGTAGCACAGTTCAAATTGAGTGGATTTGCAGGTGACAACTGCACCTCTGCTAGTTATGCTATGTCAGTAATGTGGCAAAGCATTGAGTGTGGTCGCAGGAGGTACAGCAGAGACATCTACTAGGCATCTGCGTCCTCACACTGCTGTATGTCTGTGTTGGCTTGACATGCAATTAATATAGAGCTTTATTAGGGAGACAAAACAACAGTAGCAGAAGAGGAGCCAGCAACCTACATAGGGGGAAGGAGGCCCCAATGACAACTGACCACCAGCAGTGCCTGCGCTGGGATAGGCAGCCTAATGATAATTGCATTACGGCAGTCAGGGAGTTCCGACAGAGCAGGGGGCAGCCAGGTTCCCGAGCTATGCCAAGCAAACACAGGCCCAGTCAGTGTATGTGTAAAAAAAAATCAATGTGTCCCCACATCACGAAGATCAAAAGAGAAGTGTATTGCACAGAATTAAAAATGGCAGTCAGTTTTTCTTTTAAGTGTGTTAGACAGAAGGTTCCTTCTTCAGTTAATACATATATAGCAATGCTTCCAGCCAGGGGAGAGTCGTGCAGCCCAGTGAGGTGCTAGCAGCAGCAGAAATCAGGACTCAGTCGGCCCTCAGGCTCCGACGCTCATGCCAGCCACAGCAGTGCTCCTCTGTGTCATGGCCAATGTCCTGTGGAAAACGTGTAATATTTATTTGGCATCAGGATTTATAAACTTGTTATTTATTCCCATCTCCAGTGCTGATCTCTACTTTGTTGGTTTTTGAACCTGTGGACAAAAGGGTGACCCTGCACCAGTGTACCCCTAAAAAGGTATATTTCCACAGTTGGCACCCAACGTGTGGCCCAATTGGAGACGCGGCCCGTCTGAAGGAGTGGTCTTGACGGAGGATTGGAATTTCACTGAGGAAGCGCACTGCACGAGGAGACCTTTGTCTTTGCCGGCCGACGTGACTTTTCCGGTTTTCCCGATTTGACCCTCCAGCAGCCACGGTCGGTAGTAGGAGTTCCTGCAGAGCAGTGACATCGGGAGGGGGAGGGACAGGGTGGGGGGTAGTAAACTATGGATTACGGAGGTTTACAGGTAAGTAAACATATAAATTAATAAAACGAATTTCGTTGCGTGCACTGCATCCCCAAATGCGATGCAGTGCACGCAACGAAATTAGTTTTATCGTGCCACAATACGTTGTTTTCCGGAAGGTGTGCATGTTATTTTAACTAACAATTATCCAATGGTTGAGAGATCCTGTCTTATCAATGAGGATGCTGCTTTGGCGTCCTTACCTAGTGTGAAGAAGGAACACTGTCATTGTTACTATTTCTTGCCTCCCATCATCACAAAGTCTCTAGAAAGAAATTACAATTTTGTAGACAGCAGGTTACCTATTTAGGTCACCTCCTGTCCGAGGGGGGACATGCACCCACACCAAACCGAATCCAGACCATTCTAGACACTCTTGTACCCCGCACTCAGAAGGATGTTCGTGCACTGATTGGCCTCACCTTTTTTTTTTTTTAGGCAGTTTTTCACACATTATTAAACCTTTGTTTTCCCTTTCTGACTAAAGACACTCCAATGTTTTCCCATGGACTACTGAATGTCAGAATGTCTTCTAACAGTCATGCCAAGCTCTTTGTTCTGCACCAGTATTAGGAACTCCAGACTACACTCACTAACAAGAGTATGTGAGCTTAGTACAGACTTACTTGTCAATATTTTTACCGACGGCCAGTACGCATTCGGGGTGGCATATAATTTTGGTTGCTTATGGAAAGAAAGGGGTTTCCTTACCTCACATGGGACACAGATAGTGCACGGAGAATTAGTGCATAATCTTCTTATTGCCTTAACCTATCCTAAGAAAGTAGCGATTGTTAAATGTAGTGCACACAAGAAAGTGACTGATAAAATAGGTGCAGGTAAATGCATTTGCGGATCACACAGCCTGTGAGACCACAATGCAGCGAAGTACCACCTCCATATATGTGGTGAAGTCACAAGCTGAACGTTGGTATGATGCCAGGCAGGAAGTGCTGGACATGCAACAATCTGTCTCTGCTGATGAACTAGATCAATGGTCTAAGGAGGGAACACTGGATGATGAGGGCTGTTGGAGGAATAAAGATATGACCAAAGAGAAGTTACCCACAGCCTACTTATATCCCTTGATTCACATGCCAAATGGGCCGGCACATGTTGATGCATCCTCAATAGCAAAACAACTTATGCAAGTGTGGGATCATCCTGATATTGACGGCACTGCTAAAAAGATAGTCCAGTCTTGTCTGGTCTGTCTCCAGTATAATCCCGGAAAGTGAACGCAAACTCCAACAGGAGGGTTTGCAACACCAACTGCACCTTTTGAGGTCCTGCAAATGGAAAACGGACCTAATTCCATTGGGCAAGTTGTCAAATATGTCATGAAGGGGTTAGGGATTAAGCTGAAATTTCATGGCGCTTTTCACCCACTATCAGCAGGCTTGGTGGAGCGTTACAATTCCACTCTGAAATTGAGATTGTCTAACATACAGGCTTCTACGTCTTTGAAATGGCCTGATGCTCTGCCCCTAGCACTACTTTCTATCAGATCAATACCACATACACGATCTGGCCTTACGCCATACAAGGTTGTATTTGGCAGGCCCATGAATATTTGGGGAATCCCTAAGCCTCGCCCTATACATGATGTACCTCATGTGTTGATGAGTGACTATTTGTCCCAGTTAACTGACAGCTTGTCTTCTAGCTATCAACAGGTACGGGAAGCCCTTCCAGACAGATCGCAGGGTGAAGGCCGTGATCTGCGGCGTGGCGATTCCATGCTGCATGCCCCCGTGAGCCCAGCTGTGTTGACAGATCACCGCGACATCATGGTCACTGAGAAAGGACAAGCTGTGTCACCTGAAAGACCTGAGGAAGTCTTCCCGGACCACGCGATCCCTGGTACATCTAGATATCTGCTTCGATCCAGGAAGAAAGACATTTAAGTGCAGAAAGAGACTGTTTGAGCCACTGTCCTGGTCTCAACGTTAATGAAGAAACCAACGCCTGCCCAGGACCTTAGGGCATCATCTATTTTGTTGTTTGCCTATGAAAATTAGCTCGCCTAAGAAGAAGGAGATCGCTGCGACAACATACAACGGCTGTACAATCTGTATCCTTGGTCTAACTTTGACTGCTGCCATCATCGCTACTGTAATGTGGGTAGTGGAGGAAGTAATGCCTGGAGCCTCCTTACCTAACATTATTGTTACATCACTTGCTCCAAAAGAGCACCATCATTTTGATTTGCTGCATCATGAACAGGGATACCGGCAAAATCTGAGAAACAATTAATTTCTTCAAATGTTGCATCAGATACACCAGCTAAGTAATGCTACTAACTGTTGGGTTTGTGGCAAGATTCCTCCTCATCAGAACACAAACGGAATCCCATTGTCACCGTTGCCATTCTCTCACAATGGCTCATGTCCAGCTTGGTTCAAACTTCTATATGCCTCTAATGAACAAAGTCTGTTACCCCAACGAAGATGGGGACCCATAAGCAAAAGGGACTGCTTTCGAAATGGAAGAATATAGTAAAGGAAGTGCAGCAACAAACTATGTGTATCCAAATTCTAGGTCCGCTAAAGGAAATGGACCCCATGTTATCTCTGTTGTCATGACCACTGGCCCCTTTGTGTACAAAGTACAGGCGATGTGCCAGTGGACCACAGTAACTGTACTACAGTGTTGCAGATGTCTATGAGAGGCCGAAGCAGCTTCCTTGCATCACATCACACTTATTTTGTTTGTGGAATTAAGGCATACTACTTCCAGCATCCAGGCTGGTCTGGTACCTGTAACATAGCCTTCCTTCTACCACCTGTGCTTTTAGCTCCCCAACCTACCATCAAGATTTGCAATTGTTCGATCACCATGCTGGTAGTAGGGGAAAACGTGCAATCGATTTCTCTGTAGTTGACCAGACAGAGACCACATGGGAATAATATAGACTGGAGCATGCTGTATCATCGGATCCAGCTGTTGTGTCTTCACACCGGACAATTCACCTTCTATATATGCGGTTATTTCCAAAATGCTTAATATAGTCACTGAGATACATCAAGATTCAGGAACATGGACTTGGGCTGGATGGTTCTGGAGCGTATTTTCTGTATGGGGATTGAAAATATTGTCGGCCTTGTTCATAATTATAGCTATTCTCTTCTCTTGTTGTTTATGTATTCAATGCGGGCCAATGCTTTGTTCCCTCTGTATTGCCACTTGTACTACTTGTCTACCATCTAAAACAAATGTCCAAAATGTAAATGCCCGTTTAGCAATAGACCGAGAAGTCAGCGATATGATGTTAATCGATATATATGACATTTATCGTACCCCTTTAGAAGCATAAGAAGAATATCTTAGCTTATGCCAAAAGGGCCGTCTGTGGAAAACGTGTAATATTTACTTGGCATAAGCAACAGCCATTTTGGCCAAGGTGTTCATTTTGTTTCCTTCATAATTCTCCCGTCTTCTGCTGCTCGTCTTTTTTCCTGCCTGTGCTATCTATTTTAGTTGACTTCCTGACTCAGCTAAAAGCAATATATGTGCTGAGAGTTTATAGCTGCCAGTACACCTGTTAAATGTCAATCATTTGCTGCTGTCATAAGCACTCCTGCTCCCCCTCCCACTTTGCTGACCATGTGGTTTTTCATCTGTCCTTGTTTGCTGAAAACTATTTCTAAAACTTGTCTTCCTATTTCTGTTCACATGCTTACAATGCACAAAATCTGTATATAAGCTCTGTGTTCTGTGACTTCAGTGTACTACCTCAGGCAGCACTTGAGATTGCTGTGTGGACGTGGTCCCACTTATGAGTGATTAATAAACTTGTTATTTATTCCCAACTCCAGTGCTGATCTCTACTTTGTTGGTTTTTGAACCCGTGGACAAAAGGGTGACCCTGCACCAGTGTACCCCTAAAAAGGTATATTTCCACAGTCCGGTCAGGCCCCCAGTCCGGTGTATGGCAGCACAGCATGGCAGCAGCTCCCCACAGCCAGATATGTCAAGAGGGATGGCTGTCTGCCCTACGAACTGTAGCACGACAGCAGTCCCGGCTTTCTGGTAGTGGCAGGGCCTGGTCCTGACCCCCGAGCCCCACTGCAGCTGGGCACGCTGTCCGGCAGTGCCCACCGGCAGCTGAGCAGAGCTCGCCTCCTCAGTGTGTGCAGGTAACGATTTAAGTCTCGGGTGCAGTGCCCCTAGTCTTTCTGGGAGTAGCACCCAAACGAGCCTCCAGGCTCCTTGCACCTGCTGCATTACAGGACCGACCAGTGGCTCTACAGCACAGCGCTTTGCACCCGCTCACCTTTTGTCACAGTGTCATAGGAGTGGTGGGGGTGCCGCTGACAAGCAGCCGGGTGCTTGTCAGGGATCTGCCTGCCTCTCATCAACGTGGCAGGGTCCCTGTCATTCAGCGGCATAGGGGCACTCGTACTAGATAGTGGCGCTGCCCAGAATTACACTATGAATCTGTCCAGGCCAATGGGACATGTCAGCTATCGAGCAGCGCCCAGCTGGGCCTCACAATGTTGCAGCACACCGTGCCAACAGCGGGGTTCAGTGTTGCACACCCCACGCTGTCAGGACACCACACGGTATAGGTCGCAGCTAGGCCCTCCACGCCGTTTCCGCCCTAATCCACCAATTCGCTTGAGGAGCAGCACTATGATCACCAGGTGATCCGATGTGGTGGATGGTGCAGGGTGAAGAGCCCGATGCCGGCTCGTAACCAAGATTGGTGCTGGATAATGGGGTATATATACGGAGCCTTGCTAGAAAGCATCTGCCATCTTGGTCCTGCTAGCCACGTCCGCCCATGAGAGCTCTTTCATATGAAGCCAGACATTTGTCAATGTCATCCCTCTGGATATAACTAGGAACAATCCCTTTTGGCAATCTGACATCAGGGGCACCCCTGTCAGCACCTCCAGTTACATTCCTGCTGCCACCATCCTCTCTGGCCTTTAGGCCCAGCCTGGCCCTTCTCTCTTCCAGGGCCAATCTTCTTTCAGGCAGAGTTACGTCTCTCTTCCAGGTCCAGTTATGCTCAACTTTCTTGTAGGGTCCTCTGGCTAGTGATGGAGCCTGCTCTGGAATCCAACCTGGGCTTGGTGTGAGGGGGCAGCTCCTGCCTGCTCCTCACAGTATACTATTAGCATCATCCTTCATATTATCTTCTTCCCCACTAACTTGGGGCAATTCCTTCTTCAGGTGTGGAGGTACCCTGTGGGCCTCTTCCTAAGCTTTGAGGGCCTTCAATGGCTCATTCTTTCTTGCCTTGGTTCCCATGTTTATCTTCCTCTCCCTACGGAAGGCTCTCAGCTTATCTCTCTTGGAAGAGGACAGGTTGACCATGTCAAGCTCCATGTTTTCTTCCTGGAAAAATGTCTCCTGAACTTTGTAAAAAACTCTTTCCAGGCTTTTTATGACTTTTGAACTGTGTGGAACGTTGCCACAACTTTCCCAAACTCTTTGAAACAATGATTTTGGAGTCGACAGCCACTCAACAACTACTGGGGAGGCATAAGAACTTATCTTCTAGGTGCCCACTTCATAGATTCTTCGTGGTCTCAGCCTTTAACAACTGTATGGTACTGCTAAACATAAGTTTTGGATCCCACTGTTAGGTACCAATGTGAGGAAATGGGGTGTTTTATATGGTGTGGTTGTGCGACCTCACTGTGCAATACACTTACCAACCCCTTTGGGACCAGTAGGTTTTGTTTGTTAAACCTTCAGCTCAACCCTGGGTAGCTGTGGCTCTGAGCAGCAAGGCTTACACAAAGAAAGAAGTGTAAAGCATTTAAACAGCAGCAAAACCATTAAAGCAGAAATCGACAAGACCTCAAGAAAATCCAACACCAGTTTATAAAAATAGACTGTATTTTTAGACATCACAACAAAAAAGATCCACTGGAGGGTTCCGGGGATATAGAATTTGCAAGGTATAGTAAATCAAAGCATTTCCCTCAACCATGAACAAACACTGGAAAATTCAAGGAATTTGACACTTAGAAACGTTTTCACTAAAACGTTGGTCTAGACGTAATGCTCTCACTTACAGATACATTAGGCGACCAACTCCAGTAGGGAGCCAGTCATGGAGACCAGCAAGGTCCTCAAAACAGTTAACTCAAGGAGAGAAGTAATCCTTAGTCAGTTCCAGGCACTTTTAACTGTTGCAGTGGTTTCCTATGGCATTGGTCCTGATTCAAGGGATGCAGGATGCTGAAGATACTCAAGGATGCGGTGCGTGTGATGCGGTCAATCTAGGTCTTCCGGCAGCTACTCTTCAGGCCACAAAGGGGGAGAGATGGTCCTGATCATAGGGTTGATGCCCCTCAAAGTCGTCATGGTGCTGGTAGTAGTCGAGTCACCTCTTGTCTACCAGTCAATCAGTATCGCAGTCACAGCCAAATCCTCCTCGGGACGATAACTCAGCTTCTGGGTGACCAAGCTGCACTCCGATGACTCTCCGGGGCGAAGCAAATCCGAGCGCAACTTTGAGCATCGGGTCCTGGTCTCTGGTGCTGCAAGGTGGCGATTGGTGGTGATCTGAGTAGTGTGGCCCATCAACTTGCTCCAGCAGGGCTCTCAGATGTTGTGGCCCTGTATTGTGAACAGAAGATCAGCTAGCTATGGCTATGGCTGGGCTTTGGAGACACCTTCTCCCTGAAGAGGACACAAAAGGCACCATCCCTCACCTTTGCTAGCCACCAGCTTCAGCAGGTGCAGTCCACACCTCTCTAGCCTATCTTTGCCAGTTCCACGGTGCAGCAGGCCAGTCCTTCTTTCATTCCAGAGAAGAACTGAGATCTGGGTGCCAGGGGTGCCTTATTTAAGCTCATCAAATGCCCTCAGGGTTGAATGTGGTTGGTAGCAAATGATCTACTAGGTTCCCTCCCTCCTTATGACCACTTCCTGGGAAGTGTGGCACCTGGTTATTCAAGATGCACCATTCTGCCCACTCTCAACATGGCAGAACACCTTTCTTGCTGCCAACAGCTCCATGCCCAACCCAGCGGTGTGGCTACCAAGGGGGCTACATGCCCCTGAAAATTCGAGTTGACAACAGGTTTCTACTCTCCTTCCTGGGTGCCAACTAGTCTGCCTTAAAAATGGGGCAGCCCCTCTCCTAAGAGTTTCCCATTTGCTTTTCAAAGGCTGCTTGTCTTTTGGGCCAACACCTGTGAGGCTAACTGTAGGGAGGCGGTAACACCTTTCTCCAGTGCAGGCCTATATTAACTCCTTTCTTGGGAGTTGTTAACATGTGTCCCTAAGAAGGCACCATGCCATCTTGGGTTCAAGCTCCATGTGCAACCGTTAAGGGCGAAGGAGATTGAATGCAACAAGGAGGCAACTTTGTAAAAGTTGCACACAGTAACTTGTTACATTAATTTCCACTTAAGAACCACATTGAGCTTAATGCAACTAGTTGTTTACCACCTTGGAGTTTTAACTTTGGTTGCAACAGTCAGGAGTTAGCACAGCTGTGGGGTCAGAGTGTAATCCATCACTCGCCAACAGCGCGACCGAATCTTTCCATGGTAAAAACAACAGTTTCGTGTTTTTGCTGTCAAAACATGAAAATACATGTTTGCACATGAAATATGCTGACCCCTGCCGTGGGGCTCGGTAGGCCTGGCACAAGGGTGACGTACACATGTTTCTGAGGGACATTTCACTTTGCCATGGCTCAAAATGGCAAAGTCGGGCTAGCAGCTGGAAACAGCTCTTCCAGTCTGCAGTGGCGGTTTGGGAGACTCGTTTTACCTTTGTCACACCCAGGGTGGCACAACGTGATGCAATCCCTGGGGCGGCTCTCTAACTTACAGTCCCTGGGTACCCTGAGAACCATATGCTAGGGACCTATAGGTAGGTTAGTCTATGCTAATTGTGTATAGCCAATGTAATATACATGTTTTGGAGTCAGGGCACTGTCACTGAAATTTGGTTAGGAGGCCTCAGTGCACTCTCAGTCGAAAAACCCAGCAGCATCAGTCAAAAAACCTTGGGATCACCATTCAAAAAGGGGCATTTCTTTACAAAAATGCTTTTCTGCAATTATTACCACCATTAACCTGTCCTGTGGTGCTACCATTCTCTAACCCCAGTTCCCTTTAGAAAACAAAAACAACGCTTTTTTCTTTTTAGTTACTGTTTCAACTCGGATTGGTAGCTAAAAAGAAAAATACGTCACCTGTGTCATTTTGTACATTTTGTAGACGCATGCAAGCATGGTGAGTGTTAGACTTGGCACCTTTTGGCTTGTTTCCCCTGAGTTTTTGCATTCTGACCTCCCGGTTTTGACTCTGTATTTGCTGGTGTAATGATTCTGCGCACTTTTCTCACAGCTGATCAGTGGTAAAGTGCAAGTGCTCCTGTAGTAAAATGTGTTATGCATTGGTGTTTCCATGATTGGCCTATTTGATTTATGTGTCAGTCCCTAGTAAAGTGCACTGCGAGTGCCAGGGCCCATAAATCAAATGCTGTTGGTGGGCTGCAGCACTGGATTGTGCCACCCACGCAAACAGCCCATAAAGTGTGACTCTGGCCTGCCATTGTAGAGCCTGTGCGCAGCCTGGGGCTGCCATGTCGACTTGGCAAGTGCACCCACTTGCCAGTCCCTGAACCTTCCCTTTTCAACATGTTAGTCACCCCTAAGGTAGGCCCAAGGTACCCCTGTGGGCAGTGTGCATTGTATGTAAAAGGTAGGACATGCCCTGGTGTGTGTGGCATGTCATGACAGTGAATTACAGCCTACTTCATTTTTCACTATTGCAAGGCTACCTGTTCCCTATAGGCCAGAATGGGCAGTTTGATTATAACATCCTATAATCCTAACTGACCCAGGGAACATGGTAGGAATTGAAGTTTAGTATGCCTGAACTCCGAATGATAAAATATATCTTTTAGTGAAGTTGGTTTTAACATTCTGTGTTTGAAAATACCACTTTTAGAAAGTAGGTATTTTCTTACCTAGTCATCCAGCCTGCCTCTGCTTGCTTGTTGTTTGTCTGTCTGGTTTGTGAGTGACAGGGGCTGGGGGAAGACTCCAGGAGATGAGGGTGAGTCAGCACAGGGCTGAATTGACCTATCTGCACATAGATGGGTGGGAGGAGTAGCACCGGGGTCTGAATAGGGCTGTGCCTGCCTTCCACAATGCTGGCTCCACCTCCTGTGGTGTGTCTGATGACCCTGGCCTACACTGACAAAGGAAGAAGGTGCACATGGCAGAATGCACCCAGAACTGGTTTGAACTAGGTACAGGCCCCTCTGCCTTCAGAGGACAAAGGATTTGCTAGTATAAATATTGGGGCCCAAACCCCAATACTTTAGAACTCGCTGGAATCAAGGAACCTGCCAAGAAGAAGAGTTGGAAGAGCTGCCAGGAGGAGTACTGCCCCTTTGCTGTGCTGTTGCTTTGTTGGGTTGGCCTGCAGCTGCTGCTTCTGCCTTGGGCAGTGAAAGGACTGGACTGAACTTTCTTTACTTGTGCTGAGTATCTCCAAGGGCCTGAAATCGAGCTGGCCTCCTGTTCAGAAGTCTCAGGGACTGCAAAGACTTCACCAACCTCTGGGTACCGATCCCGGAACCGCTGGTTTCAGTTGCCACAGAGAAAGGGAACCGCCAACGACTCTGTCACTGACTCCGTCGCTGGCCCTGTGTCCTGAAGGCACCGCCGACCGCACCGTCCGCATCTTGCACCGCAACCCTGGTCTCATCGACGACGACGACCAATGCCGCTGCCACCGAGCCGCTGCTTGCAGTGTGACCTGTGGACACCGCAGCCTGCACCGCCTCGCTTCACTTTGCCGGCCTGGTCTCACCGACACGGTCGCCTCTGGCTCAACACCCGTGACCGCCTCGTCCCGCACAGCCGTCCGGCTCGACCAACGCCAATTCCCACCAACCGGCTCTGTCGCCTGCACCGCAACCTGCCAGCACTGCATCGAGCACCGTTTCACCCTGCACCGCATGCCTTGGTTTCACCGACTCCGTTTGAACGATCGTCACCGAGCCGCTGTCTGCACTGCATGGAGTGGACACCGTGCCCTGCACCGCTTTCACTTTGCATCGCAACCTGCCAGCACTGCATCGAGCACCGTCTCACCCTGCACTGCACGCCTTGGTTTCACTGACGCCGACTGGATGATCGTCACCGAGCCGCTGCCTGCACCGCAACGAGAGGACACCGCGCCCTGCACCGCTTCCACTTTGCACCGCAACCGCGACAGACACCACGACCGGCTGGCACCTCCGGGTAAGCCACAGCAAGAAAGCTACTGTTACCAAGTCTGTTCACGTTGTTGCTGGCCCGTACCGAAGCGGTCAGCTGGAACTGCGAGACTCTCTTGTTTTCAGCATCGCGGTAGGCTCGGGCCGAGCTACTGACTCGTACGAACTGTGTTTTCAAAGTATTTCTGCAATTTAAAGACATCTTGCGAACTATCTATTTTTAAAGTACTGTATTGTGGATTTTTATCATTTTTGGTCTTGTCTTAAGTATATATGAATATTGGATATTTTTCTAAACTGGTGTGGTGTCCTTTTGTAGTGCTTACACTGTATTACTGTTGGTTATGTGCAAATGCTTTACACACTGCCTCCGAGATAAGCCTGAGTGCTCGTGCCAAGCTACCAAGGGGTTATTTTAGGAGCGTAACTCCCTTACCCTGACTAGGAAGAAGGGTCCCTACTTGGACAAAGGTGCAAGACCTTGCCAACTAGAGACCCCCATTTCTAACATTGGTTGTCAGCGGTGAGGATAGGACTTGTGTTTGCACTTGACTTACAGTGATTGGTGTGCACTACAACCATATCGCAGACCATTACGTACCACATACTGGTTCTTTTTCTGTTTGGCCTATTTTTGATCTTGCCAGTTTGAACTTGTTACTTCAACATGCCTGAATCTAGAGCATCATCGACTGCATCAATGGAAATTGCCTTTGAGGAGAATAGGTTGGAATCCTACAATGTAAAGGAATTGAAAGCGATTTGCAAGAACCTGAAAGTCCAGGTCAGAGGCCTCACCAGGAAGGATGAGCTACAAGAGGCACTGAGGGCCTGGGTAGCAGCCAGACATGCCAGTGAGCAATCTGGTGATCTCGGTGGAGAGTCGGAGGAGCCTATTTCTAGGGTGGATGCGCTTTTGGGAGGGGGGAACACTCCAGACCAGGCAGCAGTAGCTTGTCTCCAGAGGAGCTGGAGGACAGGCGGGAAGCAAGGAAGTTCGAGTTGGAGAAACTCAGGATAGAAAGTGAGAGAGAAGACAAAAGAATAGTCATGAAGGAAAGGAAGATGATCTTAGATCATGAGAAAAGTCTCAAGGAGCTGGAGCTAAAAAGTAGATCCGGCTCAGATGGTGGCAGCAACTCTTCAGCACACACAGATAGGATTGTACACATCTCCAAGAATGCAGGTAAAGAGTACAAGAAGGGGGATGACAAACAAAGGTGGTTTCAAGGGTACGAGTCATCTATTCATATTAATGGGATCCCTGAAAGGAACTGGGGGGCAGGGTTGTGGCCTCTCTTTCCAGAAGAAGCTAGGGATAGCCTGATAGCTTTGGGTAAGGGTCAGAACCTCACCTAGGCTGACATGAAGGACGCTCTCCTCACTAGGTATGAACTCACTCCTGAAAAGTACAGGGATCAGTTTAGGTCCAGTAAAAAGTCTGAAACCAACACTTGTTTGGAATGTGTGGATATGTTCTGCAGGTCACTGGATGGCTGGGTGAAGGGCAGTAATGTGACAGATTTCCAGGGGCTCTACAATTTGATTGCGTTGGAGCATTTGTCTAGTCTATGTTTTGCAGATCTGCACCAGCACCTAGTTGATAGTAAGCTGACTTACCCCAGGAAGCTTGCTATGGAGGCGGACCACTGGGTGAGTACCCAGGTCCACAAGCAAGCGTTTAGGGAGACTCAGCCAAAGGTGGGCAGGGTCCCCAGCAGAGAAGTGGGGGGGATAAGGGTAAAGCACAGCAGTTCTCTAAAGGGCCCCAAACTAGTACCCAGGGTAAAGGTTACCATCCCCAGGAGATAAGAAGAAAGCGGTCTCTACAGGAAAGCCTGCTGACACCGCCCCCCTGAAGTGTTTTTCATGTGACCAGGTGGGTCACTTGAAGGGGGACCCCAGGTGCCCAAAGGGGACACAGCCACCCACTGGTGGACAGTCCAAGGTGTTGGCTAGTGTAGCGCTTGGGGAGGAGGAATGCCCACAGGAGGGTGGGGATTCCTCAGAAATGACCCTCGTCTCACTAGGGGACAGTGAGATGGTCCCAGGAAACCAGGTGCCCCCTAACACAAAGAAATATAGCAGCTGGGTGACCATCAATGGGAAAAGGGTAGAGGCTCTCAGAGATACTGGAGCCAGTATGACCTCAGTCCGGTGTCACCTGGTCTCTGTGAAGTAAGCAGTCCCAGGGGCATTCCACCAAGTAGTTGCTGTGGACAACTCAGAGTGCCAGTGTATGGTGGCGCAGGTTCCCTTTGAGTGGGGGGTCTCAGGTCCCTTGAGGGTGGTTGTGAGCCCTACCATGCCTGTAGATTGTCTGCTAGGTAACGACCTGGAGCAGTCCTTATGGAAGGATGTTGGGCTCAGGTCTCACTTGGAGATGCTTGGGTTGAGTGGGCATGCGTGTCTACTTGGTCAATGGCAGTCAGAAAGGGTGATCAAGAGGACTTGGGGCCTGGAACCATGGCCCAAGTGCCTGCCAAGAGAAAGGGTAGGGAGCGCGGGAAACTGGCCCCTGAAGTTCCCACGGACTGGGAGGAGGCAGACCTTGAGGGGGACGCCCCGGTGCTTAGAGGGGAGCAGGTAGCTGAGCTGGGGGACATCTCTCAGCTGACCCATTGGCAGCAAGAAGGGGATCCCACCAGGGAGGAATTCTGCAAGGAGCAGAAAGAGTGCCCTACTCTGGAGGCTCTGCGGCGGCAGGCTGCAGACCAGGCAGCTAGTGATCAGTCCGGGTCACATCTGATCTACTGGGAGAATGGTCTCCTATGCAGTGAGCCTAAGGTTGCTGAGCCTGGGTCAGCCCGTGTGCCAGTGGTATCCCAGAGCTTCAGGACCTTCCAACTGGGTCTGGCTCATGACGTGCCTTTGGCAGGACATTTGGGGCAGGACAATACCTTTGACAGGCTTGTCACCCACTTCTTTTGGCCCCAAATGTAAAGGCAGTCAGATGGACACTGCAGGTCTTGCCAAACTTGCCAGGCAAGTGGCAAGAGTGGGAGGAAGGTCAAAAGCTCCTCTCCAACCTTTTCCTGTTGTTGGAACACCCTTCGAAAGGGTAGTGATGGATATTGTGGGGCCACTAGATCCCAAGATAGCCATGGGCAACAGGTACATCCTGGTATTAGTGGACCATGCCACCCGGTACCTGGAGGCAATCCCTTTCAGGACAACTCCCATGTGGGATCTTTTCCCACATGGGATTCCCCAGAGAGGTGGTTTCTGACAGGGGGACCCATTTCATATCCAAGTATATGACATCCCTGTGGAAGGAGTGTGGCATGACCTACAAGTTCACCACTCCTTACCACCCACAAGGAAACGGTCTGGTGGAGAGATTCAACCAGACCTTGAAAGGCATGATTAAGGGTCTAACCGAACCCATGAGGCGTAAGTGGGACGTCCTCTTGCCATGGCTTCTCTTTGCATACAGGTAGGTGCCTCAGAAGTCTCTTGGGTACAGTCCCTTTGAGCTCCTGTATGGCCACCTTGTCAGAGGACCTCTGAGTTTGGTAAACGAAGGCTGGGAGGCAGCTCCCAGGAAAAATCCCAGGATGTGTTTAGTTACATGCTGGCCTTCAGAAACCAAACTGCCCGCTTCAGGAAACTCGCTCAGGAGAACCTAGAAGCAAACCAGGAAGAAATGAAGAGGTGGTATGACCAGAATGCCACTCTGGTCGAATTTCAACCTGGGCAAAAAGTGTGGGTCATGGCCCCAGTGAAACCTTGTGCCTTGCAGGACAAGTGGACTGGACCATATGAGGTAGTGGAGCGCAAAAGTAACGTCACCTACCTGGTGGATTTGCGGACTCCAAGGAGCCCTTTGAGGGTCCTCCACGTGAACCACCTCAAGCCCCACTTCGAGAGGTCTGAGGTGAGGATGCTCTTGGCGACATGATGGGGTGGAAGAGAAGAGTGAGCCTCTCCCTGACCTCCTGTCTATCAAGGAGCATAATGGATCAGTGGGAGGTGTGATCCTCTCCCCTACACTGACTCCAGAGCAGCAGGGGGACTGTCACCAGTTGTTGAGACAGTTCGCCCCACCGTTCTCTCTGACCCCAGGTGTTACTCACTGGTGTACCCATGACGTGGACACTGGTGACAGCCCTCCTGTAAAGCACAAAATTTACAGGTTGACTGACCGGGTCAGGGCCAGCATCAAGGAGGAGGTCTCTAAGATGTTGGCGCTAGGGGTGATTGAGCCCCCCAACAGTCCTTGTGCAAGCCCAGTGGTCTTAGTCCCAAAGGCTGCTGCACCCGGTGCCACTCCAGAACTACGGTTTTGTGTGGACTACCGTGGGCTCAATGCCATCACCAGGACTGACGCTCACCCCATCCCCAGAGCTGATGAGCTCATTGATCGGTTGGGAGCTGCCCGGTTCCTCAGCACGTTTGATTTAACGTCTGGGTACTGGCAGATTGCCTTAACCAATGGGGCCAAGGAGAGATCAACATTCTCGACCCCAGAAGGTCATTACTAGTTCCGAGTGATGCCCTTTGGGTTGAAGAATGCCCCTGCTACCTTTCAGAGGTTGTCAACTAGGTGTTGGCTGGACTGGAGGATTTCAGTGCCGCCTACCTGGATGACATTGCTGTGTTCAGTTCCAGCTGGGAAGAACATTTACAGCACCTCAGTAAAGTGTTGAGGGCTCTGCAGAGGGCAGGCCTCACGATCTAAGTGGCCAGGTGGCGCCCCTACAACCCAAGATTGACACCATTCTGGCTTGGGAGCCCCCCAAGACCCAGACATAGGTGAGAGCCTTCTTAGGTCTCACCGGCTACTAAAGGAGATTTGTTAAGGGCTACGGGACCATCGTTGCCCCCTTAACAGAGCTGACTTCCAGGAAGCAGCCCGAGAAGGTGATCTGGACTGAGTCCTGCCAGAACACTTTTGATGTCCTGCAGGCAGCCATGTGCACGGCGCCCGTGCTCAAGGCCCCCGACTTCTCCAAGGAATTCGTCGTGCAGACTGACGCTTCAGAGCATGGTGTGGGAGCGGCGCTCTCACAACTGAACGAAGAGGGCCTAGACCAGCTGTAGTCTTCCTTAGCAAGAGACTACTCCCCAGGGAACAGAGGTGGAGTGCCATAAAAAGGGAAGCGTTTGCTGTGGTCTGGGCGCTGAAGAAGCTGAGACCACACCTGTTTGGGACTCACTTCTGGATTCAGACAGACCACGGGCCCCCCAGATTGTTGATGGAAATGAGGGGTGAGAATCATAAACTGCTGAGGTGGTCCATCTCCCGACAGGGAATGGACTTTACGGTGGGACACTGCCCTGGCACAGAACACGCCCATAAATCAAATGCTGTTGGTGGGCTGCAGCACTGGATTGTGCCACCCACGCAAACAGCCCCTAAAGTGTGACTCTGGCCTGCCATTGCAGAGCCTCTGCGCAGCCTGGGGCTGCCATGTCGACTTGGCAAGTGCACACAATTTGCAGTCCCTAAACCTTCCCTTTTCTACATGTTAGTCACCCCTAAGGTAGGCCCTAGATACCCCTGTGGGCAGGGTGAATTGTATGTAAAAGGTAGGACATGCCCTGGTGTGTGTGGCATGTCCTGATAGTGAATTACAGCCTACTTCGTTTTTCACTATTGCAAGGCTACCTGTTCCCCATAGGCCAGAATGGGCAGTTTGATTATAGCATCCTATAATCCTAACTGACCCAGGGAAGAAGGAAGGAATTCGAGTTTAGTATGCCTGAACTCAGAATGATAAAATACATATTTTAGTGAAGTTGGTTTTAACATTCTGTGTTTGAAAATGCCACTTTTAGAAAGTAGGTATTTTCTTACCTATACATCCAGCCTGCCTCTGCTAGCTTGTGTATTGTCTGTCTGGTTTGTGAGTGACAGGGGCTGGGGGAGACTCCAGGAGACAGGGTGAGTCAGCACGGGGCTGAATAGACCTATCTGCTGATAGATGGGTGGGAGGAGTAGCACCTGGGTCTGAATAGGGCTGTGCCTGCCTTCCACAATGGTGGCCCCACCTCCTGTGGTGTGTCTGATGACCCTGGCCTACACTGACAAAGGAAGAAGGTGCACACTGGCAGAATGCACCCAGAACTGGTTTGAACTAGGTATAGGCCCCTCTGCCTTTAGAGGACAAAGGATTTGCTAGTATAAATATTGGGGCCCAAACCCCAAGACTTTAGAACTCACTGGAATCAAGGAACCTGCCAAGAAGAATAGCTGGAAAGCTGCCGGGAGGAGTACTGCCCCTTTGCTGTGCTGTTGCTTTGTTGGGTTGGTCTGCAGCTGCTGCTTCTGCCTTGGGCACTGAAAGGACTGGACTGAACTTTCTCTACTTGTGCTGAGTATCTCCAAGGGCCTGAAATCGAGCTGGCCTCCTGTTCAGAAGTCTCAGGGACTGCAAAGACTTCACCAACCTCTGGGTACCGCTCCTGGAAACGCTGGTTTCAGTTGCCATAGTGAAAGGGAATCGCGTCTGACTCTGTCACCGACTCCGTCGCTGGTCCTGTGTCCTGAAGGCACCGCAGACCGCACCGTCCGCATCTTGCACTGCCACCCTGGTCTCACCACCGCCGCCGACACCGAGCCGCTGGTTGCTCCGTGACCTGTGGACACCGCAGCCCGCGCCTCGTCGCTTCACTTCGCCGGCCTAGTCTCACCGACACGGTTGCCTCTGGCTCAACACCTGTGACCGCCTCTTCCCGCACAGCCGTCCGGGTCAACCAATGCCAATTCCCGCCAACCGGCTCTGTCGCCTGCACCGCAACCTGCCAGCACCGCATCGAGCACCGTCTCACCCTGCACCGCACGCCTTGGTTTCACCGACGCCGTCTGGACAATCGTCACCGAGCCGCTGCCTGCACCGCATCGAGAGGACACCGCGCCCTGCAACGCCTCCATTTTGCATCGCAACCTGCCAGCACTGCATCGAGCACCGTTTCACCCTGCACCGCAAACCTTGGTTTTACCGACGCCGTCTGGACGATCGTCACCGAGCCGCTGCCTGCACCGCATCGAGAGGACACCACGCCCTGCACCGCTTCCACTTTGCACCGCAACCGCGACAAACGCCACGACCAGCTCGCGCCTCTGGGTAAGCGACAACAAGAAAGGTACAGTTACCGAATCTGTTCACGCTGTTGCTGGCACGTACCAACGCGGTCAGCTGGAACTGCGAGACCCTGTTGTTTTCAGCATCGCGGTAGGCTCAGACCGAGCTACCGATTCGTATGAACGTGTTTTCAAGGTATTTCTGCAATTTAAAGACATCTTGCGAACTATCTATTTTTAAAGTACTGTATTGTGCATTTTTATCGTTTTTGGTCTTGTCTTAAGTATATAAAATATTGAATATTTTTCTAAACTGGTGTGGTGTCCTTTTGTAGTGCTTACACTGTATTACTGTTGGTTATGTGCAAATGCTTTAAACACTGCCTCTGAGATAAGCCTGACTGCTCGTGCCAAGCTACCAAGGGGGTGAGCAGGGGTTATTTTAGGAGTGTAAAGGTGCAAGCCCTTGCCAACTAGAGACCCCCATTTCTAACAGTGAGCATACCTACAAAAATGACATGGGCGGTTATGTCAGAGGCTTTCTTTTCAAGCTTAGCCAAGCTGCACAGCATCTGGGATACTGTGCATAGTGACTACAAACAATTGGGAACACCAATTAGTAACAATGGTGAAACCTATTGGTTTTTGCCAATGTTCATTTTAGGTTGATAACCTTACATCTGTCGACAACTGTTCTATGAACTGAGACCTAAAAGCAATGAACTGGAAAAGATTTATTGACAGGGGCATAGCTTAGTCAATAATGTTGGGGGTGGAGTGAGTATAAAATTTCCCAACAAGCTGTATCCAACTTAAATGTATAGGACAGGTTCTATCCATTGGGCAGTGGTAATGGACTGGGTTACAGGTTCAATTATTTGGAAGAGTAAGGCCAGAGAGTGTCAGGCCTCTGTGGGATAGTATGGACTATGTTCTCTTCTCTAGTCGAGTTCTTCCTTAGTGCTATGTAGGGGAAAGAAGCTAGCATAAGCCCACATCTAACAACAGCAGACCAGGTTTAGGATGAGTGGTGTGAGCAGGCCTTTTAGTAGCCAAGACCTAGCAGCTGACCACACTTAAAGGAAGAAAGGAATTTGGGAGAGCAGGCTAGGTGAAACTCTCAAAATAATAGAAAATGCTGCAAAATACCTTGCAATGTGTAATGACAGAAAGCTCCTAAAACTCCAGGAAAGAAAAATTTAAAAGTACCTAGCCCAAAAAAAAACCTTGTACACTACGGTGGTCTATACATGAAGGAAGCAGTGATCCCTATTTCTTTCTCCTTCTAATGGAAAATATAAAAATGACATTACAATATTATTAAGATTATGTTTGTGGATTCGCGTGAGGAAAGACATTGCCATATGTTTGTTCTACTGCGGTGTACAATTGCCCATTGCTCACCTTCAAGTTGAGTGTCTATCTACCTTTCCGTATTGATGCAATGCCATTCTAAGTATTTGAGAATGAAGTATGCTTAACCTACCTTTTTTCACAAAGGCAATGTCATTAATGATAGGATATCAGTTGTCAATGTAGGTTGAAACGATGTTCCACTGAGAGAGCAAACACTTCGCCAGCTGTATGACTTTGAGCTGCATTGTGATGAAGGTGACATGATGTGTGTCTGTAGATGTATTAGAGTAGCTTGAGCTGGATGCACCACTGATTTATCAAACACTGACCCATCTTGGTGACTTTTAGCTGATTGCCTCAGGAGTTACCCATTAAGGTTTCTTAATTAGACTACAAATGTGAGATCTAGCATTATGGGCATTGATCTCTGGTGCAGGTACATTAGCCATCCAAGTTAATTTAAGAAGACTGAAACTTTAACCGTTGGTTTTGCCAGTGTTTTCATGCCAAGTCAGATAAAAAATAGAAGTTGCAAAAATCATCACAATCCAGTATTTTCCCCCTTTGAAATATAAATATAGAGCAGTAACTACAAGATGAAAACATGTCAAAAGTATGTTACAGCGGTCTAAATTATTGCTAAATATTTTAATGCAAACAGAGAGAGAGAATTGAAATGTTAAAGAAAAAGTATACAGAGGTTTAAACCAAATTCTATTTGATACCACTCATGACCCTCCATAACCATAGAATACAAAGACTTGACCAGAATGTGTCTTTGAAAATGTTGGCAACTCTTCTTGCAGGTCTGGGGCACCCACTGGATGCTCACAATCATGCAGCTGGCAGGTGCACTTCCATGGCATCAACAGGCAGGTACACTACAGTGGTTGTTAACAATGCTTCTGAAACATAAGATAACCAGTTTGCCTCCCTCACAGAATGCGTAGAGCACACCATCAGCTGTGCAAGCGACACTTACAGAACAGGTACAGCCGGGCATTAACAATGCGCGTTTCCCTCTTGCTCAGGGCAGATATACCATGTGCCTCAGTTGAAAATCTTCCCATCTTCTCATACATACCACATCATCCATCACACAACAGTGACCGATGGAGCTTCTTTCATTCACAAAATAGGTACAGCATGGTAACAGCAGTGGAAGCTTCCCTTTCTCTTGCACTGCAACAGCAGTACAAGTTTCCTACTGTCCCAGAGCAGATACAACTGCAGAAGTGCTAACACCCTTGGCAATTTGATGTGTATGTTTTAGTATGGCTGCGTGGATTGATAAGAGCATGGATGGTTGAGCAAGTAAAATGGTTAAGCATGGAAGGTTGAGTATAAAAATCTGTTATTTCAGTGCAAAGATGCCCCGAGGAGGGATGTTCAACTACAGATACATATCTCATGTTATGTTATGTGTTAGGGCTGAGTGTACTAATACATGAGTTAATGGATAGATACGTGGATGGTGATGTCAGTTGGTAGACAATTGGGTGAGTGGGAGACTAGGTGACAGATGAATGCATGTTTTGATGAATGCTGAATTTTGATGGACAAATGGATGATTAGATGAATGGTGAATGTGGATGCATAGTACATGTGAAAGAAAAGTGCCTGTGGATTAATGTACTTGTTGTTGTGTTCGGAGCTTTTTCCCTTGTGCACAAGATGAGCTGTAAAAAAGAGCTAGTGACTTTGAAGGGCAGTAATATATCTACCTGCTGGGCATAGATGCATGACAAATCTCTATGATGGGGAAGCACCATTACTGAACCTCATGACGAATCCTAATACTGCACAATGGCTGGGTGTTGTCTTATGTGCACTCAGGTTTCATTCCCCAGTAATAGAAGACTTGACACCAACAAACATGATGTCTTTCCCATGACATTGTGACATGGTCACTGCTGGATGTAAACCAAGCTCATAAAAGAAAACGTTGCAGTGCACCATCTCTAAATGATGTGTAACATGTTGTTGGCATGAATGATGCAGGTTTAAGGTCACACATACAACTGAAACTCCAGCAATTGGGTTAAGCAGGTGCCCAGGTATATCAGAACATTATTTATTTGTTTACTGCGCTTCGCAATGGCACAACACAAAGCTCTATAAGAACTAAAGGCCTCGAGAAATCTACTCCCCCCACTTGTTATGGTGAGTCAGATTCCATCAGGGCGAGCTATTTTAGGGCCTACTGGACCGTTCTGGCGAGCTGATAAATAATATGTGTTCTGTTCATTCATAAAGCGAATGAGCAATAAAGATTCCATTAAATCTTGTTTTTATCTTGCCACATTTGCTCTGCTTTCAGAGACAGAGGTCAAAAGTCATTGTCTCTTCCTACATTTACTTTTCTTTCATGGACTGTAAAGTTAGAGTATTTTGCAAAGTGAACTGTCTGATAATCATGCTGTGAAAAGCATGTGAAATGAAAGGCTGTAAGATGGTGGGCTTTTTTTCTAACACAACATTTAAATAGCTAATAAGTGAACTTGCACAAACATTTCAAAATATATATTCAGTAGTTATAAAAGCACATTTGTCATTCTTTGTGGTGAAAAACGATTTTTATAGGATGAAAACAAATCAGAACACTTCACTTGGTGATGTGAAAATGGCAAATATTTTTGCTGAAACCCAATTTACAAACATTGTTTATGTTCTATGTAGTTTTAACAGTAAACCTGCATGTTAGTGGAAGGTTGTGGCCAATTCAATAAAAAAAATGTGCTGTCTGTAAATGGCAATGCACTACCACATCATGATTTAGTAATATATTTATTAAAAGACAGTTTTTAAACCTGAACTAAGAAATATTCCTGCCCCCGCCCTGATGACAATGCTATTAGTCAACTAAGAGGCAAGTCAGGCATCATGTGTACCCTAGACGTAGGATAGATTCGTACAATATGTGGATCAAACATTCAATATCTTAAATTTAAAAAAATGTTCTTTGTTTTATATTTTTTATTTATTGGTCAGTAAAGGTCACAGACTTAGAGACACAGCATATTTCCATATTTTGTGTACATTATTGTAACAAAAGCACTGATATTCAGATACATACATAGTTATATAGTACCATGGCCTTATAGCGATCCCTCAACAATGTTATCGATTCATAACCCGTTTGTCACATAGCTTAGTTGACACAACCATTTCTGTTTGCTCATCTATCATATCATTGTCTATTCAGCCGTCCATGTGGGGGCTACAATTCGTCCTGTGCAATTAATATGCCTTGTTTTAATTCAAACTTTACCTTTGGCTTGATTGGAGGTATTGAATAAAAGGTTCCCAAAAATCCCTGGGTCTGGATGCCTGCGGTATTTCCATTGCATAGATCTCTAATGTCTCTTTACAGTATGACATATCAGAAAACCAATCTTTAAGTCTGTGGGGGGCGTTTGCTGCTCCATCGCATTGCAATGCGGCGCTTAGCCAGCAACAGTGCTACAACTAGAAATTTCCGTCTCCTAGCTAAGTTGAGTTTGCAAATTCCCAGTAGGCAAACAAGCGGTGTATTAGGTATCTGTTCAGACAACATAGGTATCAGTGTACTGGTGATTTCCTGCCAATATGTATGGATCTGTGGACACGCCCAGGACATGTGCAGAAAGTCTGCACTTGGTGCGCCGCATCTTTGGCATTTATAATGTGGTCTGAGTCCATATTTGTGTAGCTTGGCCGGGGTATAATAGATTTGATGTAAAAATGTAAAGTGAATAATGCGTAAGTTACAGTTGGACGTTAGTAACTGCAGTTGTGTGCAACTGTAATCCCAATCTCGTTCATCTATAGAGTTATCTATTGCTATTTCCTACCTATGGAGCGATTTATTTGCGGCGTGGCTCCGTTTGTCTTGTGATGCATTATAGAGGTGTGTAACTAGGCTTTGGCGTGTAGGTGCCGTTAAAAGAATTTGTAGTGCAGTCAGTTGTGGGGGTTCTTCTGGGAATGATGGGTAAAGTTCCCTAGTAGCCGCACGCAGCCACAGATATGCAAACAGCTTTAGCGGTGTGTGGTGCATGTTGAGTGATCGGTAGTCCTGTGGGATAAATTTGTTGTGCGGGAATATATCGCTCATGGTAGTTAGTCCCATTTCCTCCAGTAGCGTTAACATCTTTTTCTCCTGCGTAACTGATAGTCGTGGGTGGTGAGCAATAGGTAGTGCCGGGGCGTATATTGGAAGTTTCCGTGCGTGATGTGCCAGTGTATGCCATGCTCGAAAAGTGCAGTGTACAGTTTAAAAAAAAAAAGGGTTCTTTGTACAGCAGAATGCTGAACTTGCATATTTGAAGGTGCTGTCATATGTGATAATGAAGAAAAAGGCAGCTCCATAAAATAAAATATTTGCCGAGGATCACAAAATTTTAGACGGGTTTATGGGTCAAGTACATTACATTTGGTCGAGTAGATTATTCAAGGTACTAGACCTGCAGATCTAGTAACATGTTTATGATTTTTGGAGCCCTGAACTAATTGTTGGGTTGCTAATGAACAGTCAGTAAAGTCTTCTATTCTCAGAGAACATATGGAAGCACTCCAAACAGGGGACCCATATAGCTGAATTGCACAATGTGAAACTTGCAAATATGGGATCAATCCCAGCTTCCCTGCATTAACATATTGTGTGAGCCTAGGCGAAAAGTGTATTTCACTAAGTGTAGGAAGCTGGCTCTGCATATACGATACCAAAATGAGGTAAAGTGTGCACAGTGTCCAGTGGAACCCCAAAGGTAGGCAGAGGTAAAAGTAGATTGCACCTTACTCTCTGTTTGTGGTAGTGTAGGCGAGCAGTAAGGCTGTATCAGAGGGTAGTATTAAGCATTTGTTGTACACACTCAATCAGCAAATGATGCCACACACTCAAAGACTTAACTCAGACCAATTTTGTTTGTATAAAAAATTGTTTAAACTTATTTTATTTCTAGAACCAAGTCAAGCCTGGCAAAGGTAAGTGGAATAAATGTTTTGCAAAATATTATGCAGTTTTTACAAGTGAATGCAAGTTTAAATGCAGTTGTTTGAAATACAGGTAAGTCAAGGTATTGAAATTACTGTACAGATTACTTTTTAGTTACTTTTGGACTACTTTTTAGATTACTTTTTCTACTTAGTGTGATTTGACTAGATATCACACTGGGAAATTTCCTAGAGAAAAGGTAAGTAAAAACAGTTTTGCACAATTATACTTTTTCAGGTTTCCATACAAATCAACTCCACACAAAACATTTTTCGGGAAAAAACAGTTCCTATGGAGAGGAATTCAGTTAATGGTTACCAGGTAAGTAATCGGTCTTTGGGGTTGAGCTTCTGGGGTTAGAACAAGGGTTTCCCCAGGAACAAGGATGGACTCTTGTTACAGCCTCAGCGGCACTTGAGCGGCCGGGTGCAGAGTGCTGAGGCCCAATGTTATCCAAAGGGGGATAGGGGACCTCCGATTGGTTGCTGCTTACGAGCACGCCACTGGTATGTGGAAGCAAAGCTCCTGGTGTTAGGCTCAGGGCAAAGGGGGATCCTGTTCAGCACAAAAAGGGCACCCACAGCGGCGGCTGTTTTGGCGTCTGGTGCCCTGTTGGTTTCAATGGGGATTCTCCGGTTTCAACAAAGACTGCAGGCTCGGAGGTGAAGATCTTCTGGAGATGACCACTGGTTGAAGAGGTAAGTTGGGATGCCTGGGGATGCTGGGCCACCCAAGGCCGTGGGGCTTTGGGTGCAGGGGTGTCTTTAGGCGTCGGGTTTCTCTTACCAGCTCCGGTCGCGGTTGGGGGATCCTCCAGAAAGAGGTTGCAGGCTTCGCTGGGAGATTCGAGGCAGGTCTGAGATCACCAGATCTCGGGTCAGAATCGCCAGGGAGACCAGTTGCTGGAAGCAGCAAAAAACCTTGGAAATCTCACAAAGGCGGCAAGCCTTTGAAGCTTCCCCTTCGTTGACCCTGCCCATCCTGGGGGAGTACGCTTGGCACCTTGTCCCAGAATGTGAATTGTTTCAGGCCCCCAAGAGCAGCAGGCTCTCGACCCAGGGGTCCAGAAACATGCCTGGTGGCGGAAGCTGGGAAGCAGCCACTCAGCCTGGACACTAGTGTTAGGTCATTTTTCAGGAGGCATCTCTAAGATGCCCTCTGTGTGCATTTTTCATTAAATCCCACACTGGCATCAGTGTGGGTTTAATGTGCTGAGAAGTTTGATACTAAACTTCTCAGTTTTCATTAAAGCCATTGTGGTACTGTGGAGTTCGTAATGACAAACTCCCAGCACCATATAGTCCTAATGGCATTACTGCACTTACAATGACTAAGAATTGGCTTATACACTGTAGGGGTACAGGGCTCATGCACCTGTACCCTCGCCACTGGTATAGTGCACCTGCTGCAGCGTGGAGTACAAAATCCCTCCCTCTGTCACAGACCAAAGATCTCACAAACATACACTATCCATACATTCGCTGGTGGGGCCCATAACACCAACATTCACTCACCATCAATCTGTGTTTCTCGGGAGGCGATTATCTTCCAAACGCTGACATGAAAGGAATTACCTTTTTACCCTAATGAGCAACAAATCTACGCAACCTTCTGATACTCATTAGGCCCTGAACTTCACTTTTTAGTATTCCTCTCATAAATCGGGATGGATCAGTTAGTTGCAGGTTTAGGTTGACTTCCAATTCTCTAATTTACCTTTAAATTAATACATTTTCAATGAATAAACAACCCAACTCATTCTGTAGTTGATCAATTGAATCTTTATCTAATTAATGCAAATTAAATCATTCATTTAATCAAGTCGCCAATCATATTTACCTATTCTAGCTAATTGTCGTCCTCTAAATCAAATCTGGTAGTCTCACAAATCTATGCTCATCAAATTTAGTAATTTCAGTTGATCAGGAGTTTGGGCATTAATTCAGTCCGTCAAAGATTCAGGGAAACAGCAGTCCTGCAGCGTCACCGTCCTCTTCGTCAGCATAATGTCAGGAAATCGAGAAAAGCCAAAAATGAACCCGCACCAACCTCTCTATTCTACCATAATTTATAGTAAAAATCATTGACAAAATGTAACAAGTATCGGTTTTCAGCTCCTCTGATTGGACAATCGAAAATCGTCTGACAGGGTTCTCACAAAATAATGTCTCTTAGATCATCAGTCTTGCTTGTTCCGGTTTTAAAAGGCGTCTTATTGTTCTTTCTGAAAAGCTGGCTTGCTTCCCAGGGCGACCTTGGTGGGTACAGTCTGGTTAGGGTCATGACGAGGCCACTGTAGCTGGC
This sequence comes from Triturus cristatus, assembly GCF_964204655.1. Taxonomy (NCBI): domain Eukaryota; kingdom Metazoa; phylum Chordata; class Amphibia; order Caudata; family Salamandridae; genus Triturus; species Triturus cristatus. Next base: position 330,212,267 of record NC_140585.1, on the reverse strand, counting down.
GTTAGCGCAGGCGCACTTCACCCAAACCTCGTGTAGCATCGACGGTCAAGTTAGATACCGGAGGCAGCCATTTTGTGGCAGGCCCAAATGGTGAACTTAAGCAAAAGAAACACAAAATGTAATTAATACTTAGAAATAACGAATAAAATGTTATTCCCTCGCTAATACCCATATGTGTATGTATTTATCTAGCAATAAGCAACACTCAAGCGGTTTATACTTACTGAATAAAGCACAAATCACAAATACATCACAAAAGCAACATATATCATGCAATATTCTAATTGTCTATCATTAGTATGCGTACATAATTTAGTTTACGAATTAATAAAGTCATGCAAAGCAATCCCACGTGTATTTCAGTCATTAATAAGGTTGATTAATAATTTCCACTTCAATCCATTAGTTCGATTATAATTGAGTAATTAATTTAATTAATGTAAACATGCAAAATGGGGAGGTATACAAAATCTTTTTTGAATTACCCGCTCCAGCACACCCAGCTAGAGGGGTGGCTGATCTATGCCATGGCAGTGGGTTGTAGGCATGGCACACGTGCCATGTCAACTCTTCACTTTGTACTGCACCAAAACATGCAGCCTGCAAAGGCAGTGTGTGAGTGTAAAGGTACAGGGCCCCTAAGGGTTGCACAATAAGTGTTGCAGCCCTTAGAGGCCTTTCCTGGTCACAGTGCCCTGGGTACCAGTGGAACCATTTACCAGGGGCTGACCTGTGGCCAGAGAGTGCCAATTGGGTTTGGTCTTCAATGCAGTTTTAGCGAAAAAACATAGGCCCTGGGTACCTGATTGGCAGGAGCCCAGGGCACACTCAGTCAAAGTACATCAGTAGTTCAGCAAAAAGTGGGGGCAACCATGCAGAGAGAGAGCACTTTCTCACACTAAGTCTATTTTTTCTCTATTATCACATAGCACCTCTGACATACATGCCAACATTTTAGAAGAGTAAAGCAGGAGATTTTTTAAAGATAATCGGGAGAATGTATTTCTCCTATTGACTTCTATTGTGGACAAGGCCTTAATCGGGTCTACAGTCATGCATTTGACTTGCAAGTGTGATGCTGCAAGGTCGGATATCAGAAAAGGAAAAAAGGAAAATGTCTTACCTGTCAGGAGCATTGAGAAAGCACTATAGCATGCAGAGAGAGCACGACAAAAATGTTGTACACTGGCCTGCAGGAACAGGTTACTGGCAGTATATGCTCGGAGTCACAGAAGACCTGTCCCTGTAAGCAGAAGACACTCGGCAAGCGGGTTTTTGCTTGCATGAATTGGGAGGCAGGAGACTAGACTTCAAATCGGTGATCTCCCGCCTGAATCGGGAGGGTTAGCATGTATGCTCTGAATGTATAAATTCATGAAGCATGCTGTAAAAAAACCTTTTGGCTTTAACCGACTATATTGTTGCTCCATCAATAAGAAACTAGGCCACACATGGGGCACACATAACACCTGACTTGTCTCTGATTTCACTAGAGGGTTTGTTGCCAGAGCAGGCTGCAGTCACGGCCGATTCTATGTCAGGACCGGAGGCTCCGATTATGCTTCTCATTTTCTTTACTGAAAATCTCAGCAGCCAATCAGAAAGTAAAAAACACAAATATGTACTACAATACCCATAAACCTAGTGGGTATCACGTGACAACCATAGAGTAGACCCCTATATAAGGAGCATAAGAGAATACTACATCCTCTTTCTTTGCTGCTCCGCAGCCAGTTAAGTGCTTTTTCACCTTTCCTAGTATATGCATGCTTGCTTAAAGTTATTTGCTTACCGTTTCAGCGTCTGATTGTAGGACTGTTGTGTGCGCTGCTCGCATTGCCATATTTTCCCTGTGTGCGCTTTCGGCGCTGCCGCTCATATCGGGTCCGCATTCTTTCACGCATTGTTGGTTTCTAGTATCGGAGCTTGCCGCATTGTTTAATCTTCAGGTGCCGCTCCGTTTTCAGGGCACCGCTTGCGGGGGAGCGCGTATCGCCTCCCGGTTACCGGCGCTTTGAGCCCGCCTAGCCTTTCAGTGGAGCGGGAGACGGGGAGTGCGGACGCGCGTGCGCAGCTCGCGCTGTCCTCTTTCTGGCTTGTTTCGGTCGTCCGCGCATGCGCGGCGGCCATATTTGCATACCGGCATTTCTCCTCAGCATTCACCGGTATTTTGGAACGCAGGAGCAGCGTTTTTTCTTGGCTCTATACCCACAAGCTTGCCAGCCTGCCCAGTGACGTCCAGGTTTACAGTAGGGCTTGGGCTGTATAATTTGCATAGGCTCTGCCTAGAGTGGCATTGTTAGGTAAGCCCTCCCTCCACAATTAAATATTTGCATATTTATACACTTGGAATTACTACATTCCTGTGTTGCTTGGCTTGTCATTACCCTTTAAGTTGTTACACCTCTGACAGTGCATATTAACTCCAATAATTTTCCTCCTGTGGGTATATATTGTCACTGCTACGTGCCTACAATGTCTGAATTTTATTATGATGACGCAGACTATTTTGAGGAGGAACCCTCTGGGTCTTTGGAGTATGAACTTGTTGAAGCTCTAGATGTGGGAGTTTAGCACTCCGTTAACAAAGCTATGGTCAAGGCTATTGAACCCTTGAAGCGCCATTTATGTAATTATGCCTTACAGCAAGGCTGGCTTCCAGCCTCAACGTCCCGGACTACATCTGGTGTTAAACGTTCCAAAAATCCACACTCTTCAGATTTTGCGAAAGTCGCAAAAACCTTGGCGTCGGACCATTCTTATGGATCTACGTCCAAGGATACTCCTTCTAGCTCTCCTCCAAGAGATGATGGTAATACCTCCTCTGGTACGACGTCGGAGTCGGAACCTTCACCTCCTCCCACACAGAAATCACGTAAAGAGCGGTTTGTGGACGCCCCCTCACATCCCACTTAATTGACCTTTGAGCCTTCTACTATTGTCCATCCTAATTCTTCCTCATGGCTCCCCTTAACTGAAGTTGCGACCTATGTCCATTCCCACTTACGTCAACCTTTTGATAAGGATGTTAGAGCGCGTTTGCGTTCTGAACGCCCACGTCCGGACCTCGCGGACAAGGTGGCGGATACTCCTGATGTGGATCCTTCCATGTTCACATATCTTATAAAATATACGAAGGATCCAAAGAAGGGTCTAGATCGTGCATGGAGATCCTGCCAGGAAAAGTTGCTTGATTTGTCCGGCCCCCTAACAAAGATTTTGGATTTGGGTTACATATCCAAAGCCTCAGGGCAGATTATCAATCCAGATGATTTAATTGGCTGGGCTCAACGTGCAATATGTTTGTTAGGCAATACAAACTGTGCCATGTCTAGTGAGCGCCGCCGCTCTATTCTTTTAAAACTCGATCCAAAGTTAGCAGAGTTGTCTTCTTCGGACTCCGGACCTTTGGCTCAGGGTCTCCTCTTTGGTCAACCTTTTCTAAAGGAAATAACTAAGTTTGTCGCAACCCGCAGTGGCCTTGATAAAGCACAGGGTTCCCTAAAGCGGGCTTTTCGCCCGGTTTTTGGACGGGCCGGACGACATAGGGGGCGGTCGTTCGGCCGAGGTTGCCAAAGAGGCACCCAGCGAGGAGGCCGTCTCCAGTATTTTCTCCACAAATGGCAAGAGATCTCACAGGATGCGTGGATTCTGGATACGGTACAGGGTTACAGAATAGAGTTTCTGCATTCCCCCTCTCAGAGTCTTTCCCCGCGACCGATGGATTTTTCCCATCTGGATCAGGTTTTCATTTCCAGCGAGATAGATTCGCTTCTCCAAAAAGGGGCCATAGAGCGGATGGTTCGTCATCCTCAGGGCTTTGTCAGCAACGTCTTTCTAGTTCAGAAGAAGGGGGGTGGATCCAGGCTTGTTTTAAATCTCAAGGCGTTCAATTGATGGGTTGTATATAGTCACTTCAAGATGGAGGGGATCCATCTTCTTCGCGATCTTCTTCAGGAAGGGGATTGGATGGTCCGCCTAGATCTGAAAGATTCTTATCTGTCGGTGCCCATTTACGGACCTGATCGTCGTTTTCTACAATTCCAATGGCAGGGGATGTGATACGAGTACAAAGTCCTTCCTTTTGGCCTCTCGTCAGCACCTTGGTGCTTCACGAAGCTTCTGAGGCCTGTGGTCGAGTTTCTTCGTGCCAGAGGCGTTCGCCTCATCATTTATCTGGACGACATTCTCATCATGGGTCAGTGTCCTCGTCTTGTTTTGCAACATCTTGCCTGGACCACGTATCTTTTCCAGAATCTGGGATTCTTGATCAACCCTAAAAAATCGGTGTTGATTCCATCTCAATCGGTGGAGTTTCTGGTCTTTCTAGTCAACTCCCTCACTTGTCAACTCCTCTTGCCCCAGCAGAAGATCAGATCGATCAAGAGAGAGTTGAGGTTGATTTTGAACAAGCAGACTGTGTCCTTGAGGTCTGTAGCCCGGGTCGTAGGGTTGTTAGCTTCTTCTATACAAGCGATCTTTCCGGGTCCCCTTCATTACCGAGCGCTTCAACGCCTCAAAATCCGCCATCTCCAGAAAGGCCTCAGATATTCCGATCAGATCCCTCTTTCAGAGGAGGCGAGGTGGGAGATGTTGTGGTGGCTGGAACATATGGAGTCGTGGAATGGTCGAGCCCTATTCGGCACCACCCCGGAGGTAGTGATCGAATCCGATGCCAGTCGGTGGGGTTGGGGAGCCCGATGCGGTCAAGTGTCCACTGGCGGCCGTTGATCTCCAGAGGAGTTGAATGTTCACATCAATTGCCTGGAGCTTCTGGTGGGCTCCTTTGCGATTCGTTGCCTCTCGCCCCGTCAGACAAATTGTTGCATCCTTCTCCGCATGGACAACGTGTCGGCGGTTCGGTATGTCAACAAGTTGGGTGGGACTCGGTCCCGAATTCTAGCAGAGATTGCCAAAGACTTTTGGCACTTTTGCCTTCAGAACAGTCTCTTTGTAGTGACGGAGTATCTTCCAGGGTGCAGCAACCAAGTTGTGGATTGGAATTCCAGACATATCCGAGATTTCAGTGATTGGCGGCTTCATCCTCGAATGTTCCGATTGTTGAACAAGATGTGGGGCCCTTGTCGGATCGATCTGTTTGCCTCCAGACTCAACAAACAAATTCCGGAGCTCTTCAGCTGGCGTCCGGATCCGGAGGCTCTAGCCACGGATGCTTTTCTGCAAATATGGCCTCCAGTGCTTTGTTATGCGTTCCCTCCGTTTGTAATGATTCCAAGGGTCCTAGCCCGAACCAAATGTTATCGCTCGGAATTGATTCTGATCACTTCTCTTTGGAGGGCTCAAGTGTGGTTCCCAGTACTTCTAGAAATGTTATGTGCGGTTCCGGTTCTTCTTCCCCATCAGTGGAATCTGTTGTTAGACCCTCTCCAATCTCCACATCCCTTAATAACATCAGGTCAACTACGGCTGGTCGCTTCGCGAATTTCGGGGATCGTTGGAAAGTCCCAGGCCTTTCGAGAGACTCTACCAGATTTATCAATGAGGCTTGGTCGCCCAACACACACAAACGTTATGCTACAGCATGGAAACGATGGTGTGATTGGTGCTCTCCACGGGAGGTGGATCCCGCTACAGCAGATGTCTCCTTGGTAGTGAACTTTTTAGCGTCCTTAGCCGCTTCAGGTCTTGCTTATCGCACTGTCAATAATTTTCGATCAGCCATCTCGGCAGGTCACGTGGCCATTGAGGGCAAACCACTTGGTGACCATCCTTTAGTGTGTAAATTACATAGGGGTAAAAGATTGGTAAAACCACCGTGTCCTAAATATTCCGAGCTCTGGGATGTCTCCATTATCTTACGTTTCTTGGATTCATGGCCTGTAAATCAAGGTTTGTCTCGCAAACAGCTTTCTGCCAAGCTAACTATGCTACTTTGTTTGGTATCATGTAAACGCGTGTCTGATATCCGCGCCCTCGAACTAGCGGGTCGCAGATTCGCTCCTGAGGGTGTTACTTTTTTGGTCACCAGACGCACTAAAAGTAACATCACTTCTGTCACTTATCCTGCGTTTCCTGACAATCCAAAACTGAGTGTGGTACAATGTATCCGGGATTATGAGGTATGTACTGCAGGTTTTCGTCAAGATATGGCAGGTCCATTGTTAATTGCTCTACAGACACCTTTTCGTCCAGTGACCCCAGCTACACTGGCAAGATGGGTGCGTTGGCTCATGAGCGAAGCTGGTATTGATGTCTCCAAATTTGGTGCTCATTCTGCTCATGGTGCTATGGCATCCAAGGCTTTTTCTATGGGAGTCAGTTTATTGGACATTATGAATGCAGCTGATTGGTCCTCTGACTCTACATTTAAAACTTTTTATTATAAACCTATTGTAAATGTTGTATCTGTTGTGGTGGCGCAGCTTTGAACAAGCATAATCGGAGCCTCCGGTCCTGACATAAATTTGCAAACATTCGTGACAAGAATTTTCAATTCTATTAAGGACACGGAGGTGAGGATTATCCCACCCATAATCAGTTCTGTACTGTCTGATTTGAAATGCTTTATAATGCAATGTATATTTATGCTGATGTTTTTTCCCTTCCCTTTTGCTATATCTCTTCCTGGGAGTGTGGTATTACCGCTTTATATTTCTATTTCAGGTTCTGATCTCAAGTGAAGTTTGCTGCCTTTTCACCTTTGAAGAAGGTCTTTCGTCGTCTTCCAGGACATGCTGTTTCATTGAAGCTGACTTCAAGTTTTCTCGTTCCTGCCGTTGGCCTTTGGATTCCTTCAGTTGAATGGATTCTTTCCAGTTTTTCTTGGATTCCAGACTGTGACTATATTTTGACTTACCTGTTTTCACACAAAGAAAGAGGATGTAGTATTCTCTTATATAGGGGTCTACTCTATGGTTGTCACGCGATACGCACTAGGTTTATGGGTATTGTAGTATATATTTGTGTTTTTTACTTTCTGATTGGCTGCTGAGATTTTCAGTAAAGAAAATGAGAAGCATAATCCTCGCCTCCGTGTCCTTAATAGAATTGAAAATTCTTGTCACGAATGTTTGCAAATTTTTAATTCAGGTAAAAGCTGTGGGGCGGGGCAGGGGGGAAGGGGAGGAGTCGACAGACAACAGAATAGGGAAAATAAAAATATAAATAAAACCCCTTACCTTGCACTCGTCGCATCTCCTACTCGGCGATGCGGCGAGCGCAAGGTAAGAGGTTTTATTTATTTATTTTATTTTCCCTATTACTTCGTCTGTCGACTCCCCACCCCATCCCTGCTCTACCGCTCTTACCTGCACCGGCTGCGACTGCCAGGCTGAGGCATAAATATTTCTAAGTTCATGTTTTAAAACTAGCACTTTTTATAAAAGCCTCTCAATACAGTGATATTATCTGAAGTACGTTCACGTGTTAGAGCTATAAAATACAATCGTAACATTTTTAAGCGACTTAATCATATTTTTCTACGATGTTCGAAGCATGCTCTACAATACAAATATTTTCATGGCTGAGCTAGAGCGGGGCTCTCAGAGCCAACCCTGACCCTTGGCTCAGTTCTTTCTTTTAACATAGTGGCTCACCCAGTCTACAGTTGCAGTGATTTTATGTCACTGGTCCAGCAGCATACGGTGGATCCGACTGTCACTGAGAGGCCACGCCCCCACTTCAAATTATTAAGGGATCCTATCCCTTAAACCCCACCCGGAACCCAAAGCTACGTCCCCGATGACTGACACAGTACGGCCAAGCAGCTGTAAAACGTGCAGTGCTCTGAAATGTGTTGCTTCTGCCTGAAAAGGGAGGAGTTACGATGAAGACCGAAAATGAAAAGTGCTGTGGACTGCGGATGTGTTTGTCACGTGACCTTCGCTTTGGGTCCTGTCACTGTCCATTGATTGGTGGAGGTAGCGGTAACGGGGCGGTACTTTTGTTTACATCACCACACTTCGAAGTAATCGGCGCCGAACTGTAAAGGTACATGGGAAGGCAGCAATTGTCAGTCGGTAGGTAAGTGTTTTGGGGAACGCAAATGTCATGTTTCTGACAGTGCTACTTATTGTTTAAACGAACGTGAAATATTTCGTTTAAGTGCTGCTCCATATTAGTTATATAGGGAAAAATAGGCATTGGGCATTTTTTTTTAGCAGTTTTCATATAGCGCGACTTCGACCCGAAAGTATTGGAGCACTTTACACGAGCACCAGTTATACAAGACATGTTCATGTTTGTTTTTGAAGGCACGGGATGTTTACGTGATTTGCCTAGAATCAGAGGATGTTAAGCAATGCCAACACTAGAACCTGGGCCCCCCGTCCCAAAGTGGTTAGCTCTGAAAAACATCTAAAAATTCCCGTGAGGGTTCCTGAACCGCTGCCGTAGTAGCCACCAATGGAGTCTGCTTCTGTTCATAAACACCCGCCATATCACAATTGACTGGTTTTTGCAGCACCCTTAACAGCATTGGTTGGTGTAGACTGAACTCGGAGATAGTACGAGCTGTCCAATTGAGATATGGATTACATAAACAGAATCACAGAAGTCCTAGAATGACTGGATGATGTTGAGACTTGATCAGATCAAAACTGATTTGCTCATGATGATTGTAGATCATTTTATGAAGCATTGCTGACCACTCCGAAACAGGACCGGAAAACAAAGGGTTAATCGTTTGAAATACTTCTGTCCTGTCCTTAGACTGTTTGGGAATTTGACAAGCAGACTCCCATGTACCATCCACAAAATTGCTTTAGACTCTGCAGTCTAGCAGGGCCTTAGTTCACACCAGTGGTAGAACTGGGGAAAAAAAGTAGGGGAACTGTGGGCAGAGAATCAGAGGGCGGGAATAACCCAAGTATTGGATCAGTGGCGGAGCCAGAGGTGTGGCCAGAATGCACAAATCATCTCAATTGTTAGTATTTGTTTGACATTTCACTGACCAGTTACAGCTTATTATGTTATTTAATTCAACCAATGGATACACCAGGATATTTTTGGTTTAATATGACTTATTGATATTAAAATACATTCACAAAGTGGGATACGTTTCCAATCACAGAATGTCCCAAATACGCTTAAAAGTGGAGGCACAAGCCATTTGTCTCTTAGCCATGGTGTTTCTGTCATCAGCACTTCTCCCATTTTCCACAAGAGCGGTACAAACATGAATAGCAAAATATCCTAGTTTGCAAATGTTTTCTATATAATCATGGCTCTGCCATATTTGCCACATCCTAAAACATCTGCTGCATAATCTGAGAATGTAACAAAAAAAATTATTTCCAGCTCAAACGGATCAAAAGTTACTAAAAATGTGATTTGTGTTGCTGTGAAGTGGAGAACCATTTGCAAAGGTTGATTGATCACCTTTCTCACTGCTGCATTTGTATGTTACACAGGCACTAATACGGCAAAATCTTTGCAGGGACTGTTGGCATGTGAAAAAATGTCAAAATGATTAAGTATCAGAAAATATCCTGCATTATGCTGCGGCCTTTTTTTGCTGCATAATTTAGCCAACACTGTGGCATCATTTTGTCCTCCTTTGCTGCATAATTCCAGTGGCCCCAAAGCAGTCAGCACATGTTAAAAGTGCTTGTGCATGAAGCAGAGAGACTGAAGTTTGTGAACTTAGTTTGGTGTGCATGCAAATCCTGCATTGCCAATCCCTGTGAGTGGCAGCTACTACTGCTGAAACAAGGCCAATGGATGTACCACTGGGTGAGGCGGACTGGCCTCAAGGGCAGGGCCAGCTTTAGTGCTGGTGGTTCCCTGTGCAACAACGTTTGTTGATGCACCCCAATGACCTCCTCTGCTATGGATTCCCTCACTGCCACCCTTTAATGGTGCCCCTCAAGTCTCCATAACCACACTCTCTCTCAGATGCAATTAATTTGATTTACAGCGTCACTCATTCCAGTGAAGGGTGTCAGAGTACTTTACATCACCCACATTACACAGAGACCATCAATTATACATGTGTAAATCACTGTATAGGAAATGTTACATGAGACAAAGGACTACAAGGTGTAGGAGTCACATGACAACCATACTAGTAGGCAGTATAGTTTAAAAATGAATGATCTGGAGAAACACAAGCTCTGAATTTAGAATGTAATACCATGGTTGTGGGTTCTCTTTTAAAAACAGAATTGATTTGTATCCAAATGAACACTATTTGCAACATTAGGATAACCAAAGACTGTGGGGGGGGGGAGGTGGGGGGAAACCATAACGCTCTAAGCTTAGATGACAGTTAATAGCTTGCGGTTCTATATTAGGATTTTAACTTATAAACTGCAAGTAACAAAAGGATCTCTCTGAAAAAAGCAGTAACCCACTGACCTATTTATATTATGTGCCCTTTGGAATCTGTATGGTCCATGTGCTTTGCAGCAGGCACATTAACCCGCTGCGCTACTTTCCATGAATCAAAACTTCCACTAGACAGCACTCTGATCTCTCTTCAGGAAGACCGGAGTTTCATGACAATTTTATTCTTGCTGGATGCCAGGAAGGAGGGAGCAAGCTGTAACACGACACCCCTGCCCCCACCCAAAGTCAGCGCCCGGTGCGGTCACACCGGTTGCACCGCCCTAGAGCAGGCCATTCTCAAGGTTCCTGTGACCTCAGTGACAGAGTCACTGTCGCTCTAGAGTTTTCTGCTTCATAGGCCTGGCCGCAAGACTGGAGGTGAACTTCAGCATGGATTGTGGTGCACAAGCTTTCAAGGTTAACCCACACTTGCCACCGCTAGTGTCCACCTGATGGTGCTAAGACACCTGGACTTCTAAGGTCTTGCGGGCTTTCTAAGTTTTAGCATGGGAATGTGCTCTGCCAGGAGAGTGGTCTGGTGGACTGGTCATGAAGGCTGAACCTTGTTCCCCCATTTCCAAATTCGACAGCTCTGACCATAGTGCCACATCCTCTCCTCCACTGAACACCACGGTGCCCCACTGAGAGAAACCTGCACTGCATTTAAATTATACAACCCAATTATGCCGCGCTATAAACATCTGGATGCAACTAAATTCAAATTAAGCACTAGACGAGCAATATGCTGCCTAAAAAAAGTAACAACGTCTTGGAAAAAGCAAACTCTCATAGGGAGTTCAAGATTAAGTAAATAATGTGAAATGTAAGCGGGGACAACATGGTTACCATAACGCTGTTACACTCATTATTCAGAAATCAGTGAGTTATTTTGCCTAAATAGTTAAGGACATGACTACAGGGCCCAGAAGGGACCCATTTCAATGTCCATTGCTTATATTCTTAAAAAAACCTAAGAAGCATGATTTAAAAAGACCACATCGCTGAATAACGAGCCGGGGTACACATTTTGTTTTCCAATCCACCCATCAATCAGGTATTGCAGTACCTCCAGGATTGGTGCACTTCCGCACCAGGGGAAAACAATGCTGTTCAGAGAAAGACAAGAAAACAAAAGTAGCACTTCACAGCAAACTCCGTAAAGTGACACTAATGTGTGTTGAGAGTGAATAACACCAATCTAGCCACTTTGCGACCACTCTGTCTTGCTTTATTTAGTTATTTTTCATATTTTGAACCTTTTATTCCTGAGGCTGCACTTTGGAAGAGAAACATAAAAGAAGACAACATTTCCAGCAAAAGTGTTTTCCTTTTTTAGATCCATTTCACGGAGGAACAAATAAACGAAAGGAGGTAAGAGAGGGTGAGAACCGTTTCTTGAAGTGACAGTTCTCACTAAGTAAGGAGGATCTAGACAGAAAGAGAGGGAATAACAATAAGAAAGAGAGGGGGGGGGGGCAGTTGTTAGTGGCCGAGCCGAAGTGGACACTGTCATTGCCTTCTCTGGTAGGAAGGAAAAGACGGAGTCCTTTTCTGCCCACTCGCCCGTCCCAGAACTGCCACGAATGCCGAGCCTTATCTCCAGGCCTGGGCTATTTCTGCCGTCCTGGGACACATGTCACATGTTTGAAATTAAAAAGTAGGGGAACGGGATCTAATGATTTAAAGGAGTAGGGGCACACCGTGCCCTGCCGATCCCGCCTACTTCGACCACAGGTTGACACCAATCTTCCAGAATCCCACTGCAGGGTGATATGTAACAAGAATAATGGTGTCCCATTTGTGGGACTAACTTAGAACTTGATATTTGAGGAAGATTCCTTTCAGCCAATCTCTCCTTCCTCTCTGGAGATGGAATTGGGCGTTTCCCTGACGGCTTGGATAGACGCAGTAGACACTCTTTGACCAGATGAACATGTTCACCACAATATAAGCAAAGACCCTTCCCACAACACTTAGTTTTTCCTCTTCTGTCAAAGGAACTTGCGCCGAACTGGGGCTTCTGTGGGTTTTTGTGTTTTAGGTCGCAAAGCAGGCAATGGTCTAGTTGCAGAGGATGAATAATTTCCTTGTTTATTTCTCCCCTCTCTCTCTCTCTCTCTTTTTTTTTAACCTTTCCTTTAAATGAAACTCAATGTGTTGCGCAGTTTCCATAGCCTCATTTAAAGTGGCAGGTTGAGGTACGTGTAACAGTTCATTCTTAATTTCTTTTAGGCCACGTCTATACAGAGTAAGAAGAGTACGCTCCACCCATTGGGTTTCTGTAGTCAATCATCTGAAGCGGGTTGCATATCCCATTACTTCTTGAGATCCTTGTTGAATTTCACATAAAGCATCTTCTGCAGAATATTCCAAATTCGGGTGAGAAAGCATTCTCTGGGAACGAGACATAATCATTCAGACAAGGATCCGGCGAAGGCACCAATGGCATAGCCCAGGCTAGGGCACCTCCTACCAAACAATTGATGATATAGCTCACTTTATTGCAATCCCAGCCAAACAGGGTTAGATGGACGGCAAAATGCACAGTCACAGAATCCAGAAACTCATGTATCTTCTCTGCATTTCCATCAAATTGCAGGGTTCCTGCTGGTACAGTAGGTTAATCAGTGGTATGGGGTAGTGCAGCATTTTCATGACGGAGAGATTATAACTTGCAAGTTTTGTTGTTGAATGGTCCCCTGTAAACCCTGTACTGGATCCATATCCACAGACCGGACAGAAAGGCGTTGGCGTCGCAAACTGCCGATGTCTGGACGAAGTGGTATACTTTGGATCCTGGATACCTTGATGTTGAAGAAATGGCGATCCCTTTTTAACCCACTGTGGCCACAGGGATCAACCCTTTTACATTTTATTTCCTAATTATAACATCCTTGTAACCTTTCGTTTTCTGAGTGAATTTCAAAGGTTTTTAAAATTGTATTTCTTATCTGTAAACTGTAACCTTTGTGAGTGGGTGTGTGATTAGCTTAATGGGTCTGTGAGTGAGTGTGCTCGTGGCTGTATGGGTCTGTGAGTGGGTGTGTGAGTGGCTGTATGGGTCTGTGAGTGGGTGTGTGAGTGGCTGTATGGGTCTGTGAGTTGGTGTGTGAGTGGCTGTATGGGTCTGTGAGTTGGCGTGTGAGTGGTTGTATGGGTCTGTGAGTGGGTGTGTGAGTGGCTGAAGGGGTCTGTGAATGGGTTTGTGAGTGACTGAATGGGTCCGTGAGTGGGTTTGTGAGTGGCTGCATGGGTCTGTGAGTGGGTGTGTGAGTAGCTGTGTGGGTCTGGGAGTGTATATGAGAGGGGCTGAATGGGTGTGTGACAGATCGGTGTGGGTATGTCAGTAGCTCTATGAGGGACTAGGCCAGAACAGAACCTCACCTGCCTCTTTATTGAACAAGAATCCACAGTTTTGTAGAAAAAATCTACCCTACAGGAGAACATTCCTCTGGTTAATTTGTAAGTGCTAACTCATTAGGTAATAACTAGTGCATATTCTATACTACAGCTGCGTAATGGACCAGGAGGAAATGTCTCCATCCAGCGACTTTGTGTGTGTTCCGGCAGTGTGATTGTTCCTCATGCGTCTTCATCCAGAAATCTTTGATAACATGAATATTCCTACAGAGAAGACAACAAGACTACAAAGAGGTGAATCTCCCCCAAACAAGGGTACTTCCTCTTGACTATATGAATCAAGTGCTTCTTTGGTGGAAATGTGATCATATTACTCGGCATCAAGAACGCATCACCAAAATCGACAGGAAGCACGATGGGGTTCCTTTTGTTAAGCTGTCCATCATCCTGGCAAAAAGCGGGAAGACCATTGTATACTACTAAGTTGAACGGGGCAGGGCCAAACGGGCGGAGCTTCATGTGATTTTGAACATTGGTATCCTCAGTCATTTAAAGGGAGAACCATGGACTCTGCTCTCAATAGGTAAGGACAAGAAAGAACTCACTAGTCACAGTCACTACGGATTGCGTTCCAATAACTCACTGATGCATTTGCCTCCATGTAGCCTTCCAGATTGTCTTTCAATGTGGAATTGCTGAGAAAATACACTTACTTTGCCTTCGTGAAGCCCAGGAGGTCCTTTACAGAAGTGGGGCACCTGCTATGTTTATATATGTAAGTGCTTTCCATTGAAGTTTAATTTCTGTAAAATGAGCATCAGGGCCAGAGTGGCCGTGCCAAAACTTAATGGGGGAGGGGGGCCACGCAACCCCCACCCGAGCTGATTTCGGCCGTTGGAGTGTGGGGGGTATCCCATCCCCGAGGCCTGGCCTCTTGGTCCTGGAGTGCTCTGCAGCCTACCCAGGGGATTTAATGTACTATGCTAGGGACCGCGGGGGAGCCTCCATGCCCTTCGCACTACCTGCTGGCTCCTGTCTCCAGTGGGAGCTGGCTTTGCTCCCACACATGGGGAGTAGCAAAGAAATGCCACTCCCTGCATGTTGGGGCAATTCTGTCATATGCTTTCCTGCCCGCTGTCAAAACAGGTGAAACTCCTCCTCTAGCAAGCAGGAGCAGTTTTCCTGCTCCCGCAAGCTTGGAGCGGAGTTGGGGTTTGCTCTCTCTTGGGCTGTTAAAGTTCTGTCACACGAAAGCAAGCTGCTATCTCCTGAGGGTACGCACCTCTGATGATAGCCGGCCCCCCTTCTTTACTTCTAACGTGCCAGCCTGGAGAGGTGGTGGTCCCCGGGGCAGTATATGTCCCGGGTGGGTGTCCTCCTTCCACTTCTATTTTGATTTCTGGCCCGAGGAGCTGATAGGCCCAGGAAGTTTGCGTCGCCCCCCTCCTAATTTCATAACCTAAGCCCCAGAGAGGTGCTGGTCCCTGGGGCTCTAAAGAGCCGAAGAAAGGGGGGGTCTGCACGGCCCTCCATATTAGATTTCCAGCCCTAGGGGCTCAAATGAGTCCATAGAGGGGGGTCCGTGCAGCCTCCTCATATATATAGTAAAAAAACAGTCCCAGTGAGGTGGTTTTCCCTAGGGCTCAAAAGTGCCTTAGGAGGGGGAAACCGAGCACCAACCTCCATTTGTCTTATTTCCTACATGTCCCCGGGGCCCAACCCACCTGGGGCTATACTGTAAACAGGCGCGATTTTTGCCGCAAAAATTAAAAAAGAAATACTTTTTGGCCCTGGCGGTGGACCCTGGGGGACCACAGCACCAGGCCTACCCTGCCCCTTTCTCTTTTATTTTTGTATGTTTTTCTTCTGGACTCGGCTGAGTCAGAGTCCCGAGATGACTGCCAACACTTCCTGGATGAAGTGTTGGCAGCCAATCAGATCTCTGTCCGAGATCGGAAGGATTTGTAGAGGGATCGCGTTCCTAGATATACAAATTTGGTTTCTTTGGATAACTCTAAAAGTACTGAATGAATTTACACTAAATCACAAAAAAGGTCGATTGCTGAACCACGATCTAGCATTCTGCCAAATTTGGTGTAATTCCTCTTAGCGGTTTGGGCTGTAGTCGTGCCTAAAATCCTTATAGGAATTAATATGGGATACACACTTTTTTTTACACCCCTCCCTCCTTTTCTGGAACCCCGCTGACAGATCACCCTGAAACTTTCCATGCACAGCTAGAATGATGTGGGCACTTTTTTGGGGGAAAATTTCGTGAATATTTGTCAAATAGCGCCAAAGATCTAGGCAAGTCAAAAAGTGCTTTTTCCTATGGAAACTAGGCCCTAACTATAACTACCTACTGGCACAGCACTTAACCGAATTATAGAGCATACATTTTAAATATGCTTTGCAGGATGACTTGACCTTTGTCCCATAAACAGTGACATGTATTTGAAGTTAAGAAAAGCGTCTTGATGCCAGGACATTCCTTTGAAAACTGGGACTGTCCGGGGAAATACAAGACATCAGGTCGCCCTAGGTAAAGATTGTGGTGGCTTTAAAATAGCAGGTACCGCGACAGGAGAAATGTTGTTTGATTGTATCTTTATCACTCATTTTTTCGAGGCAGATCCCATGGTACACAGTGTAATTTTCTTTATTGCTCAGTGGGGCAGTATTCTATTGCAACATTTAAAGCGCCGACTATCTGTGTGGGGCGCTAAAGCATTTGCCTACATAGGTATTATGCTACAAAGTGTAGGCTGTGTGATAATAAATGTGCTGTCTTTGTTTTGATTCAATGTAGAAAGTATTTCCAAGTCCGGTGTGATGACCACCAAAATGCGGTTATTGTGTTATGGAATGCAGAACATACCAGTGTGAGAGACATGCTCCTGCATTGTGGTTTTTAACTGGCTGTTTTGAGCAACACTGCGTGTCTCTTTATTGTATTTCCATTTCTTTTTCGCTTTTTATTTTTTTTCTTTTCAAAACCATTTTTGTCAGATTTCGACAAATCTTGTGCTATGTAGCACAAGCCTATAATAGTGCATTGAAATAAAAAAACATCATTATTTAAGGTAGCAAAATAGATTGGGTGAAATGAATTTCCATGGCAAGAATATCTTATCATGTTACAACAATAGCAACGTATAATTAAGTCCAGAAACTATCAGTCCCCAATACAGAAGAGTCCCACTGTACCAGTCCTCGATTGTGCCAGCACAGTGGCGGTTTCACACCCACCACTGTGCTTGCACAGTCGAGGACAGATACCCACATTCTTGTTCCAAACAGGATCTCTTGTGGGGGGGCGGGAGGGGAGGGTACATCCACCCAAGGATTTTCATGGCATGTTGTTAGAAGAAGGTAAGTAGTTTAAGAGTTAAGGTTTAGCACAATAGGAACTTCTAATCCTTACAAGTTTGTTTAAACCTTCAGCCAATACACAGGGTATATCTGCTAAGCTGTGTCGGCTCTCCCTTCCCACTTCAGACGTCTGAAAAGTGAGACGAGGGTTTTCTGAAAAAGCACGACTGAACTACTCCGATTTTAACTGTTAATATAAGAATCAAACCAACGTTGGCGCCATGTCGTGTAATTCCTAGGAATTCCCAGGACCTGCGCGTTTTGGATGACCTAAACTGAGGGCTTGGCATCCAAACCGCTTCCAGATACCCCCACAGGATATGTCAGCCGTTAGACCACCTAGCTCTACAGTGCCACTACTGTCCCCTGTATCTTACAGTGGTGTAGGTAGTTTCTGGCAACCACTGAACATGACAACCCTGATTCCTCAGGGATCGTGGAAACAGTACAGTACTTTTCGCTCCGTCACTAATGCTTACTTATTCTCAGGAAATACACAGGAAGGCGGTTAGGACGTTTCAATAAGTATTTATTGGTCCAGTGTCAGTCTTGGGGAAAAACATATTTGCTGCGACAATCAGGAGACCGAAGCATACAAAAGAAATCTTACGTACTTATATAGTAAACGGTAGGTACATTTCTACCATAGTGCTAAGAAGATGAACATATACAGTTCAGATAAGACAGTAGCAATTGCATACTCCTATAATGTGCTCCCTACGCAATTTGTCTCAATGTACCTAGCCTAGCTATGTCGGTGTAGCATGTGTGCGTGTACGTGAGTATGTGTGTGTGTGTGTGTATGTGTGTGTGTGTGTGTGTATATATATATGTGTATGTGTGTATATATCAACACTAGAGCACCAAGCTTGGTGAGCCACGCGTCTTGTGTGTAGATTTCTTTCTGCGAGGCAGCACTGTCTCCATCAATCACTGCTTTGAAATTCGTCTGCCCAATTCAAAGTCCTTACGCATTTCGAGGGTCCCGCCCTCTTGATCACAGGTGTGGGGCAAAGCATGAAGCAGCATACTTCCGCAGGGACTCGGAGCCACAATTTCTAGTTTTTCCAAGTGGGCGTGTCGGCCAAGTGCATCTTGGAACTCCGAGTTCTCTCATCAAGTAAGTACTGTATCGTAGCGGTTGCCGCTTTCATGTTAAAAAATTCAATCACCTTGTAGGTTTCTCCGTCAGTAACGGATGTGGTAGTGCTGTATTTCTCCCTCTGTTGGCAGAAAACACAAGGCTCCGTATCAAGGGTATAATGACCCGATGGACACCACTGCATGCGTGGGGGGGCTCACCGCGACCCTGGCAGGCCGCAATTAAACATCAACACTAGAGCACCAAGCTTGGTGAGCCACGCGTCTTGTGTGTAGATTTCTTTCTGCGAGGCAGCACTGTCTCCATCAATCACTGCTTTGAAATTCGTCTGCCCAATTCAAAGTCCTTACGCGTTTCGAGGGTCCCGCCCTCTTGATCACAGGTGTGGGGCAAAGCATGAAGCAGCATACTTCCGCAGGGACTCGGAGCCACAATTTCTAGTTTTTCCAAGTGGGCGTGTCGGCCAAGTGCATCTTGGAACTCCGAGTTCTCTCATCAAGTAAGTACTGTATCGTAGCGGTTGCCGCTTTCATGTTAAAAAATTCAATCACCTTGTAGGTTTCTCCGTCAGTAACGGATGTGGTAGTGCTGTATTTCTCCCTCTGTTGGCAGAAAACACAAGGCTCCGTATCAAGGGTATAATAACCCGATGGACACCACTGCATGCGTGGGGGGGCTCACCGCGACCCTGGCAGGCCGCAATTAAACATCAACACTAGAGCACCAAGCTTGGTGAGCCACGCGTCTTGTGTGTAGATTTCTTTCTGCGAGGCAGCACTGTCTCCATCAATCACTGCTTTGAAATTCGTCTGCCCAATTCAAAGTCCTTACGCGTTTCGAGGGTCCCGCCCTCTTGATCACAGGTGTGGGGCAAAGCATGAAGCAGCATACTTCCGCAGGGACTCGGAGCCACAATTTCTAGTTTTTCCAAGTGGGCGTGTCGGCCAAGTGCATCTTGGAACTCCGAGTTCTCTCATCAAGTAAGTACTGTATCGTAGCGGTTGCCGCTTTCATGTTAAAAAATTCAATCACCTTGTAGGTTTCTCCGTCAGTAACGGATGTGGTAGTGCTGTATTTCTCCCTCTGTTGGCAGAAAACACAAGGCTCCGTATCAAGGGTATAATGACCCGATGGACACCACTGCATGCGTGGGGGGGCTCACCGCGACCCTGGCAGGCCGCAATTAAACATCAACACTAGAGCACCAAGCTTGGTGAGCCACGCGTCTTGTGTGTAGATTTCTTTCTGGGAGGCAGCACTGTCTCCATCAATCACTGCTTTGAAATTCGTCTGCCCAATTCAAAGTCCTTACGCGTTTCGAGGGTCTTACCCTTGATACGGAGCATTGTGTTTTCTGCCAACAGAGGGAGAAATACAGCACTACCACATCCGTTACTGACGGAGAAACCTACAAGGTGATTGAATTTTTTAACATGAAAGCGGCAACCGCTACGATACAGTACTTACTTGATGAGAGAACTCGGAGTTCCAAGATGCACTTGGCCAACACGCCCACTTGGAAAAACTAGAAATTGTGGCTCCGAGTCCCTGCGGAAGTATGCTGCTTCATGCTTTGCCCCACACCTGTGATCAAGAGGGCGGGACCCTCGAAACGCGTAAGGACTTTGAATTGGGCAGACGAATTTCAAAGCAGTAATTGATGGAGACAGTGCTGCCTCGCAGAAAGAAATCTACACACAAGACACGTGGCTCACCAAGCTTGGTGCTCTAGTGTTGATGTTTAATTGCGGCCTGCCAGGGTCGCGGTGAGCCCCCCCACGCATGCAGTGGTGTCCATCGGGTCATTATACCCTTGATACGGAGCCTTGTGTTTTCTGCCAACAGAGGGAGAAATACAGCACTACCACATCCGTTACTGACGGAGAAACCTACAAGGTGATTGAATTTTTTAACATGAAAGCGGCAACCGCTACGATACAGTACTTACTTGATGAGAGAACTCGGAGTTCCAAGATGCACTTGGCCGACACGCCCACTTGGAAAAAATAGAAATTGTGGCTCCGAGTCCCTGCGGAAGTATGCTGCTTCATGCTTTGCCCCACACCTGTGATCAAGAGGGCCGGACCCTCGAAACACGTAAGGACTTTGAATTGGGCAGACGAATTTCAAAGCAGTGATTGATGGAGACAGTGCTGCTTCGCAGAAAGAAATCTACACACAAGACGCGTGGCTCACCAAGCTTGGTGCTCTAGTGTTGATATATATATATATATATATCTATATCCAACATCACAGGAAACCCATTTGAAGTAGAGCCACACGAAGGGAAATTTTCGCTCACATTTATTGGAGGACAGCCTGCCAGCAGGAACCAACAAGGACAGCAAAGTTCAATGCATCTACGCCAGACGCGTTTCAGGGGTAAACCTTTCTTCAGTGGCGTTTCTTGCTGAATGACTGGAAACGTAGCTGAGAGCATGGTTTTAATTTCAATCACCTGCCCCAGTGGGCGTGCCCTTTCTCACGGCCTTGTGGGCGATTTCAATCACCTGCCCCAGTGGGCGTGCCATTTCTCACGGCATTGTGGGTGATGTAGTGCTCTGTAATAATCAGCAAGAAACGCTACTGAAGAAAGGTTTACCCCTGAAACGCGTCTGGCGTAGATGCATTGAACTTTGCTGTCCTTGTTGGTTCCTGCTGGCAGGCTGTCCTCCAATAAATGTGAGCGAAAATTTCCCTTCGTGTGGCTCTACTTCAAATGGGTTTCCTGTGATGTTGGATGTAAAGGCGGCCCTTACCCGGTCGCGAAGAGGAGCCCACCGCGTATTGCGGGTCTTTGATAGCACCAGGAAGGCGCTTCTACAGTAGGAACGAAGGTGAGCTGGAGCCCTTACAGGGAGGGAGCCAGTTCGAAGCTCCGGTTGTCAGCCACAAAGCGGGGCAGGTCCCGCCTTGGACATTTGTTCAATAAGTTGCAATAGAGACTGAAAGAGTGCACCCACTGGGGATTATTACAGAGCACTACATCACCCACAATGCCGTGAGAAAGGTCACGCCCACTGCGGCAGGTGATTGAAATCACCCACAAGGCCGTGAGAAAGGGCACGCCCACTGGGGCAGGTGATTGAAATTAAAAGCCGTGCTCTCAGCTACATTTCCAGTCATTCAGCAAGAAACGCCACTGAAGAAAGGTTTACCCCTGAAACGCGTCTGGCGTAGATGCATTGAACTTTGCTGTCCTTGTTGGTTCCTGCTGGCAGGCTGTCCTGCAATAAATGTGAGCGAAAATTTCCCTTCGTGTGGCTCTACTTCAAATGGGTTTCCTGTGATGTTGGATATATATATATATATATATATATCTCTATATCTTGTTAACTGTTCACCGCCAATATTTGCCACTCTCTCCGCATCGGGTTCTTCCAGTTTGCGAGGATACACTTGCGAAGCGAACGCCTCAACTTCTGACAAAAATGCTGGGCATTCCAGGCTTTGTAATTCATTCAATTAAGGTTTTTAAGAATCTGCATACAACCCTCCAAACTGACAAATGCGTTTTGGCTTCCTGTCCTTCACCAATGTCCGCTACCCCTGCGATTGTGATATTTAACATCCATCAAATTGATTGGAAGATTACGGAGTCAATTTCATAAAAAAACGGACTACCTTCAAACATGTTTAACAGAATATCACAAAACGGGTGGCCATTTCGAAGTATCTAGTGTTCCCATGCAAATCTCATAATTCACACATATATTTATATTTTCCAAGAATCCATAGGGAAGAACCAACCCCCTCTCACCTGATGGTAGAGAATGATGGACCCCCGTCTCTTCTCCGAGGATGACACCCTGCAAGGGATGTCAGACTGCTGCGTGTAAAAGATTCAGCATGCCGGACCCCGTGTCAATGTGGAAGGAAGTCTCCTCTAATTTTCTGGGGAAAATAAGGGTCTTATATACTAGAGTGGTGACTCCAGGGTTTCTTCTAGAATATATATGTTTTGAAAACAATCATAAATGCTTTTCCAAACAAATAACCTTATACAGAATAATTATGCAGTGCCTGAGGACATGTTTATGTGCGTCAGGTACAGGGATTATTATAAACTACTAAGAGCCTGGTGTTGAAGAGACTGAGGCAAACTACTAGGTAAAAGGTCACCTATACTGAACCGTCATTGTCATGTAGATCGGACAATATGTGTAAAAGGGGCCATACATGACAGGACTATCCTAAAGGACATTACAAGGGGAGGACTAAAAAAAAAAAAAAAATTTTTTTTTTAAACGTACCTGAATCCTCCCGCATCGCTGCTCTTTTGGCTCTACTGCGGCCAATCCCGACACTGCTTTCAAAGCTTGAGAGCAGCATCCGGATTGGCCTGAGCTCCCTTGATTTGCGCTCCCAGGGAGACTGAGAGCCTGAGCCTACTGTCCCCAACCCGGCAATGCAGCTCGGGTTGGAGACCGCTTCAGTGCATATGACGGTTTGGCCGTCTTGAGATGGCCGACCGATTGTCATGCGTGCTAAAAGCAGAGCCTTCAACTCTCTCTCACTGCCTGTCATCCTGTGGCACCACCTCCAATACTACAAGGTAGGAGATAAAATAGAACGATAGCAAACATGGTTAACTATTGGTCTATTTTTCAAATTTTGCAGCGGCTGCTGCTGGCGGGGGGGTGATGCTCCTCTTCCACAGTCACCATTGCTCTAAGGAGAATGATACAGCTGGTAGTAGTGTTTAATCATACTTTATAATTGATTATGTTTATATTTTTTTTAGGAAATGGACAAGACACTACAAGATGGTGCAGTCAACTTTCCATTTCCTTATGAACCTTATTCTATTCAAAAGGATTTTATGGCTGCCCTTTATCGTGCTTTAGACACCGGAAAGATTGGCATCTTCGAGAGTCCTACTGGTACCGTAAGTGCCCGTTTTCCTCTTCTACTTCCGTTTTGTCCTGCTCCGCCGGCTTCCAAACTGTGGAGTACAGTTGCCACCGTGCTCTAATGTAACAATTAAAAAGAAAAAAGTAAAGCTGTGGCTGGTCACACGCACTCCCACTCACTAACACTTCAGTTTCAATTTCTTTGCACTAAACCTTATGAACTTGTTCATTTGTTTCTGATGCATGCTTTCCCTGGATTTTCTCTCCTTGCATGCAGTTCAGTTTTTCATTTATGTGTTTTGTTTTTTTCTCCAGTT
This sequence comes from Triturus cristatus, assembly GCF_964204655.1. Classification (NCBI taxonomy): domain Eukaryota; kingdom Metazoa; phylum Chordata; class Amphibia; order Caudata; family Salamandridae; genus Triturus; species Triturus cristatus. The sequence continues at coordinate 330,188,976 of NC_140585.1, read as the reverse complement.
TAGTTCTTCTTCATGATTCATAGGTTGTTTTGGACTAACTTGAAGTAGTAGATGCTTTGAAGATTAATCCTCTCAGCACCTGAACCTTCTTGTCCTTGCTTGTTTTATGTAGTGGCACTACTCCCATACACATTGCTTCCAGTTTGACAAAAAGGAGCTGGGCATTCCTATACAGGGGCACACATCAGATACTAGCATAGGAACAGTTAATTATACAGTCTTTGAAAATGATTAGCCAGGTTTCAATGTAATGGAAACCCAAACGTTGGAGATGAGAGAGGAGGGATGTATTCACTTGGAGACTGTGAGACTGAGCAGATCCTGGAATCGACAGAAAACACAGTTGCTAAACTAGAAGAGATAACTTAGACCCTACTGGTTGCATAGTGATTATTTACAGGATTCTAACAGTGTAAAGGAGGAATTACTTTTAGCTGGTAATCTGAGAATATTTTGTTTGCTCGAAGAGTGTCTTAAGGTGCAGGCCCTTTTACAACCGGAATAACGTTGAGCTTTACTCTCTCCCCTCTGACATGAACTGGGTATTTACGTTACTATTGCAGGGCCGATTACCCTAAGACTATCTCATTAATTCAATGGCCTGAAGCTCCTATTCGGGGAACAAAAGACTAATGGTTTCCTTATTTGTCAAGATAGAGAAGCCACCGCATTTTTTTGTTAAAAAAAATATAAGCAAAAAAAACCCTCAAGTGCCTCATGTTCCCATTACTTGAGATTAGTTTCAAACTTACATTGCATAGAGTACTTTGGAGAGAGAAAGCATGCGTAGGCTGGATCTAGCGACTGCCTGGAGTTATTAGCAGCTTTGTGCCCAGATGATTATCATTGAACTGATGGGGTAAGGAATCGCTTGTATTTGTTCAGATTGAGAAATAAAAGGAACATTAGTGGAACATATACATGTGGAAAATGGGACGAATTATTATGGTCGCCTTGAAGTGTATGTTCATTGTATTGCAGCCTGTCGTTATTCTCTTACGTATGCCATCTTTTAAAACTCCTGAAACTAGTTGCACAAGTGTCGTGTGCTAGACCCCGGTAGAATAACTGAGGTGCATCCTGACTGCGGCATCTACTTCTGTCATAGTTCAACAGTGGTGAGACTTAGCAGCACCCATGATAACGAGGAGTACTACTCGTGCATTGCCCCGGTTGAATTAGCAGCACTGGACACTCCTGTAATAGTTGAGCAGTACACATGCCTTATATACTCCCCAGACATAAGTAGTGCTGTGGTGCTATGCAGTCCCTTGGCATGTTTTGAGAAACATCAATACCATAAATGAGCTTCAATAATATGGTGGCTTTACTGGCAAAATTTATCTTAAACATGTTTGTCTTTTCATATTATATAGTGAAGACTACCGTTTATGTCTCAAAGACCTACTCTAAAAACAATAATTAAAGAACATAATGAAAAATATTATAGCTAGCACTAAATATTCTATTGGTTACGTTTAATACTCATTCAGTTTATTTCAATAGTCTATTTCAGAATTCTACATGCCCTTTATTTTCTATCATCATTGTATACCCCGTCCGCTATCTCCATTCTTCTTCTTGATGAAGAAGCATTTATTAATATTTAGATGCTATGCAATATGATAGTATATCATTATACTCCCAGTCCCTCCCCACATTTTAGGGAGGTCTATTGAGTGTTTGGCATAATTATATATTTTACAAGATTTTCCTTTGCATGATCATTGTACCATTCTTCGCGTGTATTCTCAAATGACTCTTTCCCTCCAATTTCTTCTTGATCCACCACGTAGAAGTTCCTATGCCCACTTTGGCTACAACAGCTTATCTCCTAGCTAACAAAATTGATGTCAGTGCTTTTGAATCAGAAGTTGCAATAAATCCGGTCGTACATAGTGTATCTGCCAGTATTTTGAGTGAGGAACCTTTTTGTCTATCCTGTCAAAAGTATTTTGGGCTGAATGGGGCTCTAACCAACATTGACATGGTCTGATTCGTTTAGTCTCTTTGTGCAACCTAAGGCTGTTACTAAAAATGTTTTCATAGCTGCTTTTAAAATTCAGAACACCAAATCAAACAACTGATGATATATGGCCCAAAACAAGCCAGACCCTGCTCCCAATAGGGCAGAATGAATAAATAGAAGTTGATGATGCCATCACCAGTCATATCAGGGGTGGTGATTGCAGGCTCTTCAAAGCCTCATGTCAGCTAGCTTGATACCTCATCATCCACAGAACTGATCTTGCAAGTGAATCAAGCTTCACAGACTGCATTAAAAACAGGGGAAGTGGGCATGGATGTAATCTTCGTGTGCCAAGACTTTAAGAACACAGTAAAGATGTGTAGGAGAGTAGGGTCTGCTTTCTATGTTCACCCACACTTTTTGCTTTTGCTTTACTGGTTTTCGACTTAGATGTGGCTGTGGGCCTGCCAATCAGACCCACAGCCCTGCTGTTCTCTCTCTAAATTAATACTATGTACTTTAGGTGCATAACCCATTTGGATAGGATCACCTTATTGGCCCCTGTACAGTGTACCCTAGGTACCCAGGGCATAGGTGTACCCTAGGCCTACCAGGGGCTGCAGCATGTATTATGCCACCCCTGGCCTGGCCTTCCATTTTGACACAACTGGTTGATCACTCAGCTGGGGCAAGGTTGTGTAATCACCCCTTGCTTAGGTGTAGTATTCCTATACCTAACTTACATATAGACCCATGTGTACCTATCAGTCACTCCTATGGCAGGCCTTAACAATCCTGGAGGCAGAGTGCTTGGTAACATGTGAGATGGTGCTCTAGCATGAGCTGAGCCTGTCTGCAGCTTTCGGAACGATGTCCTTATAGCTGTTCTATGATATAGCCTACCATATACTCTTAAAGTGCCTTATAATCTTAGACGGTTATGGTAACTATGGTTTGGCTTTATCGAAACATGTCGTGTAAGGTGTCTAACACTGTGGAATAATACCCCCATACCATTTCTGGACATGAGGATATTATTCCCCCCTTCTAGAGGGAAAGACATGTTAAAATCATACTTCACTGTTAGCCTCTGACCAAAGCCTCAGCATCACAAAATGGATGCTGCTGCCACGACACAAGTCTGACCTCCTGCAGCTGGGAGTGATCCCAGCCAGGGAGGCCTGGACAATAGGTTTCCTGCTTGAGGAGGTGCTAGCACCTCCCCAGACAGCCTTTAGTGTATTGGGGCAGGGTGGGCTGAAAGGAATGAGACATGCCTGGGGCACACAAGGTGTTCCTTGCATAGTCCAGTTCAAACCGGCGCTGGGGCACTCCAGCCCCAGCTCTGGCGCGAAACTGGACAAAGGGAAGTGGGTGTAACCACCCCCTCCCAGGTCCCACCCATAAGGCGTGACCTAGCAGGTATCCCAGCCCCCCAGATTAGTATAAGAGTGGGAGTTGGGCCTCAAGACTTTAGATTATCCTGAACCTGCAAACTTGAACAGAAACTCTGGACCTTCGACATTCGACGAAAGAAGAAGACTGAAGAATCTCCCTTGTGGCCAAGGAGTGGCTACCCTGTGCAAACAGGCACCATCAAGAGACTACCCTTTGCTTTGCCCAAGTTCTACGAGGAACCGACTGCAGAGCCCGACCAGAGCCTTGACTTCCAGACTTCTCCGACCCTGATCCACATCCACAGCAGAGCTGAGATCCGTGGAGGCGACGAGCAACGTGGGACCGGCTACCTGGGAAAAGTGGCTAGTATCTTCAAACGCAGCTTCTGAGGCACCCTCGAAGTTGTGCACCGGAGATTGAGAAGCCCCAACCCCAAGCACCATCTGCACCGAAGATCAGCCCCCCACACTCCACGAGTTCTGCGTGGGGCCCTTCAGCATTTTCCTGCTTGCCGCGTCTGTCCGGTTGCTTGCCCGCTGGCTAGTGGCCTTTGTGACGACGCACCCTGAAATCTTCATCGCTGGTTTGGCTCCTCCAGACTGGCTCCTGCTCCTTTGAAAAAGAGAAGCATCCCAGACCTTCCTGGTCTGCACCAGAAGCAAGTCCTCAGTTCTGCGTGGGCTCCGCTTGCCAAGGCTTGGTGAGTCCTAGTCCAACTTCGACGCCGCCGACAGCAAGAGCCTTCGTGGGACAGCTCGCCTCCTGGTCCTGGTCGTCCTCGACGCTTCCTGGTCCTCCTGGCTGCAGCGACAAGCTTCACCTTCACCTGCAATCTTCACGACATCGCCTGGTTCCTTCCTGATTCCACGTGGTCACTGGCTAGTGACCTTGACTCTGTCCCTTCTGCTTGCAGGTCTCCTCTCTTCTTGATCCCAGCCTTGGGATCCACCGGACACTCTTCACTGACTGCCTGTCAGCATCTTTCTTCAGGCATCCATAGGAGTCGACGACGAAAACCGACGCAACTTCACCCCTATGCACCCGCAGCCTGTGGGCTAGGTAACTTGGGTACTCCGGTGCTCATCAGGATAGTGACTATCCTAGTGTCTAGTTTTCCAGTCTCGACTTCCTAGCTACTCCGGAAGTGTCCTAAATCTATCGATTTCTAAACTGTACTATTGCTAGTGACTTTTACGCATTACGCGTGAGTGTTTCCACTCTGCACACGAATCCCGTGGGCCTCCCACTTCCTAACCTTTGGTAGTATAGTGTAGCCCCAGCGATTCCCTAGGCCTAGGCCTATCCTATTTCCGTGACAGTGGTCCTTATACCACTTACTTAGTATATGGTTTGCGTGGCCCCTAGGGCCTAACTGTATTACTTACCTGTGTGACTTAATGTATGCTTAAATAAGACTGTGTTGTACTTACCTCTAATCTCATAAAGAGTGCTGAGGGTTTGACTAGAATAAATACACTTTATTTTATATATATATATATATATATCTGTTGTGGTGTCCTTTCATTTGGTATTCAAGGGATTATATATGGTATCACAGCTGGCTTCACATGTCATTCAGAGTTTAGCCTAAGACTGCTCTTGTCCATGCTACCACTAGGATAGCTGGTCTATAAGGTTGACTTTACAACCAATCACCATAAGGGTATTTGGACTGATATAAGGTGTACACTAGAACTAGTGACATCATACATCAGGCCAACTTCTCACAAGATGTTACAGAGAAGGAAGGCCACATCTCAGAACTAAAGGACACAGTGAAGAAGTTCAAATCCATGGTGCAACAACTGACAACCTCTTCCAGAGAATTGACTAAATGAATGGATGATGTGTAAAGGTACTCCTGTTGCAATACTCTAAGATTCCTGTGTTTCTCTGAGTGGAAGGAGCCAAGCCAGGGACGTTCCTGTAAACATGGCTGAAACAAAACGTATCAGAAGACAAACTTTCCACCTGTTTCATAACAGAGAAGGCATATCATGCACTGAGTGCTAGGCCCCTACTTGGAGACCAGGTTTGTCACCTCATTTCCTGTTTCGTAAACTATACAGATAGAGACATGATACTGAAGATGGTCAAGGGAAAGGGAGACATTGCCTTTGAATCGCATTAAATCCTGGTTTTTCTTGACTACACTAGACTGGACCAAAGACCATGCGAATCGGGTGAACACATCAAACAACTTAAATATGAACTGTTCCTAACGGGCCAAGTTCAAAGTGACTTTTCAGGTTAAATCAGGTCTTTTGTGACACCTGAGCAAGAGTTTATAATATATAGGAAAGCCACATATACACTGTAGTATCTCACCATGAGATGTGAATCTCTTGTCCTGTGATGTTAATGGACACTTGAATAAAATCAAAAGTGTCAGTCTTGCAAAATGCTAAGAATTACAGCACTGATTTACTACTCATGCTCCAAGAAAACAATCTAGTAGGATATAGATGAGATTTTTATTTTTAATCTGATATGGTTTTAGTCAAATCTAACATGCAGAATTCACAAACTGCTCAAAGGGAGTTGCGATACTGCTAAAGAAAACATTCTCTTATAATATAATCTGGACATCTGCAGAGAGACAACTTCATTATATAATGATAGCTCGAAGAGTAAATGGAGAAGATACCGTGGCTTGTCTGAACACTTATGCACAACTTCTGCTAACATATGAATTCCTTGAAAATTTAGGCCCAGTTCTTATGGAAGCCCTGATTGGTGGGTGTAGGAGGATGACTTATTTAAGTGATGCACTTTGCACTAATACAGGCAAGCCTTATGGTTATTTAAGTGGCATTTGATTACCATTGAAAGCTCTCAAAGTGGTAGTGGTGGAGAGCAGCCTTCAGGTTTATCTTGAAGGAGTGTAAAGCAGCTTGTTTTACCAGTTTAATCTGTAGTGTTGGTTTAAATGAAAAGAAGCCAGACAGTGTGTATACAAAAATACTTCTATTTATTACACAACACTCACTAACACATTGGTATATCTCCTAACCGGAGATATCAACACAATGCACAGGAATACTTAAAAAGCACTCTGGTAAGTAGTACAAAATACAGTGGTCGTCAGGGGGAGACCCAACCATATACTAAGCAATTGAAATGCGATCTGAAACGGAGGACGGGACTTGGACCAGAAGACCCAGAGGAGTCGGGGACACAAGGAACCACCCAAGGCGAGTACCCAGGAACCCCACAGAGTCTGGAAACACCACCATGTGCTCAATGGAAGTCAATGGAGAAGTTGTGGTTGCAGTTTTGCAGATGAAGGACCCTTTTCAGAGGACCCTGAGGATTTCCCTTGGAGGACGGAAGGTTGGAGAGCCACCCCACCTGTGGATGCCCCGGGAATAAGGTTGCCTACTCCGGGGGTATAGGGGTGACGACAGTTTGGAAACCTCCGTAGACGAAAATGGAAGACTTGGAAGAAAATGTCTCTGGGGAAGAAGTCATGTGGAATCGAAGGGTGGATTCTGGAAGTGAAGAAGCTGCAAGCAGAGGGGACAGGGTCTATGCCACTAGGAAATGACAGGGAGGCACAAAGACACAATGCCCACTGATGCCGGAAGGTTTAGAAGAGTCGACGGTGACCATGTCGCAGCAGCTGTGAGGACCAGGCAACGCTGAGGAAGACCAGGAGCAGTGCACGAGCTGTCCCTCGTCGGATGTCGGTGACTAGGTGATCGGTGTCCGGTGGGAGCGCCAACAAGCTTGATAGCCACAACTGATGTGTAAATGTACAGGAAGCAACATTGTGACCAGCAAGGTCCAAGGGACTTGCCAACAACATGAAAGTCGGAGTAGGCCCGAGCAAGCAGGGGAGCCCACTGAAGCAGTGGACCCACTCGCTGAAGGCACAGAAGCCGCAAGAGGTCCTCGAGAAGCTCACCAAAGATGAAGGGCAGGGTGCAGAGGATGCAGTGAGGACGCTAATCTTGGAGGGAAGAGAGGCTGGAGCTTCTTGTAACCCGAAGATCTCTGGAGTGCAAAGCCAACAAGCCTTGGCAACGGCAAGTTGACACGTTGTACAGGTGTTTGGTCCTAGCGGTTTTGACGAGGGATACTGGCCTCCAAATTGCAGAGAGCACAGGTCAGGCCTCGAGGGAGTTGCAGAACCACCACCTGTGTTGCTGAGCCTTGGGAAGTCCATGGGACCACAGGAGCTGCAGAGTGGTCAGCTTTGTTGCGGTGCCTGCAGATGCAAGTGAATGACTCCTTCCCTCTAAGGGAGATTTCTTTGAGTGTCCTTGATGCCCACAGGTCTGTTGACCACACAGAGACAGACGACGAAGAAAAGACCAGGAGCAGCAGGAGTCTTTCTTGATGCTGTCTCTGTTCCAGTCGAAATCCAATTAAGTCCAAGTGTCCAGACAGTCGAAGAGTGACGTAGTTTCAGGCTTGAGTCTTGTCCGACGAATCTAAGGACCCACCCACGGGTAAGCCCTTACACGGATGGAACAACTCAAGGTTCCCTCCCAGAGTAGGGGCTGGACAGACTGTAGAATATTCCCATGTCCTTTGTCCTGTTTCACGCTTAGGGCTTCCTGAACTGGCTCAAACTGAAGTATCCAATGAGGGCACCAAAGCAGTCTGGTGGCGCTGGCAAGCGCCTCCACCCCAGCCCAATACACTAAGTCAAGTCTGAGAGGTGATCACACCTTTCTATGACAGGAAACCTATTGTTCTACATTCCCCTGCTTGAACTTGGCTCAGCAGCAGTAGGGCAGAATCGTGGCTGTGGTTGGCAGTAGCACTAGCTTGCTGGCAGACCCTGAAAGGCTGTTGTCTTCAGTAGAGAGGGGTACCAAGGGGAGCCCCCCCTGTACATGGGATCATACTTCTAACACTAGAATTGGTGTTTGTTTAGGATTTCAACATGTTTGATACCAAACATGACCGGACTCGGTGCAGCCACTATACAGTTAACTTCCCATAATGACTGAAGTCCACTTTATGTATTAAAATGGGTGACCACACTTACAAAGCCTGGAGAATTGACTCGGGGTTTGTAGGGGTGTCCTGCTCATGCAGGGGCACTCTCACACTCCTAACCCAGCATTCTGCTCTCAGGACTGAAGGGTCAACCATAGGGGTGACTTTTTATTCTGTTTATTGTATTTCAAAAATAATAATTATAATGATACAGCCATTTATACAGCGCGAAAAGCTATCTCCGAGGAGGTGTCCCGGCACTAAAAAAGACATAGGCAACAGCTCTACCATGCAAGGTAGCTCCAGCACAGAACTAACATAAACAATTTGTGATTGATCAGAATGGAAGAGCATGAGCATTATATACCAAATCAGTGACCTTAATTAACACCACGAGTGACAGGACAAAGTCGTACAGTGCATCAATCTGCCACAGCTGGAGATCTGGCCAGGGCTTGTTGTTGGTGAAATTGGCGTAGTGGTTCCCAAATGTCTTTGGGTTTGGACGACATTGGGAGTTCTTCCGCATACAGTTCCAGATTTTCTTTGCAATACACCATGTCCTTAAGCCAGTGTTCGACCTTTGGTGTATGAGTGCCTTCCCACGTTATAGCAACCCGACGTTTGGCCATGAGCAAGGCAATGCGTAAAAATTTACCTAGAGTCCCTTTCACATTAGGAACATAACATAAGAGACATCCCAACTGTGTACATTGTAGTTCCGACCCAGACATTTCCTGTATATGGTGCACCATCTGCTCTCAAAATTGTGCCACCCGCCCACAATCCCAGGCGAGGTGCAAAAATCAGCTTCCAATTGGCCACACCGCTTCCATCTGCTAGAATCTCGCAAGCCATATATGTGTAATTAAAGAGGCGTGTGATATATCTGATGGATGTACTTAAAATGTATGATTTGGAGGTTGCCATTAGGTGTGAGTTTGCTTGTGAGGTTGCAGATATGTTCCCATTCTGAAAGCGTCGGGGGGGGGGGGGGGGGGGTGAAAGAGTCAGCTTGTCTTCCACCGAGCAAGGCTCCTATCCGGTTAGCTGGTTTTCTCGGCTCGTATTGCCCTATATAGTTTAGTACTAGCTTTCTCTGTGTGGGAGTAGTTAATAGTATCTGTAAGGATTGTAGAGCTGGTGGCTCGGCCGGGTATGTAGCATAATGCGATTTAATAGCTTGTTTAAGTCTGTGGATAGTGAATTAGAAGAGCAATGTAGGGTCAGTAATATACTGTAGCTCTTCAGAGGTGATGAAAGTGCCATCTGGATAAAGGTCCTGCATAGTAACTATGCCTGCCTCCCTGAGCGGTTGCACTGGGCTGGCCTCTTGTGTCACTGACAGTGTGGCATGGTGTGCTAGGGGTAGTGCTGGGGCATATATAGGAAGTTTATTAGCTAGCTGTCCTATGGATTGCCATGCTGCAATCGTTGTGTCTAGTGTATTTATTTCGGCTTTTGGGGTACCTCGCCGTGTGTGAGTAATGATACCATATAGAGGGGTCGGATAAGTCTCGCCGTCTTCAACTGCCACATGAGTGTAGGCATGTGGATTAAACCAGAAATATGCATATTGTGCTTGGGCACTTAAATCATAAATATAGGGGTCTGGTGCACTGAATCCCCCTCTGGCATAGTCGACTGGAAGTGTTGTCTAACCCACACAAGCCTTTTTGCCCCCCAGATTAGCCTGAGCAGAGATGTTCGCAAGGTATTGAAAAAATGTTGTCAGTTTTGTTGGAATATTGGAGAATAGATATAAAAATCGCGGCAAAATGACCATTTTTATAATGCGGTCGGCCAGGGACGGCAGTGCATTCCATCTGTCGACTTGCCGATCAAGTGTGGTACATGCTCGTTCATAGTTTTCTTTTAGAACCACTTCGGGGTCTCGATGGATCCAAACACCCAGATATTTAACTGGGTCTGTGGTCCAAACTATGGGATATTCTATAATCGGCGGATGGGTGATATCTGTCAGAGGTATGATCACTGACTTGTCCCAGTTAATAGTTAGGCCAGAGAACAGTCCAAACCTGATATACTCTCTCAGCACCTGCGCCACAAAACGAACGGGTTCCCTAATGAATAGAACCATGTCATCAGCATAAAGGGATATGCCGACTGGCCGATGATTGAAGTTTAGGGCCGCCTCTGACGAATCACACACCCCAGGGGCTTGAGTGCAATAGCAAACCGCAACGGTGGTAAGGGGCACCCCTGTCGGGTGCCGCGTTTGATTGGGAATGACTCTGACATCAGACCCCCCACCCGGACTCATGCCGACGGTTTGGCATATAATAGTTTCACCCAGTCCAGAAATATTGGTGGAAATACCATCCGCTGCAGGATTCGGAACATGTAGCTCCACTCTATGGAGTCGAACGCTTTAGCCGCGTCCAGCATTACAGCAGGAGCGTGCAGATTCGGGTCGAAGACATGCATCATCGCAAAGATGGTCCTGAGATTGTGAGATGTTAATCGTTCTGGGATGTAGCCAAATTGGTCCGGCAGGACCAAGCAGGGTATCAGAGGCTGGAGTCTGGTGGCTAAGATTTTTGGGAGTATTTTAGCATCAAGGTTAATCAGGGATAAGGGCTGATATGATTCACATTGGTCCATGGGTTTGTCCTTTTTTAGAAGGGTGATAATTAAAGCTTGACGAAGGGACGGTGGCAAAGTACCAGATTTGTGCCCTTCAGCGTACATTTCTAACAAGTATGGTGTAATAATATCTGCATTTTCTATATAAAATTCGGCTGTAAGGCCATCTCGCCCTGGCGCCTTTGCATTCGGTAAAGCACATATTGCCGCTCTTATGTCTGCCTCATCAAGTGGTTGATTTAAATAATCATGGTGACCGTCTGCTAACCATGCACAGGCAATGTCCTCCAAATATTCTGCTGTATCGGAGTCCGGCGCTGTCCCCTGTGACGTGTACATTGTAGCATAGTAGCCTCAGAATTGTTCCACTATTTCCAAAGGATTGTAATATTCCGCCCTCTGAGAGTCAGTTATTTTATCTATCTGATGATATTCTGCATGACATTTGAGTTTTGCAGCTAGATTACGGCCTGGTTTCCACCCTTCCCATATATCCTGGCTACATGTCTGCGTGATGTATAGTGGATTTCGGAGTCTGCTAATGTGTCATATTCCAGAACTAACTCGTAGATACGAGAGAGTGTGTCTTGGCATGGGTTAACTGTGTAGTCACTCTCAAGGGCCGTTAGCGTGGTCTCTATCTTAGTGAGTTGGGCTCTAATATCTTTTAGAATGCTGGCTGTGGTGCTGATGCATACCCCCCGTATCGTCGCCTTAAAGGCCTCCCACAGGGTGGCAGCACTGTCAACCGTGCCTGTATTAACCTCAAAATATTGTTTTATTGCTTTTCGAATGGTGTCAGCATAAATGGGATCCAATAAAGCTTATGATCAAAAGCGCCATGTGAACGGATGGTGAATTATGGTTGGAATGTTAATAACCAGTCGCATCGGGTTGTAGTCGGAGAGAGTGTGTGGAAGAGTGGTGACGTCAGCGACCCATTCAGTTGCCCCCTCACTCAGGAGCCAGTAACCCAATCTAGACCAGCTGTTATGTGCTGGTGTGGCGTGTGTACCCTCTGTCGCTGTACCATTGCGAAGTCTCCAAACATCGACCAGCCCGAATTCCATCATAGCATTATTAACACTTTGGGCCACTCTAGGCGTACGAACGCCTTGCGGACTGGATTTGTCTAGATTGGGGTCTAGATTGGGGCCCAGCACAGTGGCCGTCTAGGGCCATTTTCTCAGTACGCCATACATTCGCTGGAACACTTCAGGTTCCTCTGCTATATGCCTGTACACATTTATGAGAGTAATCGATGAGTTCCCAAGCTTACCATGAACCATAGTGCAGCGACCCTCGTCAATATGAGGTTTAAGTGGTGTAAATGGGATACCTTTTTTGATCAAACTGAGAATCCCCCTGGCATAAGAGGAATATGAAGAGGCTAACTTAAACCCAGCCCATTTAATTGCAATTTTAGCTTTGGTAATCTTGGTCAAGTGTGTCTCTTGTAAAAGAGCAACCTGAGTGCTGTGGTGGTCCAAATATGCAAAGACTTGGCGGATTTTTGGGGTGAATTCAGCCCTCGGATATGCCACGTTAGACACCTGTAGCCATCACCCATTGACACCTGAAACAACTTTTACTATAGGTGGAGCGGCCAGCTGGCAGTCACCGTACATTGCAAAGTAAATAAAGTCTCCATTCCTCGTGTCAATACAATCACATTTAACAATTCCTGTATTAACAAAATCTGATCCCCCCCCCACCCACTTTAGCAGCCCCAAATTGCCAAAGCCATACCCAATAAACAAAAAATACCCCAACATGTGAAAGAAGATAGATAAAGAGATGTGTGGAACACCCATTTGGGGGGACGTTGCGGCACAGTCAACTCCCTGGTATACAAGGGAAGTGGCCACCGATAAACAAGAATGTGCTTCCCAGATCAATAATTCTGTGTCTTAAAAAAATGTGGTAAACTTATCAAGTTATAGCAGATTATATAGGACTAAATAGATCAGTGAAAAAGATCAGCACACAACAAAGGATATATGGACAACAGCACAATCAAATCTAGCACCATCCCAGTTAGTGGAAACAGATGATCCAATGTAGCAGTAGCTCTGAACTGTGTGTTGCATTGAGTCGTTGATATCGGAGTCCCTGATTGTACCATTGCTGTGAAATATTTAGTGTGTGGAGAGACATGTTTATCAGTCCTCGGTGTCCGAAGTGTTAGGAGACGTTTTCTTTTTGCGTCGGAGAGACTTGGTAAATTCCATGGCCTGCTTGGGGTTAGTGAAAAGCTTGGCCTCGTCATCGGTGCCTAGTCGCAGCCGGGCTGGATAGAGCATGGCATAATGAACGTTTTTGGCGAGCAGAATCTTTTTGGCCGGTTGAAATTCCTTCCTAGCCGCCTGTACCGTTGCCGTGAAGTCTGGATAAAAAGACAGGGTGTAGCCCTGATGAGTAATATTGCCTTTTTGGCTGGAAATGCGGACCACTACATCCCTATCCCTGAAATTAAGCAGCCGGGCGATGATCGGTCTGGCCGGGGCCCCCAGTGGCGGCCGCACCGCCAGGGAACAATGAGCCCGCTCCACAATGAACATATCCGAGAGGTTGTCAGTGCCACACATGTCCCGGAGCAGGTTTTCAACATAGGTTTCCTAGCGCCCTACATTTGTGGATTCTGGCAGACCTAAAATGCGTATGTTGTTGCGCCGGGAGCACGCTTCAAGGTATTTATTTTTGGCTTGAATGACCGCAAGGAGATTCTACAGGTCGGATGTTTTCATAACTGCTTGTTGCAGACCATCATCAGTATTTGAAATGCGTTGTTCTGCCTCACCGATTTGCACCCCCTGTCTGTCAAGTTTGGCTGATATGTGATCCATGCGCCCATTGAGAGCTTCCATATTGTCATTCATCGATTGCAAGCTAGTTTGGATAGCGGTGAGGGTTTTCTCCAGAGCGGTTGGGGCCGTGGCGGCATTGTCCAGTTCTGAATCTGAGGCAGCTGTTTGTTGTTATTTGCCAGATTTGCGTAAATCAAAATTAAAGCGTGGTTGATTCCTGTCGGGCTTGCCCATGTTTGCTGTTATTCGGATCTTTAAAGCGCGTGCCCCAGATCAGTAGGTTCAGGTCGGCGAGTGTTGCCCAACTGTGGCCGGCCCTCCACTCGCCTTGACTTGCCAGAGAGCAGGAGAGGTCGGTGTCCACTGCTATTCATGTCGAGTTGCACACACACTGTTCAAAAGGTCAGTTCTTTCACACAGGCCCCCAACCCCAGCAGAGGACGCCACATGACTAGTCCCTCTCCTCGAGCGCTGAAAGCGACTTTTCCAGTCATTAGATACTTGTGGGACGTACTGTGTGGGCTCTGACTCACTGCACCGCGGATCAGCACCAGGTCAGCCCACGCTCCTATAGTCACAGTGCCTTAAGCGTGTTCATTTATCCAGATACGCAGGGGGTCTGCCAGGCCTACGGCTCATAAGCCATCTGGGGCTCAGTTGTGGCACACCACCAGGTGCGAAAAAGCAGTTTAATATGGGAGCAACTATTAGAGCGGGCAGAGGTAGCGCGATTTCCAATAATGCAGTAAATCGTTCTCACCTGTCCCTCTGCAGCTCAGCATGCGTGTCCTGCCGAGTATCAACTCCCACGCTAGCACGCCCCATAGACTCGCCACAGGCTCGGTTGTCAGTGGTGTGGTATGCGCCGCCGTTCTCCTGCCACTCTGCGCATCCTGGTAGCGAAGGTCTCGGGCCCCCCACAGCAACGTGGCCACAGCAGAACACTTCAGTGCGATCGAAGACTGGGGCAGTGTGCACCGCGGCTCCGCGAAGTGCACTCACCGCGACAGGTCGTACTATCACACTAGGCCACGATCAGAAGCTCTCCATTTGTTTCCAGCACCCTCCGCCTCCTCCACACAACACTGTCCTCACACGGTCGCCTCAGTGTGGTCGGCCCCCATGGCGAATATGATGCGGCTCCGCGGCCCGCCCCCACCGCACCACGCCTCACCTTGACATCCGATCCCAAGCTGTCACTTCTTGCCGATGTTCAGCACCTCTCCCGGTCTCACACTTTGTGCCGCTGTGGAGGTAGGATTCGCAGCGCAAGAGTCTCCGGTGCTGGTGCCCCGCTGCCGGCATAGGCCATACAGCACCCGGGCAAGCGCTGCAGCACGCACACTCACCACTCTGCATCAATAGGCCTCTCAGTCAGCGTTCCCACATATAGGGCTGTCCCGGGACCGCTAACACAGGGACGCTGTCTCCGATCCAGTCGGCGCTGGGAAGACTTGATGTGAGAGGTGCAAGCACTGTTCCATTTAAGCTGCGCGCATGTGCGCGCGCACCTATGTGAATCCGGGCGCGCAGTGTCCTCTTTGAAGCGCGCACACACCACGAGAGGCAAGTATTCATGTTAATCGCAGCGCCGTGTCGAAGCATGATGGGTGCTGCGATTAACATGAATACTTGAAGGAAAGCAGACAATCTGCCCCCTCTGCGCTGTCTTAAGAAAAGTCGTCCAGCAAGCCCAAAAGCACAACGTGTACTTTCATAATCATTAACATACATTAGTGATTGTGAAAGCACATGTGGTGCTGTTGGGCTTGCTGCGTGCCTTTTCTTAAAAGAGCGCAGCAGTTTGCGTGCCTTTTTGAAAGTTTTCATGCTAAGTGCAGCTCCGTGTGTAAGCAGGTCGGGAGCTGCAGTAACATGAACACACTCAAAAAGCCACGCAATCTGCTGTGCGATGTTAACAAAAGCCTCACAAAGATTTTAATTGACTGGGGCTGAATGTGCCCCTCCCCCACCTGGGTTAGGGAACCTCTGACCCCTGTGGGAGTTTTTCTGAGTATCGTATCGTAGGGGGTGGCGGCAGAAGGGCTGCCTGATAGGAGGGGTGCAAGGAGGACAGGTGAGAGGTCTCTCCACCGTAAGTGGTCATCAAGTGCTCACACAATCACTAATATGTATTAGTGATTGTGAAAGCACACCTGGTGCTGTTGGGCTTACTGCGTGGTTTTTCTTAACGGAGCGCAGCAGTTTGTGTGCCTTTTTGAAAGTTGTCATGCTAAGTGCAGCCCCGTGTGTAAGCAGGTCAGGCCTTGCAATTAACATGAAAACTTTCAGAAAGGCACGCAATCTGCCTCACTCTATTAACAAAAGGCATGCAACAAGCCTAACAGCACGACGTGTGCTTTTACAATCCATAATATATATTAGGGATTGTGAAAGCACACGTCGTGCTTTTAGGCTTGCTACGTGCCTCTCGTTGGGAGATAGGGTGACCAGAATTTTAAAGCCAAAAAGCGGGACATTTCATACAAACAGAAAAGGGACAGCACATAGCTGCCAAGATTTCAGATTGCGATATGTGACGTAAAAAAATTACAGTGCAATTATGAGTGACACTTACTTGAGAGCAAAATCAGCCTGGTTCTGTCAGGCTGCAGGGGACTGAGGAAATGAGCAGGTAAGAATTTAATTAAATTATTTTATATCTCCATCCTGGGCTGCACCACACTTTCACAGTTTCTAGCACAGTCTACCAAGGGCCTGCAAGTGACTGGCATGGCAGGCTGTACAGGAAGTAGCATTCATAAGTGCGCTTTCTTTATTTAAATGCCACAGTGCTGGGATAGTTTTAACACGGTCCTCGGTGTGCACAGCCTGCGTTACGGCCGACGTCCTTAGGTCGCTTCAACACCATGTCTGGTATGCGTATGGGTTGGCAGGGTTTACTAGCAACATACTTGACTCGAGGCTAGTTGCACCCCGGGATCTCACCTGTGATTTTTTTAAGATGCCAGCAGACCCCCGCGACAACTCCGCCTGCATGGGCCAGACTGCGGGCAGATGCCATGGTCCAGAACGCGACGACTCATGCAGGCTATCTGCTAAACATGAAGTAGCACCACTCCTGCGGCAGCCGCAGTCTGGGTCGGGTCGCGGGTGGCCATAGGCACATTAGGGCCGCCCGGATCGGCACAACAATGCCTACTGCCAAATGTAAACTGACTGTCATGATGTACGCTCGCACAGCAGGTGAGGAGTTGACCTAACGGCAAGGGCGGTCAACCTCAAATCTGTGGAACCAGGTTCGAGTCTCGGCAAGGACGCACAAAATCCTGTGATTCTGGGCAAATCACGTAATCTCTCTGCGCCTAACAAAAAAAATTAATGTGTCCACAAGTAACGCAACTAGTACTTGTGTAAAGCACTCTGATACCTGATACCTTTGGGTCAAGTTTGTGTTATAGAAAACTCCGTAAAAGAACAAAAAAAGAAAAGGCGATAGGGCGCCTATAGCTAGTAGTGTAGTCGGACTCAATCTATCGGACATTGGGCCAAGGGAAAATCATGCAGACAATAATTTGCCCGCTTTGTCACGTGAGGTCAGTGAAGCTCAATGCGGCGCCAGCCCACTACGGGTGAAGTTTTTACATTGTAGCCCCTGAAGCCAGCCCAAACCTAGCTGAGCCAACCCCCACGTCTGCGTAAGCAGGGCTGACCGGGCGCTGCCAGCTTTCTGTAAGTGGTTCTAATTACCAGCTGGCACTGGGTTTGACATCGGAGAAGGCTTTATAAATGCGTGACTTCGCATTTCAGTTCGGTGATGCGGGCCACCACACTGAAATGCATTAGTCCAGTGGTTCCCAAACTTTTGACTACTGCGGACCCCCATTGAGTCGAAAAAAAGAAACACACGTGTGCACACAAAACAAATACTCAAATTAGTAAGTATTTTAGGGGCATATTTACAAGGTCTTATCACCATGAGAATGTCACTTTTTGCGATGTTCCCATGGCCATAGGGGCTTCGCTTTATTTACAAGGCAGCGTTAAGCCACTTAACATGGCTTAACGCTGGCTTGTAAATAACACCCCCTTTCACCCAATGCTTAGCGTGAAAGGAGTGGGCAGTGGGTGTTGCGGTGGGCGTTCCACCGCAACACCCATTGATTTTGACACTGCCCCCTATTAACAAGGGCAGTGTAAATGGGAGGCAGCACCAAAATTAAGACCAGGGAAAACCTGGTCTAAACTTGGCGAAACAGGGAGAAATGCTTTAATTCTCCTCGTTTTTGAGAAACGCCTTTTATTGTTTATGTTTAGGAAGGTGACCCTTCCTGCACATTAACAATCTTTTAAAAGAATTACATTTTGTAACTTTCATGTGTGCTGCATTAAGCAGCACATATAGAAGTGACAAAACTGCATTTCAAAATTGTTTATATGCAGGAAGGGGTGACCTTGCTGTACATAAACAATCTTCCCCTGCATGCAGACACACTTGCACCATGGTGCAAGGGTGCCTGCATTGGCGCCACAAAGTTAAGTGTAGCGCGAGCGCAGGGGAAACGCAGGACTGCATCATATTCTTGTAAATATAGGTGCAGCCCTGCGTTTCTGAAGTGGCGGAGCGTGTCGTTAAGCCAAGGAGGCTAACGACACTCTGCCACTTCTGTTGTATTTTATATTGAAAGAATTTGCAAAAGATGAAGAAAATTAATGGGAAGGTTGGTGCTGCATCTCCGTGACTAGCTTTTAAAAGGGCCAGACTAGAAACCCAAAGCAGCCCTGGCAAATGTTTTCAGACCAGTCCCCATACGGTGCACACCAAGTGCAGTGAGTGAGCCTGACCACTACAAATGGGGCTTTGGGATGCTCCCCCCGAAAACATTTAGGAAACAATGGTGCAGTCTACAACACAGTTATCATTACTGTTGGACTTGGCCCTTCTGGCAGGTTCACCCCTGAACTTTTTTGCTTTTATTGGTGACTTGGTGGTAATGATTTTTGCTTTCTGCGCACTTTCCCTGTGTCCCAGAGTAAAGTGCGTGCGCCCCCTGAGTGCATGTGGTGAGATAGGCCTGCCCTCCCATAGGAATGCATGGGGAATGTATGTGTCCCTGGTAGTTCCTGATGCGTGGGGTGTGCAGGGTCGAGTCTGATATGTGCGGACTCGTGTGATCGAATGCTTCGCAATGATGTATGATGCGTGATTATGTCATGTGCGGAAGTGCCACTTCTAGGAGTTGGCATATTAGTGTAAAAGGTGTCTGGCGTGTGATTGGCTGGAGCTGGCTGGTGAGCCTGGCTCCAGGAGTCTGGGTGGGTCTGCCCCAGTGGTGAGTGTGAGATTAGCATGCGGATGGCTGGGGAGGAGTGCACCTTGGACCTGAATAGGGCAGGGCTTTCCCCACACAATGCTGGCTCCTCCCCCTGTGGTGCGACTGATGACCCTAGCCCTGCCAGTGAATAGAGTGAGGGGCTGAGCACATCAAGGGTGCTCCCCTTCCAGCTGCGACTGGTTTTCCCCCTCACCCTGAACCCAGAACAAAGGGATTTGGTGTATAAAAGAGGAGCTGTGACCCCATGAAAATGTTCTTGCCCTGTCTTGAATCTACCAGGGGCGTGCTGCTGGTGGGGCCCAGGAGGGACCGCCATGGGGGCTACCTCCCTACTGGAGGGCCCTGTGTGCTGGCCCCTGGGCCCTACCTTGCCCCCTGGATGCCTTCAGGACCTTCTGGACCCTTCTGACTTTCCTTTTACCTTGCCAAGGCTTGATGCTGGCCTAGCGCCCTGGGAGCGCTTTATTTTCCTTGCAGCAAGGTGCTTTTTCCTGGTCCTGAACATAGCGCCTGGAGAGCGCTTTATTCCCCCAGAGAGAGGAGCTGGAGCTGTGCAGCGTTGCGCTGCTACGAGCAAGAGAGGGAATCCCCAGCGTAGGGATTCCCCCATGATGCGTGCCTTGCGGGTGCCCACCCCGCTTATCTGGTTGCCTGGGGTGCGCAGGTGCCCACCCTGCGTCTTCGAGATGGTTGCCTGATCAATACGGGTGCCTACCCCACTTATCTAATTATTTATGGATGCGGGTGCCCGCCTCGCCGTGTACTTTCGGTTGCGAGGGAGCCTACCCCTCTTGCCGCTGAGGAAAAGTCACCGCCGCGGCCCGCGGCAAAACCGGAAGCCAGGCAGGCCCGCCCGTGACGTGGGCGGGGCCTGCACCCAGGCCGGAAGAGGCCGGCGTGAGTTCGTGGCGCGGGGCTCCCATGCTCGAGGGAGAGCCCCGCGTCGCACAAACAGTGAGGAAGAGAGTTTCCCCCGAGGTGACTCGACGAGGGAGGACGGGAGCCCACCCCGCCTCCCAGAGCGGGAGAGAGGAGCCGGGAAGGCGGCAAAGGCCGCCGATGCAGCGCGGGGCTCCCAAGAGTAAAAGGGATGCCCCGCGCCGCAAGAGAACTGCCGCCGGTCCCGCAGCACGGGAAATAGAAGACCGGAACCTTGCAGGCCCCGGGGACTGCAGCAGGACACTGGGCGGAGTCTCCTCAACGGGAAAGAGTCCTGCCGCAGAGAGGAGATCCTCCAGAGAGAAGTGCCCAGGTGAGTGGGGCGCGTGTTCAATGTGGCCTGGCAGAGGTACCTGGTCAGAGCGGCTCCGTTTGTGCAGCGGGCCGCTCCAACATGGGCATGTCCCTTTTCCGCGCCTAGGTGGCTCCAACAATGGCCATATTTGTTTCAAGGGCCCCGTGGGGTCCTGAGATCCCGTGGCCCCATACTGCCCCAGTGTGGCCAGTATTCCCCAGCTGCCCCACCTTGCAGGGGTCAGCTGCAACGAGGGGGCATCATTATTTACTTTCTGAGCCTGCGTTGCTCCAACGAAGGGCACGTGTATGTTTACAGAGCCCCAAGGGGCCTCCAGCATTCTGGCGCATATTGATTTCAGGAGCCGTGTGCTCCGTGGGGGACATGCTGTTTTAGAGCGTAGGTGGCTCCATCGTTTTGGATATTGTTTCAGGGGCTAGTGAGAGCCCATGCCTACTATGTTACTTCCACAGCTGCGCAGCACTTAGTGCCAGCTGCAGCGTTTAGGCCCTGTGCTTGTCCCCAGCTGCCCAGCAAGTAGTGGGCAGCTGCTACGTTTAGGTCCTGGCGCAACCTGGACTCCGTGATTTTGGTGCTAGGAAATGTACGGTGTAGTATGTTTTGCGCACCCTGTGTTCATGCTTTTGGTGCTAGGAAATGTACTGTATATAGCATGTCTTGCGCACCCTGTGTGGTCTTTTCTGCCTAGGAGGTTGTTTTACCTTTTTAGGTTGATGGTAGGGAGATTGTACTTCCCTGTCCGATGTGCGCCCCTAGTATAGTTTTACTTAGGTGGGTAGGTCTAATGCGTTAGACTAATGAGAAATTGCATAAGATGATTTATGCCCCTGTGATGGATGCAGGATAGGTTTTATACCTGATGCTAGTGTGATGACGCTGAGGTCATTATTGCGCCAGTAGTTACTGGTTGTGCTCTACAGTTACTTTGTGTTTCCATTGGTATATGTCTACATTTACTATTGGTGATTTGTGCTAAGTTCTAAAAGTGCTAATTCCTGACAGTGGTCCATGTGGCCCTGTCCCCTGTACATTTAATCCCTTGTAAATTCTGCCCATGCCTGTTGGCACATTGTAAAGTGTGTGTTTTTATCTAATGTGTTTTGGTATAATACAAAGGCTATTTTTATATAATACCTTGTGTGGAGTTTCCTTTGTGGTGGGCCTTGGGTGTTGTTGCTGGGTGCGCGCGCAAACGCTTTACACATTGCCTCCGGGATAAGCCTGACTGCTCGTGCCAAGCTACCAAGGGGGTGAGCAGGGGTTATCTTTGGCGTGTAACTCCCCAGCCCTGACTAGAGTGGTGGTTTCTGCCTGGCTTTGGCGCAAGCCCTAGCCAACCAGAAATTCAATTTCTAACAATTACATATTGAATTGTATTAGCTTATAAAGAATAGTAAATTAAGTCCTTACTATGCACCAGAATACAACAAACTTTTTTGGGGTTCTTAAATGATTCCCCCACTATCACCCTCCAACAGTGCCTCTCATCTTTCCATAGCCCCTCTGTCACATGTATTACATTTTTTATAGCATCTCTCATACCATTGTAGGATGTCAGAGCACTTTACATCACACACATATAGAGACAGTGAATCATACATTTAAATCAGTGTATAGAAAATGTCACATAAGGCAAAGGGGTCTACAAAGTGTAGAATTCACGTCATTCATACTGGTAGGCATTTTTAAATAGTGCTTGGTCTGGAAAAGCAGAAACTCAGGATTCAGAACATAACTCAGTGGTTAGCATTGACTTTAACAATAAAAATGTATTTCCACCCAAATAAACTTTTTTAGCAGCATCAGGATAATGAAAGACTTGGAAACACATGTCACTAACTTGTACCTTGCAGTTTGCAAGCAGCTCTTTGATGACAGTTTATAGGTCACTGTGCTAGATTACGATTGTCACTTATGAACTGCACAGTAACAAAATAATCTGTTTTTTAAAATGCATTACACATGTTCTTTGCAGTAGGCATATTAACCCTCTGTGCTACATTAGATCATTCAAAGCTGCCACTGGACAAAACTCTTATCTCTCTCCAGCAGGTACATTAATCACTGGTGTTATCGTGACACTTTTATTGTTGTTTGAAAACTGCTAATTATACAAGATACTTTGCAGTGTTTTTAAAACTGCTCTCTGCGGACCCCCTGGGAATGTGTCACGGACCCCTTGGGGTCGGCGGACCACAGTTTGGGTAACACTGCATTAGTCTAATGCCTGATGCGTGTTACTTGGCAGGGTTGGCTTCAATTTTTACTTAAATGGAGCACACCTAATAACTCCGCTCATCAGCAGAGAATTACAGAAGAGGCAGTAAAAACCTTGATAAAATATAGATTTTAATGCCAGTGTTATGCCAGTTAATTAAATTGTTTTTTTTTTTTATAACAGCTGCTAACTATTACTGCTTTGGAAAACATAAAAAGGCACCTCCCACCGTTTTTAATCAACCCGCCCTGAAAACCAGGACATGAGCCAAATTTACTGAAAACTACCAGGGCATGTGGTGAAAAACCGGGACTATCCCGGCAAATCTGTGACGTATGGTCAACCTATTGATAGAGCGGTGTAGATTAGGTGCCTTTTTGAAAGCATTCAAGTTAATTGCAGCGCTGTGTATAGGCAAGAAGGGCGCTTAAATTAACATAAAAACTTTCAAAAAGGCACACAATCTGCCACGCTTCATTTATTAATTTTTTTAATAGTTTTTATTCGTCAACAAACACATAAATTGCAAGTCCCAGAGGTACCTGCCGAAGCATTGCAACTATGATATCATTGACATTTTACATTAGTATAATACTTGAAGATGCACTTCAGTTGAAAAACAGACCCCCAACCCTCACCCCACCAACTCCCAGATCCCCCCCTGCCACACTTTATTAACAAATGCATAGTTACCAAGGCTTCAGATTGCTACGTGAGACGTTTTCTTAATTTCAGTGTATTATAAGTGCCATTTCAATGACTATGAGTGACACTTTCTTGCGAGCAAAATCAAGGTATGAGGTAGTTGGACCTACACCACTGCGGTGTGCTAGGTCTCATAATAAAATTTTAAAGCACATTTTGAAGCAGTCACCAAGGCACTACCCAATGCACTCCGTGTTGCTCTTTCCCTTGTATGCTTCCCTGCTCCATGTTGCTTTCCTCTCTGGGTGTTTCTCAATCTGCAAAACACCCCTGCTCTCAGTGATGCTGTCTATCCCTCTTGTGCTTTTCTCTGCCATACCAACTGCTCCATGCTGCTTTCTCCCTCCTGTGTTTCTCCTACCTTTAAACGCTCCCTCCTCCGTGCTCCTCTTGCTCTCTTCCTTGTGTGTTTTTCTTTCCCCTGTGGAACAATAGTCCTGGGCTCCTTGTTGCTTTCTCACAAAGAGGCTATTTGGCAATTGCTCATTCCTAAGACTGCAAGTTCCCCAGGTGGTTCAGACAATGGCCAACTCAAATTGTCCCCAAACATAGTGGAGCACCGCAGCTGAGTGTTCGCGGCAACAGCATTGCTGGAAATGAGCAGACAACTAAGCTGTTTTTGGGTACTGCACCCAGGAAGTGAGTGGAATGTTTGATGGGCCCTTCCATTCGAACTCACACCAAGAGCAGAGTCGGGGAGGCCCCAGTGGACCTGGGCCCCTTCACTCACTGAGCACCCCCAAGAGACAGGCCACCACTTCCCGCACAGCAGTGGGGTCCCTCTCCTGCAGTGCTACCTCTCACGTATTGCTGCATGATGCCTCCAGTGGTGCATCACTACCAGGGCACTAACTACCCTTTCGGACAGGCGCAATTGTCCTCCAAGTTAGCAGCCAGGTACGGCCACCCACACTTCCAGAACAGAAAGAGATTAGGGTCTCAACGTCGCGGCTGCATAGCAGCCATTTTACTTTCTCTACAGCAACACTTCATTTATTTGCGAATGTCACCCCAGCGCTTACTTTGAGCAGCATTTTCTGCAATCCAACAGCCAGTATGTTCTCCGTGCGATTTAGAAAAAGACAGAAACATGCTAGTGGTTAAATATGGCTACCATTTGTTTAATTGTTTCCGATTATGCCTGCTGGTCTAGTAGTGTTAGTAGCAGAAGAATATCCGAATGATCAAAAGTATGTTGCACAATGAGACCACAAACTGGCAGCTTGAATATAGCACGGTTATCTACTGCAATAGTGCACATGACGTGCATTTTGCAGCTGCAGTCAAGCTTCTCCCTCACAGCATGCAGGTTATGTCAAGGCGCTACAAATTTGTGATTAATGCATTTTAGTGCAGGGATGCAGACCACCTCACTAAAATGCATTAGTCTAAGCCAAATGCATGGTACTTGGCAGGGCTGTAAAAGGCATGCAAGAAATGCAGCAGGAGATAAAACGCATATAAGGAATGTTCTGTGGTTGGCTAAGGATAGCACACAACAATGCATTTTTACAGATTCCATTGTAGTGCTATCTTGAATTACACAGACACCTCTTAGGGATGTAGCATTCACATTTGACAAGTGATATTAAGGGACACATTGCTACATGAAAAGACCTTGAATGGAGAATATGCTTTTGAATACTGTATCTATGTTTATTGTTTGTTGCAAACCTGCCTTAAGACCCTTCATGTGATGCTGTATGTGTAGAAATAACGATCTTTTCACTTTATTAAGAAAATGTTTGAGTGATATTTGCACTGATAACTGGCGCTGCACCCACACATGCGGTTGGGTTCTTGGCGCACATATCCTTGGCTGCAGCGCACAGAGACCTTCTACTGCCGCACGCAGAGGAAAAAAAATAGAGGGATCATTGGGTGCAAGCACCTACTCACACAGGCTGCAATAGTAGGCCTGAATCCACAGTTTAAGTAGACTTCCATGGGTGGCACAAAATATTCTGCAGCCCATGGGAGACCCCTGATGTACCTCGGCCCGGGGTACCTTAGTACCATATACTAGGCACTTACAAGGGTACACCAGTTGCCAATAGTCGAGGTACAAAAGTATTTACAAGGTCAATTTAGGGGTGAAAGCACAGTGACTGGGGTCCTGAATACCAGGATCCCAGTAAGTCTAAGCAAAAAACACACAGACACCGGCAAAAAGTGGGGGTAACCATGGTAGAAGGATCCTACAGTGGGGTATTTAACAGAGACTGACACACCTATTGCAACAGAGGATCAGATCGTACTACCTACCCCCTTCGCGGCATTTGTTACTCTACAATGTCTGGTAACAGTACACTACAGAGAAGTGTGGTTACACATTTTCTTTACAGGACAAACATATTGTTTTGTCCTCCATCATGAAATCCATCCACTCCTATGCTCCGACAGACCCAGGCCTGCACCAAATCTTCAACCTCGGAACCAAAGGACCAGCCAGGAATTTATCACTATACTCAACACCTCAATCACCACCGCAACATTTCCCGACTAATGTAAACACGCGGAAGTCAGACCACTATTAAAAAAAAAAAAAAAAACCCTATGCTGATTCCCGGCCAATCTCTTTGCTCCTATCTTCAGCCGAGGTACTGGAAAAGACTAGCAACAGGCAACTCACGACATACCTGTAGCAGAACCAGCTACTCAGTGCCTCCCAATTTGGTTTCCGCAGCAATCACAACACCAATTCTTCCCTGATCGCAGCCTCTAACGACAACCAAACCCTTGACCGAGGTGAAACTGCAGCTCTGATCTTCCTCAACCTCTCATCTGGCTTAGACACAGCATCACACCTCACGCTGATTGAAAGACACCACCACATCGGCATCCAAGTGGAAACACTCCGGTAAATCACCTCCTTCCTCACTAGAAGAACTTAGAGAGTTCGCCTACCACCCTTCTGCTCCGAACCCAAGGATATCATCTGCGGTGTCCTTCAGATCACATTCCTCAGCCCCACACTCTTCAACGCATATGTGACCGCGCTAGCCAACATCTTCTAATCTCATGGCCTCAACAAAATACCCTACGCAGATGACACCCAACTCATCCTCTCCCTCTGATGACCCCACAACCACCGGGACCAACTTACACAGATGCATGACCAGCATCGTCGACTGGCTGAGCAGCTGCTGGAAGCCAAACACTGACAAGTCGGAAGTAGTGATCTTCTGCAACAACAGCAACCCATGGAGCAATGCCTGGTGTTCCTCAGACCTGGGACCTGCACCCCTATGCACCGACTACTCCAGAAACCTTGGAATCAATGTAGATAACAAGCTTACCATGAAATCCCAGATCAACGCTGTCTCCTCCAATTGCTCCCTCACTCAGCACATGTTATGTAATAACTTCAAGTTGCTACCTATACACACCAGATGCATCGTGACACAGGCACTCATCCCCAGCCGACTGGACTATGGCAATGCTCTCATCGTAGGAATCGCCGCACACCTCCTAAAGAGACTTGAAACCATACAGAATGCCGTAGCCAGACTCGTCCTCTATATCCCCCGACGAACCCACATCACAACCCACTCAGAGAACTCCACTGGCTCCTCGTACAGAAGAGCTGCAATTTCAAGATGCTGACCTACTCACACCAGGCTCTACACATCCAAGTACCCGATTACATCAACTGCCACCTGAAGTTCTACCAACCGTTGAGACAATCACCCTGCGCCTTCCTATCCCTTGCCCACACATTTTTCATCTATTAAAGCGAAGTGAAGGACGCTCCTTCTCCTACATCGCAGCAAAGGCCCGGAACAGCCTCCCTAGGCTGCTCCGGACAATCGCCTGGCTTCTGGATTTCTGAAGGGGCCTCAAGCCCTAGCTGTTCAAATAAGCCTCCCGTGACCTGCAAGCGCCTGCATACCCTATTGGGTGATTAGCTGCGCTAAATAAATCCTGATTGATTGATTGCCCCACAAATGCCTCTGATTGACATTCATAGGATAACAAAATATGGCTACATGCCATTTCGCTTTTTCACCACGCTCCAATGCACATGACAGTTCTTGGAGGGATCAGTAAACTGCCAGGTTTGTGGTGTCCAAATGCTAGGTGGATGCAAAACACTAAATAACCAGAAGCACTGATGAAAGAATCGGAACATTATTTCCAACTAAACTTCGGCTGCCAATGAGGCCTATAAACTTATATTGAAAGCAGGGCAATTGGTTTAATAGCTTAACTCAAAAAAGAGAAGCAAGAGGAACTTAACTGAAATCCACATTTTAGCAATAGAAAGAAAATACAGGGATCAAGTTACAGAAATTCTCCGATATGAACTTGAAACAGCGAGGATGTATCCGCGCTGGATGGCCCTCAAAGAAGTCCAGAAAACATGTCTCACCTCTGTGTAGATTGTACGACCCGAGATAAGGTTTTTGCCATTAGGTTAAACATGCGACAGGAGTTTGCTCAAATCTACAGTAGGCTGTATTCTCAGGGCCCAGATCTAAAGGCCAGCCATTTAGACAACTTTGTAACCAAATATAAAACCAGTTCAATATCAGAAGCTGATATCAAAACTGTAAACCAGAGATCACCCTAGATGGAATCCCAGAGAAAATCTGTCAGTAACAGTCAGAGAATGCACCTCACCCAAATGGCCTCCCTAGAGAATTTTACAAGTCAAGCACATCTATACCAGTCCCACCTGTCTTGGAAATATCTTTTCCATCAAAGATATCATGGAAGTGGTAATTTCATACTTGCCAAAGACTGAGAGATCAGCAGATAAATGCAACTCTTAGCAGCCAAGCTGTTTACTCAAGTTAGAAGCAACAACATTTGCTAAGATGATGACAAACCGGTTAAATCCAGCAATTGAGAAGCTGGTCCTCTGACACCAAAGTGGTTGAATGCTGCACAGAGCCTTGCCACATGCCCCTTGACTAATACATTGCAAAGACACGTGGAAAACCAAGGTCCACGCATACAAAACCCTCATCAAAAAATCTAAAGCTGACCATTACGCCTCCCTGATCTGTAACACCACCAACAATGCCAGGAGCATTTTCAGCATCCTAAACAGCGTCACTAATCCGGAGTCCTGTAAAAATGCGATCATCCCGTCCCAAGATCTTTGTGACAATCTGGCCATCTTCTTCAAGGAGAAAATCGAACTTATCCTTCATGATCTGGATACTCCTCTTAATGCTGGAAACCCCCCTCCCTCGAACACTGTCACCCTGGAGAATCCAGCACCTCACTTAAATGTGTCTCCAGAAGATTTCCTTTGCAAGTTTCCACCGCTAACACTCGAACTTTTCACTAAGATAGCTAGAGGGATCGTGTCTGGGTCTCCACTGGACCCAGTACCCCCGAAAATTTGGAAAGAATTTGAAACTGAACTTTTCCCCCCGCTCCATCTAATTTGTCAGCAATCCTTGATGACCGGCTCTGTCCCTATCCACTGGAAACGAGCGCTAGTCTCCCCTCTACTGAAGAAACCTTCCCTGGACCCTGACTGCTCAAAAAGTTACAGGCCCATCTCATTGCTGCCGTTCCCTGCTAAGATAGTGGAACGGGTGGTTAGCAACACCCTTTCCAACTACCTGGAACGGCATACACTATTGGATGGGGCCCAATTCGGTTTCCGGCCTGCTCATGGCACCGGAACTGCCCTTATTATCGCCTTGAACGAACTTCAAAGGCGAGCAGACAGAAGTCAGGCATCATTTTTGATACTGCTCGATATGTCTGCCGCCTTTGACACGGTGAACCACAAGATCTTATTGAGTAGCCTCTGGGAGGTGGGAGTGAGGGATACGGCACTGCAGTGGTTCCACTCTTTTTTGCAGGACAGGCAACAAGCAGTTTCTCTACCTCCTTTCCAATCTACTTTTTCCCCGGTAACACACGGAGTCCCTCAGGGCTCAGCCATTAGTCCTATACTTTTTAATATTTACCTTAGGCCACTTATTCTCTTGATCAATAGCTTCGGCATCCAAACCATTAACTACGCTGATGACACGCAGATGATCCTCTCCTTGGAAGGAGAGGACTCTATCTCCATAGAGACCTTACACAATTGCCTGCGGGAGACATCAAGGTGGCTGAAGATGAATTCACTTCAGTTTAACGCAGGGAAAACCGAGGTGCTTTTTAACAGTGGCTCGAGGACTCCCTGTCCGTTCCCCAGAAACTTCTGGCCCCCGGAAACAGCTGCTAAGGTACAGCCTGCAGTCTCTGTCCGCAATCTAGGGGTCATGCTTGACCACCAGCTCAGCATGGAGACCCATGTTCAGAAAACCTCTGCCTGTTGTTATGCCATACTGCGCTCTTTAAGGAAAGTTCTACCCCTCCTACCCACCCAGGCTCGCGCACAAGTAGTCAGATGCACTATCCTGAGCAGGTTGGACTACTGCAATGCCCTCCTGCTCGGGGCCCCGGAGTATCTATTAGACAGGCTACAAAGAGTCCAGTCTGCGGCTGCAAAACTTGCCTTGGGGCTCCCGTCTAGATCCCATGGACCATCCGCCTTGGCACATCTACACTGGCTTCCCCTTAGACAGAGAGTGCAATTTAAGGCCCTCTGTATTGTCTTTAGGGCTCTCCACGGTTCCGGTCCTGCCCCTCTTCAATCCATGTTTGTGTGGTACGCTCCTACCAGAAAACTCCGCTCCTCGGATGCCAAACTGGTGGTCACCCCCAGATTCAAGAAGGTCAGATCTGGAGGTAGATCTTTCAAAGTGACTGCCGCTAGACTCTGGAACTCCCTCCCCGCCGACATTAGACATACCGATGACCTGCTTCCTTTTAGAAAAAAGGTTAAAACATGGCTCTTCCCGGGCTAGCCCTAGCCTCCCTGTTTCTTCCCCCCCCCCCCTCCTCCTCAGACTCTGTCAGCGCCAGGATGCCTGCCACGGCGACAGTTCGCGCTCTACAAATTCTTAAAATAAATAAAATAAAATTAACAAAAAGACTAAAAGCTCCACTGGCAATCTAACAAATTAACTCTATCACCTAAAGTGGGGTCAACATTTCTAGCATAAATATGCTTTTTTTAGACAGGACCGCAGGTGTCCGTGCTAATGAATGGTATTGTGTCTCCATTGATCCCAATTGTAAATAGGACTTGACAGGGCAGTCTCTTGCCACATTTATTTGCAGTCTGTATTGAGTCACTCGACCAGGATTAGAGCGTAGCGAGCAATAATGGGGTTTAACTCAAACACAGGTGCCTAAAATGAAGTCTCGTTTAATGCCAATGACCTTGTTAAGAGTCAAGTACCACCAAGGGACTAAGATGAGTTTGAATGAGGATTTATTAACACTTTTACTCCTTAGTACGGTAGAGTGTTCCAACTTGGTGGCCCGGGTAGGTTCCTCCCACAGATACAGCTGCCACTGCTGTTTTTCTCGTCCGCGTGGAACTGTCACCGATCGCCAGCGAAGATGTCTGTCTTCCCATCAGGAAAAGTAAAGGAGAGGCAATCAGTTCCTTTAAATATGCTCTATACTGGCCAACCCTCCAACGTTCTCCCCACGATAGAAAAGGTGGTAGCTAAGGGGAGGCAAGATGGCGCCTGAGTAGTCGCCACTGATGCAGCTCTGCCAGTCCGGCCCTGAAATGAATCGGAAACAACCCTGTATCTATACTCTGAACGCCTAAAAGATTTTCTTCAGAACTTATCTGAGGCGAAGTTGAGTACCTCTAGACTGCGATCCCGATCCTGATGTCCGCTGAGCAAAAAAGAACGATCTGTGGTAGAAGCGACGCTGATGCTTCTCTCTTGGCTTCTCTGTTGGCTCACGTTGCTCGCTCCTGCATCCTCGACTGCCCTGCGGCGGGACTCTACCGCGGCGTTCTCCTTAGTGGTGTTTTTCGCGATCTACGCTGACATTGACGTGCAGGAGGCGCTGGACTTTCCGGACGGCAAGCGGGACGAGGAAGATACATTGTGTCCAGTCTACGGTAACGAACCAAGTAAGGATGGCAGGGCGGGGAGCGAAAGTTAATAAGACCAAAACTGTACAACTGACAGACCCACCGGGGAGTGAACTCTTACAGCCTAACCCCGCAGCAGCTGAGAATCGCCAAAAACGCCCAGACACACATGGAGCCAAAAACAGCAAAGAGAAAACCCCAATTCTATAGAAAAGAGCGAGCGGACTGTCAAACAGGGAAAAAAACACAAGGGAAGATCACTAAAGGTGTAGATAATGGTCAGTCTAACCAAAATGTTCATGGTGGACAACCAATTATCTCGAACATATTCGCTCCGATAGATAGGAATACACATAGCGTGATGGAGGGGGAAGTGGCTGACACAGATGGTTCAGTAGATCGGACAAGTCCCATTGCGGCTGCACAATCCAGGGAGAACACAATAGGGGGGAGGAGTTAGCCTAACGGCTAGGGCGCTCGACCTCGGACCTGGGGGGAACTGGGTTCGAGTCTCGGTAATGACGCTAAACATCCTGTGATTCTGGGCAAATCACTTAATCTCCCCGTGCCTAACAAAAATGAATGTGTGTCCTCATGTAACGTAACTGGTGCTATGTAAAGCGCTCTGATACCTGATCGGATTCAGGTCAAGTTCGCGCTATATAAAACACTGCAAAAAAAAAAAAAGAAAGGGATAAATGCACCAATCTTCCAGTCTAGCCCAGCTACCAGTCTGGGGACAGCTCAGAAAGATGAGGGGTATAAACTGCCTATACCCTGCCCCAACGCTGATGTACAGAGCCCACAAACTCCAAATAACACGGCAGCCGAGAAGGGCAACCTGATTAATGAAGATATGGAGACTCCCAGTGGGTTTGTTGAGGAAAAGAATCTTGCTCTCCCACCTCACACTGCAGATAATATAGACAAATTTTATTTGCTCACGGAGGAGTCTGCAATGTCGGATGGAAGTATATCCAGCGCGAGTGAAGGAGGAAGTCAAAATTGGGATAGCAGCACAGACTTAGAGCTATCCATGAGACCTTCTGCACAAAAAAAATGCTGAGAAAGAAACCTAGTCAACATAAGAAATGTGAGACTCCTGATCAGGGCAGTACGATGGATCTCGGATGGGACTATTACGCTTCGCAATTGTCAACACTGGCGGAACCAACGATGTGTTCAAGAGAGAGCCATACACCCACAGGAGGTACCGTTGATGGGGGGCGGAGGGGGGCGGCTGAGTCTAAAGGCGAACCTACTCTATCAGAAGTATTGCAATCCATAAAGAACTTTCAAGAGGAGGTTAAGATAGACAGCCGAAGGTCACGCCTCACCACGCAAAAGCTCCGGGGCACCATCAGGAAAGTGGGCAAGACATGTGTTGAGATTGCAGATAGAATGGCCTCAGTTGAAGTACGCACTGAAAACCTCGAGAAAGACCTCGCAACCCTGAAAACACAAGGTGAGGAACGCGATGGGATAGTTGAGGATCTAAGTGATCTACCACCTCCTCGCAATATCCCAGAGCCTTGCTCTTTGGTAATTTTCTCTTGTGACAACTGCTGTACAACCTTGCAAGGCCCACAAACAAGAAGGAATTTAATGGTATCACATTTTTTTACCCGGCCTGATTTCGCCCATGCAACGGTGGAACGCAGATGGAGTTTGAGACAACTCTTTGCGCCATTTCAACAACTGGGCGCAACAGTCTATTTACAGAATCCTGCTCGCCTTAAGGTTATTTTCAAGGTAACCACACGCAGCTTTGCATCGGAAATCCAGGCCCAAGCGTACTTGTAAGAAATATCAGCTCACAAATAGCACGAAAGCTGCTGATTTCAGACTTCAGATATATGAATAATCTCTGAACATAATTCTGTGAAGCGGATACCGGCCATACTTCCTGACTGTCTTCATTTTGCTATTTTCCTTTTCTTTCTGGGTTTCTTTTTTTTCCCCCCTCTTCGTTCTCATTCATCTTTTTTTCTAATTGAGACTAGCAACAGTAAGGGTCATTTTCTCCTTTTTTCGCGTCTGTTTAACTAACGAATAGAGCGAATATCTCTAAACTAGAAGGTAACAAAATAAGGCTCATTGATGCAATTTGTACAGGGTGGTACTATAGAATTATAGTGAAAGTAGAGGGATTGGACCGGGGAGGGGTACGGATGCCATCATCCTGGCTCTTCCGGCACCAGGTAACCTCAGTGGTAGGTGGTGGGAGGGGGCGGGGTCTGAGAGTGGGGGGCCTAGGGGGCAGAGGCGGTTGAGAGGGAAGGGGTTGGTACTTTGGGGGCTGATTCTAAGCTGCTTGGTTTTGTTATTATGGCAGAAAAGCATTTTTATTAATGAGTAAATTGCATATTGCAACAGTTAATATCTGTGGTCTTAACAACATC
This sequence comes from Triturus cristatus, assembly GCF_964204655.1. NCBI lineage: Eukaryota > Metazoa > Chordata > Amphibia > Caudata > Salamandridae > Triturus > Triturus cristatus. The sequence goes on along the minus strand of NC_140585.1, from coordinate 330,155,453 downwards.
AAAAAACGGTGGAACACTGGGGTGGGGCTACGATTGTTAAAAGCTAATATAATATGTGTGCAGGAAACGCACATTGAAAGAGCACAGATACATTTATTGGAAACACTTGGATATAGATTGGTGGGGGCCACAACCCAACATTCTAAGACACGGGGATTGCAATATTGACAGCTAATCACTCCATTCAATTCACTCGAACAACAGCTGATCTGAATGGGCGGTGGGTACTAACAGAGTGTCGTTGGGACAATGGGGAGCCAATCGCAATATGCACTATTTATGGAAGTACTCTAGATTATCCAACTGTTTTTGACTACATAAATAATGAGTTAGCTACATGGCCACTACCTATTATTGTTTGTGGGGATTTTAATATAAACTTGCCTGCTAGTCAAAATGTGGCCCTTGATAATGGCCGGGACTATAACGGGTGGAAACCCAAGGTTTTCAGCACCTTAAGGACACTATGTCTTGAACAGGCGCTCTCTGATATCTGGAATTGGCAAAATACCACTGACCCGGGTTTTACATTTTTTTCTTTTCCACACCAAAAGCATGCTAGATTAGACTTTATTTTAGCATCACATTCTATTCTTCATGAGTGCTCAATTGAGAAAGCTCCGCGCATACTAGCAGATCACAACCCTTTTAATAGTAGAACTTAAAGGGTTTGGCTCTAGAACTAAGGATAAGTCTAATTGGAGTTTTGAGAGAGCTCTACTTCTGAACGAGGAATACTGTGGGCATATGAGGAAATAGATACCCCAATTTTTTAAAGAGAACATAGGGAGTGCTGGGGTGGATATAGTTTGGGAGACGCTGAAAGCGTAGATACGGTGGGAACGCTCAGCTTTTCACTTATTAGCAATAAGGAGAAGCGACGCTCGCTCAATGACATGCAGTGTAGTCTGGTTGTTGCAGAAGAAGATCTGATTGTAGCACTTCAGGAAGGTAAAGATGCCACGGAAGCACATATGAAAGTGATAGTAGCTAAATCGGCAATGCTCGAAGTAATAACAAAGAGAGCGACAGATGGATTAGCGGTATGTCTTGAAAAGGTGTACGAATGTAGCGAACAAGTAGGGCACCACCTCGCAACTAGAGCCAGGCAAAGAATAACTCGAAATATAATAGCCAAGATCATTTACCCTGTAAAAGGGAGAATTAGAGACCCAGAAGGTATTAGCAAGGTATTTTACTCCTATTATCAAAATCTATATCATGAGGATATTCTTGTTAGCCCGGGAGATGTTACTCTATATCTTAATCAAGGCTTAGGGGTACAATTCTCCGAGGAAGATCAAGAACAACTTGAGGAACTTCCCCAGTGGGTGGATATTTTGCTCTGCATTAATAGTCATCCGAGCGGTAAAGCTACTGGGTTGGATGATATACCCTTAGAGTTTTATAAAAAGTGTGCCCCACAGTTGAAAGAGATAATGCTACAGCTAATTATACATGTATTTAAAGGAGGGAAACCACCACAGTCCTGGACACAGCCCAAGATCATTATCTTTCTTAAAAAACACAAATCACCACTGGAACCTGGCTCTTATCGTCCTATCAATTTATTCAATGCTGATAGCAAGATTTACTCAAAGATTTTCACCACTCGCTTAGCTGCTGTCACTCACAAGGTAGTCTCACCGCGGCAACATGGTTTTATTCCAGGACATGGAACGACTGATCACATCAGGAGAGTTATTTCACTATTTGATGTCGCCAATATTAGCGGAGCACCAACAGCACTTATACTGCTGGATGCTGAGAAGGCCTTCGACAGGGTCTCCTGGTACCTTTTATGGGCGGCCCTGTCGAGGGTCGGTGTCGGCAAGGAACCAATACAGGCTTTTAAAATGTTATACTTTAATCCTAGAGCAAGACTGTCTGTAAATGGGGTTCTTACAGACTTATTTGAAATAACTTGAGGTACCCGAAAGGGTTGTCCAAGTTCCCCGCTGCTATTTGCACTGTATAGAGACCCCTTTTTACGGCAACTCGAAAGTAACCTGAGCATCAGGCCTATAGAATCTCAGGGTGGGAACACTAAAACTTTGGCCAATGCCGACGACATTGCGATAGTCACCCCTGATCCTCAAATGGCTATGGCTGAGATAGAGGCGGAAGCGTTGAGATTTGGGCGACTCTCGAGGTACTCCCTTATTAACACCAAAACCCAAATTGTTTGTACCAATATAATCATGACAACGACGCTAGACAGGTAGAAAAGGCCACATATCTGGATAAGCTAGCCACCCGGAACCTCTGTTTCTCTCCCCGTATGAACTAGTGTCCTATACTCGGGCAATCGGGCCGTGACCTATGGACTCCCAGAGGGATATCTCTCCCTCCCCTTATTACCCCAAGGGCCCGCCTTTTAAAGACCCGTGAAGCTGGCGTGTGTAAAAACCCACGCTCCCAGCCCGCGCCCGGTCATGCGGATCACTTAGCTGTAGCCGTGACCCTTCGAGTCACAGCTGCCTCGCCCTTAGCAGCTTCTCCTGAGGTGTTCTCTGCCTCCGGGTGGTCGTTCACATCCTCGTCCACCGATCCTGTGGTGTTCTCATCTCTCCTGCCTCATCCTTGCTCCGGTCGTCTTCCTCCGATTTCGTCTCTGCTGTTCCTTCTTGTTGGACCCGCTTTTCTCCTACTCCGTTGTCTGCTTAGCTCTGCTTCACCTTCCTCTCCTCCTCCAAGTTTACTTCCAGGTTTAAGTGCGGGGTTGAACTCCGCCCTCCCCTTGTAGCCTGGAACGTCTCAGTACAGCCCCGGGGTACCAGCCGTTGTCCATCAAGGGTGTCCTGTCACAGATCTACTCTTATATCAAAAACATTCAGAAAATACAGTACCACGAGTGATGAAGATGTGAAATAATTTCAGTTTGTTCACAGGCCATCATGTTAATTTGAACAAATAAAATCTGTGTCCTTTTGGGGCTCAGCAGGGAGGGACAATTTGGTCTTCCATTCCTCAGTAAGAATAGAAATGTAAAGGATTACATATGTGGAAATCTATGTCTCATAAGATCCAACTCCATCTTGGGAAGAGAACATAAAACGTCAAATGGGAAAACTGAAAAAAGACGGACCTCGTTGGATGCTGTTACCTATACCCATAATTGGAAGAGTCCCTCTAACCAAAATGGTCCCACTCCGCGGGATACGTTACTGATTACATAATATCCCATTCAAAATACCCAAGCGAATCTTCACAATGCCAGTCCCCATGGCCTGGTCCTTTTTATGGAGCAGTAAGACTCTTTGCTTCAACACAGTGAAGTCAACACACTGTGCATGGTAGACTTCGCGGTCCACTACTTTGCTGCTCTTCTAACAGTAATAAATGATTAGTTGTTGGGCAGTAGGCTTGACCCAGCATGCAATAGTGAATAATTATCAATGGGGGTTTAGGAACCACTACATTTCCTATATGGATGATGCTTGCACCTGGGATTTTCCCAGGCCAGTAAAACAATCTTTGGAATGTGGAGGGGTATTCTTGGAGAAATGGGCTGGCAAAGGAAATAAATGCAGCAAACCACAGTATGGCCAGGCATGCTTTTCCTGCACTTAGAATGCCAACAAAGGTGAATATAGGCTGCAGCACAATCTGATTCTGATTACTTAATCCAATTTTGTCTGCTACTTCAAACTAAGACCTACAATAATGGCAAATTAGTTCTTGTGGTCCCCTACGGAAATTACAGTATCAGCACAAGGTAAACTAATCCACTGTAAATACCCCATCACAGAATTTGCTACAGTACAGAAAAGTTCTGGAGTATGGGGAGAGAATCACCACCCACATGTCTAAGATTTAATTAGGAAAAGGTGTATTTTCTGCATTCTGTCTGGCGATGCAATGCATTGCAGAGCTAGGGTAGGGTAGCAGCCTTCCTGTCAATAGTTATCTAACCTATCCCCCTAACCTCGATAAAAATGCATCAAAAAAACTCATACACAACTTAATCAAAAGAAACCCGGAAACACTCATATCAGATACTTATTTCTGGATGTCTAATGGCAACATCATGTCGGACCTAATCTTCACGAACAGGAGAGCCCATTGGAGAAAATCTCCCTTATCCTTTTTCCAGTGCAAACAGATAAGGAAAACACCCCATGGCTTTAGCCTTTTCTATTACTTTCTCTCCTATTCACAAAGTAGATCTCACCATTACTATCTACAACAATGGGATCGTTCTCATTCAAGCTTCCAAAAACTCTTTCTGAAGATCAAATGCTTTATGGCGAACAATTCAACCTCTTTACGACAAGATCTAGCACGAACCACCTCAAGGTCATTCCAAATCGATGCCCCCATTTCCTCCTCAGAGTTACCTCCCTCCTCACCCACTACCCTTCCCTTGCCCCTGCCGGTCTCTGATCTGCTCGAACCACATAATGCGAGGCCATTAACGCTATCACCACTACCAACCTCCTGGTCAATGCTTCCTGGATCACCTCTAATACTCAATGACCAACCCCCTCCTCTGGATTCTCCTACTACCGACTCTGACCCCTCTAACACACATAGACACCTTTCCCCCTCTCCAGATCCTCACATTCAATCAACCTACTGGTCAAGGCTTTCTGGAACTCCGCTTATACTCCGTGACCAACCCTCTCCTTGGAATATCCCATTACTGCCTCGGATCCCTCTAACACACTTAGACACCCTCCCCCTTCTCCAGCTCTCCACACTCAACTTCCGCCCCTTTCTCAACACCCAGACGTGCAGGCACGCTTGAACGATATCTCCCTCCAACTGCACCTTCTCTCCAGCGAATTTCACGGTTTGAAAGCCCTCTCACTTGAATATCTCCCCTTGTTAAGCCCCCTCCTCTCTTGTCCAAACCGGCCCAGACCCCCGCCAGTGCCATCGACACAGCTCTCCGTGACCATCCCTCCTCCCCTACTATCTCCAATACCATTCCCCTTCATAACGCAGCTTCTTGGCCTAGATGTTCGTTGACCTGTCTTGCGCCCAATGAAATTGACAGCCTCCTCAAGTCCTATTCTTCCAGCACGGACATCAACACGAGTCCAAAGGGAATAATTCAAACCATTCACTCTAACCCGAACAGAGAACCCTACCACAACCTCAGAGTCATAAACAATGACAACCTCAAGAGAGTGAACATCATTCAGACTCCCCCCCCCCCCCCCTCCTCCCCCCCCCACCCCCCCCCCATACTCTCAGTTGGTTTGCAAACTACATACATTCTATCGCCCCCCCTTCCCCCCCACCCCCCCCCCCCCAGGCGACAACCTCCCATTCATTGAACAATTAATGGAAATCATCTCTGACAATGTGGATTCAGTGCAGTCCCACATCTACCTTGGGGACTTTAACCTTCATTGGTCAAACCCTAATGACCAAGCCGTAGCGTGCCTCAATTCCTTCTTGAAGGATCAAGATTTGGTTCAACATTGTGACCAGCCTACCCACAGTAAAGGGGAAACTTGACTTCATCATCTCCAAAGAACACACCATCACATTGGACTCCATTATACCCTGCGATTGGTCAGACCATCACATCATTTCCTTCCATATTAACTCGGATGTATCTCAGAGTAAGGCTCAAACAACTAAACCAAAGATCTGGAAAAGAGACCTCAGAGAAATCAATACCATTGACCTAGCAACCCGCTGTAAACGTGCCCTCTCTCATCAAGTGAACTTACACGAAGTCCATGCACTCACAGACTTCTATAACTCTTCGATTTCTAGCATCATGGACGATATGACTCCACTCCAACAAAAAAAATGCACCCACAAAAATATCTAAACCCTGGTTCAATGGCAACCTAAACTCGGAACGTCGCAATCTAAGGGCCATCGAACGTTCCTGGAGATCCACTCCATCCGTGGACCATCTAAAAATCCTTAGATCAGCTAGAAGCTCTTATAACAAACAAATTAAGACAGCCAAGGCGGAATATTTCAGATCCCAACTTAACCAAGCGGCTAATCGGCCCAAGAAACTATTTGAACTGGTTAAACAACAATCTGTGGTAGCCCCGAACCGATCAGCTTCGGATGTCAGTCCTCCCTCATGTGATGACCTGGCGGACTTTTTTACTGAGAAAACTAGACTTATTAACATTGATCTAGAAACCAGGAGGACTCTATTAATACCCAATGGTCCGACACCCCCCCTGGCCTTACCAGACAAGGCTGCTCCATGTAGCTGGGGTATCAAACCCAACGCTTCCTGGGACACCTTTACCACCCTAAATGAAAATGATATCAAAAAGGTTCTTCGGAGTATCAACCCATCTAATCACTTCAGTGACCCTTTACCACCCATCATCTTAAAAGCAATTAAGGATACAATCTCCCCCATCTGGAAAAACATCGTCAACGCATCTGTCATAAGGTACGATCCCAAAATGCCTAAAAGAGGCCCAGGTAACTCCTATATTAAAAAAACCTACAGCAGACAGTACTGATCTTAACAACTTCCGCCCTATCTCCAGCATCCCCACACTAGCCAAACTCCTGGAAAAATGCGTTCAGTCACAACTATGTGCACACATCCAAATTTCCATCTCCTGGACCAACACCAATCTGGCTTTCGTAGTGGGCACAGCACTGAATCGGCTCTCACTCACGAGATGGATGACATCCTAATAATGCTTGATCGAAATGAATCCTGCCTCCTTATCCTACTCGACCTTTCCTCTGCTTTTGACACTGTCAATCACGACAACCTCCTAGATATTCTGGAGCAAAGGATGGGCCTCTCGGGTCAGGTGCTGCAATGGTACTCGTCCTTCCTCCAGCACAGGTCCCAAAGAGTTAAGGCGAACCACTCTCTCTCCCAGCCATCCCCAGTCACCATGGTGGTTCCCCATGGGTCCTCCTTATCTCCCATTCTCTTCAATTTGTTCCTGGAACCATTAGCTAATGTACCAAAATCCATGGACATTTGCTGACGACACCCAACTGTACCTGAAAATCTCCTCCCCGGATAACATCACTTCACTCAACTCCACCCTACTGACTACTCAAAATGGGCTAACTGAGAGCCACCTCCTGCTAAACTCCTCCAAAGCAGAATTCCTCCTCGTTTCTCCCCCGAAACACACTCCTAATATTAACCTCAGGATGAACCAACTCACTGCCTTCAAATGCTCCCCCGCATTATTGACTCCGCTAAATCTCTAGGAATCACCCTGGACAAACATCTGAAAATGAAGTCTCATATTAGCAATGTGTGCAAGGGAGCTAACCACCATCTGAGAACACTCCGGAATCTCAAACCTTTCCTACCTCAAGCAGATTTCAAGCAAGTGGTCCAAGCGCTTGTTTTACCGAGGCTTGACTATGGCAGTGCTACGCAATGTGGCCTCCCCAAATACACTTTGGCCCCTCTAAAGGCATCATTGAACGCTGCGGCCAGATTGATAACGGGCACCAAGCGAAATGCCCACATCTCCCCGGTCCTAAAATCTCTAAACTGGCTGCCCTACGAAGCTAGAATTCAACTAAAGATTGCCTGCTCATCGCACAAAGCCCTCCACTTCAAAACCCCCAACTACCTTGCGCAAAAGCTAGAACTATCCGGAGGGTGTAGACCGTCGAGGAGTGCTAATTCCCTCCTCTTGAAACCCCAGATCTTCCGCAAAAAGAGAACATGCCAACGAGCCTTCTTGGGCTCTGCACCAAAAATTTGGAATTCTCTTCCACCGTAAATCCGTAGAATCTCTTCCAAGGTTCCTTTCAAACTGGAGGCAAAAAGATTCCTCATGAAGAAGTTCTTACCTTAACATGAGGAGCGATTGTCAGCTCTAATCACATCGGACATACTACAATATTGGTTGTCAATCTTGTATTTTACTATTGTATTTGCTCCCCTTTGTCATTATGTTTTTGCGACTAGCCCATTCTTCGCCTATGTATATTCCCTATTTGACTCATGTACTGATCTGTTACCTTCATTTCCCTCAAATTGTAAAGCACTCTGATATCCTTCGGGATCAAGTTTACGCTATATAAAACTTTATAAATAAGTAGTTACAGTTGGTTCTCTAGCTCAATTCCTACGAGCGATGTTAATACAAATAAATGCACAAAAACCCTGATCGGCCTTTGATTAATAAATTAATAAATACCACAATAGACAGAACCTCATCATGGAGGGCGACGAAAGCACCAAACATTGCAAAATGGAGACCGAGGTTTGATCGATACATAATCCTAGAGCAGAGATCTTCAAACTTTTTTTTTTTATTTGTTTTTTTTTTATTTGTTTTTCCTTTATTTCCATAAAACATCAAAACAAACATAGACGAGCCATACATCATCATTATTAATGCAAATATTACTTGACAACATCTATTGCCTGCTATTCCATCACCTTTAAGTTATACATACTGATACAGATAAATCCAGTTCTCCCATCTTTCATCTGCCCCGTTTTCCTTACTGTCCCTCAGCACCCTCCAACTCTCCCCAGTGATACCAGAACAGTCTTCAGCCACTAAAATCAGTTTCAGAAGCTTACGGTGGTGGGTCACATATCTTACCCCGAAAGGTATTCCAGTTACCCCATACCCGTTTCCATTTGCGTGGGCATCCCCTGTTTATGTAAACTGTCTTTTCCGCCACCATGGTGCTGTCAAGGTCTCTGCATTATTGCCGATGGGAGCGGGCCACCCGCGCTCCCCAGCGCTGCGCGATGTTTCGCTTGGCTAATGCGAATGTTAGTGTCACACATTCTTTTGCCGCGTGACCTAAATCTGTCGGCTCCCATACATTCAGTATGCATCTACGCGGTTCAGGTGGGACATCTATTCCGCAGACCTGAGTCACTGTGGCCGTTACCTCCCCCCAATAATGTTGTATGTTCGGGCAGTCCCAGATGGTGTGATAGAATGTGCCTATGGATCCGCAACCTCTCAGGCAAAGTGGCGTATCAGTCCTTCCTATATTGTGCAGTGTGGATCTGGTGAAGTACACTCTGTGTAGTATTTTCAGCAGTATAAGCTTTAATCTGGAGGGGGTCGCAACCTCTCTCGGGGACGCGAGCGCCTCCTGCCACTCTTGCTCGTCCATCTCCCCCACCTCCGCCTGCCATCGTTCCCGAAGGGTTGTTGTAGGGTCTTTCTGGTTATTAATCAGCTTGCGGTATGTGCATGAGATCGCTTTTTTAGTGAGATAATCAGTTAGCAAACGGTCCTCTAGAGGTGAGGCCGCGGGCAAATCACTTCCTGAGGGTATTACCTTTGTAAGGGCATGTTTAATTTGTAGGTACCTATAATGCTCTGTCTTTGCCATCTGGTATGTGGATTGGAGATGCGCAAATGTGACCACCTTCCCCTTGGTCCACAGATCGCCCACCCTGGAGATCCCTATAAGATCCCACTGTCTAAAACCTTTACTCATTCGTAGCTTACCAAGCCTGGGAGAATCCCACAGCGGTGTCTGTTGGGTTATCGCCCCCTCCCACCCTAGTGCCCGCTGTGCCCTGAACCACACGTGTATCGTATGCTCCGTAGGGCCGATAAGTTTGCTTAGTTTTGATTTATTATATAGAGCACCCATTATGCCGTCCGGTCCCAGGATGTGCCTGTCCATGCGTAGAGCCGGTTCATCCTGGGGGCATGGAGCCATTGGTTGATCACTATTAATTGGGAAGCCCAGTAGTAGAGATGGACGTTTGGCAATGCAATGCCACCGTCGTACCAGCTCCGCATTAATTTACGCATGGCTATGCGATGGGGCTTCCCTGCCCATATCAGGCGACCCACCTCCGTCACAATAGCTTTAAAATAGGAGTCGGGTATTAGCATGGGTGTATTCTGTATTACGTACAGAAACCGAGGGAGAGCCATCATTTTAAACAGCGCAGCCCGCCCCAACATTGTAAGTGGGAGGGAGTGCTAATTCTTCGCATCACTTTTGAATCTGTGCAAAGGCGGAAGTAGGTTGCGTTCAATGAAATGTGCCGGGTTCGGTGTGATGTGAATGCCTAGGTATTTAAAACCATCCGGCGCTCAAACTTTTTGATGCTGAGACCCCGTTGTCAAATATTTTTAGGCGTAAGGACCCCTCCTGACAAACATTTCTAGAACTTGGTTCACCTCTTCGACAACCATAAACACCCCCAATTCCCACAGCAAATCATTTTTTATGGTGGGGAAATATTAAACCGTGTTTAGCAAACCAAAGTTCAGTGAGCGTGGGGAGGTGGTCGAAGGTGTAGCTAGAAATCAAGGGCCTCCTTTATGAGGAATTGGCGTAGGGCAGCGCTGCCCAATGCCAATGTGAAAGGGCAGGAATGCACCGGATTTATGAAATACAGTGCATTCCTGTCCTTTCCCTTTGCGTTGTCACACTGTAACGCCCTGAACGTCTCAGGATCGTTTAACAGACACGATAATGAGAACGCAACCACTTGTGAAGGTTTAGTTATTTTAATGAAGGCAAAAATAATACAAGGAATAAACAAAGGTTATAGTCACTGGAATCCTCCAGGCTAAGTACGTTACCAGCCCACAGCACGGATGGTCCTAACCGTCCTCTGCATATACGCCGATCCCGGCGTATGCCAACAGAGGGCAGAAATGAAATGGCCGACAATGCCAATCGGTAGGCTGTGAGGGGCACGAAGAGTGTTGGGGAGAATCGAGGAGTCAGGGAAACACCCAGCCGGGGTCTCTACCTGAAGGGAGCAGCCGCTCAACCTCTTCCTCAGACTGCACCGGGACGCGGAGTCACCTCCTGGTGATGCGTCACCGATACCCCAATCACAAGCAAAGAAGATTGAACCGAGAGCAGCCGCTCGATCGATCCTGTGGACTTCCGAGTCTGTAACGCGGCAAACACCTCCTGGTGTGCGTTACAGCTGGCAGTCCCTGTATCTCTGGTCGGGCTGGGAGTTACGACTCCAACCAGCAAAAGCGCCACTGCGCTTTGACTCAGCCGAGTCAAAAAGCGAAGCTCAATGGTTATCCGGTAGAGCTTCCGGGTCCTTCACAGGTGACGATGGGGCAAGACACGGCCCAGGGAGTAACGACTCGACCTACCTCCGTTCTTGCCTTACTGGAGCACCACTCCGGAACACTGCTCTTCACTAAGCAGGTACGTCGGTGTAAACACAATATCCGACAGCGTTGTACCTCCCGGTTCCTCCCTTTATAGGGCGTTGTTTTCCTTGAGTTATGTAACAGCTCTCCTGTTTACATAAGGGCGTGTTTTCCTTGTGTTATGTAACAGCTCTCCTGTTTACATAAGGGCGTGTTTTCCTTGAGTTATGTAACAGCTCTCCTGTTTACATAACCTCTCAACCGCTAAGCATCCTGGGAGATGTAGTCCGTTTTCGCTGGTTACCGTTTTCCTCCCCTCGCATGACAGGAATTCTTGACACACACAAATTGCTGCCTAGCACAAACATAGACAGGATTGTTTTTATGCATTAAGGGGCAATTTCCTTGACAAAATGAATCCTGATAGGCGTTTTCCTCTATCTGTGTGAGCTGCAGAATGCAGAAAACATGGATCCAGGAAAACACGAGGAGAATGAAAAAGGCTTAAGGTTTTGGCACGGCTCCAGGTTTACATGATTTTGTAAATCTGGGGCAGCACCAAAAACCATGGGTGTTGCATGGGAACTCCCACACAACGCCCATAGAATGCCTCCTTGACTAAAAAATAAGGCAACGCAGTGACTTGCGCTGCTTTGTCTTAATCCATATCTATGAGGCCATGCAAAGCCATGCAGGGTGACTTTGCTCCACCTCAAGGGTATGGTTGAGACCCTTGCGCCGCCGAGCATTACAAAAAGTGATGCTCTGGTGGCCCAAGCCTCTCATAAATTAGCCCCAAAATATTTTGTAAGTTTTTTAGGTCTTTCACCATCAGGTAGCTGCATATAAAATAATGGGCAGCTTAAATGAAAAATAAATGTAAAAAGTTGTTACTCAGTGGGAAATACACTGTAGTACATTATGAAACCTCTATTAGTCAATACACTGCAGAGGTCTATGTGTAACCAGAGAGCCATAGAATTAAATCTTGGTTGGTGCAGCGGAGAATAGGGACCTGTGTATTTTAAGTGTTACGAGGTCACAACCTTTGGCAGAAAGCACGGTGAATATGTAAGTCCTTATTTCATACTTGCTTTTCTCACAGTATAAGATAGACTGATACAAAAGGTGAAAATAGTTTACGATAAAATAGTGCTTCCAAAATATAGATTTTAGTAATACCGGAGCGTAAGTAATACAATTTCTTTTCTACATAACTGACCCGTCAACACCTCCCTAGGACAACTAAGGGTTGTGTAAATACAATTATGATTTAAAGCACGCCCCTCACAACCTAGTTGTTAACTCTTTGCACTACCACTCCAAAAAACAAATCTTTGTCATCACAAAGCTTGGAGTGATTCAATTAATTAAAGCCATAACCGGCTCCCAAACACCCTTTACATTTGCAGATTAACTACTAGCGCACATTTGCATTTCATTCAGGCAAGCAAGAACCCTGGCACGAAGAGTTTTCACACACAGGAGACTCAATTAATGAAACTTCAGCTGAAGCATTTTAATCATGGAAATTAGACATCCCGGGACAGTTGTCTGTTTCCAAAACGAAAGCAAACGATTTGGATTCTAGACACAAGTGAGGCTGGGGAATGCGCCCCCACCCCTTCCCAGGACTCCATGTCCCCCCTGAGGGTTGCCCCCACAGATTGAAGACCTCTGTCCTTGATTATTAAGTATACGATGACACAGGGTAGCCACATAAAGATAATAGTTTTGGGGGAAAATTGAGTATTATGATGATTAGGAATAATACCTCACCCCCTTGAGACATTGAATTGAAGCAATGTACACAGCTGATGCCAAGGCATTTCAGTGCACTGTTGAGTATTGTTGCCTATTATGAGGCTTATGGGTATGTGAACTCCCCTGTTCTACTTTGCGTTCTTCTCTTTTTGTTACTTTTTTGGTATCAGTGTACGATAAAATGCTCCTAAATATGATGAAAAAGAAAAACGATGAGGTTGGTCTAGCATCTCCTGAGGTTAGTTCTGAGTCAGAAGTTCCTATCTGGTACTTTGGGCCTTGTCCCTACCACAGTGGGGTGGATGTTTAACTAGATAACGGGAAAGCCTCTTGAAACAGGTGGTTTCTATTTGAAAGATGCCAAATTTATGAGGTTCCTTCAGTCGGCTTGTAGTAAGTTCTGTAGTTGAGCCCCTAAAGTCTATAGATTCCCCTCTGTGCTTTTTGAAGTTGAATTTAGTATGCATGATCTGGCGTGCCTTGCTGGATCTCAATTTTCATGATGGCCTGTGGTAAGGAGATGGGGCTTACTTATATTTGCCGGATCAATTCTGCATCTTAGAGGCATTGAAGTCTGGCTGGGTTCTGCTAATACTTTGATTTCAGTGTGTCTTACTTGAAATTGCAGTCTGCTCGGAATATTAAAATGTTGGTCTACGCTGGGTTGGTTTGTGAACAGATCGGAGGCTTATTCCATGAGAGATGAGTTGTTGCCTGTTGGATAGTAGATGAGAGCGCATGGTGGATTTCATTCTACAACTGAAACATTCCAACTTTTTAGCTGCTTGAAATAATTAATGAGGCTTTTTTCCTGTTCATCCAGGGGAAGTCCTTAAGCCTGATCTGCGGTGCTCTTACGTGGCTCAAGGATTTTGAAGAGAAGAAGAAGCGAGAAGAATCTGAAGCCCTAGCAGGAGTTCACACGGAGCAGAATGGAAATGACACAAAACATGGCACTAAGCCTTCAGATCCCCCTGCGGAACCTGACTGGATCACACAGTTTGTGCAGAACAAGGAGGAAAGGGATCTAGTGGATAGGCTAAAGGTTGGCTTCTAATTTTAACTTTGTATTCTGCTTTTTCTAGTTTTGTTTTTTACAGCAACCTTGTTGTGGTTGATCACATTTGTTGACAATGAGAACCTTTTTCAGAGGGCACAATTGGTAACTCTTGGTTTCTGTTAATCTTTGAAGGATATTCTCTCAGTTGGCACTCCTCAGGAAAATGCCCATTTTGTCAATACGGGGGTAGGGAGGGGTGGAGGTGGTGAGAAATCCCCAAAGTCGTGCTTAAGGGGCCCACTTCCAGGTGCACAATGTGCGCTCACAATGATACTTCACATGGCATGCTGCTCACGTCTCTCCAGGTGCAAAGAGGTCCTTAAAGGATACTTCTTTACAAATGCTCATTAGAACTGCCATCTAGTGAAATGCAGGCAGGCAGTGTAAGTCTTAGTTGCTGCACATCTTATGAAAACTGTGGCCTATCCAACTGGGATGCAGAGGGAGGTGTAATCATTAGTGAGTAGAATGATCTTCTGCGGCCAAAATGGTCTGGATTTAATGGAAGTCTTATTTATTTGCATGTAAACAAATGATAGATGTGTATTTGACTCCACTAAAAGTTTGGGAAGCATCAGTGGCCCGACTCATACAGGGGAAATGAGAATGTAATTATGGTAAAGTGAACACTCTTGAAACCATTTTTTAGTGTTCATTCTGATTTATTGGACATAGTTCAATTGTCATAAGACTGCAGAAACAATGTCTAAAAGAATATTTGTTCATTATTCTTTTGTTATATCACTTCCGATACTAAGAAATAAGTATCACACACACGCTTATTTTCAACCGCGAAAAGTACAACTCTGTAAGGGTGGGAAGAGGTAAAGGGCAGATACTAATTTAAACCTTTATGATTTCAGGGATTTGGGTCTCTCTTGGGCCTTGCTTTATGGATAGTTGCTCGTTCATCAGACAGCAACATACAATCCCAACAAAAGAGAAAAGCTCCTCGTTCCAAATTTGGTTCCGCCTAAATCTGACTCCACTTGGTACTGAGGTTCCTGCTTGCGCCAGTGTTTTGTGCTGCTTGTCGCCATGTGAAGGAAAAATCCTTTTCGTCATACCTGATGTGGAGTTTAGCTGAATACCAAACTGAGGAATTGTGCCTGGCTGCTGAAAGTTCCTTTCTAATAGAGTAGCAGCTAGCCAAGGTTTGCTAATTTGAGTTATTCTGCTGAGATCAGGGAGCATCACTATCTTGTTGCCTCAATCTTATCTCTGTGATTTCAGACGCTGCGCGGGTGACAGCCTCTGATCATATTGGGATGCCATGTAGTATAGTAGTAGCCCCCTTATAGATCCCTTTTGTTATTTTGTGGACCTCTTGATTTTATTTGGGCACCCTGTTCCAGCACTTCGACTTGTAGGAACTTTTGAAGCAGGTTTGAAATGTCAGCTGAATTGTCAAATTGCGGCAGGCTTCATTGTCGAGCCTTTACACACCACTCTTCAATCTCCTCATTCCTTGCATGAAACCTTCTCTAAATGCACTCTATTGCTGGAGGGACCCATCCTGTTCTTCCATTTAGCCCTCTAACTTTGTATGCCACTGCTCCATCCCTCCAACGAGGGCCTTTGAAGCAATCATTTTTTTATAGATATCCCTCTTTTGAGGACCCTTTTTGCTCAAAATTGTTAGTAGTGACTGCAACCTTTTTAGTGGTGGCGTCCAACTCTTGTGGTAGGCCCTTCAACAAAGATTCAGCCTGGCTCAGGTAGGCGCTACATGGGTCCTCCAAATTATCTATTTAATCATTGCTTTGCGAGGGGGTGCTCTAACTTAAAGAAAACAAGCATTTACAATGCAATGGTCTCGGCATTGGTAAAGTTAGAGCTATTGGCACTGCTCATGACATTATTTTTGTTTATGTTTTTGTTTTTAAAACATTTAAAGAAACGGCATTGTCATGAGCAATGCCAATAGCTCTAACTTTAACAATGCCGAGACCGTTGCATTGTAAATGCTTGTTACCCTTCATTCTGTGTTGCAACATGTAACAAGATCAGCGCTCGTCAAAGGCACACTTTCTATTACGGCCTCTATCAGGCCCCTTCTGCTTTTGTGATAGCCCACCCTACCACAACAATACATGCCCCCACGTATGCTTTTTACCCAGCGCATGCAGCACTGGTCATATGCACACGTTGAACTCGCGGCATTTGCCCAACTACCATTCCCTCGCTCCCTCCCTATCGTCATCAAGCTCCTCTTGCTTCTTGCTGTTATAACTGCCGCTCGTATTTACTTTTGGTTTTCACCATTCGCTTTTCCCTTTTCTCCCTCCATCTTTACCACTTTCTTCCTGTTATGCACGTCGCTTTTGCCGCCTCAACACACAGTAGTGCCGTTCCATACACACTTCCTTTCCCTACGCGCA
Organism: Triturus cristatus; assembly: GCF_964204655.1. NCBI lineage: Eukaryota > Metazoa > Chordata > Amphibia > Caudata > Salamandridae > Triturus > Triturus cristatus. The sequence goes on along the minus strand of NC_140585.1, from coordinate 330,139,212 downwards.
CAAACACAAACAATGTTATACATTGCCACTTTATATGTTTAACACCACTGCTAAAAACAATACATATTATACATGCCACGCGTTCAGTTACTATGTTTCGTCCCAGTCATACCTTAATGCTTACCTTATATAGTGCCCCTTCTACATTCATTCATATTCGTGCACTCACCCTTTGCCACTTTTTTTCCTACCCTGCGCGCTCATTTGTCCCACCTTAAACACAATAGCTGCCTTCCATACAGCCTTCCATTCACCCTTCATTACAATCTATTTCCTTTTCCAACAGTCTTTCTGCCCTCCATTCTATGCTACAACATTTTCAAAACCAATCTTTTTTATGCACCAGCTCTGGACATACGCTCAATTACTGCTCGCTCGCTCCCTGTCTTCATTAGGCCCCTTCTGCCTCTATTAGGTGCTGCTACTGTTTGCTTTTCCTCTTTAAAAATGCTCCCTCCATTTTTCTCTCCATTAGGGCCCTTTCCAAAGCTCATAAAGCCCAAACGTTTATAACACACTCACTTAAGTTAAAGTAGAAATTTGGAACGGTACAGGAGGGGGTTTGGGGGCGCAGTAAACCTCAGCAAATTATAAAACCAGCAAAAGTGTACTTCAGGTGGAATTATCTAACTCATTCCTTAGCACACAATAAGCTGTATATACTGCATAAGGTACAACCTATAAATATTAACACGCCTCCAACATTCCTAAACTGTACCCTTCTCAAGCTGCCATGCAAAAAAAAAAATGTTTATATGCTACGTATAGCCAATAGGTCTCGCCTTTGGGACCTTGTGTTTAGCCAGAACTTTTGGCCATGTTGTAGAGCATTGTGGCTGCTGTGCATCATATTGAAAAGTTATAATAAAAAGGGTTAAGCATTTTTGTTACCTTTATACAAACCAAGACTACATTATATGCAACAGGACAACCTGATTGGCACTAGAGCCTTGTTATCATTAAAGAAGGCCTTGATGATATGTTCTTATTCTTGGGAGTGTTGAAGATGTTACGCAAAGGCTTTCTACGTGCGAATTGCAAAGTGGGGCATATGCATAATGTGTGCGAAAGGGATTCTTCAGGCCACAAGCACAGCCTGAATAGCAGCGAACTTGGGTTTGGGACCCCATGGTAGCAATGTATCACTCGTGGGTGGTAGGTCGAGCCTTAAAGCTATAAACATGGATTTGTTGAAATCTTTGAAACAATTAAACAGATAGCTCTGTGGGGTTGGCAATTTGTATGTGTTTATACAGTCGAGCATTGCCAGTTTAAAAGCGGTATGAGGTAAAAGCTGCTTCCCAGAGGTGATGCGAGTCCATCGCCTCTAAAGTTTCATTCCTGGCTTGGAAGTTCGCTTTGCAGAGGTCTCTAATTTCTTTCGAGGTAAGAGATTTTACTGTGTTCGGAGCACCCGCTCTTAGAGAGGACAATTACTTAAGGGCGCTTGTACCAGCCCTTGTAATACGAACTCTAAGCGAATTTGTGCAGGTGAGGTGTCTTGCTAGAGATAGAATATGAGACAGAGGACCTTACTGTGAAAGTTGCTCAAGAATGCGCTTAGCTTTCCGGGGAAGCTTACTGATCCAAAGCAAAGTACCCAACCCACAAATGAAACGCGCTAGTCTGGTGTCGGGAGCATGCCGATATTGGACAGTGACATGTCATGCAGTGTCATGATAGGTAAATACCTGTGCTAGGCCGATAAAAGTACGTTGTACTGCACACATCTGCGATATGGTTTGCACGTATAACAAACGCACACCTAGAAAGAACCCCGTCGCCACAAAGGAAGTAATTACATAAACGTTAAATACTGCCTTGATTTTATTTTCCAAGATATAAATTATCCTTGAAATCTATTGTATAAAAAGAGCTTGCACCTAAATAGGTGTGTTAACTTTGTAAAGCAGGTTTGTTAGCTTTGTAGAGCTTGCTATTTGCCGCTTTCCCCTAATCGTGTGGTTGTCAGCTAAATGTGGAGACGCAGTTCCGGTTTTGTTTAATCTACCGCATGGACTGCCGTCCGTGAAAGACATTTCAACCTTCCCCCCTCGAACACACTCCTCTTCGCTCAGCCTCTACAGTATCTCCAAAAGGAAGCAATGAGATGCACACTTTAAACAAGGCAAGCAGGAACAAACACGTCAACACACGGGTCCCAGCAACACCATTATCAATGACAAGTCAGAGCAACACGCATCGCGCAAAAGTGAAACCGCAATGCACAAGTAAACAGACGGCTGACTTTGCTAAAGGCGAATGGAAAGAAAAGCAAAACGATCATCGGTGGCAGACGAGACAAACAAACAAGGAAAATGCCTTACAAATAACGCACAACAGCAAAAAAAGATCCCCACAGCCAGAGAACAATCGTCACAGCCAGAGAACAGCAAAACAATGGCGGCTGGAAGAATCGTAACTTTTTCGGATTCGGTGGCGTGTTCCTGCTGTTCTAAAAGGGCGTGGCTAAAAAGTGGAAAGAACAGCAAGGAACACGCCCCCGAATCTGAAAAAGACGGAGCCTATTTGGAGGGACGGCTCTCTCCTCCAATGGCGGGCCTCCGTTTAGGAAGCCAGCCAATGGAGGAGAAGCAAAAAGAGAGGCAGGCTAAATAGCCACTCTAGGAAACATTAAATCTTCCGACTTCCAGTTCTGCCTTCGGCAGACCGGTAGTCCTCGACCTAAAAAGGTATGTTAGAGGCATATGAGCTGCAGATTACACACTGTGCATAGATCGCCATCTGGTGTTGGGCCTGGATGTTTGCAGTTGTTTTTCGTCTTGGAAAGTCTTTGGAAGTCACAAGGTATGTGACTCCTCCTTTTGATCGTATTATGCATGGGCTTCGGCTCCATCCTCAGATTGTTTTTTTTCCGCCATCGGGCTCGGATGTGATTTCCGCGATCCGGTTCCTAACAATGTCCTGTTCTCCAATCGACGCACAAACCTCACCCCCCTTCGCGGTATTGTTTTCGATCGCGATCCCCTCACTCGACGCGGCTGTCATCGATCAAGACCTTCGATTCCAGTCGTCGACTACTGCTTTCGGGCCTACTCAAGCTCCGGTCCTGGCTAATGGAAAGGACTCCATTCAAGAAGTGCCCTCGATGTGGGTCCAAATTCCCCCACACCGATCTCCACGAAGTATGCAACCTCTGCTTCTCCCCTGAACACGAGGCTCGAGACTGTCCGGCGTGCAAATCCTTCCGGTCCAAGAAAACCATTCGAGACCGAAGGGCACGAAGAACTATGGCACTCTAGTCGACGGCGATCCCGGACGACCTCTTCGGAGAAGGCGTTGACGCTCCGGAAGGACAACACACCGACGAGGGCCTCCATTAGCGCCTCCGAAGCCGACGATTCAGATGTGGAGGACATCACTCCGGCACAGAGGGTCGTGAGTGCTGAAATCCACCCCCCCACACCCTCGACGGCATCGAAAATGGTTTCGGTCACACCTTCGCCTCCGAGCCTAGGCACGACCAAGAACACTGCTTCCCACACCGCACCTTCGGGACCGGTAAAGAAGCTTATTAAGCCTTCCAGCAGCTTGGGCTCGAGCCAGCCCACCGTCGGTGCCGAGAAACACTCCTCCGCACCGACGCCAAAAAAGAAAATGGCCTCCTCCTTGGCACCCAGCTCCTTACCGAAACACTCTGCACCGAAAACCAGCTCAAGCTCCGCGGTACCGACACCATCCCCGGAACCGAGCAAAAAACATAAGGCCACCGACACCCATATCTCGAAGCCGAAAAACCATCTCGGAGCCGAGTAACCAACAACCCCTTTAGAAGCCGCATAGTGCAAAACAGCGCACTAGTGCAGACTCTAAAACCAAAAAACCTACGGCCCGATGCCTTCGGCGTCGATGGACCGGCCACTTTCCGAAGAACTTTTTAAGCCTGATCCATTGCAAAAAATACTGGTCAAGGGTCCTAAGACTGGACATTTGATGCTCAGCATCAAAAAGAGACAGCTGGACAAGCCTGCCCCAGCTCCACCTCCAAAGAACAAAGACTTTGCTACTTCCCCTCTAAGAATACCTTCGTCCCCTCCTACACCCCCTCCCCTTCCACCTCCCCCCTCCTCCACCACCTCCTTCTCCGCCCCCACCTCATTATTCCCCCACACCCTCTCCGGATGATGACAATGACGATGTCTATGATGACATAGGGGACGAGCCCCATGACCAACCTACAGGAGACCCCACTCCCACAGGCTCCCCAGACCCATGGGACGACTATAATATTCCTGACATTCCTAACGTCCCGCAGGATGATCTCTACCCTTCGAGACCATCCCCACCAGAAGACTCATTGGGTTTCAACCACCTACTCCAGAGGGATGCACACTACCACAGTGTGGATCTCCATACCGACCCCGTGGAGGAGGACTTCCTCCTTGATACTTTCGACACGACACACAGAGCCACCTCCATCCTGCCCATGATCAAAGGAGTTATCAAGCACGCACCGGAGGTCTTTAAAGATCCAGTCAGAGCCAGGGTCATCAACCCCCGCATAGACAAAAAATATAAGGCCGCCCCTACAGATCCCGCCTACATCAGAGGGCCAGAACCACTAGATTCCCTAGTAGTGTATACGGCACGAAAGCGAGCAAACTCCCAAGCATCAGGCGAAGCACCACCACCTGATAAGGAGTCCAAACTCTAGGACGCATTGGGCAAGCGCACTGCATCCCAGGCTGCCAACAAATGGCGCATCGCAAATACCTAAGCGCTTCTGGCAAAATTCGACCGGGCCCATTATGACGAACTAGAAGCCATAATGCAACACCTCCCTGACAAATCTGAAAATAGAGCCAATGAACTAATTCAGGAGGGCAAAACCATCACCAATACCTCCATCCGCTGTGCCCTAGATGCAGCTGACACCGCCTCTAGGGCAATTAATACCAGCGTCCTCCTCCATCGCCATGCCTGGCTAAGGATCTCAGGTTTCAAACCAGAGGTGCAAGCTTCCATCCTGAACCACCCTTTTGACCAGGAACATTTGTTCGGCCCAAAATTAGATGAGGCCCTGGAAAAAATGAAGAAAGACACAGATACAGCGAAGTCTATGGGAGCCTTACAATCACACACTCCCAGGCGCTCTTTTCGCCGCTCTTCCTTTCGAAGCACATCCAGAGACTACTCCTCAGACACCGCTTCCACTTCCTATAAGGCCCCTACCCAATCCACCTTTACAAGGGGTTACCAAAGAGGCGGCTACAGAGGCAACAATAACAAAGGCAGAGGCAAGACAAACACCTCCCGCTCTGCCTCCACCCCTACCCAATTACTTCCCTCCACTCCCCCTAGACCATCCCACTCCGGTCGGGGGCAGACTCCACAATTTCCTTACTGTCTGCACTACCATCACCTCAGACAAATGGGTAAACACAAATAATTTGGTCAGGCTATTGCCTCAAACTAACTTCTACCCCCCCAAACATCCCACCCAAACATGTCACAGGAACATTTAACACTACTAAAGCAGGAGGTGATTTCCCACCTACAAAAGGGGGCAATAGAACTAGTTCCTATCAACCAACACAATATAGGGGTTTACTCCCTATAGTTTCTCATACCAAAAAGGGACGACACGCTAAGGCCAATCTTAGACCTCAGGCCCCTGAACCAATATATCCACTCAAACCATTTTCACATGGTCACACTCCAGCGGGTACTTCCCCTGCTCTCCCAAAACGATTTCCTGGCCACTTTAGACCTCAAAGACTCCTATTTCCACATTCCTGTTCACAACGCTCACAGGAAGTTCCTCAGATTTGTGGTGGACGGCCAACACTATCAATTCAAAGTGCTCCCATTCGGAGGCACCACGAGTATTTATCAAGTGCCTAGCAGTAGTGGCCGCACACCTGCGAAGACAACACATCCATGTCTTCCCATACCTAGACGACTGGCTAATAAAAGCCAGCTCATACAACCAGTGTGTACAACACAGGCACACCACTATACAGCTACTTCACGAACTGGGCTTCACAGTAAACCACTCAAAGTCCCATCTACAACCATCCCACGTAAAACAATACCTCAGTGCCACCATAGACGCCTCGAGCGCTAGCCTACCCCAGTCCTGCCAGGATAACAAGCATTCAGGCTCTACGCGCCAAATTTCAGCCACAACACTCTCTTCCAGCTAGAGTGTTCATGCAACTAATAGGGATGATGGCCTCTTGCATATTCATAGTACCTCACGCAAGACTCCAGATGCGTCCTCTCCAAGAGTGCTTAGCACGCCAATGGAACCAGGCCCGGGGTCAGCTGACAGATATGGTGTTGGTAGACGGTCGTACCCATTGCTCTCTGCAGTGGTGGACCACCAAAAACCTTTCTAAAAGGCGAACGTTCCTGGACCCGGTTCCTCAGATAGTACTAACAGCGGACGCATCGCTCTCCGGCTGGGGAGCTCACCTACTACATCACACCATGTAGGGCAGGTGGACACCGCAACAAAAGTTACTCCACATCAACCATCTGGAGTTACTAGCCATATTTTTAGCTTCAAAATCTTTTCAAACACAAATCTCGGGCAGGGCTGACCTAGTCCGCACAGACAACATGACAGCCATGTACTATATACAAAAGCAAGGAGGCACACACTCTCCGCAGCTCTCTCAGCTAGCACAGAGCATATGGAGATGGGCCAGACCCCGAAAAATCTTTCTCCTAGCCCGACATGTCCCAGGAGTCCAAAACACTATAGCAGATCTCCTGAGCAGACAAACTCAACAGATCCACGAGTGGGAACTCCATCCACAAGTTCTTCACCATACTTTCAAAGGTGGGGGCATCCACAGATAGACCTCTTCGCCACCCAAGAAAACGCCAAATGCCCAATCTTCTCCGCCAGGTATCCACACCCATTGTCCAAAGGCAATGCGATATGGATGAACTGGTCAGGCAGATTTGCGTACACTTTTCCGCCTCTCCCACTCATTCCATTAGTGGTGCGCAAACTACAACAACATTCCCTCACACTAATCCAAGTAGCTCCGACTTGGGCCAGACAACTGTGGTACACCACACTGCTGGAACTATCAGTAGTACCGCACCAAAAGCTACACCTCTCTCCACACCTCTTAACCCAGAACCATGGAGAGATCAGACACCCGGACCCAGCTCAGTTTAACCTTGCGATCTGGCTCCTGAAATCCTAGAATTCGGTTATCTAAATCTTCCCCCAGACTGTATGAACGTCATTAGAGAAGCTAGACGTCCTACCACTAGAGCCTGCTACGCAGCCAAGTGGAAACGATTTGTAGTCTATTGTCACAGCAACTACTTCAATCCCTTAGATGTGTCCATTCAACACATCATATGCTATTTACTACACTACAGAGATGCAATCTAGCCTACATGTCTATTCGACTGCACCTTGCAGCCATAGCAGCCTACCTACAAAACAGGCAGCACCTATCACTCTTTAAAATATCAGCCATAAAAGCCTTCATGGAAGGCCTCAAAAGAATAATTCCCCCCAGAGTGCCACCCTCACCTGTGTGGAACCTAAACATCGTTCTCACCAGACTAATGGGGCCTCCCTTTGAACCTCTACACAAATCTGAACTTCAATTCCTAACATGGAAAACTGCTTTTCTAGTAGCCATCACTTCCCTCAGAAGAGTCGGTGAGATACAAGCGCTCACTATTCAAGAACCCTTTCTGCAAATGCACCATAACAAGGTTGTTCTACGTACTAATCCCAAATTCCTCCCTAAAGTCATTTCTCCCTTTCACCTAAACCAATCTGTGGAACTACCCGTATTCTTCTCTCAACCACAGACCGTTGCAGAAAGAGCTCTCCACACACTAGATGTCAAACGAGCCTTACTCTACTACATCGAGAGAACACAACCTTTTCGTAAAACCAAACAACTGTTCGTTTCCTTCTCACCACCACATAAAGGCAACCCCATCTCCAAATCTGGGATAGCTAGGTGGATTATTAAATGCATTCAGATTTGCTACCACAAAGCAAAACGAACGCTATCCGTTCCCCCTAAAGCCCACTCTACACGTAAGATAGGGGCTTCCATGGCATTCTTAGGGAACATCCCCTTAGATGATATCTGCAAAGCAGCTACATGGTCAACACCGCACACTTTCACTAAACACTATTGTGTAGATGTGCAAACTAAGCAACAAGCTAGTGTGGGCCAGGCTGTACTCAAGACATTGTTTCAAACTACTGCAACAGATACTGGTGGTCGCCGCTAAGGAAGGGTACTGCTATATAATCTATGCACAGTGTGTAATCTGCAGCTCATATGCCTCGAACGGCAAATGCTACTTACCAGAGTGCATCAGTTCTTGGCATGTAGAGCTGCAGATCTACACACGCCCACCCGCCTACCTTTATCTGTTCCAGTTTATCTTATTTAGATACACATGGGCGTTTTCACTGTTTCCTACTACGCTCCATCATTTCCCTGCTGGCGAAAAACAATCTGAGGATGGAGCCGAAGCCCATGCGCAATACGATCCAAAGGAGGAGTCACATACCTCGTGACTTCCAAAGACTTTCCAAGAGGAAAAACTACTGCAAACATCCAGGCCCAAAACCAGTTGGCGATCTATGCACAGTGTGTATATCTGCAGCTCTACATGCCAAGAACAGATGCATACTGGTAAGTAGCATTTGCCTTTTTTTCTCCATAGCTCCTTTGTGTTTAATCTCTTTGGGAGACGTGTTGTGTCCCAGGAAGGCAAACACAGCTTGTGGAAGTTTCAGGTCTGCAATTGCACTTTTTTCATGTAGACCAGTTTTCACCAGTCACACCGTGCTACAGTCACTAAGGTTCTCTCGTATGGGATTTCCATTATAGTCCTAAGCACTGAATAGTCCCTCCCACGTGCGGGCACCCCGGAGCAGTTCTTCAATTGTCTTCTTAAGTGTGTAGTTTCACCTTTCTTCAGGAATGCCTGCAAAGACACGTAAGCAAAAGACAGATTATGCAGCCTATATACCTAGGCTACAATGGCCAAATTCTTCATCATGAAGACAAAAAAGGGCCAGAATAAGGTAAATTAGGACAATTTAAGATGATTTGCGAAAGCATGAATCTTCCTCACAAACCCTTTTTTATAATAGATATGAAGGAGAGCAGGACAGAGTAGCCTCCTAGGCTGTCATTATATGGCTAAAAAAGAAGCTGTGCCTTTAAGAATTAAGAGACCACCAGTATCCCATCATGCACAGCGGGTGGCAGTTGCTTCAATTCTTTTTGAAGGTCATGTGTTAATATATGTAGATTACATGAATACCTCCGTCTATTCCACCGGGAGGAGGGAGGGCTGTTTATGACTAATAGAAATTCCCCTACAAGAGAACAGGAGATATAGTTAAGAAACTATTCCTTCTGTCATAGGGGATTTCCTTTTATAGTCCTAAACACTGAAAAGAGTAGCAAGCCCATCCCCATATAGCGTGGTGGATGAGACAGAGGATCAAATGGGAAGCTTAGGCAAATAGATTTCTGATGGAAGCCTGCCCTATTTGAGCATCTGCTCTAGCATCAGAATCTAGGCAGTAGTGCTTAGAGAATGTATGCACTGATTTCCAGTTAGCTGATTTGTAAATTTCTGGAATAGGGCTATTGCTTAATAAAGCAGCTACTTTCCCCCTATTGAAGTGTGCTTTAGGCCTTGCTGAGAGTGTTTGGTTCTGGAATACAACACTTACATTTGTGTGTTGTGCCTGGTGGTAGTAAACTCCCTTGTTCAAGGACCATACTTGTCCAGAAGGACTTTGAAGTTCGGTATTGACAATCCTGGCATTTATTATGCTTAACTAAAGTTGTTTTCCTCTATACCCTCCATACAATAATAGCTACAGTCCTGTGCCAACATTGCCAGCTTCTCAGACTTCATGTGCTTTAGATGGTTGATGTACGTCTCTACCGTGATATTCTTCATGCATGAAGTATTAATAAAGCACATCTGTGCAAACCTGTGACCACAGCAAAGCTGGCAATAGTTACAGATTGCTGACTGCACTATATCATAGGACACCCTAAATATCACCCTATTGTTCCAAGCTTTCATATGGTACAGCTTTGCTGCCGCTTCTGAAAGGCATCATTTGGTAATGGAGATTTCCCCTATGTCAGTTGTGTACGAAGATTAAATGGGATTGTCAAAAATAAAGTAAGCTAGACATGTGGTCCTTTGTTTCTCCAGCAGTTTCCTCCCTGACCACACTAGGCTTCTCACTTGGTGCTCTGATCTTCCCCACTCTGACCCCTTGTGCACCTTGTAGTGCCTCCCTGTACCTCTTAAGCACTACTGATGTGGGGGCCCCTCTCACTCTTCACTGATTGCAGAGGTACCCCAAAATAAGCATTGGAGGCTTGGTGCTCCTCCAGAGAATTTGTCTCCTTCACTACGTTCCTCATCACATTCTTGCCATGCTGCACCAACTTTATATGCAAGTAAACAGTGTCAGCACAAAGTGGTATGATAAGGGATCACCCGAATGCCTGGAAGCAGCTATCAAATTGGTGTTGTTGCTTGAGTCACATAGTCCTACCCTATAAAATCACAAGCATTGGCGCGTGGTACATTTAGATACGCTCAGTCTCTATATCGTTGAAACCCTTTGCTGCAGTGGAGTTCCGTTCATCTTTACCACCCGACGATTCATCTATGAGATTGGCCTGAGCTGTTTCCACGGAACTCTAGCATTGGGCTCTCAGGCTTCTTGAGCTGTGCAGGAGGGAACATTGCCTCATCTCCATTATAAGCCATTGCTGAAAACTCTCTCTGTCTATTGGCTGGTCTGCATAGGGGGCATAGAAGTATCACCTGTGGCTGCAGACGTACATGATGGTAATGGTGGTCTCGGAACAGGTAAAGGGTTTGTGAATCCACTTTGGTTGCAGTTGTCCTTGCTGTTGAGTTGTTTTCTTTCCCCAAGTGGTAGTGGTCTGTGTTCACCTGGACAATTAGGCCCATAGGGCAGAGGTGTAGAATGCCTATAGCCCGATGCCCAAGGCATATTGTTTGGGTTCAAGGACAACAAGTTTTCATGTTTAATTTGCCTTTGGGACAAGTAGGCTCAACTCCTGCAGTACAACCCCTTTGTCAGCCAGTTTACAGTACCACATTATGGATCTTGGAAGGGATTGCCTTCAGTTAAAGTAACATTTGTATCCATATATGAACACTGTTCAAACTTGTATTTATGGTTCCTTAATTCAAAGTCCTTATTATTTTGGTGAGCACTCTAGGGAAATGTTGTAAGCTTGGGCTGCACTGCTGACAGTGGTACCAGTATAAAAATATGTACACATTTGCAAAATTTAACATTATACCCTACATATAATGCTTTTAGAATGCTCCCTAATTAGATGCAAGAATTTTCAGACGATTGAAAGCTAGAGTGATGATTTGCTTTCAAAATAAAATGTTGACACAAATATGCAAATAGGGAAAACCTGTTTTGCTACACTACTGTGAGATTTTTGGTAATATTTTTTTGAAGCATCATTTACTAACATGTGTTGATACATGCTAGTATTTCCAAAAATATTTTTCAAGGAAAATCATTGTAACCAAGGGCAATAAGTTAATGGGAAACATGAAAATAAACTAGCATTGGCAAAGCCAGTTGGTCTGACATTGGTGGTCAGACTTTTGGTTTTGTCAATGTGTGTCTTGTTTTGACATGGTTTTTGTAAAACTTTATTGTTGTGGGAGCCTCCTCATTATAACAAACATTGACAAAAAGCAAACCTAGTTTTTGGTCTCCAAAAGCACACATTGCCACAGTAGTCCCTGGCACTCAACAAAACTACATTGTGTGCCAATTTGCTGGTTGTGAAGGAGCAGAATGCGGTCCCTCACAGCGATGGACAGAGAGATAGACTTTTAATAAAAACAAAAAGTCTTGGTTAACACCAGACATAATTAGGGGCCCATTTCCTAAAGAAAGTCACAAAGTGCACCCATGAGATATGTGCTTGCGTTAGTACAGATTTAGGGCTTTCGGGGGGAGGGGTGTTGTGAAGGGGAGGGGGGGCGGTGTGGCTTGGATGCCAAATATGGCAAACGCATGAGCCTGCTGCTCTGCGCCGGCCCAATTATAATCCTGCAATATCTGGCAGCAGAGCGAGCAGTGAGTTCTGGGCAAGCTGTCCACCCTTCCAGAGAGCTACGTACCCCGAGTATACAGGGTCGAAACCACGAAATCGCCACAATGGCGGTCAAGAGTCCGTGTCCGGTCGTGAGCCGAAACCAACAAAATGGCGGTCCTGGTTGGCGGAGGCCAATCAGCTTGAAGTATGGAGGGGCTCGTCGCTCTAGGAAGTAACCGCAACTGGTGAGCGACGGAACAGCAGCAGACCTGAAGGAAACTTGGGGGCAGCCCACCCCGGCTGCAACGTAGCGAATCTTAGGAAGAAAACCAAAGCCACTCTGCAACAGAAGACTGGTGGAGATGCTGTGACATTCTGGGAGCTGTGGCGGCTCATACGAGCAGGAAACGGCCACTGGACACCTACCTGGATGGGTGACCACCTACGACTGCTGGCGAGGCCAGAGGAGAGACGGAGCTCCAGCCGAGACCTGGCCTGGGCTGGCATGGTGATGCCATCTGAGACCTATGTCATACTTTCCGGGCCGAGACTCTACAGGCCTCCAAGCGGGTGAACGATGGGGAGGAGCTGTGATTACTCGGTCGGACTCAGGGGCCTGGGCTGAGCGTAGCGGAGGGAATGGCCCCCACCTTGGACAGTTGGTGAACCTGGGCCATTGCTGACCCGAGTAAGAGACCTCCCCACAACCTAGTGTTTCTCCCGAGGCAGCTGCCCCTTTAGTCTTGGACACCCTACACCATCTGGGGAGATTTCCACTGGACTCTCCCTCATGGGAGCGCATGATTTCTGCCTGGTGACAGGGGCCCTTGGAGAGACACGAAGGGTGGAAGACGCGCACCCCCCTGAAGAGGGCGTCTGCAGAGGTGATCGAGGGTTGGCCAGGACTGCAGGAATTCGGGGCCCGGTTCGGGGCCCAGCAGTGAACCGGTGACCATTCTGAGAAAGAAAGAGGAGTGAATGATCTCCCCACACCCCTTTGCACTTTGCTCTTCCTATCTGGAACACTGACACATGCCGATTGGGACCGGGACTCTGTCTGGAACCCTGGACAGGCTCGCGGAAGGCTGGGTTGAGGATAGACTAACGTGAGGGACCATGGGTGCAACACCATTGTAGACTCTAGACTTCCCTAATGGACGCGATGTCCCCACCCCGCACCCCTTGAAGAATTCCATATACCTGTTTGGGGTGGCTGGGAGATCTGCGTGGGTCCTGGACCTTGACTCTTTCCCCCGTGGCAAAGCAAGAACCCCAGACTGTGGCCTCCTCCAGCTATTTACGCACGATTTGCCTCTGCGCCCGCCTACTGTTTAGGTTGAGAGTTCCTTACTCCCATCAGCGAGTGGCATGTTACGTATTGCACAAAAAGGCGACAAGGGAATCACTGGGAACGAGATGGAACTGGTGACTTTCTACTTATAAAATCAATATTAGGGTGGCACCTCTTGTTGATATCCCTTGGAAGGTCCTGGAACACCTCTCTTTGTGGAGATGGGAAAGCCAGGAGTAAAGGCGGCCGGAGCGCCAACAGATTTGGGAGACGACGCCATTGAACAACCACCAGAAGCTCCGGCAGTAGTAGACCCGGATCAGCAGCAACTGGTCAAGATACTTGAGGCCATAGCGGACACCAAGACCACCCTCCACCTGGACATTAGCATTGTATTGGTTGGGCTGGGACTGCTTTGTGCGGAAGTTTGTAAACTAGCGGAGAGTGTGGGGATAGCAGAAACCTCCATTGCAAATCTTCACTCGGCGCAACAATCGCTGACACATCAGGTTGAAGATCTCCCTGAGCAGGTTCGCACCCTAGAGCGCAGGGCAGAAGATGCCGAAGGGCATAACGGGAGGAACTGCCAGAGGGGACAGAAGGCAAAGACATGATAACATTCCTTGAAACCTGAGTTTGCACTATGGTGGCCTCTCCACTTTCTTCACCCTCGAGAGGACACACCAGGTCCCTGCACACCCGTCCCGGGTTGCCCACCGCGCCTGGTAGTGGCGAGACTCCTGCATTTGAGAGACCGGTATACCCTCCTGCAGAAAACGAGAATTGATGGCCCATTCATGAGCGATAATAGCAAAGCATCAATCTTCCCTGATTACACCCCGAGGTGCAGCGGCGAGGAGCCTCATTCACTGAAGGAAAGAAGGCACTACGTGAAGATGGTTTGCAATACTCCCTAATGGTCCCAGCTAGAATCCGTATATTACTTGACTGAATAACTCATTTCTGCGATGACCCTGGGGTGGCCTGGAAGTGGCTGGAAACCTGTAAGTCGGGAGGACTGCTGCCAAAGGCAGACTCTGCTGCCGCGCGCCGGGACTTCCACACCAGGAAAAGGGCCTGAAAGAGACCTAAAAGAAGACCATCTAAGAAACTGAGCCCATCTCAAACACGGACGGAAAGATCTGCTGCACTCCACGTAGTGGCCGAAATCATGAAACCTAGAGAGTCTGCCTCGGAGGCTGACTCGCCCTTGGTGAAGGGAACTGAGGACTCTGAATCAGATTCCTCCCGAACAGACAGTGTCCGGATGCCTACAGTCACCCCCAGAACGGCAGATGATCTCTGAGCAAAGCGGTCCTGCTAGATGGGGTAGCGCATAGAAGTGAAATGGAATGCTCTTTGGATATCTTGAGTCAAAGGGCTGGATTTATTGTTGCCTGGGCTGTCGCGAGTCGGCATGACTTCTACGGCTTGTGAGCCGTAGCCTACCCCCACTCAGAAGACCATAACTGGTTGGAGTCTTCTGCTGAGACCGATGCACGGTTTGCAGTTTGTGATGCTGGCTGTTGCCAGACTGCTCGGAGGAAGGGAGTTCGGATTTGCCGGTGTTTTTTTCTTTTATTGTTTTATGTTCTGTTGCAGGGAAGGTGAAAAACCATTTCTTGAAGGTGGGAGTGGCTGGCGGGAGGTGGGGAGTTTGCACTGGGGTTGAATTCCTCCAAATGGCGTCTGCACATTACACACTGAAATTTCTGACGTGGAATATAAGGGGGATGGAGACGACTGCAAAACGGCATAATATACATAGATCCTTACGCAGAAGGGGGGTGCAGATTGCTTTATTACAAGAGACACATCTTGTACAAAGTGAGGTAGCGAAATTGCGCAGATGATGGAAAGAGTAGATCTTTGTCGCTTCCTATTCTGCATATACCAGGGGGGGTGTTAAGCTGGATAAGTACCCTTTGAACCCTTACACACCTTGGTGGATAGAGAGAGCAGATACATATTCCTGGAAGGGAGGCTGCTCAGACACGAAATCACCCTGTACACAAGATCACCCTGGGCAGTCTGTCGGGGTCTCTGGGCCCACATAGCTGAAGTAACGTTGTCTGACATGATCATGGGAGGCGATTATTAACTGTGCAGCTAACACCACACTAGACTGTCGCATCCCCCATTTCCAGGAGCCCAGGCCCACCGCAAGGCGGTAGGATTCAGGGATGGGATGGGACATTGGGGGTTAAAGGGCATTTGGAGGACACAACACTTGGACGACAGACTACTCGTATTACTCCTCCTATACATCAGTTACATACTAATATAGATGCTTTTATTTGCTCCTCAGGCTTAGGGCATTCCATCACACACACCGAGTACCTGGGGTGCGCCTTTTCAGATCATAGTCCCTTACTGATATCCTTTCAACCTGTAGGGAAGCGCCCACTTCTCCCATTGTGGCGCCTAAACCCACTGATGTTGAAAGACCCTTGTTTCAAAGAGTTCCTGGGTTCCCCCAATTGACGCTTACTTTACCACCAATACACACACAGCATCCACAGTGCTGATGGAGTGGGAAGCATTTAAAGTGTTGACACTGGGATTTTGCCTGGGACAATCGATTGGAGCGCAGTGAGAACTACACCAGGAACTCTGGGAGCTAGAGGACAAAATCACGGGTTAGACAATGCACAGGGCCCGGGCAATGGAAACCAGGGGGTTCTGAAAGAAACACAAACATTATACCATTAAGCTCTTCAAATACTGAGGTGTTATGATTACAGGGGGAACCTTACCAATGTGCAGAAGCAGAGGGGAGACCTGGACACTTACTGGCATGGTTGATTAAACTAGAAACATGAGGTTCTCCGATTTACTCCTGTTCGAACAGGAACGAACCAATCTATCTATGACCCAGGGGCTATTAATACCCTGTTCCGTGATTATTACGAATCTATATATAAAACACCCCACCAGGTTCTACAAGAAGAACAGAGCGCTTTTCTGTCCCTTTTGCCACTTGGCTTGCTATACCAACAAGTGAAGTCCGCGTTGAACGGCCCCGTCGAAACTCATGAAATGCGGGTGGCAATTAAGAGCATGGCCACAGGTAAGAGCCTATGCCCAGACTTTCTTCCTACTGAATTTTACTCTGTATACGCAACGAAACAAGCTCTCTGCCTGGAGATAAAATATGCGACTCGGGCAGTGCTTAATTTGTGCCGGTGCTTTCCGGTGCTAAGCACGGCACTTATTTCTCAAGGCCGGGTCTACTGCAACAGGCGGCTGCCTCCACTATTCGTAAATAAAAGAAAAACCCACGGAGTTGCTTTCATGAAAGGCTTTGAGTCACTCGGGCGACTCCCTGCATCTGTCTGGGATGCACTGGAGGTCCTGCTCCCTAAGACGACTTCAGAAGGGGCTCAGGTCACTGATTTCCGACCTCCCTCCATGCTCAACATGGATTTTAAAATCCTGAGGAAGATACTTGCGCTCCGTTTGCTACTGCACATGTCTACGTTTATCCATACAGACCAGAACGGTTTTATTCCAGCCCGAAGCACCTCCTTTAACTTATGCAGACTATACTCAGTGCTTTATCATCCTGGAATTAGGCTTTCTCCTAGGGCGGCCCTCCTGTCAGTAGACCTGGAGAAGGCCTTTTACAACATGGGACTTTGTGTTCGAAACTATGAAGCGCAAAGGTTTGGGTGATGAGTAGGTGAAATGGGTGAAGGTACTTTACGAACACCCCACGGCCAGGGGTGCCCACTATCACCCCTCTTATTTTCCCTGGTGATAGAAACACTAGCAGCGCTGTTTCGTCTGGGAGGCTAACGGAGTGGATTTGACAGTTGGGGGGCCATGCCCATATCATTTCTCTTTATGCTGATGACCTCCTGATATATCTTAGTGACGTTGTACAGAGTTCTGCAGTGGCACTAGACCTCCTAGATAGATTTGAACGCATGTCTGGCTTATGTGTTAGTAAAAATAAGACCTATCTTTTTCCCATGTCACCGACCATCCTCCGCCCCATTGACCTTCCATCAGATCTTAACTAGGCTTCCTCTCACTTTAGATACTTGGGAATACACATTTTCCACTCACTAGGAGATCTAAGAGAAGGGAACCTCGGACGAGCTCTTAGATTTCTCAGATTCTGTGCCCCATTCTGGTGTTCCTTGCGTCTTCTGATCTCTATGAAATATTAAATGAAATGTATGGGAAAAGGGGCATCAGAGGGTGTCCTTGGCAACACTGTGGCATCCCATAGCAGAGGATGGCCTGGGAGTGCCGAACTTTGAACTCTATTTCTTGTCTTCTCAAGAATACTGACATAGAATTACTGTATGTTTCAGCACTTAAGCAAGACTGGACAAGACTTTGAAAACTAAAGTCAGCCATTCTTAGTTGTTACACGGTGAGGGTGAGCTAAGGTGCCTTTTGTCCCTTTCATCCCTTCTAGCTCTTATTTTATGAGTAAATAACAATATCTATTATTGTTTATTCATATTGTTCTATTCTGTGGTACCTAAAATGTTTTTGACCATTTATGACTAAAATAGGTTGTAATTATCTGTAACTTTGTCTACTCATGAGGGTTATCTTCTAGACTGAAAATGGATGGGGGAAATGTTTCAAGAATTTTCCATACTTTATATAATCTTCATTTTTTTCATGACCATTTATAAGGTTGTAACTTGCGGAACAGTTAAGGTTTGTCTGCAAGAGCAAGCTTTCTGCTTGATAGCCTCTAAAACCAGAATCAACTTGCTATTCTAGTCTCATGTTTATGAATATCAATGTAGATAGTATGCTGAAAACGTTATTTATCTGTGACACCAGTCCTCCATCTTGGATATCTCTATCAAATTCATAAAAGCTCTTCTTTCTCCTTAAGTGAGCCACTGTAATGGAATCTGTTTTCTAAAAGTCTCTTCTTTGTTCACTAGATCATCAAAACAAACAGATTTCACCTACCACTGTGATGCATCTTGGGCTTGTGGTGTTTCTTGGTTACCATAAACTGAATTTCCTGTTTAAGCTATGACCTACCTATGGTTACAGTTTCCTTTAATTTTTTTTGCTAAAAGTGAGAGAATAAAACACTTTATTTGACCAGCAATGCATTTGCAAGTATTTTCAAATTCCTTTTGAGTATTTTTTTCTATTTATTGAAATGTCCTGGGATAAAGCATATTTTTTTAGAAACAAAATCTTATATTTATGAATTTAATCGACATACTTGGAGATCTGGTATTGCAGGCAACACTTTTTTTTGTCACATGCGTTTTGTAAAATATTACGGCGACCTAGTCTGCGTTGTATGTTGCAATTACGTTTGGAAATACGTTTACCCTTGATGCGCTACAGATTAACGGAGTTGCATTTGTGCAGAATATACACTTTTGGGTAAATGTCTCCTTTTTTCATTTTTCTCCATAGGAGGAGCAGATAAAACGAAAGAAGAGGGAGGCCCGTCTGGAAGAGATTCGCCACAATGTTCAACTGAAATATGCCTCTAAAAGAAAGGTGAGTTTTGAAGAGTGGATCTGGTCTTAATATCCATGATTTTCCTCTGCTAAAATATCCAATACTGCTACTATCCCTATGTACCCAAATCAACTAGTTTGTGTAGCACCATGCCATAAGAAATCCATATATTTAGGAGAAACTCAAATACTTTCAAAACAAACAATAAATCCTTTTACAATTTCTTTTTTTAAATGTATTGTCTCAGTTGTGATTGCAATTCTTTAACCTTCAGCATTTAAAGTATTTCTTCCCATTGTAGGACCAGCAGATACATGTACCTCTTTATCAAGATTTCAATCATTCATTGTTTCCAATCTTATCCAAGCTATTTTATAATTACATCACTACGTTTTTTTTATATATAATTTTTATTGTTTTTTCAGAAAATAAACAGCATACAGCAATCTGGAGCCACATGTAGAATTGTGACTAGCGAGTACCTCCCACATGATTTACACATTCAACAAACCTATCTATCGAGCATCCAGAGTGCCCCCAACAAGTACATACTGACCCTCCGGGTCAATTTTTACCTGTTTCGTTTCAAAAGGGATCTTGGGTGCCACCCAAATCATGGCCCCTCTCGTATAGCTAGAATAAGTGGTCGCAAAGATCTGTCTACGACGAAGGCAGATAGGCAGCTGTCCCAAGTATGGGTCTCCTGCAGAAAAGCCACTGAGACTCCATATCAGCACAGGTGCGAGTGCACCCTAAGTCTCTTGACTACATGACCCAGTCCTCTTACGTTCCATGTCATACACTTCCAATCAGAAGCCATCCCTTGCATGTTCCTACAGTAGACCCCCTGCTGAGAGGCCCGCCTGCCATCCTTTCCCGCACCACAGCACACTTGCAACATTAGTTTAGTATGTTCATTCTTCCTTTTGACCCGAGCCAAAACTGTCCCCCCTTGAACATAAACAAGACCCAATCCTTGTGCAACCCCCCTCCCACCAGCTGGAGTCCAAACTGGAGAACCTTCCCCAATTAGGCCCCCAACTATGTTCCACCGCCCCATCCCCCTGAGGAGACAACGGTCTAAGCCCTCGCATTCGCATTTAACAATGAGCCCCACATCTCACGAGTGGCGAGGCCTAAGCGCTTCGCCTGCTCAGTAGGACCGTGGCCAACCATGAGCCTCCCGCTGACCGCAACCTCTAAGCATCAAACAGACATGCATATAAGTTAATGAGTTTACCAGGAAACCCAATCTACCCACCCACCCCAATTCCGTTACATTAAGTGGCAATTATGACGCATCATGCATACAGTATCAGTGGCAGCAGTAGATCAGAGCAAAATAGACCATCAGTTCAGTACATTGGAAAGAGGAGGGGAACCTTGCCACTGCTCCTCGTCCCGTATCGTCCCTCTCCTTCTCTCAGTCTATGGCCCCTTTACATCAGCCTTTTGTAGTTGCACGGGATGGCTAAGGTTCATGTGTGTCCGGAATGCAGTTAGAGTCTGCCATTGTGCCATAAGGGCAGACAAGCATTCTGCCTACGCAGCTGGCGTTTGAATTTGGCAATGAATCTGCAGAGTGCCGTCGCATCAGTTTACTCTATCTTGGCGTCCCCTGGCTTGTGCGTGGGTGGTCCTGGGAATTACGGTGTTGTGCCACACCCAGCGTGTCTAGCCAGTCCTTGGCCTCCGACGGGCTTGTGAAAAAATATGCTTTTCCCTTATGTTGTATTCTGAGTTTGCTGGATACATGAGGCTGTATCTCATGTCATTGTCTCTCAGGCACTTTTGCGTTTACCAGTATTCTTTTCGTGGGTCTTGAACCTTGCGAGTGTAGTCCGGGAATATCATTCATTATGGCTTGACCATTGAACTTAGGTGCTCCATGCACCCTGGCATTTTGCAGAATTGTGTCCCGGTCCGAGAAATTAAAAAAGCGCGCTATGATTGCCCATGGTGGCGCTCTAGGCCGGGGAGGAGGGTCAAGCGCTCTGTGAGCTCTCTCAATCGTGAAAGATTTCGAGAGTCTTTTTAGGCTTAATGTGTTCATGATCCAGTCCTCCAAGAAAAGCTCTACAGACTGTCCCTCTGCTTTCTCAGAGAAGACCACAAGGCTGACCTGTGCTTCCAGGCGTATGGAGTGTGCCCGCAACTTTGCCTATGTTTTCTGAAGGGTAGCCACCTCTGATTGTTAGGTCGAAACCCCTTGTTCCATGTCTGTTACTCTATCAGAGATTTTGCAGACATGGGCACGTAGCAGACCCACTTCCAGCGCCATAGTGTCTGTTTTGGCAAGGATGAGCTCTCTGGATCCCTTTAGTTTCGGCAGAAATTTCTGCCATAGTTGGAGGACCTTGCTCCCCCTCTGTGGCAGGCGGCACTGTGCCACCCGCGCTCCAACAGATTGTAGTGGTGTCATATAGCTGTTGATCTTGTTTGTTTGCACTGACTCGACTCCCTTATCTTTGGCCATAACTGTTCCGGCTGCGTTGTCCGTGCCTTATGCCGATTTCGTTTCGCCAGACCCAGTGCTCAGTCTTATTAAGTTCCAGAACAGCAAACCCTCCTAGCAGCGGTTCCAGGGGAGATGTGGCACCCGGCGGGAGGTTTTGCACCAGATATTCTCACTGTTTTTCTCTGTGCGCACCCTGAGACACCTCTGTCGCTAGGGTCCGCTCTTGTCACACATCGGCTGCAGGTCGCAGCCTTCAGTTCCATTTCAAACGCCATTTATTCACTGTATACCACTGTTCTTATTGCCCTTACTTTTATCTATGCGTGGGCTACGACCCACCAACCATGAGACGACCAGGTAGCCAGTGCTGGGTTTAGTGCCCCTTTAAGTGTTCACTGGTTTTATCGAGGCTGTCCTTGAGGATTCGTCTCCTTTAAGTGTCGGGGCAGGGGGGCGTTCACCAGGCCATGTCTCTTCCGTCGTTCCTGCAGACCACCAGCCGTGCCAACAGCATTATACCCGTCGCAGGTTGGTGCTCCGGTTCTCTGTGTCTGAACCTCAGACCCCCGGTACACCACCTGCCTGCCGAGCCCCCAATGCCCTGGGGGCAGCCAGGGGCCCTCGACTGTTTACCACTCCCCAGCGGGGAGACCATACCAGGGTCTCCATGCGAGCCAAGGGGGCCACCGGACCTCCGCCTTGATCGCACACCACAGTTTCTCACTGTGCGGCTCAGGACAGTCCGTTTTTTAGGTCTCCGCTGGCGTGGGCTGCACACATGCGCAGTCCCGCTGGCGAGATTTAACGTTTTGGAGGAGTTTTGGTAAAAGGTTTTAAGCCCCACCCCTCTTTTCCATTGGCTGGCATCACCGTGTATGCTAAACGGTGGCCAGTCATTGGAAAAGAGCTTGTTGTGACGTTTGCTTTTGGCTTTTTCTGCCGTCCCACTTGGACGGACTCGCCTGGTTTCCTTCTGAAGTAAAAGGTTTCTTATCTTTATGGGGCCAAACACATGGCCCCATAAAGATAAGAAACCTTTTACTTCAGAAGGAAAGCAGGCCGTTCAAGTGGGACGGCAGAAAAAGAGAAAACTCTACGTAATGGCGAGCGCTTGTTTAACCTGCTCAACCGCCTTTCAGGTAAACAGTTGCGTATACAATCTGAGTTACCTTGTAAGAAAGGCAGCAGTATAGCACAACCGAACAGTTCAGGATATTGAAAACTTAGTTTTATTCCATTTATCTGTGCACCTTTTGTAGACTAAACGATGAGCGCTTTCATTTCTGAGCAAAGCCCAAACATTTGAAAGAAAGATAAAAATAACAGTTGTGGAATTGTAAAAAAAGTGCCGAATTAATGCTTCCTTCCAACATGTGTTTCTTCAGATCGCTAACACTGAGCAGGACTGTCTTTGAATGCAGTGTACTCTTGGCTTCTTTTGGCATCGCAGCATTTACACTTACCGCTGCTTCAGGTCAGTGTATAATCCATGGCGACAATCAGAAGGATTAGGGCGGAGATGTGGAAATCATTAACATTTGTCTGAGGACGCGTTTACTATAGAATTGAAGCAGTCGAGTAGTCCATATGGAAGGTCACATGCTCAATATTATGTTCGAGCTATACCCCATTAACATTGTTCCAATGTTTTTAGCGCTGTTATGGCCACTGAAATTAGGCGGCATGACTGTACAAAATTATGACACAGGATTGACCAAATTATCCGGCAGGAAAATGCAAAATGAATGCAGGTCCCACCACCACAACCGCTGTTACACATTCAACACTCCTGGTCAGATACAGTGACGTTTCTTTAATACCGCAATGTTTCTGTAAATCTCCCGATTGTAGCTGCCAGAGCCGACACTGCGCTCTGCTCGCCGGGCCCTGAATAAAGTTACACATTTTCAGACACCTGCTTTCAGAGTGTGCCTTTTATTTCCCCCGAGGCTGCGTCACAGACACCGCCTTTGAAGAAAGTGGCCGGGGCGCAAGTGTGCCAAAGTGTAAGCAGTATAAATAAACACGTAAAACTTGCTGCGGATTGTCAACAGGGCGGGCTGGCCACACCCGGTCTGTGTTTAGGCCCTGATAGCGGGTTGCGTATTCTGCCGCGTCCCTGTGAGTTCTGCGGTTCTCCGCATCCACACACATTTAAATCACGCACGTAAGCCCCTTGCATGGTTTTTGTGCCCACCACAAGCTTATTTCTGATATTTAGGCCAGAGGCTTAATACAAAATGCGTCCCCCTCTTGCCCCGAATTGCAGAATGTGGTGCACCCCCTGTTCTGGATACTGTATTGCTTCCTGCCCATTCCATTTAGATTAGTCTCCATCGGGGGCACATTAGTCCTGCGAGAAGTTTAGTTGGAGGTGACGACAGGTCGCCTCGCGGCCTCCGTGGCAATAAGCAGCTCTTATCCCCAGCGCCCACCCTTGCTTCCTATGCAGAAATGTACAGTTGCCTCAGGCAAAAAAACACACAGTAGGCAACGTGTCCCCAGAGCTTTAAGTGGGCCGGGTCCTGCCGGTACATCATCGGCAATTCTTAAAAGCAGGTGCCGAGACGGGTCCCTATCGGGCTCTCCATTTTCGTCCTCACTCTCAGCATGGGAAAAAAAATCTTAACTCAGCAACAGTAAACCATTTTTGATGTAGCTTTTATTTTTTTGTAGTTATATTTTGCAAAACTCAAAGTGCTTTACCTGAGTATCAACAAAGACATATTCATTTATTTTTGGAAGACACAGGCGATTCATTGATTTGCCCAGAAACACAGGATCTTGAGCCGATGCTGAGACTCAAATCTGCTTCCTCAGCTCCAAAGTTAGCAGCTCTAGCCATTACGCCACAACCACTCGCACAAGAACCAAAGCATTTTCAATATTATATACAACGAAGCCATGGTTTTATGTATGCATGTAGTATATTTATCTTATCCAACTAACAACCTTTGACAAAGCCAATAGTCATGGCTTGTTGTAGGTGTAATGTTACTTGTATAACATAATTGGAGGCAACAACAGAAGCAGCAAAATACCAGTCGGTGCCACATTATGCCGAGCACATATTTTTAGCATAAATGTTTTAAGTCACACGCTTACTTATATCTGCCACTCCCATTTGAGAGACCCCTCCCCTGAAGTATTTTCATCCCACTGAAAGCCCATCGTGCCACCACAATGTCAATTGGGGGTGTGCGCGGTGTGCTCCATGGACCTGGCAGCCACTGTAGAAATATGCGCGAAGCCTCTTTGCCACAGGTTCGAGCTCCCCCCCCCCAACATTTCCTTTTGAGGACGACGAAACCAGTACTTTATAGTTGGGTAACACTGATGCCTGTTTAAAGCACGTGCCACAGGTTCGAGCTCCCCCCCAACATTTCCTTTTGAGGAGGACGAAACCAGTACTTTATAGTTGGGTAACACTGATGCCTGTTTAAAGCATGTGCACGCAAATGATAGTCTCTATTAAATTATAGTGTCCAATATAAGGATCTTTATTATCTCATCGGGTGCACCTATTGCTTGCACTAGCAGTGAGATTCACCCAAGAATGCATGTCAAGGAAATGCCGGAAGTGGAAGACTTGACTGCATCCAGGGCCTCAGGCAGTAGAACAGCCAGAGTATCACAGGTCGTAGTGCAAGGAAGGAATTTGAACAAATGGCTGCTGTTTGGATGATAAAATACAGCAATAAAGAGGGTTCTACGGCCCCCCTGGCCCTCTGGTACCCAGTGCCAAGGAAATTGTGCTGCATAACTAAATACTTATAATGTCCCAAAGGCGAGACCTATTGGCTATGCCAATGCTTGTCTTTTGGGCCGCTCAATGGCTGCACGTGCCCGGCTCACCTCCGTTTGTGTTCTTCAGGAAACTTCCCGCTCCCTCCAGCAGCTACCTCTTTCAGTGACCGCCCATGGGTCCCGGCCTCACCTCGCTCTTCTTCAGCGACCTCAATGAGACCTGGTGCCGGGCTCCAAAATCCCAGCCCTGATATCCAAGTCTGACTAATGCAGGCCCAGGCTCCGCCCAAGTGGACGTCCACTCCCAGCTCGGGCCGATTTGCGCCCCTGTGATTGTATCCTCCGTCTACCTTGCAGTATTATTGTGCGGGCTGTAGCACATAGCTCCAGATTGGCTGTATTTGTTGCCGATGATGCAGGATTATGCAGGATTTTTAGTTGATCGGCAGGATCTCTGTGGAATTACATCATTAAGTCATCCACAATTTGTGTTCTCAGAATTTTCCACTGATGTCTTATTGGAAAAGTTTGAATCGGCTCACTTACTTATAACCACAGATCTGACTGTTGCAGGTGAGATAGTTCATCTCCTTGCTTTGAAGAGTCATGGCCTAGATCTTAAAAACCCTTTGTCCCTTCGTTAAAATACATTTCAAGAGATTAGCAATCATTAAAGCATGGTGATGAAATCTTCCAGCTACATAGGTCCTACTCCTTGTTTCAAGTCACTTTGATGATTCAAAGTGCAACTAAAAGTACTAATGACTTCTACAACAGGCATGATTTAGATTAGATGTATTGAATAACTGAACCATTGTTGATGGGGGAATGTCTTCCAAACATGTCATTTAGAAGATATGATCTAATTTTTGATGGAGAAATAATTACAATCAAAAGAGAGATCAAGAATAAAAAAATAAGCATTAATATATGACCTATTGTTTGTTTTAATGTAGGAGTGCCTCCCAAATGTATGCTTATTTTTATGCCATATTAAAATAATGATGTCAGAGTAACTTGTGATGAGCTATTGGTTGCCTATAATTAACTTCAGTAGTTTTTTTTTAGTGGTGAAACACTATGTTGAGAATCTTTTTTGTTTTTCTGTTTGTGCATGATGAACTTGGTAGCTGATTATGTACATGAGTGCTTTATACTTGACCCCTGCATGCCCTTTAGTACTGCTTTTCACTGCATTGTACATGCGGCTGAATAGGAGCCCTCCCTCTCAGCACATAGTGCAACTGTTAGGGGGGGGTCACCTTTTGTTTTTATCGAGGTTTTATGAATTAAACCCAATCTGAAGCTAGGGTAGCTTCCCAACAGAGCTTTTTCTTCTGGTGAGATGCCCTCTCCTCTACTGCTGTGCAAGCCACCTGGGTGTCCTGACACTCTACAACAAATAATAGCTTAATTGAACCAATATTTGGCATCCCGCCTTGGTCACGAAAGGAAGATAGTCAGCTAGAGGCCTTCTTAATTTTATACAGTCACTTAGACAAGGGAAAACGTATTCTTACAAAACAAATAAGATGGTGACTCCCTCCCACCCTCACCCCCCCACCCACTATGTAGATAATATTCTGAGAGGGTGTCCCATAAGTGTGTATCTGTAGGCTGGCATATCCCCCCCTTCTCAAAATTGAACAACTAGTTTGTTGAACACACACAAGGAGTCCACATGGACCTTACTATTCGACACACATGTTGTGACAGATGGAGTCACAAACAGACGTACAGCGAAAAATACACACAGGCTCACACACACTCTGTCTCACACAGAGACCAACATACACTGAGACACACATGGACACACCCTTAATACATGGCAAACTCATGATGAAGGCAAGAGCTAATTAAGTGAGCATGGGTGGAGCTTAAGCCACGATATGCAGTAGGCCTTCTCCGCACAAGGTGACAGGGCTATGTCACTAAACTGCATTCTACCTTCAACTCCCCATCCATTGCATAGTGTGGTTCAAGGGGACAGTACCCACATTGAAGCAGAATCAGGATAAACATTGGATGTCCACCATTCATCTGATGGCACTTCGATGGTGTATAGCATTGAAAAGATAGAGCACCTCCTGTCGACTTCCATGATTTTACAGTTTATGAGGGGAAAAAACAAAGCTAGGTGAAATTAAAATGGAGCAGGAATGCAGTGCAGTTCTCACATGTATTATAGAGGATTATTTTCTCCACATACAGACTTCTAACTTTTATTGCTAAAAGCAGTGATTGTCTTTTCTTGATTGTTATGTAAATACAGCAAAAATATTGTGGAATCAATTTGTGCCAGATTTGTCTTGGTGATCATACAGCCTGTTCCATTCCATGTTCACTAGCAGCAAAATGTGTGCCAGTAGTTGAGGCTTGATTTATGTATTTAATTATTTGTTCACCATTGCTATGGTATAGTATTATGTCCTCTCATGCTTTCAGATGAAACTTTTGCGGCTTGTATGTAGCTTTAAATAGCTCACATCTCATACACGATTCCGCAATGCAGCTGCACATGGGGATGTGAGGGGCAGTGCTCTTGCCCACTGGGTCTATAAAGTAACTTTCCTTTACTCTGCTTTTCAGAGGATTGAAGATGACGAGACCGAGCGCCTGCTCCAGCTCAGTAAGCAGATGTTGGCATCAGATGGCTCTGAAACCACGCAGCCATTGGATCAGCGTGACGAGGAGCTGATCCTAGCAGAGTACGAGAGTGATGATGAAAAGAAGAAAGTACCTGGGTAAGACAAGTGTTAAAGGCTGCTTGAATTAATACTTGAATAACCTGAAATTCAGAAAGTGTATTACAACTTCAGAGGCATAAAGTGCTACTGAACCAATATTGTGTACATGCTCTGCTTGTTGTGGACCTGAGAATTGTGTAGCAGGCTGACTTTAATGTCTCTTATGAGTAAGTTTAACCGGATACAGTATATGCAGATGAGAATTTTTTAGGAGTCATTGATCCCAACTTCCCATAATAGGATCAGCCTGCAGTTTATATGTAATTGCCATCTTCAGTATGACTGTGTGGTGTGCCATGATGTTATCGGGATGCAACAGTCTACAGGGTTATCTTACTTAATGTTCCTAGTGGAGAAGCTTCCTCGTTGATACATTGGAGTCGTATGCAAATGAATCATTGTAAATGGATGCATATCTTAATATTAGTGATTCAGTACTATATAATGTTTTTTACACTAGTGACAGTCCGGCTGCCTTCTTAAAGGTCAGGTCAAAACATACAAGCCTGCAAAGAAAAATGTGTACTTCATCCAGCTGCAGAGTCCGTAACTTTGGCTTACTGCATGAAGAAAATCTCTAAATGCTGGGTGCATAGGAAAGGGCTTGTAGATGTTTGTGTACACGAAAAACTGTATCTGAGTTTGAACATGTCTGTCCTTGGATTTTCTTGAGCTTCAGAATGCTGCTATGTGAATTTTTCCATTTTCTATTGGACTATAATATTGGAGGTGTTTTTGAAAATTGACTTTCTAGCCATACATTATGTTTTAATCTACCAGTCCTGCTTAGTAAGCATTTCTGAAACTGAAAGAATCCCACAGACACTTGTGTCTACAATAGAAGAAAGCTAGAGGGCCCGATTTGATTAGGAAAAAAAGTGGACATTAAGTTCATTTCAGACTTATTGGTCTTCCTTACGAAGAGTCTGGTGGGTCAAGAGTGGAAGACCTTTCTTTTCTGCTGTCCCCAGAGGAGAGCATTTAATTGAAATCTGCTACCTACTACCAGATGACATGCAAACTGGAGACCACTGGTTTTCTTTCTTTGTTGCAAAGAGGAGAATCCTGAACTTTAAAACCATCCATATCACTTTTCAAAGCCTTTGCCATTTTCAAGCACCATGATAAATAAAATAAAATAAAAACCAAAGCTTTATTAGTGGTGTTTTTCATCAAGATGCAATGTCTTCATCTTGTAGCAGAGTTGTTAGTGACCCGTTAAGGATTGTTGGCTAAAGGGATGATAGAATGTCTGGAATTAACAAAATTGTGCTAACGGTGACACTGGAACAAACATTATTATTGGTTAACTATAGCTTGCCTGAAGTTGAACTGAAGATGAGAATCCAAATCATCAGAGAAGAGGTAATGTAAGAAACTTCTTAAGAGGGAGATAGCGACACAAATTAAAGATCTGTTCAGATAAAATAACTTGCCAATATCATTGAGCTATTGGATGAAAACTTTTAAGGTAAATAGCTTTACAGAATGTGGTAAAGCTGTGTATTTTAGATGATTCCTGTGGACCTCTCTGGCTACGACCATCTGAGACATATGACCTATGTGACGAAATTTTATGGTGATATAAAAAGGTGCAAAACTTTTGCAGCACTAAGAGCTTTGGGTGTTCTTTTGCTTTATGATATTAACAGATATCACTCGGCTGCTCAAGTTCTACTTCGAATGACGTACAGTCTAGGTTACTGTAATACCTGCTGCTCAGCCTGTGTGACTGGGTGTGTGGAATGTTGGTGTGATGATGCTGTGGAATGAAAAATTTCCTAGCTAACGTAACGGAAAGTTTCAATTCTATTAGGGACTCGGAGGCGAGGATTATGCCTTCTATTCCTCACTTTATTACTCAGCAGCCAATAGTAAAACAACAGACTACATTTCCCATCAAACTCTGGGGAAACTGTAGTCAAACAAAAGAACCAATCGGCACTGTCCACAGTCCACCAATAGGGGTCCTCCAGCACCCAGATAGTCTGCCCTCACTGGTCCTTCCTCCTCTTTCTGAGCGCGAAGTCCTCCAGCCGAACTCCTCAGCCATCTTGTTTGTTGGAGTCAGACCCTACGGAGGCAAAAGGAACCATCAATCCAAGAAGAGAAACAGATGTCGGCAGAATATCAGCACGATACTGCATAGAACAAAGCAAACAATAAAGCAATTCCAAAAACCCCAAAATGTGTTACTTACTGAAATACGGGGTGGGAATCCTGAGATGATCCCTAGGGCGGGATAATCCTCGCCTCCGAGTCCTTAATAGAATTGAAACTTTCCGTTACGTTAGCTAGGAAATTTTTCATTCTATGTCAGGACTGGAGGCGAGGATTATGCTAGTTCAAAGCCTGCTCACCACGAGGTGAGCCATATCTAGCACAGGCTTGAAGTAAAACCTCTTAAAGGTGGAGTCCGAAGACCAGTCCGCTGCATTGAGGATATCCTCCAAACGGGCACCCAAACCGAAAGCTTTGGAAGCCATAGCCCCTCTAACCGAGTGGGCGCCAAACTCTCTAAGGTTGATTCCTGCTTCCTGCATAACCCACCGAACCCATCTGGCAATGGTGGGGGAAGAAACCGCCTGAAACGGCCTGCGGAGAGAAATTAGGAGCTGACGCTCCCCCGGAGGACGAAACTCTTCGGTCATCTCCTCATAAGCTTTCAAGCAACAGACCACGCACAGTTTGGGACAATCAGGGAATTCCGGGTAGGAAATCACCCTTGTGTGACACTTTGTCCTCCTTGAAAGAGTGAAGGTCACCCCTGAAGGAGTGAACATCCTAGAAGAGATATCCAGTGCTCTCACATCAGAAACCCGTCTGCAAGATACGAGACAGAGCAACATAGCCAATTTGGCTGACAGCTCCTTCCTGGACAGAAACCTGTTGGGCTGCCAGGAAAGGAACAAATTGAGGACCTGGTTAACGTCCCATAAGGTTGAGTAACGGGGTTCCGGAGGTAACGAAAGCTGAATGCCCCTAAGAAGTCTACAGACTAGGGGATGCTCGCCAACCGGAGAATTGTTCACCGGCACATGTCCAGCCGAGATAGCAGAACGAAAGGTGTTAATGGATCGGTAAGCAAGGCGCTCGGACGCTAAATGGGCTAAAAAATTCAGGATGTGAACTAAATCCGTGTCCATGGGATTGCAACCCCTTCGCAGACACCAACGGGACCATCGGCCCCATGCGGATTTATAACGCTTGACAGTACTGTTTGCCCATGCTTTAGCCATGAGGTCCCCAGCTGCTGCCGAAAGGCCCGGGATTTCCCAGCGTCGCCGGTAATCCTCCACGCGACAAGACGTAACGAGTTCTGCAGAACCAGAGGATGAGGTACCCCGTCGGGACTGAGAAGAAGATGAGGGAACAGGGGGAGTAGGATTGGAGAATCCCAGGAAAGTTCCAGAAGAACTGGAAACCAGACTTGAGATCTCCCTGGCGTCGGACCTGAGCCGTTACACGAGCCAGCATGGCAAAGGGGGGAAACGCATTTCCGGTTTCCAGGCTCCAATCCTGGAGAAACGCGTCCGTGGACACCGCCAGAGGGTCCGGCCTCCAACTGAAGTAACGAGGCAATTGATGGTCGAGCCTCGAGGCAAACAGGTCGATCGACAGCGGACCCCAAAGTTCGTTTAATTGGCGAAACACTCCGGAGTCTAGCTTCCAAAGACTGGAATCCTTGAAATTCCGAGATTGAAAGTCCGCCACCAAATTCTCCCGACCCGGGAGATACTCCGCTGTCACAGCGACATGATGCTCCAGGCAGAACTGCCAAAAGCTGGCCGCCAAGTCGGAGAGGGCTTTGGATCTGGTGCCTCCCAGGTGATTGATATAGCGGACCGCTGAGATATTGTCCATCTTGAGAAGGACCGAAGACTGAATGCGATCCCTGGTCCAACAGCGAACGGCGAAGGAGCCCGCTAGGAGCTCCAAGCAGTTGATGTGTAAACTGCGCTCTTCTTGAGACCACAAACCTCCTGTGGAAAACTCGCCGCACCTGGCACCCCAGCCCTGCATGCTGGCGTCGGATTCGATAACTAAATCTGGAGCGGAACCAAAAATGGCGCGTCCATTCCACGCCTCCATGTGTTGCAGCCACCAATGGATCTCGTCCCTGGCTTCCCCCGACAAGACAACCTTGTGTGAGTAAGGGAGCCCTCTGCGGAGGTAAGACGCCTTGAGGCGTTGGAGCGCGCGGTAGTGCAGGGGCCCCGGGAAGATCGCCTGTATAGAGGCGGAAAGCAAGCCCACCACACGGGCCAGGTCCCGAAGGGACACCTGAGCTCTGGCAAGGGTACGACGTAGCTCGTGACGGATCTTCGCAATTTTCCGAGCGGGAAGGCTGAGAGAAGAAGACCTTGAGTCGATCATGAACCCGAGAAACGTCCGAGACTGTGAAGGAGAAAGCATGGATTTTGCCTCGTTGATGACAAACCCCAGTCCTTGCAAGAGATCTACCGCTACCTGAAGATGATGAAGAAGGCGACGCGGGCAGACGTCCATAATCAGGATGTCGTCGAGGTAGACAATCATTCGAATACCTCGAGCCCTTAACCACTCCACCACAGGGTGGAGTACCTTGGTAAAGCACCAAGGGGCCGACGAGAGGCCGAACGGGAGGGGGGCGAACTCGAAAACCTGATCGCGCCAAAGGAACTGCAGGAAACGGCGATGGGAGGGGAAGATCGGGATCACCAGATAGGCGTCCTTCAAGTCGAGGCGGACCATCCAATCGTTGGGGCGCAACACGTCGCGAAGAAGATGGATACCCTCCATCTTGAAGTGGCGGTATACCAGCCACTCGTTGAAACTGCTCAGATTGATCACCGGACGCTTGCCACCGTCTGTCTTGTCGACAAGAAAAATATTGCTTAAGAAACCCCGCGGGTGAAGGTCGGCGGGAACGATCGCCCCCTTGGATAGAAGAGAGGAAACTTCCTCGTCTACCAAAGCGGAGTCGTGGAGGGAGAACAAGAGGGGACGCGGCCTGGTGCGTTGGGTAGGAGTCCCCTGATACTCTATTCGAAAACCTTGAATGGTTTGAAGAACCCAGGGATCCGTCGTGACAGAAATCCACGCCTGGAAAAAATTCCCCAGCCGCCCCCCTATTTTTAGAAGGGAAGAAGGGAGTACACTCACCGTTGGAAGAGGTAGCAGCTCCCCGGTAGCCTCGTCCTTTGCCACGTTTGCCTCTCGTGGGGTAGAAGTTGCCGAAGCGGCTTTGATCCTGGTACTGTCCTTTAGCGGGGCTTTGTCCACGTGGCTGGTTGTTGGAACCCCGGCCGGACGAGCGGCCCCTGCCTCGACCGGCCTCCCAGAAAACCCGAGGGAAGACCTTCCGAATAGTCGACTGGGCCCTATCCAAGGAAGTAAACGTGTTGACAAACTTCCCCAATTCCTTCACGAAGGGCTCCCCAAACAGGCCCCCCTGGGCCACTGCACCGGCTTCAGTATCCGCAAGGTCCCCCAGTTTGGGGTCCACCTTAATCAGAAGAGAGCGCCGACGTTCAGTAGAGATCGCACAGTTCGCGTTGCCCAGGAACACAATGGCTCTCTGGGCCCAGCCCGACAAGGATTCCGGGGAAATCAGGGAACCAGATGCTTTCGCCTCCTCCGCCATGTCGAGGATCTTAGTTAACGGGCCCAGGACATCCAGGAGCTTGTCCTGGCAGGACCGCCAGGACCTATCGATCCCCTTCTTGGGATCACGCATGAACTGGCACCAAAGTCTGGCAATGTAAAAGATACAGAAAGTCTCGTGGACAATAATGGCCTGGGAAGGTGCCCCAAAGCGAGATACACGCAGTGCAATACAGACCCAACCGGGCGTTTAATTGGAAATATATAATACAGACTCCACCGATGCTATTAGTGAGTGGAGCGTAAGCGCTGTACAACGAGCGGAAGTCTCGGAATAGCTGATAGAGACTTCCCGCTCGCGTAATGCCTCAGGCCAGATTCCCTGTACGGCGCGTCACACAGACCCTTCAGGGTTTAAAATGTGCGCGCCGCAGAAACATCCACCGCGCCCCCTGACGGGCGGAGGAACCAGGGACACCAGACAGGCCGCGTAGGAGATCGGCTCCCGCGGTCTCAACAACCGGGCGGGCACCCGCCCGCCAATATACCGTGACGATAAACAAAACGAAATCAGCGCGGGGGAAACCCGCACAGCTCACAAGAACCGAAACAGGCTCCACACGCAAAATCTCGTCAAATAAAATTCAGTCAGCGTCTCGCACGAAGACTCGCAATAAACCAACAAACTGCATAATATCACTGACAGGGAAATAGCGCCACGGTGTTAAGACCACAAGTAGTAAAGCACATCATTTTACCACAGATAGACCCATAAGAAAAGAAAACACTTAGCTCGGCTGCTGAGCAGCGAAGAAAGAGGAGGAAGGACCAGTGAGGGCAGACTAACTGGGTGCTGGAGGACCCCTATTGGTGGACTGTGGACAGTGCCGATTGGTTCTTTTGTTTGACTACAGTTTCCCCAGAGTTTGATGGGAAATGTAGTCTGTTGTTTTACTATTGGCTGCTGAGTAATAAAGTGAGGAATAGAAGGCATAATCCTCGCCTCCAGTCCTGACATAGAATCTTGGATGACTGTAGTGTTAGTTGGGGGAAAGGCTGAGCAGCAGGAAGGCTGCTCCTGGTGGGGCCCTTATCATCTATCTTAATAAACCAACTTACTTAATCTACCTTGGAACCGAACGTCTTTCATTCACAACATTTACTCTGGCATGGAACTCAGCTGAAATTAGCAATATGTGACTGTAAGAAAGTGGTTCTGTATATACTGCACCAAAGTAAGGTTCAGTTTGCACAGAGTCCACAGTCCCCAGAGGTTTGGCAGAGGTTAAAGTTAGATATAACCTTACTCTCTAAAGTGGTAGCTTGGTCGAGCAGTAAGGCAATATCAGAGGACAGTGTAAAGCATTTGTTGTACACACTCAGCCAGCAAATGGTCTCACACACTCAAGAACTGAACTCTAGGCCAATTGTTTTGTATATAGAAATATATAGTTGTTTTATTTTAGAACCACATATAGGTATCAGAGTACTTTCTCAGAATGAGATGCTTTAGTTAAATACTTTCAATAAGCAATAGACTTTTAAATGCAATAGTTACAGTTGTTGCAATAGGCAACTCAAGTTAAACACAATTATAACATTGAGCTCAATGGGAATTTTAAAGTAAACACAATATCAATTACTTTACATAGGTTTTTCTTACTCCGGGCTGTGTCCTGGATTCAGCCCTGGTGCATCTCCTGTAAACAGTTGAAAGAAATCGTTTTTGTTACACAGGTGATTTTTAAGGAATATTTGTATGTTTCAAAAACCAGGCAATGTTCTCCTATGGAGGAAAGTTTGGTTATCGGAAAATCACAGTTGTAATTGCTTTGTAGGGTCAGTGCTGGGCACAAAGATCCAGCACTGGGATCTCTCCTGATCACAGGTGAGTAATTTCGTTTTCGTTGATCGGGTGATGTGAATATTTCAAAGTTTCAAAACTCGACACTTAGAAGAAATTCCAAGTAAAAACCAGTCAATGTTACCCTTTGGAGAAAAAGTGAGTTATCGGCTTTCAGGTAAGTACTCGACTGGCAGAGTTAAGGTTCTGGGCATAGACTCATGGGTCTCCCAGGATCAGGTAGGTACAGTTGTTACACCCTCAGCGGCACAGGGGCAGCCGGGTGCAGAGATAGTAGGCCCAATGTTAGCCTAAGGCGTGTAGGGGGCCTTCGGTTGGTGGCTGCTTGCAGGCAGGCCACGCAGCTGTGGGAGCTGGGCTCCTGGTCACTCACACAGGGCAAGTGGGGGAAGTAGAATAGGATAGATGCTGCACTTCCAGGGGCACTCGGGCATCTGGGTGCAGGGTGCTTTTGAGCCATCGGGCGCTCAATGTATTTCAATGGGAAAGCTGCAAGACGAACAAAGGCTGCAAGCTTGGGAACGGAGATTCTTAAGGTGCGACCACCACTTCAAGAGGTAAGTTGGGGAGCTGTAGGTTAGGTAGGCACCCAGAAGTTGGGCACCGGGGGCTGCAGGGCGCCAGGTGCAGGGGTGTCTTTTGACCTCGGGAAATTTTACCCTCTGCTGGTCGCGGTTGGGGGGTCCCTGGTTGTGAGACTGCAGGCGTCGTCAGGAGCGTCAAGGTGGGTCCTTGGGTGCTGGATTCTTGGTCACAGTCGCCGGGGGGACGTCCTCGTGGTCTTTGTTCACTCAGGCACAAGCCGGGCTTGGCGGGTGCAGAGTGTGCTGGATTCGCGGTTCCTGGCATGGCACGAGGGGTTGTTGCTTGTTTGAGCAGAACCACTGCTCGTGGGAGTCCCAGTCTTTTAGATAACCAAGACAGTCAGGTCCTCTGGGGTTTTTGAGGTTGCTGACCACTGGAGACGCCGGGGTTTAGCAGGAGCCGGTTCGAGGGTCGACAGGCCTGTAGTGCTTTGGCCAAGTCAGTTGGTGTTGTCCTCTTGTTAGCAGCTGCACGGCAGGTCTTCTTTCTTCTTGTTTCAGAATCGGGATCTGAGGAAGGAAGGTTCAGGGTGCCCCTAAATACTAAATTTAGGTGCGTTACAGGTAGGTGAAGGTCAGGGACCAATGGGTCCCTTCCCTGGGGTGGGTACACCCCCTATCCTGCCACTCTCCAGTGGGAGGGGGGCAGGAACCTAGTCCTGATTGGGTAGGGCTCCCCATCCTCAAGATGGCAAGAGCCCGGAGTTGTGCGTCGCCTCGCCTCCCCCACCTGAGGGGTGGGGTTGGCAGAGGCTGGTACACCCCCTTTCCTCACTTGGGTTTTCCCGTCGATCTTCCCGCCAGAGTGGTCAGAACCAGTTGGGGCCAGTTGCTGAGTACAGCAAGTGGCCTGGAGAAGCTCACAAAGGCGGCATGCCTTTGAAGCTTCCCCTGCCCATCCTGGGGGAGGAGGGCGAGCACCTCGCCCAGCATGTGCATTGTTGCAGACCCACGAGAGCAGATGGCTCTCTATCCAGGGGTCCAGTAACATGTCTGTTGGGTGGCAGCCTAGGCAGCCTCTCAGTCAGGACGCTGGTTGTTGGTTAGGTTCAGGGGCATCTCAAAGATGCCCTCTGTCGTGCATTTTACATTAAATCCCACACTGGCATCAGTGTGGGTTTAATGTGCTGAGAAGTTTGATAACAAACTTCAGTCTTCAGTGCAGCCATCATGGTGCTGTGGAGTTCGTGATGACTATCTCCCAGCACTATATACTCTTAATGGCTGCACTGCACTTACAGTGCCCAGTAATGGGCCTGGGTACTGTAGGGGTACAGGGCTCATGCACCTGTACCCACACTACTGGCATAGGGCACCCAGCTAGAGGGGTGACTGAGGTATGCCAGGGCAGTGTGTTTGTGGGCATGGCACACTGGGATGTGTACCGTGTCGACTCTGTTTTGTTCTGCACCAAGACACTCAGCCTGCAAAGGCAGTGTGTGTGTGTCAGGTTACAGGGCCTCTAAGGGTGGCAATATAAGTGATGCAGCCCTTAGGGGCCTTCTCTGGTCACAGGGCCCTGGGTACCATTTACCAGGGGCTGACATGTGGCCAGAGATGCCAATTGGGTTTAGGCTTCAATGCAGTTTTAGGAAAGGAACACAGGCCCTGGGCACCTGATTGGCAGGAGCCCAGGGTACACTCAGTCAAAGTACATCAGCAATTCAGCAAAAAGTGGGGGCATGCCATGCAAGAAAGAGAGCACTTTCTCACACAACCCCCCCAAACGAAAGATGATGAGACTAAACTTTCCTTAGAGAGCCTTCATTGTCTAAGTGGAAGATCCTGGAAAGTCCATCTGCATTGGCATTGGCATTGGCAGTCCCAGGTCTGTGTTCCACTTCAAAGTCCATTCCATGTAGGGAGATGGACCACCTTAGTAGTTTTGGATTTTCCCCTTTAATTTGCATTAGCCATCTGAGAGGTCTGTGGTCAGTTTGAACCAGGAAGTGAGTACCAAAACAAGTAAGGCCTCAACTTCTTCAGGAACCAAACCACAGCAAAGGCCTCCCTCTCAATGGCACTCCAACGCTTCTCTCTGGGGAGAAGCCTCCTGCTTATAAAAGCAACAGGTTGGTCTTGGCTTTCATCATTGGTCTGGGATAGGATCGCTCCTATCCCTAGCTCAGACATCAGTCTGCACTATGACCTGCTTCGCATAATCTGGTGCTTTTAGAATTGGTGCTGAGCACATTGCTTCTTTCAGGGTGTCAAAAGCCTTTTGCCAACTAACTGTCCAGTTGACTTTCTTGGGCATTTTCTTGGAGGTGAGTTCGGTGAGGGGAGTCACAATGGACCCATATCCCTTCACAAACCTCCTGTAGTACCCAGTCAAGCCAAGGAATGCCCTGATTTGGGTCTGGGTTGTTGGAGCTGCCCAGTCCAGGATGGCCTGGATCTTGGGCTGCAAGGTTTGTACCTGGCCTCCACCAACAAGGTGGCCCAAGTACACCACAGTGCCCTGCCCTATCTGGCATTTGGATGCCTTGATAGTTAGGACTTCCCAAGGTGGATCAGGTGATCCTGCTAGGTGGAGCTAAAGACAGCAATATCATCAAGATAAGCTGCACTAAAGGACTCCAACCCAGCCAGGACTTGATGCACCAGCCTCTAGAAGGTGGCAGGGGCATTCTTTAAACCAAAGGGCATCACATTGAACTGATAATGGCCATCAGGTGTGGAGAATGCTGTTTTCTCTTTTGCTCATGGGGCCATGCCAACTTGCCAGTACCCTGCAGTTAAGGCAAAGGTTCTGAGAAATCTGGCTGCTCCCAATTTGTCTATCAATTCATCTGCTCTTGGGATAGGGTGAGCATCTGTCTTGGTGACAGAGTTGAGCCCTCTATAGTCCACACAAAACCTAATTTTTCTCTTTCCACCCTGTGGATGAGTTTTGGGGACCAGAACCACTGTGCTGGCCCAGGGGCTCTCAGTGGGTTCAATAACCCCTAACTTCAGCATCTTGCTGACTTTGATGCTTTCCTTGACTTGGTCTGACTGTCGATAGATCTTGTTTTTGACAGGTGCACTGTCACCAGTGTCCACATCATGGGTACACCAAATTGTCAGACCAGGGGTCAGGGAAAAGAGGCTAGCATACTGTTGCAAGACTTGCTTGCAGTCAGTCTGCTGTTGGGCAGAGAGGGTGTCTGAAAAGACTACACCATCTACTGACCCATCTTTTGGGCTGTGGGAGAGGAGATCAGGGAGAGGTTCACTCTCTGCTTCCTGTTCCTCATCAGTCACCATCAGCATGGGGATGTCAGCCCTGTCATTGTAAAGCTTAAGGCGGTTCACATGGATAACCCTTTTGGGTGTCCTGCTAGCGCCCAGGTCAACTAGGTGTGTGACCTCACTCTTTTTTTCTAGGATAGGGTAAGGGCCACCCCATCTATCTTGGAGTGCCCTTGGTGCCACTTGCTCCAAAACCCACACCTGTTGCCCAGGTTGAAATTCAACGAGTGCAGCTTTTTGGTCATACCAGTGCTTCTGAAGCTCCTGGCTGGCTTCAAGATTCTTGGATGCCTTTTCCATGTACTCAGCCATTCTGGACCTTAGACTAATCACATAGTCCACAATGTCTTGCTTGGGTTCTGGGAGAGTCCTCTCCCAACCCTCTTTCACAAGACAGAGTGGTCCCCTCACAGGATGACCAAACAGAAGTTCAAAAGGGGAAAACCCTACTCCCTTCTGTGGCACTTCTCTAAGTGAAAAGCAGGCATGGAAACAGGACATCCCATCTCCTCTTGAGTGTTTCAGGAAGTCCCATGATCATGCCTTTAAATGTCTTGTTGAACCTTTCAACAAGGCCATTGGTTTGTGGATGGGATGGTGTAGTAAACTTGTACTGCACTCCACACTCCTTCCACATGTGTTTCAGGTAAGCAGACATGAAGTTGGAACCTCTGTCTGAAACCACCTCCTTAGGAAACCCTGCCCTGGTGAAGACACCCAGGAGGGCTTTGGCTACTGCAGGAGCTGTAGTAGTCTTAAGTGGAATTGCTTCAGGGTACCTAGTAGCATGATCCACTACTACTAGAATTAACTTGTTTCCTGAGGCTGTGGGAGGTTCACGTGGACCCACAATGTCCATACCTACCCTTTCAAAGGGAACCCCCACCACTGGCAGTGGTATCGGGGGGCCTTTGGGTGGCCACCTGTCTTGCCACTGGCCTGACAGGTAACACAGGAGCTTACAAACTCCTTCACCTTTTGGTGCATCTGGGGCCACTAAAAGTGACTAACTAGCCTTTCCCAAGTTTTGGTTTGCCCCAGATGTCCAGCTAGGGGGATGTCATGAGCCAAAGTTAGGAGGAACTCCCTGTACTTTTGTGGCACTGCCACCCTCCTGGTGGCTCCAGGAGTGGGGTTTCTTGCCTCTGTGTTCAGTAATCCCTCTTCCGAATAGACTGTGGGTACCACTGACATCTCCCTTGGCTTCTGAAACAGCTTGCTGCCTCAGGCTTTCAAGAGTGGGACAGTCTTACTGACCCTGGCACAGCTCTTCCCTAGAGGGTCCCCCTGGGCCCAAGAGTTCAACCTGGTAAGGGTCAAGCTCCATAGGCTCAGTTCCCTCTGGGGTGTCCAAGTCCTTTCCCTGTGGAGAGGGGTCCTGAGTGGTTTGCTGTACAGATGCTGGTCCCCCAGTCTTCTTACCTTTCCTCTTGGTGGGATGGACCATACTTTCAGGCTCCAACCCTATTTTTTCACCCTTCCTCTTGCTCTGTGCTCATGTTTGCTCACACACCAATTCAGGGATACCCAGTATGGCTGCATGGATTTTCAACTCGACCTCAGCCCAGGCTGAGGTTTCCAGGTCATTTCCAAGCAGACATGCAGCTGGTAGCTTTTGAGAGA
Organism: Triturus cristatus; assembly: GCF_964204655.1. Taxonomy (NCBI): domain Eukaryota; kingdom Metazoa; phylum Chordata; class Amphibia; order Caudata; family Salamandridae; genus Triturus; species Triturus cristatus. Next base: position 330,098,520 of record NC_140585.1, on the reverse strand, counting down.
CCACTACCTGTTTCAGGCCAGTAACACCCCCCTTCCCCTCCCAGCCTAATGTCACCATAGCCATTGGATGATTAGCGGTAACACTGTCAGCATTGGTGATTGGGTACGTTTTCCAATCAAGTATTGCTCAGGGGAAACCAGTGTGTCTCTCACCATAGTGACACTGGCACCTGTATCCCTCAGAGCTTCTATCCTAGTTCCATTAACCCAGAGGTATTGTAAGTATTTCTTTAAGTTGGGTGGCCACACAGCTACAGTGGCAAACTCAGCTTCGCCCTCTGAAACTAGAGCTGCTTCAGTGTGCATCCTGATTTGCTCTGGGCACACTGCTGATCCCATCTGTAGACTTACCACCCCAGGTGTAGCTGTACTGGTTGCCTTAGGGGCCTTGTTGTGGGGGCAAGATGTATCTAGAGTTAAGTGTCCCAACTTCTTACAGTTGGGGATTCTCACCTCCTTTCCCCTGGGGAGGTGTTGTGACCACCTTCTTCTGGTCACCCCCAGTGGTTGTCCTTTTCACCCTAGTCTTGACCCAGTGGTCTGCCTTCTTTCCCAATTCTTGGAGGGAAATTAGACCTAGGTCTACCAAATGCTGATACAACTTTTCATTTGTGCAATTACTATATGTTCCTTCATAAACAAATTGTAAAGTCCAGTAAAATCATGCACATTGTGTCCAGTTAACCAACCATCCAGTCAATCCCGGACTGGGTTTTGTGAGCCCCTCTGAATCTAATTCTATACTCCTCAGTAGTGAGCCCAAATCCTTCAATCAGAGTCTTCTTCATGAAGTCATAGGACCTTGCATCTGGCCCAGAGAGGGTCAGAAGCCTGTCTCTGCAGTTACCAGAGAAGAGTTCCCACAGGAGTTCCCCCCCCCCCAGAGAGGTTTCTTTACTTTTCTCATGTCACAAGCCCTTTCAAAGGCTGCGAACCATTTGGTGATGTTATCACCTTCCTCAAATTTAGTGACAATCCCTTTGGGGATTTCAGGATCATAAGACTGCTCTTTAGCCTTACAATTTGTACTGCTGCCACCATTGATGGGTGCTAAACCCATCTCTTTCCTTTCTTTCTCTAGAGTCTGGAGTCTGGACTCTAGATCCAATCTCTTGGCCAGCTTTGCTAAAAAGCTGTCCTCTTCACTGGGGAGTTCCCTAGTGTTTCCTGTGGGACCCGGCCCACCTATGTGGTCTCTAGTCCCCCAAAGGTTGATCCTTGGAGTTAAGGGTATGGTATGTATTGCCTTTCCTCCCTTGGGATTACTGGGGGGGGCGAGGGGGGTCACTATCCCCCTCATCCTCCTCCCTTTCCTCATCTGACTGGTAATCGCCATGTTCAGATGGGTGGTCCTTGGCATACTCAGCCAGGAGCTCCTGGAGCCCTTGTTTGGTTTGATGCAGGCCCATTGGTATACTTTTTAGTTTGCATAAGGACCTCAATTCCTTGAAAGGCAAGTGTGAGTAAGGTGTAGGGTCGAGCTCCTCAACCAGGTCCTGCATGGTATTACCTTCACTAATAGCTGGGTTTCTTTGAGACATTCTAACCAGACAGTTCTAACCCTCTACCTTTGACTACAGTGACTTTTATTTCTCTAAAATTCTAAGGGGACTTCAGCAAGGCCCTGACAAGACTTTTAGTATTTTGGAAAAACCAATTTTGGAAAATCGGAATTCGAAAGGCAATTTAAGAGTTCTGTCGTGTGATCAGATGGTAACCAAGTAGTCCAACAAATGCAAGTTTGTATCCCACCGCTGCCACCAATGTAAGAAAGTGGCTCTGTATATACTGCACCAACGTAAGGTTCAGTGTGCAGAGAGTCCACATTCCCCAGAGGTATGGCAGAGGTTAAAGTTAGATATAGCCTTACTCTCTAAAGTGGTAGCTTGGTCGAGCAGTAAGGCAGTATCAGAGGACAGTGTAAAGCATTTGTTGTACACACTCAGTCAGCAAATGGTCTCACACACTCAAGAACTGAACTCTAGGCCAATTGTTTTGTATATAAAAATATATAGTTGTTTTATTTTAGAACCACAAGTAGGTATCAAAGTACTTTCTCAAAATGAGATGCTTTAGTTAAATACTTTCAATAAGCAATAGACTTTTAAATGCAATAGTTACAGTAGTTGCAATAGGCAACACAAATTAAACACAATTATAACATTGAGCTCAATGGGAATTTTAAAGTAAACACAATATCAATTACTTTGCATAGGTTTTACTTACTCATGGCTGGATCCTGGATTCAGCCCTGGTGCATCTCCTGTAAACTGTTGAAAGAAATCGTTTTAGCTTCACAGGCGATTTTTTTTTTTTTTTTTTTTTAAACAATTTTTATTGACATTTTGCATAGTATTCAAATGACAGTGTATTTTTCATGGCATACTGACACAAATCCAGTGTTATACATATATTCATTCTTACGTGTCTCAAAGTACAGATCCCGCAGTTCCATCCCCTGTGCCCATTTGCATCTCAAAAATATGTATATTAAGGAACTATTCATCGTAGATTGTTCATGTACTAGTATCAGATTCTGATTCTTCCAGTGGGGGGGGGGGGGGGTTTAACATATATTGCCCCTATAGGTGTTCCAGCCTCCCCAGACCATCCCCCACTTTTTCGGACACCCTCGATGGATATATACTGACTTTCTGCCATCATCGCCATGTCAATGTCTTTACACCATTGATTGAGAGTGGGGCTAACCCTTAATCCCCAGCGTTGTGCAATGTTTCTTTTTGCTACCGTCATGCCTAAAGTAACCCAGTCCTGAGCAATCGTATTTAAATCTGTTGGTTCCCAGATATTGAGTAGGCAGCACCTCGGGTTTGGCAGTATGGTAACGTGTGACCTGGGAGAGTGTTCGCATCACCGCCATCCAGTAGCGTACTATCTTGGGGCATAGCCAAATTGTATGGTAGAATGTGCCTATCTCTCCGCATTGTCTGAGACAGAGCGGTGTGTCTGCACGATGTACCTTATGCAGGAGTATCCTAGTGTAGTGCGTGTGGTGTAAAATTTTTAATTGCACTAATCTAAGTCTTGATGGAATTGCTGCCTCACTGGGGGACGCGAGCGCCTCGTGCCAGTCGGCCGCATCAATGTCTCCCAACTCACGCTCCCACGTGGCCTTCAGTGTCACTGTGGGGTCCGAGCGATTATTAACTATTTTCCGGTAGGTCAGTGAGATTGCCTTTTTGTGTAGGTGGTCCGTTAAAAGCCTATCCTCCAATGGGGAGGATTCTTCGGGTCTTGTATCTGGTGGTAGTAGGGACTGAAGTGCATGTCTGACCTGCATGTACCGAAATAGTTCTGTCTGGGCTAGGCCATAAGTGGCCTGTAGATGGGCAAAGGTAACCACTCCTCCCTTCTGCCACAAATCTCCAACTTTTGATATGCCTATTAAGTCCGAACTGTGAAAGCCCTTGGTATTGCGCAGCATCCCAAGTTGCTTTGTATCCCATAGCGGCATTGCTTATGTGACCACCCCTTCCCAGCCTAGTGTTCGTTGCGCCTCAAACCAGATGCGTATTGTGTGCAGCGTTGGACCTGTAATATTGTGTTGTTTCTTTTTGTTGTATATGGCACCCATGATCCCTGATGGGGCTAGGAGTTGCCTATCTAACCGGAATACTGGGTCCTCTTGGGGGACATGAAGCCATTGGTTAATAGCCACTAGCTGGGAAGCCCAATAGTATACTTTGATGTCGGGAAGAGCGATCCCTCCATCATACCAGCTTCTGGTGAGTTTGTGCAGTGCTATACGGCGTGTTTTCCCATCCCAAAGCAATGTCGTCACTTCTGCATTGACCGCTGTGAAGTATGTAGAGGGGACAGGGAACAGTGTGTTCTGTAACGAGTATAGAAACCTGGGGAGTGCCATCATTTTAAAGAGGGCAGCCCTTCCCAGGAGCGTCAAAGGTAGCGTGCGCCAATGTTTGACGTCTATTTTTAATCTTGTCAGGGGTTGGGTCAGGTATTTTCGGTGAATTGTGCATGATCATGTGTTATGAATATCCCAAGGTACTTAAATCCGTCCGTGACTATTTGAAGTGCGCACCCACGTGGAAGCCACGGTGGGGGGGGGGGGCCATGTAGGACATAGAGTAGCGATTTTTCCCAGTTGATGGTGTATCCTGACATCCGTCCAAAGGCTGCACAGATATCTAAGAGACAATTGATGGATCGTGCTGGTGACGCTAAATATAATAAAATATCATCCGCATAAAGCGAAATACGATCCTCCCAGCCACCGGCCCATCTCAGCCCCTGTATCGTAAGGTCTTGCCTAATCTATGCCGCCAGAGGCTCAAGCACTATCGCAAATAGAAGTGGCGATAACGGACAGCCTTGTCTTGTCCCTCTACCCAGCGGGAATTCAGCCGATAAATGGTTATTTACTACTACCTGCGTCATTGGCCGTGTATACAACACAGGCGATTTTTAAGGAATATTTGTATGTTTCAAAAATCGACAGAAGAATTTCTGGCAAAAACCGGGCAATGTTATCCCATGGAGGAAAGTTTGGTTATCGGAAAATCACAGTTGTAATTGCTTTGCAGGGTCAGTGCTGGGCACAAAGATCCAGCACTGGGATCTCTCCTGATCACAGGTGAGTAATTTCGTTTTCGTTGATCGGGTGATTTTTAGTGAATATTTCAATGTTTCAAAACTTGACACTTAAAAGAAATTCCAAGTAAAAACCAGTCAATGTTACCCTATGGAGAAAAAGTGAGTTATCGGCTTTTAGGAAAGTAATCGACTGGCAGAGTTAAGGTTCTGGGCATAGACTCAGGGGTCTCCCAGGGTCAGGTAGGTACAGTTGTTACACCCTCAGCGGCACAGGGGCAGCCAGGTGCAGAAAGAGTAGGCCCAGTGTTAGCCTATGGCAGGTAGGGGGCCTTCGGTTGGTGGCTGCTTGCAGGCAGGCCACACGACTGTGGGAGCTGAGCTCCTGATCACTTACACAGGGCAAGTGGGGAGGTAGAATAGGATAGATGCTGCACTTCCAGGGGCACTCGGGCGGCTGGGTGCAGGGTGCTTTTGAGCCATTGGGCGCTCAATGTATTTCAATGGGAAAGCTGCAAGACGAACAAAGGCTGCAAGCTCGGGGACGGAGATTCTTTAGGTGCGACCACCACTTCGAGAGGTAAGTTGGGAAGCTGTAGGTTAGGTAGGCACCCAGGAGTTGGGCCGCTGGGTGCAGGGGTGTCTTTTGGCGTCGGGAAATCCTACCCTCAGCTGGTCGCGGTTGGGGGGGGTCCCTGGTTGTGAGGCTGCAGGCGTCGTCAGGAGCGTCGAGGTGGGTCCTTGGGTGCTGGATTCTTGGTCACAGTCGCCGGGGGGACTTCCTCGTGGTCTTTGTTCACTCAGGCACAGGCTGGGCTCGGCCGGTGCAGAGTGTGCTGGATTTGCGGTTCCTGGCTTGGCACCAGGGGTTGTTGCCTGTTTGAGCAGAACCACTGCTCGTGGGAGTCCAAGACTTTTAGAGGAGCAAGGCAGTCAGGTCCTCAGGGGGTTTTCGAGGTTGCTGACCACTGGAGACGCCGGGGTTTAGCAGGAGCAGGTTCGAGGGTCGACAGGCCTGTAGGGCTGGGGCCAAGTCAGTTGGTGTCGTCCTCTTGTTAGCAGCTGCACGGCAGGTCTTTCTTCTTGTTCTTTTTCTTGTTTCCGAATCGGGATCTGAGGAAGGAAGGTTCAGGGTGCCCCTAAATACTAAATTTAGGGACGCTACAGGTAGCTGAAGTTCAGGGCCCAATCGGTCCCTTCCCTGGGGTGGGTACACCCCCTATCCTGCCACTCTCCAGTGGGAGGGGGGCAGGAGCCTTGGCCTGATTGGGTAGGGATCCCCATCCTCAGGATGCGGTTGGCAGAGGCTGGCACACCCCCTTTCCGCCAGAGTGGGGGTCAGAACCGTTGGTGGCCAGTTGCCGAGTACAGCAAGTGGCCTGGAGATGCTCACAAAGGCGGCATGCTTTTGAAGCTTCCCCTGCCCATCCTGGGGGATGAGACCAAACACCTCGCCCAGGACGTGCATTGTTGCAGGCCCACGAGAGCGGATGGCTCTCTACTCATGGTCCAGCAACATGTCTGCTGGGTGGCAGCCTAGACAGCCTCTCAGTCAGGACGCTGGTTAGGTTCAAGGGGCATCTCTAAGATGCCCTCTGTCGTGCATTTTACATTAAATCCCACACTTGCATCAGTGTGGGTTTAATGTGCTGAGAAGGTTGATACCAAACTTCTCAGTCTTCAGTGCAGCCATCATGGGGCTGTGGAGTTTGTGATGACGATCTCCCAGCACCATATACTCTGAATGGCAGCACTGCACTTACAGTGCCCAGGAATGGGCCTTGGGTCTGTAGGGGTACAGGGCTCATGCACCTGTACCCACACCACTGGCATAGGACACCCAGCTAGAGGGGTGACTGAGGTATGCCAGGGCAGTGTGTTTGTGGGCATGGCACACAGGGATGTGTGCCATGTCGACTCTCTGTTTTGTTCTGCACCAAGACACTCAGCCTGCAAAGGCAGTGTGTGTGTGTCAGGGTACAGGGCCTCTAAGGGTGGCACAATAAATGCTGCAGCCCTTAGGGGCCGTCTCTGGTCACAGGGCCCTGGGTACCATTTACCAGGAGCTGACATGTGGACAGAGATGCCAATTGGGTTTAGGCTTCAATGCAGTTTTAGGGAAGGAACACAGGCCCTGGGCATCTGATTGGCAGGAGCCCAGGGCACACTCAGTCAAAGTACATCAGCAATTCAGCAAAAAGTGGGGGCATACCATGCAAGAAAGATGGCACTTTCTCACAGTGACCCAGCTAGATCTTTCTTTGTTCATGTACCCAGCCCTTGCCTCTGCTACCACAAATGTAAGGCACCATCCTAAGATAAACTCACGGGCAATGAGGGATTAAATTCAACATCTGTCACAAATAGTGCAATTGTGGTAGTGGGCAGGATGCAGTTTGCGAACCTTATACACCAGTAAGATTTTAGGATATGTCACCATCTGAAGGATTAGAAGTGGCAACCAGTGACTTCTCTCATTCTAAAACTGTGTAATGTCTCCTTCTCCATGAAAACCTACTGTGGAATCAAGCTTTTGCAGAGTCCGACAGGTCAACTTCAGTGTGTGTCCTTTGGTGTTAGAAATAGGGATATCCATTATCACTATCATTATATGACTATTTAGTGAGGGGTTGTGTACAAAATGGTGGTGGAATGTGACGTCAATAGCCAACCTGACAGAATGAAGGAGCCTTTCTAACAAAGACTCCCTATAATCAGAAACATTTGGTTGCAGCAAAAGCACTTAGATTTACTGGTTGTCCTACTCATTAATTTCATGTATTTAACTACAGAAACCTCACAAATTGAAAAGAATTAGGTAGATCACAATAAACATTGGAGTATGAAACAGGCAGATATTGGCCCTGGCTGGCACGTTTTCATTTCATCAAAGGAAGAAAGCTGAGTTACAGCATCTGAGCAGGCTCAGAGGCACCGCTACTCCAAAGTGAAAGGGTTACATCACAGTTTTTTAAGCAGAGTAAAGATTGAAGACAGAGCTGTCCAGAATGAAAGATGAAAACAATGCCCATGCCTCTCTGTAGGCTGATCAGACTTGCAAACTGTTCAGTAAGTGTGCTCAATACCCTACAATCTTTATATACACCAGCTGCTTTGAAATGAGTTTTATACTTTGATTCAGTTGAGAAAACCTTGTGTGTTGTAAACATCCCTGTGGAGAAATGCATGCATTTCGACCAAGCACAATGTCTGCTTTATGTGAAAAGCTTAACCTGCTAAAAGCAGCGTTTATTTTTCCAGGGTGGAAGAGGAGGATGAAGATGACTTTGAGGAAGATCATGTTGCCAAGGTGTGTAACACCTTCTATAAAAGCACTGGTGTTTGAACGACAGATTTTGGTAACTTTATTACTCTGTAAGGAGGATAATACTCTGCTGTAGAATACATTTAAATCACCATTTAATCCACAACAGGGATATTTGAAAACTGAAAGTAAATGTACTTCTATAATATGTGAATTTCTGCCTTAAGTTCTCCTGTTACTTTTTCATGCATTGCAAAGGCTACGTCCCATCTCTAATCTATATGAAACCATAAGCAATTGGACATTCACAGGAGCAACCTTTAGTCTGCACAGCTCATGACTACACACATGCCTTTGCAACCTACTTAACAAATTACCTATTCAATGAACTCTTCATCAACAACATAGATGATGTGAACAACAGTATTTCTGAGTATTGGTTTTAGTTTCCATGTAGTATCTCCATCGTCACTTGTGACCTTCTTTGCCCTAGAGACAAAGCACAGAGTTCTTTAGTGGTCCAAAACACAGCTAGTGCCTCTCCTTTTCACTGAGAATCTTTTCTTCAACATCTTAAGACTTAGTTCTTGATTGAGATTTTGGTGGCCGGGTTACTTCGTCACATCGGTGATGGACATCCTGTCCGCTGAAATCTAAATCCCACAGGAAATATTGGCATTTAGATTTCGGTAGACGGGATATCCGTCACTGTTGTCACACAGTAACCTGCCGTCCGAAATCTAAATTAGGTGCTATGTGAAATTAAGGTAGCAGTTCTTTCCACATTACCATTTCTGTGAATAGGAGTGGCAAGTAGATCTTGAACACTTGTGTCTGTGCATATTACATTCTCATATTCTAGACAGCAACGCTGTCGACTTTGTACTCCTTCCATTTCCTCTTTTAACCTCAGAAATTCCTCATTGCTTAGCTCATGCCTCTCAAACTGTACATTTTGTTTAACAATCTCCTCATCATAGCAGTTTTCTCACAAAATGTTTGAACAAACAAAATAATGCAACTAAACCCATGAATGAAGCAAGTTCCTCACTGGGAATTGGCGTTACATTGATACAATTGATTAGTTCCATCCTAGCTATCAAAACATTTCTAGAAAAAGTATGTACCATGTACGCAAAGTTGGTGAAACTTAAATTTTTCAATCATGACTGTCAAGCCCTTGTCCAATAATCTGTTTAATTTTTCAATTGCTCTGAAATCATCTTCTTTCATCCTCTTGCCAAATACTAATGCATCATTCTGATACAGCTTCACTCCTGAAAAAGCACACAGGATGTTGTTCAAGTCCACCAAAACTAGCCCACATGACAACGTTCTAAGCTTATATGTTCTACTAAAAGTAATGAACGCTGTACAATCCATAGCATCATTGTGTAACTTGATCTGCTGAGACTAAATCCAACCTGGAAAACCACTGGGAATCTCCGAGCAGGCCTGTCAGTCTATCCACTACCACAGCCCTTTTCAAACCCACAGACTAATATCACCATTCTGGTTTAGCACAATCACAACAGGAAATAACCACACCGTTTCTTCTACCCTCTCAATAACTCCTGACAACTCTTAATTACTTCAATTCCCTTGTCAGCAACGTATTGATCTCTATCAGACTCTTCCTACCTTGCAAGCGCTTAGTGATGCACCTTCTTCACTTTTAATCTTATGAACATAACCCCTTAAGCCTCCTGACTTCTCACTAAATACTTTAGGGAATTCTTTACAGAAATGAACCATCTTCCTGATCCACCAACTTTAAGTTCAATGGACTGCTTTAATTTCATTGGTGGCTCTGAATTAGGATCCTAAACGGTACCCAATTCCCTCTGGTGGAACCAGCTAATCACAGAGTGTCCCTTAACTGTAACATATGTTTTCCCTGCAGCAAGTCTGTTCATGTATTGTAGTTCACCCTTAAATTACTTTACTAGCTTTATGGGTGCACCACCACATCCAGTGGGTCTTTCATCATGCTTCAATAGCTTAACTTTGACTTAAATTGTATCTTTAAACACATCCAAAGAAGAAATAATTTGGCACCAGAATCAAATAACATCTTTCCTTGGGCTATTACTTCATGATGTGGACCATCTCCTTTTTTCCCCAGTGATTTGCAACATTATGTTTGAGGCACGTGTTTTTCTTCGAAGAAGTCTTTCGAGCCACGCGTTCGAATGACTCCTGGGCGCTTAGACTCCATTGTTAAATTGTTTTTTTTCCACTGTTTGGTTTGGACGTGTGTGCTTGCTCTCTGGGTCGAGACAGTTAAGTTGCTCTTTTCGGTTCGTTTTACACTCTAATCCTCATCAGTATTGTTTCAATTGCGCTTTACCACTCTGCATATCTAGGAAAGCTTCATCGCTCGTCGAGCCGACATGCTGCCACCGCGGCCCCTACTGGTCCTCGCCCTTCTTGACCATCATATTCACTCTCCACCAGGTTCTCCACAGAATGCCCTGCTGGTGATGGGATGCCCTTCCGCATCTGCCCTCGCTGCCATGCATATTATCCATGGACCGACTCGCATCAGATATGTAATCTGTGTTTGTTACCGGAACACATAGGAACAGATTGCGAGGCCTGTTGCTACTTCTGCTCGAAGGAAACACTTTGAGACCGTTGAGCACGTCGGGTCAAAATTCAGCATTTGGGACATTCCCATCATCTTCGGCCATGAAAAAGTCAGTGAAAAGGAAGAACAAGGTCCTGAAGCTTCCGGAGCCGAAGAAAAACTGTTTTCCGTTGAGGGCAGTTCTGACTCCGAACCCGAAATAGACTACCAGATGATGGATGTGACACCGACTCCACAGTCCATGAGTATGATATCCTCTGTCCCTCAACAGTGTGTTGGGCATTCTAAAAAACACATGCCCTTCTTGATCAATAGGCCTCAGACCCCACTGCCTCTTTGCTATGGTTGGCACTGAGCAACAGGTTCGGAGACCCCGCCCTCTGGCCCTGCGCCAAAACACCAGCCAAAGCCTTCAGCTCCAACCACCCCAGTGCCCAGCCGCCCGTTGGTGCCGAGCTGACCTTTGACTTCCACCGCTTCGACACTGAGTGGAACTTCGGTGCCGAAACACAAGCACGGCTCAGATCCGAAAGCTTCGAAGCCTGCTCCGAAACCAGCTACCAGCAAACCAGTAGAGCCTATCCTCCATAAACTACAAGAAAAGCTGGACGCTCAACGGAAGCAGATCCACACTCAGCCTCACACCGGACGTAGCCTTCAACTCCGATTTATCACCATCAAAAGGACAGCTCCTCCTCCTCCTCCTCCTCCTCCTCCTCCTCCTCCTCCTCCTCATTCACATCCTCCTCCTCCACCTCCTCATCCACATTCTCCTCCACCTCATCCCTTAGGGATACCCTGTTAATGGTACAGGTGAGCACAGTGCTGAAAATGACACCTTTGGAACACCACCACACCCTGACCCCCTGGGACTCTTAGGATATAGACTCTCCAAGGCGCATTGACCCGGATTTATTTCCCGCCTGTCCATCCCCTCCCGATTTTTCCACCGCGTATCAGAAGCTAATAGGTTGGGCTGCTACCTTTCATGACGTCCAGCTCCACAAGAAACTCTAAGAAGAGGATTTCCTCTTTGAGACCCTTTCATCTACCCATTGGGCCTCTCAGCACTTACACATGCTAAAAGGCATGTTACGCCACACTGAGGATATTTTAAAAGACCCTTTTAGGACTAGAATAATAACTCCCAGGGTAGATTAAAAAAAATATATGTAAGGCCTCTATCGTATTCCCACATACATTAGGGGGACAAGTACCACCAGACTCACTAGTGATCACTGCTCGTAGGCATGCTAATTCACAAGTTAGTGGAGACCCCCCGCCGCCTGACAAAGAGAGAAAGCGCATTGATCGGGTGGGGAAAAGGGTTGTGGCACAATCAACAAACCATTGGCGTATTTACTCGCTCGCCATGACCATGCTCACTGGGACAAAATGGAGAAGCTCCTCCATCATCTTCCAGATGAGCACAGGTAAAGAGGGCAAGAGCTTGTTTCAGAGGGCAAGCTAATATCAAATACCTCCATACGTTGTTCCCTAGACACTGCTGACACTGCAGCTAGAGGCATCAATGCCAGCATCTTGCTTCGATGCCACGCATGGCTGCGTATTTCTGGGTTCAAACGAGAAGTACAGCAGAATTTTCTTAATGTGCACTTCGACAAAGAACATCTCTTTGGTCCTCAAGATGGCGAGGCTATAGAGAAGATTAAAAAAGACACTGAGATGGTGAAATCAATGGTAGCCCTTTAAACAGCTACTCACCGTGGGTCCTTTTGCCGCTCCAACTATCATGGAGGGATCCAAAACCATTACTTCAGATGCCTCCACCTCCTACCATTGTAGTCCCAACCAACACTCCTCTTTAAGAGGTGACTTAAGAGGCTCCTACTGGGGCATCAATGCAAAGCGTAGAAGCAAGGGTGCGTCCCCATGCGGTGGACCACCCACCACCAAACAATGACCTCCCTCTCCTCCCCCGACCATATAACACCTGTCATGTGTTTGACATAGCAGTCTATGAAATCAGACCAGTGGGTGTTGGACATTATCCAACATGGCTATTTTCTGGAGCTCATCACCACGCCTCCTAACATTTCACCTCACACCCACAGGCCATCACTGGGACATCAAACACTGCTCAAACAGGAAGTTCAAGCTCCTCCTCTCAAATGAGCTATAGAACCTATCCTTATACACCATTAGGGGTCAGGAGTATACTCCCAACGCATCCTAATCCTCAAAAAGGGCGGATCTTTATGGCCCATTCTAGACCTAAGGCCCCTAAACCACTGCATCCTGTCAGAGCACTTTTATAATGGTCACACTTCAAGAAGGAATCCCAGTTCTCTAAGAAGGCGACTTTCTGGCAGCACTCTTTCTAAAGGAGCCTATTTTCACATTTCAATACACCCAGCTGATCGCAAATACCTAAAATTTGTGCTAGCATGTTAAACATTACCAATACCTACTGCACCTTGGGTATTCATCAAATGCCTAGCGGTAGTAGCAGGGCATCTACGCAGACTAAACATCCATGTATTTCCTTATCTAGATATCTGGCTTATCAAAGCCAGTACTCCTTATCAATGCCAGCAACGTGATCAAGCCACCATTGATCTGCTCCGTCGCTAATGCTTCAACATCAATTTTGCCACATATCACCTTCAGCCTCTACAAGTTCAACCGTATCTAGGAACTATCCTAAACACACAAGTAGGATTAGTGAAAGTGAGTAGAAACGCACTACTTGCATGTATCCGCTCCATTACACCATAGAGTCTTGATAGTTGTAATTCAGTTTTGCACGCAAAGTTCATACTATTTTTCAACTAACACCGTCTTTCAAATTCGTATCTCTAGACGCCAGTGTTTCGGGATTCCTCCCTCATCAGTAGAGAATATTTACGGGTTGCTGGACATGCTGCCAATGTTTCAGGTATAATCCCACTCATTGCGTGCAGGCGTTCCAAAGCAGTAGGATTAGCAATACTGCAAGAATGAAAAAAAAATTAAACATTGATACCCTGTTTTCAAACCAATCAACAGCTCACAGTAAGAAAATACATGTGGCTCCTAGGCATGATGGCTTCATGCATTGCCATAGTAGCCCATACTAGACTACACATACATCTATTACAGGAAGGTCTAGCACAACAGTGGTCTTAATCACAGTGTCAGTTAGAAGAAATAGTGTTGATAAACAGTCACACACTTCACTCTCTGCAGTGGTGGAATACCAACAACCTGTTAAATGGGCAGCCTTTTCTCAACCCTTTCCCCCACATCACTCTGAAAACGAACACATCACAGACAGGCTGGTGTGCACACTTACAGGGCTCCAAGCACCAAACTCTTCACATCAACTACCTAGAGCTTCAAGCTGTTTACTTAGCATTGAAAGCGTCTCACTTGATCGGCAAGGTTGTACCATCTCACTACATCACAAATTTCATTTGTTAGCAGAACACCTTCCTGGAATAGACCACAATTTTGCCAACCTCCTCAGCAGGATGCATGCGGCAATAAGTCCATGAATGGGCACTCCAGCCCCAAGTCCTCCTCCATAACTTTCACAAGTGGGGATTTCCTCACATAGATCTGTTAACAACCACAGACCACACAAAATACCCAAACTTTGCCTCCAGATTCCCACACCCACTATCCAAGTTCAATGCTCTCTATGGATGAATTGGCCAAGGATATTTGCCTATGCTTTTCCGCCTCTCCCTCTCCCTCTCCTTTTGTTTCTAGTTTGGAAACTCATGCAAACATCATTCACGTTCAAACTAGTAGCTCCTACAGGGCCTGACAGCCCTTGTTCACAATACTTTGAGACCTTTTAGTAGTTCCCCACCAGTAGCTGCCCATCGGGCCGGACCGTCTCACTTAGAAGCTTAGAGAAATCAGGCACTCCGATCTCAAGGCACTCCGATCTCAAGGCACTCAACCTGGCGATCTGGCTCCTGAGGTTACAGAATTTGGCTAGCCTCAATCTCCCACCAGAATGTATGACCATTCTCAAAGAAGCACATAAGCCTACCACAAGGGCATGTTATGCGACTAAATGAAATAGATTTGTTTGTTATTGTCATGCTAAACAAATTAATCCATTCATTGCCATGGAACAAAGCATTGTTGGTTACTTACTGCAGTTGCATCTTGCTGCGGTAAATGCCTATCTACAAAATAGACAACAACTGTCTTTATTCAATGTACCAGTTATTAAAGCCTTCATGGGAGGTCTTAAAATAGTGTTTCCACCCCATTGTTCCACCTGCACCTTCCTGCAACGTGTTAGTGAGCTCCAGGCATTAACCTTAGAAGGACTCTTCTTCCAACTTCACAGAGACAGGGTGGTCGTTTGCACCAACCCCAAATTAGTTCCAAAGGTCGTCTCCCACTTTCACCTCAATCAATCCATTGATTTGCCACTGTTCTTTCCACAAGCAGACTCAATTACAGAAAGGGCTCTACCTACATTGGATGTCAAAAGAGCCCAGTATGAGGGGTCGTAGCCTGGTGAGCCAGCATGGCGGACGCTAGTTTATTTATAAAGTTTTGTATAGCGCGAACAAGATCCCGAAGGATATCTGAACGCTTTAAAAAAGGATGGAAGGAGGATAATACATACAATATCGACATTAATTAGGAATAAAAGCAAGAATAATCACATAATTACAAGACGCATGGGTCAAAGGAGAGTACTACAATAAGCAGGTACATAGCGAGCTAAACTGGGGGCACACAATGAGATAAAGACGAACAGCATCCAAGGATGGTCCAATGGTTGTAGGATCAATGACCATGAGCAGGTGAACCTAGCCCAATTAAGGTAGGAATTTGTTCATTAAGAATCTTTTGACTTCCAGTTTGAAAGCAATCGTTGGGGAGATTCTGCGTATTTTCGGTGGAAGAGAGTTCAATATTTTTGAGGGGCGGCGCCGTAGAAGGCTCGCTGGCAAATTCTCTTTTTCCTAAAGATTTGTGGTTTCAGGAGGAAAGTGTTAGCTCTTCTTGAGGCTCTACTCCCGCAGGATAATTCAAATTTTTGCGCTAGGTACCAGTGAGTTTTCAAGTGGAGGGCTTTGTGCACCAGAACGGCAATCTTTAACTGGATTCGATCTTCGTAGGGCAACCATTTTAAGAGATTTTAGGACTGGGGATATGTGCACATTTCGTTTGGTACCTGTAACCAGTCTGGCTGCAGTGTTCAGAGATGCCCTTAGTGGAGCCAAGGCGTATTTGGGAAGGCCACAGAGCGTAGCGCTGCCATAGTCTAATCTCTGTAAGATGAGCGCTTGAACCACTTGCTTGAAATCAGTTTGTGGAAGGAATGGTTTTATATTTCTAAGTGTCCTCATCAAGTGATTTGTTCCTCTACACATGTTGCTGATAAGATTATTCATGTTCAGGTGCTTGTCCAGGGTGATTCCGAGAGATTTGGCTATAATGAGGGGGGTGCAGTTGAAAGCCATGAGGTGATTCAACCACAGGTCTAACATAAAATAACATGTACTTTTGTATAGGGCACGTATCACCCGAAAGTCTCAAGGCGCTGAATAACAGATGTATATTGTTACCCTACTCAAGGTCTGGATTGGGGATGTGGTTCAGAGGAGAGATGAGAAGGAATTCAGTTGTGGAGGTGTTGAGCAGGAGATTGTTCTCAATTAACCAATTTTGAGTAGACGATAGGGTAGAGTTGAGTGAGATGATGTTATCCGGGGAGGAGATTTTCAAATAGAGTTGCGCATCGTCTGCATACATATGGAAGAAAATGTTCGTGGAGTTTAGTGAGTTAGCTAATGGTTCCAGGAAAAGGTTTAAGAGTATAGGAGATAGGGAGGACCCTTGGGGTACACCCATGAGAACTGGGGAGGGCTGGGAGAGAGTGGTTTACCTTAACGCTTTGTGATCTGTGGTGGAGGAAGGGCAAGAACCATTGTAATGCCCAACCAGAGAAAGCCATCCGGTTGTTCAGAATGGATAGGAGGTTGTTGTGATTGACCGTGTCGAATGCGGAGGAAAGGTCAAGGAGGATTAGGAGGCAGGATTCATTTTGGTCAAGCGTTTTTAAAATGTCATCAATAACGTGAGTGAGAGCCGATTTCAGTACTGTGCCCCTTCCGAAAGCCAGATTGATGCTGGTCCAGGAGATGGAAATTTTCAATGCGAGCACAAAGTTGGGATTGAATGCATTTTTCTAGGAGTTTGGCTAGGGCGGGGATGTTGGAGATGGGGCGGAAGTTATTGAGGTCCGCTCTATCTGCGTTCGTTTTTTTTATAGTATCGGTGATACCTGAGCTGCTTTTAGACAATCTGGGATTGCACCTTGTGACAGTGAAGCATTTACAATCCTTGTCCAGGTGGGCATGAGGACTTTCTTGATTTCTTTGAAGATGGCTAGTTAAGAGCGCTCCGTGCAGTCAGGCCTAGTTTTCCGCCATTATCCTGCTTATGGGCTTCCTTGACCGCTATCCATGCGCCCGAAGAAGTCTGTATCCGACGCAGCCCTCCTGGGAGAGCCTCTGTGGGTCAGGGGCCGGTACCTGACAACAGATCGGCCCTGGGCTGTAGGGCCTGCAGCGCCCTCCGCTGCAGGGCTTTGGGTGAAGCAGCTTCCCTTTGGCGGGGTCGCTGCTAGATACTCAATCAGCATATTTGCTGAAGTGCTGGCCCGGCATCTACACTGCGCAGTTCGCTGCCCCGGGTGAGGGAACGCCCACGAAGCAGCGAGGCGAGTCCTCCGAGGATCTGGCTACGACCCCTTGTGTGCTGGGACTGGCGGCCTACAATAGCATGAAGGCAAGAAATAGGCCCAATTTGTTACCCACCCTGGATGAGGGAGCGGTCCTTGAGCTGGATGCCAGAGAAACTACTGACCTGACTGTGTGAGGAAGTGGCCCACCATTGGTTGAGTCTGGGAGGGCCCGGCCAGTGACATCATGGCCAAGGATAATTTAATGTCCTCGCAGACAAAAAAGAGCACTATGGACATCTACACAACCGTAACCACATGTGCTACAGGTGGAGTTGACGCATCCGGGCAGGTCCGAGAGAATGCTACACTGCTGGAAGCCATTACACAATCATGGGACGAGCTTGATGCGAAGATAGAGGTGGTAGGATCGGAAGTCTACCTACTCCCACAAGACCTCTGTAAGGCGGTAGGCCTCATAACAAAAGCAGAGAACAGGGTGTCAACGGTTGAAGACTCTGTGGTGTCGCTTCAGCAGAAAGTAAATAAACTGATGGTGGTGACGCAAGAGGTAGCGGAGCGCGTGAAGGATGCCGATGGCCGCGCCTGCCATAACAATCTGCATTTTGTGGGGTTCACAGAAGGATGCGAGGTTGCGTTGATGGAAGAATTCCTAACGTTATGGCTACGCTCTATTATGCCCAAAGGATCTCTGTCCCTGTGCTTTATGGTCGATGAGGCTCATTGAGCTCTCATGAAGAAGCCACCCCCCCTCTCCCGCCTGGGCACCAGGCCCTGATAAGTGATCTCGAAGTTGCTGAATTATTCAGACAGAGATGCCATCCTGAAATTTCGCTGGGGCCAAGGGAAGGTGATATGACTTGCATCTAATTATAATTTTCTGGGACTACACCAGATTAGTCCAGCAATAATGTCAATTCTTAGTGGTGGCAAAGAAGCGGCTGAGCGTACTAAACATCCAAAACATGCTGTTGTACTCTGCACAGATACGGGTCGTTTTTCAAATTGCAGTCCATATTCTTTGATACCCCTCCCCCCCCGAAACGATCTTCCAATGGACAGATGAAACAGTGCTCCCCCGACCAAACACGCTGGAGACCGGTGAAGTCAAAACGCCAGCACTGCTCCTGATCCAATTGGCCTGCTCAGCAACAGGCGGACGGTGCACAACACGATGCAAGTCGATCCAAGTCGCTGAGGACTGTGCTGGCTCCGTATGGATTATGAATGTGGGCCCGGAACTTGTGCCTGCGCTATAGCCCTATGGTGCTGTACTCCAGTGGGGTTTCTCTGGTCTGACTGCCCCCTTAGAAGTGCATTCCTGCAGTTTCCAGGGACCCATGTGTTGGAGTGTTCAAAGTTCGGGGCTCCATTGGCTTGGGGAGTTATGTTATCTATGGGGCTTGTTGGCATGTTTTTGCTGGGCACAGACACAGTTACACTAAAACCCTCAGACACTCTGACAGGGCCGGGGTGGTCTATGTCATGACCTGAAATATAAAGAGTCTTCTAGAAAAAATCAAGTGGGCGCCTGTTAGAAATGGGTGTCTCTAGTTGGCAGAGGTAGGTACCTTTGTCCAAATAGGGACCCTTGCTTCTAGTCAGGTTAAGGGGGATACACACTTTAGATAACCCCTGCTCACCCCCTTAGTAGCTTGGCACGAGCAGAGATGCTTATCCCAAAAGCAATGTGTAAAGTATTTGTAGCAACACTCACGGTAACACAGTGAAAACACCCCAAATGGACACCACACCAGTTTAGAAAAATAAAGTATCTTTATCTAAACTAAACAAGACCAAAACGACAAAAATCCAACTTACATATACTCAGAAAAAATGTCTTTAAAACGGATGTTGCCAAAAATAAGCTTGTAAAAATCAAATCGCACCAACTTGGGCTATCTCGACATCAGGACAGTACGAAATCCACAGTACGGCGCAGCCCGCGAGGATCGTGGAGTCGGGCGCGGAGTCACACAGACCCCCAAACAAACAGTACCCTGAAAACAATGTTGGCTCTGGTGATGATGCGACGTCGGCAAGATTCTCGAGTCACACTCACCGGTTAGCGACACCCCGATAACAAGATGCATGTGCTGGTGAAGACTAAATCGATACGAGTGCTGGCGTTGGGCACGGCCGATCCATGCTGGCGTCGGCGGGCGTCGTAGGGCGTCAGAGCTGCGGAGCATTCCAGGCGCTGCGTTGTTCACTTCATGAGCGGCTCCCTGGGCCTCGGTGCAGGTTGCGGCGCCTCAGCGGCAGCATCGACGGCGTCGGAAACAGGATTTCTTACTTCTCTTTGGTTTCTTTCAGCTCCCAACAGCAGAGACAACCTCCAGAGGCCCAACACAGTTACAGGCACCTCCTGGCAGATCAGAACTCCCAGCAATGAAGTTCAGGGGAGCTGGGGGGGGAGAAGTCCTTTTGTTCCTGGGACTTCAAAACAGGAGGCAAGCTTTTCTTCAAGCCCTTGGAGACTTTCTTCAAGCAGGGGACCCAGCACACAGCAAAGTCCTTCTCCTTTCTTTGGCTGAAACAGCAACTGCAGGCCAACCCCAGACACACAGCAAGGGCAGTACTTCTTCTCAGTTTCTTCAGCTTTTCTCCTCAGCAAAGGTTCCTCTTGATTCCAGCAATAGTCTAAAGTTCAGGGGTTTTTGGTCTGATACTGTCTTTGATCCTTTTGTGCAAGGGGCTCTGAGCCCAGTCCAAACCAGTTCTGGGGGCACTCTGCAACTGCACAACAACATCCTTTGTCATTGTGAGCCTTGGCTCCATACTCCCCACAGGGGGGTGGAGCCAGCATTGTGGAAGGCAGGCACAGCCCTATTCAGGTACAGTTGCTACTCCTCCCACCACTCCAAATGCAGATCAGGCCTATTCAGCTCAGGGCTGGGTCATCCAGGAAGGGCCAGGCACACCTCAACCCCCCAGAGGCTATCTGCAGGGAATGTACATCTTCTGTCTCTGTCACACTGAAACCAGACAGTCAATCCACAAACCGGCAGAAGCACACAGAAAGGTTGAACAAGAAAATAGCCACTTTCTAAAGGTGCTATTTTCAAACACTTAATTTAAAAACCATCCTTAATGAAAGATGTTATTAAATTCTGAGTTCAGGGATACCAGACTCCAATTTTCCATCTTATTCCTATGGGAAGATATGCTTGTAAAATGTTACAGAGCAGTCCCCATTCTGTCCTACGGGCAAGATAGCCTTTCAATAGTGAAAAACGAAATTGGCAGTATTTCACTATCCGGATAAGTTACACACACCAGTACATGTCCTACCTTTCACATACACTGCAGCCTTCCCAGGGGGGTACCTTGGGCCTACCATAGGGGGTCCTATGAGTAAGAAAAGGGAAGGGTAAGGCCTGGCAAGTGGGTGCACTTGCCAAGTCGAAATGGCAGTTAACAAACTGCGCACAGGCACTGCAGTGGCACGCCTGAGACATCTTTTCAGGGCTACTCACGTGGGTGGCCCAATCAGTGCTGCAAGCTCACTAGTAGCATTTGATTTACCCGTGCAGGGACACTCAGTGCACTTTACTAGGAACCTACTGGTAAAACAAATATGCCAATCCAGGGTAACCAATCACAATAACAATTTACACAGGGAGCACTTGCACTTTGACACTGATTAGCAGTGGCAAAGTGCCCAAAGCATCTAAGCCAGCAAAACGAAATCCAGCACAGCATCAAAAACACAGGAGGTAGGGGCAAAATGTCAGGGAAAACCAAGCCAAGGAGGCCAGATCTAACAGCGCCATATTACGACAGGCCAAACGGCTCGAAACAGACATATTGCTGCTCCAAGAAACTCATATGATGGGCTCAAAAGTGCAGTGCTTAGCACAGTTTGGGTTTAATCAGGTTTTTCAATCCAGATTTATGTGAGCCTCCCGGGGCACAGCGATTCTCAGTCAACGCAGGGTTCCCTGCACGTCCAATAAAGTATGGACGGACCCATCTGGGAGGTACATTATAGAAAGAGGACAATTGCATGGAAAATGACTGACATAAGGTAGTGTATACGCACCTCCCCCTCACTTGGGTTCACATTTGTGGAAAGGCTCATGCGACTTTGGGGGTAGCTTCCAGCCTGTCTGTCGCTGGTGGAGGGGATTGGAATGATGTGATGATGCTGGGGGAGGACCAATGGCGTACAACTGGTCCTTTCCAGACCCCCAGTGAGTCCAGGCTGCGCCTTCTGGTGTCCTCCTTAGGATGGATGCATGGAGGGCTTATCATCCGGCAGAGCTGGGCTATACCTTCTTCTCGTCGGTCCATGGGTCCGTCTCTAAATTGGACTATATCTTTCTCCCCGGTTCTTACATTCACAGTGTCTCGGTGGTTATGATCTTACCGTGGGGGTTATCAGATCACTCTCCAGTGGTCCTCACACTGCAGATTGTCCCCATAGGATCCCTTTCCATTGGCGCATGTCACCCTGGCATTTAAATCCCCCGCGTGTAGGTTGGTGTTGCACCGTTCACTCACTGAATACCTGTCCTTTAACAAGGATTCAGCTCCCTCAGGAGTGGTTTTATGGAAAGCATCAAGCCCACATTACAAGGGGCAGACATTAGTTTTTGTGCAGGAGAGCGGCGCTGTAAACTTGAGAGGGTGGTGGAGTTAGAAACCCAGCTCCAGGCCCTTTAAGATGAGGCCACGGGAGGGAGAGGGGCGCAGGCCTTGTGTAAGTTACACTTTTCTCAACTACAGCAGTTACTCCTAGAAGAGGCCTAGATGGCTTGGCAGGCTGCACAAAACCGGATGTACCTGTGGGACGACAAGTCGAGCAAAATGCTCCACTGCCTGTTTCAGTTTGCGTGGGGAGCAAAACCAGTATCGGGGCTCTGTGATGCGGTGGGCGTGCTACGCTCTGGTCAGTGGGAGATGGCGCAGGCGTTTGCGGAATACTATGAGACCCTTTATGCTCGACTGGAAGTCCTGACCCGCGACCAACTTGTCAATTTTGTAGGCACTATGCCTCCCAGGTTGGTATCGGATTCGTTGCGTGAGCAACTTGATAAACCGTTCACGGTGGAGGAGCTGACGGGGGCGTTGGCGAGTATTCAGTCAGGCTCCACACCAAATGGGTTTCCATGCAAGTTCTTAAAAGCTCATATGCCCCATTTAGGGACACACTTGTTGAAGGCACTACAGGAGGCGATTGACATGTCAATCCTCCCGCCGGATTGGCGGCATGCCTAAATAGTGGTTTTCCACAAGCCAGGTCACCCCCTGAGGACCCATCTTTGTATCACCCGATCTGATTGTTAAATGTTGAAGAAAAATTGTTGGGCAAGGTTCTGGCTGATCGCCTTCTACAACATATCACCGATCTGGTTCACTCAGATCAAGCTGCCTTTATGCCACAACTGTCCACCCGTCATACATCAGACTGGTCCACAATGCTTTGGCACCAGATCTGGGGAAACCAGCTTCCCTCTTATTAGCCGACATAGACAAAGCCTTTGATTCGATCAGCTGGGGATACATTTTCAGGTCTCGCCTGAGCCAGCGCGCATGCGCTGCTCTGCGAGGCATTTTGTAAGGGCTTTTAAATTCCAAACACCACATGTGGAAATGTGGATTTTCCTGATCAGTTATGTCCCCTATCTTGGACCCCAACGGTTCTATATGCATGTTACAAGTACATGTATGTTCCCTCCAGTTCCAGTTTCTAAGACGCAAACATATGTGTGTCTACCGTCGACATGTTCTCTGTCAGATCCGCCATCAATGGGCTGGATATTCGATTCCTAAGCATGAAAGGCCACCGACTTTATATGGCTAAGTTACTCCATTTTTACAGTTCAGGCAAGTAGGCCCGATTCTGTCCTCAAAGCCTTTCCCGGCTCTCTGTCTTTGACAGCTTCAGCTTGAGCTCGCATCTGTATCCATGAACTTTGTCCTACTCCCTGCGCAGCTAACGGTGCCTGCCTCGGCCAGTTTTCGCCGGCCTGCCAAGAAGCTGTATTTCACCTTCGAATTATCTATTTTGCTCTCCAGCCGATGCATTCCTGTCTAGTGATTTAGGTAAACATTTCCTTTAGCTCACAAGCAAAGGACTCAGCCTTTCCGTCCTCCTGC
The DNA here is from genome assembly GCF_964204655.1 of Triturus cristatus. Lineage (NCBI taxonomy): Eukaryota > Metazoa > Chordata > Amphibia > Caudata > Salamandridae > Triturus > Triturus cristatus. The sequence goes on along the minus strand of NC_140585.1, from coordinate 330,075,306 downwards.
AAGTGATTCATAGCCCTGCTGCCATGGAAAGTTTTCTGCCCCTCGCATCTCATATAGACACTTAGACGTTTGTGCACGCACACAGTCAGTATAGACTAGATTCTGTCCGAGAGTCCTTCCTTGTGGATAACATAGTTCTCTAAACATAGGATGTTAGATATGATTTGGGATTAGGTTGACTTGACCCCCCAGACTTCTCGTCTCCACATGTAGAGCTATATGTCAAGTCCCTTCACCCCCTAGTTGCACGTCACTCACACGTCATGCTGCTGCGCGCGCATCTATGCCAAGTATTATCTTATAGATCCACCTATGTCTGATAATCCTAACCAATCATGTTTCTTTTATTCCTTATTACGCCTAGTTTCGATTACGTACCTGTTATGTCACTTTTCTTATCAAATGTTACGCCTTCTACATTCGTTTCATTGTAATGTACTTATTATAAAAATGCATGTCTGTCAATAAAGTATTGTACTTCACTTCCTGAACCCTCGTGGTGACGGAACCTGAAGGCCGCGACTCGAGTCGGCCATTTTTGATGGAATAAAGCCCATTTAGAAAACCTCTTATACCACGGATTCTGCCTCTTGTTATTTTGAGCTATTTTACTTTATTTTAAGATTCCGTATGAAATTCAGTCCGGTAAAGAAGATTTTATTTACCACATAATGGCGCCCGAATAGGGACACTTTCTCATCTCACGCGCCGGCGGTGCGTTGCAGGCCCGGTCTCCTGCCACAGCTGGACGGACCATAAACGCGTACCAGCAGGATTTCCTGTAAGCTCCCTCCGGTCAAGCGGGGGCGACTGAGGCTGCGATCAACCCAGACGAGGCGGTGAGAAGTGCGAAGTATCCCGACCAGAGCCTAGCTGAGAGAGCAAGATCCGAGGTATACAGAGGCCCACCAGGTTTCTCGAAATCCCGATGTCCAGAGGGTCCGCTGTCCGCAGTCATCGAGTCCTGTCCATTCTCTGAGGCCTTCCGTTTCAAGGAGCTACTCGGTGAGTACCATCGCCGGGGAGGCGTGTTGACGCGCACATAGGTTGTGCCGGTCAAGACGGATTTGGGTACACAAATCCGGTCTGCACTGTTTAGCAGTGTATATGTACTGTTTAGCAGTATATCAAGTATTCCGAAGTATGCAGTTATTGTCAAGAATTCAGCGTGGTGATTAGTTAGGCAGACTGTCATCATTGTCGGTCATTGTTAAAATATTTAATGTTCAATATTTAAAGTGTTTAAATGTCTTGCATATTGTGGTATGAATGATTGTTCATTGTTCACTGTTCATTATTGTGTTTTTCGTATTAAGTAAGTTCAAGAGTAAGTATCAGATCAGTTGTCAATATGCCGCTCTTCTCGAAGTTAAGACAGATTACTACCAGAAAAGGGGTGCTTGAAGAAGCAGTTCCTATTCCTCCTAGGGACACTCCAGGGCATTTTATGTACCATAAGCATGGCTTAGATGCCATATTGTTTCTTGATCTATGGGTAGATTATACCAAGGGATTACCGGAAAGTCAAAGGTGGCCCGTAGCGGGAACCTGGGATGCAGAGTGCATCATGAAAGTAGAGGAAGAGTTATGGAAAAGAAAGGTCAGACAGTCACAGAAAGACGCTGTTGAGTTATGGCGTAAAGAATCTCATAGACGTACAGAAAAAGCACGTAGACAAGAAGAGAGGAGTAAAGAAAGTTCAAATAAAGTTCAAGAAAATCTATTAATTGAGGAAGGTATCCGAGTGAAATCAGAACAAGTAAATAGACAAAGAAATGCTCTTATGAATGGTATGTATCCCCTTCTAGCCGAAGGACTACCTAAGGCTGTTACAGAGATGCCAAAAGACTTGCCACCCCCATTATTTCCAATTAAGGTACATCCAAAAGGTCATCCCAGAACCGCAGAAGATGTTTTTCTTTCCTCATATCTAGACGATGCAGCTCCCGAGTATGCTAACGCCACACCACATAGACCGTCTGGCGGAGGGGTTCAACGTCAGGATCAGGTATCTGTACCCGTGCAACAGCAAGTCCCGACGCAAGCGTCGGCAAGCACATCTGTTTCCGCATCTGTCTCCGCAGTCGATTCTACAGGGGTGTCGACGCCCATAGTTGCTGTGTCACGTTCAACGAACCCATTCACACCCGACGCCCCAGATGGGGCCACGGGAGGTGCTAGCAGTACCTTTACACCACCTAGAATAAATAAACTTGTTTTTCAAGAGTCAGCGCATTCACGTACACCTAAATTCGTAAGTGAACGTACGCTTAAAGAACTCCTTGTAAATTGTAGATATGACCCGGTGGTTGGTAAAGAGGACGAAATGGTCCTGGCATCATTACGTATCAGGCGAGCCGCAGAGTATTTAGCAAGGTTACCAGGAATGACTACGCATCTAGATAACATATATCATTTTGTTCAAACAGGACGAGATCCAGGATGTATTAACAGAGCTATGGAATTCCAGAAAGTAGAAATACAGGGGGAACTGTTACGTTTCCTCATAAACTGTGTGATCAGAAATCAAGACCGCCCGGGGGTAGACCCGAATGCAATGCTTATTCTTACAAGATGGAGTCAGAATATATCAGAAGGGAGACACGATAAGCAAAATTGTATAATAGCCATGTGCCGAAAAATACGTAAAGAAATAGAGCGTATTCATGAAGAAAGATTGGGAACAGACGAGTTTGAGCAAGATGAAGTGTCCGAATCAGGGAATTCCGCAAGACAGTCAGAGACCATAGCCTATGTAGGCAGAGGAGGATCCTGTGATAATGCTAGATGTTTTTCTGATCCCATACACTCAGTATGCCCAAATAATAGCAGAACGTATCCGACGCCTATAATAAATCTGAAGTCTCCTGAACATTCGTTTCAAGCGGCAGATAAAATACTACGAGAACGAAGGGGTTACCACCTCCTCGATTCCATGGATGAGCAAGAATTAGCCAGATCAGCTGTTCACTGGATTGACAGTCCTGAAAAATACGGTGATGAGACCGTAGCACACACGTTTTTTAATCTCAGTGCAGATGAACAACGTTTAGCTGGAATCTATATGATTCAGCAACTCCTCATATTATATAAGAGCCAACATGCTGACCCTGGTCCTTTACCTGATATATTAACGGAACTACTCACGAACAGATGGAGAGGTTCTAGTAACAAGCTAATTAAAGAGATATTAGTGTCACGTAAGCAGTATGTCCTTTTTGTAAGTCCGGATTCTCTCTCGCTGCCCCGCAGAGAAAGAGCGCCGTACTATATGGATAGACAAAATCCCCTACGAGAAGTGCACCCAATAAAAGGCGAAGACAATGAGTTTCACCGTGTATTTGTTTACACACCCATATCAAAAATGGAATTATTAGAAATGAAGAAAGTAGTACCTAGTCATGATAAAGACCCAGCGGGTTTCCACCGAGAAATTAAAGACATGTTACTAATGGGAGAGTACACCTTTCCTGATATTATGACGATATTAAAGGTGCTTTTGCCTGCTGGCATTTACGAAAAACTGAAAGAAAAAGAGTGGGAAGTGGGTGACCAAAAGATAGACTGGACAGCATTAGCAGAGGAAGAAAGGGGCCGAACTGCAGGTTCAGGGCTCGGGGATAAAGTTAAACTGTTACCAGGTTTACTAGTACAGGTACTGCCACGTTTATTAACTACAAAAAAGGAAGATTGGGGTGCAATCACAGCCTGCAAACAAAAGCAAGATGAAGACACAAGCGATTATTATGCTAGATTTGAAAAATGTTTTGGTATAAATAGTGGTATAAAAGCAAGTAGTGACTCATATCCACATTTATTTGTGACAAAATTAGTGGAAAATGCATTGCCTCCAGTGAAGAATAGAATATTGAAATTCGAGAGTACCTGGCAAAGTAACACTCCGTCGCAAATGCTACAAATGTTACAGTATCATCACAATAGAATTAGGGATGAACAAGAACACGAGCATAGACGCATGAAGGATACAAAAATGAAAATGCTAGTTTCTCAGACAGTACCAGCAGATGGTCACAAAAGGGGTGTGACACATTCTGGTGATTCTGCAGTTCCTGTAAAGGGAACCTGCAATTACTGTAAACAACTGGGCCATTATGTACACGATTGTCCAGTCCTGAAACGTAATATAGCTACAGGTATTGCAAAGGAGAGACCACGATTAGTTAGACAAGATCAGAATGAACAAGGAGCTATGCAGCATGGACAGTCCATGCCAGTTCAACAACAGTCCATGCCAGCCTCACAGCAACCCATACAGTTTGTGCCAGCTGCACCACCGTTGCCTGCTACTGCCACACAAACCACAACACGACAAATGTATCAGACTGCACAGTATGAATATCCTGAGTATCAGCGTTACGCATGAACCAGCCTAGAGAGGGAAGTTGACTTACCGCTTATCGAGATTCCTGTAGATCAAGAAGGACCTTATGTACATAGTGAATTATTAGGTCAAGATAGAAAATTCTTACTCGATACAGGGGCAAGTCGAACAACTATAAAACGTAGTGAAGTTCCAGGGGCACCCCTCTCAGGCTCTCAAAATGTTTCCCTTGGTTTTTCAGGAAAACCTATTGTTAATGAAGTATCACAGCCTCTACCACTTACGATAGGACCTTTGACACGAACTACAGATTTATTGCTTACTAAATCATGCCCAGAAAATCTGTTAGGAATTAAAACTCTGAAAGCACTAGGAGCCATAATATGTTGTTCTCCGGAAGGAGTAAGGTTGTTTTTACGTGATTTTAAAGGTCACTATGTGTCTAGAGACATGGATCCCCGACTACAGACTTTACCAGTACATCTATGGGCACAAGGCCCTACGGATGTTGGCTGCATGAACATTACACCCTATCGAGTCACACTGAAAGCAGGAGTGGTACTACCACGAATGCGACAATACAAGTTACCGCATGATGCTGTAGTGGCTTTGCTGAAAATCATTGAGGAGCTGATTGCCCAGGGAGTAGTTGTAGAAACAGACTCCAATGTATGTAATTCACCGATAATTCCGATTCTTAAACGAACTGATCCTACTGCCCCACCAGTGTACCGATTGGTTATTGATTTGCGTGAACTAAACAAGTGCATTATACCACAATTCCCTGTGGTCCCTGATATATCATCATTGTTGACAGCAATTGATTCCGAAGCAACATTCTTTACTGTAATCGATCTCAAGAATGCCTTTTTCAGCGTCCCAATAGATCCGGAAAGCCAATACTTGTTCGGATTCAGTTTAAATGGGCGCAGTTTTAAATTCTCACGCGCTCCCCAAGGATTCACAGAAAGCCCCAGCATCTACAGCCAAGCACTGAAACGAGAACTTGACAGTATCCACATGCCAGTCAATACTGCACTGCTTCAATATGTCGAAGATCTGCTGATCACAGCGAGAAGCGAGCCAGAATGTGAAAAAGCTTCTCTGACAGTTTTACATTTTCTAGCCGACAAGGGGCACAAGGTGTCTCCTTCTAAGCTGCAATTCTGTGTCCAGCGAGTTATTTATCTTGGTCACTCGCTGTCCAAGGAGGGAAGGCAGCTTACACCAGATCGCATCCAGTTAATTGCTAACATGTCAATACCCCAGACACAAAAGGAGGTGCGAGCTTTCATAGGCCTCACTTCATATTGTAGGCAGTGGATCCCTCAGTACGCATTTCTAGCAAAACCACTCATTCAGTTAACCACACAGGAGGCAGCCACATCGACTGTTCTCCCTTGGACTCAGGAACATACACAAGCTTTTGAAAGCTTAAAGAAAGCTTTATGTCAAGCACCGGTTTTAGCAACACCATGTTATAGCAAACATTTTACACTCTTTGTCACAGAACGCGAAGGTACTGCCTTGTCAGTACTCACTCAGGATCAAGCAGGATCACGCAAGCCATGTGCTTATTTTTCCAGTACATTAGATCCCGTAGCTCAGGCTTTGCCTGCATGCCTGAAATCAGTGGCAGCGACAGCTTTAGCAATCAGACAAAGCGATGCCATAGTGTTAGGACATCCATTGACAGTACAAGTACCACATGCAGTAGAGGTTCTTGTGAACCGAACACAAACACAACACTTGACCATAGCAAGACTTACCGGTTATGAACTGACATTGTTTCAACCACACATAGAGATCCGACGGTGTAATACATTGAATCCTGCTACACTATTACCTGTAATTGGAACAGACCCACTAGCTCATGATTGTGTTGAAATCATTGAAATAAAGACGAAACCTAGACAAGACTTGACAGACGTTCCATTGTTAGATCCAGACCTGACGTTGTATGTAGACGGATCGTGCATGAGAACAAGTACAGGAGATTTAGTGGCCGCGTATGCAGTCACAACAGACACTAAAGTTATTGAGACAAATTGTATAGATACTTTGTCAGCTCAAGCAGCAGAACTTATTGCTCTAACACAAGCCTGTATTCAAGCCACAAATAAGAAAGTTAATGTATACACTGACTCACGTTATGCATTCGGAGTTGTACACGACTTCGGCGTGCTGTGGCGAGAGAGAGGTTATTTAACTTCCCATGGTGCCCACATTCAGCACGGACCCCTCATTCATGCTTTGTTAGACGCAATACATCTACCCACTGTTATATCGATTATGAAATGTAAAGCACACACGAAGGTTACTGATACCATTTCTCAAGGCAATGATTTAGCTGACAGAACAGCTAAACAGACTGCTCAGAATCGCACATTAGACATGACAAAGCCAATAGTTCAGACACCAACACAGTGTATGACAATTAAGGATCCCGCACTTGACGTAATTGACATACAGACACATGCCACAGCAGAAGAAATAAAGAAGTGGACTGAACTAGGAGGGATCCAGACAGATCAAGGATGGATGACGAAGGAGAAATCTGTATGGTTTCTCCCTGATTCCATGGTTCAAGCCATTATAGCTACAGTTCACAGTCCAGCACATTTAGGAGAGAAGGCTATGCTAGACAGCATTCAGCACATTTGGTTCAACAAACATTTACGAGCAGCAGCTAAACAAAAGGTTCGTACCTGTATGATATGTTGTCAGTTTAATCCAGGAAAGAGTGTTCCCGTAGAGCAGGGTGGATTTCAGCCTCCTGACCATCCTTTTGAAGTCCTCCAGATGGATTATATTCAGATGGAACGTTGTCGAGGATTCAAATATGTTCTCGTAGTTGTCTGCGCTCTCTCCCGTTGGACAGAGGCGTATCCCGTATCAGATTACACTGCCCCGACTACTGCCAAGCAGCTAGTTCGAGAATTCTTCCCACGGTACGGTTTACCACGTGTTGTATATTCAGATAACGGCCAGCCTTTCTCATCCGAATTAATGAAACATGTCTCACTTTTGTTGGGATATCAGTGGAAATTCCACTGTGTCCGACACCCCGAGGCAGCAGGTCTCGTGGAACGACATAATCAACTTTTAAAAATCAGATTGGCTAAAATATGTCAGGAAAAAGGTGTGGACTGGATAGTAGCCTTACCAGTTGCGCTATTTTACATGAGAATGGTAGCACACTCCCGAACAGGGCTATCCCCTTATGAGGTGATCTTTGGTAGACCACCGAATATGTGGGGGACGCCTATACCGCGTAAAATAACTGATGTTGACTGTAATATGCTGACAGATTACCTGGCTTCCTTGATGTCTGCACTACAATCTTGTCGTTCACAGGTAGTCGCAGCTTTTCCCGACAACACCGAGGTGAAACCTCATGATGTAATTCCCGGCGACTATGTTCTCGTCAGGAATTTCGATCGGAAAACCCAACTGGAGCCAAGGTGGAGGCTTCCTAAGTTGGTCCTGCTGACGACCAGAACAGCTGTGAAGATCGAAGGGAGAAAAGGCTGGGTGCATTCCAGCCATATCAAGAAATTTCATGGACTTCCTCCTGACACAAACAGTACTCCCCGTGTGTCTTCCCCCATTGACTCAAAGCTACCCTTGGCTGAGGCCAGTAGCACCGAACTCTATAAGCAGAAACTCAGGTCCAGATCCAAACTGTCGGACGATTTGATTGTTTAAGTCCTCTCCAAGGTGAAGCGGTTGAATCTGTCCCGACATGTATCCCTTAGGTCTGAATGATGTAGAGTCCAGAATCATAATGAAACGACATGCTTATTGTAAATTACTGCGTAGCCACTGTATTGTGACTTTATTAATTTTGTTTTCCTTGAGTTTTTTAATAGTTACTGCAAGCATATTGTTGCATATGTATTATCCTGTTTCTAAACGTGTTTTCAATATAACTGATGAACATTCTTTTAGTGAATTACCCCCACATGAGTTGTCCTATAGACTTGCGCTGCGCAATAACACATTCATTAGTATGTTACATCATTCCCATCAGACTAGTAATGCCACCAATTGTTGGGTGTGTGGCCGACTCCCTCCCTATCAGAATAACAAAGGAGTTCTGCCTTTCTTTCCACATCCGTTCACACACAATGGCTCCTGTGGAGCATGGTTTAGTTTATTAAATTCCATAGACCCAGACACAGCAGTTTATCAACAACATTGGATATGGGGAAATCTGAATCTAGTTTTATTCAAAGTCTGTCACCCCAATAAGGAGGGTCATCCCAGTAGAACAGGAACTGATTTAGAAAATGAAGTGTATAAATTGGGTAATTTTACGCCTAATCTTATGATTTTGAATGTCAAATCCGAAGTTGAACTAATTCTGCCCACTATGTCAGTATTTCCAGTTAAGGGTGAATTATGTGTAAGAAAAGTTGGTTCCATACACATGGGCCATAGCCAATGCGTTACTACAGTAGAATATAGTGATCAAGGTAAATCTTCATTTAGAGCTTCTCGCCATTCTTACTTTATATGTGGTCAGACGGCATATATGCGTCTGCCTCTAGATTGGGATGGTACCTGTTACATAGCATTTCTTCTGCCACCTGTTTTCCTAGCTCCCCCTGATTATTATCGAAATGTTCATTTAGTACACACTAGAGAGCGTAGAGATCTCCCAGTTGTCGATTATACTGAGACGGCATGGGACAAGTATGTAGATTTCAATAAAGGTATCTTTCCCTATATAGGTACCATATCAAATAGTAAGCTGATACGCAGACTCACCAAGACTCTTGAAGCTGTAGTAAACGAGACTATAGCCGCCCTAGGCAATCTGACAGAAGAACAATCAGTGATGAGAATTGTTGTTCTCCAGAATCGTCTTGTCCTTGACGTCATCCTGGCCGATAGGGGCGGAGCTTGCAGGGTCATCGGATCCAGCTGCTGCATATTCATACCAGAAAATTCGCCATCTGTATATAAAGCTATAACACGCCTTCATAAGATTGTAAGCCAGATACACGAAAATCCAGGCACTTGGACGTGGTCCGGGTGGTTTTGGAGTGTGATATCAGCCTGGGGATGGAGAGTTCTATCCTTCCTAGGTATTGGCCTTCTTATGCTCTTCAGTTGTTGTTTATGCCTGCAATGTGGACCAGCGATTTGTGGTCTGTGTGCCACATCATGCATTCCATATCACAGTTCTCGTTCAAAATGCCGGAAGAAGAAGGAAGAAGAAATGATGCTCCATGAGCAAATCGATGGAATGATGAAGATTGATATCTCTTGAAGGGCAAGTAGGGGACAAGGAGGGAATGTGGAAATGTGGATTTTCCTGATCAGTTATGTCCCCTATCTTGGACCCCAACGGTTCTATATGCATGTTACAAGTACATGTATGTTCCCTCCAGTTCCAGTTTCTAAGACGCAAACATATGTGTGTCTACCGTCGACATGTTCTCTGTCAGATCCGCCATCAATGGGCTGGATATTCGATTCCTAAGCATGAAAGGCCACCGACTTTATATGGCTAAGTTACTCCATTTTTACAGTTCAGGCAAGTAGGCCCGATTCTGTCCTCAAAGCCTTTCCCGGCTCTCTGTCTTTGACAGCTTCAGCTTGAGCTCGCATCTGTATCCATGAACTTTGTCCTACTCCCTGCGCAGCTAACGGTGCCTGCCTCGGCCAGTTTTCGCCGGCCTGCCAAGAAGCTGTATTTCACCTTCGAATTATCTATTTTGCTCTCCAGCCGATGCATTCCTGTCTAGTGATTTAGGTAAACATTTCCTTTAGCTCACAAGCAAAGGACTCAGCCTTTCCGTCCTCCTGCAAGTGATTCATAGCCCTGCTGCCATGGAAAGTTTTCTGCCCCTCGCATCTCATATAGACACTTAGACGTTTGTGCACGCACACAGTCAGTATAGACTAGATTCTGTCCGAGAGTCCTTCCTTGTGGATAACATAGTTCTCTAAACATAGGATGTTAGATATGATTTGGGATTAGGTTGACTTGACCCCCCAGACTTCTCGTCTCCACATGTAGAGCTATATGTCAAGTCCCTTCACCCCCTAGTTGCACGTCACTCACACGTCATGCTGCTGCGCGCGCATCTATGCCAAGTATTATCTTATAGATCCACCTATGTCTGATAATCCTAACCAATCATGTTTCTTTTATTCCTTATTACGCCTAGTTTCGATTACGTACCTGTTATGTCACTTTTCTTATCAAATGTTACGCCTTCTACATTCGTTTCATTGTAATGTACTTATTATAAAAATGCATGTCTGTCAATAAAGTATTGTACTTCACTTCCTGAACCCTCGTGGTGACGGAACCTGAAGGCCGCGACTCGAGTCGGCCATTTTTGATGGAATAAAGCCCATTTAGAAAACCTCTTATACCACGGATTCTGCCTCTTGTTATTTTGAGCTATTTTACTTTATTTTAAGATTCCGTATGAAATTCAGTCCGGTAAAGAAGATTTTATTTACCACAGTGCGTGTGCTTGGAATTTATCACTTGCTATTGGGCTTTGCGTGCTGTCTTTCTAAGAAAGCAAAACTAAAGGGGATGATGGACGGAGTGTTGAACATTGCAAGCACTCACCCCCAGTCAATTGATCTGGGTTTAATCCATCATCATTCTTTAGCTCACTGTGCCACCCCAGTTCAGACATGGCCATATGCAATACAGTCTGACCCTGTGCCTCATGGGAACAGTCCAGCCCGAACTGCCAAGCCATGCCTTCCCTGGCCCGAAAACAAGCATCTTGGGACCGGTTTCTGGCTAATTAGCCGTCCTCAGCCAGGCTAGCTTGAATCCAGTGGCAAAGTGAGCAAGGGACCCACGTCTGGGCATACCCTGCCAAGTTAGGGCGAACAAAGCAAAACCAAAGGGGATGATGCAAAGCACGTCTTTCTAAGAAAGACAGCACGCAATTGGCCCATGGGGGGTGCATGTCCCGCATTCTCAGTTCTGTGACCTTGGGTCCACGGGAGCGAGCATGAGCGCCATATATTTCCAATTATCGCCCCGCGTCTCGCGGTTGCGTTAATTGGAAACATGGGCAAACGCGGCGCTTTCACTTTCGCCACGACGGGCACAAGCGCGCTCGCACCACTCCGGGCTTGTCTTATTTTAACAGCATTGTTCAAATCTGGATGCCATTACTTTTCTCAGTCCTCACACAAGATGCGTTATCTGAAGTGTTCAACTCGCTCATAAGTCCAGAACCTCGCGCACACCACTCCTTCAAGTCCCTTTCACACAGGAGTGCTCCTCTACCATGCAAGCTGCCCCCTGTACCCTATATTGCTGAGACCTACCACGCGACCCCTCTGCCCTTGAGTTACCAGCGCGCACACAAGAACCCTTCAGCTCGCAGTCCTCAGCCCTCTCATACACAATCTTTGTATCCTGCAGTACTTGGCCCTAACACGTGGTCCTCGTGTCATCAGAATGTATTGTGCTGGTGCCAGTGGCTTTAGTATCATGGAAGGTAAGTCAGAAAGGGGCAGCGCAACACTTCTGCAGCGGGCCTTGTGTTCCTCTCTGCATCTATGTCCCTTTACCACCAGGGACCCGTGTGCAGAGAATAACTGGCACATGCGCCTCTACCACTGCATACTTGTAAATCAAGCACTACGGCATCTCCTGCTGAAAAGCTCCATCCCCCGCCCCATGATCACTCCCCTGGGCCTCTTAAATGGTGATTTAAGGTGGTTATAATATTTCTGCAGTCATTCAGTCATGAATTGGCATAGCCAATAGGTCTCGCCTTTGGGACCTTACAAGTATTTAGTTATGCAGCAGGTCCCAAAGGCGAGACCTATTGGCTATGCCAATGTTTGTTATCTGTCTGCAAGCCCTTTGTATGTTGAAAAATGCCTTTTTACGTTCACAAACGTCCCGATTCTGTGAATCGGGCAATTTGTGAATAAAAAAAAGTTTTGCACATTTGCCCCTTAATCCCTTTTCACGTTCATCATCCTGTCACATGTAATTTATTTTCCTTTTGTTATTCATGCTTCTGCAACACTTCACTTGAGTGACCTTTACACTTGTAGTTTGCATATTACTATCCAACCAGGACAATTTTTATGTGCCATGTGACCTACAATATCACATCTATAACACATCCGACCAAATTATGTTAAATCGACTTTTCTCATTTTTCTCATTCGCAAAACCATCCATATATATGTTCTTATTGTTCTTATGTCCCCAATATCTTGCTTGATGTTTATCTACTACACACATGGCATTGGTGCTGACAGAACAAATTACATTTTTCTTAATTTGTTCTACTAGTCTACAATTCGCTTATCTAATTTGTTTCCAAATTTACTGGATGAGGCTAACTGTAGCAAAATAGGCATATAATCTTCTACCGGTTCATTTTTCATTTGCATGCGTTTGCCAAAATAAAATCTTTCTAAGATGGTGGATATTTTGGATAAATAGTGGTTATCCAGTTTCATAATACATATTTTATATTCATTTAAATATTTTGCTTCTTCATTTGATAAGCCAGGCAGATATTCGAATAGTTCCTGTACTTCAAACTTTAGCCAACAAAAGTTCTCTGTGGATGCGAGTATTGATTAGCAGACCTCAATCTCCATTCCGACATGACGACTACAAACTGCTGTGTACCTGAACAACCCCTTTAGGTCATTGGTTGGAGAACAGAACTCCCACTGCTTCACAGAAAATGAGAGGAGAGGTAGAGATGTCTTCATTGAATGGTACACGTTTAAGACTGTGATGTCTTAAAAACACCTAGGGGATAAAAATAGTGTTAACCTGTCAAATAACTGCCCTAGAGCAAAAGATGCAAGAATGGAAAGTGGAGGTGGTGAACAATCCTAGAAAGATACAAGATGCTGAGTAGTAATATCAAGTACTGCTTGAAAGACGTAAGGGGATGAGCTATAAGGAGTTTGTGGCTAGACAACATGAGGAGGAAAAAATTGGAAGTCTTTTAGATTTGAACTCATTTATGTCATTCGGTCACCTACCTGGGAGGTACTACACATGCAACTTGAAAGGCCTTCGCTGACTACAACTGAAAGTTATACTCTGCTCCTGTCGCTAATGAAAGGAGCTTCAGAAAAACACGTGGCTGTCATAATTCCCTGGAATTATCTGGGCTACAAAGAACAGCATTAGATCCCCCCTTCGAAACTTAGGAGCCATACAGTGGCTATTGATTAGTTGGTTAGGGCGAAGACTCATTTGTTTATAAATTATTAAACGCATATGATTTTGCATTCTGCAAGAGAGCTTTGCTAGACACCACCAGGGAAGTGACAATTTTGGTTCTACAGATGGCGGAGCGAGAGACCCAATAGTTGTTGAGTATTCTAAACTGCTCTCACTACTAAAGAATGACTACGAAATTCTAGGGAAGCTCCTTGCGAACCGGTCAATACTACACATTAGCGAGCTAATTCACCCAGACTAATGTGGGTTTATTCCAGGGCACAGTACCCACTTAAATCTTCGGCAACTCTTTCTGGTAATTGATAAGGCATTGCATGAGTTCCCACGTTCTATAGTGGCTTACCTTGAAATGGAGAAAGACTGTCACGTTGGGCTGGCCGTTCTTGTTTTCTGTAATCTGGAAGAAGGGATTGGGATAGAAGATTCTTAGATGGGTACAGCTAATATATACAGACCTGGTGGTCTTCTCTAAATCGTGGTCGATTCAGTAGGGTACTTGACATGGGTGCCCTCTTTCACTGCTACTATTCACGCTAGCGGTGGAACCTCTTCCATATTTTCCATGAGAGCATACTCCGACTTGGGGTATTAGATTATCTACTGGGGTATGTGCATATATACCGATGACTCTGTTATATCTGAGGGAATCTTGGCGGAGTCTGTCAAGAGTTATATGTGGAGACCTGAGATCTGGGCGCCAGGGGTGTCATTTTTTTGCTCCGAAAATGCCCATAGGGTAGACGCTGTCAATAGCCAATAGGCTACTTGTTCTCTCCCCCCCTGATGATCACTGCCTGGAAAATGTGACATCTGGCTATCCCACGGTGCACCATTCTGCCCACTCCCAGCATGGCAGATGCCCTCTCTTGGTGTCCAGAGCTCCTTAGCCCAACCCAGAGGTATGGCTACCAAGGGGGCTACACTTCCCTGAAAAACCAATTTGGCAACTGGCTTCCCCTTCCCTCTACCTTGTGCCAGCCTGTCTACCTAAACAATAGAGCATCCCCACTCCCTAGTGATGACCATTTGCCCTTCAAAGGTGGCTTCTCCTTTGAAGCTCGCCTTTTGGGCTAACATCCATTTGGCTTCCTGCAAGAGCGAGATAACACCTCTTACATGCAGGCATACTTTGTGTCCTTTCTTGGGAGTCGTTAGCACATCTCTCCAGAATGGCAGAAAGCTGTCGTGGGGACAGACCCCATGTGCAACTGTTAAGAGTCAAGGCAACAAAGTGCCAACTTTACAAAAGTTGCACACCGCAACTAGTTGCATTGATTTCGAGTTGAGTATCGAGGTCGGGCTTAAATGTGATAAGTTGTTTGATACCTTGGAGTTTCAACTTTGATCACATTGTTAAAGAGTTAGCACAGCTGAGGTGTCAGTGTGTAACTCTGTACTCCCCAATTGGGCGACAAGCCTTTCTACAGTAAAGCCAACAGTTTTGCATTTGTGCTGCTGCCGTCTGTGCTGCTGCCAGGCAATGGCATGTCTTTGCCCCTGAAGGTTCAAGTTCATGCAGCTGGATAAATAAACTAAATGATCACAGCTGTATGGAGGACAAGTACTTCTTTTGTGCAAGCACACAACTTCTGCGTGGTAAAAATATGTACTCCTGGCTCCAGACAAAGCATCGAAACCGAACATAGGAATAAAGAGCAATAGCATGAACAACACAGATCCAAACAAAAACTGCATAGAAAAATACTACACAACAGTACGATCCAAACACTAAACAATACAACAGTGACACATCACAGCACAACAAAAAACACAAATCAACAAAACAAAAACAGAGCAGCATAACACAACACCACAAAAGAACAACATAGCACAACAGTGCTATAGAACAACCAAGTGTTACAAAAACAAACTATCCATCACCCATAGGCTTTTGTAAAGTTAACAGTTACTTTTCTAAACTCTGTTGCACTGCATACAGTGTAAGAATATTTACATAGAGAAATTATTGGTTAGATTTTGTATATGCAATGTTGAGTAGACTTTTCACTATATGTTGGCTCTGTATCCCTTTGGAGGTTGTAGCTCATGTGTCTTGGCTGCTACCTCTGGGTATATATGACCTCCCTTGGGGTACATACACGTACACTATGTACTGCAATGTTGGGGTGCAAAGTACACAAAATAAAGCGTGGGTCTGCAAAACGCAGTTGTAATTGAACGATCTTTCCCAAGTAGTTGAAAGATATATAAATACCCAGTTGGTCTAATTAAGGCTTTGAGATCTATCAACATGTTGGTAAATCATTTATATTTTGCCAATATTCCTACTAATGTAATCAGATGATATTATAAATTGTACCAAATGTTGTTTAACTTAAAGAAAAGGTTGTTTTTACGGTTTGCTAGATCAAGTGTCTGCCACTGTATTTATATGGCATCAGATCAGCCCCTGTTCGAGATGATCATCCTGTACCTGCTCACAGCATACTGGGCAGTGAATGGGCATGATCAAAGTTGTAATTACTCCAATTATTTATTATTCTTATAGGAAAATGCTTCTGTTTTACCGCAGTGCTTCCTCTGAGACATATAATGTGCAATTTAGTCAGAGTTTTTGTGTTAGACTCCCTGGTAGTTATTGATTGGTACTGCAGTCATTTCACATGTAGCATTCTTATGTTGCATACTGAGCCATTTAACTGTATTATTTAATCAAGGATATTAATTGGGTTTCTCTCCATTCCTTTTTAATGCCATTCAGGGGTGCTGCGAGTGAACCTAGTCCAAGACTTTGACATACAAATTAGAAAGTGTCTTGTCTTTCTGAAATCGATTTTGCCACACAAAGATCCCTAGTTTGGTGACAATAAGGTAAAAAATACAATTCTCCAGCCAGGCTGCAGAGAAGCAGGGTGAAATAGTGATATATGCACTAAAAATTATTAAGAAGAGAAATTGTCAGTGCTACACTGGTTTGCAAATTCTAAATTAATTTGAGTTTTCATTTACATTTTTTCAAGTCTAGAGACTGCGTGCCTTTGTACAGGCCACATTGCACTGATGTGATTATATTTTACATTGGTAGTTCTTTTTCAAACCTTGTTTCTATTCTTCCAATTGCAGATCTATTATTGTAGCCGAACACACTCTCAACTGGCCCAGTTTGTGCACGAGGTTCAGAAGAGTCCATTTGGGAAAGATACAAGAGTGGTATCATTGGGCTCCCGGCAGGTATCTAACGGAACGTTACCAGGAAAGATGCTTAATGTTGGCTCTGTGCTTTATTTGTATGTAATGTTACAAAGGATAGCTGTCAAAACTGCTAGTCTTCAGTATTGCTATAGTATAATAAATGTTTGTGACACATTGTTAAAATCCAGCTCCAAATTAACATAATGCTGTCAACAATAGGGTTTAACACTGGTTGACACAGAGGGTGAGTGAGTATACTGCATCGCGGGTGAAGGTTTATAGTTGGCAGGATAAGAGTGGTTGACTGAAGCTTACAGTGAGGATCGCTGCAGTGAAGTGAAGGGTGTGGCGGAGCTGCAGCTGTATGAGGGGTGTGATAGAAGTTTTAGTGGGTGCTCATCAGTGATGGTCTGGGATTTTAGTGACCTCACTATGAAGCAAAATGTTGTCATTTCATATATTTTACTGTACACACGGTGCACAAACATAACTGGTACAATTCTATATTATACAAATTAAGATAACTACTATCTGACTACCAAAAATCTCTTTCTCTCTCTTTCTTTCTCTCTCTCTTTCTCTCTCTCTTTCTTTCTCTCTCTCTTTCTCTCTCTCTCTCTCTCTCTCTCTCTCTCTCTCTCTCTCTCTCTCTCTCTCTCTCTCTCTCTCTCTCTCTCTCTCTCTCTCTCTCTCTCTCTCTCTCTCTCTCTCTCTCTCTCTCTCTCTCTCTCTCTCTCTCTCTCTCTCTCTCTCTCTCTCTCTCTCTCTCTCTCTCTCTCTCTCTCTCTCTCTCTCTCTCTCTCTCTTCCCCCCCCCGCCCCCCCATATCGCTCTTTCCCAAATCAGCATTCATTATTATTCAAGTTGGCTGCATTCATCTAATTTCTCTGTATGTTCTTAACCACAACCATCCTGAAAAGGCTGTGAACACATACAAGTAAATATAAATTACCTCACCTAAACATATTTCCTGTCAAATTATGCATCTGGAACAGCAAACCTAAGATATCTCTTGGAATTGAAGTTCCCAATTACAAAGGACCGAGGCCAACACCTCCATGAGATGCGGTGAGACTGCAGCCTTAAACTGCCAAGAGCAGGTAGATTGTGCTTAATTAGAAAACAAAGCAAACACAACAAGATGATGGACAGAGTGCTGAAACGTTTCAACCACTCACCCCCAGTCAAGGGATCTGGGTTTAATCCATCATTCTTTTGCTTACTATGCCACCCCAGTTTGGATCCAGCCACATGCAAATTAGTCTTGACCCTGCTGCAGTGGGAACAGTCCAGCCCGAAATGCCTGGTCAGGTCCTCCCTGGACCGGAAACGAGCATCCTGGGACCGGTTTCGGGGTTTAACCTGTCATCATCCTGGCTAGCTCGAATCCAGTGCCACAGAAAGCAAGGGACCCACGTCTGGGCATAACCGTGGCCACTTATGTTGAACATAGCAAACACAATAAGATGATGGACGGAGTGCTGAAACTTTTCAGCCACTCACCCCCAGTCAAGAGATTTGGGTTTAATTCCATCGTTGTTTTCCTCACTATGCCACCCCAGTTGGGACCCGGCCATAATGAATGTAACCCAGATCTCTTGACTGGGGGAGAATTAATAATTTATTCAGCATTACTTCCATCATTTGTTGCCGCAGCACTTATCAGAAAATAACAGCATGAAAGCTACCTATTGAACAGACTATTTTAGTGGAGCTAGGGTGGTGTTAGGGATGTTAGTGAGAAGGGAGTTGCCACCAGGTATTTAGTGCAGGATGACAACCTGGACAGTGGAGCAAATGTTGTTTGGGAAACAAATGGTTGGAGTTTGCCCAAAAGTTTAATTGGAACTAGTCTGTTATTCTTCCTTTGCATGCTGCTTAAAATTCAGATGGTAGTCTGGGGGATTTTAAAGATTTAACATAGTGGGAGATTCATGGACTGCCTGGGATTTGAGGGAACCACTGTTTGAGCATTCTGCATCCTATTTAGG
This sequence comes from Triturus cristatus, assembly GCF_964204655.1. NCBI lineage: Eukaryota > Metazoa > Chordata > Amphibia > Caudata > Salamandridae > Triturus > Triturus cristatus. The sequence goes on along the minus strand of NC_140585.1, from coordinate 330,056,603 downwards.
TTGCATTTCACATGGGTGGTAGACATCCATCTATGGATGGTGAAAACACAATTTCAGATGATCTGTGTGATTGACTGATAGCACTTTGATATGAAATGGAGTGATGTTGGCTTATTCGGTGTTTTGGGAATTCGTTTTTTGCTGGTTAAAGGATGCACAGGACTCTCTTGGCAGTGGGTAATGTATGAAACTGATCGTCTCAAAGGTTAAAAAGGCATATAAATGTTGAGACAAAGGTGAAGGATTGGGATAAAAAGAGGATTTTGTAAGAAGCAGCATTCGTGGTCTACTGAAACAGACGCTGGCAGCGATCTAAATAGAGAAGAAATTAGCATGTTTATTTTCACCTTTTCAAAACCTTCACCCCAAAAATAAGGTTCTTGTGTAACACACCAGAGAAGCAATGCCGATAACGGGGTTTATCTTCCAAAATGCTGGGTTATGGTAAGGAAGAGGTGTAATAAGTGTTTGCAAAATGTGTACAGAATACTGGAGCAAATACGTTCACGAGGTGTTGCCTGTATTGTGTTATTTTCCTCATAGTGAAGTGATATTAATTTGGATTTTGTTTACTGGGTATACGTATATGAATGAAATTTGAGGCAGACCTGTTCATTTATATATTAATGCATTAACATATGGGCACCCTTTAAAACCAGAAGAATGTAGTTTTCTTCATCGTAATAAGGAAGAATTGAAAAGGGCTCTCCTCTTGCACTGTTTTTCCAGCCACTGTCAACATACGTGGAGCTATAAGACATTTATAGGTAACACACCTTAGCGAAGTATACAGAATTTATTTCAAAGGCCAATGTGACATTTGTACAGATTTTAAAGCAGCACCAATTGAGGCTTTCAGTTTCATAGATTACTTTTTAAATTGGCAGATCCTAACATTGATGAATGTCAAATTTAACCCTCTGAACGACTTCTATAGGTATTGGTAATATGCAGTAGTATGATCATCATATTTTGGGATACAAATACAAATAGTTTTCTTCTTTAGAGCCAAGTAATTTGCTCGAATGGACCTTTTGTCCTTGTATATATATCAAGAGTGTACCTATTCTAGCATTATTTGCTCTCTTATTACTATTTTGCAAAGAAAGCGAGGACACATTTAAGGCTGTTTCATTCTGAAAATGTCGTACTTTTCAGAATCTCTGTGTGAATGAGGAGGTGCGGAATCTTGGTGTCGTGCAACTTATCAATGATCGCTGCACAGAGATGCAGAAGAACAAACATGGTAAGAAAAAAAAGCGTTTCTTGACATTAATAAACAGTTGCCATGGTAGAAAATAGGCAGAAGTTGTTACTATTGAGGTATGGGTTTGCGTAATTTTCTTACATTCATGTAGAATCTAAAGGTGGCTTTTTTATTGTGATAACTCTTTTGTTCTTCAAATTGAAAAAAGTATTTTTTTTATCACATAGAGAAGGTATTGCTTCCAAGGATAAGAACAAAATTTCCCAGATCAAAGTGAACACTGAGGCATAAGGTCTAAACATGCTTCCTAAATGTGCAGTACTCAGAATTATGGATGTATTGCCTTGTGTGGCGTATTGAGTTCAGATACGTTGGGATTCGTTGGTATAGTCATTCTCATAAGAAAAATGTAATTCATTGTAAAAAAGGCCTTGCAATATGAATTGAGGCTCAAGGGCTGGAGGATACCAAAACTCTCAAGTATCGGGTGTGAGATGTTCATCCACTGTTCAGTTTTTTCTTTTGAATCTGATCCTTGTTACCTCATTGCTGAGACTTCAGCAGTACAAAGAGTGCTTATGCTTCCAAAGGTGAAATTGTATCTCGCAATGCACTGTGACCACAGTAATTCAAAAAGATGTTGGAGTTGTGCAGTGATAAAGCACTAAGAAGTGAATTGGGTTAGTGGCAGAGACAAACTGGGGTCTTGAGTAACACAGGAAATGGTCAGTGAACATAAGCCACAAACACCTGTTTGAGCTGGATGTCTTTAACCACATATGCCTCACCCCTGTGAATTTTCCCCACGCGCCAGACTGGATCTGGAAGTAGTGTTCCTGCTCGGTTAGGTGGTGCCATGTGACTCAGCGTTGATGCTATTCCACTCCGTAAGCGACTTATGAAACCACCCATGTGTGATAACATCAGTTACTTTCTTTCTGCTCCATCAGCCGGAGATCCAGAGCTCCCTCTGTGAAGAATGTTTTCTTCAAAAAATGTTGCAGCATGCAAGTGATGTCACCCCATAAAACAACCTAAGTCTAACCTTGAAGGTAATGTTGCAAACAGATGTCTGTAACAGATCTCCATAACATGTCTCTGATGTTTACATTCTTAACATGACTACAAGGCCTGCAATGAATGCACCCAGATTAACCCGAAGGCCATCCGTGAGGCAAAGCTGTATGTGGCAAAACATCGGAAGGCTACAAGCCAGTCCTGCTCCAGGTTTAAGGCAAGGAGCCGCATTCTAAGCTGTTCCGGAGGTAGGTCTTCTACGAAATGGAAGTCTTCTTGCAAGTTGAAGAAGAAACACATGAAGTCCAGGTGGGGCTCTGCCCTTTCTCGTCAAACTTTTTGTTATTTAAATGTTTTATTAGATTTTGAAACCAGCAACACCAGGGGCTCAACAATGCACCAACAACCATAGCTGCATTTGAGTCGAAATACATTCGTAATTTGTTCATCTGAGTACAGATCTTAATCAAATCATGCACAGTAGCTACATAATCGATACATGACATGGCATGATTACCAAATCATACTGCCAAGCGATAGGTCAGTGTGAATGGGGCCGTCCCTCTTCTTCTCCCAGGTCTATACCATATTTCATCCAAGGCCCCCATATTGTACTGAATTTCCTTGAACAACCTCTAACTTTATTTGTGATCTTTTCCGCTGCCATGTAAAAATCCATTCCTGTTTTCCATTCTTGAATGGTTGGTATCTCTTCGGCGCCCCAACACTTGGCCACGTTTCTCTTTGTTACTATGAGACCTAGGTTGCAGAATAGGTGCTTGAATCGGGGAAGGTCAACCTCTGTCAGTATACCCAGAAGGATGTATTTGGGGTCTGTTGGGATAGTTATCTCTTGTATCTTTTTTAACTTCCTTAAGACGGTGTTCCAATATGATAGTATGGGGTTTTATGACATCAGTGCGCCATCATAGATGGGCGCGAGAGGTGACGCGGAGAGGCACAGAAGTAATTTCTCATCTCCCCACCCCCCAAAAAAAGGAATCGAGCATGCTTTTTAGCCCTCCCCAGTGTCTGCCCGTGGCTGGCTCATGCACTGGAGAGGTAGTGCGGGTGTTCCCCTGCACTAAAGGGGTTAAGAAAAATGATGACATTTTGCAACATGATTGACGCTTATATAGGTCTCCATTTGTTGTTCGGGACCTGTGTTTTTTGGACTGGAGTGGAATTGTTTTGACGCAGAGTTGTTTGGTGGCACCTACCGGTGTGTAGGACCACTGCTTTTGAGTTTTCTGAATCTGGAGTGGTGCCTGGGAATATTCACAATAGGAGGAATCTGCAGTTGGAGTATTCATCAGAAAGAGCATTACAGAAGGTAAGTAACTGGTTTTTTGTTGTTGTCTGTTTGGAAAAGACTATGATAACATAATGTCTGACCTAGTAGGAAGCAAGGATTGTGAGGGTAACATCATCGATCAGTATTATTTGTTATCAGTGAAAATCTAGATAAAATATAGATCGAAAAACCTAAGCACTGATTGTCATCTGGCTTGAGAAGCAAAAAGTACTGTATTTATGTACTTCCCCTTTACCCTGAATGAGGGACACAAGGAGATTTAATGCTTCAGGGGAAAAGTATGCAATAGTAACTGGACAGAAGGTGTCAGTGGCATTACTAAATGTAAAGGAAAAGGAGAAATGTGAAGTATGGATGACCCAGTCATAAAAACGAACTAAGGTGGTCAGTCAGTAGGGGATAATTTTTCTTGAAAATATATTTATATCAAACCATTGTTTTTTAATTTCTCTTGTTTATGCACACATTTTGGAAGGGATATTTGGAAGGTGAGTAACTCCCAGATTAGTTAATGGTCTCATGTGAATGCAAGTCGTGCCTTACAAACACCTCCATTCACTCAAGCATCACCTTAAGTAGAGGCTCAATTTTTGTACACGGCAAACAAAATGTCTTCTATTTGTATTTTGCCTTTAGAGAAGAAGAGCGAGGAGCCAGAAGGGAAAAAGAAGAAACGCGAGAGTCGAGAGGTTTGCCCATTTTACTCGTATGAGCAGATGCAGTTGCTTAGAGACGAGACTCTGGTGGAGGTGAAGGACATTGAGCAGCTCGTAACTATGGGAAAGGAGCTGAAAGCGTGTCCATATTACGGAAGCCGTTTTGCCATTCCTGCTGCCCAGGTGAGGTGCTTTGTTAATTCTTCTCTCGAAGGCCTTCTGTTTTAGCAGTAGCCTACTACTTCATTCTCTTTTTACATTCACAGTCTTTAACCGCTACAGTGTTGCACTGAGATTAGTGAGCTGCTATATCTCCTTGTAAACTACAATCATGAAAATGTTGTCAACCACATCACTGATCCACTTTGTGAATATAAGACCTTGTTAATTTTGACTTATCTGTGCATAGATTCTTACTTATATATTCTACCATGTTAAAGCTGACCAATACTTTGCAATTATATCTGGCAACATCTTTCTCTAATACCTTTGCTGTTTGTTTTCATCAGTCATAGTTAAGGCTACAGGATTTCATTGCCATCATTTTGAACCAAAACAGCCTTTGAGTCTCTCGTCATCTTTTTAATATCCTGACTTGACAATGCCTATTCAAGAGCTAATCTCTCCTTGGACTATTTGCCTTTGAAAACTATTTCTACATAAGGATACGATGACAAGGGGCTGTGGTTCTTTGCTGAGATCTTTCTCCCAAGCTGGTAATTTGAAATCTTTGAAGGTGTTCTTCTGCAATCACTCCATCAGCCTATAATCCCAGTTAATTTTATGCCAGTCTAGCTAAACTAGAGGGATTGGGCTGTGCAGAATGCTATATTTTCTTTATAAATGCATACTTTACATTTCAACGTAATGAATTTCATTCATTACTAAACACAGGGTCCACTCTTTTCTGCTTCTACCACGGTTTACTTTAAATGATACCTGTATTTCCAAGACGTCTGCCTTTCCTTGTTTCCCGAGTGTCCATACTACAAAGTTTATAGTGGCCATTCGTAACCACCTATGTTCAGGCTATCGCCTCTTCTGTTACTTCAGCGACAGTTTTTTCTACTTTTTCTATTTCTGTAGTTTTTTTTCTCACAATTTTTTATTCTATCTGACAATCCTCTTTCAGGGATTGCCATGCTTTTACAGCTCTAAATTATTATTTGTAAAATACTGATGCAGTCGTGGTTACAGAAAGGCTGTGCAAATATTGCAGCTTTTATTATATTTCATTTTAGTATTTAGTATGTTATTGCTTCAGTATGTTTTTAAGACTCAAGCACACTTAAACACGTTCTCCAACACATTTTGTTTTCATATGCACATGTAAGATAGCCCACTGCCACTTCTGAATTTTAAGTTCTCCTAAACATTTTGCCTTTAAATTGTTTGTATGTATTCTCTTGTGTGTAGATTGGAGAAAGAGACTTCTGTTGTCAAAAAAGTACCTGCCTTCACTTGGAAAAATAGATTGCCAATCTCTCCAGTTATAGGGAGACAAAAGATTCTTATATTTCAATATGGCATGCTGCCCTTTGATAAGCAAAGGAACCTTTGTGGTCTGTGACATAGCACCACACTTGTTGTTCTCCCATGGGAAAATGTGACACACTAGTGGGGCACACATTCTTTGTAGTTGAATCCTCAATGACCACTACATCTTGAGCTCTATCAGGGTAATCTAAGCAAAGTGCTGCCTTCTTTCTTGGCTCTCGCCATTAGTTTTCATATGAAACCTTGGGTTGTGCTACTGTCCTTCACATTTCCAATCCCTACGTGCCACCTATATAGCTGGTGAGTGGGCCAAGTGAGGCAACCTTATTTGGTGACTCCTCTTCTTTACCCAGGTGTTTGTCTGATGATCCCACCTAAACGACTGATCCCTATTTGTTCCTCTGGTTCCTTTGCCCCCTCAATAATTGTTCTCTGTCTTCTGAAGCAGCTTTTCTCATTTGTTCACTGGGCTAACCCCTACACCTTGAAAATCAGCAGTGCAATCCTATGGCACTCTGTGGATAATATGGCAGGAGATCGTTGTGTGTTCACATGGAGAGCCACACCGAGCAAAGTTAGATCTGGATAGAGCACTTAATGACCTGGTATCTCCCGAGTTGCCTTTGGTTGTGATTGAAGTCTGTGTCGCCTGACTGTTGTAAAAAAAAAAAAAAAAGCCCCAGGAAAAGGACGATGCACCAAAGCTCTGCGTGGATGAATCCTGGTCTGAGCTACAGTTGACTCATTTACTGGCTTTGTTTTATATATCAGTTACATTTTTAATATTTCTCAGAATACTCAAAGAAATCTCAACTTCCGAGCATGAATATGCAGCATTCCTGTAGGTTTGCATTAAGAGCTGGAATTAATGTAGCTCATGATAGGTTGTCGCTTCTGCTTAGGTTTTTCAGATAGCACTATGGTGCTTAAGTGCCGTGTGGTTTGATCTTGTGTCTCGGATGGGTGTGTGAGGTGAAAAGAGAAGTAATTCCATTTAAACATTTCAACGGTATTGAGCCAGCATCAACATTTTCTAATCATGATTTACTTCGCAGCCTAGGGTTAAAGCATTGGTGCTTCTGCATTCTCTGCGCTACATAATCCTGACCATCTGCATAATTATGCTTTTCTTTTATGGTTACTCAAATGAAACCAGACAAAAGGAATATCTGGGTTTAGCCTTCTTAGTGCAAAAGACAAAATGAAACCTTTTGGTAATGTTTGTCAACTCTTTCACTGCCAGGGGTGTTATGCACCTCTCTATGCCAGACCTTTGTTTCCAGAAAATCGGCATTGAGTTGTGTAAACACATGCATCTCCTTGGTCTCTTGATGCTCCCAAACAAAGTATGTGTTATAATGACACCATCGGGCTGTGTAGTGGTGCAAACACAGCATCAATATCCCATCTGATATTTTTTAAATAAATTTGCTTAAGATTTTACAGCATGTCTCAAATGGGCAAACATAAAATCTGAAATGCTAATTAAGGAAATATTGCACTGATTATCTGGAGACCAGCAATGCCAAATAGGTTTGGGTTTTCCTAGGGATTGTGGTCGTTTTAATCATTGTGTAATGTTAGCACAGAAGACTAAATTACTGTAGAATAACTGTTTATGTTGTACTGTTCGTTAGCTGACTGATGTCAAATTGAGGATTATATTGAAAGTATAAAAACTGTATATTTTCTAATACTCTACTTCCTATGGAATCTATTTGTGAAAGCCAGAACCCCTTTCCCTGCCACTGGCTGGTCATTTGAAGACTGAATATGATGCTTTGCACTTTTTTAGCTTTTTTTCCTTAAAACATGGTATTTTTCTTTTGTCTCGCGTGTACAGTAGCTTGCCCCTGCCAAGACTTAACACCTATCTGTATTCTGGGTCTCTTGAATGTGGGAGTATTAGACATATGTGGTTTTCTATGGGTTCAGGGTTTTCACAGGTAATAAACTGGAAAATTTGAAAAGCAATCGAAAGTGAAATGCTTGTTTAGTATATCATTTTTTTGTTTGCAAGTATTACCTCTGAGCTGTAATGAAGCTCAACACACCAGCACCATATATTTTCCTCATCTACACATCCTAAGGTTTCTATCACTGGGCACAAGACCTCTCTTCCCCCCAATTGTGTGACCGTGAGAATGCGCTGAATAGATTTTTGCAAATTTTCTTTTCAAACCCTATTCCTTCTGTCCAGTCTCCCTCAGCAGGAACATTTCCCTGCAAAAGCTCAATTGCCCCCTCATACCACATTTTTGTTCCTCTGGATATTCTGAGAATATGGGTACAAGATGCATATGAATATTCTATGGGTTCCGGGTGCCCACAGGTTGCAGTGCTGGAGCGGGTAGTACAAAATTTTGTATACCCCCCCCCCTTCTGCATGTTTTTATTAATCTGAATAATCAACTAATAGTAACTTTATTAATTCGTTTGAAGTGGAAGACTTACCAATCATATTAACAAAAGAATTACACGTGGGATTTGCATTTTACATGGCTAAACTAATTGTATACTAACATATGTATGCATACTAATGGTAGAAAATTAGAATATTGCATGATATATGTTGCTTTTGTGATGTAATTGTAAGTTGCGCATCATTGAGTGAGTATAAACGCTTTGAATGTTGCTATTCTGCTAGATAATTACTTACACATAAGGGAATTAGTGAGGGTTTAACATATTAGACATTTCCATGTTTTAATTACGTTTTTGTGTTTGTTTTGCTTAAGTTGACCATTTTGGCCTTCCTTAAGATGGCTGACCAAGACGTACAACGTGACTGCTGCTGTCACACGAGGTTCTGGGTGAAGTGCGCATGCGTCACCGCCAGCAACAATGGCCTCGTCCTGACCCCAGGAGACTATGTTCCTACCAAGGACACTCTGGGAGCTTCGCCAAAACTACAACAATGGACTGTCTTTAAAACCGGAACCAGCAAGTGCGATGACTTAATCTTGCGGACTATGTGAGAACTTTACCTATCGACCCCAAATCCACCAATGAGGACTGTCTAAAACCCCAATCTTGATACATTTTGACATTAGTTTCATTATAAAAGTAGGTAGGAAAGTGAATTAGAAAACTCTCTCTTCTTTGACGAACTTGATTTCCTGACGTTATGCTGACGGAGAGGACGGTGACACTGCTGGACAGCTGTTATCCTGAATCTATGAGAGACTGAATTGCGGCCTAACTTTGATGAGTTTAAAGATTTTTCCACGACTTGACTGACTTAGAGGACGACTATTAGCCAGATTAGGTCAATATAATGTTCTGCGGTTTGGACAATGATTTTCTAACAATTTGCAATTTTATTAGATAAATAATGTTTGATTAATTTAAAACTGTGTTGTGTCGATTATTTGAGGAAATTAGAATAAGCGAAGAGTATAGATAAATGAATTGAATCACTAAATCATATATACAACTAACTGATTCATCACCCAATGAGGGGAATATCACAAGGTTGGAGTTAATAGAGTATTCAATGCATTTAGGGTTTAGGTAAAGACATTTCTTTCATGTCAGCGTTTGGAAACTTATTCCTCTAGGGAAGCAGATCAATGAAGTATGAGTGTTGGTGTTATGGGCCCCACCAATGTAATGTATTTGAGTGAATTTGTTATTGAGGTATTTGGTCTGTGACGAAGGGGGAATTTGATGTTTTACGCTGTAACAGTTTTTCTGGTAGCAGAGTAATGGTTGTTATTGTTTTGGTTTGGTGATTATTGCTTGTAAATTGCTTATTAATTATTGGTTATTCTATATTGGTTTATGTACTAACACTCTAAGTTGAGTCGCGTCGAGTTTTATGTTGTTTGCACGGCTTCTGGGATGTAGGAAGTCGGAAGTTTGTAACGGTTCCGTAGTAGAGCAGAGGTAAGCGCTGCTCTCGGAAAAGACGGAATTGTTGTTGCCCTGTAGGTACACGGGGAGAAACGTGTAACGATTGAAGTTGCACGACGCATTGTCTGGGTTCGATTCGGTGACATCGTCGTGTGTTGCCATTAGAGACATTTTCTGTGTGAGAGAAGTGTGTATGATAGCGAAGGTCACCTGTGAAATTTTGGACTTAGGTACCAGGAGTCCAAATGGCATTCCGATAACGCTTATCACTGGAAAGGTAACAGGTGTTCTCTAAGCTTGTTAGAAGGATAAAGTAGAGGGAAGCGCTACTTTGTTAACGTATGTCATAATTCTGTAGTAGGACAGACTGTTCGCTGTTCTCGGGAAAGACAGGATTCTGTGTGAATGTACTACATTTTCTAGTGTAAAAGTGCGTGAATGAAAAGGCATTCGGGTTAATTGTGAAACTCTAGTTTTATTTCTCAGGAGCATTGGGTCTCCAACTATGTGTCTTAATTCTGGAGAAACTGTTAGCTAATGCTTGTTAGAAGGGTAAGGAAGAGGGATGTGCTACTTTATCGACAGAAGTAACGATTCCGTAGTAGGGCAGAGGTAAGTGCTGCTCTCGGGAAAGGCGGAATTCTCGTGAGAAAGGTCTATTGCTATTCTTTGGTTAGCGAAGCGGACAATGGTGGTGTTTTTGTGTTGTTACTAACAAAATTGTAAATTTGAAACAAAACTTACCGAATGGATTTTGTAACGGAGGGGTAGACAGGAGCTGGAGCTGCGGCAGCGGCTGCTGACATCAGATCGACCGCGCTGGGATTGGACAGTCGTTCAGAAGCGTAGAACGCTCCGGATTGGTGCGTTAGTGTGCGCCGCGCTAGGAGTGGAGAAGCACAGAGTGACGTAGAAGTTCCGTATTGGTGCGTTAGTGTGAGTCGCGCTGGGATTGGAGAATTGTAAAAGTGACATAGACGCTCCAGATTGGTGCGTTAGTGTGAGTCGCGCTACGATTGGACTGAATAACGGTACAGTTGTAAGGAGAGACTAGCGATACACAGAAGACAGGAAAATGTATTACGATCCACCAGAAAAGGAGAAAAAGACCTGGTTCGGTAGAATTAAAAAGTGGTTTAAAAAGGACAAACCGATTGTAACTAGGGAAGGACAGTTACTTTCCTCCACCGAAAACCCCTGCATCCTTTATGGTTGCAAAATATGGATATCACACCTGTATTTGGTTGGACAATTGGGTCAAGTATACTGAAAAGGACGGAGTGTTGGCTTTTCCAGAACATGGTTCATTTAATTTGTCAATTTTGAGAAATTTAAGAGAGAAAATGATGAATTTAGAACCAAGACCTAGACCAACACAATTTGAAGCATTGAGTGGGAAGATGAGATGCATGACTGAGAAAGACAGAGAAATGGTAGAGGATATAGGTACATGTTTGGCAGATCATACGGACATGAGACGCATGATGATCGAATGAGAAGGTGGCGGAATGCGAGTATGACTGAGGGTTTTCCGTAAGAACTGCAGGAGAGAATGAAGGAAGAAAGTGCATAGAGAAGAGACATAATGTGGAATCGAGAGGGTATGGAGTGAATGAGTCAGAGGACGATGTTCTCGATGACATGTTCTATAAAAATCCACCCCCATATTGGCCAGAACCAGAAATATTAACCCCAAGTGCCCTAATGAAAGAAACAGTACGAATCATAAAATCGGAACCAGACTTCCAAGATTTGGGAAGAAACAATTCCATTAGAGAGGTAGAGAAGAAGTCCGGAGGTAAAATAAACGATGAAAATTGAACAGAACTAGCAAAGACAACCCTAGAATTAACAGAGAGAATACAAGAATTGACCAAAAATCTGGAAGCTGTAACAGTCCCAGTAACGATAGGTCCAGTAATGCCTATTTTTGATAAACCAAAAGATAGCAAACATTGTTTAACGGTCTCTTATAAAAGTAATAAACAGGTTGAACAACCAAGAATGAGTCAAAATGATAATCCATGGAGACAGACGACGAGTATGATTGAACCAAATGTTTCAAATAACCCGTTTGTAGGCCAGAACTGTGCAGAAAGGCATATGACAATAGTGGAATCAATATCAGAAACACAAAAGGATTTTGGACAAGGGAATGTAGAGAAGTCAGTAGGACAATCTACAGAAGAATTGAGTGAATGGTTGAGAAGCTTGCAGAAGAAAGACAAAGAATCTCAGTCACTAGATGTGGCTAAACTACAAATGGTACTTGAAGAGTTAATAGTAGGAACTATCCCTACGGAAAAGTTAAAAACTTACCAAGATAAAGAATTGTTATTTCTGTGTAAAAGCTCAACGTGGAGAGCAAAAAGTCTCCATGAAAGATTAGAAGAAGTGGCAAATGAAATGGGTATTGATATTGAAAAGGTAAAAGCACTGCAGAAACCATATCGGGTAGATTTCACTGAAAAAGACATTGAAAACATGAATACCACAGGACGAATAGGTCAGATTAAGGAAATAATTATTTTGTTGAGAAAATGGGGAGATGTGGACAAATGGAAAAGTAGATGGTATCTAAAACAAGATGAAGTTTCAGATAAAACCTTTTCAGCTTTCCCTGTTAGAGAAAAAGAGAAGGTTGTGACAGAATGCCCAATGAGAGAAATTCCAGGAGGAGGATATGTACATGTCCCATGGACTAGGCAAGATATTTTGTCATTTACAAATGACTTCCCTCGACTACGTGAAAAACTCGTCGAGTGGTATAGACAGGTGGACAGATTTGTAAAATTGTCCAAACTATTGTGGATTGATCTAAATAGCTTGTTTGACATAATAGTACCAGCAGATCTAGGGACAGAGTGCAAAATCATGATAGATTGGCCGACACAAGAATACCCAAGGGATCCAAAAAGAGGGGCTTCAGACCCCGAAGTAATGAAGAAATACTAACAGGTTATGGCATTTCTGAAAAACAAAGTACCTCCTAAAGAGACAGACTGGGTAAAAATTGACAGAACACATCAGGAAAGCAAAGAGTCAGTACATGCCTATTATGAGAGGTTAATTTTGGCCTTTAAACAATTTAGTGGAGATGAAAATCTAATTGAAAAGGATTTGAGTCATTTTGTATACAGATTTGTATATGGTCTTCGTCCAGAAATTAGTGAGATAATAAAACAGCATACTGTAGACTGGCAAAACAAGAAAATAGACGAAGTACTGAGACATGCTAAATATTTCAGTGATGAGATTGAAGCAAAACAGCGAAAATTGAAAGAAAAGGCTATGTGGGCACAAGTAAAGGTAGTAGAGAGACAGGAAGCTCAATTAGCAGAACAAGCAGGGTCAAGACAAAAATTCTATCCTGGAAAAGGTAAAGGAAATATTGAGGAAGCTAAGAAGAAGTTTCCGTGTCATAATTGCGGTAGGATAGGGCATTGGAAATCCGAGTGTGAATTTCCTCTGAGTACTAACGATGAAAATGCATCATTGAATCCACAGGTGTAGAATGAGGTGAGTGGTCAACCGCAGCGACAACAGCAGGTTGTAACACAACAGAATCAGGTGCCAAAACCACCTTTTCCACAGAACAAAAATTCCCAGAAGTGTAGTAAGGAAACTGGATTCTACAACGAAGAACAGGTTAATAAACCGCCACGCGCTAGCGCTGCTTCGCAGTATTGGCTGCAACGCGATGAAAGCGATTCAGAAGAGGGTTATTGACGGTGCCGAAGGGAGGAAGAAGAGTGCGTACTTGGCGCAACTCTAGAAGTAGACCAGACAGGCCCATTTGTAGATGGAAAAGTTAATAATGAAAATATGACTTTCCTAGTTGATACTGGTGCTACTCGATCAACTGTTAGATCAGCTGATGTCAAGAATCTTCCTCTCTCGGGTGAAACGATCCAAGTAGTTGGTGTATCCAACAGACCGATTAAAACTTACCTTACAGAACCAGTGAAAGTTAACATAGGGAAATTTTCTGAAATACACCGGTTTGTCGTGTGCGACACCAGTCCTGTGAACTTATTAGGTAGAGATTTATTGTGCATGATGAACTGCACGATATTTTGTACTCCAGATGGAATAGCATTTGAAACACCAGATGATGATGTGCTGTATAAAATGACAATGGCAAATAGGGAGAAGGAGGTTACTGGAACCTATGCTGTATTTAACCCTGACGAATTACCTAAAGAATTAAAACAATCTGTTAAAGCAGAAGTTTGGGATTTCACTGGAGAAGAGGTAGGATTGATGAGAAATGTAGACCCAGTAAAAATAACCGTGAAAGAAGAAGTAAGTTATCCAAATGTCCCTCAGTATAAATTGACACCTGAAATAATCGAAGGAGTTACTCCTGTGATTGAGAAAATGATAAAACAAGGAATTTTGAGAGAAATAATGAGTAGTCCATGTAATTCACCCATAATGGGACTGAAAAAGCCTAGTGGAAAGTTCAGGATAGTACACGATCTGAGACAGATAAACAAAATTGTTGTACCATGCTGTCCCATTGTACCGAATCCATCTGTGATTTTATATCAGATTCCCCATGACGCAGAATGGTATACAGTGATTGATCTATGCCATGCATTCTTTTCCATCCCCTTGCACCATGACAGTCAGCAAATTTTTGCATATCGTTTTGGTGAGCGTATTTTGGCTTGGTGCCGAATCCCACAGGGGTATACAGAAAGCCCCTCAATATTTAATCAGCTATTGAAAAAGTCTTTGGAAAGTCTAGAAATGCCCGAAAATTCTGTACTAGTTCAATACATCGATGACCTACTTCTGGCATCGAAAACCCGTGAAGCTTGTGAGATAGACACGGTAGCCTTGCTGAATCATTTGGCAGATGGAGGACTAAAAGTGTCACCATCAAAATTACAATTTTGCAAGAAAGAATTACAATATTTAGGACATAACATTGAAAAAGGACTGAGAAGGATAACCCTAGACAGAATCAGGATCATAAAAAGAATGAGTCCACCTATGACCCAAAGAGAAGTGAGAATGTTTCTGGGAATGGTTGGATATTGTCGTCAGTGGATTAGCAATTTTTCATTGATCGCAAAACCTTTGGAACGACTGACAAGAAGTGATGTATGTGAAAGATCCAATTGATTTAAACAAAGAGGAATTGGCAGCATTCAAAAGGTTGAGAGATGGGTTGTGTGAAGCACCTGCATTGGGTATGCCTGATTATGAGAAAGAATTTGAGTTGTATTACAGTGAGAGAAATGGATGTGCACTCTCTGTTCTTGTACAGAAGCATGGAAAACTGAGGAGACCAATTGCATATTTTTCATCAATGTTGGACCCAGTAGCTGTAGCCCTACCTGGGTTTTTGAAAGCAGTAGCTGCTACATGTCGAAGTTTGGAACAGAGTGAGGGAATTGTTATGGGATATCCTGTGAAAGTGTTTGTACCTCATGACATGGCAATCCTTTTAACAAGGAGTCGTGTCAGTATATGACACACAGTCGGCTGACTAAGTATGAAAAGGTCATATTATGTGCAACAAATGTAAGTCTTGTGAGATGTTTGAATGTGAATCCTTCAACCTTGTTGCCTGATGCAGAGAATGTGGAAGTAAGAGATGAAGCAGATCATGACTGTCTGGATGTACTTGATTTCTGTACAAAACCACGAACTGACCTAAATGATGAACCCTTACCAGAAAGTGATTTTGTCATGTTTGTCATTGGATCTTGTTTGAGGACAGATGATGGAGTATTGAGTGCAGCATATGCAGTATGTAAAGTTGCAGCAGTAATGGAAGCATCCTATTTGAAAGGAGTGAAATCGGCCTAAGTAGCTGAACTTGTTGCCTTGATGAGAGCATGTAAGATTGGGAAAAGTGTGAGAGTGACTGTGATAACTGATAACCAGTATGGCTATGGAGTTGTCCACGACTTCGGCCAGATATGGCTGCAGAGAGGTTTCCTAACCTCAAGTGGAACTCCTATTAAGAATGCTGAAGTGGTTGGAAAGTTGCTTGAGGCGATACAGCTGCCTAGGCAATTGGCTGTTGTAAAATGTGCTGCGCATAGTCGCAGTGGTGATTATATTGCCACTGGTAACAAATTTGCAAATGACATGGCGCAATACTGTGCACGAAATCAGAATTCAATCAGTCGGGCTAAGGAAAAGGAAGTGATTTCTTGCTTTCCGATGTTTACTAACACAGTAGGAACATGGGAAGAAGTAAGACAATTGCAGGAGAGGAGGAAATAAAACAGTGGTAAAAGCAGGATGTGCACCAAGAGAGAAAGATAATGTGTGGGTCTATCGAGATGGAAGACCAGTCATGCCTGATAGCATGATTTCTGCCATGGCACGGATGTATCATGGACAGGGACACATAGGGAGAGACGCTATGATCCGGTCCTTTAAGCAAACCTGGTATAATGCAAAGTTCAGACTTGTATCAGAAAGTCTTTGTCAGAGATGTCTAATATGTCAGCAATACACTCCAGGAAGAAAGACAGTAGTGAGTCTAGGAACAATAGGTCGAGATGGTAGAGGCATTTCCAACAAGAAGAAATGATGGGATGACAGTGGCAAGATTGCTTTTGAGGGAATTTATCCCTAGATTTGGGTTCCCAGTGAAAATTGAGTCAGACCGAGGAGGACATTTTCATAATGAGATCATAAAACTGATTTGTGAAGCATTGAATGTACGCCAAAAACTACATTGTGCCTACCGACCAGAGGCTTATGGTGTGGTGGAGCAGATGAATGGTACTATCAAAAATAGAATAGGGAAAATGTGTTTAGCCACAGGTATGAAATGACCTGATGTCTTGCCTCTAGTACTCATGACTATTAGATAAATTCCAGACAGAACTACAGGGTTGAGTCCACATGAAATCATCATGGGACGAGCCATGTGCCACGTGTTTATACCAGTCAACAAGCTGATGACTATAACTGATGACATGGTGTTGGAGTACTGTAAAAGCCTGGCTGACGCAGTTCATTCTGTGTTTCATCAGGTTGGAGCGGATGCCACCACCCTTGAAATGAAGCCAGCCCATGATCTAAGCCCAGGGGACTGGGTAAGGATAAAAGTCCACAGAAGAAGAAACTGTTTGGTTCCCAGGTGGGGAAAACCAAGACAAGTCATCTTGACCACAACAACAGCTGGGAAGTGCGCTGGATTGAAGAACTGGATCCATGCAAGCCACACTTTGAGGATTCCAAATCCAGTCGACAGCACAGAAAAGGAGTATTTTAATGAATCAGAATCCAGTACTGAGTCAGATGACGGAGAGCCAAAAGAGAAAGAAAACCCTGAAAGGGGGGAAACCGAACCGAGTTTAAGTTTTGTCCCCAGAAGTAATTCCCTGAGGAGAAGGTTACAGATTTCTGATCAAACCACAATAAGGAGCTGAAGGGGCAGAGAACAGGTCGTCCCCCACTCAGAAATCTGTATACAATAAAGGACCTGTTCACACAGTGAGCACACAATTCATACATCCATTGCAGTTGTCATATATTTTAGACAGTCTGTAGAGCAAGTGATTACATCATCTATGCTGCTTATGGGTATGACTCACCAATAAAAAAAATAAAAAAAATAAAGAAGAAAAGACAAGAATTTTTCATACGAGGTAAGACAAGTAGGCTATCTTTATGACTGAAGACTTGTGTCTCTGTCACCCAAATGTGGTGAAAAAAAGTGGTGAAAAAAGTGTAGAAAGGGAGTGATGGTGCCTCACGGTAGCAACACCGGGGAGGGTAAAGCAGGAAGGTACTCGCCTGCTACCTCAAGATCTCATCATCAGCTACCAACACTCCAAAGAAAAAATGTGTATAAGAAAATAAATGGGTAATGACCCAAAGAAGCGAAGTGCTAGGGTGTGTGGTAAGAAAGAAGCTGTGCAGTGATCCGTGCACCACGTTAAGCCCCACAGTTGTATACAAGTTTGAGCTAGATCACACTGGCTTACGATTTTTATTCTATGCTGTGTGACTGCTCATATTTAAAATGCCGACATGTTTCATTGCCTTAGGATAAACTCACGGCAATGTCTTCAGGGCGTGGGGTATTGTCGTTCCACCCTGCACCACTGCTTTGTCTATTAAAAACAATTCTGTGAGAGACAAAAGATAGACAAACAACACTTAGCAAAATTAGTTGGCATCTGGTTTAAAAAGAAACTAATGTAGTGTATACTACATTCCGAACTGCATATCCTGCACAGCATTTACCGGGATATTGCCCACCATGGGCATACCTTTACCCTCGAGCACTTGTGTGTATAGCTGCGATCACTCGTTCAAGGCTCGTCCACTCAACTCCTACCGTGAGTCTGTAATACACAATAAGAGTCACGAGACTTTAGGGAATACAATTACCGGATACCTGCCCCTACCCGTATCATTGTTATCGCTTCTATGTCTCATTCTTGTTGTATGCTTCTATGGAGTATACTTGCTCTACTAATCGAATTTAAAGTTACTATAGATACATTAGAAGGACCTAGTGAGAACATAACTAATATAGGGAAGATTCAAAAGGTAGTTCCGAATAGAATAGATAAAAACTATTTATATAAAGACAGGTCTATAACAGATTTTTCTAATAATGTTTTTTCAAAATTGTTGTATGAATATGTAAAGATAATGGACGTAAGGGATTGCTACGTGTGTATGCAGTTACCTGCATCCGTATCTGAGGGAGTGACTTATCATCACCTTCCAGTAACTTATGGAATAACATGTAGTGTAATAGCTAGTTTATTTTATCAAACAGGTAAATTAGAGTATTATTTTTCAGATGTAGACACTATATTTTCACAAGTACCGTTAATTAACAAACTGAACAAGGTAAAACCTGCAAAAGTATTAGGTGAATTTTTCTTAGAGACTAAAGAACTAACATTAGAATTCATATTTAGAAATAATTTGACTTGCAGTTTAAAGAAAGAGGAAAAGACATTTTTAGATATGGTTGAAGAAAGGAGATTGAAAATGCAAAGAAAGGCTTCAGAAGGGAAAGTGGAGAAAACAGTTTGGATGTAGAAACAGAAAAACACTTGAAAGGGGAAACGAGTCCAACTATGGCTTTAGATTGGCCTCAGAAAGGGAAATTGTGTATTAGAAGGAATCAAACCGCATATGATCATTATTTTGTAGGGAATAGCGAGTGCCATGATACATACCGAATCATGGGAGGATGGGGATTTAAAGGTGGAAAAGATCCAGTTTTTCCAGGACTGTATTTTATTTGTGGGAACAGGGCTTATTATCGTTTGCCAGACCATTGGAATAGCACATGTTATGTTGGCCTGGTTTTTCCAAAGATTTTTCATATGGATAGAGGAGAAGATGGTGTACATAGTTTAGGTAGTTATTTAGCACGTAGTAAGAGAGAATCTTGGACAGAAATTGTGGTGACATTTTTGGAGCATTGATACCCGCAGTGGGAATATCTCTGAATGCAAACAAAATTAGAAGACTTACAACAGTAGTGGATCACTGGTCAACAAGCACCGCTGGAGGATTCTTATTGGTAAATACTGAAATGGTTGCCATGCGTGCTATGGTAATGCAAAATCGACTTGCCCTTGATATATTATTGGCAAAAGAGGGTGGAGTCTGTGGAATGCTGAAAGTTCAACGTTGTTGTACTTACATTCCTGACGAAAGTAGAGATTTGAAAATTTATATTAAAAATATTACAGAATTGCATGACGAAATTGCACCACTGGAGGTTGAAGGTGTTTGGGAGAAGATTGGAAAGAAATTAGCAGCTATTAAAGATTTTGTAGTAAAACTAGGTAGTACATTTTTAGGTAAGATTTTATTTCCATTAACATGTGTGATTTTCTTAGTATTAATGATTAGATTAGGATGTATTTGTCGTAAAAAGGATAAAAATCAGAAAAGATTAAAAAGAGAAAATTTAAGGAGAAGAAATAAGAAACAAGAAAGAGAATTGGAAGAAATAGAATTGGAAGAAATCAAAGAAAGTATGTATAAATCAGCAAAAAGAGAAGAAACAGGGGAAACTGAAATATGAATAGAAACAAGAAATCACTTTGAAATTCCGTAAAAAGGGATACAAAATGTTTTTGTTGGTGTGGAGATATAATCACCAAAGGGGGGATTGCTGGAGCGGGTAGTACAAAATTTTGTATACCCCCCCCCATTCTGCATGTTTATATTAATCTGAATAATCAACTAATAGTAACCTTAATAATTTGTTTGAAGTGGAAGACTTACCAATTATATTAACAAAAGAATTACACGTGGGATTTGTATTTTGCGTGGCTAAACTAATTGTATACTAACATATGTATGCATACTAATGGTAGAAAATTAGAATATTGCATGATCTATGTTGCTTTTGTGATGTAATTGTAAGTTGCGCATCATTGAGTGAGTATAAACGCTTTGAATGTTGTTGCTGTTCTGCTAGATAATTACTTACACATAAGGGAATTAGTGAGGGTTTAACATTTTATTAGACATTTCCATGTTTTAATTACGTTATTGTGTTTGTTTTGCTTAAGCTGACCATTTTGGCCTTCCTTAAGATGGCTGACCGAGACGTACAACATGACTGCTGCTGTCACACGAGGTTCTGGGTGAAGTGCGCATGCGTCACCGCCAGCAACAATGGCCTCATCCTGACCCCAGGAGACGATGTTCCTACCAAGGACACTCTGGGAGCTTCGCCAAAACTACAACAATGGACTGTCTTTAAAACCGGAACCAGCAAGTGCGATGACTTAATCTTGCGGACTATGTGAGAACTTTACCAATCGACCCCAAATCCACCAATGAGGACTGTCTAAAACCCCAATCTTGATACATTTTGACATTAGTTTCATTATAAAAGTAGGTAGGAAAGTGAATTAGAAAACGCTCTCTTCTTTGACGAACTTGATTTCCTGACGTTATGCTGACGGAGAGGACGGTGACACTGCTGGACAGCTGTTATCCTGAATCTATGAGAGACTGAATTGCGGCCTAACTTTGATGAGTTTAAAGATTTTTCCATGACTTGACTGACTTAGAGGACGACTATTAGCCAGATTAGGTCAATATAATGTTCTGCGGTTTGGACAATGATTTTCTAACAATTTGCAATTTTATTAGATAAATAATGTTTGATTAATTTAAAACTGTGTTGTGTCGATTATTTGAGGAAATTAGAATAACAGAAGAGTATAGATAAATGAATTGAATCACTAAATCATATATACAACTAACTGATTCATCACCCAATGAGGGGAATATCACAAGGTTGGAGTTAATAGAGTATTCAATGCATTTAGGGTTTAGGTAAAGATATTCCTTTCATGTCAGCGTTTGGAAACTTCTTCCTCGAGGGAAGCAGATCAAGGAAGTATGAGTGTTGGTGTTATGGGCCCCACCAATGAATGTATTTGAGTGAATTTGTTATTGAGGTATTTGGTCTGTGACAAAGGGGGAATTTGATGTTCTACGCTGTAACAGCAGCACATTTTGAAATTTTCAAGCAAAATACTGGTGTATTGTAACTTGCTTTTGACTGCTGGTATTAGTCTTGGGTTGCATGGAAACCTACCACAGCTATATATTTTCTACATCTGCACATCCCAAGGTGTCTATTGAGGGGTGCCCCTTCTCCCTCCCCTGATTAGCTTACCAGAACAATACATTAAACATGCAGTTTCATGGATTGTCAGTAATTTTTCTCCCAAAACATGGTAATATCCTTCATTTTCTTCACATTACACAAACTAGGGTTTCCAGATTATCCACGAAGAGAGATCTTGGAGGGGAGACTGGAGTTTTTCGAGACAAAAAAGAACAAATTGTGATTTTCTTACCCATACTTTGACATTTGCCGAGTATTCTAGGTAATCAAACGTGCTTGGATTAATACAAGTATCTTCTCCCTGGATATCTACTGTTTGGAAATGTTTGGCTTGGTAAGTTTCTGGGAATGTCAGCAACCTCTGGACAAAAAAACAGAGACATCCCCTATAAAAGCTGTAACATCCAAAAAACATTCCCTGCTCAAACCTATTGAAAACCCAGCCCTATCTGATACCTCACACACAGGAGAAACAGAGGGATAGAGAATTTTGATACCCTGTTCAACAAACTTTGCAAGGTCTGTTTATCTTTGAAAGTAATGCTGTGGCGGCAATACTGTCTCAGAAGTTTTACATTACTGCTGATGATTCCACTAAAAGAATATTGACTCTTAAAATGTCAATTCTGATCTTATTGCTTAGATTCTGTTAATTGAATCTTTCAAAAAACCTTTCAATAGAAATGCAATTGAAAGGAGAAAAGAGGGTTTCGTTAGGCAATTACATAGCAGTAGTAGTACACTTGGGACGTCAAGTAAAGCACCCTACTACTCATCCCCATGAAAACACGCAAACAAAAAACTGCTGCACGGTCCTTCGCCGGAAACGCGCCCAAAATCTGGAACGCCATCCCAGTCGGTATCAGGACTATCTTGTCCTTCACAAAATTCAATAAACAACTTAAAGTCCTTTTCCTCAACCGCTCCCTCCCGAATGGATAGCCACCATTAAAACGCTATTCCCTGCTCGTCGTCTCTTCCTGCCATTGTAGCTCTAAGACTTACCTCCTCCCTGCTATTCGACTCCGAACGGCTCCTCCACCCCCCTTAAATGGTTCAACCCCAAGACAATGTGCACTCTGAGGTTATCTCAGGACTCACGGACTACCTCAGTGCTGCTCAGCACACTTGGACTTCCTAACCTATATGTAGAATCCTGCTTTATTATATCAACCACAAGACAATGTGCACTCGATGAGGTTGTCTCAGTACTCACATACTACCTCAATGCTGCTCAGCACACTTGGTCTGCCGAACTTATATGTAGAATACTGCTTATTGTATGAATCTGGCTCAAAAACTGTTGTGAAGCGCTCCGATACCCTCGGGTCAGGCTAGCGATATATACAACTCCTTAATAAATAAGCATTCAAACCCAATTGTCTGAGTCTTCTAAGAGCGAAAGAGTTCAAGTTGTACAAACTGACTCCTATTCTGAAGCATTATAGGGCCTGAGTAGAGTCCTGTGTACTGCTGACTTTTGTTACAGCTCTGTTACCAAAAGAGAAGTCAAAACATTTATCTCCAAAAACAATAGTTGTATCTACTTCATCACATGCAATATAAGCTAGTTGGGAAGCAGCTTAATTAAGCAGGGCATCAATCAGTATATGCCTTACTTGTAGCGTTTAGCTATCAAGCATCAAGTGGTGCATAACGGATGACAGCAAGTTGCAAAGAAATGGGTATAGTTAAAGGGTGCTGAGAGGACTTGTCCTTCCAGGTATGGGTCAGTTCGCTGTAGTATGCATGCGAGCATATAAAGTGCAAACATTGAATATAGACATGCAATGGGCCGCTGCAGGGAGCATTCAATGCTATATAGGTTAGAGACATATCTTATACAATGTCAAAGTGTAGGTGAGACTAAGCATTCAAGATCTGTAGAGTGAGGCCCAGGCGAATAAAGGGCCCAAAAAGGCCTTAGTGGGGCCAAGGAATCATCAGCTTCTTCTTTTTGATATGTTGTTTCCAAATCTAAAACATGAAAACATCTAAAATAATAAAGGAGAACCGGGCGTAACCAGGAATCTATAGGATTTGAGGGAGGGCGAGCCAGTTTTGATGGAAGGGGTATCGGGGACAGTCCCTCATCCCTATGTACATTGTCCACTAGGAAAGGGGGCCATCATCTGCCCCTAGTCTCCAGGGATCTCGTTGGGTGATCTCTCTAGAATATGGGAGTAGAGAGGCCTCAAAATTTGAAGAGCTTGCAGCCAGGGGGGGGGGGGGGGTGGGGGGGGGAACGACCTGCCATAGGCATAGGAACCAGGCCGATATCTGGGGAGGAGATGTTGTCTTCCAATGTAGGGCTATAGTTTGTTTCCCTGCTCCCAAAATCTGCATGATAAGGCACCAGTCCGAGTGCGTCATGGCTTTGAGTTGCGCTGATCTCATGTCCAATAGGGACACCAAGGGGGAGTTTGGGATAGGGAACCCCACGGTGTCTTTGATGTGACTTAAAACCTCTTTCCAGAACACCATCACAAGTGGGCACGTCCACCAGATATGGATAAAGTCCCCTGTTGCCGATTGGCATCTCCAGCAGAGAGGAGAGAGGGCAGGGAGTATTTTCTGTAAAAGTGCGGGGGTGTAGTACCAGCGAGTCATTAGCTTATATGCCGATTCACGCTGAGTAATGCTCTTATAAATTCTTGGGATGCTGCGCCATAGTTGTTCTCAGTTCTTCTGGGAGGGCTCTTCCTCTATGTCCATCTTGGTATGCATGAAGACGGTGGGATTGCGAGTGATGTAGTACTTGATAAGTGCAAGAAATTAGACAATTGTGCCTTCGAAGGTGAAAACTAGGGACTCAAAGGACGTGAGTGGTCTGGTGGCTTCCTTAATGTACCTGGGGGTGAGCAACCAGTGTCGAAGTTGATATTATTGAAGTCTGCTGGCCTCGTTGACATGGAAGGGTTGTTTACATTGGTCAAAGGATTTAAATTTATCGCCTTCAAAGAGGTCTTGGATAACTTGGCACTCTCCCTGATTCCACTTGGGAAATGCATGTGGTTGTAAAGCTGGGGTAAACAAAGGATTCCGGGCTATGGGTGTGTTAGGTGAAGGGAAGGTTGTAGGCCTCTAGATACCCCAACCTTGTTGCATATCTTGAGAACTGTTTTCGAGGGGGTTGCAGCGTGTGCACTGCGGGGTCTGGCCGTTCTGGAGAGCCATGCCAGGTCCTACAGGGGTCTGCAAGCAACTGCCCTGTCCATGTGGAACCAATGCTTTTCACTCTCCCGTACCACCCATTCAGCTATATATTGGAGATGGGATGTCCAGTAGTATTCTTAGAGATTAGGACACACAAGGCCTTCGTGGTCACACAGCATCATAAGTAATTTGTTCGAGAAGCACGGACGGCCTTTACCCTAAATAAAGGAAGTTCCATCACACTGCAGGATTTGGATATCTACCCGTGGAATCTGGGTAGGCAAGTTGTGGAAGAGGTAGAGTATCTTAGGGAGAAGTATTATTTTTACAGCATTGAGATGACCCAACCAGGAGATAGGGATTTTTTTCCAGCGTCGTAATTCTTCTTGAAATTCTCTACAACAGACTGGCCAGTTGGCCTGGGTCCAGGTGGAGCGGGGCGGGGTCAAATTTAGGGCCAGATAGCAAATTGATTGGTCTGCCCAATGTATGGGGGAAAGGTTTTGAAGTCTATGTAGATCCGGAGTAGAGATGGTGGGATTTAGTGCCTGAGATGTAGACATGTTGATCTTTAAACATGAGGCTATTTCAAAGGAGTGGAGAAGCGAAGATGAGGCTAGGATAGACGTAGCCGGAGTGGTAATTGAGAGTATTAGATCATCCGCAAACAAGGACACTTTAAGATCATGGCCCCCAAAGTGTATGCCAATTATGTCTCGTGATTGGCGAATGGCAATAGCTAGGGGTTCCACTGCTAAGGCAAACGAGATGGGGGAAGAGTAGGCAGCCCTGTCTGGTGCCCTTGCATATCAAGATTGGGGGCGTAAGTTGGCCATTAATTCAGAATCGCGCTACAGGAGAAGTGTAGGGGCCAATAGCTTAGAGATCATTGTTGGAACCTAGGCCTATCTTATGGAGTACTGCACGAAGAAACTGCCGGTCAACGCGATCGAAGGCCTTCTCCGCGTTGAGAGGTAGCAGACCGGCCGGGATGTCTCGCTTTTGGACCTTTTCAATAAGATGGGCAATTCGCCAAACATTGTCAGCTCCCGGACGGTGGCGAATGAACCCCACCTGGTCGGGGTCAATCATACTTGGGAGGTAAGGCTCAAGGCGGTTTGCTAGTATCTTTGTGTATATTTTGGCATCCGTGTTAAGTAGCGCGTTGGGCCAGTAGGAGGTGAATAAAGAAGGATCTTTTCCCGGTTTCGGTATAAGCCCTACTTCAGCTTCTGACACTGTGGGGGTAAGTCCTGTGGTGTCAGAGAATGTATTAAAGAGGTGAAGCAGGTGTTCCTGGAGTTGAGAGAGGAATGCACGGTAAAAGGCAACTGGGAGGCCATCCGGTCCTGGAGTTTTATTTAGTTGGAGTTGTTTCAATGCTCTTTGAATTTCGTTTAAAGTAATTGGGTCCTCCAGCAGTTTCACATGCTGAGGATCCAGAGGGTCCCAGGTGCATGCATTGAGAAAGGAGGAAGCCTCGTCGGGCAAGTGGGGGCCTGCGGTGTATAGTTCATTGTAAAATGCAGCAAAGACCTGACCCTTGTCCCGTTCGGATGTGGCCCAGGTATTGTCCACGCGTTTGATGTTGGATACATGAGCTTTAGCAACCTGGGCCCGGACACGACGTGCCAATATAGCCCCCACATTGTCTCCCCTTCAAAGAATCTTTGCCTAAGTAACATAAGAGTATGTTCGGCTTTATTAGTGTGTGTGACGTGATCTTTGCGTTCCAAGGCCATAATGTCATTGATTAAGCTATGTTCAACCAGGTGGGCTTCGCGGGAATGGGTGATGGCTATAGAAGAGATAACACCTCGGATGGATGCTTTAAAAGCATCCCACCGTATGGCTGTGGGTGGTTCTGGGGGTGTGTTCACCACAAAGTAAGCCGGGATCTCCCGACGGACTTCTGCCGAGTCTACTTGATCCCGTAAGACGTGGGAAGGCGCCATCTACCAGGGGCGTCATATCGTCTACCCGGGACACGGAAGTTTACCGCCACATGGACGTGGTCTGATATGGATATGTCTGAGATCTCTGCTGAGTCTAGGGATTTAATCAGAAAGTGTGAGCGGAAGCAATAGTCGATTCTTGAGTAAGAACGGTGCACATGAGAGAAGAAGGTATAATCGCGTTGATATCTCCAGGTGTCCATCAGACAACCTCTGTGAGGTCCCTCTTCAAAGCAGCTGACATTGACACTGTGGTCTGATATGAGGCGGCACTACGGTCTAGTGTGGGGTCCCAAACCATGTTGAAGTCTCCTCCAAGAATCGCTGCACCCACTGGAGAGTGTAGGTGATCTTTCAAGAAGGATCTGAGAAGGGCATCTTGCGCCTGGTTGGGATCATAGATGTTGATAAGGGTCAAGGGCTGCGCGCCCAATTGGATTTGGAGTTTTACATATCATCCCTCAGTGTCCCATGTCACTCGAGAAGTTGCCCCTCCCAGTCTGGATCTAATTAGTATGGCAACCCCTGCTGTTTTGGAAGTGGCCAATGCCCAGTATTGGTGAGGATATTTCAGGTGGGCCACGACCGTGATATCTGTAGAGAGTAATTGGGTTTCCTGAAGGAAGATAATATCAGGGTCTTGGAGGAGTAGGCATCTCCAAATTGGTAGTCTTTTATTAGGAGAGTTGAAGCCCTGGACATTGAAAGTAAGAAGTTTAATTGATGGGTTTGTGGTCATAGTGTCATGGGGAATGTCCAGGGAGGTTGTTGTAGTCATGAGTGGAAGATTGGTACTCTCCCAGGGAGAAGAGGTAAAGCTTGTGAGGCGAGTGGTGGGCATACCCAGCTGAGAGATCATGCATGATTGGATGTAAGAGGATCGGTGTGCCGAGCTCGCCCTGCCCTCAATGTATTAAGGGAAGAACAGGTGGAAAAAGAACAGGTAATGGCCTACAGGGCCTGTAGAATGTACTGCCATTTCTGCAATGGTTTGAAAGTCAAGACTGAGGTCATTCCGAGGGTGTCACCCCTCCAGTAGGCACGACATGTGTGGGGGGCGTAGTAAGAGCTAGTGTGGATGGCACAGGCTCCGTACCCCGCTGCCAAAGTTAGAATGGTGGCTGGAAAAGGCAAGTCATTGGCTGCCAGGGAGAGGAACTAGTGGGGTAGTCAACAGAGGCAGGAGAGTGACCTCTACGGCCCTCTGTGGCCTGGGCGGATGTAAGGGAGTATACTCGCTGGCAGAGTGACTGCGTAGTGTTGAGGTTCAGGCCGTGGAGGGAGAGCAAGGGTTGCTTCTGAGCATAGTGAGCTAGAGGAAGCATTCAGTGTCGTTGTGCAGGTTGACGGATTGTGAGTTGGAGTACGGTAGTTAGAATAAGGATCGTAGAAGTTCTCTCAGCAGAGGATCTTCATGGATGATTCAGGGTGTAACTGGTACATTGGTGTGAATGTGGCTGTCCGAGGTCTCCGAGTTGTGAGTGGGTGAGTGAGGAGCGCTCATGGTGCGTAGCGATTGATGATTTCCTGCTTTGTTTGAAGGGAGATCTGTTCCTTGGCGTGTAACCTGGTTTTGGGGGCCGGGACGGTGGACCATTCCAGCCGCATCGCCCCCCAGCGGGGGGACCCTGTTGGAGAAGAGCCCTTGTCGTCTGAGTCTGGGGAGAGTTGAAGGAGCCGTTTCGCTTCATACAATGAGCAGAGAGCTTGGTGCTTGCCTTCACATGAGAAAATCAATGCAAAGGGGTGGCCCCAGAGATATTTAATTTGAAGATCCTGTAGTTTGTCTGTAATAGGCTTGAATTCTTTACTGCGATGGAGAGCGATGGGGGGCAATGTCCTGAAAGACTTGAATGGGATGGCCTTTGTACGTCAAAAATTGTTTCCCCCCGTATCTTCCGAAGGATGGCTTCTTTTTCTACAAAGAAATGTACTCGGTTGAGGATGTCCGGGACACAGCCCGGACGGTCCCAGGGGCCAGCAACTCGGTGCGCTTTATCAACGGTGGGGAAGCATCATCGTCTGGTCTGATTGTGTGTAGGAGGTCAGGGTGAAGGCCATAATATCGTGGCCCTCTTCTCCCCGCGGGTCCCCCCTAATGCGGACATTATTTAGCAGGCTTCTATGTTCTAAATCTGCTTGCTTCAGTTGCAGGTTAATATGCTGGTCTTCCAGTTCAGCCATTCTACGCCAAAGGCTCTCATGGTCTTCCACGTGGGTGTCCATCGTGCGCTCGAGGTCGTCCACCCGGCCTCCAGTTTCGGTGACATCTTGTCGGATTTCTCATAGGCAGAATTTAAAGTCACTCTTGAGCAATCAGATTTCAGCCTTGATTTCTTGTAGAAAAAAGTTCAGGAAAGCCTGTGTAATCTGGGCAGCCATCGGTTCTTCGACCGAGTAGGAGGCATTCGGCGGGTCCGAGGTAGGCTGCGGCTGGGGAGTGGATTTCAACCATAGGGATGCCACTGGATTGTCTTTAGCTGAATTAGGTGCGAAGTCTTTGCCTGCTTTGGGGCGCGGCATGGCAGAAGCCGGCTTAAGTTTAAGTCCCAAGGCGGGTCCCACCTCAGATAGGGTCCCGCTGTGCAGTCACCACAGCCGGTTGCTCTAGCTCTCGAGAGAGGGACAGTGCCGCACATGACCCACCGTCCCGGTGGGGTCACCGGCCACAACTAGTCACAGCCAGCAGCAAGCTCCGGGCCATGCACAGAGGGCAAAGACAAAAGCCGCACATGGGCTCTCGCCGTACACAGTGGTCAAGAACCTGGGAGTGCCGCAATGATATGTGTCCGATTAAAGTTCCTCGCGGGGCACTCTGTCTGCAGGGCCTGGGCCAAGATCAGGAAGCATCCTCAGAGCACCTCAATAGTTATGCAGCTGGCAAGTTATGGGGAAAAGAGGTAGGTGACCGGGGCCCCAGCGGCGGCCCGCAGTCCCAGCAGGGGAGGAAGGGGGGTCAAGGGCCCACCGCTGCGCGATCTCCGCAGCCCAATCTCCGCAGCCCATCTCCCTACCTTTAGGCAGTTATTCGACAGGGCCCCACCGCTGCTCGATCCCTGCAGCCGAACTCCCTACCATTAGGCAGCTTTTCGTCACTCCTTCGTCATCGCACAGCGCAGTGGCAGGTTCCAGCTTCCTCCATCATTGACAGGTGGGCCCAGTTCTCCCCCGCATGGTTACCCACATGATGAGGGCCCAAGGCGTACAGCACAGGAGGCGCAGGCAGGAGGGAGGGTTCCACACCAAGGTCAGACGCAGGCCCGTGGTCCAGGAAAGGCCCAGCAGTTGGGGGGAGGGGTATGCGGCCCGATGCACTATCACCGCAGCAGATCCCTCTCTGGCAGCAGCCGGTGGCAGATGCGGCAGGCGGGAAAGAACCTGTGGTGCCGTCACTTTCCTCGGGGACTGGCCACCAGAGCTCCCAGGCAGCGGGGCTATAGCACAGGCTGCCCTCCATGGGTGAATAGGCCGGCGGGCCCCCAGCGCCAGATCCGCTCCGGCTCTCCCGGCTCTGGGACCTCCGTTAAGGGGCGGGGGCAGCCCCTCCTCCGCTACACTCCGCCTGGTCGGGCCACCCCAAGGCCAGTAGTGGGAGAGAGAGCAGGTGTTAGGCCTTCCGACAGGGCCCAAGATGGCGGCCGCTCCGGGTGCGGTTGGTCCTCTTTCAGGGTCAGAAGCTGTCCGTGAGGCTCTCAGGGGGTTTTGGGGCCCCTCTGATGCACCCACGGGGCCTCTTCCCCGCAGATAAGCCCATCAGCCCCGAGAATGTTGAGCGTGAGAGCTGTAACGGGTGCGGAGTAACGGAGCCGAGCAAACGCACGTCCTAGTCCATTTGTGAATTGGCCACGCACCCCTATTCTGATCTTTTAACCCATTTAAATTATCAGTGTACTGGCAAGCACACTGACAGTCACTGATGGATAGATGTGAGTTATTAATGAAAGTATCCTAACAGGTAGTATGTTTTAAATGTCGCACAGCGATGGCCATACACTGCTAAATCATTCAGTGGGAATCTTTACGGTTTGCAAGTGTCACTCGTGGGAATTTCGGGGAGAAGATAATTGGTGTAATACAAAGGAGACTACTTAAACATACAGTGGCTGGAAGAAGGGTTAAGATGTTAGTATATTGATACAGTTCAATTTTTTATTTTATCTAAGTAGTGTTTTGTTTGTGTAAAGTAAGGATTAATGGAGTTGAATCACACAAGGTCTCTGATCCCATCTTTAAAAGAAAAATGTGCCCTAAAGTCCTTTAATCATTTCTTGACCAATTCATAGTGACAAAGAACGCTGCTTCACTCTACTTCCTTCACGGAGTCAATTCAGTGAGTCAGTTATACCAGCCTTCGGCTCACACCATCATGTACAAACATTTACCTCAATAACCCCCCTCTGTTCAATCTTGGATCTCTCCTAGCATCACTCTATGAAAACAAGAGGTGCCTCTGCAAATGGTGATTGAACAAAGCAATAAATACTTAAAAGCCCTGGACCTGTTTTCTGCTGCAGTGAACACAGCGAGGTCTAGCTGCTTCCTAGACCTTGCTTCATCAGTTATGGTTCTCTCCCATTCTCAATGATCAATCCCATCTCTCAGCATCAGACGTTGCCGCTACGTTTCCTCCAACATAACACATTTTTCATTCACCCTTGATTTCCTCTTATCCACTCCAGTGCCTCCTAGTTTTGCAGCATCTTAACAATACAACCAATCGATCACCCTTTTCACTAACAGTCACTGCTGAGCTAATTTCTGTATAATGTAAATCTATTTTGTGGATCTTCTGATCCTGTCAGCCATCAAATTATCCTTGCGCTTTTTATCATAATTGTTCCTCTCCTGTTTGAACTCACTCTTCATCCACTCTTTCATTTTGCTACTGTCATACTTTTTCTTTAAAACACACCACAAAGTCATGTAATCCACCAAACTATGGTCCTGTCCTTTAACTCTCATTCTTCTCTAAACTCTTAGAATACCTTGTTTTCAACCAGTTTCTATCTGGTTTTAAAAATTCACACTCCACCAAGACTGCAATTTGATCACATCTGCACTTCACTGCAAACTCTCAACCATACTATTCCTCCTCAACCTCTCTGCAGAACGGAGTCTTGTGTACTTGACCATCCTGCCCTCCTTTCCACACTTATCGCACTAGTTATCAACAAGTTCTCATCATACCTTTCTGAATGGTCTTCCTCAGTGTGTTAGTGTTCTTCTCTATCTACATCTACCCCTTTGAGTGTCCGTGCCCCAAATGTCTCCGTACAATTCTCACTCCTTTGTGTAAATCTCCTTGTGCTACAGTGTGAATACACTTTTTCATGTACTCGGATCATACCACTGGAGTTGGCTCCCTCTTAATCACGGTTACATCTCCTGCCTTCCATCTTCAAACTACTTTGAAGACTCATCTCCTGAACCTTGGAAGCAGCTACATGTAACTTTCTCACTCTTATTTTCCTCTTTCCCTAATTCCCTTCTTAAGTAAATATGGTGCAAGTATTATGTATTTCTTTACTGTGCATCAGTTCACTCTGCACTTAGAATTATATCAATAAACAACGAAGCCAGTGTATAATAAGGGGGCACTCAAATCAATGTGGTTCATCAATCAATCGAGCCACAAACCTCAGATTCCCTGTGAACCGTTATGTTCATTTGGAATATGCTTGGCAACAACAGAATAATACCCAGTGGGTATGAAAAGCCCTCACTCACCAACCTGGTCGGTGACATGCTTCATCATCGGGCTTCCACTGGGACGACCGAATGTCATCCCAGTGTGCTGCGACGCCAGGTTACTGCGGAGCTGGGTTGGTTGTGTGGGGAAAGTGAATTTAAAATAACCAATTAAGTCAAAAAAGAAACTTTATTAATTTTGCTTAAAAGGCAAGAAATAAAAAGGAGTGAGGGTCAAAAAAATAGAAGACCTGGTTCACTCCGTGGCGGTCAACATGTTTCTGCCTCAGAGATTGTTAATCGGGCATTCGTCAGGACCAGGGGGGGATGTGCGTAGACCCGGTGGTGTGCACGCTCTAAGGTACACCCAACCGTGGGCTAATGTGTGAAAAATCAAAAAAAGCACACTAAATAGTGTGACCTCCGCCAGATAAGTTAATGTGGGGAGAGGAACGAGTTTACTAACGAGGCCTGTCCGTTGGAAGCCTCATGGGTCCCGGTAGGGGGGTAGGAGCAATATGGCACACCGCCCTTGCTGCTCTCAACCCGCGTTATGCCTAAACAGCCTCTTGCTGCCGGGCCGTGGAAGCCCGATGATGAAGCATGTCACCGACCAGGTTGGTGAGTGAGGGCTTTTCATACCCACTGGGTATTATTCTGTTGTTGCCAAGCATATTCCAAATGAACATAACGGTTCACAGGGAATCTGAGGTTTGTGGCTCGATTGATTGATAAACCACATTGATTTGAGTGCCCCCTTATTATACACTGGCTTCGTTGTTTATTGATATTTAACCGAGGGGACTAGCCGTGTTGATCCCTTCCTCTCCTGTTGTTTTTGATCTTAGAATTATATCCACAACATATGATGCAGTATATCCACAACATCTTATAAAAATATAATGTATCCTATTCACAAAATATTCTTAATCTTCATCACCCAAATTGTTCAGTGATATGTCCAGTGATATTTTTGCTACGTTTCACCAGTTCTTATCAAAACTGCTTCTTGAAGTTCAAGGTAATGAATTAGTTTGGTGCTAATTGGAGTAGGGTTCCCAGCATTTAAATAATATTACATCGTCTAGCCTCTGTGTGACAAGGGAATATCTGCTAGGTGTGTGGCCACCAGCTTCTAAGAAGACCTAAATCTATTAAGGGTTTTGTACTAATAATTATTACTTGTGTAGCCTGTCTTAAGTATCCCTGCATTTTTTTGGTTTTGGCTTTAAATTTCCATGCAAAAAGAACAGCTAATGGACGGAATGCTGAAACAATGTCACACATTCACCCCCAGTACAGCGATCTGGGCCTAAATACATAGTTTTTTTGCACACCATGCCACTCCAGTTTAGACCTAGCCATATGCAAATCAGACTTGACCCTGCTCCCCATGGGAACAGCCCATCCGAATTGCCATGTCCAGGTCCTCCCTGGGCCCGAAACAAGCATCCTGGGAACCGGATTCAGGGTATCACCCCTCATCAGCCAGACTAGCTTGACTACAGTGGCATGGTGAGCACAGGGCCCTTGTCTGGGCGTACCCTGCCCACTTAGAGCAACAAATGCAAAAAGAACAATTGATGGACGGAATGCTAAAACAATGTCAAACATTTACCCCCAGTACGTAGATCTGGGCCTAAATCCAGCTTTTTTGCACATCATGCCATTCCAGTTTCGACCCAGCCATATGCAAATCAGTTGTGACCCTATTCCCCATGGGAACATTCCACCTGACCTGCCAGGCCAGGTTCTCCCTCCAGGGCTCGAAACAAGCTTCCTGGGCACCGGTTTTAGGGTATCGCCCCTCATCAGCTAAGCTAGCTTGACTCCAGTTGCAAGGTGAGCACCGGACCCATGCCTGGGTCTACCCTTCCCACTTAGGTCGATAAATGCAAAACAAATATGATTGGATTCAAGCTAACCAGGCTGATGAGGGGGGTGATACCCTGAAACCGGTCCCAGGATGCCTCTCTCCGGTCCAGGTAGGACCTGGGCAACACTGTTCCCATGGGGTACAGGGTCAAGATTGATTTGCATATGTCTGGGTCCAAACTGGGGTGGCATGATGAGCAAAGGAACCATGGATTTAACCCAGATCTGTGACTTGGGGTGTGTGTTTGAAAAGTGCCCATCATCTTGTTGTGTTTACATTTCCATGACAAGCTACCTGCTAATGATTGGAAAATACTAGCCAGCATTATTTAATTATTTGAGCGTTTTGTAAGGCACCGTATGACTCCCTACTCTCAAAAGATCTTTCAATTTGAAATTTCTAAATCCAAGTCGTTTTTGGCTGACTTTGCCCATCTACTTTTCCCTAGTTAATCTTAAGGGATTTTAGCTTGACAAAATGAAGAACCCAGTGTCTTTATGGTGTGTTATAGTAAATGATTGTGAGTCTGTGACCTATAACATAACTGGCCAAATAGGCATTGTATTATTTGATTGCCCACTCAGTCCTTCATAAAACAGGCCTGTTGAACAGTGGCATCTTGCCCTTATGGGTGTGATCTTGGACATGATTGTTTTCTGCCCTTTTTTTTTTATTTACTATACCCATAAAAAATAATAAACTATTATTCATTATCAGTAAACAAGGATCAAGCAGCATTGTGAGGCAGTGAACTTGTCTGATGGCTGTCACCTGTTCGCACCACAGACCTGGCCTCAGGAGCGTGACACAGGATACACTTCATTTGTGATGGAACTACAGCATCACCTGTGACTAAAAGCATCTGCTTTAGGCTTCAGCCATGTAGTGCCAGTGGTACTTGTCAAGCCTCTCCTATCTCATCATTGAGTCGTGGGTTCCCATGCCTCTAAGCTAGAGGCCTCCTTCAGATAACTCAAGGCTGGAGCCTGGGCAATGCATCAACCTGACATTTGCACTGCACTGGTTCCAACTTAAAGTTTCCTTCAGTGCTCAAGATGAGAGAGAGCCCTATTCCTGCCAGAGAGTTCGTGGAGCACCAGGCAACTGAGGACTTGCGGCAGAATGGGCAGGCAGCTGAAGGTAAGTAAAAAAACAAATAGGAAAAAGCTCTCAAATGTAATTGTGTATGCGGGTGAGAGTGTGCCTTTGTGTGTTTGAGTGCTTGTGTATGGGCGAGTGTGAATGTGTGAGTGAAGGGGAGTGAATGACCGTGACGAACATGGAGTGAGTCAATGAGTAAAAATAATTCAGAGTAAATGCAAGTGAGTGAGTGACAGTGAGTGGGAATAAATAAGTGAGAATGAGGGATTGGGGGAGTGACCATGAGTGAGAATGAGTGTAACTGGTTGAATGTAAGTAAGCATGAGTGAATCAGAGTGTTTGTGTAAGAGCCTGCAACCTGGAATGCTGGAGGTAATTCGTACCTTACAGAGGCACCCACGGAAAAATGCTGATGATGGCATACTAGAGAATGTAGGTAGTTTTTAAATATGGGCACCAATAGCAAATGCTTTGGCTGGCGTATTGGAGATAATTCTTGGCATTTGGTGACACTCATGGCAAAATGCTGGAGCTGGCATACTGGTGGTTATTCTTGACATAAGGAAGGACACCAAGTGCAAGCATGACAAAATGATAGCTCTGACATAAGTTGTAATTTTCACATATTGATCACCAATGGTATATGGACTGCATAAATGGCAAAATTATGGCACTGCCTTTTTGTATTTAATTGTCGTAAGGTAAGGGGGACACGCAACTAAATACTAGCTGTGGCACAATGGGTGTAAATATTGATATATGGGGGCACAATTGTTGCACATTTTGAGGAAAGAAATCACCTTATGAGGAGCATCAGTATTCATTGGACTGCTACATCATGAAAGTAATTGAATATTTAATGAGTGCTCAGTCAGACCCTGTAGCTGTTTAGCAAATGTATGTGAAAATTGTGCTTTAAAATGTTTACCGAATTGTTTTCAACAATTTTCTTGGGGAAGAACCTTCCCCCAAACCTTCCTGGAAGAAGAGGTGCTTGATCACTTCACTTGCTTGCTGGAATTTAGTGCAAGTATTGTATTATACGACACTCATTTGAAAGATCATAGTCTGTCACTGCTCTTTGGAAGCATTAAGTAACTCTTCAAGCGAGTTGGACATTTGTTTTGTTTGTAGTCCACTCAGTTATTGACTCCATATGAAATAGTTGAGATTGAGACACACAAAATCTACTATTAGAGTGATGACCTGTGTGACTGACCTGAGAGAATGAGACAGAAAATATATTTGTTTTCCTTTATTTTATTTTGCAGTTGGTGGTGCTGCCTTACCAGATGCTTTTGCATGAATCTACTAGACAGGCCTCTGGAATCAAATTAAAGGATCAAGTGGTGATTATTGATGAAGCCCACAACTTGATTGACACAATAACCAGTATATACAGCTCCCAGGTGAACGGCTCTCAGGTGAGATGGTATACTAGACACAGAACTGTCGAGCTGGAACTGTTTTTCTTATTTAAAAAAAACTGAAGTTTGAGAACTCACTTTGACAAATACTGTTTAAGAAAAATATTTTTTCGTTTTTCCTGCTTACTTGCATTTTGCTACTCTGCCCTCAGGAACATTAAGTGCCCATGTAAGTTCCCATGATAGACTTCCCACACATCTGAGAAGTGTAAGAAAGTTATGCACTGTCAGGGTTGGTTTAATTAGTACAGGGACAACTAAAGAAGGTGTAAAGCATGTGGTGCTTGACTGTGGATCGATTCAGTCCTATTTTAGCCTCTAATCTCTTATTTACATTGAAGCACAACTTAACGATGCACTCCAGGTGATCAATATTTCAGTTCAGAACCTCCGCTTTCCATTACCAATTGCCACCAGAGGAGCTGCATCACAAATCCACTGAAGGATTTTACTTTTATTCAGAAACCAAATCTTAGAATTAAATTAACATGGGTAAGTAGAAAGAATTGTTAACTTGATGCATAAAGCAACCAACCTCAAGGGATTTTTCTCAAAATTTTCTGAATTTATCAACACGCCAAAACTTGCTTGTTTGCTGTGGTTAGTTATATAGCGTTAAATCTTTAAAAAATGCACATGCTTTGAGTTATTCCACGTTGTTAGGCTTGGAATTCATGGTTGAAATGTTGCATTGGCAGTGACAGAAATGCATTAATTTAATTATTTTTACAACCTATGCACCTCATTATCCGACTCCTAAAACAGTAAATTCGAGAGGTTAGCACTCCACTCTCCTAGAGGATTCCATTGATCAGATTTTCAGTGTATTTCACAAGAAAGGAGGATCTTCCAGAGATCTGCTGTTAAGAATAGAAATTATTCCAGGCCTTACCTTAAATCTACTAAAGTCAGATCTCTTCAAGGTTCACATTTGGTTACTTTTGCTTTGATCCTGAAACCTGTTTTTAAACTGAGCCAATCCTTCTACCCCTCCCTGTTAAATAGTTCAAAGGGAGTATGTTGCTACGTAAAATAGTCCTCAATGTCTGTCTTATTCTCAATTAATCAATCATGGATTTGTTAAGCGCGACTACTCACGTGCAAGGGTCTCAAGGCGCTGGGGGGAGGGGAGTGCAGTTTCTGGTCCTTTAAGGTGAGGGTCTGTCGAAGAGCCAGGTTTTGAGGTTGTTCAGGAAGATCGGGAGCGCTGTTGTCTGTCTGAGGTGGAGCGGTATGGCGTTCCATGCTCTGGCCGCAAGGAAGGAGAAGGAGCGGCCTCCTGATCTGGTCTTTCTGGCGCGGGGAACCACGACGTAGGAGCGCTGGGCTGATCGTAGAGTTCTTTGTGGTGCGTGGAAGTTGAGTCGGCTGTTGAGGTATGCTGGTGAGGTATTCTCTCACCTTTGCTGATCACCGTAGTCGTAGCCTGGTTGATGTCAAGATGCACTTACCCAATTATGGTCAGCTTGAAAATTGTGGTTGGAGCAGTAACCCTTGTTATTGTACATATTGCAATTAACAGATCTCTCTCTCTTTATATACATACATATATATATATATCGATATACGAAATCACTTCCAGATGCTTGAAAAGCACAGAAAAACGCACTCCTTGTTAATGCATTTTTTTTTCAATCTTCATATGCCGTAGAACAGCCCACCACGTTTCAGCATCTACATGCCTTGTTCACGGGTGGGAGAGCTTTGTTATCGCCTATTTTTTTTGAAGTGCAAAAACAAAACAACTCATTGTTATGTGCATGTATTAATACATTCGTGGAAGGGGGGTGCACATGCGTGGCCCCACGTCTATATTGGGCCCCTGGGACTCCATACCCCGGAGCCCAGCTGAATACAGAATGTGGAGGGGGCTGCCCAGGTGCCCTTCCCGTGCCGATTTCGTCCCCAGAGATCCCCTCCCTGGGGCTCGGCTGTTATAAAATGAGGAAGGAAAAATGCTCCTGCCCTCTGGAGCGGACTTTTTCATCTGGTTCCCTGCCCCTTTCAAGCGGGCAAGGAAACAGATGAAAAAATTGCTCCCACCCGCTTGAGCAGCATGCTTTGCAGACTAGATTCCTCACACTGAATGCACAAGGCACGGAAAAAAGATGCAGTCTACTCCTTAACTTAATCTTATCTTAAGTGGCAGCATTCCCACATAGTCTTTCTCCAAGAGAATCACACCACTGCCCCAGAACTCCAGCAGCTGCGAAAGCACTGGAGAGGGATGATTCACTCCACAGTTTACTTGGCTTGTGCTCGAGGAGCGATGTCATCCAGGGGTACCCTTCCAGGTCCTTGATTCAACCATAGACTGATTCCTCCTGGGTAGTATGTATACCCCAAATGTGGATCAGGGGCCCTTCTAGAACAGACACTCTGATATCCTGGTGCAACATAATTAGCACATTCCACGGTTCCTGGGGGGAGATTATATTTGTATACTTGACCTCCACCTGGATCGCTCCCACCTGCACTCCCTCAGTACCCCTCCGCACCATCAAACAGAGCACTTCGCAGGGTGGGTTTGACATTAGGTGCTCGCAGATGCCTTGAGGGCGAAGCACCCAAGTCTATTCGCTTTACTCGATGCCTCACACCCTGTATGTGCGCCTCAGTCACATTCTCTGTTCCCATGCCGTACTGGGCTTGGTTCACCATGCGTACCACCTAGTGTGGGTGGTGTCTGATCATGACGTCCATGTTTTCGATGTGCGTTGGAATGCCCCACTTCCCCAGACTTCCACGTGGCATCACCCCAGAGATTGTCTGCAGGACCCTACATTCTGTGACTCCCAAGAATCTCATATCAAATACTGTATGGAAAACCACGCCTCAGCATCTATCAGGGCAGTGGAATGGGACACATTCAAAGAGGTCACTAGGGGGATATGCCTACAAGAGGTGACAGGAGAACATAGGACTCTAGATAGAGAGAACAAGGCTGTGGACCACAAGTTACCGGTGCTGGTACGGGAGGCGGATAGTGGTGATACAGGGGGGCCTGCATTGGCTGTTGCCAAGAAACAACACGCTGCCCTCTTGGAGCGTCTGTGGTGGTTCACTTTCACAATTCGGGCCCCTGGCTTGCTTGGTTAGCCTGCTGCATATCAGAAATATCCTCCCCAGTCGCGAGCACCTAATACGCACAGTATGACATCCTGGGTGTATTCTGAGATTGATACTTTGCGGTGTAGCAGGCGCCCACCAGCCAAGGGCATGGTGGAAGTTTTACTGTGCAGTCAACCCCTCCCTGCCTCACAACGATGGACCGCGAGAGCCTCGTCTCCCCAATCTCGATTGCTGATGTGAAGCAAGCAATCCACAGCAGAGCTAGAAACAAAACGCCAGGTCTCGATGGCTTGCCTGTTGAGTATTATGCCTCTTTTGCCTCAAGCCTCTCAGCCTGCTTTACGTAAATATATGATGCCCTGGATGCAGGGCGGTTGCCCCCATCCCTCCGCTAATCTTTTCAGGTCTCCCTTCCAAAACCAGACAAAGATCCTACTGCACTCTCTTCCTGCTGACTGATTGCCATCCTAGGCGTTGACTATAAGGTATTGAGTAAAATCCTAGCAGGCAGATATGCACAGGTTCTCCCTAAACTCATTCACCCTGACCAGAACAGCTTTGTGCCCGTTCGCAGTACCTCTCAAAATATCAGGGGCCTCTTTTATCTGGAAGACCAGGCCCGAGCCACTTTCCCCAAGCAGCCTGCTTAATTTTAGACCTCAAAAAGGCTTTTGACACGCTCGCGTGCGACAAGTATTGACCTGTATGAGAGTAGGTAACTGCCTCCTAACGTACACCAGACTAGTCTACGTAACAACGCGGGAAACGACCTTTACCACTACTCCTTAACAACGAGGGACCTGAACCACGATCCCTCAACCACTATTGCATTTACAACTACCTAGTCTAA
The DNA here is from genome assembly GCF_964204655.1 of Triturus cristatus. NCBI lineage: Eukaryota > Metazoa > Chordata > Amphibia > Caudata > Salamandridae > Triturus > Triturus cristatus. Next base: position 330,016,326 of record NC_140585.1, on the reverse strand, counting down.
ACAACGACCTGTCTATAGTTAAGTCTGTCTGATTTTGTTTTTTTCACAAAGTTTAAAATTTTGTAAACCAAAATAACTGTTTCACATTTTCTAAGTTCATTTATGCAATTTACTAATGTATGTTATTTAAATTTACCTTCTGAGGCCAGTAGATGGCACTCTTGGATTTTTTGACTACTGTGTATTATATATTCACTGAAAAAAACATAGGTTTTACAGACGTTATAGTTAGGAATTAGCATTTAAAAAACCTTAGAAATTCACTGAAAAAAATCATAGGTTTCAGGGACGTTGTAGTTAGTTGGACATTTGACTCATATAAAACCAGAGAAATTCACCCGTTATAGTTAGTTAAGCTAACTATAACTCGTGTGCCCGCAATGCACTGGTGATGATGTCTCATATTACATCACTCAGGACATGGTCAGTGACATCACTGATGACATCACTGATGACATCAATGATTACATCATCCACCTGATAATCTGATGCACATACTGATGGCCTAATATAAACTTTGATACACGCACTCTAAAATACAGACTGCTATTTTGGAAACCATATACACAATAATGCCAGATACTATTACCGGAGCCAGCTACAACATTACATTTATTTACACATTTGCACATATACAATCTGCGTGCAACCATCTTTTTATTGCAAAACTTGCCCAAGCGACTGGCGAATGGATCTATGCCTTGCCAACATCCCTGTATACGCTCCCGATATCCAGCAGGTAATGGAGTATCTTTAAAACCATGAACTTGATTGTTCGGGCAGTGGAGCAATGGCGGATGCAACGCAAAAAGGTATCCTGGCGGAATGGGATTTCTGCGCAGCCGCAAAAGATCTCCTGCAA